>NW_025814856.1:62049642-63317857 GCF_022079265.1 Lynx rufus | reverse complement strand
GGAGCTGATCTTATGATTTCTTTCCTGCCTCTTTAGAGCTGTAAATATTAACCAACATCTTTCTATTTTTTATTTTTTTTAACGTTTATTTATTTTTGACAGAGAGAGAGAGAGCATGAGCAGGGGAGGGGCAGAGAGAGAGAGGGAGACACAGAACCCAAAGCAGGTTCGTGGCTCCGAGCTGTCAGCACAGAGCCTGACACACAAGCTGTGAGATCATGACCTAGCCGAAGTCGGACGCTCAACCGACTGGGCCCCCCAGGTGCCCCTAACCAGCATCTTAATACCGAATCGCCCTGGAATTCCTAGGAGGGAAAACCCACTGGATTTGGGGGTACTGTTCTTCATGCTGCTGAATTCAGTTTCCCAACATTTTAGTTATGTTTCTTCCTCTGGTAATGACATGGGACTCGTCTGTAGTCACTAAGTTTTGTGTGGTTGTTTTGAATTTGGGGTATCGATGTTGTGTGGAGGTTTTCTTTATTTTGTTGGTCTTAAAATGGTTTAAATAGCTTTGGAAATCATTATTCTGTTTTGGAGAATTTGCTGATAACTCTCTGAGACTGATACATACACACGCATATAGATGTTAATTGCCTCCATTTCTTCTATGCCACCTTCTATTTTATCCGTGGGAATTCATCTGTTGAGATGTTTTCTTCTTCTTCTATTTTTTTTTAAATTTTATTTTTACGGGGGTGCCTGGGTGGCTCAGTCAGTTGAGCGTCCGACTTCAGCTCAGGTCATGATCTCATAGTTCGTGAGTTCGAGCCCCGCGTTGGGCCCTGCGCTGACAGCTCAGAGCCTGGAGCCTGTTCCAGATTCTGTGTCTCCTTCTCTCTCTGCACCTCCTCCACTTGTGCTCTGTCTCACTCTGTCTTTCAAAAATAAATGTAAAAATAAAAAAATTTTTTTAAAAATTAAAATTTATTTTTACGTAATCTCTACACCCAACATGGTGCCCAGACTCATGACCCTGAGATCAAGGGTCGCATGCTCCACTGACTGAGACGACCAGGTGCACCCCCCGATCTCCCACAACCTTTTTTTTTTTTTTAAGATTTTATTTTTGGGCTCCTGGGTGGCTCAGTCAGTTGAGCATCCAACTCTTGATTTCAGCTCAGGTTATGATCTCACCATTCATGGGATCCAGCCCCATGTTGGGCTCTGCGCTGACAGCATGGAGCCTGCTTGGGACTCTCTCTCTGTCTCTCTGTCTCTGCCCCTCCCTCCCCCTCAGGATAAATAAATCAACTTAAAAAAATAAATGAAAGAGTTTATTTTTACTGTTGAAGTTTTCTATTTCTGTTGCAGTTAGTTTTTTTAAGTTACATTTTCTTGGGAAAGCATCCACTGAACCCCGGTTGTCGCGTGTATTTGCACGAAGTGAGCCAAGCGGGCGGTAGCGGCTCCTTACATTTCATCAGTGTTCATGGGTGTCTCCTTCTGCCGCGTCTTGTTTCTGGGTTATGCTTTCTCCTCGTCCTTGACTGGGTCAGGCACAGTTTCATTGGTTTATTTAAAGGACCAGTCTTTGGGGGCGCCTGGGTGGCACAGTCGGTTAAGCGTCGGACTTCAGCCAGGTCACGATCTCGTGGTCCGTGAGTTCGAGCCCCGCGTCAGGCTCTGGGCTGATGGCTCAGAGCCTGGAACCTGTTTCCGATTCTGTGTCTCCCTCTCTCTCTGCCCCTCCCCCGTTCATGCTCTGTCTCTCTCTGTCCCAAAAATAAATAAAAACGTTGAGGGAAAAAAAAAAAAAAAAAGGACCAGTCTTTGAATTTCATTAATTACATTCCTCCCCTAAGTTTATTAATTTCTGCTTTTTTTTATAAATTTTTTTTTATTGTTTAATTTTGACAAAGAGAGCACATGTTGGGGAGGGACAGAGAGAAAACGAGACAGAGGATCTGAAGCAGGCTCTGTGCTGACAGCAGGGAGCCCAAAGTGGGGCTCGAACCCACAAATGGGGAGATCATGATCTGATTTGAAGTCGGACGCTCCGCTGACTGAGTCACACAAGTGCCCCCAGAAAGATTAAACAAATATATATTTATTTATTTAGAGAGACAGTGGGAGTCGGGGAGGGGCAGAGAGAGACAGAGGGAGAATCCCAAGCAGGCTCCGAGCCATCAGCACAGAGCCCGATGCAGGGCTCGAACTCATGAACGGTGCGATCATGACCTAAGCTGACAGCAAGAGTCGGATGCTCAACTGACCGAGCCACCCAGGGGCTCCCCGTCTTAACTTTTGTAGAGTGTTTTATGTGCTCAGTGGTCTCCCGCCTGCCAGCCAGCTCAGCGCCACCCCCCCCACCCCACTTCATAAAAGGGCAGTTGTGTGCCGCGTGTGCTTGTCTGTGCTTGTGATATTCACAACCACTGTATTGTTTTGCCTAGTGGGTGACCAGGGTCTGTCTCCATCCTTGTGAATGTGTACCACAGCAGAACTCCCGGGGCCCAGGGCAAAATGCAAATGCAGAGCCCTTTGTTAATGAAAATTATTAAGACTTTCACCACAGCGGAGCACTAAAACCCACGCAGGGCCCTGTGGAGTGTCCCATGCCCACGACGTGGCCTGCCTGCAGGGTGTCCCGTGCCCACAACGTGGCCCTCCTGAAAGAGAAAGTCGCCTCTGCTGTGTCAGTTCCCAGCGTCATCACCGTCACTGCCCTTCCACGCAGGTTTGATGTTGCACATATTTTTAATGGTTCATCTAGTGGTCATTCTTCCTCCTTTTTCAGAAGGAGTCTATATGCTCAAGGCAGTTATTCACAGTGAGTTCCGTGGAACTGAAAAGGAGCTCGGCCCCTATTATGTGGACATCGGCCCTGCGACCGTGTCCGTGTCCATGAACTCCAGCAGCATCCACAAGGACGGGCTTCTTGTCCTCACGGACTCCCGCACGGATCAGAAAGGTAAGAGCTGCACCCGGGGTCTGAACCTCCCACCCTCCATTCTGGACGCGGTGAGCCTCTGTGCTGGCGTTGTACGGTGTGGGGCATAGCCATTCCTCATCCAGACGCGCTCCTGCTTCACCGCGCCTCGCTCAGCAAGCACTGATTGCACAGTACTGTGCTCTGAGGGGCGCATCCAGAGTCCTTGTCTCAGGATTCACAGTCTAGTAAACGCATGGAGGTCTGCGTCTGAAAAACAGGAGCCAGGACACGGAGCTGCGTCCCCAAGGGCACGGCCAGGGCCTGGGAGGTTTCGGGAGGGATCGTGTGCACCTGCAGGGTAAGCAGTCCACGATGGGCCTTGAGGAGTGGGTCTGCCGCGAGGTAACAGGTGCGGGGAGAGCATTTGGAGCTGACAGCGTGGCAGTGAGTCCGCGCACAGAGAGGAGGCCCGACGGGTGCTGCAGCTGGCTGAATGCTCACAGGGTGCCAGGCGCTCTCCTCCTGTTTCACTCACATCGGTCCCATGGCCGCCAGCGGGGGCTCTCTTGGCGCTCAGTGTTGTAAGGGACCCGGCTTGGAGGCCGGTGGAGTGGGAGTGGAGGATCCCAGCCAAATATCAGCAACACGTGGGAAGAAGAGTCGTGGGCAAGTGTGGGCACCCATCGGAGATACTCAGCCTAAGGGGATGGAATTATGGGTTATGTTTCCCGGAAGCAGGGAAAAGGAGAGGCCAGTGAGGACGTGTCCGGATAATACTCATGGGGTCTTACACACCGACCGCACACTCTCTATACACTTAGCCCTGTGAGTGCCTCTCTGTCCAGGATGTCACAAAACACAGGGAGGAGGCATTTTAGTCTGTGCCCTTGGGGTCTGCACTGGGAGTTGGGATCGGGAGACCTGGCACAGATGGACCACCCGAGTAGTCTCGTGCAGATTTGTACGTCGTGGTTCCTCTTCCCGGCTGGTGACTGTGTCCTGGTCAGAACTGAGTTGGAGGTGTGGTCAGTGAGATGCTGTCACTCTTAGACATGAGATATTTATTTTCAGAAATTCTAAAACAGGCTCAGTCAGTTGAACGTCCGACTTCGGCTCATGTCATGACCTCACGGTTCACGAGTTTGAGCCCCGTGTCGGGCTCGCTGCTGTCCGTGCAGAGCCTGGAGCCCGTTTCAGATTCTGTGTCTCCTCTCTCTCTGCCCCCACCCTGCTCACGCTCTGCCTCTCAAAAATAAATAAACGTTAAAAAAATATTCTAGAGCATTGATGAAGAACAAAATACCCACTGCGCGTTACCGTTGTTATAAAAGAGGATTTTGTCTCCGTGAAGAGAAGAGCTGCACAGAACACCAGTCCCTGAGAACAAAGACCCGTCTCCTCTCCTCCTGTCCCAGCAGACCAGTGTGCCCAGACGTGACGGTCCTGCTCTGGACCCTGACACCATGTGGGGTGCCTGCTCTCCCGGTACACGCACACACGCGTGTGTGCATATATGTGTACGTGTGTGCGCACGTATCATGTGTGTGCAGCCCTTTGCATTGCGTGTCCGAGGGGTGAAAAGCTTGCCCCCGCCTGACCCTGTTAGGAGCCCTTGTGAAGTAAGACACTCCTTGGTGCGCACCGGGGAGGCCCTTTAAAGACGAGGCCATCCAGCAAAGGAATTAACAGTTATTGCCACGCCAGGCAGTTCCTGGGGGAGAAGAGAAAACACAGGATTCCCGCAAAAAACATTCTGTGACAGGGTTCACGTTCCGCAGGCTTGTCTGATTCCAAACCTCGGGCTTCAGAATTTTGAAATCCACTGGGAGTCAGAGAGAGAGAGTAAAAAGTGGAAACTGGGGACCATCTGTTGCTTGAGACAGAGGAGTGGATTTTTAAGATCGTCGCCACATTTTCTGTTTTGTGTTTTCCCGCGTAGGCACTGTCGTCACACATCGTTTTCCAACTGGGCCCTCGTGGAACGTGTCCTTCACTTCTCGGACACGAGCGGGCGGCGGCCAGGCGTGGAAACCCGTGACTGTTCGGTTCCAGATGCAGCGTATGTTCCCTTTCTGATTCTAGACTTGTTAGAGTCAGTCGGGATCACTGAGGGCCCCGGGCAATGCCAGTGTCCGCGATTAGCTCTGCTGAGATTTTCTTTTGCCCTTGAACTAGCTCTGTGTTTCCCTGTAGTTTGTTGTAGGGCTTTCTAGAAACCACCCACCTCGAGGCTTCAGCCTGAAGGTACGGGGTGGGTTATGGTGCAGAATCCTCTGGGAGCCCCTGACCCCGTACCAGACGCTTTCCAGGAGATTTCACAGGGAATCACCCTGTCACTTTAGGACTTTGCTGGCCTTTGCACTGGGGCCGCCTGTGTGTCAGCGGGCTCAGGATCCTGCCTTCCCGCCCGACCGTGTGGGAGGTGAGGAGGCTGAGGTCCCTGGATGGCCCGAAGCATCTGTACCTCCCTCACGTACACAGCCGTCTCTGTCTACACTAACGGAACCGTGTTTGCCACCAACACCGACATCACCTTTCTGGCTGTGACCAAGGAGACGGTCCCCCTGGAGTTCCTGTGGTATTTCGGAGAAGGCCCACCCGTGAGGACAACTTCCAGGAGCGTTAGGAAAAGACTCCGCATCCCCCAGTGGTCAGTCAATGGGCATCACGAGGGGTGGCTGCTGGCAGTGTGGCCGTAGCTCAGTGTACAGATCTCCCCACCACAACCTTGAGCTACATTCACACTTAGTGCCACTGGTGCGTCCGCGAATGGGACTTCAAATGTACATTTGTTTATTTTTTCATTTTTAAACTTTGATTTCTTTAAGTGTATTTATTTTGAGAGAGAGTGTGAGCGGGAGAGGGGCAGAGACTGAAAGAGAGAGAGAGAGAGAGAGAGAGAATGAGAATTCTAAGCAGGCTCTGAGCTGTCAGCACAGAGCCCGATTCAGGGCTGAATCCCATGAGCTGCAAGACCATGACCTGAGCCGAAGTCAGAGGCTTGGATGCTGAACTGACTGGGCCCCCAGGCGCCCCTCAAATGTGAATTTAAAGAAGAGGCTCCTTCCTTCCCGCTTGCACCAGGGACATGTGTGGGGCTTTGGAACCAAACTTTCCTGGGTTCAGATCCCATCTCCCCCACCTGGGTAAATTCCCCCTCTAAGGAGGGGTCCCAGTGCTTGACCCTCCCCCCCCCAACTCTGGAGGTGACTGACCTAATGACCGAGGGGTGGCCCCCCAGTAAGTGGGAAAGCCCTGTGGAGGACTGTGCCCACCCCCACCTTTCTCGGGCAGTGAGGCGGGGTTCTCTGCCCCTGACCTGTTCCTGTCTCCCCCTGCCCTACCTGCCCCCTCTTCGGTCCCCGCCCCCCCCCAGGTATAGCGTGACGGTGCAGGCTTCCAGCAGGCTGGGCAGGGTGGCTTCGGAGCCCCACCGCATCAGGGCGCAGAGGAGAATCGTCGCCAATCGGCTCGCGTCCCCGTCCTCGGCTCTGCTCAACACCAGCGTGACCTTTGAGTGCAGACTCAACTTCGGCAGCGACGTCGCTTTCCTGTGGGACTTCGGGGACGGCGCCGTGGGCCCAGGGGGCAGCTCTGCCAGCCACAGCTACAGCAGGTGAGGGGCTCAGGCGCAGGCAGGGCCCTGCACACGGAGGCCGGCATGTAAGGGTCTCCTAACCGACCCCGCAGCGCATGCCGTTGGCAGATACTGAAGAGTGACATGTAAACCCAGCTGCTCCCCGGGAGCTCCCGGTCTGGGGACAGCAGGAGGAAGATGGACGTTCTCAGCCCCAGGAGGCACAGAGAGGGCAGTGGGACAAGGGGTGGGGGCCCGACGCAGGTAGAAAGGGCTCGGAAGACTGCGAAGGGCCTCTCTGTCATCCTGAGGCGCTTGGGCTGTGTCCTTTCATTCAGTATTTATTGAGCACCCACTGTTTACCTGGCGTGAGGCATTCTGGAGATCCACACACAGCTAGGCCTGCCTGGGAAGGTGTACGTGCCCACAGGAAGCCTCGTTCAAGGTTAGGAGTGGACGAGGTGCGGGCCACCCGGGTCCGGGTCTGAGCCTCCTGGCTCGGAGTCCTACACTCACTCCGATGGAGGGTGTCCCGGAGGAGGAGGGACAGACCGACGGGCTCAGTCTCTTCAATCCTGTGTGTTGTGGCCCTTCCAGGGAAGGAGAGTTTACCGTCCAGGTCCTCGCCTTCAACGATGTCAGCACCGCCTCCCTGAGAAAGCAACTTTTCGTCGTGCGTGAGCCCTGCCAGCCGCCTCCGGTGAAGAACATGGGGCCAGGGAAGGTGCAGGTAGGGCTGGGCCGGAACAATGGCACTTGGGGCAGTAAAGGGAGGCTCTGTGCAGCCGGCCCTCCATGCCGGACGTGAGGCGGCGCTTCTGAGGGCCTCTGAGCACCCAGAGCCAGGCCCAGGGGTCCTCCTTCCGGGCTGACTGGGCCTTCATTCTCCCCTCTTCCTCTGGTGCTCAGAGCCGCTGGCTCTGAGAAGCTTTCCAGAAATTGCTGGTGCAAAGCACGGAAGTGTTGTCAGGAGAAGGGGATGTTTGGGTACACACGGTGTCAGCCAGCCCTTTCCTGAGCGCCTACTACGGGTTAGGAAAAGTAGGGCCACTTTTTATTCCTTTTGTTCCTTTGAGGCCTCTCGTGTGGAGCGGATTTCCCCTTTCAGGGCAGAAGTGTCCAGTGACACATGGAGTGAAAGCCTGGGACTCGGCTGCATTTGCCCGAATGTGTCCCGTGGTTTTCCGGCATCAGAGGCCGTTGATGGGCTGCTGACCGGGGTCTTGGGTTGGGGACCTCCTACTCCAGATGAGGCAGTGGGGATCGGGGGGTACACAGTCCCTCGGGCAAGGCCCGGGTGGTTCCTGGCCATGTGGGCCCTGTGGGACAGTGACGGTCCCTTACAAGTGAGACCCATGCCCCCATGAGGCCAGCATGTGCCTACAAGGTCATCAGTCTGCACGGGCAGTGGGCTCTCTGGGTCGGGGAGATGGACAGAAGGTCAGGGGGGACCCCTAACATGGCCATTAGGAGCATGGGTCCCCCTGGAATCAGGGGAGAGGGGTCTGCGCTTAAATCCTGACTCTGCTCTTGGGTTGAGCCACCAAATGGGGTTTTTCCCTGGTTAAACATGGTCAGGTTGACTCCACGCCACGTGGCTCAAACTGTGTATTGGCTGTGTGATCTGGGGTTCTCTTCTTTTTTTGTTTTCTAAGTAAGCTCTACACCCAGCGAGGGCTCGAACTCACAACCCTGAGATCATGAGTGGCACATTCTACTGACTGAGCCAGCCAGGCACCTCCTGGGGTTGTTTTCCACAAAAAAGAGTACTCAAGTTTTTTTCATTTTTAAAATAAAACAACATTGATGAGTCCGTTTTTTCTTCATAGTATTTTTGTCTCATACACATTTTCTAAGAGTGTAAAGAAAAATTGGAAATCATCTGAAATGCATCAGGAGAATGCCACTGTCACTGGACACACTTAACCTCAAAAGTCACATTCCAATTTTAATAAATAACAGTTTCTTTCTTTTTAAATTTGTTTTAGAGAGAGACAGAGTGTACACACGTGGGGGAGGGGCAGAGAGGGAGAGAGGGAGAGAGAGAATCCCAAGCAGGCCCCTCACTGTCAGTGTAGAGCCTGACACGGGGCTCAAACTCACGAGCTGTGAGATCATGACCTGGGCTAAGATGAGAAAACAGACGCTTAACCCACTGCGCCACCAGGTACCCCTAATATTTCTTGATTTTTAACGATACTGGGGCACCTGGGGGGCTCAGTGGTTAAGTGTCCGACTTCAGCTCAGGCCTTGATCTCGCAGTTCGTGGGTTCGAGCCCCGTGCCCGGCTCTGTGCTGACAGCTTGGAGCTCGGAGCCTGGAGCCTGCTTCAGATTCTGTGCCTCCCTCTCTCTCTGTCCCTTCCCCACTCACACTCTGTCACTGTGTCTCCTCAAAAATAAACATAAAAACGTTTTAAATAATACTAACTTTCATGTATTTTACCCATGTGTTTCTTTTCTATGTGGATATCTTTTTGAAACTATATTTGACTGTTCAGAAGTTTACATTTCTATGGAATCAGATCTATTCACCTTTTCCCTTTCATATTTTCCCATTAATCTTATGCTTAGAAGGATTTTTCCTCTCATGGGTATATAAGTATAAATATTCACGTATTCTTTCTTGTTTTTGTATATTGACTCGTGATTTTGTCTGCAGGAAGAATGTGTATTTGTTTCAGTGTTTTGTATTCCAGCTGTAAGGGGCCCACCCTGTGATTATGCAAGAGGGTCACTGGTGCCCAATGTTGAGAGTAAGTTTTGATGCTTCTCTGTGGCGTCAGGCATAATGGACCTTTCGAGACTATTTTCTCTTTAACCCGCAGGTATGGAGATCTCAGTCTGTGAACCTGGGTGTGACGTTCGAGTCTGCGATCCTCTGTGACATCTCCCAAGGCCTCTCCTACACCTGGACCTTCTGGAACTCCGAGGGGGCACGGGTGCCCCTGCCCCCTGCTGTCAGCACTCACGGGCAGACCCTCACCATCCCCGGCTACTTCCTGCAGCCCGGAAACTACACCGCGCTTGCCAAGGTGGGTGACCAGCCAGCGTGCTTTCCACCAGCCTCTGAACAGGACCCTGGCCCCTGTTACCCCAGCCTGCTCTGTCCAAGAAAAAGAGGGCTGTCACAACAGGTGTGGCTGGGATCTCGAGAAGTGCTTGATTCCTTTAACACATTTTATGTCCAAATGCGGACAGAGTAATCGTGAAAATCTCCTTATTTGTTTAGCAAAAGCTTCTTGTGTACCTGCTTTGACCATGTCACCAAGGTAGTCCCGGGATGTTAAAGGTGTATTTGTGTCATCAAGGGGCCCGCTGCCTGAGAAGGGAGGGCATGTTAGTCAGAGAGCAGGGCCACCAGGGCACCCTGATGACCAGGCTGGTGCTGACATTTGCTGCGTTTGGCTGGAAAAATGGTGACAGTAGGTCGTGGTCTCTTCTAGGAGAGTTGGCTTCATGGGGCACAGGATGTGGGAGGCAGCAGCCGGGGCCAAGACCCTGAAGGAGACTAGGGCTTACGAGGGGGCACAGGCTGGCAGGGCAAGTGGGGAATAGACCTGGTGAGGGGTCTGGGGTCTTCCTGGCAGGTGTAAAGGCTGGACTGGAGACCACCGGTGCCGCCCCAGCTCCACAGGGAGGGGGCTTTGTTCCTTCATCTGGGACATGAGGGCCTGCCCTATGCGTGGGGACCAATGTGGGTCCCTCAGGTCCCTGGAGACACCAGCACACACACTGGGAGCAGTGACATGTGCTTGCATGTCTCAGCAGCATTGCACCGCAATCAGGGTTTCCAGATGCTTCCTTGCCATATCTGTGCTCATTCCACCGTGCCCTGGACCCCTCCCCAAGGGCTGGGTGACGGCCACAGTAGCACCGTTGCAGACGAAGGCCACAGGAAAGGTCAGAGGCAGCGGAGTGGGAACCACACTTTACTTCAGAAGTATTAATTAGGGAAGAGTTGGGAGTAGACTGAAGGATAGGACTTTACTACTGAATATTCTCTGGAACGTTCCATCACTCTGGAGCGCTCTAATGGTGAACTCAGAGGCAACGGGAGGCTGAAATGACGCAGTGGCCGTGGGCAGAAAGGAAGAACAGGTGACTGCAAGTGGGTTTACGGCCAGTCACCTACCCTCGTGATTACTCGCACAAGTGAAATGGAAAATGCAAAGGTCAAGACCGAGGGCATGGAGGACAGTGAGACTGCTCCCCATTTCCCTCAGGAGAGCAGAGTGTCCATTTGGGACACTTTCTGAGCAGCGAGGACAGGAGCAGGAGAGAGGAGCCCCAGCAGGCAGCCCTTGTGTTTTGGGAATGGAACAGGTGAAGGAGCCTGAAAACGAGACAAGGTTTGGTATGTCTATAATAAGCATCATAAGGATCTGTTAATTTTTAAATAGTAGAAATGTTTTATTAGTAATACTCCCTGTTTTTAAATGTTTATTTTTGAGAGAGAGAGAGAGAGAGAGGCAGAGCACAAGTAGGGGAGGGCAGAGAGAGAGGGAGACACAAAATCCAAAGCAGGCTCCAGGCTCTGAGCTGTCAGCACAGAGCCTGATATGGGGCTTAACCCCATGAGCCGTGAGATCATGACCTGAGCCAAAGTGGGATGCTTAACTGACTGAGCCACCCAGGTGCCCAGTTATTATTTTATTTTTTTAATGTTTTTTTTGATGTTTGTTTATTTTTGAGAGACAGAGCACAAGCAGGGGAGGGAGCAGAGAGAGAGAGGGAGACACAGAATCTGAAACAGGCTGCAGGCTCTGAGCTGTCAGCACAGAGCCCGACGCGGGGCTTGAACTCATGAACTGAACCATGAGATCATGACCTGAGCCAAAGTCAACTCAACTGACTGAGCCACCCAAGGCACCCCCATTATATTCTTGAAATCACTTGTTCCTGAAGCGGTCTATATTTTTTCTTGGTTTAACGTGGCTTAAAATCTTTACTGTCCGTCATCACATTGACAAGACCAAGCAGGCGTTCCCGTTCTGTGACCAGTCTTGGGGGTCTCCTTGTCACTGAGGTTCTTGGGGAGCGACTGCCAGAAGGGCAGATTTCAGCTGGACAGACGTGGCCCAGAGCAGACCCAGTGCGGTCATGGTGTGGACCGTGTGACCAGCCTAATCACCCCGTGTTCCAGCTGGGCACGAATGGGGTGGAGGACAGTTCCCAAGACAGGCAGTCTGGCCCCCTGCCCGAGAGGCCTGGCACGGATGCCCATCTCCCTGTGGTGTGGCTCCGAACCCTGCAGATTACAAGTACCATTGTCGTGGTTAGAAACAGTCATTCATGCAGAGGCTGGTTCATACTGTGTAAGGTCACGAGTCAGTGCTCTGTGACCTGGCAAAAAGAGAAGCGGACAGGGCCGTGTGGCCATGAGTTCCCTCTCCATCCTGCAGCTCTGAGCTAGCGTGTGCTGTTGGATAAGGTGCACAAAGATGGGCATCGAAATGATTGATGAGGCCCAGTGCTGGTAGCTTCATGCATCCAGCGCTTGAGAGTCCCTTTTCCCCGAGATCCGGACAGTGGGGTCACAGGTGCCCTCACCTGCCCACGTGGGAAGGGTCAAGGTTGCGGTCCACGCCTCGGAGCTCAGTGGCTCCACTGGTTGACACACTCACTCATCAGCCGTGTCGTTGGCGTTGAGTGGGCTACGGATGTGTCTTTGTCCGAGTCGTGGCGACCCGACTTGAGAAGATGCTTTTGCTGAGATCCGAGCTCGTGTCATCACTTCGCCTTCGGGGGCCACTCCCTCAGATGTCCAGACCTCCTGCCGTCACTGTCCTGACGGGTTCCCCCACCCTGCACGTCCCCGTCTCTGGATGTTCCTGTTGGCTTCTTGGGCAGGAGGAGCTGGGCAGGCAGATTGGAGTGTAATCAGAGACGGTGGATCGCCCTCAGGCCCGCTCTCGGGAGAACCGCCAGCAGGGACCGTGGGTACATTTTTGAAGAAAGTCACGGAGGACCCAGCCAGGACCCGTGAAAACAGCAGCGGGTGTTAGGCTCTATTTGGTTTTAAAGTTGCATCAAACTTCTAAAAGAACCCTTGTAAATGCCTTCTTCATAAACCGTTCCATATTCCTGAGTTGAAGAGTATTTGTCTCAAAGTTCATTTACTTGCTTCAAGAGCATCGATCACATGGGGGTAGAAAGGTAGTTTGAAGGAAGTCGCCAGTGCCGTCCAAGACCACGGACAGATGGACAGACTCCCTGTCTGTGGAGTAGGTTTGGCATCTGGACTGAGTGGACAGGGCCATGTTACTGACGGTGTTGCTCTGTCCCCAGACCTAGGAGTCCCACCTCCGTGTGCCCTCCAGATGCGGTGAGCGAATGCCCCCATCCTCACCGGCTTCAGCCACTCTGCTTCCACCGGGCACATAGTAGGCTGTTTGCCTGGCGAAGGTGACTGGCTGGGGTTGGAAATAACGGACCCTCTCGGTGCAGCGCTCGGAGCCACTGTTGGAGCCAACGGCACATTTAGATGCCCCAGTTTCCTTCCAGAGTCAGAGGAGCGTCCACCCCGGAGGGCGTCCTGCCCAGTCCCCCAGGTGATGCCCCCTTGTCGGCGGTGTTCCAGGTTCAGGTGGAAGGCAGCGTCGTGCACAGCAGCTACCGTGTGGGGGTGGAGGTGCGAGCCCGGGCCCCCGTGAGCGTCATCTCCGAGGGCACGCACCTGTTCATCTCCAGAGCCCCCTCGTTCATCATCGTCCTCAGGGGATCCCAGTCTTATGACCCAGACAGTCCTGGGGCCGTTCTCAGGTGAGCCCGGGGGCTGTGTGACCATCTGGGCTGGGCATAGCTTCTCCCCCCTCCCCCAACCCATTGCCTTCTCCAAACCCAGGCCCAGAAACGTTGGGAGAGGTGGCCGTAAATCCTGCCGCGTCATTCTAACAACTTAAGTGCCTCCACTCTTGTTAGTTGAACTGACGTTTCACCTGGGATCGTAACGTAAGGGATTTGGGGAAGGCGTGGAACTAAACACGTGAGCAGCTTTGTAAGTTGGTGTTTTGGAAAATGGAAGTTGAAATACTGCCTCAGTCCGTTCCAGCTGCTGTAACAAACCACCCCGGCCTGCATCGTCCATAAACCACACGCTTCCTTCTGTCCCCTCTGGGCGCTGGAAGGCCAGGACCGGGGTGCCAGCTGGCTCCGTGTCCAGGGGGGACCTGCTTCCTGGTTCAGAGCTGGCGCCCTCACTGTGTCCTCACAGGGTTGAAGGGGTCCGGGGCTCCCTGGGACCATGTTATAGGAGCGCCAGTCTTTTCGTGCCCCCCCCCCCCTTCATGATCTAATCCTCTCCCGAGGCCCCGCTCACACCTCAGACAAACAGTCCGTCCTTAGCAAATAAGTTATTTCGTTACTAAAGTTCTTGCTTTGGTGTTCGGGGAGCTTGATCTCGGAGTCTCGCGCGTCCCTTAACGTTAGAGGCCCCGGCTCAGGCCTGGTGCCCTTGACCGTCCACACACCTTCCCTGGTGGCCTCACCCAGTTTCCTGATGTGGACACCGTCCGCACCCTGCTCCCCCTGAGCTGCACCCTCCACGGACACCGTCCGTGCAGCCCCCACCCAGACCACCATTGGACTCCCAGCTGGCTGTGCCCTTGCCCGTCGGGCCCTCTGCGGCCTTCCCGTCTGCTGATGGAAGGCCCTTCTTGTTATCGAGGCCGAAGCCTTCAGCGGCCACGGCTGCTCTTCTCCCCCTTTGTGGCTGGTCTGTCAGGAAGACTCGCTGGCCCCGTCTGCCGTGAGGGCCGCGTCCGGCTTCCTCCCACGGGGCGTCCTCACCGGTGCCCGGCTGTCCCCTGCCCACCGTCAGGCCCTGCTTCTCAGAGCAGCTGGACGCAGCTCGCAAAGCCCTGCCCCAAAGTCTGCAGCGCTGCCCGAGCACTCCCCGTGCCCCAGGCCTATGGCCACCTGTCCCCCGAGTCCTCTTCCTGCTCTGTGCTCCCCCCCTGCCCTCAGCGCCGGGGCGGTGGGGGTGCCTCCCGCATCTTCCCTCAGCTGACTCCTGGACCGTCCCCACCCCACTTCCTTCCGTCTGCGCTCAGACACCACATTCCTGGGGGGCTTCTGAGGGCCCCATCTGAAGCAACGACGGTCCCATCCCGACTCTGTGCCTTGTCCCCGTGACATCAGATATCCGCTCACCGGCTGTCACTGTCAGCAGTCTGTTCCCTCTGGGACGCTCCCTCCAGAAGGGCAGGGCTGCTGTTTGGCATATCCCCTGTGCCTGGCGCCCAGCAGGGCCTCAGTGAGTGTTCGTGAATAACCAGCGTAGACATTTGCTGCGTCCAAGTGTGGGCTTTGGCGGAGGCCAGAGGCAGCCCCTCAACTTGCCGGTGATGTGTACGCACTCTGGACAAAGCACGCAGCTGGCTGCGTACCTCCTGCACTGTGGCCTCAGGAGACAGCAGGGTCTTGGTCACGCTGTACCCTCCCGACAGCCCCACGTGGCACCCAGAAGCAAGAGCTCAGTGTTTGTGTTTGCTGAGACGGGCTGAGTCTCCCCCTGGGAACGGGGATTGTTCCCGCCGAGCCCCGGGGAGGGTCACTCCCACAAGGGCCTGAGCTGGACAGGCTCTGGATACAGGGAGGGTTAGGATGGGTGTCCGGGTCCAGCTTACCTGCAGCCAAGAGAGGGAAGTGACCTTGAAGGGATGAGCAGGAGTGCAGATTTGGGGGTGCTACGGGGGGGGGGGGTCCCTGAGGCTGCAGGGCCGGCACCTCCCTGGGGGGTGCTGCTTGTCTCCATGTGTCCCTGCCCCCCACCCCCCGCCCCGGGCAGGACCTGCCCCAGGCAGGGGTTGGGGCTGTCTTCCTGACTGTCGCAAGTACAGAGGACTGAGGGTGCCTGGTGCTCATGTCCTGGCCCAGGAAGCCGGGTGGGTACCTGGCAGTACTGCTCCCGCTTTGGACACCCCCACCCTCCCTGCCTCAGAGCGTAAGCGCAACCTCACAGCTCCCTGCCCAGCTGCTCCCCTGGGGCCCCGGGAAAGCCCACTGAGTGACCCCGGGGTGGTCACCTGACAGGCCAGAGCAGGTGCATTCAGCCCTGTGGTGGTGTCCCGCAGGTATCACTGGAAGTGCACCGCGGCCAGCGCCCCTGGGCACCCCTGCTTCTCCACCTCCTCTCCACGCAGCCTGGATGCCGGGGCTCCCACCCTTTCCTTTCCTGCGGACTCTCTGAACGACAACTATGACCAGTTTCTCGTGACACTGATGGTGTCCAGCGGCGGCCGGAACTCTTCAGAGGCACAGGTGTTCCTGTCCCCTCGCCCCAACTCGGCACTCAGGTGCGTCCTGTCCTGTGCTCCCTGCACTGCAGATCCAAGGGGTGCACCCTTCCATGCTCTGCCCTATGGGTGTGGGAGCCACTACATGCAGGAGCCAGGCCCACAGGAGAAAGGGGCTGACCAGGGAGGGCTGGGGGAATCCGCGGTCCTCTGGCACCAGGGCAGAGCCTTTTGGGCACATGCTGGCACCTGGGGGATCCAAGTGGGAGGGCTCCTGTGTCTGGGGCCTGAGGCCAAGCCTGGAAGGGGCTAAGGTATCTCAGGGCCTCTTCCCAGGGCCTTCCAGGCGTCGCCAAGCTGGGCCAGATGGCAGCGTGGAGGCGGTGCAGGTGGAAGGAGCAGAGAAATACTATGACCACAGAGGCCAGACTAGCACCTGAGTGAGGGCCTCACTCAGCGCCGGCACCATGCAGGCTGGCGTGCCCTGCAGCTGCTTCAGACTTCCCCTGGGGAGCTAGGTCCCGAAGAGCGGGCTGGGGGCAAGCGGGACGTCCGCAAGGACTCAGGCGAGCGGGACTGCTTCCGTACATGGACCCTGCAACGGGTCTAGGCAGTTGCCATCCTCATGTTGAAAACAGGTGTAGTTAGAAGTGTGGGTAGCTGGTTCTGGAAGGCTTCCTGGAGGAGGAAGCAAATTGGCCGTGCCTGGCAGGACCAATGCAAAGGAGAGGAAATGAGCTGTGGTACCAAGGTCAGGCAGACCACCGTGATGGAGCCCCGCCGCCCCCCAGGGGTTCAGGTTTGAAACCATGAGAAACAAGTCTCAGCAGACAGAGTGGACACTTCTCCAAGGTCCATACAGACCCAGACTGCCTGCATCGGTTTTGAGTCGTGATGTGTGTTAAAGGTGAAGGAATGGGGGTGCCCTGCTGGCTCAGTCAGTGGAGCATGTGACTCTTGATCTCTGGGTCGTGAGTTCAAGCCCCACACTGGGTGTGGAGCCTACTTAAAAAAAAAATTTTTTTAAGTGAAGGAATGCCAGTACAGGGCTACAAGCCTTGGGCCATCATTTAAATAATTATACTAATAAATTAGGCCCTTTTTAAAAAAATACAATGTACCATATAATTCTGCTACTCATAAGATAAAGAATTTATTTGAAGATACTCACCATGTTCTAAAGGTGGATGTCTATCAGTCCTGTCAGGCATTATCTGGGCCCCTGTGGACCCTGTCTTTGCGAGGTCTGGGGCCAGACGGGCCTCCCGCATCTGGCCCGTCCCTACCCAACAGGCATGCGCACGTGGTGCATGGAGAGAGACGTGACCACTTACACGCAGACACACGTACGTGCACACATAGGGACAGCCCGGCCTGAGGCCCCTCGAGGAGCCTGCGTGGCCCTGTGTGCTGTGCTCCCTCCACCCGGACCTCCTGTGCTGGGGGGGGCGCGGTCTGACACGGGGGGAACACCTGCACCGCACACATGCTCGGGGAGGTTGGGGGGGGGTCTCTCTACCTTGGCCTGCCGAGGCCCCCGAGTCCCGCAGGACAGAAACCCGTCGAATCAGGCCCGCGGCGGCAAACCCTGACCACCCATACCGCCTAAGGAACTGTGTTCCTCAGGGCATGTGTTGGCGAGTGCTGGTCAGCAAAGGAGCCTGGGGAAGGAATTCGGGGGGCCGCGGGGCTGCAGGCCTGAGAGATTGTGTGGGGCCCAGCAGACTGCAGGGAGCAAGGCTAAGGGCATGGATGCAGTGTCCCCTGGAGGACCCGAGGCCGTGTGAGAATGCAGAATGTCCTCGGCCACTGGGGGCGGAGCCCCAAGGTGAAGAGAATGCTCAGGGGGCGTCCCTCTTGCGGAGAGAGTGGTCAGAGCGCCATCCTGGCTCTGTCCCGAGCTGTGTGACCTGGAGGGATCGCACACCCTCTCAGTGAGCTCAATGTGTTTGCCTCCTGAGATCTGGCCCGTGTGGGTGGAGCTGGGTGAGGGCTCGGCCACCCCAGAGGTGCTCAGTCACGTTGGCCGTGACACAGACACCCTCTTAACGTGGCTGAACGAGACCACAGAAGCACCCAGTCCTTTCCCTAAAACCTGCAACCCGGTCTGCACGTCACAGATTCGTCCACATCTCCTGGGTCAACTTTAGAGACGTCTTTGTTAACTGGAACGAGGAACTTTGTCTTCAGGCTGAGTGCGAAGTCTGTGGCCAAGTGTCCGGGCTGTCCTACTCCTGGGACCTCTTTCTGGTCAACGCAACAGAAGGGACTAGTGTGGAAGGTGAGGTCGCTGCCTCTTCGTGTGTTAAGCGGGGCAGGACGCGGGGATTCACAGATCGCTAATGGCGTGCAGACTCTGCCTCCTCTGGGCCGGCATCCCTGGCCCTGCCAGTCGCTGACCGTGTCCCCCAGCCCCTCTCCTTTATGCCCTTGGGGATGCCTCGCCCCCGTCCCTCCCAGGTCCCGCCGTCCTTGGGGCCAGGTCTCGCCCCATCTCTGCTCCCCGTGCCCAGAGGGGCTTCTCCAAGACCTGGCTCTCTTGGGTGGGGAAGGTGGGTCCGGGCGCTGCCAGGATGGTGGTGAGGGTACGTGGGATCCCGGGAGAACATGCCCACTCTGGGGTGGGCGGTGGCCTGCGAGTGCCGTGGCCGCTGGGTTTGAACCACGAGGGACATGGGTTCCCACCGGTGGTGTCTGTGATCAGAGAGATGGTGGCGAATGGCAAACAGAAGGGCTTTTATTTCTGAGCTGCGCGTGGCTGTTCCTATGACAGAAGCTTGTGCCAAGCCCTCAGAAACCCACACTTAACTTCTTTTGGATCCGTTTGGTGGGGCCGCACGCAGCTTCCCTACACGGAGCTCGGAGCCCGGCTGCCCTCACAGCTGGAGGGACACAGAGACTCGGGCAATGTGCACTTCTTCCCAGCGGAGCCGTTCCCACACCCCGAGACAGTTGAGCGTTTCTGAGGCAAAGCCCGTGGGGAACGCACTAGAGGAACCTGGGGCACAGACCCCGGTAGTTGATCTTGCAGCAGAGCCGGGGATTATCCCTTGTCTTTGTTGTCACAGAATCTTGCTGTGTCACGGCGCACTTAAAAGCTGGCCACCGCGACACATCGTCTTTCACGTCTTCAGAAATTTTTCTGTGTTTGGCGTTCGTCCTTTCTCATAAATTATCCTAGCACTTGTTACAACTGTGACCCGAGACGCTGACAGGTGAGCGAGGGTCGGGAGAGAGTCCACGTGGCCGCATTGTCTCGAACACGCATGGACGACCCGTGCCAGGCGGGGCCCCGAGGGGGACACGTGGACAAATTGGTGGCCTGCTTCCATGCGTCTGCTTCTCAGGGGCCGGACGGCCTGCCTCCGGTGAAAACCAGGCTCCGCGAATTTTCTCATACGTGTCCTTTTCAGATTTGCATCGGGTCTGTTACAACAGCACGTGATGTAATCTGTAAACCTTGAACCGCATAGCTTTTCTGCTCCAGATTTCTGACACTGTCCTGTGTTTGTTCAAGTTCCCTTTTGTAGGACGGTGGGACTGCTGGGCTCTGCCGGGCTGGGGGCCGTTTCCAGGCCACCAGAGTCCAGTCCACCGTCCACGGAGCCGAGCTGGCCGGAGTGCCACACAACGGGAGCGCCGTTCTCACAGGAGCCGCCACAGACCCGGGGCCAGCCCGGCCTTTCAGCCGCGGGGAAACCCTCCTCAGGGCCCACGGTCAGCCGACACTGGGTTCCCGCCACGGGTGACACTGCGGCCCCGGGAGTGACTCCCCAGGACCAGGGCTCTCCAGGACCCAGCTCCCCTGGAGGAAGTTCGCCCTCCCAGGGACTGTCCCCTTCCCCCTCTGGTAAGTGCCACAGTCCCCTCATATTCGGGGCCGGGCCCAGACTCCACTGTCTCCTCCACTGTGGTGGTGACGCGGTAACACCCGCAAGGACGGGATGTGGACTCTAGAAACACACTGGGGCAGCCCACGTGCTGCGTCAGGAGGGTGGGTATTAATTTCAGGAGAGTCTTATGGCTTTAAATGACACATTACGGTTTTCTCCTCTCGTGTAGATTTTGAAGCCTATTACGGCAATATCCAAGAAGCAGAGCTGTCCAGAGGGAGACAGCCCGCTGACTGTGAGTCCGTGCTTCTCCCTCTTTCTGGGGCTCCTTGGGTCCCTGTGTCCCCTCCTCGGGTCCCTGTGTCCCCTCGGGTCTAACCTCTGAAATCGAGAATTGCCCCCCGCCCCATGGCATCACGACCACCAAGAGCTCCCAGAGACAAAGAAGGAAAAAGCCCCGATTCCTCTGCATGGCACCGTCTCCCCCAAATCCTTATTTCCAGCTCACCTACTTCTCTTTGGGCTCCCTGCGCTTCCAAAAGCCCCAGGCCCATGGTGGGTACTGCCCCTGTCCCACACCTCAGTCCCCAGAGCGTCATCTGCCAAAAACACCTCCCTTTGCGCCTTCCCCACTTGTCATCTTGGAGCGCTTCCTCCTTTCTGGTCAGCCTCCGTTCCCTTCCTCCGGGACGGTCCCACCTTCTTACCTTGTATCACCCCCGCTCCTGTGACAGCCCAGCAGACTCCTCACTGCGCCTGAAGCAGGTGTGCGAGGTGCTCGCGGCTGTCTCCTTGTGTGTCCTGCTCTAGTCTAGCTCTTCAGGGGAGCTTCCCTGGCAAGTGCAAACCCATGTGCCAGACGATCACAGTGCCTGGCACACCGGCACACAGTGAGTATGTTCTCAGATGGAGAGATGCACGGTCACTGGAGGATTGTCGTCTGTGGGCAGGACGGCCGGACGGTCATTGGAGGACGTGTCTGTGGGCAGGACGGCCGGACGGTCGGGGGACGACGTGTCTGTGGGCAGGACGGCTGGACGGTCAGGGGATGATGTGACTGTGGGCAGGATGGTCGGACGGTCAGTGGCCGACGTGTCTGGGCAGGACAGCCAGATGGTCAGTGGACGACGTGTCTGTGTCCCACCACCCCAGGCACCTGGACCACGCGGGAGCCCTTGCTCTTTCTCTGCCTCTGTCCCTGCCGCCTGCCCTCATTCACCCTGTGACACAGCTGGAGACCTCTCAGGGCCACAGCATAGCCCCCCCTCCCCCCACCAGTCCTCAATGTCTTCCCGCCACATGCTGGGCCTCCCACTAGAGTGCCCTGGCACTTTCTGCCTCATTTCCCTGCCTTTCCCTTTGTCACCCCCTCCAGCCACATCTCCAACCTTCCAGGAGTGTTTACTTGGTCCCTGTCTGTGCCTTGCCCACCCGGGCCCTCCCGGACCATGGCCCAGCAGCTCTAAAACAGCCCCTTCTCGGAGGGGCCCCTCTCGTTCCTCTGACTCCTCTCTCCCTCTCCTCCCTCCCAGGCTCTGCATTGTCTCGTTGCCTCAGGGCCTTACAGTACTGAGGGGGGCAGGGGAGCAAGGGGGCAGGGTCCTCCTGCGCCCTGACCTGCCCGGGCAGCTCCAGGAGGCAGGGCCCCTGTCACTCTGGTTAGCGGCTCTGCCCCAGTCCAGCACCCGGCCTGGTGCGCAGAGGGTCTGCTGAACGCGAGAGGCGGGTGGAAGGGACGGAACGTGCCATCGCAGCACGAACCGACGTCATTCAGGAGGACGCACAGCAGAACGGGTACTGATGAAGGCTGTCAGACTGTCATTACGGCCTGTCCCTTACCATGTCGGCTTGTCTTCCCAGGGCCCAACCCCAGCCTCCCAGGATCAGATCCGAGTTCCAGTGCCGACAGGGGCCGTGGTGATGGGGACAACCTGCTGGGCCCCTTGCCCCCCACAGCTGCTGCTGGGCCCCCTCTCATGGTTGACTGGCCCAAGTCCCCGGTGGGCCGCACACTCTTCCACGGCTACACTGCCTCCGGTACGGCACATGTCTACACAAATGGGAATTGGCAGCTGGTCCAGAAGGGTTTGCTCGCCAGCCCGTTTCTTCTGCCACATTTCCTTTCCACACAGAAGTACTTGGGGTGATAGTGCCTTTTCTCCTTGTATGTGTCCCTCTGGGGACAGCAGACGGGGCCCCATTTATGGGCAGACTTGGCCTCTGTAGCCCCAGGAGCCCTGTCTGCACATGGAACAGCCTGTGCCAGGCTGAGGCCACGACCTCCACGGGGAGGACGATCACCCCATGGAGTGGGCATGGTGGCCCCGCTCCGTGACACACTGGCTCCACTCGGTGCTGGCTTGAGGCCTCTTGTGGGGAAGCCTGGGGCCACGTCTACCCCACTGTCATCACACGGCTGCCTCCTCCCCTCTCCCCCCGCCCTCCACCATGGTTCCCTGTGGAGACCACCAGCCTGTATTTTGGGTCCCTCCTGCCTTCAGAGTCAGCCCCTGCCCCCCAGGGAAGGGACCCAGTCCCCAGGGGACAGCGGTCACACCCAGGTTTCAGAAATGGTTTACAGGGTTCCTGCAAGATATAAAAATCGCTTTGAAATATCTTCTTTTTAAAATATTTATTTATTTATTTATTTATTTATTTATTTATTTATTTATTTATTTATTTTGGAGAGACAGGACAGGGGAGGGACAGAGAGAGAGTGCAGGGGAGGAGGGGCAGAGAGAGGAGGGCAGCAGAGACACAGGACTCCATCTCACAAACTGAGAACGAATGACCTGAGTGGAAATCAGGAGTCGGACACTTAACTGACGGAGCCCCCCAGGCTCCCCTGCTTTGAAATTTCTTCATCACCCCTCACGGACAGACTGAATGTGCAAACTAGCCGGCTTGGAGACTGGACCTAATGCTACCGGTGCAGAGTGAGCTCTCACCAGCGTTGTCTCTCCCTCGGAGCCTAGTGTGACCCTGGGCCCACCCCCAGCACCCCCACTCAGGGTCACTGCTGTCGAGCAGGGGACGCTGGAGGAGAGATTTCAGCTCCGTAAAGAGGGCAGGTGACGAGCATCTGGGGGCATTGCAGGGAGGAGCCTGCTGCACCCCTGCCTATGGAGGTGCAGGGTATCTGCCCACGCCCCTGCCTTCAGAGCTTTCCCGTGACGGCTTCCGTGTGCCCCTTCTCCGCAGGTATCACGGGACAGACTGTGACAATCAAGCCATTCGCACTGAGCCCTGGGAAGACCTATGTCCTGCAAGCCTCTGTGGGTATGTTACGCTGTCAGCTGGACCTGGTCGGGGGGATGATGAGGGGTTTCATTACATTCATGTTTTTTCTGGAAATTTCAGCCACTTCAGAGTCTCCTGAGCTCTTGTCCCGGGTGTCCTGACCCTCCCTCCATCCCCACAGTCACTCACTGCTCATTGTTGCCTCCTTGTGTGTTTCTGATCCTTAAGGGATCAGGTGGGTATTTAGGTCACAGTAAAGGCTGAGGTGTTTGCCTTAAACACACACACACACACACACACACACAGAAAACTACATATGTATTTATTTTATTTTGTCCAAGACAAGTGCATTAGCTGGTTCTTTCCCTGCAAATTGGTCGATAACTCCTCCACATATTTAAAACCCAACGAGGTAGCATTTCTGTTGTTCTGTGGACACTGTTTGTTGAATACATGACATGTTTACCCCGTGTCGTGTTCCGTGTCCCTTCTGGCCTTCCCGTGACTCAATCTGACATCTGACTTTGGGGTCATTTTTGGACATTCTGCCCCATTTCTAGAGAGTTGTTGTGGGGTTTTTTTGAAATTTATTTATTTTGAGAGAGAGAGCACGTGCAAATGGGGGAGGAGCAGAGGGAGAGGGGGAGAGAGGATCCCAAGCAGGCCCAGCACTGTCAGCATAGAGCCCAATGTGGGGCTCGAACTCACAAGCTGTAAATTCACGACCTGTGAGATCCCAACCTGAGCGGAGATTGAGTCCGCCGCTCAACTGACTGAGCCTCCCAGGCGCCCCCTAGAGGTCTTTAGTTCATAGAAGAAGCACAGAGGTTCTGACGGTTTACACGTACGGATGGGTTTGGGTCGGTGCCCACACTTTTGGGCTCGTGGACACCCTGGTGCGTTTCCAGTGTTGTATTCTGCATTGGCTTCCTTTCTCCCGGGCGTGCAACACGAGGCTGACTTCCCTGTGAGACCCCGCAGGGGCCGGCAGGGTCCCTGGGCTTCATTCTCGTTCCCCCTGTCTCTGTTGACATCGTTGCAAAGGTCGTCCCGCCCCTTCCATGGGCGTTCAGAGACTAAACCCCAGGTGCCTGTGTTTGGTACGAGAGAGGCATTTCCCTGTGTTTTCCCAAATACCACAGAGCCAACCATTGGCTAGCCCTCCCTCCCTTTGCTGCTGACATTTGTCCAAATGACGAGCCTGAGGGCCATTTTCACAGGTGGGTCACACTCCTTCTGGGGGGAAGAGACTCGGCCTCTGTGCGAGAGGCCCGGCTCGTCCTGGCTCACCTCGCTGTGCCACCCCGGCAGCCATGCTGGCCCCTGGGCTCCCGCCCACACCAGGCCAGGCCGTGGCCCCCAGCTGACTTCCACGGCCCACGTGACCCTGGAGCGGGATGGTAAACGAGGTTATCTGCAGTGCGGCACCTGCTGTTAGGATGATGGTTTATACATCTCATTCTTAGATGTTGTACCTCAAGAAAAAGACATCAGAAGTGGAAAAACAAAACAAAATCGCGTCATGGGAACAAACATGGAACGATTAATGACTAATCAGTCATGGTAGCAAATGGGAAATAAAATGTTTGATGCTTGGGGAACCATGGTTGTGCATATTGGACTATGTGTGTTTCCCTGGTGAGTTTGAACTCTGTATTTAGATATGAATGTAGTTGACAGAAGCCATAAAAAATGGCGTTGGTGCTAAATTCAAGTGAGCCACATGTAACTGTTTGTGGATGAGACTTCGAGAGGACCCGGGTGGGGAGGGGGGCGAGTCTGCGGTGAGGGGGAGCCCCGTGTCCTTTAGTGTCTGTGCTCAAGACTTTGATTTCCATCTGCATGATCTGCGTGTGCCTCCCGATCCCCGGGCCTGGGTGTGGCTGCCTGCACATTGAGTGCCTGTGGACGTGTCACATGACAGGTGCCGCATGCAGGGTCCCCCCCTCCTGCGCATGTCGCAATCCCCCACCACCGGGTCCCCCCACTCGGGCTCTGACCCAATCTGAATCTCTAGCAAGTTCCCGGGCGACGCCGATGCCGCTGTCTGGGGATCGCACGGTGGCAGCCACACAGTGTCCCACTGGGACCGTGCGTTCGTGCAACTGTAGTTCTCTGTCACGATCTCCTCCACAGCCTCCAAGCACGGCTTCCTGGGGCGAGCTCAGCTTTACGTGACGCTCAGGCCAGCTCCGTGGGCCGTGACCTGTCAAGTGCAGCCACATCGTGGCCTCGAGGCACACACCGTCTTCAGCATCTTCTGCATGTCAGGGAGACCGGTACGCGCGGCTGCCCCGAGTGCATCCCAGAGGCAGAGGTGGCTCTCCGGGGAGATGCTGTGGGACGTTAACCCTGGGGTCTGGGGGCGGGAGTGCCGTGGCTGTGCCCTCCACCCGCTCAGGGAGACACCACCCGTTCCTTCCCCCGCCCTGCCCCTTCCCTCAGAACCCACTGCCTGTGTCCCTGGAGGGTCGGATTCTGGCCTCCCTTAGGGCCCAGGCAAATGTCCTGGGTTGTTTTTTTTTAGTTAAGTTTTTATATCAGTTCCAGTATGGTCAACATGCAAAGTTAGTTTCAGGTGTACCATATATTGATTCAACACTTTTTTTTAAGTTTATTTATTTTGGGAGAGAGAGAGAGAAAGTGGAGGAGGGGCAGAAAGAGAGGGAGAGAGAATCCCAAGCAGGCTCTGCCCTGTCAGCACAGAGCCCGATGTGGGGCTCCAACCCATGAACCGTGAGATCACCACCTGAGCCGAAATCAAGAGTTAGACGCTTAACCGACTGAACCACCCAGGTGCCCCTGATTCAACATCTCTGTATAACACTCAGTGCTCATCACAAATGCATCCTTAACCCTCGTCCTTCCCCCACTGTCCTCTGGTGACCATGAGTGTATTCTCTGTAGTTAAGAGTCTGTTTCTTGCTTTGCCTCTCTCTCTCTCTCTCTGTCCAAATGCCCCGTTCTGACACCAAGAACAAGTTGCCCGAGCCCCCCACCATCTCCTGTCTGCTGTGTCCCCTTCAGCCTGAGGAGGCCCAGACCACATGTGCCTCTGTGACTTTTGGGAGACCCCAGGCCAGGAGAGCACACGACCCTGAGTGACAGGCACAGCCAGTGTGTGGGGTCCTCTCAGCTCTGGGAGAGGGACCCCGCAGGTGGGAGGTCACCCCACGCACGTGTGTGCATTCGGGGGGACACGAAGTTAGTATCTGCCCCCAGCCTGTGTATAAACAGTGCCCTCGGGTGGAGTGAAGGAGGCAGGGGTGTGTACTTCCTGGGGACGTGATTCAGTTTGTTCACCTATACACTGTTTTTTGTTCTCCGTGGAACGGATCCTAGGACTTCCATTACAAATTCAGTTACCGGATAGGAAACGGGTCCAGACACACTTTGTACCGCGGGACAGACACCCAGTACTACTTTGCACTGCCCGCGGGCGAGCCCTTGGATGACTATAAAGGTAAGTCAGTCAGGCCGTGGGTGTGGGTTGCTGGCTGTGTTTGCTTACGGTCCTAAACCTTCCCCCTGGTTTCCCCAAACTACAAAATGTTAAAACTATGCATCTAGAAAATAAGTTCTCGGGGCACCTGGGTGGCTCAGTCGGTTGAGCGCCCAACTTCGGCTCAGGTCATGATGTCAAGTTTCATGGGTTTGAGCCCTGTGTTGGGCTCTGTGCTGACAGCTCAGAGCCTGGAGCCTGCTTCGGATTCTGTGTCTCCCTCTCTCCTGCTCCTCCCCTGCTCGTGCTCTGTCTCTGTCTCTGTCTCAAAAATATATAAATGTTAAAATTTTTTTTTTATTTAGAAAATAAGTTCTTATTTATTCATCTGGAAAAGTGTCATGCTTTTTAGATGAGGTGGATTACCTACTTTCTAGTGTAGAGACATTAGCGATACTATAAATAAATTTCTTTTAAAATTACAGCTGAGATATGGTGTAAATGCTGAAGTGCCAGGGAACATCTTGTGAGTATGGATTAAACGTTTGAGACCAAGCCGCCCCTTGTTTACTGACAAAACATGCGGTCTCTGGTGAATCCTGTGTTGGTTGTAGACAGAACCCAATCGGGGGGCTCCCGCCGCGAAGAAAACACGGGGGTAAGGGAATGTAGAGTTGAGTATGTGTTGTTCCCAGAGCAAAAAGAGCTCCACGGTGCTGGCAGCTTCCCCGACCCCTGTGCCGGCGGGCTGCCCCATTCTCAGCCGGCCACAGTAGCCTCCCTCCACTGCACGTATTAGATACCCCACCACTGAGGAAAACGGCCCCATCTGCGGGACCGTGCCCATTACGTCAATCTCGGGGGCTGACAGGGTGTTTTTTAGCCTTCTGGATGATTCTGACGTGCAGGCAAGTTTGAGAGTCACCCATCTAGAAGTTTCTTTGACCTGGCCACCTGAGAGTATTTCAGCCTGACGTCTGCAACTGGTTCATCCACCTGGTTTGCTTAAACCTCCTCTCTCCCCGAACCCCAGCCAGAAAGGTTTCTAGTTCAGGAAAGCCTCCCTGACCCCCAGTTAGACACATGTGCACCTTCTCCTGGCTGTAGGTGGGTGACACTGAGCAAAGGCCTTCTGAGGTGGACACCGATCCGCTCAGATGGGCACATCTGCCGTGTGTCCTGATGAGCACGGTGATGGTTGCAGGTGGTTTCAGGGCCTGCCTCACTTCTTCCAGAATGAAACCACACGCACCTTCTGTCCCCTGGAAAGTTTCCTCCAAATGGATGCTCGCCCCGCAGGCTCCCCTGCTTCCTGGTGTTGGGCACGAAGCCCTATGCTTTGATTCAGACTGGGCAGTGCCTCTCTCCAGACTCCTGCCCACAGGGCCATGTGGGACCCTGTCCGCAGGGGTGTGCAGACCATAGGGCTGTGCACATGCCCACCTAGGACGTCAGGGCAGGGCCTCAGCTCCGTGTTGGATGGATTTTTGTTTTGCTTTTTTAATGTTTATTTATTTTTGAAAGAGAGAGCATGAGCAGGGGAGGGGCAGAGAGAGACGGACACACAGGATCCGAAGCAGGCTCCAGGCTCTGAGCTGTCAGCACAGAGCCTGACACAGGACTCAAACCCACGAACTGCGAGATCATGACCTGAGCCGAAGTCCGACGCTCAACCGACTGAGCCCCCCAGGTGCCCCCATGTGGGATGAATTTGTAGACCCATATTTCAGGCCACAGTCACTGAGCAATGTCAGGGTGAGTGACGTCACCCAGGTCATTCCAAAGACCCCACAGGAGTTACAGTTGTCGACACGGGGATGATCTGTTCCTTCGAGGACCTGACTTGAAGATTCCTACGAGGGGGAACGCAGGCAGACTGAATACAGTGCAGCAGACCCTTAATCCCAGCCCATCCCATCTCTGGACTGAAGGTTCTACAGCCGCAGGGGTCAGGGTGGGGTCCACCTGAACTCTGCCGGCTCCCGCTGCCTTGCCTGCGTCCCCTGCTTCAGCGGGAGGGCCACGTCACCTGCAGTGGGGTCCCTGCAGTTCTTGTTAAACTGGCTCTCTCGCAGCTGACATGGGGCCTCCCCATATCCACGGGCTCAGAGTCCTAGGACGGGGGGAGCCCAGAATTTGCTTGTAGGGGTGATGGGGTGGCCAGGGTTCAGGGACCACAACCCTCAAAATTAAGTCCCAAATCCTGGGCCCCGTGTTTTGGGTTGAGATGCTTTTATGAAAGCCCATGGCATGCCTCTGTTTTGCTCTTTTGCGTGACTCCTGTGGCCGGCCCCGTGGCTTTCATGGTGAGTGTCATCCACACCCCAGACCCTAGGCCTGCACCACAGGACGGAGTTTCTGATGCCCCAGAAAAGGCATTTCTGACCACGCTCCCATGACTTCACGCAGACTTCCTTTGCCTTTCTCCAGACTTGCCGTGTCTCTGTACGTGACTTAGGAGCGGCTTAAAATGTTACCCCAACGCCTAATCCTCCGTTGCAGACTGTGGCTTTCGTCCTCTGGGCTTCCCACAGCTCCATCTTCCCCCTGGCCCAGTGCTCCCAGGCGGGACCGGTCCCGTTTGCTGGTGGCCTCGAGCTGCCGGCTACCAGGGCCTGCAGGTCAGACGAGTGAGTGCCGAGGAAGTGGGAGTGAGCAAACCACCTCCTGGCTCCTGTGGCCTGTGGCTGTTGCTTCTGCTGCCTCTCGTGACTGCACCCATGTCCCCAGCTCTCTGGTGCTCAGTGTCCCATACTGCTGTGGGGCATTTTACATTGGAACGCCAGACCTCGCCCCTAGGATGGGGCAGCCACACTCAGTGCTCACGCCTCACTCTGTTGTGATGCACGGTGTCGTTACTGTTCTGGTGATGGCTGGCAGTAGACAGTCTGGGTCCTGAGGTGTTGGTATCCTCTGTTACGTTCCCTTCCAGTCATGCTGTCCACCGAGATCACAGATGGCTCGGGCTCCCGGGTACAGCCGTGTGCCGTGGCGGTGACTGTGCTGCCCCGTCTCCACGGGGGTCTCTGCCTGGACGAGGACATGTGAGTAAGCGGCACAGAGACCCCGGCGCGTGCCTGCGTTTCCTCGGGGCCGGGTCTCCCCCGGTCGGCCACGGGTGGAGTAAACGATGGCTCCTGGGGTCCCATCTTGTCAGGATGAGCAAAAGAAATCATCATACTGAGATATCATCTGTGTGCCACTCGTTCACCCATATACAGAACACAGTCCCGGGGCGCTTGGGGGGCTCGGTTTAGCATCAGACTCTTGATTCCAGCTCAGGTCATGATCTCATGATTCGTGAGATCAAGCCCAGCGTCGGGCTCTGCACTGACAGCACGGAGCCTGCTTAGGATTCCCTGTCTCTCTCTCTCTCTCTCTCTCTCTCTCTCTCTCTCTCTGCCCCTCCCCCCTTAAACTATATAAACAAACCTTTAAAAAAAACATAAAAGTGTTTAATTTTGATGAAGTTCAACATCCTAATTTTTCTCTTTTATCGCTTGTGCCTTTGGTATATCTGTAGGATTTACTCCAGTGTTTTTCTTCCAGGAGATTTCTAGTTTTCTCTCTTACCCTGAGCTCTCTGATCCTCTTTGAGCTAACTTGTGTATGTGGTGTGAGGTAAGGCTCCAGGTTCACTTTTGCACACAGGGATGTCTAGTCCTTCTAGTGCTGTGTGTTGAAAAGGTCAGTCTTACTCATTAAATTGTCTTAGTCCTTTTGTCAAAAATCAATTGACTATAAATGCTATGGAGTCTCAATTAATGCTCTGTTCATCTCTATGTCTGATTTCATGGCACTGCCACACTGTCTTAACCACTGTAGCTTTGCAGTGAATTTTGAAATCAGGAAGCATGAATCCACTAACTTCGTTCTTTTTCCACATTTTTTTTGGTTATCCTGGATCTCCTGGTTATTGTTAATCTCTGCAAAAAGCCACCTGGAATTTTTATAGGGATTGCATTGAGTCATTTTGAATATCATCGTTTTGAGAATATGAAGTCTTCTGATGTATGAGCAGAGTTTTCCCTTTACTTAGATTTTCATTTCTTTCAGCAACATTGTATAGTTTCCAGTGTATAGGTATTGAATATTTTTGTCAAATTTAGTTACAAGAATTTCATTCTTTTTCATGCTACTGTAAATCAAGTTGTTTTCTTGTTCTCTTATTTTGGATTTTAATTGCTAGTGTGTAGAGATACAATTGTGTCCCACAGCCTTGCTAAACTCGCGTGTCTGTTCTAACAGTTTTTGAACGCATTCTTTGGGTTTTTCCACATAGAAGAGCATGCTATCTGCAAATAGAGTTTTCCTCCTTTCCAATCTGGATAATTTCTTACTTCTGGCTTAACTGCATTAGCTAGACTCTTCCAGTTCAGTGATGAGTAGCCTGAATATGGAAGCCAAATGTGGAAATCCCGGTCTTGCTTCTGATCGTGGCAGGGAAACATTCCCGAACATTTAGCGTGACCTTAGCTGTGGGTTCCCTGGAGTTGTGTTTTTTTCAGGTCCAAGGAGTTCCTTTGTATTCCTAGCTTTGGGGTATTTTTTTTTCACGACAGGGTGTTGGATTTTGTCTGTGTTTTGCTAGATCCATCAAGAGGATTAAGTGGGTTTTGTCCATCCATCTGTTACCATGGTATATTACCTTGACTGATTTCCATACTTGAGTTACTCTTGCGCCCTGGGCACAGACCCCTCTTAGCCATGGTGCGAAGTCCGGCATAAGGACATACCATCCGGTCGGAGTGTGCACGGCACTGTGATTGTGGGTGCTGTCTTCCAGCTCCACTGTGAGGATGTGTGCAGACCTTCAGCCTGCTGTAGCCACACTGCCGTCTGCGTCCAGCCCCGCACCGTACCCCCTCGTTTGCCACAATGCGTCTCTGTCGTCCTGTTTGCCGGAGATCAAGGGTTTTGTGCAATTCTGATGTGCTGCCTCACTGGGTCTCTTTAGTTTCTCTTGCACAGACCATCTCTCCTCTGAGCCATTCTCTGTCTGCCCCGACCTCCTCACCCGCCCAAGAAGATTTCTATCACAAGTACCCCTGTCTCTGTAGGCAGGCCGAAGAGGTTCCCAGCATGTCGGAGCAATCCTGATAACTCCCCAATTTCCTTCAGATATAATTCCAGCCTGAAGCACCTGTCCACCCTCCAGCTGATGGGCAGTTACGCAGAAATCAGGAACTACATCACCATGATCGCCAGGATCCTGAGTCGCTGGGCTGCGGAGGACAGAAGTCCCCCGTGCGGCCAGTGGTCACGAATACAGGATGCGCTGATTTCTTCCGCATGCAGACTGCCTTCCGCAGATCAGGTACCATCAGGGGCAGGGCACGCTCGGTACCTGTGCATGGGCATCGGGTAGCAGGGCCTGACTCACCAGCAAGCGGCCTTACTAAAGCAGTCAAGAAAGAGGACCAGGAGGGCGTGGCTTGGGCGCGAGGCTGTGGCCTCTGTCACGTGTGCTCATTCTTCCACAAACAAATGCTGTCGGTTCACAAGAGAGGCCGTGCAAGGTGGTTACCACTGCAGGTCACTGTGATGTGACCCAGCTGACTCTGTCTTGTCAGTGACGTGCCGGAGTTACGTGTATGATTATGTGCAGCTTCTAAGGAAATGGGCGTGTGTTCAAATGTCACTGCCCTTGGTCACTGCCCGTCTGCACCTGCTGTCCCTGATTGCCACTAGAGAACGCTGGCATCTTAGAACATGTGTCATTGTAGTGTTGATCCTTCCTGAGCTGGTGCTGTTCCTTCCTTCAGGACTCTCTCCCCCTTGTCCCAAGTTTCCCTGAGCTCTGCCCTCCCTCTCCTTCCGCTCTGGTCACACTCCAGGTGGGCTGGGGGAAGTGGACACCCTGCTCCCCCTGGGAAACTCAGGTCAAGGGGACACTGGGTCCCTCCATGGTCCCTTGCCTCAGAGCCCCGGAATCCGCTCCGGCTGCAGGAAGGAGCACACGGTGAACCGTTTGACTTTAAATTGCATAAGTAACCTTCCCTTTTGCCTCCTTGTGCTTGCTTGTTTCTCCGGGTCAGGAGGAAATGCTTGATTCTGTTCTCCTGTTCAGGGACCTCCTGCGCTTCCCTCACAAGGTGAGTGCCGTTTCTTGCCAAGTGTATTTTCCTGCTTTTGTGCCTAACTGGGAGGATCTCCGTCCGTTCTCGAAGAACGTACGGTATAGGGTTTGACCCTTGAATTAGAAACGGGACTACTCTCGCAAATTCACCTGAATAGCACGGCGCATCCCAGAGCACGGGGCAGGAAGGTCTCCCTAATACAGAAGTTTGAACGCCCAAAGTAGAGACGCATTACGATGGTGTCGTCCGTACTACACATACTTCTGGTTAAGGGGGTCGCTCTCTGTTAGAGTGGGTGCTGGGTTCTCCAGTCCACGCCTTCTTTCTCCTTGCATCTCTGGCCCCACTGCCCCCATTCCCTGATGTTCTCACTGCCTGCTCACTGGGAGGGGAGAGGAGACCCCACCGAGGTCGTCTACACCAGCCCTCAGAGCGAGCTGCAGCCCAGCCTGTTTTCCAGGGCCCCCCTTGCCCTGGCAGGGACGCCTCACCACCAGGAGGGCTCACCCCCTACTTGTGCTCAGTCCCATCCGGGCCACCTCATCGCTCCCTTGTAGCAGTGTGACTGCTGCCCCTTGGCGTCGTGAGGGCCCCCGTGTGGTTGCAGGTGGTGGCCCCTCTTCAGAGCAGAACCTGCAGAAGGTGGGCTCAGCCCGCCGTGACTCACACACAGGTAAGCTGTCGGGATCTGGCTGCCTGCCCCACCTCACCACAGAGCCTGCTCCTGACCCAGTACCTGCAGACTCCCATGCTGCCTGGTCTGCCCCGCAAGGGACCTCTCTGGGCACAGCCCCTTTGCCTGTGACCACTGTGGGCACCTCCCTTCTCCGTTGCCTGGTGGGTGCACAAGGATCTCATCATGGCCTTTTCGATTAAAGGCAAGTGATGTTGTTGAACTGATGGTCTCCACCCTGTCCTGCCCAGGAACTCCTCTATGTAACCCCTGACTCTGCTCCTTGCCCCTCCAACTGCTCCCTGCCCCTCCAGCTGTGCTCCCTTCCCCTCCAACTGTGTTCCCTGCACCTCCAGCTGTGCTCCCTGCCCCTCCAACTGTGCTCCCTGCACTCCAGCTGTGCTCCTGCCCCTCCAACTGCTCCCTGCCCCTCCAGCTGTGCTCCTGCCCTTGCAACTGCTTCCTGCCCCTCCAACTATGCTCCTGCCCCTCCAGCTGTACTCCTGCCCCTCCAGCTGTGCTCCCTGACTCTCCAGCTGTGCTCCCTGCCTCTCCTGCTGTACTCCTGCCCCTCCAACTGTTCCCTGCCCCTCCAACCATGCTCCCTGCCCCTCCAGCTATGCTCCCTGCCCCTCCAGCTGTACTCCTGCCCCTCCAGCTGTGCTCCCTGACTCTCCAGCTGTGCTCCCTGCCTCTCCCACTGTACTCCTGCCCCTCCAACTGTTCCCTGCCCCTCCAACCATGCTCCCTGCCCCTCCAGCTATGCTCCCTGCCCCTCCAGCTGTACTCCTGCCCCTCCAGCTGTGCTCCCTGACTCTCCAGCTGTGTTCCCTGCCTCTCCCGCTGTACTCCTGCCCCTCCAACCATGCTCCCTGCCCCTCCAGCTATGCTCCCTGCCCCTCCAGCTGTGCTCCTGCCCCTCCAGCTGTGCTCCTTGCTTCTCCCGCTGTGCTCCTGGCCCTCCAACTGCTCCCTGCCCCTCCAACTGTTCCCTGCCCCTCCAGCTGTGCTCCCTTCCCCTCCAACTGTGTTCCCTGCCCCTCCAGCTGTGCTCCCTGCACTCCAGCTGTGCTCCCTTCCCCTCCAACTGCTCCCTGCCCCTCCAGCTGTGCTCCCTGTGCCTCCAACTGTGCTCCCTGCACCTCCAACTGTGCTCCCTGCACTCCAACTGCTCTCTGCCCCTCCAGCTGTGCTCCTGCCCTTGCAACTGCTTCCTGCCCCTCCAACTATGGTCCTGCCCCTCCAGCTGTACTCCTGCCCCTCCAGCTATGCTCCCTGACTCTCCAGCTGTGCTCCCTGCCCCTCCAACTATGGTCCTGCCCCTCCAGCTGTACTCCTGCCCCTCCAGCTGTGCTCCCTGACTCTCCCGCTGTGCTCCTGCCCCTCCAACTGCTCCCTGCCCCTCCAACCATGCTCCTTGCCCCTCCAGCTATGCTCCCCGCCCCTCCAACTGTGCTCCCTGCACCTCCAGTTGTGCTCCTGCCCTTCCAACTGCTCCCTGCCCCTCCAACTGCTCCCTGCCCCTCTGACTGCTCCCTGCTCCTCCAACTGCTCCCTGCCCCTCCAGTTGTGCTCCTGCCCCTCCAGCTGTGCTCCCTGCCCCTCCAGCTGTGCTCCTGCCCCTCCAGTTGTGCTCCTTACCTCTCCTGATGTGCTCCCTGTCTCTCTTACTGTGCTCCCTACTTCTCCAACTGTGCCCACCGCCTCCAGAACATTCCCTCATGAACACAAGCTCCTTTCACTCCTCTGCACCCATATAACCAGGGCTGTGACACCAGCCCAGCCCATGACATAGGTGTGGCAGGAACAAGGGACTGAGTGAGGACGTGGATGACTGTTACCTTGTTCCCTCCCTCCTGCCCGATCCACGTCCGCATCACCTTGAATTGCTCCCCGTCAGTGACCTGGGGAGGAAGGCTGGCCCCCAGCAGGGACACATCCCCACAGCTGCCCGGAGCAGACCTCAGAGAAGACACTTTAGTCAGTGACGCTCACTGCCTTTAAGGCATTGGTGGCTTCCCGGCACCTTGAGGACAGAGTCCGTTCTCCCGCGTCTCACGCCTGGGCTTCACTTGCTCTGTGTCCTTGGCACTTCCTCTTGTACCTTCCGTGGCCACCCACCATGTTCCTGTCACTGAATATTCCTTGCACCCCTGAACCTATATGTTCTCCCTCAGCCTGGAACGTTCCTGCCCCTCTTCCCGGGGAACATACCGTTTTCTTCCCCAAAGCTAGGTTCAGGTGGTGCGTTCTTGGTGGGCTCTCCAGGGCCCCGCAGGCAGAGCTCACTCGTTCTGGACAAGTCTGTAAGTGACCGCGTTAGGGCGCTTTAGCACCTCTGACTGGTGATCACTTTCTGCACGCCTGTCTTTGACCTCCAGGCGACTTAGCCTGCTAGGATCTCACACCAGGTTGGGACAAGTAGCGGACCATCCCGGCATGTCAGCAGCCTGTCCCCGTCATGCGCGCATGCACAGGTGTCAGTGGGTGGGCTTCCCAGGGTGACGCGGGCACCCTGGGTCCTGTCAGCCCATGCCCCCGAGGCTTCCCAGGCTGGAGAGAGGCAGAGAGAAGGGGCACCACTCATCAAGGATGTTGCCCGTAAGTGCCATCCCGCACCCCCATCACATCCCCCTGAGAGGACCCGTCACAGGGCTGCTCCTGGGCTCTGGACACCTGGGAATGGAATTACTCCTCCGGGCCAGGGGGTGACTTGGTGGAAGCCGAAGACATCTGCATAGGTCCCGCTCCCCTGTCTGCGCACCCCGGGGTCTGCCACGGTACTGGCCTCAGTGTGGGCAGACCTTAGCAGGGTTGTCATTTGCAGAAACCATTTCCAGTAATTTTGATTAAAAAGTAGCCAGTGTTGGGGCACCTGGGGGCTCATTTGGTTAAGCGTCTGACTCTAGGTTGCATCTCAGGTCATGATCTCACAGTTCGTGAGTTCGAGCCCTGCGTCGGGCCCTGTGGTGACAGTGCAGAGCCAGCTTGAGATTCTCTCTCTCTCTGCCCCTCCCCTGCTCATTCTCTCCCTCCCTCTCTGTCTCTCCCCAGCTCTTTCTCTCTCTCCCTCTCTCTCTCAAAATAAAATAAACTAAAAAAATGGCCAGTGCGAAAGGTGGGCATAATGTGTTCTTTAAAGGCATTTGTTTTACTTGAAATAAGAACTTATTATTTCAATTTTGAGAAGTTACTTTGTGTGCGGTGCCTGTAATAGCAGTTTCAGTGTGTTTCCAGGCGAGTTTCATCTCATTGCTGGTGAAAGAGTTTGATGTCAGGAAGTGTTTCCAAGCCACGTTTTGGCTAAACAAGCATGGCTGTCAGAAAGTAGAATCTTAATTTCGTTTCATCAATACCCATTTACTTGGCAATTGCCGGGAGCTGCCAGGGCACAAAGGAGGGACACATTCAGTGCTGTCTTTGGGGCACCCATGACGGGCGCTAAATGCGGGAACAGACACACTTCGGTAAATATGCCAGGTCCTGTAAGGAGGAGGGGGACAGGGAGCTCCAGAAACACGGGCAGTGATGCAGAGTACTTTGCCTGGTGGGCACTTGACGTTGGTTTTAAAAGATATATGGGAAAGAATCATGATTAATCCTGTCTGGTGCAGTAATGGCGTCGTGGGCACATCTTCAGAAAGAGTTCTCATGTCAGCCGTACACACTGACATGTTCGTGCATGGAAACAGTAGAAACCATGCAATTTGTTTTTAAATATCTTCTTAGAAACCAAAGGAGAGGGAGAAAATCTCTTGTCGATGAGTAGTAGTCACAGCTGGGTTATTCTGTTTTCATGTATGTTTGAAAATGGTCCCTATTAGGAGTTTAGGAAAAAAGAGAGTAAAGTAGGATTTTGCCGGCAGATGCAGGGAAAGGACACTGCAGGGCAAGACGTTGATGCTTGGGGAACCATAAGAGGGTCGCTGGGTTCAGACCCAGCAGCGTCTTCACGTAACGGTTATTAGAGACCCTTATTTTCTCTGGTCGTTTCATGGGTCAGGAGACCGAAGACCAGAAAGGAAATTGGCACCTCTGAATTTGGCCAATCTTCCACTAGGCAGAACCCGGGCTCGAACCCCGCCATCTGGAGCTGTGGTGCTGCATTTGCTGTTTCCAGGAGTGATGGAAGAGACAGGTGCAGGGAGACTGGTTACGCCTTCGCTTTTCCCGCAGGTAAGCTTTACGAGTGCAGCTCTCGTCCTGAAGTCCACCCAGGCGCTCCTGGCTCAGAGCCTGCTCTCGGGGAGGCCCGCGGTGGCCGAGGGCACGATGCTGGAGCTCATACTGCTGGTGTCTGCCATCTGGGAAGTGTCCGACCAGGAGACCCCGAGGAACATGGGCTTCCTGCAAGAAGAGGGCATTAAGGTCATCTCGGCCCTCTTGTTGGTAAGTCAGACTTCATCTTCGTTGGTAACAGCCATCCCCTCTCGTGGCTGCTTCTAGACACCGAGACCATAACTGGTTCCTGAAGTTCCGTGTGGCTTGTTCTGGGTGGTCGTGGGCACCTTTGGAGATTTTTGGTTTGAATTTCGAGTGTTTCGTGCGAACGCTGTAATGTTCACGATAAAACTTTGCTTCCGTTCCATCCTTCCGTGTTTTGGTAGAGTCCCTTTTGGGGTGTCTGGAGCGGTGCCTGACTTAGAGATGGCATTTCTCAGCACGCTTTCTGCTTCTTGAGGAGCAAAGTGAAGTAATACAAATGATTTCTAATGTGCGTTAATGTGAAAAGCAGCCCTCTGATACATAACTACCTCCCTCCTGTCCAGACCTACTGGTTTAACCGATACTTGGGAAATCAGAAATACACAGATGCTCCCCTCATAGCAACTGATTAACAATTATGCATTTAGAAACACGAGCTGCTCACCTCACACCCACCCTGCACTAAACCCCAAGGCACGCACTCCTGTCTACACAGCAAGACCACGCAGTATTGAGGCTCCTTCTGGATGGGCTGAGAAACCAGAAGGATAGCAGTTGTCGCAAAATGAATAGAAGGATAGCGGTTGTCGCAAAGTGAATAAAATGTTCCAGGCACAGGGCCCAAAACCAAAGAAAACAGGTTGTGTGTTATTGGTATTTGGTGTTTACATCCCCGTATCACCAGCTAGTCCAAACTACCTTGAGATGAGCTACCTTTTCATGACTTTGTCTCTCCCCTGCTTCTGGATTTGAGACCGCGTACTCATTTGTGCTGTGAGCGTTTGACTCTCTGCTGTTCCAGGACGGTCTCTCTGCAGCCAAGAAGCATCAGCTCTGCGTCAGCGCTGGGCAGATGGAGTTCTGCACGCTTCTTCATCACGACTGTCAGGGCGCCGTGCAGAGCCTGGGCCCCGTGCGCGTGCATTTACCCGGCAGCCTGGCCAGACAGAGGCCTGCGGCAGCGGGGATGCAAAGCCCGTGTTACATTAGCCAGCTCATGCTCTTCAAGAAGAACCCATATCCGGGGCGACGAGCTCCCGGCCAGGTACCATACGGCGGGTGACCCATCCCTTCCAGTGAGCACCTCCGCCGTGCAGTGGTTACACTTTGATGGTGAAGAGAGGGGTCAGCATGGCACGTTTCGCTCAGGTCCAAGAGCGGGGCCGCTTACAGTGTGCGGTTGGCTCTAGTTTTCTTGGAAGAAGCTTTTAGCAAAACTAGGTCTCCCTGGGATCCCGGGACCTGGGCCCACTCAGTATTGCCGAAGGGGCCGTTTTACCTGTTTCTGCAAATCAGAGGAAGAATGTAACTCTGTGAGACTTGAGACGGGGCTGCCTTGGGCCCACTAGCCTGTACCTCTTGTCTTCCACACTTACCTCACCGGCCCCTCGAGGCTGAACCAGCAAGCGCGGCTGCCGGGTTCTTGGGGGGTTTGGCAGAAGAGGGGACCAGAGTCAGAGCAGGGTGTGAGAATGGGGAGGTCGGGGAAGGTGGGGCCAGCTCTTGGCGATTCTGGGAGCCCCTGATTTGCCTCCTGCACCCGGAAACCACCTGCAGAACCCCATCGTCGCAGGGAGCTGGGAGGGCAGAGTCGGCGTCCTCCGTGTGTTCCACACCCCCCGCTTCGCTCAGGTACCCGGTAAATGTCTGACGACTGAATGACGTACAGCTTATCTTGGTGAAAAATGCTCATCTGAGAAAACATCGACCCGTTGTTATTTTCTTAGGGAAATAGAAATGGCTAGTCAGCATATGAAAATCATTCATTTTTTTTTACATTTATTTATTTTTGAGAGAGATGGAGTGCAAGCTGGGGAGGGGCAGAGAGAGAGAGGGAGACACAGAGCCTGAAGCAGGCTCTGGGCTCCGAGCTGTCAGCACAGAGCCCAACGCAGGGCTCGAACCCATGAGCTGTGAGATCATGACCTGAGCCGAAGTCGGTCACTTAACCGACTGAGCCACCCAGGCGCCCCGAAAATCATTCAAATTAACAAACAGGAAATAGAAATCAAAATGATTTTTTTAACATTCAGCAGCACAGTCCTTTAGAGAGACTCGCTTCTGGGGAGGCACGGCGAGCAGGCGTCCACGGTGCATGTTCTCCGAGCAGCTTCACGCGCCGGACCTGCTGCTACACTGAGCCTACAGAGGAAGGGGAAAAAGAGTTATTCAAAGCAAGATGTGCTGTTTCACTTATTTATTCAAAACAACATTATGTGTGATCACCTAAATAGAAATGTATCTAAATGTTCGACAGAGGGATCCAGCTCACTGGTGATTTAAATGAATTATTATCCATGAAAATTGAAAGCCAGTTGAAATTACGCGAGTCAGGGGCTTTTAGTGACTTTGGAAGACTCTGTGCAAACAGTGAGGAGCATGCGTTGCGTGCCCAGTATGTGTCTGGGGCACAGAGACGGGTCGGGACGCAGCACCCCAGACGAGTTCTCTGAGCCACGGCGCCACAGGCCAGCTATCCGTGTCTCTTCTGTACGCCTTTCTGTACCTTCCTGATTGTCTACGATCTGCCGCTGTTCTTCTGGTGTGAGCTGTTAAAGTGAAAAACGAAACTACTTTAGACTTTAGAAATTATTAATATAATAAGAGTAATCACAGTCCTGCCTTCCTAACCAGTAAAGGGAGCCGCATTTCTCCACCCCGCCCCCTGCTGTCGGGTGCCCAGTACTGCCACCCGGCTCCTAGGTGCTCCTGTCTCGGCAGATTGGCCCACTTGTCGCCCTGTCCCTGTTCACCTGCTCCGGCAGAAGGCCCATCAGCAGGCAGCGGCTGAGGGAGCCTGTGGTCGTGGAGTTCGGGGAGGAAGACGGCCTGGTGAGGGGGTCTTGCCCAAGCCACCTCGACTTCACGTAGGCCGCGCGGCCTCATGTGCCTTGACTTTTCCCAAGGCAAATTTTGCTGACCTCGCTTTCCATGTGGTGACAGGATGAGAGGAGAAACAGGACGACCTTTGCGTTGCTTCGGGAGACAGTGAATTTTCATCGGTTCACCGGGCGTTCCGAAAGCCCCCAGGAGTCTCTGCAGATAAGGATAGAATTCTCTAGGCCCATTTCAAGAGCGTTCCCGGTCATGGTGCTGGTAAGGTGTGTTGTGGGGAGGCCACCAGGGTTTCTTTCCAGCCAGCGACAAAGTCCTTGCAAAAAGCTACAGAGTAAATTTACTTTTAATTCTTTTTTTATGAAGTTTATTTATCTTGAGAGAGAGAGAGAGAGTGGGGAAGGGGCAGAGAGAGGGGGAGAGAGAGAATCCCAAGCAGGCTCTGCACTGTCAGCAAAGAGCCCGGCTTGGGGCTCGAACTCATGAACCTGGAGATCATGACCTGAGCCGAGATCTAGAGTCTGATGCTCAACAGATTGAGCCACCCAGGCGCCCCCAGGGAGTGAAATTCACTTTTAATGCAGTCCTGAGCTCATTGTCTAACAGAATTATGTGCCATATTTGACATGGTCTCCTGCTCACAGAATAAGCTTCCTGCCGAGTTTTTCCTGATTTTGGATTCCTACCTGCTCAGCTTATTAGCATAAGAAATGCCCAAATACCGGTGGCCTCATTAAGAATCCACTTCTCTCTCACCTTGTAGACCTGGGTCAGAATCCTCTTACTTTCTGTTTATTTTTCTAAGAAGAAAAAATGCGTTCAAAGAGATGTATCTGAGGAGACTTGGTAAACGAATCCTGTCTCTCAGCGATGTTGAGTCAGTGAGGCCTCGGGAGGCCCGTCCTATGGATAAATCACAAAAGAACACAGGTGAATGACCACCGGGGAGGTTTTTAGGAGTGAATCCTGCATGAACAGAGCCAGCGGATGCCGCCGGCGCTGAGAGCTCACTTCCGTCTGGGTGGGCCCGTGGTTCTTCTGGATCATTTCTCCTCCCCGAGGGCCGCATCCTTCAGCTGTCGGACAAAGCTTTCCTCCGTCTGTCCTGCTGCCCTGCCTAGGTGGGCACCTCAGCTAGGTGTGTCTTCCACAGGGGGACGTCCACACCGCATACAGCACGGACTCAGTGTATGTCGGCTGACCCTCATCTGGTCACACGAGCTGACCCACTGAGTGGGAAGCATGGCTCTTTGCTTTTTAAAAAAAAAACACACACACACTTATTTATTTTTGAGACAGAGACAGAGTGTGAGTCCGAGAGGGGCAGAGAGAGAGGGAGACACAGAGTATGAAGCAGGCTCCAGGCTCCGAGCTGTCCGACGCGGGGCTTGAACTCACGAACCATGAGATCATGACCTGAGCCGAAGTCGGACGCTTAACCGACTGAGCCACCCAGGCGCCCCAGAAGTTTTTATTTTTAATGCAGTGAAGGGAGGGAGGGCGTGTAGTTCTTACTGAGAGCCGGTGCTGCCGGGGGACACGCACAGTGGCCCCGCGGAGTCCCAGCCCGCATCCTTGTCCTTTCACAATGTCGCATGACAGAGGTCCTCAACAGGAAAAAAACAAAACAAAACTGGACACTGTTGCTTTGCTTTTCCTTCCTAGGTTCTCTGAGAAACCTACTCCTTCCGATTTTCTCATGAAAAAGGTCTACGTCTGGGATGAGCCGATGGTACACATGTATGTCCCTGCCGCTTCTCTGAGAGGTCAGTGCACAGGATCTCACGAGCCTTAGTTGTCCGTGTGATGACAGCAGCTGTCGCAAGACATGCACAGACAGCGGGGACTTTCCTACTCCTGGTGGAAGTGTCATGCCACGTGCAGAGGCGGCCCGTGTGCGTCCAGCCTGACCCCGGTGTGCAGCGGTGCCCTGGGCTGTGGTTGCCGACCCTGCCCGTCTCCCTCTCCCCAGCACCTTCCCGTGGCTTCCGGTTTCTGCAGCACCTCCCTTCCTGGCCTCCACTACCCTCTGCGGACCCTCCAAACTCCTCTTTGGTGGACCTTCCCCGACCCCCAGGATCTCTCTGGTGGCTGCTCCCCTGACACCTTGTGTTTGCCTCTCCTGTTTGCTGCTCTGCCTCCCGGCATCAGGGCCATGACTCGACGGCCTCCCTGCAGCCCCAGGATCTCTCCCGGCCATCAGCGGGCAGGGCAGGGCAGGGCCAGTCTGGGCCGACCTTGTTTGCTTAGGCTCCTGAGTCTCTGTTGTTCCCAGAAGGCAAGAAACAGGCTGGCTGCTTCGGGGCATCCACACTCCGTAAGCATGTGGGCCCAACCAATTCCGTGGGCTGTGGACCTTGCACAAGCATTGGCTTCTGGCTGGTGCACCTGTCGCCTCTGTTTTCATGTTTCTGTCGGATCTCTTTTCCTCTGAGAACCGGGCACTGTGAGCTCCTTGTTTCTTTTCAGCATGGACAACATGGTTAACCATCTTCAGATTCTCACTGGCAGTTTAAAACACTTTGCCTTTGATGTTTCTTTTTAATAGTTTTTGTTTGTTTAGTTTATTTATTTTGAGAGGGAGAGAGCCAGTGGGGGAGGGGCAGAGAGAGAGAGAGAATCGCAAGCAGGTTCCGTGCTGTCAGCACAGAGCCTGACGCAGGGCTCAAACCCACGGATCGTGAGATCGTGACCCGAGCCGAAGTCAAGAGTCAGATGCTTCACCGACTGAGCCACCCAGGCGCCCCTCCATAGTTTTTTATTGTAAGAAATTTCAAACCGACATAAACCTAGGGAAAAAAAGAAAAAAGGTTGCAATTTATATGTCATTTCAGCATTATTTCACACGTTTAAAGATCACTACCTCCTTTTTTGGTGACCTATTCATATATGCCCATTTCTCTCTCAAGTTTATTTTTTCCACATTTTTTCTATATTTTTCTATATTTTTTACTTTGTTTTCATTGGGGTTTTTTTTGCGTTGCAAACTTTTAAGAGTAAAATTTATCAACTTGTTTTAAGTTACTCTTAGATTTTTTTTTAAATTTTTTTAACGTTTTTTATTTATTTTTGAGACAGAGAGAGACACAGCACAAACAGGGGAGGGTCAGAGAGAGAGGGAGACACAGAATCTGAAACAGGCTCCAGGCTCTGAGCTGTCAGCACAGAGCCCGATGCAGGACTCGAACTCACGGACCGCAAGATCATGACCTGAGCCAAAGTCGGACACGTAACCGACTGAGCCACCCAGGCGCCCCAAGTTACTCTTAGATTTTGAGTCCTAGTTAGAAATTCGTTCCTTATACCCATGTTCTGAAAGAAATCATTCACATTTAGGTTTTCTTTTGGTGTCTATATTGCTTCATTCGTTTGTGTTTAGATCTCTGATCGATGCTTCTCACTGCAGGTGGTGTGAGATACAGGTTGAAGTTCATAATTTTTTGAAAAATTTTTTAATGTTTATTTTTGAGAGAGAGACAGAGACAGAGCATGAGCAAGGGAGGGGCAGAGAGCGAGGGAGACACAGAATCCAAAGCAGGCTCTGGGCTCCAAGCAGTCAGCACAGAGCCTGACGCGGGGCTCGAACTCATGAACCATGAGATCATGACCTGAGCCGAAGAACTGACTGAGCCACCCAGGCACCCTAATTTCATGTTTTTACAAGTAGTTGGTTGTCTCAAAATCATTTATTAGGGACAGGTCTCCGGGTGGCTCAGTCGGTTAAGTGTTCCTCTTCGGCTCAGGTCACGATCTCACGGTTCAAGAGTTCAAGCCCCACGTTGGGCTCCACACTCTCTCTCCCTCTGCACCTTGCTCATATGAACCCTCTCTCTTTCTCTAAAAAAAAAAAAAAAATTAATTAGTGTTTTAAAAATCTTAAGGGCAAATTTTAAATAAATGGACTATTAAATTTTTTTTAAAGATTTTATTTTTAAGTAATCTCTATACCCAAAATGGGGCTTGAACTCACAGCCCTGAGATCAAGAGTTGACACAAGCCAGACAGGCACCCCAAATATTTTTGTTTCTAAGCATAAAAGTCATCCAAAAGTGACGGGCTGCCTCCTCATGGTTACCTCACTATTCTTATCGGGACGACAGCAGACTCGGGATGTGCTGGTATTTGGCAGGAGGCTGAGGGGCCAAGGAGAGCAGGGGTAGGGTGGTGTGGAGTTGGAGAGGCTGACTCCTGCCCCATGCCCCCTGCCTCACTGCCCACTACCCCCCTACCCACTGTCCCACTGCCCCCCTGCCCACTACCCCCTACCCCCCTACCTGCTATCCCACTTGCCCCCTGCCCCCTACCCCCTACCCCCCTACCCACTGTCTGACTGCCCCCCCCGCCCACTACCCCCTAGCCCCCTACCTGCTGTCCCACTGCCCCCTGCCCCCCTGCCCACTACCCCCTACCCCCCTACCTGCTGTCCCACTGCCCCCACTGCCCCCTGCCCCCCTGCCCACTACCCCCTACCCCCCTGCCTGCTGTCCCACTGCCCCCACTGCCCCCTGCCCCCCTGCCCACTACCCCCCTACCTGCTGTCCCACTGCCGCCACTGCCCCCTGCCCCCGCCCCCATACCCCCCTACCTGCTGTCCCACTGCCCCCACTGCCCCCCTTCCCACTACCCCTACTGCCCCCTGCCCCCTACCCCCCTACCTGCTGTCCCACTGCCCCCACTGCCCCCTGCCCCCCGGCCCCCTGCCCCCTACCCCCCCTACCCGCTGTCCCACTGCCCCCTTCCCACTACCCCTACTGCCCCCTGCCCCCCTGCCCACTACCCCCCTACCTGCTGTCCCACTGCCCCCACTGCCCCCTGCCCCCCGGCCCCCTGCCCCCTACCCCCCTACCCGCTATCCCACTGCCCCCACTGCCCCCTTCCCACCCCTACTGCCCCCTGCCCCCCTGCCCACTACCCCCCTACCTGCTGTCCTACTGCCCCCACTGCCCCCTGCCCCCCGGCCCCCTGCCCCCTACCCCCCTACCCGCTGTCCCACTGCCCCCACTGCCCCCTTCCCACTACCCCTACTGCCCCCTGCCCCCCTGCCCACTACCCCCCTACCTGCTGTCCCACTGCCCCCACTGCCCCCTGCCCCCTACCCCCCTACCCGCTATCCCACTGCCCCCACTGCCCCCTTCCCACCCCTACTGCCCCCTGCCCCCCTGCCCACTACCCCCCTACCTGCTGTCCCACTGCCCCCACTGCCCCCTGCCCCACTGCCCACTACCCTCCCCCACCCACTGCCCCCCTGCCCTGGCCACCTTTGGGGTGCATTATGCCTTTTTGCAAACTTCAGGTTGTATTGAGTTGGTTTTTTTTCTCTCCTTAGACACAAGCTTGGGATACTTATCCTTACTGGATGCTGACTATGACAGAAGCCCTCAGAACAAGTATTTCGCCAAGGCCGTCAACTACACTGTGCGTTTCCAGTGGCTCCGATGCGTCTTCTGGGAAACGAGGGAATGGAGGTCTGCAAACTCCTCTCCGCAGCCAGGAGCTTCTCCAGGGAAAGTGAGCTGCAGGTAGGGACGTGCTGGTGAGGACGAACCTGACTTTTACACCACGGCTGCATTTTCCTCTGCGTGGGGCCCAGCGTGGGGTCTCCCTGGCCGTGGCCCTGGGAAAACTGTGCGTCCCTCCCGTCAGCAGGTCTGGTCCCCTCCATGCTGCAGGATCTGGCTCTTGGGTTCTCTGTACCCTCCCCTCCCCAGGGTGACGGCACATGGTAGCTGTCCCCCCCACATCCTCTGAAGAAATGTGCTGGTGGGTGGGGGGTGGCGCCTGGTGTCAGCCGCCTCTGCGCGTTCTTGGGGGCGCGTCTGCACTCGGGCCGTGGGGCGTCTGCTCTCGCCACTCCCCCCCACCCCCCGTGCCCTGGCGCCCCACCTGCGGGAAGCCCCCCAACCGCGTGGTTGTGAAGGCAGATTTCCTGTGCAGGAAAGTCCCCACACGGACCACATTGGCCCTCTGGAAGATTTGGGTGTATCGGTCACGCTGCTCAATTAGAAATTCTTTATCATCTAGGCAGAACGGGCAGTCCTGTGAGAGGCTCTGCTGGGACCTTTCCACTAGAGGGGAGGGTACAGTGATCGGGCACGTTCAGAAGTAGAAATGGCCATTTCCTTCTTAGAATCGAGTCTCGGGGCGCCCAGGTGGCGCAGTTAGTTGAGTGTCTGACTCTTGGTTTCAGCTCAAGTCATGATCTCACAGGTCGTGGGATCAAACCCCATGTCCGGCTCTGTGCTGACAGTGTGGAGCCTGCTTGGGATTCTCTTTCTCTTTCTGCCCCTCCCCTGCCCATGTGTATGTTCTCTCTCTCTCTCTCAAAATAAGGAGGGAGGGAAGGAGGGAGCGAGGAAGAGAAAGAGTGGGAGGGAAGGGAGAATGGAGGGAGGAAGGGTGGAAGGAAGGAAGGAAAGGAAGGGAAGGAAAGGAGGAAGGGAAAGGAAGGAAAGAGGGAAGGAAGGGAAGGGAAGGGGGGGAAGGGGAGGGAAGGGGAGGGAAGGGGAGAGAAAAATCAAGTCACGAGGAGCCGTGTTTTGTGGCGTCTGTTAGGAGGCCGAGATGCCCAGCTCACGCCCATGTCTGCATGTCTCCCTCCTCTTCTTCGGTTGTGCTGTTCAATTTATACGGTGCCCAGGCTAGTAAATCACCGGCCCTACTGTAACGGCTCAGTATTTACCTCTGATGTCAAACTGACCACGAACGCATTAACACAGCCGTTCATTCTCCATCACATCCCGCCGTCCGCGGGCACTTTTCCACAAGCCAGGAGCACGAGAATGAACGCCACACAGGGTCTGCTCACGAGACAACGAGGGAGAGGTGGGTTTTAGTCAAACAAAGTCAGTCTTTTGGTAGGAGTGACGGTGACAGGGTCCCTGTACCCCGAGTCTGCTTAGTGGCCACTCATCTGCCCACAGCGGGGCTGGGACTTGAACTTGCTGTGTCCGGGCCTGAGCTGGACTGTGCACGGTGTGGACACTGAGGTGTCTGCAAAACAGGTGTCTGTTATAAGTGCTGCAACCCATCACCCTTCCCGACCCTCCCTTAATCCGCGTACGTGACACTGTCGACACGGCCCTTGACACACACGTGCCGTCCTAAGCTGCATCTCCCTCCTAGCTACGATCGCCTCGCACCGGTCTCTGTCGCAAGAAGAAACCTGAGCGCTGGCTTTTCAGTGGAGGGCGTTTCCAAGCTGCAGAGGTGAGCTCCGTTTTCCAAATGAGAATAAAGTTTTGTTTGCCCCACTGACCGAGCGGGACACCCAGGTATGCCCGAAACCCGCGTCCCTTACGGTCAGCTTGCCTTTTGGAATACCCGTGTTACTATCGTCTGGAACGTCACGTACATTTCTCTGTACTTACATCCACTGACAAGAGTTGTATAAACAGGAAAGTCAGCGCGCTTCCCGTCAGGCTGAGCCTTGGCTGGTCCTTCTTGCCAGGGAGGATGTGGTGGTTTGCTCGTCCTGGTTTATGTGTGTTCGTGGCTCCCTCTTTCTCTTCAAAAGTGTCCCATTTTGTTTTATTAATATTATTTTTGAAATTAGTTTGGTTTTTTGTTTGAGTGATCTGTCCACCCAACATGGGGCTCGAGCTCACGACCCTAAGACCAAGAGTCGCATGCTCTAGTGACTGAGCCAGCCAGGTACCCTCCAAAAGTGTCCCATTTTAGAGAATAGATTTGGACTCAACCCTATTCTATAGCCATTTTTTGGTATAGAAACAGTGTATTTGGGGGCGCCTGGGTGGATCAGTCAGTTAAGCATCGGACTCTGGATTTTGGCTCAGGTCATGATCTCACAGTTCGTGGGTTCAAGCCCTGCATAGGGCTCTGTGCTGACAGTGCAGAGCCTGCTTGGGACTCTCTCTTTCTCACTCTCTCTCTGCCCCTCCCCCACTTGCTTTCTCTCTCTCTCTCTCTCTCTCTCTCTCTCTCTCTCTCTCTCAAAATAAATAAATAAACATAAAAGAAAGAATACGTGTGTTGAATTCTGAACTACGGGTAAGGAGAGTGTGAGCCATGGAGCGGGCGTCCTCTGCTGACTCTTCAGGGTCACGCACACAGAGGAGGACCGGGCTTGGCACACAGCAGGTGCCGAGTGGGTGTTTGCTGAATGAGTATCTGAATTTTCTGGTGAGCATTGGGTGTTAGGTTTCTGTGCCATATCTCATTGTGATGGGGAATCTGGCTGTACTTTATTAATCCTGGGGACACTGGGGTCACCAGGAGCCCAGTGACTGGGACTCAGGACAGCTGTCCAACTGTGGTTTCAGACAGAACTTCAGGGGGCTGAGCCGTCAGGGGAGGGGCAGCCCCTGGAGTCCTGCAGGGACAGGAATGTTCTGGGAGGACAGCAACCCCACGAAGCCAGGCCCCACACCCGCCCTTCGAAACCCCGTCAGAGGCCCGTAAGACTCCAGTCCAGGTTAGGGTGCTGGCACAAGTGACTTGAAGGGGACCCCACTCCATGGGTCTGGAGCGTTCGGTGCCCCCTGCCCCCGGCCAGCGCTGATGCCTGGAGCAGGTGGCGAGTGACAGGTGTAGGGGCGCAGGCAGCCGGAGCACGCAGGACAGGGTCTGCCGGGAGGGAGGAAAGGAACACCCACTGCATGCACGTGTGCAAGCCCACTACGGATGTCGCACGTACTGCTCAGCGAGACGGCTGTTCTCATCACATTCCTTTTTCTCTCTCTTTTTTAATTTTTAAAATTTTATTTATTTATTTTGAGGGAGACAGAGACAACGTGAGTGGGGAGGGGCAAAGGGAGAGAGAGAATCCCAAGCAGGCTCCACGCTGTCAGCGCAGAGCCTGATGTGGGGCTCGAACCCACGCACCCAGGAGATCACGACCTGAGCTGAAATCAAGAGTCAGACCCTTAACAGACTGAGCCACCCAGGCGCCCTGTTCTCATCCCATTTCATAAAGAAAGCTTCTCAGAGACGGGACGTGAGCGACTGCCCCGCACCGCAGCACCCTTCTGACCCCGCAGCCGGCCGGTTCCCGGGATGCTTTGTTTGAGTCCCAGCTCCTGATCCAGCCGCCAGCGGCTTCCCCCAGAGGGGCTCTGACCCGTCCCGACACCGGACGGCAGAGGTCGCTCCCTCCGCCTTCCCCTGTTGACCGGGTCCCAGCAAGAGTCTGCCTGCTTCTCCCAGTTATGGGGCCAACAGACGTCTACACACATCAGTGAAGACCAGCAGGGGCCCCGTGTGTGAATGTGAGTGTGAGTGAGTGTGAGTGAGTGTGAGCCAGCCTGGGGAGCTTTATCTTCATAATTTACTGTTCATTCCTCTCCTTCTGTTTACAGACACCCGGGAAACCTGCTTCCCAGTATTTTGATTGCGGTTTCTGTGGTTCTCTATGCACTTTTGGTTACCAAAACCAGGCGTGTGGATCGTCACGAGAGAGAGAAGGCGGGGTACATTTTCCTGCAAGAAGACACTCCAGCCGACCACCAGCTGTACGCAGTTGTTGTAGACACAGGCTTCCGGGCTCCAGCCCACTGTAGCGCCAAGGTAAGGGCTCATCGCGGGGCTTGCGCTCTCGTGTGCAAGGCTGTGGATGGCGTGAGCCATGGCGTGGACACTGGCCGTCCCAGCTGCCCCTTCGACTCCGTCTGACGGCGGGGGGGTGGGAGGGAGGCTCCTCTCCTGTCGTCCTGCTCTCCCTCACCTGCCTGTCTGTGCGAGCCCCCCTCCCCTGCCCTCAGGGCCGCCCCTTTGAGCCCTCACCCTCTCCACCTCGTCTGTGGGGAGCACTGCAGGCATCCAGCCCTATGTGAGGCTAAGGACGGAATGGGTGTGATGGGAGAGGCCCCGTGGGAGGAGCGGGGACAGTTCAGCAAGACGTTTGGGGACAGTGGCTTTTCTTGTGGAAAAAAACGATATGAAATGTCCACTTCATTTTATACCCGAAAGCACTTCCACAAAATTTAAAGATTAAAACAAAATATGGGGGCACCTGGTGGTTCAGTCGGTTAAGTGTCTGACTCTTGATCTCAGCTCAGGTCTTGATCTCAGAGTCGTGAGTTCAAGCCCCACGTTGGGCTCCACGCAGGGCATGAAGCGTACTTAAAACAACAACAAAACAATATTTAGAAACTTCTCAAAGGAAATGTGTACTTTGCAACGGGGAAGGATTTTAAAAACTGGAAATACATAAGGAACTTTCTTAAATGGAAGAGTGACAGGTTGCACAGCCCCAGAATCAAGCGCTTATGTAGGACAGAAGCCACCCCAGTGAGGGGCAGCAAGCCCTCCTGGCCGGAGTGTGCACCTGCGGGGCTCCTGGCCCACCTCAGTCACTGTCACTGACATCTGGCCTCCCCTGGCCCACCTCGGTCACCGTCACTGCTCCCCAGCCTCCCCTCTGAGCTGAGGGAGGACAACACGCCCACTGTCCTGTCCCCTCCCTCCTGAGACAGACATGTGCCCTAGTGAACCCGAGTTGCCATCTGGTTTTCTAGATCAAACATGTAGAAATCCAGCCGCCCTGGCAGGTGCTCCTTCACTGTCTCTCCCAGGGAAGTTGGGGAGGCGCCATCCAGGGACGGGGTGGGGGCGTCTTCTTGGCCCCTTAGGACCGTGTTGTTGTCCTTGGCCTTCTGGAAGGTTCTGGGAAGGTTGGGGGCTGGGAGAAGGTGCACACACAGGGTAGTGTCCTGTGTTCATGATCTCAGACTCTCACTCTCTTGTCTTTGGAGGTTTACATTGTTTTGTGTGGAGAAAATGGAGTTTCAGAACCCAGAGAACTCTACTGTCCAGAGAAGCCCCTGTTTGAAAGGAACTCCAGACACACCTTTGTCCTGAGGTGAGCGCGGCCCATCAGACCCCGTGTGGCCTTAGCACGCGTCCGCAGAGGCAGAAATACTGAGCATCACTTCCCAATAAGGAGCACGTGCACACAGACGGATTTGTAACACTGCTCCCAGGGGTGTGTGAAGTAGACTAGAGTCCGGTTAAGCGCAGGAGGGAGGGAGGAGGGGTGTTGGGTTTATCCGCTGGTGAGGGTCAGACGCCCAGCCCTTCCTATGGTACTGACAGCACTCAGTGAATTCGGTTCACCCTGCTTGGGAGAGCAACGCTATGTAAGACCCTGTGGTTGAACGGAGAGGGGTAATTTATCAGGAGTACAGGCTCCTGATGTTTCCAGAAAGCGTGGGAGAACTGCAAGGTTTGTTCTCCTGGAGAATTTCATGTACGATCCGTATGGGCTCCGAGTGTCCTGTGTTCATCAAGAAGAGGTTAACTCCAGACTAGTCCACGCCAGACATGCATGCATTAAGGAGTTTGAGTGGATTGGGTTCAGGGGCCCACGTGGACAAGCTGTGTGTGTGCTCAGCGCCCAGCACGGCCAGGGGCGTCGCTCTTAGTGGCTGTGGGGGCCTGAGGGCCCTGTCCACCCCCTACGTCCCAGAGCCCTGTCCACCCCCTACGCCCCAGAGGGGCTTCGTAGGTCAGTCTGTGTAACCCGTGTTTGTTGACATGTCCGATGTGTCCCGAAAGCGAGAATGGGGGCCGGTGCCGCCCTCCAGGGCCCCCGCCGCCCAGGCCTGACCAGGCACTGCCGTGTGTGTGTCCCCAGCACCCCGGCTCTGCTGGGCCCGCTCCGCAGGATCCGCCTCTGGCACGACAGCCGCGGGCCCTGCCCCGCCTGGTACGTGAGCCACCTCATGGTGCAGGAGCTGGGCACCGGGCCCGCGCGGCACTGGCTCTTCCCCGCCGAGTGCTGGCTGGCGGCGGGCCGGGGGGACGGCCACGTGCAGCGGGAGCTGGGCTGCCTTCGCCGGAGACCCGGCTTCTGGAAGGTAGGTGCCAACTGACCCACCGGCAGGACACGGTGAGGGCCCTGCTTCTCCGAACAGCACTAAGTTAGAGTCAAGGTGGCCGCATCATAAATGATGCGGCCACTGAGCGAGCCTGCAAGCCTGAAGGAATTGCCCTTGGGTTGTTGGTTTTCTTCCACAATAATGTTTACAGAATTACGGTGGCCTGTGGTCTGTGGTGACCAACGGGCTGCTAATTAGAGACGTGAGTGCCCTGGATTCCTGGTCACCAAAATGACCAGGAAACGGTCCAGGCATGGTCAGGGAGTCATGGAAAAAGACAGAATCCCCTAAAACCTCACAAACCAGCTGTGAAACTCGCTCTGCGTCTGTCCTGATCTTTCCCCATTTGTGAGTGTGTTTTATGCAGTTGTAATAACGCTTATGCATTTCGCACTTTCTAGTTATCTTCAGGATTTTTGTTTTAGAAAGAGAGAGAATGAGCAGGGACGAGCAGAGGGAGGGAGAGAGAGAGAATCCCAAGCAGGCTGTGTGCTATCAGCTCAGAGCCCAGCGTGGGGCTCAATCCCAGGAACCCTGAGATCATGGCCTGAGCCAAAACCAAGAGTCAGGCACTCAGCCGACTGAGCCACCCAGGCACACCCCCTTCAGTGATGATTTCAAAGCAAATTCATGAATTTTTCTGGAATAGCATTGAGCACCAAACATTCCTTGAGTTGAACTGAACCTTGTGAACCACGTGCAAATCTGTACGTGGCGTTCTGCCCAGTACGTAGCAGACGCTGCCGGGCTACTGCGGACACCCAGGGGGATGCTCGTTCCTGGTCCTCGGTGTGCTCAAAGCCCAGAAAAAATTAACTGTGCTGTGGGGAGCATGCTGGGAAAGTTGATTAGGATCACCAGGGGAGGGGTGACACTTCCACTGAGCAGGAGGGGGGAGGGTTCCACTGGGGGAGGGGTTTGTGAACAGAGGCTCTGGGGAGGAGGGTGTGAAGACACTTGAGGGCAACAAAGGAGAGGCGGAGGGACAGCCTGTCCCAAAGCCCCCGAGTCCCAGCGCAGGTGGGGTTGCAGGGCGTCTAGGGCGCCGAGCGGACGAGGGTCGGCGGGGGCCTGCAGCGCCCACACAGCTCGGCGTCCGGCTGGTGAGCCAGGGGCATCCCCGCTCAGGAGGTCACTGCTCGCCAAGCAGGAGCTCCTGCGGTTGGTGCAGATGCCCCAGGTCCGCCGCTGTCTCCGCACTGTTCTGTTCCAGCTCTTGTATTCGAAGTTCACGGAGTATCTGGAAGACTTCCACGTCTGGACCTCCGTGTACAGCCGGCCCTCGCCCAGCGGCTTCCTGCGCACCCCGCGCCTCACCGTCGCCTTCACCTTGCTGTGCGCGTACGCGTGTCTCGCTGCCCTGGTCACCGCCTCGAGGCAAGAGCAGGTGAGAGCGCTGGCTTTTCTGTAAAGTGGCTTCCAATTCCCAGACCCACAGTGTGACACCTTCCGGACTCAGGGTTTAGCAAAACTCAGAGTCCTAGCAGAGGTTTCAAGCAGGGGAGGGAGGCCATGTGCCTCGAGTGCCCCCGAGGTGACGCCCGGAGCTGGGGGGCCTGCGGGGTGGTGGCCTGCTGCATTACCTCTGCCACATGGATCTCGTGGCCTCCTGCTGCCACAGAGCAGGACTTTCCCAGCGGGGTCAGCAGCTCGGGCCGTCCTAGAAAATGCTCCTGGATTCTTTTAAGGTTGGCAGTTAATTCAAATTTTAAAAATCCTCTGACCACAACAACAGAACAGTTCTGACGGCCACATTTGCCCTTGGAATGCTAGCGTGCCCTTAGCAGCGCTGGCCTGGCCGTCCCTCATGTGATGGAGAGGTTACTTGTACCTGAGCTCAGGCAGTTAGAGCGGAGACCCTGCTCTCCTGTGGGGAGCTCACAGGGTGACTTCGGGGTACGGGAAGAGAGTCAGCTTTGCTGCTTCTGACAACCTGAGGCCGTCCGTGGTCCCTGCAGTGGCTGGGAACGTGCCGAGGGGTCCTGTCCGGCGAAGTATCCACCTGGGAGCACGGTGTTCCCAGTATGTGTGATAGCAGTAATGGATCGGCAGAGCTTTTTAAAAAAAGAGTAAGAGGTGTGTGGAGTTGGTAGGACAGCGGTACGTATTTTCAGCGTGAAGGGAAGAGCCCTGTCCCCCTGGGACGGGAATGGGCCCAAGGTCAGCACACCTGAACTTGCCCTCCCCTCTGGGGTCACCCGGTGTGTGATCTTCTCGGCTCATCAACGCACTGGGGACACGGGTGCCTTCCGGTCAGGTGCGGCGAGAGGTGCCTTGCAAGAAGGGGCACCCGGCAAACGTCTGTTCAGTCTGCAGAGGTGCGTATGGCAGAAAAGCAAAAAGATTCCTTGTGATTCTTCTGTTTTTTTATGAAAGGTCCAGGATTCAGGGAGAGGGGCTTTGGTTAAACGTGGGGTACACACACATCAAACACCTTTGTAGCTAAACCCGGAATAGGTCTGGGGGACGTGTGTCTTGCTGTCTTCCTGCAGCTCCTGTGGGCTCTGGGCGCCCCCGACACGGCCACTGGGTCCTTCCAGACGGGTCTCCTGTGCACCCTGCTGGCGTCTCCCGCGGCTCAGCTCTTGTCGCTGCTCTTGAGGCTCGGCCAGGTACCCGCAGCCCGTCCACCTGGTCCTGCTGTCCCGGGTCCTCCCTCGCCTCGGGACCCCTGCCTGAACAGCCACCTTCTCCCGCAGGAGCCCAGCGGGCCACGCCGAGTGAAGCCCCGCCTGCCCCTGAGGAGGGCGCCCATGGGGGCAGCACAGGGTAGGTGTGGGTTTAAAAAAGCCTGAAAGGTGAAGTCACGGCAGCAGCCAAGGATGAGGTCTGAACGGGGAGGTGCCAGGAGGGCCCCCTCCGTCCTGGCTGAGCCTCTTCAAGAGGCCAGTGCACTGCACAGACCTTGCGTCTCCTGCGTCCTTTGCACTGTGTTTGTTGTGGGGACAGCGAGCGTCATCTCGTGCGCTAAGAGCCCTCACAAGGGATTGTGCAGCCCCCGCCAAGATGCCACATGCAAGGGCCTCTCTGGCAGTCGGGTCCTGGGTCTCAGGGACCCATCTTGCTGGGGTCAGAGGGAGGGGCATGTCCTGAAGGAGGCTCTCTCCCTGAGAATCCTGAATCCCTGGTTTAATGTCCTAAATCTGACTCTTTTTAAATCAGGCCCTAACTCCCATGGCAGGACACCAGAGGCTCGGAAGATACACAAGGTAAACAGAACAGCCAACAGGGCTGGCTCTCTGCTGTCTCCCTTGGCCGTGGCCCGGACACGGCTGGTCAGGCCTAGGGAGGGATGGGGACAGCTGGGGCCGGTGCGCAGGGCAGGTCCTGCGGGGAGAGAGGCCAGCTGTCAGCAGTCCCCGTGGAGGCCACTCGAGAAGGGCTGTGGCTGTCAGAGTCGGGAAAGCCACGTGTGTACAAGCAGTGATGTTTGGAAGCTGGGCCTGGGGTGTGTCCGGGGGACAAGTCGCTTGAAGCAGAGGCCCTTGTTAGCTCCTGGGCCCCGAGAGGGGACACAGGACAAGTCCAGACAAGCAGACACGGCCTGTGACCCAGGGCAGGCTGAAAGGCAGCTTCGAAGTTGCTCATCCACATCATGGCTCTTCTTTGGGGACCAGTGTGACTGTGCTGCAGGCATGTGACTCTTGTCTGGGCCAGCGTTTGGGGCACAGGAGGCTCCTTACGCTTTTGAATCTCTGCCTCCTTGCCGAGACTCTGTCCCCAGGCATGAGTCCAGGACGCTCTCCCCCTCTGCTCCCCTGCTTGGAGATGCCCGATCCCCACCCCCACGAGGCCTCTCTGCCCTCCCGCTGTGAGCCTCAAAGCCCCACTGCTCTGGCAGGTCCAGGTCAGCCCCCTGGAGGGCAGGTGACACCCCACAGCTCTCTGTAGAGGCAGAAGATCTAGTCCCAGGGCCACATGCCTCCTCCCCAGACCCCTGCCCAGCCTGAGGCTTGAGGAGGTCCGGGCCCACCCCCTGAGAGCACTCACAAGCCGTGGCTCAGAGGACACAGTATGGCCCCAGAGGACGGAATGCACTGAGATGTTAACCTCGTCCTGACTTTGTATTTTGCAGCGTAACACTCTCCCTGGGTGCGCCGGGGCCCGCAGAAGGGCGGCAGGCGGTGGCGATGCAGGCGGTCCGACCCCGGAGCTAGAGGCCTGCGGAGCTGACCCCCACCAGCGGACCGAGGGGGAGGAGGGGGCACAAGGTGACGTCGGGGCTGGGTGTGCGACGCCAGGCCCCCTCCTGTCCTGGGCCCCTGGGGAGTCGGGCCCAATGACCCTGGACGCTCTGGTCACACGTGAACCAGGCCCATCGAAACAGCCATCAGTTTTGTTCCAAAGTCCTGGCCGTTTCCAGTGTTTACTTATGTGGGTCTGGTCATGCCTTTTAAAAAGTCAGGAGTAGACTTAACTTTTTTTTTTTGAGTGTTCTGAGATTTGACGCTTTCAACTATTTCTGCTGCACAGCAGTGGGTAGCTGCAGCTCCAGACCAGGCAGGAGCTGAGCGCTGAGCCGGCAGGGACGGGGTCCCGGTGGGGGCAGCCAAGCAGCCAGTCAGGGCCATCTGAGGGGCCGCCGGGGACCTGGGCCGGCAGGTGCACGTGGCTGCAGGGGTCGGGGTGGTGGGCCGTGTGAGTGGTGTTTCCTGGCTTCAGGCCACCCAGGGCCTCGAGTCCCGGCTGCAGGCCGGCCGCGGATGCTGCCATGCGGACGGTGTTGGTAGGGCTGGTGCCGGTGGTGGGCACAGCACCCCACACGTGGGGGATGGGGTGTCGAGCACCTGGGTTCTGTGACCGGTTGAGGCCCGGGGCCAGCGGCGTGCAGTGCAGGTGCCCGCCCCGCGGGAATTGGAGGTCACATTCACCCCAGGACGGCCACCTGCGGCCGACAGCTGGTCACGCACACGGGGCCGGGAGCCTGGGGGTTCAGCCCGGCAGACCAGACTTGAGGAGGTCATCAAGGAAGGACAGCCCGTTGTACATGCACCAAGGGTCCCCCCCTTGCCTAGCACCTCCTCCCCAGCAGGTGCTCCTCGGCTTCCACTGCTGGCGGTGGCCCTAGAGCCGCACCGCCTTCCGCCTTTGAACGGGTTGGGATCCTCCTATAGAGCAATCACCCGAGAAAGCGGGGCTCCAGCGGCCTCCTCTTGGAGACATGAGATGGGGGTGGGGACCCTCTGATGAAGTGCTCGGCTCCAGAGAGGTTACGCACAGGAGCTGCGAGAGGCGCTGCTCCCAGGTGGCCCCCCCCCTCCTCCTCCTCCTCTGCCTGGCCCTCTCTCCTCCCTCCTCCCCGCTCCTCCCCCTCCTCCCCCTGCTCCTCCCTCCCCCTCCTTTCTGCTCTTCTCTTGGTCCTCCTCCTCCTCCTCCCCCTCCTCCCTCCTGCTCCTCCCACTCTTTCCCCATCCCTCCCCCCTGCTCCTCCCTCCTCCTCCCTCCTCCCTTCTGCTTCTCCCACTCTTTCCCCCTATCCCTCCCCCCGCTCCTCCCCCTTCTCCCTCTTCTTCTCCCTCCTCCTCCTCTCAGGTAGTCCTCCCCCTGCTCCTCCCTCCTCCTCCCTCCCCCACCTCCCCCCCTCTCTTCCCACCTCCTCTCTGCTCTTCTCCTGGCCCTCTCTTTACCTCCTTCTTCCCCCTGCTCCTTCCTTCTCCTCCTCCCTCCCCCTCCTCCCCCCTGCTCTGCCCACCTCCTCTCTGCTCTTATAGTCCTCCCCCCTCCTCCTCCCCCTCCTCCCCCTGCTCCTGCATCCTCCTCCTCCTCCTCCTCTGGCCCTGATCTCCTCCTCCTCCTTCCTGCTCCTTCCACCCCCTCCTCTCTGTTCTTGTTCTGATTCTCCCCTCCTTCCCCTCCTCTTCCTCAATACACATAGTGAAAACTATAAATTGTGAGGCAGATACAGCAGCAGACTGTGGCATAATTCTGGTAGAAAATCCTAAGTATAAAGAGCACTCTGCCCTGATAATGACCATATGAGAAATGTGTCCCCACTTCACCCAGACTGAAACGGTGGTTACTGCATGCAGCCGGCCGCTCTGTAGACCTCATTGCTCTACACGGAAACGCAAATCCTATAACACGGTGCATATGTGCAGAGGTGTGTGTATATATAAAAGGATTTACTGTCAGGAATTAGTTCATGCGCTCATGGAAGCTGGCAGTTCTCATGGACCCACAGTCCACAAGCTGGAGACCCAGGAGCACCAATGTTTCAGCTCAAATCCAAAGACAGGAAAAAGCAGATGTTCTGCTCAGAGGCCGTCAGGCAGAAGGAACTCTCTCTTACTCTGGAAGGTGGGCCTCTTGTTGTATTCAGGCCTTCACCTGATTGGACGAGGTCCATCCACAGTGGGTGGGCACCTGGCTTTACTCAGTGGAGCCATTTATTTATTATTGTTTTTAATTTTTTAATGTTTATTTTTGAGAGAGAGAGAGAAATAGCTCACGAATGGGGGAGTGGCAGAGAGGAGGGAGACACAGAATCCAAAGGAGGCTCCAGGCCCTGAGCTGTCAGCACAGAGACTGATGTGGGGCTCGAACCCACGAACCGCAAAATCATGACCTGAGCCAAAGTCGGACACTTGACTGACTGAGCCACCCAGGTGCTCCTCAGTGCAGCCATTTAAATGTTCATCTCTCTGGAAATTCCCTTGTGGACACACCAAGAATAATGTTCAACCAAATGTCTGCACACCCATGACCCAGTCCCGCTGACATAGAATTAGCAGGCACACTCAGATGGCAGGGGTGAGGTCTATTAACACGTGTGCCTCTTCCCTGCTCCCACTTAGTCCCCACCAGTGGGTCTGGACGACTTGCTGTGCTCCAGTGGCCGAGGGCACCACCGCCTTGGTCAGGCTTCGCAGCGTGGGCCACTTGCTGGATGGTGTCTGTGGCCTGTGGCTTGGGGACGGCATTTCTGGGGTACAGGTGAGCAGTCATGGTTTTCAATTATCCTCGGGCCTTTGGGAAAGTCTCTCATTGATAAAAAGATTCCTTGCATTTCTGGGAACGCAAAGTGTGAGCCCAGATGTGGCCGTTGCTAATTTCGTCCTTCGGTCTCCCTCCCACGGCCCTGCGGGCAAAGAATCCGGACACAAATCCCCAAGAGCCCCAGGGCCTGGCCGGCCAGCTCTGGGACAGCAGCCCGACCCAGATGGAGCCCCAGGTGTCACCCGAGGCCTCGAGACCCTCCTCGGGAAGGAGAGGTCCAGCGGCCAAGCTCCCAAGAAGCTGGGCTCTGAGCCAGGCTACTGGCTCAGCGAGGAACCCTCAACCCCTGTCTGTTGAAGATGCACGTATCTCAGGGATTCTGATTCTCTCCGTACGGTGGCCTCTCCATCTGGGTCCCTGCTCCTCAGTGGGCCATTCAGCATGGCTCCTGTGGGCCCAGGAGGAGCAGCCATAAAACCAAGATACTTGCCCCTCTGCCCTTGACTCTTCCCTTTCTTCATGCATATATTGACTCACTTGGTGATGATGGACAAGTTACTTAAAAAAAAAAAAAAACTCTCTGTGCCTCAGTTTGCTCCTCTGTGAAATGGGAATATTCACAGTACCTAGTTTGTAAGATTTTAGAAGGAGCAAATGAAGTCCTCCAGGCTCAGTGCTTTGCAGATGCAAAGTTTATTGTCATTATTATTACCCCTCCCCGCCCATGATCTCTGTCCCTGTGCTGGGCTTTCCTTTCTCTATGGCGGGGTTGACATCCCCTCCGGACAGATAGAACTCCCTTCTTTGGGCGGAACAACAGGGCACCCACCGCTGCTGCCTCTTCCCCGCCACAGGCCCACCGCTGCTGCCCGCAGTCGCACCATCACGACACAGACCCTCAGGCCTGGTGTCCTGTGCACAGATAGGCAGGTACTGACAGCTGCTCTCTCCCTGGGAACAGGTTTAACCCGACACAATGCGCACAGTGGCTGCACCTGCTGACCCTGTCCGTGCTGTGCTGTGTTTTTGTCACCCAGCCACTTCTGGTGAGTGGGGCCCTTCTGCTGGGGTCCCTTCCTATCAGCAGGGGCCTAGACGTGGAGCCAGGGCTCCATTCAGGTGACACGTGATGACATCTCTCCAACCCCATTTTTCACTCGAGGACACGGAGCCTTGGGACGCAGAGGCTCTGGACCAACCTCTCCCAGGGCGTGGGTGGGCAGGGAATCCTAGGCAGGTGACACTAGGGTGTGCCTGAGCCTGTGACCGGGACAGCTCCGTGGGTCACAGGGACGGGGGACGAGGACGGTGCCTTGTCTAATTTCTCCTTCCAGGTCGGCCTCGTGGCCTTGGGCTTTGCCTGGAGAAAGAGAGACGACCCACATTTCTTCACCGAGTCTCTGCGCGAGGCCACCAAGGACCTGGGCTCTGAGCTGGAAGGACGTGTAAGGTCCCCCATGGCCCACCGTGCAAGCCAGATGGAGGAGGTGAGGCCGCCCTCGGTGCCGTGGTCCAGCCTCCGCAGGCCGGTCTGAACTTCCTCTTTGGATTCAAACTCGACTGCGTTTTTGGAGACCCGTGGGTGTAATGTAGTTTCTCTGCTGCTTCACGTGCCCGTACGCGATGCGTGAGCACTCAAGACCTGTTTCCTTACCTCTGCCCCAATCCCGGAGAAATCAGAGCATCAAGAACAGTCGCCTATTGTATTTATTTTTTTTAGTTTTTACTTTATTTATTTTGAGAGAGAGAGAGAATCCCAACCAGGCTCTGCTCTGTCAGCACAGAGCCCCGCATGAGGCTCAAATGCACGAACCTCAAGATCATGGCCTGAGCCTACTTTAAACTATTTTTTTTAATGTTTATTAAAACATGTCTCTCTCGAAAGAGAGAGACAGAGTGTGAGCGGGGGAGGGGCAGAGAGAGCCAGAGACACAGAATCAGAAGCAGGTTCCAGACTCTGAACTGTCAGCACAAAGCCCGACATGGGGCTCAAACCCACGAACCGTGAGATCGTGACCTGGGCGGAAGTCGGACGCTCAACCAGCTGAGCCACCCAGGCGCCCCATGAGCCTACTTTAAACTATTGAAGCAGATAAGAAGTAGAATTCTTGGCCATGATTTTGGAGAACTTCTCAGTCATGTGCGTTTCACAACAAATCTAATTCTTGCTGCTTCCTCCCCCTCCTCCCATCAGCACCCCCCTTGTGTGTGCAGCCTTCTCTCGGGTGGGGTGGACAACACGAAGGCAGAGGAGGGTCTCCCGTGCGGAAGGGTACGGGCTGGTCCCCGGCAGGTGTCGTGTCCTCCTGTGGAATGACCAGGGACACGCCCCAGCTCACTGATGGGCCTCACCCCTACCTTTCTCTCCCAACTGCCGTCCTTCCGCAGGTGACCAGTGAGCCCTGAGGCTAACTGGCCTATGGCATGATTGCCTGAGTAACCCGTTGGCCCCCTGGTGATGGAGAGCACGTGCCGTGCGTGTGCCCCGCCCTGACCACTTGGTCATACTCAGCGTGTTTCTCCCACCACCTCGTGCAGCGGGAGCGTCACTGCACCTGCTGTAAGATCAGTCACAGTGAAGCTGGGAGCAGTGATGTAATTAGACCGAGGCCACCTGGGTGGTGACGAGGCTCTGGGCTGCAAGGCTTGGCCACACGCCTGCTGCACTTGGTGGCCCTCAGCACACGGCTCTGGTTTCTCTCACCTTCCTGGTCTCTTTTCTTTCTCCTTCTGTCCCACGGACAGTCGCCGCCCCTGTGCGGCAGGTCTGCTGGCCCTTCTGTGTTTTTGGCCTCCGGTTCGAGCCCGGTCACAGGTGCGGCCCTGATGCGGGGCTGGCGGCCAAGTGCCCCCGCCCAAGGTGTCCCTCGGTGCATCCTGTCCTCCTTGGGACTGAGGATGGTGCGACGGCTGCAGGGGGTGGGAGCATCCCTGCCCCAGGGCCCCACTCACGTGACCTCCCGGGACAGGGGTCTTTGATTTCTTAGGCATCCTGAGCACCTAACCCATGCCCGTAATCAGTCAGTGCCAGACAGCTCCCCCTGTGCAGTGACATTGTCCCCAGAGCTGGCAGAGACCTGCCCCCCCACCGGCCCGCTGCCCGCCCGCCTGCTGTATGTGACCCTCACAAAGTGGCTCTGCCCCCAGCCCCAGGCCGTATGAACAGTCCGGACTGCGGGACCTCCTGCCCTTATCCGTGGTCCCCGGCTCACAGCGCTGTCGTCCCCACAGATGGTGGCTGCCCGACAGCGAGCACGCCGCCTGCGCTGGGCACGTCCACCGTCCGCGGCCCAGCTCAGCGTCACCAGGGAGAGGATGAGGAGAGAGACCCGGACGCGGGTGGCCCTGAGGTGGGTGGTGGCCCGACGGGGTGGCTCTGCTCCCACCCCCCTGCAGAGGGGGCGCTGGTGGCCTGGGAGTGGGGGTTGTGGCATGCGGGTGGGGACCCAGCCGCAGGGGAGGGGCACCAAGGGGACGGTGGGTCCAGAGAGAGCAGGTTTGCAGGAGGCTGAGTCTTTTCCGTTTGCATGTGCCGTGACTAACAGTCTAGAAAATCCTACAAAAATGAACAAGAAAACAGGCAGAAGGGAATTGAGTCAGGTAACAGGCTATAAAACGAAAATGCAAAACGCAGGGCCCTTCACATATATGAGAGGACTGTTTAGCGGGGCAGGGAAATAAAACACAAGAGACCCACACAGGCATCAGGTAGAGGAGAAGCGAGTGCAGCCGGAGGAACGTGAAGATGACTTAGAAACACATGCCCTCTTCTCCTTGACTGGGAAGACGACACCCGTCTTCTAGAGTGCTGTCTAACGTTAGCTTACAACTGTAATGCGCTCTCAATCAAGGGCCAGCAGACCTTTCTGGTTTTCTTTTCTTTCTCTTCCTCCTCCTTCATCACTCGTTCTGGCCCATGATCAAGTCACTGTGGAAGAAGGAACATGGAGAACCGGCCAGGAAAACCCCAGAAGGCAGAGCCAGCACGTGGGACTCACTCTGCTGGCCGTGACGGTAAGACTGTAGCCCCCGAAGAGGGTGGCTCTGGGCACACGAATAAGAGACAGCCCGACGGAATGGATGAGGAAGTCCGGAAATTGACACGAATGCAAATCCCACCCGATGCGAGTGTGTGACGAAGGCACCATCTCAGGTCTTCAGGAAAACGAGGGAGCTTTTAACCAGGAATAATTGAACAGTCATGAGAGAAGCATAAAAACAAATAAATAACTGGATACTTTTGTCATAAGTCGTGCAAATTCCAAGTGGATGAAGATTTAAATGTGAAAGCAGAACCATGCAAGTCCCAGAAGAAAGTGTGTGTCAATTTCTCTGTGACCTGTGGGTGAGGAAAACATCCCTGTGACCTAAAATCCAGAAATAGAAGAGGAAACAAATCTGGGGACGTCAGACTCAAAGAAGAGACACCTGGTGTGACATAAGATGTCATACGTAAAGTAAAAAGACAGTGACAAATTAAGAGGAGTATCTTAACGTACGAAGAGGTTTAAAAAAATGGAAAAAAGACCAACAACTCTTTAGAACAAAACTGGGCTCAGGGAGCCAACAGATGAGGATAGCACTTGGGCTCGTAAGCGAGTGAATTGCAGACTAAAAGTGCAGAAATCTGCAGTGGTTTGGGGGTGAGCTGACGGGGAAGAGATGCTGTCACATAGCGCCCGTGTGAGTGTGGAATGGAACCGCCCCCGTGGGGACCTGGGAAGCCCCGCACCGTCACAGATGCGTTTGCCTCGACCCAGCGGCCCCGCTCCGGGAAGCGCGTCAGCAAAACCTCGAGACGACCCAGGCACGAGACAGGCCATGCGGGACCTTCTGCCACAGAAAGAGCCTAAAAATAACCCCGCTGTCTTGCGGGAGGCCAGGGCGCCTGGAGCACGAGGACTGTCCGCACAGACGGGGGACACCTCTCCATTACAGGAGAGAAGCAGGTGGGAAAGAATGTACGAGTGGGCTACCCGCCACTCGGCCAACCGCTAGGAATCGAGTTTCTGTGCATCCGCTTGTCCTCAGTAGAACGAGGGATTTCCTACCACTTTAGGAAATTGCTACTTAGGGGACAGAAAAGGAATAGGATTTTCAAAAATTTGCCTCAAGATGAAAACATTTGACCTTACAAGCCTGCTCCCTAATGACGGAGAAACTAGAGAGAAAGTCATCCAGCGGGTTCCACAACGGTATTTGTCATTAGCGCAGCATTCTTGTCTTCATTCTGAGCGCTGGTTCGTGTGGGATGTGGCAAATGAGGGATTCTGTGACTTCCTAATTCTCAATGTGGGAGAAAGGAGGTGCAGATTTGAGTCTGAAAAAGTTAAAATGTTATAGTCCTGACTTTGAACTAAAAGTGACTGTAAATATGTTGGGGCGCCTGGGCGGCTCAGTGGGTTAAGCGTCTGACTTCACCTTCAGTCATGATTTCACTGTTCTTGGGTTCAAGCCCAGCGTTGGGCTCTGTGCTGACAGCTCAGAGCCTGGAATCTGCTTTGGATTCTGTGTCTCCCTCTCTCTGCGCCTTCCCCACTCATGCTCACTCGCTCGCTCGCTCTCTCTCTCTCTCAAAAATAAATAAACATTAAAAATGCTTTACAAAGGGGCGCCTGGGTGGCTTAGTCAGTTGACTGTCCGACTTCGCCCAGGTCATGATCTCACAGTTTGTGAGTTCGAGCCCTGCGTTGGGCTCTGTGCTGACAGCTCAGAGCCTGAAGCCTGCTTCGGATTCTGTGTGTGTGTCTCTCTCTCTGCCCCTTCCCTACTCAAGCCCTGTCTCTCTCTCTCTGTCTGTCTCTCAAGACTAAATAAACATTGAAAAATTTTTCAAAAAAATGCTTTAAGAAAAAGTATAAGTATGAAATAATAGTTTTTTTTTAATAAGGAAAAAAATTTTTTCTACATCTGTCTACCAAGAAAAGGCCTAGAAAAAACCCAGGGGCAATGAGCAACTGTAGCCTAGATCCTGGTGTACAAATACCGTTTTCCACCCAGAAGAAACAGGTATCGTTGGATTTCATGATTTCAAGTCTGTGATAGAAAATGTGTAAGATAAGCCTGGAACATTTGGTAAGCAAGGAAACAATAACTAGACTCAGAAGCCAGTTTGAAGAGGCTTGAGTGGGTCAGAGATGGGTAATTAGACATGAAATCAGAGATCACGATAGAGATCGTGGTAACAATGAATTAAAGCTCATCAAATATCCATAGATTTGCCGTGACACCAGAAATGTAATTGATTGGCGCCGGCAGGTATGTGGGAACCAACTTTCAAAAAGCCGGTAACAAAGTATCGGTCCCGTCTTCCCAAACTGCCCCTGGGAAATCACATAACAGGGAAGGAATATTTCTCTTTACAGAGGTATTCCAGGTAACAGATGAAAACAAAATGATAGGATTGGACAATTTTTCAGCCTTTAATGAACAAACGAGTCTAAGCATCAATCATCCACAAAGGCCACCATGAAGAAAAGAAGAAAGAACCAGGTGGGAAGCACCTCCTGGTGGGAAACACATCACCCAGGAGGGAACCTACCCCAAAGGGCCTGGTCCTAGTCTGGTCACGTTTTTGTGCTAACTTGCAGCTGACAAGAGAGCACGTGCTGGGATCCCCGGGAAGCAGGACAGAGAGAGAGGGGAGCAGCGACAGCGCCAGTTCCCTCCACCCAAGTAGGGGTGCTGCCTGAGGGGGTAAGAGAGGCCGAAGCAGGAAACCGTGAATGGAATCCACTGTATCCACAGAGCAAGGAAGAAAAACTATCTGATCATCTCGATAGATGCAGAAGAAACCATCTGACCAAATTAGACATTCATTCATGGGGAGAAAACATCTGTGCAAACTAGGAATAGAAAAGAACTTCCGTAAAACAATAAAGGGGATCCGTGAAAACCCTACACCTCACACTTAGTGGTGAGACAGTGTGTGCTTTTATTTTTAAATTTGGTTTAATTTTTATTAATTTTTTTAAGTTTATTTTTATTTGAGAGAGAGATAGAGAGCAAGCAGGGGAGGGACAGAGAGAGAGGGAGACAGAATCCCAAGCAGGCTCCATGCTGTCAGCACAGAGCCCGACATGGGGCTCGAACTCACAAACTGCAAGACCATGACCTGAGCTGAGATCAAGAGTCGGATGCTTAACCTGCTGAGCCTCCCAGGTGCCCCAGGGCATGCTTTTAGGAATCAGAAACAAGGCAAGGATGTCCCCTCGTCTCTCCCTGATTAAACCTCCTGTTATAAGGCCTAGCCCATGCCATAGGCAGAAGAGGAAATACACAGTTTACCAGTTTGAAAAGAAGAAATAACACAGCCTCTTGCAAGAGGACGGGACTAGTCCGTACAGAAAACTCTCAAATATTCCGTGAAAAAGGCTCCTAGAACCCCTACGTGAATTGAGAAAAGCTGCAGGAGAAACATCACCCTGCAGTCGGTTCTGTTCCCAAACACCAGCAGGGAACAGCTGGAATTTAAAATGCACAAAGGAATAGCATATACAGTAGTACAACAGAAGTGAAGCTCTTGGATTCAAATCCAAGAACACACGTGCAGAATTTGTATGCTGAAAACCACAGAACACTAATGAAAGACACCCAAGAAGATACAAAGACACGGAGAGACCTGTCCGTTGGCTGGGATCCTTGTGTGAAGGTGTGAGTTCTTCCCAAGTGATCCATAGGAACTCAGTGTACTCCCAACCAGCGTCCCGCAAGCTTTTTCATAGATCTTGACACGCTGATTCTGAAACTTCAATAGAAAGCGCAAGAATTAGGGTACCAGAGGGGCGCCTGGGTGGCGCAGTCGGTTAAGCGTCCGACTTCAGCCAGGTCACGATCTCGCGGTCCATGAGTTCGAGCCCCGCGTCAGGCTCTGGGCTGATGGCTCGGAGCCTGGAGCCTGTTTCCGATTCTGTGTCTCCCTCTCTCTGCCCCTCCCCCGTTCATGCTCTGTCTCTCTCTGTCCCAAAAATAAATAAACGTTGAAAAAAAAAATTAAAAAAAAAAAAAAAGAATTAGGGTACCAGAACAATTCTGGAAAAGAACAAACAAAGCCAGAGGGCTGACTTTAGGACTTACCATAAAGCCTCGGCAACCAAGACACCATGGGATTGGTGATAGACCCAAAGATCGGGGACAGATGGACAGACCAACACAAATACACTCAGTTGATTTTTTGATGGGACACGAAGGCCCGTCTCATTGGAGAAAGGGTAGCCTTTTTAAAAATGGTACCAGTAGGGGCGCCTGGGTGGCACAGTTGGTTGAGGGACCGACTTTGGCTCAGGTCATGATCTCACAGTTTGTGGGTTCGAGCCCCGCGTCGGGCTCTGTGCTGATGGCTCGGAGCCTGGAGCCTGCTTCGGATTCTGTGTCTCCCTCTCTCTGCCCCTCCCTGCTCATGTTCTGTTTCTCTCTCTCAAAAATAAAATGAACATTAAAAAAAAGTTTACTTATTTATTTTGAAACAGAGAGAGAGAGACAGGGAGAGAGAATCCCAAGCAGGCTCTGTGCTGACAGCTCGGGGCCTGGAGCTTGCTTCCGATTCTGTGTCTCCCTCTCTCTCTCTGCCCCTTCCCAGCTCACACACTGTCTCTCTCTGTCTCTCAACAATAAATAAATGTAAAAAAATTTTTTAAACATGGTACCAGGAGGGGTGCCTGGGTGGCCTCCCAGTCAGTTAAGTGTCCGACTTTTGATCTCAGCTCACATCTTGATCCCAGAGTGGTGAGTTCAAGCTCCATGCTGGGTTCCATGCTGGGCATGAAGCCTACTTTAAAAAAAAAAATGGTGCTAGGAAAATTGGATTTCAATGTGTGGAAAAAAAAAAAAAAAAAAAAAGAACCTCAGTACATACTTCAACTTATACAAAAATTCACCCAGGGGTTTCAAAGGTCCATTCCACGAAAAATATTTTGCTGGGTCTGTGCACACAGGGTCTGTGTGGACGCCAATTTTAAACTGTGTTTCTTACAGAGACGTTTGCATGTACACCCTCATGCTGCTCCTGCATTGGTTTGTACTGTGTGGGAAAGTCTCCCAGGATGAATATTCCCTCAATCAAGCTATCCGGAATGAGTTTACAAGGTAGGATGTTTGCTCAGACTTCTCTGAACCCATGGCCACCGCGCCAAGGACTGGTTTGTCATGGACAGCATCACCGACGGGGAGGTCCTGGAGCCTGGGGTTCCAGGGTGAGGGTTACTTTACTCTGTTACTTTTTTTTTTTTTTCAGTAGGAGTTTTTTGTAATGTTTGTTTATTCTTGAGAGAGAGAGAGAGAGCATGTGTGCACATATGAGTGGGAGGAGGGTAGAGAGAGAGGGAGACACAGAATTTGAAGCAGGCTCCAGGCTCTGAGCTGTCAGCACAGAGCCCGACACAGGGCTTGAACTCACGAACCACAAGGTCATGACCTGAACTGAAGTCGGGCGCTCAACCCCCTGAGCCACCCAGCTGCCCCTACTCTGTTATTTCGAACAAAAGTCTGTCTGTCTGCTATTACAGGCCATTTGTCAGAGAAGAAAGGGATCCATCCTCTCCCTCGGGACACTTTCCTTTTACAAAATTGAGGTCCAGAGAGGGTGTTTCACCACTTATCCCGCATGTGAAATCTGGAAAAAATTGTCAGATTGGCTTGGGCACTGTTGTCCCCACTGTTGACAGGAGGCCTCTTTTTGGCAGACTTTGGGCACATTTATAGTATCTCAGTTTCATTAATAGCAAAATGATATTTTGAGGTGCCTTAAGGTCTGGCGCGAAGATGCTAAATCAGGTTATTGAGGTTGTTTTTGCGGGGTTTTTTTGTTTTTTTTTTTTTTTTTTTTTTTTTTTTTTTTTGCGGAGAACATCTGAGTTTTTCAGCCAAAGGCTGCTGTGATTCATAACCAATGGCCGCAGTTTCAAGCAGTGGTAAGACCCTCGAGTTGTCTACCATTTCTCATATGCTCATTTGTTTCTTCCTGCTGTTAATAGTACATATTCGTTGTGGGTAAACACAGAAGAATGGAAACATAGAAAGCAGAAAATGCTCAATAAAAAAAACAAAAAAAATACCATCCAGAGGCAACCACGGACAGCATTTTGTTGTGCCATAATTTTCTCCACATTTTGGTGGTTCCAAAATTGGGACATGAACTGTATCAATGTGGACACTTAATGTGCCCGTTCCTTTTTTTTTTTTTTTGAAAGTTGTTATTAAGTGACTTTATTTTCTCCTGCCAAAAAATATTCAGTCTGAGAGTTCTTTTCAAAGAAGTTTGGCTTTGATTTCTGAAGTGCATGACACAAACTCATATAGATTCTTTACTGTGGTCAAGGAGGTGGAAATAAAATACCATGTTCCAACATCTACTTTTTCTTTCTCTGGAGAATATTAAAAAATAAATTTTTAAATGTTTATTTATTTTTGAGAGAGAAAGAGACAGAGCATGAGTGGGTGAGGGGCAGAGAAAGGGAGACACAGAATCCAAAGTAGGCTCCAGGCTCTGAGATAACTAGCACAGAGCCCGATGCGGGGCTCGAACTCACGAACAATGAGATCATGACCTGAGCAAAGTCAGGCGCTTAACCGACTGAGCCACCCAGGTGCCACTCTCTGGAGAATATTTTGAAACACGTTCCTGGATTTTTTTTCTATGAATTTTTTGCCTTTGACTAATTCAACTTGATGGACTTTATTTTTGTTGATGTCAGGGGGACATATGTGGGTGGCTGGCAAATCCATTTAATTTACCTATTACTTAAGGACATATTTGCTTTGGTCTTCTATGAGAGAGGTGGTGATTGACGCCCACCCAGATGATGGCTAGCAAATGCAGGTTTAGGGCCCACTAGTATTGGGAGCAGGACGTCCACGTTCATGAGTCTCTACTCTGTACTGAACACAGGAACACAGCTGCTCACCAGAGAATGTTCTAGCAGTGCAACTGGCCCCCCCTCCTTTGCAGCAACCGCGGTTAGTTCCATTAATGACCAACTTCTCAGCTTTCCGCCCGCTTGCACACAAGCACATGTTGTGCCAGCAGGCGGCGCTGTGTGCAAAGCAAAGTGACCATTTGGGTGGTTCTCTCTGGAAAAGGAGATGAAAACCGGAGGTATTTCTGGCTTGGATCGTTTATTTTTGATCTCCTATTTTGTAAGTCAGCATTACTTGACATACTTCTCATACGAGAAGTTCCTCTCGGTCCCCAAATCAGAAACATCACAGCTGAGATAATATTTGTGCAAAGTCTCACATGTAGAGCAATGGATATGCTTGGATTCGTGGCTCAGATGCTAGTCCCGTTGGTTTGTGTAGACCTGTGTCTCCCACTGCAACGCAAAATCTCACTACCTCTGGATGTGCCGGCCACCAGGCAGGGGAGGGGTATTGATGTGTCCTGGCTTGTACTGGGATGCCTCAAGGGGGACCCTCTCCCCCTACCCTCCCCTGGTACCTAATCCTGAAAATTCAACAGCTTTTCAGGGTTCAGCGTTTGCCAGCATCCAGGAAGAACCAACTACGTCTATTTGAGGGACCGGGCTTTGTTTGCTTAGTAGGGGACTCGGGCAAGTCTGTTGACCCTGGGCCTGCGTATCCCCATCTGCACAGCGAGGCAGCTGGGCAGCTTGATTTCTTCTGTCATAGAAAAACAACGATCATGAGATTGGGTTCCATCATATTTAAGTTTTATCTGAAGTTTTTCTGGACTCTATCAAGTCTCCGTGAAAGTCCCAAGTTAAACAGAAGCAAACCACCCAGTAAGGTGCCAGTACATGAAATAGTCACGCCATCCAAGGGCCGTAAGTGGAAAATAGCCGCTGACTTTATTTTTGTGACGTTTAGCCAGCTCTGTGGGCCTGATTGATTTAGTAGCTCTGATACAGAGCGAGAACATTCTTGGATTGTTTGGCTCACCCCCTGCTCTCCGCACACGTGGAGAACAAGAAATTGTGTCCTTGGATGACTGGAGTTCATGTCACTTCCTAACTTCTCATCGCTTTCCCACAACATGACCTCCTCCGAGAAGTGTCCTGGTCCCCCCTCCTCGTGGAGGGAGGCCCGGATGTAGTAAGACATGAGACCGGTTGCCATTGCCATGGGGGTATTAGGCGCACACCATCCTTGCCATGGCTACGGGTCCTTTCTGTGAAGCCACATGTAAAGACGTGTTTTCGAGGCAGGGCAAAGTATTTTGTCCTCTCTCTAAAGAAGTTTAACATTTCATTTTCCATTCGACTGCAGCTCGGAGCCACATGTCTGCTCCTCGTGCAGCCATGTGCGGCTTGGGCCCGTGCGCGTGGCTTCCCTGCGTTGTCTGAGCAAGCAGAAACCATCTGTGTTGTCAGCTCGAAATTCCAGTGGTCCCTTACTTCGGTTCCTTGCTGGAAAAGTGAAACAGATATCTGACAAGAGTCATAAAAATTAATTGGAAGAAAACCAGGCCCACATTTGTTGACCCCCTACTATATGTCATCCTGTCCCCGGTCTGTGCCTATTCACTGAACACTCAGGCCGTCTTGGGAGGCTTGGTGGCCGTTCTGGGTCTTTGGGGAAGAAAGGGGGAGGCCGTCCATCAGGCAGTGGTGTGGAGAGGGGGCTGTGTCTCTACCCATGGGTCCTGGGGCCCCTGTTCCTCTGGTCCCCTCCTGGTGCTCACCCTGCACTGGCCACACCGCCCCCCACACCCTTCCTTGACCTCACAGGCCCGTACCTGTCCAAGCCTCTGCCTCACCGTCCCTGCCTGGAACACTCTCCCTCTGACGTCCGTGCGGCTCACTCCCTCGTTGCCTTCGGGTTCCTACAATTTAGCTTTCTCTCCTGAATGTGGACCCCTGACACAGTCTCCATTTCGCTTATTTATTTGATTTATTGTTTGTTTCCCTACAAGAGGGCCAGGGCATGATTTCTCTCTCCCCACCTGTGCCTGGCACACGGTGAAGTTTGTCCAGTGAACAGGTGAGCGAAGGGACAGGTGGCTTCATCACTGTGCGGTCTTCCCACCTATTGCCGAGGAGCAGAGCACGATCCAGAATCACACCATACCCCGTGCTGCGAACAGCCCCACTTTTATTCCTGCAGGTACTGGAAACGTACATTACAGAAAAATAGCCTTTGGTTTCTGCTCTTGTGCTCAGGAATGCCAGGAGCTCCTCCGGCGGCCTGACAAGTGTGGGGGCCTGGTGGGACTGGAGTCTGACCACGCTGCTGGATGGCCTGCATGGGCAAGGCGCCCACACAGCCGGCGTGCCACGTGCTCAGGTGGGCTTCTGTCCGCCCTTCAACATGGGGTCGTTGCGGGGAAGTATGTCACGGTGGGCAAGATCGTCAAACACCTGACCTGCAACACTGCATGCTCGTGAATGACTTCTAGGTTGTGGGCCAGCGGCTCCTGGCTGTGGGTGCATCTTGCTGCTTCTCGGCCCAGCACGAATTTGCTCCAGATCTGTGCACCTGCCTTAGCTGCACCAGCACGTCTGGACGCCTGCAGTCGCCAGGCTGGGCTGGACGCAGGGCATGGTGGCTCCACCAGAGCTTGTGGGCCAGTGGGGACAGAAGGCTAGATCAGTGGGCAGAATGCTGTGACACAGGACACAGGGCACCCCAGGACAGAGGGGGAGCATCCAGGAAGCTTCCAGAGAGAGGCAAGGCTTTCCCCAAATTCTGAAAAAAAACTTACAGTGAATATATGCATTTCATATAATAACCCTGTCCCTTGTTTATCTTTTATGTTCTACCTTTTTTTTAGCGCTTATTTTTGAGACAGACCAGAGCATGAGTGAGGGATGGGCAGAGAGAGAGGGACACACAGAACCCGAAGCAGGCTCCAGGTTCTGAGTTGTCAGCAACGAGCCCGATGCAGGGCTCGAACCCACGAACTGCGAGATCATGACCTGAGCCGAAGTCAGACACTTAACTGACTGAGCCACCCAGGTGACCCTACGTTCTGCCTTTCTTTAAGAAAATAAAATGATTTTGTCCTGCATTTCTCAAACACCGTAGAGGTGACCCTTGAACAGCACAAGGTCAGAGGTGCTGACCCCCACGCAGTTGAAATTCCACATGCAAGTTTTGATGCCCTCAAAACTTAACTACTGGCAGCTTACTGTTGACCTTGTGCCTTACCAATGGCAGAAACAGTTGATGAACACATATTCCGCATGTTAGATATATACCGTGTCCTTATAATAACGGTAAGCTGGAGAAGAGAAAATCTCCTTAAGAGAATCCTAAGGAAGAGAAAGTACGTTGACGGTTCTGTCTTGTATTCATCTAAAGAAACCCACGTTGTCAGTGGATCCGTGCAGTGTAAAGTGTGCCGTTCGAGGGTCGGCTGCGTTTCTGATTCCACTTTTATCGTATTCTATGCTGTCACGTGGATGACGCCAGAGACACTTTAGAAAAAGGCAAAAAGCAGGAGCTGCTGGGGGGGTGCAGTCGGTTGAGTGTCTGACTCCTGATCTCGGTTCAGGTCATGATCTCAGGATTTGTGACTTCAAGTCCCACATCGGGGTCTGTGCTGATGGTTCAGAGCCTGCTTGGGATTCTCTCCCTCCCTCTCTCCGCCCCTTTCCTGCTGTTCTCTCTCTCTTCTCCCTCTCTCCCTCTCTTCCTCTCTCCCTGTCTCTCTTCCTCTCTCCCTCTCTCTCTTCCTCTCTCCCTCTCTCTCTTCCTCTCTCTCTCTCGATAAATAAATTTTTTTTATAAAACTTAAAAAAAGAAAGACAAAAAGTGACCATTTAGATTTGGTGCAAAGACCGTGAGGCAGCTGTGTCTTCCAGAGAATGTTTGTTAAATCCATCCTGCCGGGTAATCCTGTCGCTGGGGCTTCCAGAGGGTGGTGCACCACGCATTCCAGGCTTGCTGTCTGTCCAGGCATCTCCGTGTTTTTTGTGGTTGTCGTTTGTTTGGTTTTTATTTATTTTTTAAAATTTTATTTAAATTCCAATTAGCTGCCGTACAGGGTGATAATGGTGTCAGGAGTAGCAGGCGTCTCCATTTTTATTCTTCCTCCAGCCCGGAGCCCTTGGCGGGAAGTGCTACCTCATGGGCGCTTTGGTCATTAAACAGCTGAGAGCTTCCTCTGACAGCGAGTGCGAGGTGGGGTGCTCTCCTTCTTGTCACCTCTTTCCGTGAGCGCGTGTGAGTGCACGTGAGAGTGTGTGTGTGTGTTTTCTCCTAGATTTGCCATTTATGTATGTATGGATGGATTGATGGATTGATGTATGTATGTGTTTGTGTGTGTGTGCGTGTATGATTTATCTGTGTGTGTGCACGTGTGGATTTATGTGTGGATTCGTGGACTTAACATGGAGTTAACACGCCATGTCGCACTGGTTTCGGGTGTACGATACGCACTGGATACAGCAACTCTGTGCGTCACCCGGTGCTCCTCACAAGTGCACCCTTAACCCCCATCACCTGCTTCAGCCGTCCCCCTGCCCCACCTCCCCTCTGGCGCCCATCAGTCTGTTCTCTGTAAAATACTCCGAGTTCGGAAAGTCTGGGAGATGTTCAGGCAAGAAGGCCGCAGGCTGTGAGAAGCCTCGCTGGGAGCCTGGCTGTGATTGGAGACGGTCAGCGGCCAGGGTCTGGGACAACCGTGGGCGTCACCTGCCCTTCCTTCTCTTGCCAAACCTTTCCCGTGCCCTCTGCCCGTCCCAGCACGCTGGGCAAAAGCAGGTCAGCCCCAAAATACTGAAAATGGTATTCTCGTGTCTCCTAGTGGGAGGGGGTGCTCGAAGGTGGGCACCTCGCCCGAGTTCCCCGCGCCAACGGAGCCCTTCTGACGTCCAAGCCCAGATGGGTGCACGGCCTTCATGTGGCGGAGTGGATCCTTCGGGCTCTGCCGGAGCCCAGGGGTGACGGGGCTTTGAGGAAGTGGGGGCCGAGTGTCAGGGTAGCATGTGCCCACATGTGGCCAGGTGTGTACAGCCCAGGCCGCAGGGCCAACTTTGAAACATGCATCTGATTATCCCTCCTACAGCTGATTATTTCTGATTATTTCTCCTACAGCTTCCCAGCCCACCTTCAGTGCTTACTGAAGACTCTCCTCCTACACATAGCCCCCAAGTGGGAGCCACCGACACCAGCTCTGTGACAGATCCGGCCATCCAGGGAGTGGCTGCAAGTGGCCCCGGGGACTACGGGGCGAGGGAGCACTGGGTGCTCAGCCTGGGCAGCACAAGGTCAGTGTGATCCAGAGGTCAGCTCCGTCCACGCTTGCCCGTCCATCACTCTGTGCGGTGGCCAGATGTCAGGGGCGCGACCCGCCCTGGTCAGGGGCAGCTCTTCTCACTGGGGAGTGACAGGAGTGAGGCCCCAGCCCGGAGGCCTGGCAAACATAGGGCTTCAGTCTCAGCACAAGAAGGAAAAGCCAAACGTTCCCCCCAGAATTTGCCAGAAGGCTGGAGGTCAGGAAATCTAATGAACATTTGTCCTCAATGGCTTTGTGCTGAGCAGGATGCTCACAGGGCCACACTGGTCTTCACGGGGCCTCACGGGGCCTCACGGGGCCTCACGGGGCCACACTGGTCTTCACAGGGCTGCAGTGGGCCTCACGGGACCTCACTGGGCCTTATGGGGCCATACTGGGCCTCACTGGTCCTTATGGGTCCACACTGGTCTTCACAGGGCTGCACTGGGCCTCACTGGGCCTCACGCAGCCACACTGGGCCTCATGGGGCTCCACAAAGGAGGGCAGCCTCCCCTTGGTCCTGCGTTGTGCAGGTGGGCACCCGAGTCTTGGCCATTGTCCACAGCTGGTGGCCCAGCCCGGCCTCCCCGGCAGCTGTAACAGCCCATGGCCTGCACAGGGGTGGGCTGTCTGACAGCAACAAGGGCCCTGCCTCAAGCAGCCACGGTGACAGGTGCCTGTGAGTGATACCAGCAGCACAGGAGGGAAATTACTGCATTGTCACCAAACACAGACAGGCCAAAGGCGGCGTCTTTCCGGCACCAGAGTGAGTCTGCAGTAGGAAAAGAGGAATGAAGGTTTTAGAGGCCTTGCCGTGAGAGGTGGCCACCTCTCCCCGAGCTGTGCCCGTGCCAGATGCAGGGCCTCCCTTCTGTGGAGTGGCCCTGCCTCAGGGTCCCGGGCAAGGAGAGGGGGGACACACAGAAGCCCGTCTGTCCAGCTGCAGGATCCTGGGTGGCCTCGGAGGCCAGGGGCGCAAGGTCTGGGGTGGCGGCCCTGGCTCACCCTGACGTGCACCACTTTGCAGGGCGGCGGCCCACGCGGCCCTGAGCGGCCTCAGGGCCAGCAGGTGGATAGACTGCAGCACCAGAGCCGTGTCCGTGCACTTCACTCTCTATAACCCTCCGACTCGATTCTTGTCCAGCGTGTCCCTGCACACCGAACTGCTCCCTGCAGGGGGCCTGGCCCTCTCCCCGCTGGTGGAGTCGGTGGCCATCTTCCACAGTGACTCGTCCCGGTGGTACCGCCTCACGCTTCCCGAGGTGGGTCCGCCCGCACCCGTGCCTGCTTGTGGGTCCCGGGCTCCACTTCGGGCGGCCCACCCGCCAGGCTCCCCACTGCGTCCCTGCTCCCCACGTCCACGCAGACCCGCGGTGCCACCCCCTGTGACACAGGGCCCGGCAGGGGACAGTCGGCACCCTCTCTCTGCTTTGAGATGCGCGTTGGCATCAGTGCTCCGCAGAGGGGTGGAGGAGCGTCCCGAAAGAGGCTTGTTCAGCTTAAAAGTGTTACCTGGGAGGGTCCACGGGGGGTCAGCACGGCTGACCTGCCCTGGGACACGTCTCGTTCGGACCTTACTGCACATCCTGTCCCTGCTGCTGCTCCAAATGGACAAATGCGGGCAAGCAGGAACTTCAAGAAATTGTTCATCAGGAGCTTCCAAGGCTCTGCCTGGCCCAGGAGCCGATAATAACACACATCTCACAAACTGTGGAAAGTCGTTCTCTGGAGCTGTACGAGGATGGGCCGGGAGGACCATGCCGGGTGGCTGCATGCTATTCGCACCACAGGGTCTGCCTGCACGTGGGGTCCACCACGAGCTCACCTGTGTCCCTAACTGACGCCCAGCAGGGGGCAGCAGGGCAGGGTGGGGGGTCCTGCGGGAAAGGTACCAACAGCCCCTGGTGCCTGGCAGGGAGCCAGCTGGGAACGCAGACCTGGGAACACGGTGTGTCGTATCTTTGTCTCGTGTCCCTCCGTCAGCTGGTCTTCCTGGCGCTCAACCTGATCGGCCTGTGTCTGCATCTCTCCGGCATGGCTGAGACGGGCGTCCGCAGCTACTGGCACAGCCCGGGGCGCTGGCTGGAGGTAGGCTCTCCTGTCGTCGTCCTGGAGAAAAACGGTACCAGAAAACCAGTGTCCTTACCTGAAAACGAAGATAATTTTAGCAGGAAATGGGTTGTGCTCTAGCTAATTCCAAGCGTCTTGCCGTGTCCCCCTCTGTCGTGTTGATGACAAATAGCATGGGGTCAGCATCCGTTCGCTGCTCCTGCTGTTACTTTGCACCCCTAGCCATGCGGGTGCCATTGGGGGGGCCTCCCTGGGAGCCCCCTGAGGCACCTTCCTCTTCAACCCTACAGCTCACCGTGGTTGGAGCCGGCCTCGCCTACCACGCAGCCTCCAGCCACCTGGTCACTCTCACCGGGGAGGTGGCCGACCACTTCCAAAAGGGACTTTTCCACGAGTTTCTAGACCTCAGTCTTGTGACTTCATGGAATCAGGTATGGAAGGGCGTCCAGGGCCTCACGTGCTCTGTGAGGCTGCCCAAAGGAGGAGGTCATCCACGTTCTAGAAGGTTCTAGACAAGGGATTTGTTCCATATTGAATGAAAATGCTCTGAGCCTAGGACAAGGGTGAATGGGACAGGGAAGGGCCTGGAGTCCTTAGGGGACATGTTGCAGGGGTGCATGTGTGTGTGTGTGGAACGTGACTCTAGAACACGGACTGCTCCAGTGACTCTACATGAGAGACTGAGACACATCGTGTCTGTTTCCTCTCCTCCTAATGGCGCCCCGGAGGTGGGTGGAGTTAGCCCCTCCCATGGTGCAGGAGGGCCCTGGTCCTGCCACAGGGACTGACCCCCACCAGCCTGGGCTCCATCAGAGGAGCAGGGCCAAGTGCACATCCGGGTGGGTGAGCCCAGGCAGGAGTCCTCGGGGGCTGGGGGGGGGGGGGGCCCAGCACAGCCTGTGGTGTGGACAGCTGTCGTGGATGTGGACGTAGGCAGGTGGAGCTCTCATGTTCGGCTTCCTTGTCCTGCGGCCTCACAGCCACCCCCCTGACCCTGCAGGTCTTCTGGGAGCTCCCTTTTCCACCCAATGGGTGGCAGCCAGGGCCCCAAGTGACCTCACACCCCCAGGGTGGGCCCTCCCGGAATGACCTAGAAGAATGGGCTCTTCTGTGCCCCAGATGCTGACCAGCCTCTAGGCTGGCATGGGGCCATGCACGGTGGGGCCCCGAGGTCAAGCTGCACACACAGATGCTGGCCCAGAGCAGGCAGTGCCCTCACCCCTCTTCCGCGTGTCCATTGAATGTCGCCCTGTCCTCATGGCGCTGACCAGCTGTGTTGTGCTGACTTGGTTTATCATGTGTCCGTCCTCAATGCTGGAGGCTCCAGGGAGGAGGGTGACCGCTTCTCTGAGATGGACGGCGGGCTCCTGTCTGCCTTTCGCTGCGTGTCTGCACTCGCTTGCTGGTCTCCCGAGCTCCACCTCCTGTAATGGTGGCTGCCATGCTGGCCTTTTCCTTGCTGAGTGCAGGGAGGCACTGACCCCCGCTGTCTCTGTGCCCGCCTCGTCACAGCCTCACAGTCTGGGCCCCGGGACTCTCCATCGGGGCTAAAGTCAGCCGGCCCAGCTTGCCAGCCTGGCCACACTCAACACACGGCTGCCCCCCAACCGTCGGCCTTGGGAAGGGCCTTTGCCTCCTCCGTGGCTGCTGTTGTGCAGCTCAGTGAACTGAAGCCCCGACAAGCTGTCCTGGTGTTTCTAGAACCGGCAGGGTCCCAACTCAGGCCTGGTCTTTCCGAACGTGTGTTATGATTTGTCCTTGGCCCTAGTCCATTCTGCAGACTTTGCTTGCTGTCCCTCCGACACCTGGGACCAGGACGTCATCACATGCAGCCACTGCCTGCTGGGTGTTCCCCTCGCGCACGGCCGGCAGGTACAGCCGGTAGTTGGGGTGACGTGCTGACCTGCTCTGTCCTTTTGTCTCAGAGGGTGTCGTGGCTGCAGGGGACCCTGTCATTCGTCCTGACGCTGAAGTGCATCTGCCTCGTTGGTGTCCAGACGCCGGTGGCGTCCTGCTCCTTCCTGACACGCCGCTCTTTCGCTGGCGTCTTCGCGGCAGGGGTGAGGCTTCTCCCAGAGCCAGGGTCAGGTTCCCTCCGCGATAAGTGAGCACGGCCAGCGTCCTCTTCTGTTAGCACCTTCTCTGGGTGGGGTGACGGGGAGGGACGAGCTCTCAAGCTGAGACACCCCTAGAGCCCCGGGCTTCCAACATCACTCCGTGGTTTTCCATCACGGGTGCCGGTCGCTACGTGGTGAGTTGTGGCCGTGAGCACAGGAGCCCCGACCGAGTCCACGCTTGCTCTGTTCCGTGCGTTCCGGCCGCATTATTACCATCACTACTGCCAAAGCAGCTGTTCCCCCCGTGGAGCGTTTGCTAAATGCCGGGACGGCAGCTGGGCTGTCTGGTGGTTCCCTCCCTGAACTGTCACAGCCAGGCCGCCTGCAGCCCGGCTCTTCCTCACGGGGAGGCCTCCACTCCCCTTGCTCCCGAGGGAGGGTCCAGGCTGGGTGATCTGATCAGGTGATCTGACTGTCAGGGTGCCAGACTCTACTTGCACATGGGGAACCAAGCACAGATCCCCAAACCCTGCTGGCTTCGTGCTCGGCAGGACAGGCCCAGCAAACCAAGGTGGGAACAGCTGACCCTGGAGTCGAGACCCGGCTTCAAGCCCAACTGCACCTCTCCAGAGCCTGCTGTCACAACTGTGGGCCCGTACCCAAGCTCCGCCTCCAGGAGCGCATGGCAGGCATGTGCCTGGCCATTTACCCTGGGCTTGGAGATTGCGCGTACGTGGAACTCTTCTGACTACTAAACTGGTCGTTGTTATACCACTTCACAACTCAAAAAAATGCTTTTTTGTTCAGAAGAACACAGAATATCATGAGTACATTGTCCAAACTAAGTGGCAGAGCCCCAACTGTTCAGAAATTATGCGCAGGGACAGGTGTGCGGGGGAACCACACTTGCTCGGCCCACGTGGCGGACCACTGGCGGCTGTGATTCCACTCAGAGTAAACAGCAGTGAGGGGAGCGCCAGCGTCTTCATAGGGAGGCCTTGGGTGCAGGGCCGGGGCTAGGAGCACGGGAAATGGGGCCAGCGGGTGGGGGGGGGGGCTGGGCTGGGGCCCACGTGGACCCGTGACGACGGGCTGGCGGTCCGTCATGCAAGTAGGGTAGACCTGCACACATGTGCACACACATGCACACGCTCACGTGCACACTGGACCAGTGGTACCACCCGAGGTTCCTAGATCAAGTCTCCCATGTGGCACAACAACCAGACCACAAAACTTGACCTGAGTTAAATGTAACTCCCTTTGCTTCTTAAGTGGTTTATTTTACTGATTCCTTGCCAGGTACTGGAGACATGAAGCATGGCTGGCAACAGCTAGGGTGGGGTGCAGGGAGGAAGAGAGGAGAGATGGTACCTGGGCACTTGAGATAGAGGAGGGGGTGGAGCTGGTGGGCACTGGGGGAGGGGGAGGGGCAGGGAGGAAAGAGGGGAAGGGAGGGAAGAGGGGAAGGGAGGGAGGAGAGGGGAGGGAGAGGAGAGGGGAGGGGGGAGGGAGGAGAAGGGCTAGGTAGGGAGGGAGGAGGAAGAGAGGAGAGATGTGAGGGAAGGAGGGAAGGGTAAAGGAGGGGGAATGAGGAGGAAGGGAGGGGGAGAGAAGGGGGAGGGATTAGGGAAGGAGAAGGGAGGGGAGAAGAAGTGGGGAGGGGAAGGGGAAGGAGGAGAGGGGCAAGTGAGGGAGGGAGAGAGGGGAAGGGAGGGGAGACAAGGCGGGGAGAGGGGAGGGGAAGGGAAGAGGAGCGGGAGGGGAGGGGAGAGGTGCAGGAGGAGCAGGGAGAGAGGAGGGGAAGGGGGGAGGGAGGAGGAGGGGAGGGGAGAGCGAAGGAGGAGGGGTGAGGGAGGAGGAGGGGAGGGGCAGGGCCCCAGAGAAGGTGCAGCAGACAGAACCGGGCACTAGGGATGACAAGATCGACTCCCGAAAAGCTGCTTCTCCAAGTGTGCTGTTGTTTGGAAGCCCTCAGAAGCCCCCAGGCGGGTCTTGGGCTCCGCCGAACCAGGGCCAAGTCAGGTGAGTGATGGCGGGTTTTCTCCCCGCAGCTGGCGGGCGTCCTGATGCTAGCAGTCCACTCCCACCTGCGCGCAGCACCACCTGGCACCTTCACGGACGTCTCCCGAGGCCTGCCGTTCCGTTTTCCAGGAAGACGCCAAAGAGACACGTTCCCCGGTCTTTCCAAGTCTGACCCGTGGGCCCCGGCTTGGTGCTGCGGTGCTTTCTTTATAGTAACGAGCACCGTGTGGTTGGGAACGGTACGTGCACCTGCCCCAGACTTTGAAGTCAGGGTCTGCCGTAGGCGTGAAACTCTCCTTGTCCGTGTGCACGTTTCCACGTGGCCATGGCTCTCTGAGGCCCGTCTGCCCTACGAGGGGCAGGGGCTGGACACTCCTGCAGCCTGAACAGGTCCAGCAAGACCGAGCATTCCAGCGTGCTGCCTCCTCCAGGGAGACCCCCAGCCCTCCAAGCGCTGAGCTGCACCCTCTTTCCTCCTCTCGTGGTGGCTGCTAACTCTTGCCTTGTTATTTCAAACTTCCCATCTTAAAAAGGTTTCACTCCATTAACCAGCCTTCACCGGACAGGTTCTCTAACCTTGGGCTGAGTTTGGAATGGGGATCCGTTTCCTACCTTCCTACTGATCTGCCACTTGCCAATCTAGTCATGTCACACACACACACACACACACGCACGCATGCACACACACACACACCAACTTAAACCCCCACCTTGACAATACTCAGACCTGAGTCCTTTTTTTCTTTCAGTGTTTCTAGCTTCCTGGTCACGGCTCATCCATCCATCTAGTATTCCCTCTGCCCGTCCACCCATTAACCCATCCCGCCCTCCATCCGTGCACGCATCCACCCATTCATCCACAGATCCCTCCCTCTTGCATTTCCTCCCTCCCTTTTCCCTCCATTCCTCCCTCCATCTATCCACCTATCCATTCATCCATCTACCTATTCATCTGTCTGTCCGTTAACCCATCTGTCTATTCATATGTCCAACCTGTCCATCCACCTATCCATCCATCCACTTATTCATCCACCCACACAACCCATCTACTCATCCAGCCATCCCCCCACCTCTCCATCCATCCACCTATCCACATAGCCAGCCAGCCAACCATCCATCCACCCACCCACCCACCTATCCACCTGTCTATCCACCCACCTATCCATCTGCCTATCCATGTAGCCAGCCAGCCAGCCAGCCATCGAATCATCACCCACCTCTCCATCTATCCATCCATTCATCTACTCATTTGTTCATTCGTGCACTCATTCCACAATTACTTAAAGAATACCCATTCTGTTTAGGCAGTGGTGAAGAGGACATTGTCCATAGTCCATAGAGGATGACACGAGTATAAACAAAGAATTGTAGCAATTTTTAAATTTTGATACATTTCCTTTATTGGATGTGTGATTGTAACTATTTTTCCCATTCTGTGTCTTGTTCTTTTAATTCTTTTAATGGTGTTGTTTTGCAGGAAAGTTGTTAGTATTTGTAAAGGCCAATTTACCAGTTTCTTCTTTTATAGATTCCACTGGTGTCCTATCTAAAACCAAATGGCAACGCCACCGTCACACGTATTCTCTCCTATGTTTCTTTTAGAAGTTTTGTAGTTAATAGGTTTTAGATTTAGGTCCGTTCTGAATTAATATTAGTATAAGTTTCGAGGGGTGGATCAGAGTCACTGTTCTTTCACGTTTGGGACATCCAGTTGCCCCGGCACCATCTTTAAAAAGCTCGTTGAACTGCCTGTGTATCTTTGCCACCAATCACTTCACTGTTTCCGTGATTCTGGTTTTGGGTCGTCTTTCCTATTCCGCTCACCCCTTCTTTTGCCAATCCCACACTGTCTTGATTACTAGAACTCTATGTAAGTCTTAACGTGGCACAGATGAGTCCTCCAGATTTGTTCTTTTTCAGTTCACGCTGTTCTTGTTCTTTTGCCTTTCCATATAATTTATAGAATCTGCTCGTTGGTATCTACAAAACGGCATGCTGGGATTTTGAGATTTCTAAGGATGTATAAATCAGATTTGGAGAGAATTGACATCTTCCCGATAGGAAGTTTTTCAAGCCAAGAATCCTGTCTGTCTGTCTGTTTATTTACATCTTTGACATCTTGTAGTTTTCAGCACGTGGATCTCGCACAACTATGCAGTTCTAAAGCCTACCTAGAAGCTTCCTCAAAGAACAAGCAAAATAGAGTCCCATTTGTTTTCCCGAGGGGACCAGGAAGTCCTCACACAGCAGAAGGGATAGTGGAGTTGGGCTTTGTTGGATGAGAGGGACCAGCTCACAGAGACGCCTGGGAGCAGGGTCTGAAGGCTAGAGTTCAGAGTTAAGCAGCCGTGATTTGGGGAACGATGCTTGGAGCCAGGAGGGCTCTGAGTGTCATGCTAAGATGATAAGGTGCTTGGACTTGATCATGAAGAATAGGAAGGCAGTGGTGCCCAGGGGGTCTCTGCAGAGACAGGCTCGTGTGGCTGGTAGAGGAGGAAGCCTCGGACCCACACCTCTTCTCTGAACGGATGGTGTCCTGTCCTCAGGCACTGGGCCTCCCTGCAGGGCTCTGACACGTTGCCAGGGGTTCGAGGGATTTAGGACCGAGCAAGGAAAAAGATATGACCACGAGAGACAGCAACACGCACAAGCGGTACCTGGCCACATCTTGACAGGTTGCACAGCACAAGACCGTCCAGAGGCTGTGTCTCGGGGCCATCTCAAGAAAGGGAGAAGGGCAGTGGATGCAGGGAGGGTGGGAGGTGGTCTTCTGTGTGTCCCTGTGACCCAGTGGCGCGAGGGAAGTCTGAGTCAGAGCTCCGGAGGGCGGGAGCACTGTGGGGTCTCACCAGGGGCAGCACCCTGTCTTACCAGGGGCAACAACTGTCTGGTGACTTTCTGCAGGGTATGCAAAGCAGGCCCTACATGGCTCAAAAGTTTGCTTGTTTGGACTATTTTTAAAACAGTCAAATGTGCAAAACTTTGAGTTTGGTGCCCACGGGCTTTTTGAGCTAACAAGTCTCAGCCTGCAGTAAAGAAAGAAACAAACTGGGGCCGGTGTGCGGAGACCACAAGGGCGCCTCTTCCTGTCTCCCGGGCACAGGCACAAGCCCACGGTGGGGCACATGCATGGCCGGCAGGGCTGCTGAGGACCCCAACCCGATTTTACGTGTGGAAAGTGCACGTCACGTTAACAGTGTTTGTCCTCAGCTGTTAGATACGGAAACATCCTTTATGGTAAGATTTGTTCTCAAGGCTGAATCCATCGTGTGTTCTGAGTGAGCTTAAGGCACGAGAGGTGTTTTCCTGTTTTGCTAAGCAATTGGTGTCTTACTAAAAGCTCACAGGACAGCATCCTGAGATGCGATCTCCACTTCGTAGTCTGTCAGGTTAACAAAGTCATGGTGGGTTTGGTAACATGCAATTTGTCTATCTTTTTTGTCCTCCTCCCCAGCTGAGAGGTTCCCTCATGACTCTTGTTCGAAAAAGAAAATCTTTCCAAAGCAAATCCCTTGTGAGTCTAGAAGACGTGACTGCGTGCGTGTGGGGACAGTGCCTGGCCTTGCTGGGACTGGAGCGGCCACAGCGGGAAGAGGCTGAGACGGTCGAAAGTCAGGTGACTGTGGGGCCTGGGTTAGGGGGCACAGTGGCACATTCAGAGGAGGCTTCCTCGCAGAACTTGGCTTTTGGTCATTAACCACGGTGGCGATTCTGTGCCAACTATCTTTGCAAAGGCAGGACATTTTTGGTTGAAATTCTAAGGCCTTGAGGGGATTACCAAGCACGTTCTCTTCCACAAACTCATTATGTTTGGATGACCCTGTTGGGTTAGAAAGGTGGAGTTTGTGGGCGCCTGGGTGGCTCAGTCAGTTGAGCATCCGACTTCGGCTCGGGTCATGATCTCACAGTTTGTGGGTTCCAGCCCTGCGTCGGGCTCTGTGCTGACAACTCAGAGCCTGGAGCCCGCTTCTGATTCTGTGTCTCCCTCTCTCTCTGCCCCTCCCCTGCTCATACCCTGTCTCTCTCTCACTCTCTCAAAAATAAAGAAAGATTTAAAACATAAATAAATAAATAAATAAATAAATAAATAAATAAATAAAAGAAAGATGGGAGTTTATGATTCCCGCCCCGACCAACAAACACACACCACCCTGTCCCTGTAGAGCCGTCATTTGATTTTGGTTTCTGCCGCCAGACCCAAACCTCTACCAGAACATGGGGACTCAGGCACAGTGTTTGAGCCTAGTCACCCTGACACGGAGGCAGGCACATCAGAGCCAGTGTTTGCCCGCCGAGTGCCCAGCTGTTTCATGACTGACAGTCATCCCTCAGCGTGGTTCGTGCAGTCGTGATAGCGTGCATTTTTATAGGACTTCGTTCTGTATCACGTGTTTACCATTCCTTATTGCCTTTAAGTCCATGTGAGAGTCCTCACATAGACATTCTGAACCCTAACACTTGCCTGTACGTGACACAGTGAATCAGGGACCGAGGCATGCCTGTACATGACACGGTGAATCAGGGACTGAGATGTGAGGATTTGGGCCCAGCACCCAGGTCTCTGACTCCAGGGTCCAGTGAGCTTTCTATGTTTTTTTTTTTTTTTTAAAGTTTATCTCTTCTATTTGGAGAGAGAGAGAAAGATGGGGAGAAAGAGAATCCCAAGCAGGCTCCACGCTGTCAGCACAGAGACCAATGCGGGGCTCAAACTCACAAACCGTGAGATCATGACCTGAGCCAAAACCAAGAGTGGGATGCTTAACCGACTGAGCCACCCGGGTGCCCCTCCAGTGAGCTTTCTAACAAAGCACAGTGCCATCTAAAGTCAATACCAGTAAACGTTTCAAAAATGAGAGAAAAAGAAAAAAATCTGGTTCTCGAAGGCACTCACTAATGTGATTTTCTTTGCTTCAGCATTACTACCTGGATGAAGTCTCAGATCTGCTAGAGGAACTTCTGTTGAAGATTAATGGCTTGTGTGACAGCCTGCGACTTCCTCTTCCAGAGCAGCAATCCTGTGATGAGACAGAGGCCAGGGCAGAAGGTGGTCCCTTGGGGAGCATTTCTGCCTAACAAGCCACTGGGGTAAGCAAATGAGGAATTATTTTTATCTCTTTCCTTTATAGCAAAAATGTTTTGTTTTGTTTTTTAAGTTCTAAGGGAGGTACGAACTGGTTGCTGTTCCAAATCATGAATTCCATTTGCATAAATATTCCCTAAGGGTGGGTAAGCTGGCGGGAAGGTGTGCTCTGGCCAGAACTGAAGAACCACTTAATAATGAAAAGTGTAGCAAAGGACTTCCAGCGTAAAATGATAGCAGAAATACCTCTGTACTCCCTCACCCCTGATTACAGCCGGAATCAGCAAAGATAGTGAGAAACAGAAATGGAAATTCCATGCCCGCAGACCCCAGGAAATATCTGTGATCCAGAACGTGACCAAGAATCCCCCAAAATGACGGCCAATACAGTGAAAATTAGACCAAAGGGAGAGAGGACCTGGCCACTCCCAAGAGCACACATTCTCCAACCTCAACAGCACACGTGGGGGTCAGCCAAAGGCCCCTGGTCTGGAAGAAAAGAGCTACAGAAATCCCCCGGAACCTCAGCCCTCATGGGCTGAACGACAGCCTCCTGTTTCAGAAGCCGTCTGTTGATGTGGCGGCCAGTGGAGGGGCTGTTGGTGGCCCATGGGCCCAGAGCCACCCAGATTCACACACAGGGGTTGGACGCAGTGAAAAGGCAGAGGAGCGTGAGGCATGTTCTCGGGGGGCTCCCTGAGGTCCAGAGAGAGGCCGTGCAGCCCAGACGCACGGTCACACAGCCCAGTGGTGTGGGCGTGCTCCCTGGCCGCAGCGAGGTGGACCCCCTCACGCAGAAGGGTGTGCTCATGATAAACTCAGATCAACCATGGGACCGTGAGACAGGCTGCTGAGAGAGTAGCCATTAAAGATGATGGTAACGAAGGAGACAGAGACCAGGCCAGGAGAGGATCATCACGGACCCGTCAGGCCGTAGGCAAGTGTACTCCACGCACAGGCCTGAATGCACTGAAAAGTTTTACTTCTCTGAAATAAGAGTGCAAAGCCACGATGGAAGGTTGCGCTCTCTCTCTCTCTCTCTCTCTCAAAAATAAACATTAAAAATAAGATAGAAAAGTGAATTTCTGCATTAAAAAAAAAAAAAACCACAAAGGAGAAATTGACAGAGTTGAGGAAAGAAAAGGAGCAGATGGCCGGAAACACAGGCCGAGCAAAAGAAAAATGAATTCACAAGACAGACTGAAGGATACAGGTGGCAAATTTGAGAACACTCAGCAAAATGAGATACTTTTATTTTTTATTCTTTTATTTTTTTAATGTTTTGTTATTTGTTTTTGAGAGAGAGCACGCACACAAGCAGGGGAGGGGCAGAGAGAGAGGGAGACACAGGATCCGAAGCAGGCTCCGGGCTCCGAGCTGTCAGCACAGAGCCCAACGTGGGGCTCGAACTCACAGACCTGAACCGAGGTCAGATGCTTAACCGACTGAGCCACCCCAGGTGCCCCTAAAAGAAAAAACCTGTTTAAATGTGCATGTCAGTGGAAAATTGGGCAAATGGTAAGAAAAGCATAATTTTTACAGAATAGGAAATAAGCTGTGTGGGGAACTTAGAAGAAAAACAATCTATTAAGAAAGGACAGATGCCACTTACTGTCTTCGTCACATAAAATAACGGGAGGTTCAGTCCAGAGTTCAGAAGAAATACAACTTTATGCATTTGTATTCACTCATACCGTAAGGTTAACGTTATTATTTCTAGACTTTAGAGAGAAAACGAAGGACAACGTGTACTGCTAAATCAGTGCTCAGGGGAAAATAGGGCCGATGCTACTGAGCAGCAGCAAATGAAAGTATGTCTTCAAGTGAAATCATCAGGGAAACATGCACATGCACAGGCGCACACGCATCCATGCACACACACACACGTGCCTGCATAAACCAAGCCACGCAAGAGGAAGAAATCTGTAAAGATGAAAATGCAATTTAATTAAATCAGCAGCAAAAAATGACCCAAGATGAATCTCCACTTAACAATTAAGTAGAGGGGCGCCTGGGTGGCTCAGTCGGTTAAGCGTCTGACTTCGGCTCAGGTCATGATCTCATGGTCCGTGAGTTCGAGCCTCGCATCGGGCTCTGTGCTGACAGCTCAGAGCCTGGAGCCCGTTTCAGATTCTGTGTCTCCCTCTCTCTCTGCCCCTCCCCTGTTCATGCTCTGTCTCTCTCTGTCTCAAAAATGAATAAACGTTAAAAAAAAAATTTTTTTTTTAAACAAGTAGATACCTTATTAGCTAACATACAGCAAAGTGCGATGGAAGAAAGTACATTAAATGTACAAAATAAAACTGAGAAAATGAAAATTACTTTATGGAAATTAAGTGAATTCTGAAACACTTGGAGCCCGAGAATGGCCCTCGGTACTCCTTCTGCACCAAACTCGAGTCACGCAGAAACCTTAAGCAGCGAGGGAAACAGTTCTTCCAAAGACACCTTGGCCCAGATGGTAGAAATCTCACCAGACTTAAAAAACACTTAAGTTCAGGATGTTCTCTGAACTGTTCCAGATCGCAGAGACAGAGAAAGCTTCCAGATGTGCTTCTATAGAGCAAAGTAATGCACTGATACCAAAACTGGGCACAAGTGTCTAACTTAAAAAGACAAAACCACCACATGCCAGTCTTACTGATGTTGATACCAAAAAATCTAAACCAATAAAACCCTGTAGCAGTGAACCCTACTGATGGAACCAAGGCTTCCGGGAGCCACAGGCACGTATTGCCCAAAATGTGGAACCCCGTCTCCTACAGAAGGAGGGCAGGACGTTTGCGGGCTCTGTGTGCCACTGGCGGGGGGGGGGGGGGTAGGGGGGCCTCCAGGGGCGGCAGGGGAGGGGGAGGTGGGCCTCCAGGGGTGGGGGCTCTTCTTTGACTCCCCTTGAGGATATGTGGGTGTCTGAGTAGCTGGGGCGAAGCCGGAGTCCACTGAGCCCCTTGTGGTTTGTCATGGGGGGAGAAAGGGGCCGAGAGATTGAGATGTTGTGTGTGACCGCTGCTGGGTTTGCACTTCACACCCTGGAATGCCAGAGAATTGGATAGGACAATTCTATTAAAAAGTTGCTTTGAGGGGCGCCGGGGTGGCTCAGTTGGTTAAGCGGCCGACTTCGGCCCAGGTCATGATCTCGCGGTCTGTGAGTTCGAACCCCGCATCGGGCTCTGTGCTGACAGCTCAGAGCCTGGAGCCTGTTTCGGATTCTGTGTCTCCCTCTCTCTGACCCTCCCCCGTTCATGCTTTGTCTTTCTCTGTCTCAAAAATAAATAAACGTTAAAAAAAATAAATAAAATAAATTTTAAAAAAAGTTGCTTTGAGTTACATCTAACTTCTTTATCATTGAGGAAATCGAAAAGCAGATAAATCAAGTTTATTTCCAAAATACATGAAGCACATTAAAGTCTGACTTGAGATCAGTTTTGTAAGATGGATAAGTAAATATTCAACTCACGTCTACACTGAGTGGGCTTAGCATCCTGTGCGGTGTGAAAAAACGGTGGAGAGAGCACACTCCTGCCCCTCCCTCCTGCAGCTGGTGGTGTCCCAGTGGACAGGGCAGTGAGGCTGCGTTCCAGCATGATGCCCAGTGCATGCTGATCCTGATTCCCTGGAAGCAGGTATCTAGAAATCATAAAACAGGGCTTTGGGAATTAGTGTTCTCTCAGAAGAAGATCGTTGTGTTTGGAGGTCATGATCTGGGTTAAGAACGCAATCTTGCCAGGCACCTGGCTGGCTCTGTCAGTAGAGCATGTGACTCTTGATCTCGGGGTGTAAGTTCGAATCCCATGTGAGGCAATTACTTAAAGAAAACCGGAATGCAGTCTTGCCATTTGCCACATTTGGGGCAAGACACTGAGTGAAGTAAGTCAGACAGAGAAAGACAAATCCTGTATGATCTCACTTACATGTAGAATCTGAAAACAAAACAAGAACAAAAACCCAACCTCATGGGCACAGAGAACAGATGGGTGGTTGCCAGAGGCAGGGGGGTGGGGGCAAAATGGGTGCAGGGGTCAAAAGGTACGAAGTTCCATTTTAAGAGAAAGGAGTCCTGAGGATGCAAAGGCGACCCCGGTTACAACACCGTGTGTATGTCTGGTTGCTACGGAGAGTAAACCTGAAAACTTCTCTCTGCAAGGAAGACACATTTTGCAATAATGTGTGGTGACAGATATTAACTAGACTTCGTGGCGACCATCTTGCAACACGTGCAAATATCTGATCCCCGTGCGGCACACCTGGAGCTGACATGTACATGCCAATCAGAGCGACATAAGAGATGTTTACAAAGAACGTGGCATCAACGACCAAACGGGAAACAGAAAACACTGGCGAACAGAATCCAGCATCGGGTGAAAAGAAAATGCCCGTGATCATATGGGAGTTTTAAACCAGGAGAAGAAAGGTCTAAGTATTAGAAACCAGATTAGTGACTTCACGAAGAAATGGCAGACACTACTTTTTGATTTTCTCCATGACTGCAGTTGATGAAATTCAACATCCATTCCTAATTTTTATTTTTATTTTTAAGTTTGTTTATTTATTTGTTTTTGACTGAGAGATAGCATGCAAACAGGTGTGGGAGGGGTGGAGAGGGAAGAGAGAGAATCCCCAGCAGGCTCTGTGCTGCGAGCACAGAGCCCGACGTAGGGCTCGATTTCACGAACCTTGAGACCGTGACCTGAGCTGAAACCAAGAGTTGGAGGCTTAACTGACTGAGCCATCTAGGCGCCCCCATTCCTAATTTTTAAAACACACTCCTAACTGATATAATCAAAGAAGTAAGACCATATGTTGAGTCAAGAGCCGGTTCTTTGTGTGATGGTACAACATCCCAAACATTCCCACCGAGGCAAGGACAAGGGGAGGTTGTCAGTTCTGAAGTCTCCTAGGATCACTTTTAAGGGATTTATCTCCTCCCATCCCTGGAGGCGCTTACCTTGTGTATATATTTAATAGCTCACAGCTGCACTTAGGACGTGCTCGCTAGCCTTCCGTGCACACAGCACAGCCTGTTGTGAGTCCTCATACGGGCACAGCCCGTGGTCACTCACACCGACTTCCTGAGGTTCAAGAACAATCACACTCGAACGCCATCAGAGGCGCAGGGTGCCTGTGGCTCTCACGTTTCTGCGCTGTGACCAGCTGGCCTGGAGCGGGACGGAACCAGGAATGTGCTCGGCACTGGAACCGGCCGAGCAGGCCGGGCGGCACGGGACAGACCCTCTTTTGTATGATGTGATCTGAGGAAACAACCCGCTTGAATTTCCTAACCTCGGACCAGTTGGTTTTCATCTCAGCCATTAATAATTAAGATTCGTATCTTTATAAACTGGAGGGATTGGATGCCTGGAACTACCAAAGCCACCTGCAAATCACACTGTCCTTTGTCTTCTCGCGGTGACTCAGTGCCGTGAACTGCCGTGGGGCTGCCCGCCTCTGCCGCCGTCCTCCTCACCCGCTGGGCGACCGTACAGTGTCACAGCGCTCCCTCTCGCCAGCCGTGTCCGTTGAGCCCGGAGGACAGCGGCACACCAGCGGGGGCTTCTTATGGAGCAGAACGCCTCTGCCCCAAATGCTTCCTGATGCATAGGCCTCGTCATCCCACCCCCCTGGGACACGCTGCTTTGCAGGAGTGGCCGGGCCACCGAGACTTCGATGCAATTTAGAGATGCCAGAACGGTTTTTCCTATGTATTTTCCTCTTGATTCACTTTTATGAATATGGCTGAGCAAGTCAGGAGCATCTAGAAGGTCAGGAATGTCCTGACCGCAGGTTATAGTCTGCCTGAGCGGTTTTGGTCCTTTTTAAAAGAAGGAAAGAAGTGTAATTCATTAGCACCCACCTGCCAGGAGGGGAATTGGGCAGTTGGTGTAGCTGTGGAAAATCTGAGCTCGCTTTCCACATCCGGGTACTGGTGACCGTGGATGTGGGTGTACGATGGGGGCTGGTGCCCGATCCCCCACGGCCTCTGCTTTCAGAGAGGTTTGGGTGTGCGCCGCGTGAGTCAGGGACGGTCAGGACACAGGGAGCCATGGAAAGGGTGGACCTCCTTCCCACGTCTTCCCCGAACTTTGCCAGTCTGTGGGCCATCCTAAAAGGTATGTAGAAGGCTTGATTCTCTTTAACATGGGTGGCCTACAAGTGTCACAGACACCTGTCCAGGAAATGGCCTGAGCTTCCCCCTCACATCCAGGACTTTCTGTGATGACAGTTGGGTTCTATAAACACTGTCCTCCTGACTCACAATCCCAGATATCCGAACATGCGAAACTCAAATCCTCGAGAAGAAAACACGTGATGAAGAGTTTAAGGAAATACCGCTCGGCCTGAACACACAGGATGTATGGGTAGTCACACACCTGCGGGTGGGATTGGGTTTTAACCGCGGGCTGGGTGGGCGTTTAACGGTGACCTGTCCTCCTGACATCTTGTGTCCTGTCCTGTGAAGGAGGCTCTCCAGGGGCCTCTCAGAGAAGGACCTGCTGTGCCCACACGTGCCGTGTTGTGCCCGGGCTTGCTACACAGTCACTCAGCCAGGTTTTCATTCGCCTGGCAGGCAGTGCTGTGCGGGGCGCAGTTCAGGGCCTGGGGGCGGGGGTCCACCGACAAGGCAGTCTTCCTGGAACCTGGAAAATACAAATCTCAGAATTCGGGGCAAAGTTCTGAGTGACTTTTGTCCTACCTGGATCTGGCACACGACATGTCTCTTCACCGGAAGCTGCGAGCAGCCATCGATGACGCAGACACTGGATTACAGTGAGGCGTCGGGGCGCCAGGCTGGCTCGCACGGTGGAGCACACGGCTGCTGATCTTGGGGTCCTGAGTTCGGGCCCCGCCCTGGGTGCAGAGGTGACTTTAAAAAATAATAAAATCTTTAAAATAAAGCAATAAAGTGAGGTTTCCCAGGAAGAACATACTTCCCCGTAATTCCCAAGATTCACTCGATACATGAGGACGAGATGGCTCCTGGATTTGGCTGATGGGACCCATCATCCCTGCTGGTCTGCCCGTGAGCGGTGTCTCACCTCAGGGCTTCCTACAGGGCCCGGTGCTCGGCAAATACGGAGTAATCAGTTATTGGCAAAAGGAAGCTACTAGAAACAGGGAAAATAAATAGGGCAGAATGTTAACACGTGATTCTGAGTAAAGGTGTAGGGGTGCTCAAGTGAACTGTTCTTGTTCCTCTTTGTGACGTTCGAGATGATTCCCAAGTGAACAGCTTTGGGGCACCTGGCCAGCTCAGTTGGTGGAGCGTGGGACTCTGGATTTTGGGGTCCTGTGTTCAAGCCCCATGCTGGGCAGAGAGAGTACTTAAAAAAATAAAAAATAAACAAAAAGGCTCTGTTGAATCACTCAATGGCAAGATGACCAAACGCTGGAGTCCCAGTTACGGGTGCGATTAGCTTTGTTTTTTCTAAACTCTTCTCCACGCCTGTCTTGGAATTTTTCCCTTCCATTGGCATCACAAGAAAAGCTAATTAAGTTTAGGAGAACTATTCAGAAGTGATTTACAAATGTGTAATATATTAGAAGTGGAAAGAACCAGACAGAAATATTCAGACAGACAGACTTCAGAGATAAATTTCCTCTGCTTTCAGGATTATATGAAGTCTGCCCACGATAAATTCACAGGACAGACCGTTGTTGTTGGGGTTGATTCATTCCTTCCTGGCAGACAGAGCTCCAGCAAAGCTGAAATATTATTGTTAATCCTTTTTTTTTTTATTTAGATGTGTGCTAGAGCAGCACCGGAGACACTTGGATATAAACCAGGACTTCTGTGTTGCTATGAAAACATCATTTATTTACTTGAACCAAACGATCTCATAGTGGGAGCCAAGAAGGTTGAATTCCTCAAGACTAAACTTCACCATCAGCCGCCTTCCTTCTCGAGAAGTTTCTGTGTTAGCTTGGAGTCTTTCAGACTACAGTTATTTCCCAAAATAATAAGTAAAATACTGCACCTGTTTGCCAGGGTGGCTGCAGCAAAGTCCCAGAAACACAAGTGTATCATGTAATAGCGTGGGAGTCCTGGAATCTGAGATGGGGTCCAATCTCACTGGGTCCAAATTCCCTGTTTTATAAGGACACAGTCACCTTGGGTCAGGCCCCACCCTCGTGACCTCGTCTTTTTCTTTTTAGGTTTATTTATTTACTTTTGAGAGAGAGAGAGGGAGGGAGGGAGAATGCCAAGCAGGCCCCATGCTGTCAGCACAGAGCCCAATGCCAAGCTCGAACCCACGAACTGCGAGATCATGACCTGAGCTGAGATCAAGAGTCAGACGCTTACCCAGCTGAGCCACCCAGGCTCCCCCCGTCATGACGTCATCTAATGCGGTCATCTTCAGAGGGAGGTCACATTTGCGGGCACTGGAATTGGCACCCCACCTTTTGGTGGGGGACCCATCGCGAAGACCTTTAAGCAACTCTAGATATTCAAAGACAAGGGTTATATCATTTTAGTTAATTTCAACTTTTTGTGAAATTTAATCCCGCTGATGTGACGAAAGAAAAACCAAATCCTCAAAAACTTCACAAACCTCCTCTTTTTTCCTCGGCATAGATTCTCCTGTGGGGAGGCCTCACACGACAGGTGTTTACATATTGGGACATGTTGATGATCATAAAAACCATAGAATAAACGAATCATCTGAGTTCTTTGGCTCTGAAGAAAATCAGGCAATAACCAAAAGTGAATCCTTTAAAATAGGACCACTTGGGTGTACTGGGGCACCTGGGTGGCTCAGTCGGTTGAGCGTCCAACTTCAGTTCAGGTCATGATCTCGCGGTCCGTGAGTTCGAGCCCCACGTCGGGCTCTGTGCTGACAGCTCAGAGCCCAGAGCTGCTTTGAATCCTGTGTCTCCCTCTCTCTCTGCCCCTCCCCTGCTCATGCTCAGTCTCTCTCTCTCTCTCAAAAATAAGTAAACATTGAAAAAAAAACACCACATGGGTGTCTGTGCTCCTCACCATGAGTAAGGACTCAGCCCGTTCCCCATCGGCTTGGAAATGAGCGTCCACCGTGGTAGATTCTAGTGTGGAAGTTCACAGGGGGTCTTACCACTCATGACGTGTCCTGAGGAGCTCTTCCCGCATTGTGACATCCAGGGGCGAAGCAGGTAGTTTGCAGTGGGACCAAGGGGAGAGTAAGAGCAGGGTCTAGAGCCTCCCTGGCTGGCATCCCCTGGGTCTTTCTCGGATGGAAGAGGAAGCATCTTAATTACAGCAAGCGCTGTGAGCATGCCTGACCCAAGAACGTCACCACTCGCTGCCCCCGTGTGGGAATTTATTGGACACTCAGAATTAAGGTAAATGTAGAGGGCTCCTGGGTGGCTCGGTCCATTGAGTGTCTAATTCTTGATTTGGGCTTAGGTCATGATCCCAGGGTTGTGGGTTCAAGTCCCGTGTCAGGCTCCATGCTGAGCACAGAGCCTGCTTGGGATTCTCTCTCTCCCTCTGCCCCTCTCCCATTTGCGCTCTCTCCCCCTCTCTCAAAATAAATAAATAAACTTAAAAAAAAAATAAAGTAAATGTGGAAGGAAGCTGTGGAAATCTCTGGGATTGGGAGCCCTGTTGTAGGGCTGACCACCGTCACCCTGATGGCTCCCGCTACTGTGGATTGTCTGTGTAACAGAACTGGCTAAAAAGCACTAAAACACAGGCTTTGGCCTCAGAAAGGTAGAGGCCTTAGGAAAGCTTTCTCTGCAGTAAGCCGAGCTGAATCATTTTCCAGAGACCTGTGCTGGCCAGGGACTCCTTCCTAACTTACTACATTTCCTTGTGACTGTCTTCCTGGCCCTGTTGTCAGGCCAAGGAGCAAGGAAAAGTGATCATCAAATTTCAGGAATGTGAGCTGACCTTGGAGCGACCTCAGCATGCCCAGTGCCCTGCAGACGGTGAGCACTTTTCCTTCCCGAAAGCTGCGGATGATGAAATTCATAATCCTCGCAGGTGGCTGATTTCTTGGATGCTGGGTCAGCGGACAGGGATGGCCATGCCAGTAGGGGGTAGTCAGAATGGTGTGGGGGGCAGAGGGACAGACACACAGACCATGGAAATAGAGCAGAGAACCCAGAAATAGAGCCACGCAAACAGACCCAACCAACTTTTGACAGAAGTGCAAAATAATTCAGTGGGGGGAGAACAGTCTTTTCAGCAGTGGTGCTGGTATGATTGGACATCCAGAAGCAAGAAAAAAAGAGAAATAGTGCTTGAAGTCACTCACACCTTAGACAAAAATTAACTTGAAATGGGTCTTAAGTGGAAAATATGAAACTGTAACATTTTTGAAAAGAGAAAAAGCAAAGAAGCAAATCAGCCTGATCTGTAAGAGCAAAATGAAAAGCTTTGTTCCATGAGCAACCTGTGAAGAGGATGAATGCCTGCAAACTGCACGTTCAACAAAGGACTAATATTTGAATATATAAAGAATTCTCAGAACACAACAGTAAATTACAAATAACCCCATTAGAAAATGGACCAAACCAGGAATGGACATCTCACGGAAGGGAATGTTCAGGAACTCAGGAGAAGATGTGAGTGTCAGTGGCCACCAGCGGGATGCAGAGCGAGACCACAGTGAGGTGTCACTCCGCACCCATAAGAAAGGCTCAGACCCAAGTAGTGGCACTTAATGGGGCCGTGGATGCAGAGACCTGGCCTCTCATCCATCGCTGGTGGGCACGTAAGTGGCACAGCCCCTCTGTGAAACAAGCAGTGTCTTATAAAATGATACACGAAAACTTACAATCTGGAAATGGTACCAAAATGATACAGAAAAATGGAGACTGGCGTTCACCCAAAACCCTGTGCATGCACGTTCCCAGCAGCTTTCTTTTAAATACCCCTACAGGAAACCTCCCGGTATCTATTCACTGACTGACCAGCTAAACTGCAGGGGCATTGCCTGCTGTGGAATACTATGCAGCAATGAAGAGGACCGTTATCCATGCATGCAGCAACCTGAGTGAGTCTCCAGAGAATTATACCCAGTGCAAGAGCCATGCTCAAAGGTTACATATTCTGTGCTTCTGTTCAAACATGCTTTAAATTGCAACATCATAGGGATGGACCACAGCAGATCCGGACGAGCAGGGGGCACACAGTGCAGCAGGAAGAGGGCAGCAGGAGGGACCCAGGGGGTGAAACGTTCAGTATCTTGACTGTACAGATGTAACATCCAGGTTGAGATCGTCTTGTGGTTGTGCAAGATGCTGTCATTGAGGGAAGCCGGGTAGAATGTACGTGGGGTCTCTACACGTTTTTACAAGTGCACATGTATCTACAATTCTCTCAAAAGTAAAAAAATAATAATAATAATTTAAAAATAAGGTTATCAAAACACGCAAAACTAACATAAATGCAAATGATGCTTTAAAACTAATAGAAAATGTCGTGCTTTTTCTAGCAGACAAGAGAGTGACCCCCATCAGAAATGCGCATTACATCCCAAGCTGCTTCCAGCACCTCCTTCCTCTGGCCCGGCCCATGGTTTATCCTGTGCCTCAATTATCTTTTCAGGGGAAAAGTTCCAGAGCACGAAGGTGTCTGACACCCTCCAGGGGGTGGCCATCCTGAGTGCTCTGATTTCTGCCTGATGAGATCCAGCCCCATCTTGGGCCCCACACCATCTGTTTCTGCCGCTTTCTGTTGTACCACGACGCAGATGGTAGGGGGGACGCTGCGCCATGGTGGATTCTGTAGAGTCAGTCATTCTTGGAAGCTCAAAAATTCAGGATTATTTGGGATCAGAGTAATATGTTTGTGTCAGTAACCAGATACCTCCAGGGAGAACACCGGCAGGAAATGTGGGTGGAAGAGAGATCAGAGAATCGGCTGGACCCGAGAGGGATTCAGAAGGTCTGCCTGAAGCCGGAACCCCGCTCGCTGATGTCACAGCCCAGCCAGCTGACAGCCTGCTCCCGAGAAAGCAACACATATCTGCAGATTTTAGCCACAAAAGTCTCCCGGCCTCTGAACAGCATCATACCCCAGACCAAAACAGACAAAGGAAAGCGAGTCTGCCCAGGACCACGGAATTCACTGTCCACGGGCACTGCTACGTAACTTCGACTCTGCCCACTTGACCAGATGTGCAGCCAGATGTGCTTCATGGCAGGACATCTGTCAGCGGTGTCCAATATCTCCTACTTCTGGACCCACATTTGCTGCCCTCACCTAAGAAATAAATGGAAATCTTTGCGGTGCTGGGTAGGGCTGACGGTGAACTTGAGGCCTGCTTTAGAACAGATAAGTTATTTAACTGAGTTAAGGCTGTGAGATTCTCTGCAGGACAAGTGTCCTGATTTAATTACTGCTAGAACAGCTTGTTAGCTTATCTCGTGTTTAAAATGATGTGGTCACCACTTTGTTCTATGGGCAAAACTCCTCCCCTGGTCAGTGATGGTCTTGCCTCCCAGGTAGGGCAGGTCCAAGAGGGGAGGCCCCGCCCAGGTCAGTAGGACTCCTCCTACTTGGGAAAGACCGTCAGGGAGGAGAGGCCAGCGCACAGGGACTGAGGAGCCTGTGAAGATGTGATGAAAGGGGAGCGTCAAGTCACCGATGTGTGCACCGGCCTACGGCCTATGGCAGCACCTCCGTGTCCGTGTCACTGCTCCGGATTCAGATGCACCGGAAATCTATGAATCTGAGGTCAGAGACCTCAGCACATCAAAGACAGAAGGGCTTTATTATTTGTAAGAGAAAGATTTTCTTCATTAAACCAAACTGTAAACCACAGTATTTTTTGATGACTCCTCCACCCCCCCCACCCCGTGAAGTTGTCCCACCCCCACATGACATTGCCCTACCCCCATGACGTTGTCCCACCCCCTACATTGCCCCACCCCCACATGACACTGTCCCACCCCCATGACATTGCCCCACCACCATGATGCTATCCCACCCCCCGTGACGCTGTCCCACCCCCATGGTGCTGTCCCACCCCCATGGCATCCCACCCCCACATGACATTGTCCCACCCCCATGACACTGCCCCACCCCCACATGACATTGTCCCACCCCATGACTTTGTCCCACCCCCACACTACATTGTCCTAAGCCCCATGACACTACCCCACCCACACATTGTCCCATCCCCATGACATTGCCCCACCCTCATATATTGTCCCACCCCCACACATTGTCCCACCCACACATTACCCCACCCACACATGACTGCCCCACCCCCATGACATTGTCCCACCCCCATGACTGCCCCACCCCCATCCCCATCTGACTTTTCTTCGAGTCACTTCACCTGCCTGGTGACTCCTGGTCATGAAGAGGCACCAGGAGACACTAGGGGGCGCTGCAGGTGTTTCTGTCCTACACCTGCGATTTACACTCCAAAGGCGCGTGGCCTGCCTCGGGTAGAGCACACTCCAGTAGAGTTACAAGGACATACGGGTCCTGAGCCAGTGCGGCAGGGGCCTCCCTGACCCTAGCCCAGAGTCACGTCTGCGTCGGGGGAGGGCTGTGAGCCAGAACCAGCAGAACGTCTGTGCGGCCTGGGCACCGCACATGCTGTGTGGCCGAGGGCAGAGCAGTGACCTCTGTGCCCAGCGGGACATCGGCAGAGTCCACGAGTGCTTATGTGTCCAATTGTATTCTTAGGGAAAAAACACCAACTTAAAATGCATTTTGTAGGTGAAGCTTTGATAACTAGCTGTGTGGTGCACCTAGAAGATTGTTCCGGAAGATTGCCAGCCAGGACGGCGGCCTGGCTTGGGGGTTCTCTTTCTTTACGTGTCGGTCAGTCTGATGCGCTAACTAGTAGGTCATTGTCGAAGCTCACGTTTCTTTGATTATTGGTGAAATCAAACACATTTTTTATGTGTGCAGTCCATTTTGTTGTTGTTCGTGTACTTGGTCCACCTTTCTTTTTTATAACTTTTTTAATGTTTATTTATTTTGAGAGAAAGTGCATTTGCACAATAGCAGGGGAGAGGCAGAGAGAGAGAAGATCCCAAGCAGGCTCCACACTGTCAGCGCAGAACCTGATTCAGGGCTTGATCTCACAAACTGTGAGATCATGACCTGAGCTGAAACTAAGAGTTGGACACTTAACCAACTGAGTCTCCCAGGTGCCCCACTTGGCCCATTTTTCAATTGGAAAAAATATTTTCTTTTTTGTCTGATTATAAGAGATCTTTAGTAGTATGTTCATTTGCTAGGGCAGTCATAACAAAGTGCCACAGATTCCATGTGGCCTATGTGGAAACTGATTTCCTTGCGGTGCTGGAGGCTGGAAGTCCAAGGTCAGGGTGTCAGGACAGGTTGTCTTGCGGCCTCTCTCCTGGGCAAATAGACACCATCCTCTCCCTCTGTGTCGTGACCTTCTCTTATAAGGACGCCAGTCAGATGGGATTAGGGCCTTAATCACATCTTTAAAGGTTCTATCTCCAAATTTGGTTACATTCTGAGGTACCAACGGGGAGGGGGACATCAACATATGAAGTTTGAGGGGACACAATTCAACCCCTAACAGTAAGAATAGCAAATATTGTCTAGTTCGTTTTTTTCCTTTGAAATTCTAGTTGATAGTGAATGGTAACAAACCATATTTATACATATGCATTGCTTGCCACATGCCAGCCACTGTTCTGAGTTGTTTTAAATAAATACTAACTAGTTGGGGTGCCTGGGTGACTAAGTCGGTTAAGCATATGACTTCGGCTTGGGTCATGATCTTGCAGTTTGTGGATTCGAGCGCCGTGTCGGGCTCTGTGCCGAACGCTTGCTCAGAGCCTGGAGCCTGCTTTGGATTCTGTGTCTCCCTCTCTCTCTGCCCCTTTCCCCACCACTTGTGCTCTCTCTCTTGCTCTCTCAAAAATAAACATGAAAATAAATAAAAATTAACTAGTTGAATCTTCATACAACCCTGAGGAGTAGGTTTTGTTTGTACTTCCCTTTGTGTCAAGGCTTAGGTCACACAGCTGTAAGGGAGTAGAGCGGTACACGAGCCCCGGGCACTGGGCTTCTGGAGTCGGCATTTAACCACTGTGCCATCCTGCCTCTCGGGCTGAGCCTTAGAGTTCACGGAAATCCTACCCTGGATGTACCCGCCCACCTGCTTTTCCATCCTGATGGCTCATCATACTGATTTATTTCCCCCACTGCTGCGTATCTGAGGTTGATTTGGAATTTGTTTCAGTGTAAGATCTCTTCTCATTTTCTCTTTCTAGCCACCAGGCACGGAGGAGTGAAGGCGGCCGTGGCTGTGCTGAGGCGCTACAGACACCGTCTCGCCAAGCCACGCGACTACGTCTGTCGCAGACACCCTGCTTTTCCACAGGAGAAAAGGCAAGGCTCTCAAGTCCTCCATTCATCATATGTTTTAAGGCTCTATTCCGTGCCGTGCTCTGTTCCGTCTGTGAACAAAACCAACAAAAATGCCTGCCCTTGGGGTGCTTGCCTTGCAGTGCAATAAACAAGATATACTACATCCATCGATGGGTAGTAAAAAACGTTATGAAGAAAAATCAAGTAAGTGATAGGAAGGGTTTTGTTTATTTTAATTTTATTGTATTATTTTTTATTTTATTTTATAGTTTAGTTTGAGAGAGGGGGGTGGTGTGAAAGCGGTAAAGGGGCAGAGAGAGAGGGAGAAGGAGAGAATCCTAAGCAGGATCCTAGCTGTTGGCACAGAGCCTGACATGGGGCTCACACTCACAAACCCTGAGATCATGATCTGACCTTACATCAAGAGTCAGACGCTCAACTGCCTGAGCCGCTCAGGTGCCCCAGGAAGGGTTTTATTTTAGAGAGAGTGAATAGGCAAGGCCCTGTTGGACAAGGTGACATTTGATCAGAAACTGAATGAGGTTAGAGCAAGCCGTGCACCTACCTGGGGGAGAGAGATGGCAAGTGCAAAGGCCCTGAGGTGGGAGCCCAGTCGGTGTGTGAGAGATAGCGTGTGCATCTGCAGCATATGACAGAGAAGGGGCAGGGAGGGGAGGAGCGAGAGAGACAGGGAAGGAAAGTAGGTGAGGAGACCACCAACGACCAGGTCACGGGGAGTCTTGTGGACGCGTTACAATTGTAAATTTTATTCTGAGTGTGAGCAGGGAATGGCATGATAGGCATATTTTTAAAACCCTCACTCTGCTCCTGCAGGGACAAGAAGCTGTAGGCAGCAAGAGTTGAGGGAGGAGGGCTGACTGGGAGGCCACAGACTAACTCAGGCAAAAGGTGGGGGTGGTTGGGTGTGAGTGGCAGTGTCGTCGGGCTGGCGGGGGTCTGTGTCAAGGTTAAGCTGTCAGACTCTGCTAACAGATTGGACTTCAGGTACAAGAGTCAGGAGAGCCCCGAGCGAGGTTTTGAGCGCAAGCAACGGGTAAAGTGGTATCTGTGTGATGGAATGGATATTTGACACGTCCATGGGGGATTCCTAGGGAGGAGACCATTGGTGTCACATGTGTGGAAATAAACCCGATTCCTATGTCACCTACAAAAAAGAGTGTGCTCCCTGTGTGTTTGAGACCCAAATGAAAAAAGGAAAATTTTAATATTTTTAAAATTTTTTAATGTTTAGTTTTGAGGAGAGAGAGCACGAGTGCAGGAGGGGCAGAGAGAGAGGAGACACAGAATCCGAAGCAGACTCCAGGCTCCGAGCTGTCAGCACAGAGCCCGACGCGGGGCTCGAACTCACGGACCGCGAGATCATGACCTGAGCCGAAGTCGGACGCTTAACCGACCCGAGCCACCCAGGCGCCCCAGAGTATTTTTAAAAGAAAAATAGGGGGGCGCCTGGGTGGCTCGGTCGGTTAAGCGTCCGACTTCGGCTCAGGTCATGATCTCACGGTTCGTGAGTTCGAGCCCCGCGTGGGGCTCTATGCTGAGAGCTCGGAGCCTGGAGCCTGTTTCCGATTCTGTGTCTCCCTCTCTCTCTCTGACCCTCCCCCATTCATGCTCTGTCTCTCTCTGTCTCAAAAATAAACGTTTAAAAAAAATTAAAAAAAAAAAGAAAAATAGGAAAGATTGTTATGACCTTATTTATAGCCAGAAAGGGTTTTTTTTTACCAAGACATAAGAGCAAAATTCAAAAAATTAAAAATAAATTGTATTATGTACAACTTTTCCCCAGCTTCGTTTAGATAAAATTGACAAATGAAATCACAAATACTTAAGATGTACAAGCTAACGATTTGGTAGACATATGCTCCCATACTTACTTTCTGCGTGTGTGTGTGTGTGTGTTTGTGTGTGTCTGTCATAATAACACCTAAGATCTACTGTTTTAGCAAATGTCAAGAATCCAGTACAGTATTACTATTGTCACCATGCTGCACATTAGATCCCCTAAATTATTCATCTTACAACTGAAGGCTTGTGCCCCTTGACCAACACCTCCCCAGCACCCACCCCTTCAGCCCTCTGCACCTGGCCACCATTGCACTCTGTTTCTGTGAGTTCCAACTATTCAGATTCCACGCGTGAGTGATGTCCTACCATACTTGTCTTTCTGTGCCTGGCTTACCACACTCAGCATAATGTCTTCTAGGTCCATCTACATTGTTGCAAATGGCAGCATTTCCTTCCTTTTTGTGGCCAAGTAATATTCCACTGTGCATATACCCCTTTTTCTTTATCCAGGCATCTGCTGACAGACATTAGGTTGTTTCCATGTCTTGGTCACTGTGAATAATACTGCAGTGAACATGGGGTGCTGGTATCTCTCTGAAACAGTGACTTTGTTTCCTTTGGATAAATACCCAGAAGTGGGGTTCCTGGATCACAGAAGTCCTATTTTAACTTCTTGGGGGAACCTCCATGCTGTTTTCCATAATGGCCGCGCCAGTCTGCATTCCCACCAGCGGTGCACGAGGGCTCCCCTCTCTCCGCATCCTCGCCAACACCTGTTGTTTCTTGAGTTGTTGATTTTAGCCGTTCTGACGGGTGTGAGGTGATACCTCGCTGTGGTTTGGATTTGCATTCCCATGACGAGGAGTGATGTTGAGCATCGTTTCATGCATCTGTTGGCCATCTGGATATCTTCCTTGGAAAAATGTTCAGTTCCTTTGCCCATTTATAGTCATTTTCTTGTTTGGTTCTTACTACTAAGTTGTATGTGTTCTGTATATATTAGCTGTTAACTCCTTATCAGATACGTGTTTTGTAAATATTTTCTCCCGTTCTGTAGATCCCCTTTTCATTTTGTCGATGTTCTTTTGCTGTGCAGAAGTGTTTTTGTTAGAAGTAGCCCCACCTGTGTATTTTTTTTTCTTTTGGTGTCAAATCTAGAAAAATCTTCGCATGGATCAATGTTAAGGGGCCTCTTCCCTATGTTTGCTTGTAACAGTTTTATGGCTTCAGGTCTTACACCAAAGTCTTAATCCATTTCAAGTTACATTTTTGTGAGTGGTATAGGGATCCAGTTTCATTCTTCTGCATGTGGACATCCAGTTATTTCCAACATTGTCTATTGAAGACTGTCTCTTCCCCATTATGTGTTCCTGGCACTCTCGTCAAAGATTAGGTGACTGTGTATGTGTGGATTTCTTTTTGGGCCTTCTCTTCTGTTCCATGGGTCTGCCTGTCTGTTTTCAGGTCAATACTGTGATGTTTTGATTACTACAACTTTTTAATATAGCTTGAAATCAGGAAGTGTGGTGCCTCTAGCTTTCTTCTTCTTCTTCTTCTTCTTCTTCTTCTTCTTCTTCTTCTTCTTCAAGGTTGCTTTGCTATTTGGGGTTTTCTATGGCTCCATGTGAATTTTGGGATTGTTTCTATTTCTGCATGAAATGCCATTGGAATTTTGATAGGGATTGCATTAAATCTATAGGTCATTTTGTGTGTGGACATAGTAACAATATTAATTTTCCACTCCAAGAACATGGGGTATCTTTCCATTTATTTGTGTCTTCTTCGATTTCTTTCATCAGAGCCTTATAGTCTTCAGACTACTGATCTTTCACCACATAATAAGGGTTAAACTTATTCCCCTAGTATTTTATTCTTTTTAATACTGTTATAAGCAGAATGTATTTCTTGTAATGTCTTTTTTCACATTTAAAACTTTAAAATTTTTTTCTGAAACTAAAACCTATAAACAAAGCAAGAAGACAGCCATGAGGGGTGCACCTGGGTGACTCAGTTGAGTGTCCAACTCTGGATTTCGGCTCAGGTCATAATCTCACTGTTCATGAGTTTGAGCCCCACGTCAGGCTCTACGCTGATAGTGTGGAGCCTGCTTGGGATTCCCTCTCTCCCTCTCTGTCCCTCCCCTACTCATGCACATGCTCTCTCTCTGTCTGTCTCTCACTCTTGCTCTCAAAAATAAATAAACTTTAAAAAAAGGAAGACAACCATGGGATGAGAAGAGATAGTCTTATTACGTAAAACTGACAATGAATTAGTATGTAACACGTCCAAAGAACATCTACAAATCCAGGTGAAAAAGGCAAATCCACCAAGACAGGCACAAATGAGAAGACTAAGAACAGAAGTGGAAACGGAACAATCAGTACAACGAAAGAACAAATGTTCACACTCATTGGAAATCAAGGAACCATTAAAATAAACTGCATTGTCACTCTGTATCACTCAGTTGGGCACAGATTGAAGCGTGAGATGACATGAGCGCTTGCCAGGGAACAAAGAAGCAAAAAGACCCCCATCTGCTCCTGGAGAGCTGCGAATTCCTACAGTCGCTGCTAAAAACAATTTCTTCTGTGGTCTTTGTGAGGAGACCAACGGGGGTACTGTTTGTACACCTGCAAGAACTAACACAGGGGAGCTTTGGGAGACGGGGTCCTCCTTGGGCTACCCGGTCCCTCTGTGCCTCACTGGCTGCGCCCAGACCGCAAAGCCTTGACTGCTCTTGACCCATCATGTTTCAAAGCTGTGTTTGTAGGAAGGAGAGGAAGGGATCTCAAAGGACGATGTCTCATCCCAGAACTGAGAGGCAGCCCATGTACCATCTGCTCTGCATCGACAGGGTTCCCCCAGGCTCAGGGACTTTCTCTTGAACTGGACCTGCTGAGTGTGCAGCTGCCGCCCGGCCCCCCATGTCACCCTGTGGGCACCAGGGTTAGGGAGCCAGCGCACACATGTGGCACTCTGGCCGCTGCTTTGGCTGTGAATGATAGTCTTTTGTCTCTGACCCCAGAACCTCATGTCTTCTTCCAGCAGCCTGAAACTGGGACAGCCCACCTTGCTGGCCGGTAAGTGGGTGAGATCTCAGACCTTTCCTAGGTCTTGACTGAAGCGACCCAAACATCCACCGTCACCACGATTAAAGTGTGCAATGCCTGTGAAATGAAACTCTGGGCATCAGTTAAATGAAGTGAATTATGCTTCATCTGTCAATGTCATTAACTTGCATAAACGTAATGTTGGGTGAGAAAAGCTTATTACAGGAAGATGCATTCACATAAAAACTGGGTCCTTTGCTCCATACTGTGTACAAATGTGGTCATCTTTAACAATAGTACAATGATGTTCTGGGAATGAGAAGCATCAATTCAAGAATAGGGAATGGAACACAGAGGGGCTTCTCCATGTGTTTTAACTACTTTTTTAATTTACTTATTTGAGAGAGAGAGAGCAAGGGAAGGACAGAGAGAGGGAGAGAGAGAGTGAATTCTAAGCAGGCTCCATGCTGTCACCACAGAGTCAGACACGGGGCTCAAACCCATGAACTGTGAGATCATGACCTGAGCCGAAATCAAGAGTCATACATTTAACCGACTGAGCCACTCAGGCATCTCATCAGTGGGTTTTATTTCTTAGTGGAAACTGACACAAATATGGCAAAATGGTAGAATTTTTAAGTGGGCGGGTAGGTGTTGGTTATGCTGTTCTCTCTACTTTTCTGCACGTTTGAAATGCTCCCTAAGTTACAAGGCCAGTGGTGACGGCAGGGGTCTGTCTCGGACCCACGGCCTGGCCTCACATTTTCCTCCAAATACGAACATCCGTTCTCACAGCGGCTTCATTAATGCTTCCGGATGGTACCTATTCTGCAAATGACAGGAAACACCTCCCAGCCCCCCAGCCCAAGAGCCTGGGAAAACCATCACTGACCAGCCGGACAGTGAGGACATCAGAGACACTGCTGGTAAAAAGCCAAACCCAGAACCCAGAAGCTACATTAAAGTCCCTGTCCGCCGGCCCGGGCCCCCACCTCTCTTCCCCCGGACCCCTGCCTGGGGCCTCCTGCTCCTGACCGACTGAATCCGCAAAATGAACTCATGTGGACACAGGCCGTGTGGACACAGGCTCTGCCTTGGGAGAAAAGATGAATCACTCTGTGCTGGTAATCTGATCTCCGCCCTTCTGCTGGTAAACGGGGGGAAAAACACACAGTACATTCTCTGCTCTTTAAAGCCACAGCAGCGCATAAAAGGGCCACAGGGGCTGAGCTTGAATGGAGGAAGCCACTGATCACCGTCAGAAGAAGAGAATGGAAACAGGCTCAGATTTATTCTCTGGTCCTCTCTGGGCCTCAACCTCCCCAGAAATACTCACCTTGTTTCACTTAGCGGGCCAGGGGCCAAAGGTCAACAGAGCGGCTCCACTGGCTCCCTGTGGTCCGACAGACGGGCCCCACGGTGAGATGCCGTTTAAGACCAGAAGTACCTTCACCGAAGCACAGGGGTCAACCAGCCAGAACTGGGGGGGGTCCCGCCTCTTGTCCTGCAGGGGACATCCGGCGATTCAGATCCCAAGTAGAAGGGAGACACCCCGCTGTGCAGGAGCCTGGAACGGCCGGGCGGCCGGGCCCACTGGCTGGTGGACGAGCCACAGCCGTGGTCGGCCCGGTGGGCCTGACCACTCGGGGTCAGAGGCACAAGGGCCTGCGACTGTGGTCCTGGAGAGGGCGTTAAAGCCACACACAAGTTAGTTAGGACTGGGAGACGACGCACCCTTTGTGGCTCCGAGGCCACGGTGATGCCACCCACACCTGCACCCGGAGCCGGCTGTGCCGAACTCGGAGCACAGGCTGCGGCAGAGAGACCGTGGCGCCCGGCAGAACGCAGGGGGCTCCCCCAAACCAGACGGCTCGCCCCCGGCCGGGCAGCAGATTCCCTCAGGAGCCCGGAGGAGGAGGGAGACCCCACCCCAAACTCCCAGAGGACTCACAGGAATGCGCCGGGGTCCAGAGGGCTCTCAGATTGGCCTCTTGCGGGTGGTGGTTAGAGGAAGCAGCTGCTAGCCGCACTTGCGTGTGTAAACCTGTGCTGATTCGCATTGTCTGAGGAGACGGCCACAGGCAAGACATTCCCGCACCAAATGGAATCGTGTGTTTAAGGGTGTCAGTACACATGGCTGTGCTGCCCCAGAGACCCAAAGGGGGGAAGGAGGGAGAATGTGCTCCCTGGAGTGTAGACGGCTGCCCACGCCCTTTGCGTCTCTGCCCTGTGTTCTCTCTCTGCAAAGCCCCCCTCGGTTTCAGGACCCTGTCATATTGGCCGAGGGCCGCCCAGACTTCGTCGATTACATCCGCAAAACTGCTTCCAAATAAGGGTTTCGATATGCGAGTTTCAGGGGGACACAATTCAACTCATAACCACTGCCGAATCACATCGTACAAAGACGGGGGCGGCGAACTCCCCTCATCCGCAGTGTTTGCGTATCCCTTCCTTACAGTCTCCCCAACGCTGGGTCCCATCTTTTCTTTCTTAATCTCTTATTGATGGGTTTTTCTTAAACTGGGAATTTATTCTTAAGTAAATTGACTCTTTGGGTCCCTCCCTAAAACATGAGAGTATCTCTCCCCTCACATTGGCCGGAATCGAATAGGATGCCGAGGGCAGGCACTGCTAGGTGGACCGGTCCCCACAGGGTCCTTTGGCGCCTCCACGTGAGCCCTCTTCTAGAAGACGCCACCAGTGCGGTAGAATTAACATGCCACTTAGAGCCAAAGAACAGGATTCAAGTCCCGGCTCCGGCAATTTCTGTGTTGTTCCTCCAAAACTCTTGCAGGCTTTGTCACATCGCACAGGCAAGCTGGGGACAAATCACCCTCCTCACCGGGTTGCTGAGGATCAAGTGGGCTCTCGTGGCATCACCCTCTGGTGTGTCGCGGGTTCCCAGGAATGTCTGCTGGCCCGAGCCCCCTCTTCGAGGACCAGACTGTGTCCACGGGATAAACAGGTCACACTTCCTGGGGGGAGCATCTGCCCGCGAGCACGATTATTTATACGGATTGGCGGGTTTCTGCGTGGAGGAGGAGGCTTCATGTTCCGTGTGGCAGAATTGAATCACCCAGGGGAGTTCATGGACCTAAAATTTGATTACTTGTCATATCTTTTATTCACTCGTTTCCTCCTTTCCCTGCTAAATTTAATTTTTCCTCATTCTAATGAAGCTCCCTGGGAAAATCAAATCATTGCTTTATTTGAATCAGATTAATGAACCCGTGATGGAGAGGCACAGACGCATGTGGGCTTGGGGGGAGGTTCCCAATAAGCCAAGGGTGGTGTCGGGGCCAGCTTCCCCGGATCCCTGGAGGAAAGAGGCGAAGCCATGCACGCGCCCCCGGTGCGTTATGGTCGACGCGGAGCCCTGGCGGGCCGAGGGCCGAGAATGCCGACATACAAACCCCCCTGGCACTTTCCCAAAGGAAAAGACAAGCTTAGTTCAGTCACAACGCGCTCCGCGTCTACTCTCAGAGATGAAGGAATAACCGTGCACAGGGCAGCGTGCCTGGAATCTGGAATCGCCTTAACCTCCTGCAGAAGACCATCGCCAACCAGCCCCACTGACAGTTTTGAAACGGGTTCTCGTTCCTCTCCAGATGAGGTCTGAGTCTCTCACGCCTCCCCCACTTTGCACGTTCTCGGTGTCGCTGTGGCTGTGCGAACGGGCATGCGGGGCCCAGGCCGCCCTCCAGCTCTGGTGGAGCTCCGCACGCACAGTGGCACCGAGGGATGTGCCTGCCTGCCTCCCCAGCCACTGACCCCTGCCGCCTGCACCCCTGGACGTGCTGCCAGGCTGGGTGTCCCCTTGGACCCCTGCCAGGCATCTGACAAAGAAGGGGTTCCTCCTCTATGGGTCAGTCGTGTGCACACCCACCTTTCTGAGGTCTTGTCACCTGCCAGAGCACAGCCCACAGAGTGGGACTCAGGGGCTGGTCCCTGGAGAGACACCCGCCCCCCCACACCCATGTGTATGCACATGCAATGCATATGCACACACACACACACACACACACACACACCTGCACACACGCACACGTGCAAGCACACGTGTACACATATGCCCTTGTGTGCACACGCGTATGCACATGCGTGCCTATGTGCACGTGCACACGCGTGTGCATGCACTTGCACGTATGAAAACAGCATGCGTGCACACGTGTGCACACATGCACATGCGTGCACGTATACATGCACAGTGCACGTGTGCGTGCACACACCCAAACACACGCATGCACAAACACACGCACGTGCACGCACACATGCATGCACGCACACACACACACAACCTTGGGAAGGATTATGAAGGACAGAGGAGTTATCGCGGGTTGTGCCTGTGGGTTGTGGAAAGAACAGACCGACGTGCGTGTGGGTTTATGTCTCTCACATCTTAACTCCCTGAGTGGTTTGCCTCGAGAAGCAGCACTGGAGCCACGCAGTGGTGTCCTCACTACCGCTCTCGTTTACGGTCTTTGTCTTCCAAACATCACATCCTTTCTCGGCAGCAATACAGGCCCCGCTGTTGCTTGAATGAAGGAGCAGGAAAGGGGGAAGCCAGAGGGAGAAAGAGCCGGAAGGAAAAAGAAACTGGTCCGTTTGCGAGAAAATTTAACAACATAATCCCCTGGTGCCATGAAAAGGCCGCGTTCCAACAGCAACCTGTGCGGGGACCAGCATCACAGGGTCTTATCTCAGTAGGCGACCTGATAGCTGGCTCGGGGCTCGGTCATCCTCTGCACACGGGAGGTGCTGACGAGGGGCTGGGGGTGGCCTGCCGGAGGGGCCCTTGCACTGTAGTGGGGAAAACGCGTAAGAAACACGCTCTCCATCCCGGGCACTTTTAGATGTATTATACGGCTTCCCAATTTTCGTATCAACTGCAGACCACACGACATTTTCTCCATTTTAGGAGAGAAAAAAACCAAGGTTTTGAACGGGTAGGTAATTCTCCCCAAAGTGTTCCCAAGCCCTGAATCTCCCCTTACGGCGAGGGGCACAACCATCAGCCAACAGCTCAAGCCAGAAACCCGGATTCTCCCTGGACTTCCCCCTTCCTGCCGCCCACCTTCTCTGTCCAGTCTCTCAATCAGCAAGCAGGGCCCCCTGGACGGGACCCCCCAGAATCTGCCCTGCTTCCCTTCACTTCCCACCACCTTGCCTCAGCCACGGGGCTTCCCACCTGGATCGTTACAACAACGTCCGCTGGTTTTCCACCCAGTTAGTACCTGCCATAGACTTCACCTTCAGAGAGATCCCGTTCACCTCCTTTCTCCAGAAGAAACACGGTGGACTTGTCTCTAGAATATCTGGTAAAGCGTTAGGCACAAGTCTGAAATCCCCACCTGCTCCCCATCAGACCGAAGCATGGTGATTTAAGGTTTATGAAACCAGGATGGTTTGGATCCAGACATAAATTCTTAGCCACGAAGAACACTTTTGCTTCTTTTTGAGTTTATTTTATTTTGTCCAAAACTAGAAAGACACGCACGTGAGTGATGCGTTCACAAGATTTAAGTATGTTTTAGTTCTGTTTTGACTTTCCAGCCGGCCATCCCCAAACTGTGCCAAATATCTTTGTGTAACGTGTTTTCTGAGCAGAGACTGAAGCCCCCGGCAGAACATGGTGTGGGTGAATTATGGCGTCAGGCTCCCAGGTCACATCTGGTTTCCATTCCATTTGCTCTGAATGGTGCTGTCTGCGTTCTTCAGACACCCTGCATCTAGAAGTTAGCAATCACCTTAAGAAGGAACAAACCGCTATCATTTTCCTACCTGGCTGATGTTCTTAGGTCCTAAAAGGAGGCAGGACATTGACCTTGATTTTCTGCAAGTATGTAAGAAATGGAGTAGAAGACGTTGACCATTTCATGACTCTATTCAGATGCGCCTTTTGTTCAGTTCCAGCCTGCTCAGCCCTGTCTTGTATTTTATGGCTTCTCCATTTCCATCTGGTTTAACCTAGCATTTTGGCCATGCACCAGGCATCATCCCTGCGTTCTGTATCCCCGTCTCGTTTTCTCCTTCTTCAGCCCCGCAGGCAGATGTTACCTTGTGTCCCACGAGAGGCGGCTGGGAGTCTGTGAGAGGCTCAGTGTCCTTGCCCATGGCTGCGGGTAGCAGGTGAGGGAGCCAGGACCGGAGCCCGGGGTCCCAACACATTCCTTCCACCAGAAGCCACACTCTGGCTCCTGCTGAGCTCCTGGACGCCTGAGCTTTCAGCACGCCAAGAGCTGGGATCTAAGTCCCAGATGAGATCGTGTAATCCCTTAATCTCCGTGTGGGGAAATGGAGGTGCCGAAGGACAGGCTACCTCCAAGTTGCACAGACTGAGGCTTGGAATCAGAGGTCCCGGCTGGGTGCCCGTCCTGCCATATCTCAGACATTCAGGCGAGTCTTGTAACTGCATGGGCATCAGGTACTAGTGCAGTGGGACCGCCATTCTCCTAACAAGGATCTACATCGCCTGCTCCCGGATGCCACCCCTGCCTGATGAGCCTCCTCCAGGGAGGGAGGCAAGTGGAAAGCAAACTGTAAAAGGCACCATTAAGATGCTATCAACCACAGAACTTCTGGCACATACTTGATTTTCCACAAATGAGCTGACCTCTTAAGATTTGACCATTGTCAAACAAAATCACAAAACACGATGGTGTAGGGCCAACTGTTAGATTAAAGGAGATTACGGAGACGTGGCAATTAAATGCAACGTGAGATCCTTGACTGGGTCTTGCTTAGGAAACTTTAAAAGCCACTTTGTGGACAAAGGAAAATATTTGAATCAATATTAAATTTCATAGGCATGATAATGGCTTCATGACTATACAGGAGAATATCTTTGGAGAAGCATTTCCTGGTGAAGGGCCATTACATCTGTTTTAAATGGCTCGTGTGTGTGTGTGTGTGTGTGTGTGTGTGTACATATATTAGAGAGAGAAAGAGAGAGGAAACTACTTCCTGGGAAACTTTAAAATGACAGCCACCCACCACAAAACCTTGGGAAAATTAAAAAAAAAAACTTTTTAAAGTTTACCTATTTTTGAGAGAGAGCAGGTGTGAGGGAGGAGGGGCAGAGAGACAGGAAGAGAGAGAATCCCAAGCAGGCTCTGCACTGTCAGCATGGAGCCTGACACGGGGCTCGATCTCATGAACTGCGAGACCATGACCTGAGCTGAAACCAAGAGTCTGCTGCTTAACCGACTGAGCCACCCAGGCACCCCTAACCTTGGGGAAATTTTTAAAGGGCAATTCTTTTAATGCAGTGATTATACTTGTTGAAACATACCCTCAAGAAGTAATTAGATCCCATATGATTTCTCTGCCACTGGGTAGAAACAGGCAGACCCCATGAGACAGGAGCACATACCAAATGGATACCCTATCCCCAGAGTCTGAATCTTGCACAGCAGGACAAAGAGACCAAAGAGGATGGAAATTCCACTCCAGGAAAGAGGGCTCTGCCTGGAGCCTGCACCCCCAGGGTCGTGGCCTCCTGTGAGATGGCTCTGTTCCCTCATTTCCCTAAAGGCCGCCATTCACTACCATTCACACACAGCAAAGAAACACTACAGATACAATGAAGAAACCCATTTTTCAGTTGTATTGGGTAAAGCGTCTTACACTTTCAACAATTCATGACCCACCATTCTCAGTATAGACTCAACTGAGTTTGCCTAAGTACTTTCATCCAAAGCACTTCTGTGCATGTTGACATAAATCCACCATTGTGTCGCTGTCCCAAAGTGACCTCCCCGATGCCTCTCTGGCTGATTTCTCCTAGCTGTTATGCAGACCCCACACCAAAGAATGAAAATGCTCATCCAGACTTGCCTTACCCAGGGCACAGAATACCTCCTGGGACATCATCTCTGATTAATGCCTCTCAGGTGGTCTACTTTTCCTACACAGCCAGGAAACACGCCCTATGTGCCCAAAGGTCTCCCATGGTGTAACTTGGGTCAACCTGCCAGGGGCCTTTTCCCGCTCTTACCCCTGACTCCCAGGGCCACACTGTGGTGCCCTGACCTCAACAGGTGTGCAAAAATAGTTACTATCTAGATAGACAAATGAGTTGCAGCACCTGCAAATAGAGAACAAAACCGATGGAATAATTTTTAAAAGTCACAGATCACGACCGTTGAAAAGCTAGAAGAGTATTATGAACAGTTCATGCCAATAAGCCTGATAACTTGGACCAATTTTTTTTTTTAATTTTTTAAAATACTTATTTTGAGAGGGAGTGGGAGGGGAGGGGCAGAGAGAGAGAATCCTAGCAGGTTCTGTGCTCTCAGCACAGAGCCTGATTCAGGGCTCGATTCCATGAACCGTGAGATCATGACCTGAACCGAAATCAAGAGTTGGACATGTAACCTACTGAGCCACCCAGGAGCCCCTACGTGGACCAATTTCTTCAAAGACGCAATCTTATAAAACTCATAAAAGAAGAAATAGATAATCCAAGTAAGCCCATATTTGTTAAAGAATTTGATCAATAATTAATAATCTTCCCAAACAGAAAGCAGTGAGCTCAGATGTGTTGACTGGTGAATCCCACCAGACATTTAAGGGAGAAATCATACCATTTCTCTACAATCTGTTCCAGAAAGAAGTGACTACACTTCCTAATACATTCTATGAGGCCAGCATCACCCTAATAATGAAGTCAGACAAAGACATTACAAGAAACGGAAACTACAGATCAATACCTCTCATAAACATCGATGTGAAAATTCTCAACAAATATTAGCAAATCAAATCCAACAATGTATAAAAAGAATTACAGGGACACCTGTGTGGCTCAGTCAGGTGAGTGTCTGACTCTTGACTTCAGCTCAGGTCATGATCTCACGGTTCATGGGATTGAGCCCCAAGTCAGGCTCTGCACTGACAGCACAGAGCCTGCTTGGGATTCTCTCTCTCCCCCTCTCTCTGCCCTCCCCTGCTCGTTCTCTCTCTGTTTCTCTCAATATACATAAATAAACTTAAAAAAAAAAGAATTATACACACTGACCCAAGGGACCATTTGTGTAAGACTGGGTCAACGTTCAAAAATCATGTAATGCAATTGATCACATCAGCAGGTTAAAAAAGAAAAGTCCACTAATTAAAAACAAAAAGATTATGAGAGAAAGCCATGCCTAAGAACTTCATCGTCCCCCTAAGAAAATCCGTTCCTTTAAACACTCTTGTAAACACAAGATTGAAATTCCTAACAAACTAGTTCAAACACTCAAGCTAACAATTGCCCACAGGAGCCTTCCTGTCCTTGGGCTGCTGGGAGGGAGGTCTGGCTGGCTCTGCCCCGAGGGCCCCACTGGGCATCTTGCCCAGCATGCCTCCAGGCTGCACTGTACCAGGCAAGGCCCCCCTGCCATCCTCTTCTGCACCCCGCCGTGGTGCCCCCTCACGGACCCAGGCGTTCTCCTTGACGACAAAGTGGAGGCCTTGAGCATCCCGTGTGCACACACCTCGTCTCAAACCTCCCAGCAGCCCCTCTGACAAGACGACAGGAGGTGGACAAGCCTCTCCTCCACTGGACTTGCCCCGAGGAGGCTGTCCTGGGTCCCCGTAACCCGATCCTGTCTGTAGAAGAAGGCCGGGTCTGGGCACTGGCGCACTTCGTTTGGGTTTGATTACCGAGGCTGCGGGGAGTCTCCGGGCCACAGTCGCCCTGGTGCACACTTCTTTCCAGCACCAGATATGACAATTGCCAGTGTTTTCCTTGGGGGAAGTCGGAGTAAGCGGACAGTTAGTGAAAACACAGACTTGTTTATTCTAATAAATCGTAGTGGCAAGTAAAATAAACTCGACCCCGCTCGTAAAGGGGAGCAAGCCCCAGGAAAGAGAAGACAGCGAAAACAAGACGTCTCCTCCTCGGCTCGGCCGGTACTGCAGGCAGCATTACCCACGCTTGCCGGCGGGGGAAATGCCAGTGTCCAGATACTTTTGTTACACAAAGAACTCATACGCATTATGAGAATCAACTCCCTCCAGGCAAGTGAGCGACAGACCAGTAATTCACAACTGAAGAAAAAGAATTCGGGAGCATACATGGGGGGGGGGGGGACAGCTTCACCCTTCCTGGCGATAAGGGAGTAACAATTACAAGGAGGTATCTTCACCGCCTATCAAATTTAACAAAAATGTTTAAAATCATGTCAAGCCTGGGGTGCCTGGGTGTCTCCATCAGGTAAGCGTCCGATTTCATCTCAGTCATGATCTCGTGGTTTGTGAGTTCGAGCCCCATGTCGGGCTCTGCGCTGACAGTGTGGAGCCTGCTTGGGATTCTCTCTCCCTCCCTCTCTCTTTCTCTCTCTCCAAATAAATAAACTTTAAAATAATGTCAGGCCTGGTGCTGGTAAAATCAAGGAAGTTCCCACGCACGATGTTGGCGGATGTGTAAGTTGGCCACAACTATTTTCAAAAGCCATAAAAGTTGCGCATTCCTTTCAACCTGATGCTTGTATCATTTAGCCAGTAGTCTGTGTCCATAAATCTAACCAAAAGAAAAAAGAAAAAAAAAACAATGTAAGAAATATATATAACCAAAAGAAATGAGTCTAAACATGCCCTCAAAATTCTGTGTACGAAGCTATTTATCCTAGTCTGTTTGGGAATAACTAAATATCCCTGAACTATTTGGCGTACATTTAAAAAACAGTTTTGCAAAGAGTTTGACATATCTTGCTGGAGTATTCATGACTGAAGGCCTCAGTACATAGCAAGTTCTAAAGGTGTTGCCATGGCAGAGTTTTAATTATGCAAACAAGCTTTCACATCAAGAACGGAACACAACATCGATGGCACTCCTATTTTGATACTTGGACATATTTAATTTTCTACCTCTACCTTGTTGACATTTCTAATTTTTTATACGTGAAAAGGTTTTGTGTTTTTTTTTTATCTTAGAGAGAGAGAGAGAGAGGGAGAGTTCGCACGCGCGTGCACGCGCGCACGCCCATGACCAGAGGAGGGGAGGGGCGGGGAGAATCCCAAACAGGCTCCACCCTCAGCACGGAGCCCGACATGGCGCTCGATCCCATAAACTGTGAGATCATGACTGGAGCTGAAATCAAGAGTTGGACGTTCAACCGACGGAGCCACCCAGGTTCCCCCAAGTGAAAATGTATTTTTAATGGGGGAAAAAAAAACCAAAGATGAGCTCAGATCTCGCACTGCTCATCTGTCGCTCACGAAAGTATCCTAATCCTTTTGAGCCTGTTTATACTGTCAACCCACGTGACCTGTGGCTAATGAGTTCCTTATGTATGTCACTGCCATGCAGAGGACTACTTCCTCCTCACCGTGTCCACCTTCTACAAATCCAAGCGTGCCCTTACATAGGGTCCGTATCACGTATCATGGTGCCCTCGAAACTCCTGGAGATCCCAGGCTCTGCTGGTAAAGGGTCAGTCAGGGTAACCTGGTAAAAGGTCACTGCTCATGGCACTTGGTCACATGCCGGGGAGACGAATATGGCCACACCTATAGCCAGTGGTTCCCCGGCAAGGAATATTCCACAGAGCCCGTGCATCGGGTCTCTGGGTGCCTGGCCCGGCTTGCGCAGTTGGCTCGTGCACAGGGAAGTGAACAGAGGAACAGGGCACAAGTCACAGCGGCACCCTGGGGAGTGGCAGAGGCCCAGCCTGGGGTCAGCGGAGGGTGAGCCAGGGACAAGTACAAGAACACCTTTCTGCTTGATTCCGCGGGGGCCTTGTTGGAGGAAGAGAGATTTTCCAGGTCTGTGGGTGGGTTTGTGGTTGGGCATCGTGGTGGGGCCAGGTGACGGCTTCCTTTCTCAGTGGAGGAAGCTCACCAGCTGGGGTCAGTGGGCAGGCAGAGGGCAGGAAGCACAAAAGGCCTGCGGGCTTGAGAAGGAAGAGAATTTCTCTCACCTCCATTAGAGCCTTTGAAGGATACTGGAGAGGTGGCTCTGTGTGGATGAGCTTTTGGCCTCAGAGCAGCCGAGGGCCCCACTGGGGCAAGGGCACAAACTCCAGGAGTTGTCCTCAGTGGTTTGCTCTTGTGCCCTTGAGCCATTGACAGGCTCAGCCTTCGGTCCGGTGACCTCCGCCTTGGCATCGCAGCACCCCGGCCCAATGGCCTCCTCGAGTAATGAAGCTCGCAGTCATTACCAACTGATTTCCATGATCAGTCTGCGCCCATCTGCAAAGCTGCCGTCCCCCCACTGCTGGGGCACTTGCGGTGCGGGAGAAATGCTAAGAACGGTCCCAAAGTATCGAGGGTACATTTCTGCCACGTATTACGTGGAGCCAACCACACCCTAAGCGTGCAGGGTTCAGGCTAACTTATTTCCCATAGGTTTGTTTGCAAATAGCAGGTATCTTTTGGGGGAGCATGTTTTAACCCACACCGGCGTCCCCCTGCAACGGGGGTACAGCGTCCCTGAGGGGTCAGGCGGGCCCGTGAACACGTGGGTGTGTTCTCACCTGGCTGGGAGGAGATCTGAAGTCACCGGAGAAGGTCAGCCTGTTACTGGTGTTTCCCCGGGAGCCAGTGCGGTGTGGAAGCCAACGGCTCCTCCCATGTGAGCGCCCGAGAGCTTCTGAGAGTCCACAAGAGTCCCCGAGAGTCCCTGAGAGTCCTTGGGAGCCTCCGACAGCCCCCAAGAGCTCCCGAGAGTCCCCAAGAGCCCCCGAGAGCCCCCGAGAGCTTCTAAAAGCCCCCTAGAGACTTTCAGGCATCAGCTGCCACGGGAAGGCCAGTCCAGAGGCACCAGGGCCACTGGCAAAGTGGACGAAGGCCGGCCCGCAGCTGAGGCCGAGGAGATGGGCTCCCGGAGGCTGGGCAGCCGCCCTGGCAGGAGCCAGGACACCCTGAAAACCGTGGGGAGTGGCGGCCCCACAACAAGCCCAACGGAATCGCCGCACGAGGTGTTAGAACGCAAGCCTGAGTGAACAGCTGGTGCTCACGAGGAAGCGGCAGGTGACGTGGGGCTGGGGCACGTCGCTGACCGCAGGGGAGGACGTGGGGTGGCGCTTGCACACAGGGCAGGGGGGTGAGAGTGACGGCAAGGAGGACTTGAGAGTGTGTTAGGCCGACGCCTGATCATCGTTCCCCGGTGTCTGCTTCCCGTTGGGCTGACACTCTTCTTGGCACGCGCAGCCCTGGATGCCTCTTGGTTCCGAGATTGAGGCGATTTCCAGGCAGCAGAAGAGCCCTTCTCGCCAAGGCTCCATCGGGGGCAGGAATCCGCCCCGGGGCCGCGGCCGTTGTGACAGCCATACCGCTCACATGCGGTACCAGGATTTCTGGTTTAAAAAGGGACGCGTCCAGGGCCGCCTGCGGGGCTCAGTCAGCCGAGCACCTGACTCTTGATTTCGGCTCAGGTCACGATCTCGCAGTTCATGGGTTCGAGCCCCATGTCGGGCTCTGCGCTGATGGCACAGAGCCTACTTGGGATTCTCTCTCTCTCTCTCTCTCTCTCTCTGCCTCTCCCCTGCCCATGCTCTTTCTCTCCAAATAAAAAATAAATTAAAAAAAAAAAAGCAAAGTGGGGGGATGCATCGCACCTCTCTCCCTGCTGGCAAATAAAAGAAAGCAACTGGCTTCGACTCTGACCTTTTGACAATCCATCGGGAAAAATGAGGTTGCAGAAATAAGCGTGCACCCACCGTGATGGCCATAATGATGACAACGAAGAAGGAGCACTGTTGGTGGGAACATAGAGGGACTCGAATGCTGCTGGTGGGCATGGAAAGCAATACAGTTGCTGTGGAAACTAGTCCCGTGGCTCCTCAGAAAGGGATCCACAGAGCTACCACATGACCCACCCATTCCACTCAAGGCATCCTCAGAGCAGAGCTGAGGACACGTGTCCACGGACGCTGGTGCACAACGCTCAGTGTTACCTAACAGCCAAAAGGTGGGCTCAGCCCGAATGCAGATCAACCACCAAATGGGACAGGCAACGTGGCTTCTCCGTGCACTCCAGTGTCGCCCACAGGGAGGAGTGAGGTGCTCCTACCTGGAGGAGCCTTGGAAACATTACGCTAAGTGAACGAAGGCAGGTACTTTGCAGGTCTGTCGTGTGATTCCGTGAATGTGAAAAATCGGGAACAGGCAACTCGCCGGAGACAGAAAGTAGATGCGTGGTTGCCAGGGTCTGGGGGAAGAAGAAATGTGCGACCGCTGTGAGCATGCACGGTTTCCCCTGGCGGGGGGGATGGAAGTGCTCCGGGATTAGGTGGTGGTGATGGTCACACGACCACACGAAGACACTAAGAACCACTCAACAGTACACATTAAAATGGTCGAGATTACGGTGTTTGAATTACCCTTCTGTACAATAAAGAAATCAAGTCGGGGGAAACGAGCGTGCAGAAGTCATATAGTTTAATGACGTGGGATAATCTTGTTCTCGTCTGTAGAGGGGGAAACGGAGCTTCTCCGTGGACGGAGGAGACGTGCTCAGCAGGGCAGTGGGGACTGTGACTGTGCCAGACGTAGGCGTGCCAGACGTGAGATGGAGGATGTGCACGCCCACTGCTGGCAAGAATTATACACACCCGATGACATTAAACAGAAAGTTATGAGTCCATCGTTAGGGGAGGCATTTCTGGTGTCAGCATTTTTTGAAATACGTGAGCACATCTGGATCCTCTGATCATAAACAACTCCTCTCTGAAAACCGTCTTTAAAGAGCCTTTCTTCTTCAGGAAAGGAGTCAGAACTCTTTTTTGACTGACATTTGGAGAGAAGATGTTGAACTAAAAATTCCTAATGTATCTATCTTTGATTTTGTTTTATAGCCTTACAGTTCCCTTTGCTGACTTTGACTCCCCTTAGGGTTTAATTTTAATACGCCCACTTGTGTTAATTGCAGGTCCGTGTGTGTGCAAGTACATGTGTGTGAGTGTGTGTCACTGTAAGTCTGTGCGTGCATCTGTGTGAATGCATGTGTATACATGTGCACAAGTGTGACTGTAAGTGCACGTGTGGGGGGAATGCATTGCACGTCTGCATGTAACTGTAGTGTGTGTGCACGTGCACGTGTGTGTACATGCGTGTGTGTGCATGTATGCAGGAGAGCCATGTGTGCGTTGGAGTGATGTGTGTGTAAGTGCACGTGTGTGTGAATAAGTCTATGACTGTGTGTGTATGTGTGTGTGAATCCGTGTGTGTAAGTACATGTGTGTGAGTGCGTGTGTGTGAGCGGTGTGTGGGGGGGAAGGTGTTTGGAACACAATAGAGTCCGAGATTAAGAGAAGCAATTGGAGTGACCACAGAATATACGTCAAGTGCTTTGAAATCATTACCCATGAAGTGCTGCGTTACTATGAGTTACTATTTCCAGGCTGTTCCACACAATTTTTTAGCATGACTGTGTGACTTGCAAATAGAAGGGCCTGTGGGCGCTTGGGTGCCTCAGTCGGTTAAGCATCTGACCCTTGATTTTGGCTCAGGTCACGATCTCACAGTTCGTGAGTCGGAGCTCCGCAGCGGTCTTGGTGCTGATGGCATGGAGCCTGCCTGGGATTCTGTCTCTCCTTCTCTCTCTGCCCCTCCCCGACCAGCACACACCAGCAAAATGAATAAACTTAATTTTTTTTTTTTTTTTTACAGATGAGGGTATGCTTAAAAGGAAAGACGAAATGGTATAAAGACAAATAGAGGGGAAGAGAGACCAGGAAAGCGGAGAGCCATCGATGCGAAGCATCTTGACCCCTGCGTGTTTCTCTCAGGTCACAGACTTCACAGCAAGCGGTAGAGAGTCACGGACATGCAGAAATGGGTTTCATTCACTGCAGTAAGAACAGGGAAACAAGTTCACGGCAAAGGCAATAAAAATCTGGTTTCAATGCTGAATGTCAAAAACAAGGTGATGTTGCTTGCTTGTTCTGAGTATTGAGGAACTGTGACGTCTCCTTACACTTTTGTAATGAGATTTCCTACCGCTAATCTAGAATCCATCCAGCAGCAGCACAGCTTGAATTTCCTCCTAATAGAGACATTTTCAGAATTTACCAGGTTATGGAGAGTTCAAACGTGGTCAGGCTTTCAATCAAGAATTCCTAATTCAAATCCTGCTGTCCACCGACACGCGCTAATGGGGATCATTACATCCTTGCAAAGCAGGCCGCAGCTCTGCGGCGTAATCGGCTTATCCCTCCGCCATCTGGCCAGAGTGCCCACCACCGGCTCGGGGCCGCAGGGGCGCCTGACCGGATGTTAAATTGTGCACAAGGAAGAAAACCCCGGCTGGGGGGCCCGTGCGGGCTTTACGGGGGAGCAGTGGGCTTCTGCGGCAAAACACAGGACTGAGAAGCACTTCCAGTGCCAGCCCGGCTGGACGGAAACTACCAGCCTCCTTCATCATCATCATCCACCTGCCCCCACCATTTTCGGGTCCCTCCGGCGCACAGAGGGCCGCTAACATCTGTCGGTCACCGGCTCTATGGGGCACGGCATCTCACCTTCTCCATCTCATCAGGCCAGCGCAGCCTACAAAGTGGGCAGGGCTGCCTGGTTGCGGGTGAGGAAACTGAGGCAGAGATATGTGAAGGAACGCGCCAGCAGACACCGGGCTCTGTCTGGCACAGAGCACCCCCCTCTTGTCCCGTGGGTGATACTGTCTGTGCTTTGACTTTTTCCTTTTTTTTTTTTTCACGTTTGTTTATTTTGAGAGAGAGACCGCGTGAGCGGGGGGAGGGGCAGAGAGAGAGGGAGAGAGAGAATCCCAGGCAGGCTCTTCATTGACTCGGGGCTCGAACCCTCGAACCGTGAGACCATGACCTGAGCCAAAGTCAGACACTTAACCGACTGAGCCACTGAGGTACCCCTGACTCTTTCTTTGTATTCGACACTTGGTTATTTATACCACCTCTCAAAGCCGACGGTTGACCTACTGCCCGCGAGTCATTCCGTCCTGGTAAATGCTGTCCGAGGGCCCAAATCAGTACAGGCTTCTCTCAGCTGGCTTAATGCAAGTGTGGAATGGAGACCGTTCGGTCACAGAATCTTCCATGAGGCCGAACGTTGGCGTGTTCATCACAGAACTCTGGATGAGCCTTGACGGCAAGAGGTTCCGGGTTCTCTTCCTGGGCACAGCGTTTTGCTGATGGAGGGCGGATTCACAAGCAGAGTCATTGTCTAGGTGGCGCTGATAGAAACAGATGCGCTGAGAATGGAGAGTCCTCCCCTTTCGCCCACAGACGGAACCTTTGACACCTGGGGGCTTCTAATACTGATTTGCTGGACAAAGAAAAATGGCTCCGGGTTTTTCCAGAAAAACAGAACCAACAGGATGTCTGTCTATCTATTTGTCTATCTGTGTATCATCTAATCTGTCATCTACATCTTCATATATTTTTATATGTTTCTTTATGTATATATGGAGAAAGAGACCGTGGGGGTAGAGACATTCATTGGGGGGAAATGGCTTGAGTAAGGCTGGCAAGTCTAAAATCTGCAGGGCAGTCCAGCAGGCCAGAGGCCCAGACCCAGGGAAGAGTCAGCAGTGCAGTTTAGGTGGGAAGGCGCCTGGAAGCAGAATCCCCTTGTGCTCAGGGGACGTCCAGTCTTTTTGTCTAAGTCCTTCAACTGATTGGATGAGACCCACCCACATTATAGAATGTAATCTGCTTCACTCAAAAGTCCGCTGCAGTGAATTACTACTATTCCAAAAATACTTTCACGGCAACTTTTAGGGTAATGTTTGACAAAATACCTGGTACGATGACCCATGTAATTAACAGTCACACTCGCCATTCAGATATGAATGTGTCCCCTCAGTGACGCCAAGCGTCAAGCTCTAAGGGATCTGAATCCCTTCAAGGTGAGTCCTTCAAGAGCAACCTTGGTCCTGAAGTTTCTCATTTTTGGTTGCTTCTCTCAGGGAGTTTGTGGACATTCCCCAGAGGTGGGCAGAAGAGCGTGCCAGCAGCATGGGCCTCCCAGGGCTTGTCCTGTTCCTGAGCGAGGACAGCCCGGTGCCCTGGGGGGTGGGAGGGGGCAGGGGGGCACCTCTGAAGCTGTGAGCTTCCCACCTGCCTGCAGGATCACCCGCCCTGCCCCAGGCCGGCCCTGCTCCCCTCCTTCTTCCCAGTGGGATCCTAGAGCCTGAGCATCTGGACCATGTCAGAGTCTGGAGTCACGTTCAGGGATCCCCCAGAGCCCCCCAGGACTGGCTCCCAGACTCTGGCATTTACTCATTTCTTCCTGTCCAGGTTTCCACTCTGCAGCCAGGCACTGCCCCTTAACCCCTCGTGTGAATTCTGAGTAATCGTGGGGTGGACCCGGGACCTGAAGGCCCTGGCTTCTTCCCCGGGCAACCCTGCCCGTGTCCCTTTTGTCTGTCAGTAGATCAAAGGAAGGGTAGAAAGGGAGGGTTTGGGGAGGTTTATCCATAGGCAGGAACTTGCTCGTGTCAGAGTTTCAGGTTACATGAAATCTAAGCGGCCTTGAAAGAATCCTGATGACTTCATCTCTGGATGCCTTGAATAGCATTCTTTCACAGGACCGAGGTGGGGCCGTGCTGCCGCGGGGACTTGCAGGCTTTTTAAACCGTTGGGCCTTGCTGGCATTCAGCACCGGACTGTAGCAGCTGCACCCGGGTCCCAGGCCCCGCATGCGATTCGGATGCTTGTGGCGCTTTGTGAGGAAGGAGGGTCATTTCGCACCAGACCTGATCTTGTGCAACAAGTCCATGCTGTTCCACCTGTGCTGGTTCTCCCTGCACCCCACCCCCCCGCCGCCCCTTCCTCTCTCCTGACACCCCCCCCCGCCCCTCCTTCCTCTCTCCTGACCCCAAGGCATTCCACGCCTCACCATCAGGAACACAGTTTTCCCCAACGCAGCCTCTCTGGGCTGACACAGGGTGTCCCTGTGTCCTGCCAGGTCATGCCCATGTTGTCTCAGGGGGGTGGCAGTAAGCGTCATCTCAGCCCCGGACTGCGGAGCCCCGGAGAGCAGGACCGAGGAGCCTCGTTTCTGGAAGGACACCGGTAAACCTATGAGGGGCCGACCCAGGAAAGCACCAACAGAGGACAAGAGAGACTCATCCCTAGGAGGGTCTGGTGGTTTCTGCAGCTCCCCTCCCCCTCAGCCATGGATGACACAGACAAGGCCACCGTGCTTGTCCGGGATTCCCCAACCAGGGCCAAGCGCGTGGGGTCCGTGCACGAGTGGAGCGGCATAGTGTCAGGATGCTCTCCTGTCTCTGGGGCGCCAGGTGACCGCAGAGATGCCCCAGGTGGAGCCAGGCAGAAGGGCAGGTCTCAGCCTTTGCCGGGTGTGACCCCACTCTTCTTGCGCAAAACTTGGTGGAACCACTCGGTCCACCCCCGCGTCCAAATTCTGGGGTAAATACCGTTGTCGCTTGGCAACGGAGGAGATGGAAGCTCCCGGGTGTCCTCACGGTCCCGGGACCAAGTGCCGGAGGCAGGCTGGCACCTCCTCCCGCCAGAGCACCCAGGCCCTCCCCGTCCCCAGACCCAGGGTGCACGAGAAAGGCCCGGAGGAGCGGTGAGGGGGAGCGGGCGGGGGGACAACAGGGTGCAGGACCGAAGTGTGGACAGACACCTGCCCACCCGCCGGGGAGCTGGAGGGGGTGCGGGTGCCTAGGGCGAGCCGGGCAGGGGTGCCCAGACCAAGGGCTCCAGGACGTGAGATCAGGCCAGGAGGGGAGGCGCAGCCCCAAGCCCTTGAGGAAACACCCCAGGGGCCCAAGAAACGTGCCCCCCCCATCCTGACCACATCACCGTGACGCAAGAAGACAGTGGAGTGTGTGGGTGCGTGTGGATGTGTGAGCCAGTGTCGAGTCGGCAGAGCGCGTGCCCTCGGTCCCCAGAGCTCCTCACGAGCAGAAGCATGGTTGTCCGCAGAGGGAGCAGGGCCCTCCCTGCGGCCACTGTAGCCCAGGACCCCGGCAGGAGCTGCCCCTGCCTTGGGAGAGCAGCAGGAACAAAGCCGCGTTGGAAGCGGTGGGGGGCGGGGGGGACACACCTGCCGCGGGAAGCGAAGGCCCAGAAACCCCTACCTGTGCGCAAGCAGATCACAGGGACAAGGTAGGTGGCTCTCACTCAGCGCTGTGCCATGCCAGACCTTGTCACTCCTCCATCCGTCCGTCCGTCCGTCTGTCCATCCGTCACCCCAGTCAGTACGCCAGCCCGGGGGTCGGATGGGCAGTGACACAGGATTCAGGGCCGCGCACGATCACACGTGATAAAGATAATAAAGTCTAATCTCCATGGCATCTCCGTGAGGTGAGTGGTAGTGACACAAATTTCAAATTAGTGAAGGAAGTTTGGGACGGAGGAGTAACTTCCCCACAGACACACAAGTGATACAGACCAGTGGTTCTCAGACGGGGCATTTGGCAAGGCTTGGAGACCTTCTGGGCCGTCACACCTGGACATTGCTACTGGCATCAGGTGGGGAGACACCAGAGACACTGCTAAACATCCCACCATGCGCAGGACGACCCCTACAGCAGAGACTTCCTGGGCCTAGACATCGGCAGACGGGGTAGTGACTTCACAGGGCTCACCCACCACCCTCTCTCCCCCCCAGGGCTCAGGAAACTGCACCCCCAGACTCCTTGCAATTAGATGGGGCACGTGGCTGCCTCTGGGCGGGAGCTCCGTGAGAGGGGTTACAGGTGTCATGTCTGGGCAGGAGCATGAATGTGGGCAGAGGCCTCTGTGCCCTGCCCCCCCTTCTGTGAAGGCAAACCTGACCGCCTGTGGAGGAGGGTCCCCCCCGTGGGATGGGTGCCTGAAGGGGACATCCCCTCTGAACTTGTAGGCCCGAGAAGTGAAGCCCTGCCTTGTAAAGCTGCTGAGATTTAAGAGACGTCTCTTACCCGGCCTCGCCTGACTGATACACCTGCCGGAGGGGACAGGACAGAGGTTAAGATTCAGGTGGGGGCTTGGAGCCTCAGGGCCTTTACCTCCCAAAGGGAGGTTGCGAGGCTCCAGCAGGTGGCAGGTGGAGAGCCCAGCGTGCCGCCTAATCTAGGGCCAGCTGTGATTTCTTTCAAGCCCCGGCCCCAGGCTGTGTCTCCAGGAAGCCCCTGGCCAGCGTCCTGGCCACCAAGACCATCGTGGGGAGTGGGGGAGGGAGGAGACAGCAAGAGCGCATGGTCCAGATGGGGGCCAGTTTGTGGGGGAAGCATGGGAAGGAGGCCACACGCCAAGCCCCAGGCCAGGCCGGGCATTCAGTGTGAAATAACGAGGGAGGGATGGGCGGCCGTTGTCTTGTCTTCCCATAAACGCTGCCCGGAATGAAAGAGAGGAATTCCAAATAACTTGGACCAGTATTTAATTATTCTGATTTATTAACGCCGAGTACATAGAGCAGTCCCCTGGACGTGACATCCCTCATTCCCGGGCGAGTCTGGGAGTCTGGCTGGCCTCCCGCCGCCGCCTCCCCGATCCTTTTCATTACCATCGACATGATTATTTACAACGGCCGGGCCAGGGGAGGAGGGCGATCGCCGTGAAGTTCACAGTAAGTTCAAGGGCTCTTGTGGGCAGCAGCAAAAATCAGAGGATGGTCTAGCGGTGGGAAAGGGGGACCCTGATGGTCAGGGGGTCTCCAGGGGACTTGGCCCAACAGGCAGAAAGCAGAACGTGAAGTCAGGGACTGAGGGAGGTCTGTGGACGAAAGGGTGGGCCCGTGCAACTTCCAACCTCCTCCCCCACCACCTCTCCTTTCTCCTGCTCCTGCTCTCCCTCCTCCTCTTCCTCCTCCCCCTCTTCGTGCCCCCTCCTCCCCTCCCCCTTCTCCCTCTCCTCCATTTCCTCCTCCCCCCTCCACTCCTCTTTCCCCCCTCCCCTCTTCATCCTCCCCCTCCTCCTGTTCCCCCCTCCCCATCATTGTGCTCCTGCTCCCCTTTTCTCTCCATGTGCTCGCCCTCCTCCCCTCCTCATGCTCCCCCTCCTCCCTCTCTTCCTCTTCCTCCTCCTTCTCCCTGTGCTCCCCCTCTCCCTCCCCCTCCCCTGCCTCCTTCTCCCTCTCCCCTTCTCTGTGCTCCCCCTCCCCCTCCTCCTCTGCTGCCTCCTACTTCCCCACCTCCTCCCTCTTCCCCTCTCTGTGCTCCCCCTCCTCCTTGTCTCTCCCTCCCCCTCCTCCTTGTCTCTCCTCCCCCTCCTCCTTCCTCAGGGCTGGCCCAGATCCACATGGAGAGCCAGGTGCCCAGCTAGAGCCCCTTGCGCCAAGTGCCCAGTCCCTGCATTCCACACAGGCAAGCTCTGCCTGTCTGTCTCAGAGCTGGGAAGCCCAGAGGGTACTTTCTGGCTTCAGTGACCTGTGGCTACCAACAGTTGTCATGTGCCCACTGGGGACTTACACTGGGACAGTCCGCTAAAAGGAATGGAAAAGAGGAGGCTGTTCTACAGCAAAGAGGGGCTCACTTGAACCAAAAACCAAACACCCCCGACTGTGTCTGCTCTTGCCATCCTGGACGCGGGGTTGCAGGGCTGCGAGAGAGAGAGTCTGAAAGAACAAGCAGGTAGGCGCCCCCCTCCACGGCCACCCCCCACGCGCCCAGAAGAGACGGGCTTGAGCACCCGGGGATGCTGCCCAGAGTGCCCCTTCGAACCCTCGCCGCAGCCCCGCAAGGCCGATTTCGCAGCTGAGAACACCGAGGCTCAGAAACCCGCCCCGCGTCTCCGTGCTCACGGGTGGCAACCGAGAGCCCACCCCCATCCGGCGCGTCCCCGGCCATCTGCGCTGCGCGTACTTCCTCCCGTTTCAGTAGAATTGGGGCTTTTGTTTGGGCGGCCTGGAGCCGTGTGTACCTCACCCCTGTCATTATGTGCCCGGAAAGAAAAAGCTGAAGTACTGCCACCCACACCCAGCGACCAGGCAGTGGACAGGAGCCAGGTTTCCGATAAGCCAGAGAAGGAATCCGCCCGAGCACCGCCCCCTCGGCTGCCCTCGCTGCACTTGTCTGATTTGAAGATGGGCTGGTCTGGAGCATCTCCAGGAAGCAGGAGCTCACGTCGTGGGGGATTTTAGGGCCGGCTGAAGGCTCCCGAATTCTGAGTGACGAGGGGAAGGCCATTTCAGAAGTGCTGGAACGATGCTCACCACCCCCGCTAATACCCAACAGCGCCCTAGAAGCTTCCGCTGACGCCGTATAAGAGGCAGACATTGAAGGGAAGGGACAGATAATGTGACTGTCTACACAAAACGTTTAAGAGAATCAGGTAGAGGTTAATTGACCAAATAAGAGTACAGAAGGAGGTTGATTACAACAGAAATATTTGAGGGGATGGGGCGCCCAGGTGGTGCCCGAGTGGCTCCGTCAGTTGAGTGTCCGACTCTTGATTTCGGCTCAGGTCATGATCCCAGGGTTGTGGGATCAAGCCCCACGTCGGGCTCCTCATTGAATGTGGAGCCAGGTTAGGAGTCTCTCTCTCTCTCTCTCTCTCTCTCCTTCTGCCCTGCCCTCTCTCGCTCTAAAAAAAAAAAAAAAGTTTTTTAATAAAGAAATATTATCAGCAAGAGAACATCATTTTTTTTTTTAATTTTTTTTTTCAACGTTTATTTATTTTTGGGACAGAGAGAGACAGAGCATGAACGGGGGAGGGGCAGAGAGAGAAGGAGACACAGAATCGGAAACAGGCTCCAGGCTCTGAGCCATCAGCCCAGAGCCTGATGCGGGGCTCGAACTCACAGACCGCGAGATCGTGACCTGGCTGAAGTCAGACGCTTAACCGACTGCGCCACCCAGGCGCCCCGAGAACATCATTTTTTAAAAGTATTCTGTTCATAGTAATAAGCAAAATATAAAATACTTAGGATTAGGGGCGCCTGGGTGGCTCAGTCGGTCAAGCACCTGACTCTTAGTTTCGGCTCAGGTCATGATCTCACGGTTTGAGATCAAGTCCCACATCAAGCTCTGTGCTGACAGCATGGAGCCTGCTCGGGATTCTCTCTCTCTCACTCTCCCTCTGCTCCTCCCCTGCTCACTCTCTCTGTCTCTTTCTCAACAACATAAATAAATGAACTTAAAACAATTTTTTCAAGTAAAAAAAATACTTAGGATTAAACTTAAGGTTTACAGAAGGACATAAGGTGAATGATTTAGTGAAGAGAGCAATACCATGGTGTAGGATTTTATCGTATTTTGTAATTTTTTTAATTTTAAGTAAACTCTGTGCCGTACGTGGGGCTCGAACTCCAGACCCTGAGATCAGGAGTTGCATTCTCTACCGAATGAGCCAGCTAGGCGCCCCCTGAATGCAAAATTTTTAAAAAGTCAACACTGCAAAAGAGACTGGATAGCAAATCTTTTTCAGCTTTGCGAGCGTCTCCATTCTGCCACAACACCACACGGGACCACAGACAGCGCGTGAATGAACGTGTTCTGATAGAACTGTATTTATGGAGACCGTCAGAGGGACCTAGTTTGCCAACCCCTGCTACAAATGACTCCCTCAAGCACAAAATAACTACAGCAAACACTATGGTACATCTAAATGGTGCCCTCTCTGGAAATATTCCCTGGGGAGGAATTCTTGGAACTTGGATTACCGGACCAAGAAGTATAAAATGCATTTTTGGGGCACCTCAGTGGCTCAGTCGGTTGGGCGTCCGACTTCGGCTCAGGTCCCAATCTCAGGGTTGTGAGTTCAAGCCCCACGTCGGGCTCTGTGCTGACAGCTCAGAGCCTAGAACCTGCTTCAGATTCTGTATCTCCCTCTCTCTCTGCCCCTCCCCTGCTCACTTTCTGTCTCTCTCTCTCAAAAATAAACATAAAAAAATTTGTTTAATGCATTTCTGGTTTTGGCCACATCTTGCCACCTTGCACGTAACCAGTTATCCTTAAGGGTGACCATTTCACACTAAATATCACCAGTATTAGAGAAATCTTCCCCAAATTAAGTTAATCAGTTTTTTTCTAAGTTTATCTTTTATCTTGAAAGAGAGAGAGTGGGAGACAGAGACTCTCACGCAGGCTCCGCACTGTCAGCACAGAGCCCGACACGGGACTCGATCCCACGAACTGTGAGATCATGACTCATGAAATCAAGAGGCGGAGGCTCAGCTGAGTGAGCCACCCAGGTGCCCCAAGTTAATCGGCTTTCAATAGAACTTCTGCAGTAATTATTGAGGGGAAACATCTTTTTTCCTGTTATATTTTTCAGAGTCGCCAGGGTGTCTCCTCTGAGGCAGCGTGCGATGGCGTTCCTATTACTGTATGCAATGTCTATTTCGGGGCCCCTTAGCCTCAAATATTTCAGTTCTTGTGCTATTTAAAGACAATCTTTTATATTTACTTTAAAGGATTTCCTTTGAAGACGCTAATTTAGCCAAGATGGAGTGTTGTGGGTTAGCCGCTCTGAGGTTCATGAGCGGGACTGAAGTCAGGACTCCGCGAGCGGAGTCTCCCAGCTGCTTCCAGGCCACTTGGTGGGACTTTGGGAGCACGGCCCTTCCTGGCCACTCCTGTCCCTGTGCTGCCAAGGCCTTCTCCTAAGGGGGTCAAACGAAGGAGGGAACCGAGCCTGTGGGATCGCCCGTCATCATGAGGCCATTTGGAGCAGTTTGCCTTTAACAGTGTCTCAAACTTAATGTCCAGTGTAATTGCACGCGCTGTATATGGATGTAAATCCGTGCGGGGTGAAGACCTTTCACTTTTGACTTGTCTGTGTCAAACGAATGGGCAAAGGCACCATCCCCCAAAATGAAGTCGTGAAGTGACTCAAAGTTGTTTCCCTGAAACAAAAGCCAGCAGGTGCTAGAATCTCAGGACTTCTGCAGCAAACCTTCCCCATACAGCGCCCATGGGAAGACAGACCCTCCTCAACAGGTGAGGGCTGCCGGCAGCTGGCCAAGGGCACTAGCCCGAGATGCTCCCGCAGGGCCTCTGCCTCAAACCTGGACCCGCCAACCCCAACGGGGCGTGCCAGCTCTTCACAAAACCCAGGAGGGAGGCTCTGTTCCTGGTGGTTCCGGTTACAGTGTGGAAACTGAGGCACGGGGACCAAGGGCTTCTAACCAGCCCGTGAACTGGGCCGTAGCCCTGCATCCCCCCTGCCTGCCCATGTCTTTCTCATGACTCCTGCCCTTCCCCTCACTTCCAAACGGCCTGCTCTCGGCCTCCTCGGAGCCTGAAAGGCACGTGACCCAGTCTTTTCTGAATTATGCTTAAGAAAGAAAATACAGGGGCGCCTGGGTGGCTCCGTCGGTTGAGCGTCCGACTCTTGATTTCAGCTCAAGTCACAATCTCATGGTTCATGGGTTTGAGTTCTGCGTCGGGCTCTGTGCTGACAGCTTGGAGCCTGCTTGGTTTTCTCTCTCTCTCTCTCTCTCTCTCCCTCAAAATAAATAATCTTAAAAAAAAAAAAAAAAGGAAGGCTGGGTGTCTGGGGGCTCAGTCAGTTAAGCATTTGACTTTGACTCAGGTCGTGATCTCACAGTTTGTGAATTCAAGCCCCACGTTGGGCTCTGTGCTCACAGCTCAGAGCCTGGAGCCTGCTTCAGATTCTGTGTCTCCCTCTCTGCCCCTCCCCTGCTCACACTCTGTCTCTCTCTCAAGAATAAACAAACATTGAAAAAAAAAAAAAGAAAGGCAAGTACATCACCTCCTCGGAGAAGCCAGCACCATCCATGGATGCACGTGGCATTGTCTCGGGTGCTCAGGGACACTTTGGGCCCAGGCGTCCACGCTCAGTTCTGGCTCCACACCTTAGCAGCTCCCACACTCACCGTCCCACTGTCTGAGCTCCTGCCAAAGGCCCCACCGTGACTCAGAGCCCTGCATGGGCCACCCCTGCAGCGCTCCCCATTCCCAGGGTCTCTTTTCCAGAAGACCCTCTGCGTGCCTCCCCTATCATGGGGTTGGCCCCCAGCCTCGGGCCCCAGCAGGCCCTGGGCCAAGCACAGCTGTCTTTGGAGGCCCCCTCGGCCTTCGAGTGGTCACCCGCTCTGATTTCAGGGAGCAATTTGCCTTCAGTGCACCCACGATTTGGATGGAATCCCAGCGTTTTGTCCTTGACATGGTGTACTTCCTGCCCGGGCACCGGGCCCTGGACTCGGGAGGCCGATCCAGGGCACGCAGGCTGCCCGCAGAGGCCCAGGCCCTTCCGGTCAGAAGTGAGGGCCACACGGCGGGTGTCCACCCCACTGCATGGAAAATCTCCTGGGGAGACTCTGAAACACCGCCGAGCAGGTGCACGCCTGTTTCTGGCTTAGCGGAGGCGGCAGGGGCGCCCACACTCACGCCTCCCCGGCCCGTCCTGGGCAGTCGGGCTACAACCCGCCGAGTCCCAGCCACCTCCATCCACACGGGGCCCAGCCAGGCAGCAAACCCGGGCACTGGAACTGTGCTAGCTGCCAGCTCATAGCTCCAGCCACATAGGGGGACATGAACGTGCCAGACAGGAAGGATGTGCAGGGTGTGCACTGGTGCGCGGGGGAGGCACTGTGTCCATGGTGACCTGAGGCCTGGCCTCTGGTCTCTGTGGGCCCGGCACAAACTAGGACAGAACTCCCCACCCCGGGTCCCGGACCCCGTCTGCCGTCCGCAGGCCCCGCGTCCATTCAGCTTCCCTGAGGCTCTCTCTGGAGGCCACTGGGCCCCCCCACCAGCCGGCTCACCCCGGGGTGCGGAGAGAGGGATCCCAAGGGCATAAAGGGCTTTTCTGTCCCGCTCAGTCAGGAGGCCAGTGAACCAGGAGTGTGGTGGGTGACCGCAGTGTGGGCTGCATCCTGCCTCCAGGGCCCACGCTCTCCTTAGACCCCCAGGACATCCCGCATGGCTTTCACAGGGCATTGGTAAGTGTCTTCTGCCTGGTCACCCCAGAGGCCTGCATCATGTCCCTCTCCCCGCTCCTCCTCCTCAAAAGGCCCTTTGAAGCTACTTCTCCTTCCCTTCTCTGTGCTCGGGGGACCCGGGTTCCTTCCTTTCTCTGTGTTCCCCGAGGACCACTGAGGTCCTCTCCTTTCTCTGTGCTCCCCAAGGACTGGGGTTCCTTTCCTTCCCTGTGCTCCCCGAGGACCACCAGGGTCCCTTCCTTTCTCTGTGCTCCCCGAGGACCGGGGTTCTTTCCCTTTATGTGCTCCCAGGAGTGGGGATGGCTAGGAAACCAGCTCCTGTCCTGGAGTCCTCACCTGGGGACTGTTAACTTCCAGCTTCTTAGAAGTGAGGACTTTCTGCTTTCCTGGTTCATTTGGGGGTAATTAGTACAGGAAGCTGAAGCTGATGCCCACTGTAGGGCCAGAGAATGTCTGTGATGTGTAAATAAATGGAATTCTGTGCAGAAAAACGCACGATCGCCCATGCAGTGTCGGTTGGTTGGAGGGGACGCTCTGCTTTCCATAGCCTCCTTCATTATACCTAAAATGATGTCCCCGTGACTTCTGCACATTTTCTGCCGCAGGACAGACCCTCCCTCCCTCGGCTCCCGCTGTGCCCCCCGCTGGCAGCGCGCTGCTGAGCCGGAGAAAGAAGGTTTGAACCCGGCCCGGCTTCCTGCTGTCAGCCTGTGAGCTTTATAGGAAATTCTTGAGCTCAGATGCGGCGATATTTTAAAGTCTTGGAGCCAGGTTGCTGCGAACCTTGAGAGCCCTGTGCTGGCGTGGAGCCCACAGAAGAGCTGGGGGGCCCCCTTTATCCCACAGAGGAGCCTCCCGCCGGCCCACCCTCTGTTTTTTTCTCTCTTGCAAACCTGTCTTTGCCAAGAGCCTGCCTCCCTTTTCCCTGTTCTCCTTCCTCCATCCACACCCCTCTCTTTCCTTCCACTTTTCTATCATTTTTATTTCTCCTCTGTCTGCTTCCACTCTGTACTGTTTTTATTCCCGTAAATATAACCGGACCTTGTTGTTGTTTCACCTTTGACATCTGTTCCAATTTTTTCTCTAACATTGAATTAAAAAACAAACAAACAAAAACTCCCCTTGGGTGCTAACCTGCGGTCACACTGATGTCCCACGGCCACAGTCCGTAAACTTCCTGGTAATGGGACAGGTGAACCACACCACCTGTGCGGGGCTCTGGGCCCCACGCCCGGGGCTGGGGCCTCCCTCTCACTCTCCGTCCAGGACGTAGAAGTCTATGCCAAGTGACGGTGTGGTTCCATCCCAACCTCATGTCAGAGACCCCCCCCCCCCCAGAGCTAAAGCAATAATGACCTCACCGCTTGACCTGTGGTGTGGATAACCTCTGTTCGCCTGGATTTTTCCACGAGAAAAAGAGAATCTCTCCGATGGTGAAAAACACCAGGTTTGTTGCTGGAGACTTTCCCGTGGGGGGCCTACTGCAGCCCAGGTGCAGTTTCTACCCACCTTGTGCCCCCCACCACACAGACCCTGCTTCCGGGGTGCCCTCCAGCCTGCAGCTCAGCTGACTGGACCAACGAGGAGGTGGGGAGGGGTGCCTGCCCGGTGGGGCCACAGTAGTCACACAATCTAAAGCCAGAAGCTCTGTGTCCTGGGGCGCCTGGGTGGTGCGGTCGGTTAAGCGCCTGACTTCAGCTCAGCTCATGATCTCCCGGTTAGTGAGTTCAAGCCCGGGGGTCGGACTCTGGGCTGACAGCTCGGAGCCTGGAGCCTGCTTCGGATTCTGTGTCTCCCTCTCTCTGCCCCTACCCCACTTGTGCTGTCTCTCTCTCTCTCTCCCTCAAAAAATAAACATTTAAAAAAATGTATAAAAAGTCCTTAGGCAAACATTGGGCAACCTGACCTTGCTCTCACTGAGACCATCAAGTAGGACAATGACCTCACGACGTAAAGATCTTGTCCACGCGTACTTGTATGTAACGTGAGTCCCGACATGTACTACACAGAATGTATGGCTCAGCGCCTAGAACAAACTCCATCGAAGGAGGTGCTAATCATCCGAGACTCCGTGAAGACAACACACATTCCTCCCAAACGAGGAACCGACGTTGCGGAACGAGCGGAGCAGCGGATCGCTCGCTGGCGGCTGCGTCTTTACAAAGCTCTGACAGAGCCAGGCTGCGGTTCCGGGGTTGCCTCCAGGCTGTCCTCCTGATTGAGGCCTCGGCCGGCGCCAACCGCAGCCGCTCCTCCCCTGGCGCTCGGGCACCTGGGCCTGCATCCTCCTCCGCGTCTCCGCGAAGTCCGTCTTGTGGGCAGAAGGCGATGCCTCCCTTATAGTGATTTCCGGTTAACATTGTCCCTTCTCGGTTTCCGTGCATGCGCGGGGGGAGGGGTTGCGTGCGTGTGTGTGTGTGTGTGTGTGTCTGCACACGCGCGCGCGGGGATGGGGGGGTTCTGTGCATGCGTGCCGCGGGGGGGGGGTGGGGTTCCGTCATCCCTACCTCGTCACTGGACAGGGTCCTCAAGCTCCGGCTGTCACTGAGGCTGAGGTGTCACCGCGCAGAGCCATGCAGCCTGCACGTGAGGGTCCCCTCCCCCCCCCACACCCACCGTGCACACCCGACGGACGCCCTGCACAGCCTGCCGACAGCCGGTCCCCAGGACGCCCTTCATCAGGACGCGCGCGGCAGCCAGAGGCGCGTAGACACCCCGGTTTGGGCAGGAAGGGGACAGTGTCCTGGTGCAGCGCTGTCTGCAGCAGGTCCCCCCTCACCGAGAAGACATCCTGCAGGGATCCTTGACCCTTGCAGTTGGGCTGGGTTCTCCTTTCCGTGGCCTCTGCACGCCAGGCCCTGAACGGAACGAATGGCCACCAGTGATTCGTCGATAGCCGTCATAACAGAGCGACAGAGGCAACTCGCATCCACTGGCCCTTAAAACTTCTACCTGGGAGCGACTCACATCATTTCTGCCCGCATACTGATGGGCAAAGCAAACCCACGGCCACATCCGACCGCCAGTGGTTTGAGGGCGGTGTGATCTCCCTGGTGCCCAGGAGGAGGAAGAACAGTAAACGACCCCCCCCCCTCTTCGGCCAGAACCCTGCCACAATGATTCGATCCTGATTCCCCATCTAGCCCATGGCAACCCACACCTTCACCCCTCTGTCCAAGGCCCCACCAACCTCTCAGCTTTAGCTGTTTCTGGGTGAGAGTCAGGTAGGGGGTCTGGACTGCTCTCCGTGCATGGGGTCACAAGTCCCGCTCCCCAGGGACTCTCGCGGACCGCCACTCAGCGGGGCAGGTTGAGAGAGTGGAAAAGAGCCACCAGCACCCCCACGGAGGGAGACAAATGCTCTGCACACCAGTTCTCCCCCAGACCATGGCTCCTGCCTTCCTCGTATATCCTGGAATTCCGGAGGTGATGAATTAAGAAGCTTACAACCGGATGTGCGATATACGGTGTTTTATCCACTGTGTTCAGCCTCCGCGGTCGGGGTGGCTGAAAAGAATCCATTTCAAGGAAGCAACGGGCTTTGGAGTCTCTGACACCAGAGCCATGCGGTTTACAGTCCCTGGAAAATGCATCTGGCTCCAAGTTTTCCGGCGCCTACAGCCAGAGGAGACCCCAGGTTACGCAGACTTAAAATGTGGGCAACAGAAAACAGATGCCTGCAACCGCGGAGGCTAAATATTTCCTGGAATGGAACTCACGCAGGGATCGAGTGCTCCTTGTAGCAGACCATATCGACTACCACTGCAGTTCTACAAGAAATGTTAGTGAGCTTCTCAGCACAAAGCTCCGTATGAGCAGAGGATGTACCCACGAACTCAAATCTGGGGTTGTCTGTAGTGGGAGACTCGGCTCGGTGAATTCCGACGCACAGGGATACATCTCAGAGCCAGGAGATGCGGGCAGGTCGCCTGTCCCTTAACCCGCCCCCCCCCCCCGATTCAGCATCCCAGGCTGCCTCCCACCCAGACAGGAAAGGCCGTGTGCGTTCAGGCACTTTTTGTGATCATCACGGTAGGTTTGGGCTTTTCTCAAACGAGATGGAGCGCCTCTGAAGCGTTTCACTTAGGGGGCGGGACGAGACCTGGGTTTGAGGGGGGCTGCCTGGCTGTCCTGCCGGTTAGGCTGGGTAAGAGGGAGAGAAACCAGGTCCTCGGCGATTCTCAAGGTGAGGTAAGAGATGATGACCGTGGGCCTGACCAAGACACAGATTGGCAGAGAGGAATGGATGGTTTCCAGGGGAACCTGGGAAGTAAAATCCACAGAACAGAACTAGTGACAAAGTCCTAGTCCCCAGAGGAGTCAGGGACAGCGTCCAAGTGGACACAGGAGGCTCTTCTGGTCTCGGCCCCGGGTGGGGAGCACTGCCTGGAGCAGACCAGGGAGGAACGGACGAGGAGTGTGCATTGCAGAGCGTGGTGCAAGGTGGGTCCAATGAGGCGGCTGGGAGGTGTCAGGGTGCCTCGGGGACCGAGGCTCAGGAAAGGGACCGGCATGGCAGTAAACGGCAGGGTGTGCGTGACAGGTGCATGATGGGTGCAACCTTGAGGGCTGATGCCGCCATCCCGGGGGAGTGTGAAGAGAGAACAGTGGAGTGAGGGGCAGCCGAGTGGTGACGAGGAAAGCAGCCAGGTCCCGGTGGGTGTCCTAGATGCCAAGCAGATTAGCGTCCTGAGGAAGAAACGCATTCCAGACGGATCACGTGAGGACTGAAACTTGGCGGTGTGTCCTCGCCAAGGACAGACGCGCAGTGTCTTCCCGATCTGTCTAATGGGAGACATCCGGGTCTCTGGGATGTCACCTCCCCGGCCACATCCTCCACAACTTTATGGCCACACACCCCTTCTCACAACCTGCCAGGACTTCATCTTTCCATTTTTCCAGTGCTCGTCCTGTTGTAGGAGAAAGAACAAATAAGCTGAGAAGCGGCATTATATCACTCCGTCAGGTCTTTGAAGCAGCTCCTTAAAAAGATTGCTGACTTTATTTTTACTTTTTGTTAACGTTTATTCATTTTTGAGAGACAGAGAGAGGCAGAGTATGAGCGGGGAAGGGGCAGAGAGAGAGGGAGACACAGAATCCGAAGCAGGCTCCAGGCTCCGAGCTGTCAGCACAGAGCCCGACGCGGGGCTCGAACTCACGAACCGTGAGATCATGACCTGAGCCGAAGTCAGACACTCGAGTGACTGAGCCACCTAGGCGCCCCTGCTGACTTTATTTTTAAATGATTAAAGAGACCAGGGGCATCTGGGTGGCTCAGTTGGTTAAGCATCCCACTTCAGCTCAGATCATGATCTCGCAGTTCGTGAGTTCAAGCCCTGCGTCGGGCTCTGTGCTGACAGCTCAGAGCCTGGAGCCTTTTTGGATTCTGTGTCTCCTTTTCTCTCTCTCTCTCTGCCCCTCCCCTGCTCACGTTCTGTTTCTGTGTCCCTCTCAAAAATAAATAAACATTTAAAAAAATTTTTTTAATTTCCAAATTTGAAAAGAAAGGCAGGACTGGTTTAAGAAAGGGAAAAAAAAGGGGCGCCTGGGTGGCTCAGTCGGTTAAGCGTCCGACTTCGGCTCAGGTCATGATCTCACGGTCCGTGGGTTCGAGCCCCACGTCAGGCTCTGTGCTGACAGCTCAGAGCCTGGAGCCTGCTTCGGATTCTGTGTCTCCCTCTGTCTCTGCCCCTTCCCCACTCGTGCTCTGACTCTGTCTCAAAAATAAATAAACATTAAAAAAAATTTTTTAAAAAGGCAAAATCATATTCTGAGATGCAAGGATCAAGTTTTGTGTTTCTACTTCCCAGCCTTCTGTGATAAAACACACTAAAAGTATCTAAAAGAAACTAACCATCCACCAACCCTGACTCTGTTGTTTTTCAAAATAAGGACCAGCATCGTGGATTTTCTAAAAGTCATAAATTATTCTGATATTTTTAGTAATGCAATAACCACATGTTCCATATGAGTAAAATATGGCTAAAAAAAATTACGCGTTGTTCTTGGAAAAAGTGGAATTCTCTACTTGTGTCTAACACAAACCAGTCTCTCTTTGTAAATAAGATTCCAGAAAGGTCATATTTAACTGTTCAAAACATGGTATATCAAAGATGCAAGTAAATTGTTGTATCATTTGTCTGAAAAGTATTTCAGCATATAATAGCTCTGTACAAAACAGGATGAGATTTGAGCACAGCCAGCTAGTCTTGGAGCATTTTAAGACAGTGGGTGTGAAAAGCAGCACCCGGCCGTTGCCATCTGGCCCGCAGGCCTGCAGAACCGCTCAGGAAATCCACACGCCGGGGGTCTGCTGTCCTGGCTCTTAAGAATTCTCGGGTGTTGTGATCCTGGAATGTTCACACGTTTTAAAAATCAGCCTTTCTGTGTTCGTGTAAGGAAGGACGGATGGGCTATTTGGTAACACACATAAAAAGAAAAGTGTTTTTGGGGCACCTGGGTGGCTCAGTCGGTTGAGCGTCCGACTTCGGCTCAGGTCATGATCTCACAGTCCGTGAGTTCGAGCCCCGCGTCAGGCTCTGTGCTGACAGCTCAGAGCCTGGAGCCCATTTCAGATTCTGTGTCTCCCTCTCTCTCTGCCCCTCCCCTGTTCATACTCTGTCTCTCTCTGTCTCAAAAATAAAATAAAACGTTAAAAAAAAATTAAAAAAAAAAAAGAAAAGTGGTTTTGAAGATCGAGTAACAGAGACAGGTAGGTTAGTATCGTTTTCTTAAGTAAAAATGGGATTTTAGTTCGATTATACAGTCCCCCGGATTATGGGGGTTTGCAGCGCCTGAATAAGAGGAACCCCTTACCAACGCTTAAACAGTCACAGCGCTCGCACAGCAGACAGGCCGAGGGCGCTGTTCAATTATTACGGGAGGAAGGGAGGGCGGATGGGAGTGGACGTTTGCGCCGGAATCTGTCCTGCCGCTCCTTTCATTCCTACAACCGCTCGTTACTATGACGCATTTTACTACAACTCGGTTTAAGAGGAAAAAAGTGCACAGAAGGTCAGAGTGGGCTGTCCACACAAAGATACTTTAGTTCCCTAAAATAACCATTTAAATAGCCAATATGTCTAACTGGCAAATAAGGAACATACACATCATTAACAAATAGAACTATATGTAATGAAATAGAGTACATTCACTTAAGTTCCTAAGTACGTAATGTGCGAATCTATGTAAGGAAGTGGTTCCATCACCAGGTGCGCTCAGTGAATGGGGCTGTGGAGACGATGAAGGTCATCTGGTCCAATTTCTTTCGCACGCAGGCACCCTACAAACGTTACTGCATGTTGCCCACGTGTTAAGCATCTGTGGGCACCACCGCGAGGCACTCTTTGAAGCCTGGTTGTGTCTGGGGCTCCTGGGTGGCTTGGTCGGTCGAGTATCCAGCTTCGGCTCGGTGGTCTCGTGGTCCGTGAATCCGAGCCCCACGTCAGGCTCTGTGCTGACAGCTCGGAGCCTGGAGCCTGCTTCGGATTGTGTCTCCCTCTCCCTCTGCCCCTCCCCCCATCACGCTCTGTCTCTCTCTCTCTCTGTGGAAAATAAATAAAACATTAAAAAAATTTTTTTAAGCCTCTTACAACCCCCACACTGGCCATCCACACCTGCTGGACCCCTTGACCTGTCCTGCACCCATGCTGCTCCCTTCCTGCCTCCTCCCGCATTGACTTGCACACCCCAGATTCTTCCCAATCCAATGAGTAATTCGCCCTATCCAGCCCCTCCTCCCAAACTCATTCCAGAACACCCTATAAACACCAGATGCTCTTAAACTGCCTCAGAACCTTTTCCTCTCTCAATGTTTATTAAGAACCCCAAAGAGCTTCTGTTTATGTGGATTATATGTGTTAATATTTTCCATAGTAGAAATTAAAATGGCTAAGCCCCAAACATTTATTTCAAACATAATAATTATAGGGGCGCCTGGGTGGCTCAGTCAGTTGAGCACCAGACCTCAGTTCAGGTCATGATCTCACAGTCTGTGAGTTCGAGCCCCGTGTCGGGGTCTGTGCTGATGGCTCAGAGCCTGGAGCCTGCTTCTGATTCTGTATCTCCCTCTCTCTCTGACCCTCCCCCACTCATGCTCTGTCTCTCTCTCTCTCTGTCAAAAATAAATAAAACATTAAAAAAATTTCAAACATAATGACACATGAACATAAATGACGGCTTTTGCAAGAAAATCACTGTACATTCCAAAACCAATTTAATGAGCAAACACTATTTCACTCTTAAGCAGATCTGCCCTGGGAGTCAGCTGGGTTCTCAGTCGCTTCCGTGTTCTGTCTCTTCTGATAGGTTCTTTTGGTGAAATACGTGAAGAAAATCTGGCCTGGCACAGATAAGTAGTTGGGACAGGGGGAATCCTTTAACACATTGTCCGATTAGTATGGATATTGTTCTTTGATAAGATACCAGAACCAGGCAAACAGTCATTTCTTAAACTTTAATCGCAAGGTGGAATCAAAATCCTGCCAGGTGCTGGACCTGGCTCCAGCCCAAGGCTGCACGAGAGACAGAGACGTGGCTCTTCTGTGCTGCTTCCGACGGGTACGGGACGTAAAGACACCATGTTGACCGCTGCATCAGGTTGCCTTTAAGTGAGAGAGCCAGGGTTTGACTTTCTTCGTGAGGTTGGAAATCGAAATAATCTAAATAATCTAAAATAAATGTCTGATGGCCTTCAGCACACAGCTTGGATGCTGTTTTCTCCAGGTAATGCATTCACTCCTATGCAATTGAAGTCAATTCCATAAATCAGTTTAAATGTTCCTGGAGAAAGATCACACCCAGGTCGCAATTTTCTGTGCCATTTAAAAACGACATTGAGGGGTTGTGTATCTTCTCGTCTCTGAACTATTCTCTCTACTCCTGATTGGGTGCCGATTACACTTGTGAGCAGCAGGACTAACACCGGGAAAGAGACGATCACTGGGCAACCCAGTGCCTCCTCAGCAAACCGGCCGGCACATCGCAACGCCAGTGCAGTCTCTCCCTCATTTACATGTGCACGGTCAGCACCTGGAGCATCACCTCTGCTGTGTGTGTGCATGCATCGTGTGCATGTGTGTGCACGTGTGTGTCAGTGTGTGTGTGCATGGGTTGCATGTGTGCCCGTGTGTGCATTCACAGCATGCATTCGTGTGTGTGCATGTGTGTCTGTGTGCCAGCATGTGGGGTGTGCGCACACGTGTGCATGTCAGCGTGTGCATGTGTGCACACGTGTGTGTGCACACGTGTGCATGCCAGTGTGGGTGTGCGTGTGCATACGTGTGTGCCAGTGGGGGGGCAGGTGTGCACGTTCACACACGTGCATGTCCATATGGGTGTGCGTGTGAGCATTCACACGTGTGTGTCAATGTGAGTGTGGGTGTGAGTGCGTGCACGTTTGCGTGTCAGTATGGGTATGCGTGTGTGAGGGTTCACACATGTGTGTCCATGTGAGTGGGTGCGCACATGACAGGGTCCGTGTGTGCATGCACACATGTGTGTCAGTGTATGTGCATGCATTCATGTGCGTGTCAGTGTGGGTGTGCATGTACACGTGTGTCACCGTGGGTGTGGATGTCAGTGTGGGTGTGTGAGCATGCACACGTATGCGTGTCAGTGCATGGGTGTGCATGCATATGAGTGTATCAGTGCAGGTATGTGTGTACATGAGCATGTGTGTGTGTGTGCACGTGCATGTGCACATCCGTGTGAGTGTGCTTTCCCTGCCATTTCCCACCACTCTCCTCCCATGCTTGTCACTAGCTGCCCGATTTTGGAATCTGACCTGATCCTCACTCTCAAAAACCTCCGCTCACCTCCCATCGGGCCCCGCCGTCCTCCCCCTACACCAGCCCTTGTCCAGCCCAGGACATTGTGTGTCCTCGGTGCCCTGTCCTGGGCAGGTTGTACACGTCAAGAAGAGCCAACAGCCCCCGAGAATCTCCACAATCCCCCAGACTCCGAGTCTGCACCCTGGCACTGACGCCCAGCGCTCTCTGGACTGCCCATGTCCCCCGTGCGGACCGCTGTTGCCCCCACTGCTGGAGTGGAAGCTTGTGAGCCTGGCAGGTCCTGGTCCGGGCTGCCCTCCAGGCCCCGCGCAGAACAGGCCTCAAGAGGAGTGCGAGTGGGCAGATGCCTCTGCCCGCTGGGGGTTTCTCTGAGCCCCTGCTCACTTCTCACTCATCCTGCCGACTCCACTCCTCAGACCGGGCCCCGGGAACATAGGAGCAAACCATGCGTGGCCAGGCGTCACCACGGGTGTGATCCCAGGCCCCCTGGAAAGTGGCAGCGAACCCAGGGAACCGGAGCCAACACCCTGCTGTAGGGAGGCATCCAAACCCTGCTTCCAAGGCGCCAGATAAGGAGGTTGAGTGAGATAAATGTGCGCTTAGCTGATCCCCTACGGACGGTGCTGTTACCTAGACCCTCGGGGTGTGTGTGGCTGCGCCCCCTGTTTACGATGTGCATCCTCACCCCAGCTCCACGGGGAGGCCAACCCCCAGGTTCGACTCCACGGGGAAGCGCACGGCCCCCCACCCCCCAGTGACCTCTCTTCCCCAGCTGCTGTAAAAACCCCTTTGATGCCTCTGTTTAGCTCTGTTTAAACAACACCACTGGACCCCTGCAGGCTGCTATCCACAGGCTGGGTGGCCTTGCTTTTTTATGCAGAGGGTGTTGAGAAACTCCTGTGAAACTGTGGATAATTAGCCTTTATTGCTTCTCATTAGGAGGAGATTGTCACTCAGCGCAGATGGGCCCTGGGAGGGGCTGGGGGACCGGCCTGCATTTCTCCGCTCCCTGGAGACGGGTCCTGTCTCCATCTTCTGTCTCCATCTTCGTGGTCCCCAGGTGCTGCGGGCGGGTGTTCCCACAGGACACTGTGGTTTCTCGGGGGCCGTGGAGCCCGCACGTGCAAGATGTAGCTGTTTGAGGACAAAGGACTAATTGGAGAGGGGTGCGTGGTGACGATGCCAGGTTTACGGCTCCCCTGCAGGCGTAGAGATTGGCACGGACTTGGCTCTTTAAATCCTCGTTTGGAGACACTTAGAGAACCACAGGCACCTGCAGAGGCCGCACACCGTGCACGCGGGGAGACCATGTCCTGTCTCCGGGCCCCGGTCCTCCTTAGCTGCAGTAAGATGGCGAGGCCAGCGAGCCGGCCTGGCTTCCACGTGGGTGTCACAGTCATGAATCACCTGTGAACGTTTGTGTCGCTGTCCCCACAAGGCCCCCCCCTCCCAGCCCGAACCCCTGCAGGCATGGATCTCCCTCAAAATGTCACTGCAAAAGGCCAGGAAGAGGCAGGCAAGAGTCTCCCCTGGAGAACACGCAGCCGGAAGACGGGCACGTGCAGAGATGGCCTCCCAGTCGTTGGCCAACGGGGACGCGCACGGTGAGAGCGCACGAGAGCGGGACTCACCCGGGGACGTGCACGGTAAGAGCCCACGAGACAGGGGACACACCCAGGGACACCCGCGTGGGCGCACACGAGGCCGTGGGACGCACCCGCCAGCGTAGCAACAGCGGCCGGGCCCCGCGTGCTGGTGAGGATGCGGTGGGGCGGGAACATGGTGATCGTGACCCACCGTCGGGCTGACTTGGACCTACCAATATCTCTGGCTGTCGTTCTGTCACAGAGATCTCTTCAAAACAGCCCTGTTGAAGGTGCCAGGTTGTCCAGTCTTGCCAATAAAGCAGGGGCCCAGTGGAGCCAGGTGCCACCCCTCGTCCCCTGCCCCCCATGCAGTGGCCTCCACGGACCCGTGTCCACCCCGAATGCCGCGGGCTCTCTCGTCCTTCCCTACGCCCATGCTCAGAAGTCCAGGCCTCCCGGAGAGCCCCCTCCTCTAGCTGCCCCCAGGATGTGCCCATCACTGCTCCATCGTGTGCACCATTCTGAATTTTAGTTGCCTGTGGAAACCTGTCTTCCCCACCAGCCCCTCAAGGGCAGGGTCCACATCTGATTGCCCCCCGAGGACCCAACCTCCAGTATGCACAAGGTGCTTAATAATGTTCGTAAGCTATGCCCTTCACTGGCCTGGTGAGGAAAGTGCTAGTCGGGCCCCACTTTTCAGGTGGGGAAGCCAAGGGGCGAGGCCTGCCTGCCTTCTGATCCCCGGGAAAACGATTGTCCTCCCGAGGCAATGCCGGCTTGCGGAAAACTCACCAATTGCAGTCGAGGAAGGTTTACAAAATGAAGGCCTAGCCCTATGCAATCCCACGCTCGCTGCTGGGAACACCGGGCTGTGACTTTGCAGCCATCTGTGACAGCCCGACATTTGCATGTTGCGGAGAGGAAGCGTGGGGCTCAGGCTAAGAATAGAAAGAACACCGAAAACGAAAGCTGGAAGTTAGAGGCCAGAGGCCAGAGGCCAGCCGGCCTCCCTGCAGGTGCGCGTTGGAGGAGGGCTTGGCGGGGGCGGCAGCGAATCCGGCCTCGGTTTCCTGCTCCTGGGCCTTTAGCACGGTGTCCGGCAGGAGGCCAGGGCAGCGATACGTGTCCCCGAGAAACAGGGAGAACAAAGCTGGGGTCCCCGCAGCCGTTTCTGGAGAAACAACCCCCCACCCCCACCCCATGCACCAGATTCGGACCACGGCTCACAGGGGAACGGGTTTTGTGATGGAGAAAGGCGGGCTAGGGTTGGGGTCCGGCCCCCACGTACGTTCCGCGTCACGTCCCTTGTGCTCACCCCCATTTCCTCATCTGTAAGATTAGGACGGTCCCTGGGATGAATGAATGAGTTAAGAATGCTGCATTTAGGGGCACCTGGGGGGCTCAGTCCCTTAAGCATCTGACTTTTGATCTGGGCTCAGGTCATGATCTCAGGGTTGGAGAGTTCCAAGCCCTGCATCGGGCTCTGTGCTAACAGCGCGGAGCCTGCCCGGGATTCTCTCTGTCCCTCCCTCTCTGCCCTTCTGCTCGCTCACTCTCTCTCAAAATAAATAAACTTAAAAAAAAAAAAAAGTGGCATTTAGGTCAGCGCCTGACATAGGGATGCACTCAATAGTAACAACTGCTCTGATTGTTTTTAATAGGAGACTTTTGCTCACGGGGCACCTTCTACGCCCTGGGGACAAGGAGACCACCTCCCACTCCCCCGCCCCCCACCCCCGCATTTACTCAGGGGGATGGACCTGCCGGCCTCCCCTCAGGCTCTGCGAGTGCCTGGAGGCGGGGACACTGACTTCACCCATGGCGACACCCTCAGGGTCTGCACAGTTGCTGGTATACAGCAGGCACTCAACTCTGCACACGGAAAGAAAACACTGAAGGCGTTCCTGACGGTTCTTTGACAGCTGAGCTGCAGCTGAGCTGGCTGGGGCGCTCACCCTCCTCCTGGGCCCCAGGGCTCCGTGTTTCCTGGAGCCTCACGTGCAGCACCCCCTCCCCCACGTGAACACCCTGAAAGGCCACTCAGGGGCTCTTGGCCCCTTGCTGTGTTGACTGGTCCATTTCACTCACTCTCATTTGTAAGGGGCAGTGGCCTACACGAAAGCTTCCTGCACGAACAGCTTCTTCACTCAACACGCTTCTACTGGGAGCTTCTGGGAGCCCGCACAAGGGCAAGGTGTGAGGCCCAACCCCCCCCTTCCCCCTCCCCCCCAGCACAGCTCAAGGGATCAATTCTGCAGGGCAGGAGCAAAGTCCCGCAGGGAGGAGGCGGGACCATCTCAGACCTCGTGTTAGGAAGGCTCCTTTCTGCCCCACAGATCTCTGTCCTTGAAGGCTGTGCCCGAGTTTGACAGATGGAGCTGTAGGACAGGACTCCCCCACCCCCCAGAGGGACCGCCAAGGAGAGCCAGGGAGCCTGAGAAGGTGCTGGGTGCCCTGGGGCGGAGGATCCCACCCACTGGGTTGTGGCCCCGGGTCCTTCACTTTGCATGTTGGAAAAACCCTTCCACAGACGACGTGATGCTGTTCCGGGCAGGAGGAGAGGCCGGAGGTGTGCTCAGGCACCCCCAGCCCTGCAGGGACAGGGAAAAAGAGCTGGGCGAGCTGCCACCCCGGAGGAGTCTGTGGGTCTCTCCGGTACTGTATGCACCCCAGCAGGGAGGCTGACCCCGGCTCCGACTAGAAGGTGTCACCACAGCTCTGAATGCACCTTGGTGCACAGCTCCAAGGGGCTTGGCTGTTGGGACCCGCTTGCGAGTAGTAAAGGTTTGTGGTCTGCATTCCTAGCCTCGCCCCAGGGCAGGTGGGGGATAGTTCTCCACCTTCAACCAAAGCTGGACCAGGGCCCCGGTTCTGGGGATGGGAAGCCAGGACCTGGTCCGCTGGGCTCCTGGGAACACGAGCCAGGGGACCCCAGCTGGGACTCGGGGTGGCTTCCTAGTACCCCCCCCCTTTTGATCCCTGCACCAAACAGACCATTACTCTGTGGTCTCTATAACAACCAGAGCAGCTACCCCCGACTGAGTCCTCACTGTGTCCAGGAAGGGCTTTGTATTTCTCACACTTTTCTTCCAAGTGTGATATTTCAGGGTTTGGGTCATTTGCACCAAAGATACAAAGAAATGTGCGAAAAGAAAAACATCATCTATTTTTTTCCAGTGGACTATACCTTCATTGGACCTTATTCACATGAGAGCTGATTGAAATACTGAATTCCCAGGGCTCTTGGGTGGCTCAGTCAGTTGAGTGTCCAACTCTTGATTTTTGGCTCAGGTCATGATCTGGTTCATGAGTTCGAGCCCCGCGTCGGGCTCTGTGCTGACAGCTCACAGCCTGGAGCCTGCTTCAGATCCTGCGTCTCCCTCTCTCTCTGCCCCTCCCCTGCTCGTGCTCTATCTCAAAACTAAAACATTAAAAAGAAAGAAAAAGGGAGGAAGGAAGAGAGGGAGGGAGGGAGGAAGGAAGGAAGACTGAAGTCCCTAAAAGTGTGTGCCATGTTCGGGGAGTTTTGCCAGAATGCATAATTTACGGTCAAATGGAGGCAAACTTTCCTGGTTCCTCCTGGCCAGGCACTCTGCGCACAGACAGTACACGGGGCTGTGTCCCCACGGGACAGGCCGAGCCTCTCCAAGTCTTGCAACAGGTAAGGGGGCTTCCGTTCCATGTTTCTCTGCCGCCAGCCCAGCATTCTACCTTCACAACAAGGATGCAAACTTCCAAGAAAAGTCAGAGAATCAACTAGCTAACAGGGTCCTATGTTTCTTCATAGGCGATTTCCAGTCCTTTCTGGAACAAAGCAGGCATGTATCCATACGTGTGCACATAGCATGCTTTGCCCAGAGAATTCTTTCAGCGGATTTGTTTCCCCACTTACTTTCCAGCAGGCAAACTGTAACCATTCTCATGACGTTGGTGACAAAAGTTAGTTTAATGGGGAAGGTTTTTTGGCTTTTTTTTCTTCACCATTTCATGGGCAGAGCAGGTCCTGGTAGAAGAATCGGACAGGAAGAGGAGGCCGAGGGTCTCCGTGAACGTAGAACAGCGCACTCAACCCCTCCCACCATCAACCCTTCTGCTGGTGCCAGTCACGCCGACATTTCCTGGGAGAAAGGACCACAGTCACCTGTCTGCAGACACTGCCCGCGCCTGGCCCCTCACATCTGCTCATACTGTCCATGCACAAATGAATGCATTGACCGAGGAATGAACCAGAAAACTCAGAATGGAACCATAGGTGGAGACCCCGAGTGGGGAGCCCGGCCCCATACTCAACTGCACCCCCTACTCAGAGCTGGCGGAGGCCAAGAGGAGAAGGTAACTCTCTCTGTCTTCCCTAAATAAAGGGATGTGCAGAGAGAAGCCTGGGGCAGGGGGAATCGGCTTGCATACGGTAATTCTCCCCCAGTGCTCGGTTCAGGGCCACAGAGCCCCCCATTCACCCCGGCTCCCCATACAGCTTCCTCGGTGCCCCAGCACCTGCTCCAGGTGGGCTCCTGCAGGTAAGGCACACGCCCTCCCATTTTCATCCCCAGGGCCTTTGTACGTCTGGCAGAGGGTGAGGATTTCATAAGTGATGGCAGGATGCCTGGACAGAGGCTGGATTGTGCTGGGAGGGAGTCGGGATCCCCGTTCCCCGCTGACCTAAGAACCGCGTCCTAATCATGGGGACAGTCTCTGCATCTGGTAGACTGCCTGGGAGGTGCTGGGCACCAGGGAGGGGGTGAATGATGCATTTGGGCTAACGAACACCCCTCAACACCTTAAAGGTGCAAAGAATTTTATTGTTGAAGTTTTTTGATGATAGCATTCCCCAGAGAGGCCACGAAAGGGGCACCGGCTTTAGGACCAACACACCTGGGGTTAAAATCTCACCTGGACATGGGGAGCTGGGTCCATCACAAGCCTCAGACTCCCTGCTCAGCTGGACAGACTCCACTCTACCGCCTGAGCCACTCAGGCACCGGGAAATGCATGGATTTTCTTTCTTTCTTTCTTTTTTTTTTTTTTTTGATTCGTTATGTTTAAGTCATCTCTACACCCAACGTGGGGCTCGAACTCACAACCGGAGATCGAGCCTCGCATGCTCTACTGACTGAGCCACCTAGGCACCCTGAGGTTCATGGATTTTCTTTTTTCTTTCTCTTTTTCTTTTGTTAAATTAGTTAATTTTTAAGTCATCTCTATACCCAACGTGGGGATTGAATTCATGACCCGGAGATCGTGTTTTACCTACTGAGCCACCCGGGCACCCTGAAGTTCATTGACTTTCTAAGGCAGGTGTGATTTGGGGCATGTGTAGCAGGGAGGGGTGAGGGGGACGGCTCTCCCCGAACGAACGTCGGCTGGAGGATCCCGGGCCCGGCCTGGCCACCCTGCCCTCTGCCTCCCCCCTCCCCACCATCCCCAGGGGCGCCCTATTTTAATATGTGTTGTCTGATCCCAAGCGAGGTGTCTTCAGTAGGAACGTGTGCGGTCCAAGTCGTGCTTCTGGTAAACGTGTCTCCAGAAGCAACACAGTTGCTTCCAGCAACCACGATCACACAAAAGCAAGAAAATTGTGACCCCCCCCCCCCAGCGGGAATTGGACAGGTTGGTGGGATATCACCACATTTACCAATGCCCGGAAGCCCTTGCCGCTAGTTCTCAGACAGTGGGAGGGACCCTCTATTACCCTGGAGGCCTGGAGGGTGGGGGTGGGCTGCTCAAGATAGAAGGGGCCTGAGTAGGTCTGGCTGGAAAGATAGCATCCATAACAGGGAGGGAGGAGGGTCCCGGAGCAGGTTGTTGAGAAGAGAAGAAGGGTGGGATCCCAACCCAGGGCCGGGCCTCCAGGCGGAGAGTTGGGGGGGTGGCCGGGGGTCCCAGCTGCGAACAAGCCAGCCCCCAGGCCAGGAAGTAGGGGAGCGTGTAGACAGGGGTGGGGGGGTGAGGGGGGTGGGGGGGGTGGCAGGGCTCAGGGGCCGGGCCAGCCCTGCATCTGGGGGAGGGACGGTCGTGGCATCTCCATCATGTGACCTCACGTGATACCTGGCGCGGCCAAGGGGCTCTGGCAGATGGATTAGGACTTTTTTTTTTATTTTTTTTTACATTTATTTATTTTTGAGAGACAGAGCACAAGTGGGGAGGGGCAGAGAGAGAAGGAGACAGAATCCGAAGCAGGCTACAGGCAGGCTCTGAGCTGTCAGCACAGAGCCCGACAGGGGGCTCGAACCCACAAACCGTGAGATCATGATCCTGAGCCGAAGTCAGACACTTAACCAACTGAGCCACCCAGGCGCCCCTGGCAGATGGATTAGGATGTTGAGACGGGGAGGTGCTGCCAGACTCCCCTGTAGTCGTGCGGGTCCTTGCATGGGCTGTGGGGGTGGGGAGGGCCGAGAGCCAGTGCGCACAGGGGCCTCCAGCACCTGGAAGAGCTTTATCTGGAGCCTAGTACACCCAGCAGTCGTAGGAAGTGTTTGCAGATCACCCTGAAGAACAAGGCGCCCAAAATCAGCCGGGCTGTGCTGAGAACGTCCAGTCTTCAGGGCTGCAAACCAGCCGCTCAGCAGAGCCCACGGATGGGTGACCCGAGGGCCCTGCTGGGGGCGCACCCCTGACCCAGAGACCTGGCCTCGGGCTAGTCCTCGGGGAGGGGTGCTGGATGGGGCAAGATGGGATGTTGGGGACACCGAGACCCCCACCAGTGAAGAGAGCCCTGCAAGGTGGTACAGAGACTTCCTGCCCATTTATAAGCGTCTTTCTTGATTTCGGCTCAGGTCATGATCTTACGGTTCGTGAGTTCGAGCCCCTCATTGGGCTCTGTGCTGATAGCACAGAGCTTTCTTGGGATCCTCTCTCCCTCTCTCTGCCCCTCCCCACCACTCTCTCTCTCTCTCTCTCTCAAAATAAATAAACTTTAAAAAACAAACCATGTTCTAATGCAGACAGGCCTCCCTCAGTGGCTTCAGCCAGAAGCAGTAGTGTTTATTGGATGATTCTGTGTGGACGTGAGCTCACCTCGCTGAGTTCCTGCTCACACTTGATAGGGAGGGAGCCATGTGAAAATAATTGCACGGGGTCCTAGAGGATGTCGGGGGAGGCAGGGAAGAGCGGGGTCCGGTCCTATTCGAGGACCCTCAGAAAGCTGGAATGTCGAGGGGTCGCCCCTCCCTAACATGACCTCAGGATCGTTTGTCATTAGCTAGGTGCCATTTGTGGACTTAGTTTTCTCCATGAATAAAATAAATTGAACGACTAAAATGCATTTCTAAAAAAAATCCAAAGATGGAGGGAGAAACCTTCTTTGTCCTTCTGACTGATGGGAAGACCGAAAAACAAACCTGGACTGAAAGCCACTCTTTCCTCCACACTGACGGGGCAGTCCTGGCACACGGGGCCCCCCTGAGCGCTCACAGTCCCTTCTCAACAAGGCGTTGACTAATTTATCTCTGGGAGAGTCCGGAGTCTCTCCTCAGACTGTGTATCTTCCCGGGCTGATTCCTGAGGCTGGAGGCTGCCCCTTCCCTGCGCACACGGCCCCCGGTTCAGCCACAGGGGGGCCACCAGCATGGGAAGCCACCAGTCCGGGAGGCCACCAGCCTGTGAGGTCACCATCCCAGGAAACCACCAGCCTGGGAGGCCACCAGCCACAGAGGCCACCAGCCCGGGAAGCCACCAGCCTGTGAGGCCACCAACCTGGGATGCCACCAGCCCAGGAGGTCACCAGCCTAGGTGGCCACCAGACTATGAGGCCACCAGCCCGGGAAGCCACCAGCCCAGGAGGCCACCAGCCCCGGAGGCCACCTGCTTGGAAAGCCACCAGCCCAGGAGGCCACCAGCCTGGGAGGCCACCATCCCAGGAAACCACCAGCCTGGGAGGTCACCAGCCACAGAGGCCACCAGCCTGGGAAGCCACCGGCCCCGGAGGCCACCAGTCTGGGAGGCCACCATCCCAGGAAGCCACCAGCCTGGGAGGTCACCAGCCACAGAGGCCACCAGTCTGGGAAGCCACCAGCCCAGGAGGTCACCAGCCCAGGTGGCCACCAGCCCCAGAGGCCACCAACCTGGAAAGCCACCAGCCCGGGAGGCCACCAGCCCCGGAAGCCACCAGCCTGGGAAGCCACCAGCCCCAGAGGCCACCAGCCTGGGAAGCCACCAGCCCGGGAGGCCTGGAAGGCTGTCCCCCTCTAAACAGGCAAATAGCACGAGCCAGCAAGCCCAGCTGTGTGTGAGCCAGAGTCCACTCGGCAGCATCTGGAATAAAGAAATGTCTCCTCCTGAGACCGCAACCTCCCAGGAAAGAACTTAAAGGCACGTGATGTTTGATACGAATGTCAGAAGCGATTTCGATGTCCCTCAACACCCGGGGGCCCCTCCGGGCAGCTGTGTCCTGCGGGCAGGGGTCCCCATCACCCCCGGGGCTGTGACATCATTACCAGCGAACACTCGGAAACGAGCAGAATCAGCAGCTCGGGGAGAAGTCATCGAGTCCTGGTAACTGTACCTGAGGGAAGATTACACCTGAACCGAAAACAGGCGCTGCTAGAGCTGCTGGGGCTGCTGGCGTTGCCGCAAATGGGCGGCGGCCCCCGGCCCCCTGTGCCGCCAGGGACATGGGCTCCCCGGAGCTTCTCTGGCATCTGCACTTTCAAGGGCAGACACCGAACTGCTCTTGTACTCGGTGCGGGGGGACAACACAGTATGGACTGGCTTTACACACGCACGCAGCACAGGAGGATTTTAATCTGCTCCTGTCACGTGGTCAGAAGAGAATTGCTTTTGTATGCATGTTTGAAACGATAGAAATGTATTTTTTTTAAGTTTACTTATTTATTTTGAGAGAGTGGGGGTGGAGGAGGGGCAGAGAGGGAGGGAGAGAGAGGATCCCGAGCGGGCTCCGTGCTGCCGATGCAGAGCCCTACGCGGGGCTCAAACTCATGAACCATGAGATCATGACCTGAGCGGAAATCAAGAGTCTGACGCTTGACCCACTGAGCCCCCCAGGCGCCCCTAGAAATGTATTTTTTTAAGTCGGGCGCAAATCAACTGCTCCTGGGAGTTTTTCAGAGTGTTGTCCCCCACCCCTGTACTCTTTGGGAGCCAAGGCGATTGCCTCCACTTAGCAGTGTCCTCTGGGCACCGGGTGGGGGTGACTCTGGAAGCCGGTCCAGGGTACAGTCAGGACTGCCCCGCGGGACACGGTGAAGGGACCGACATACCCCTCCCCAAGGTGCCCAGGATGCACGTGGGGGAGAGGAGGCAGATTTGGGGCAAGAGGCAAGGACAGGGAGGGGGTAATGGGGGCATCACAGGAGGGGCTGCAGGCAGGCAGGATGGGGAATCCTCCTGGGGCAGTGAAACGGGGCAGGGGCTTCCCAGTGGAGCATGGGGGAGGCCCTCGGGTCCAGAAGAGCCCGGTTGGGGCAGGCGCCATGCTGGGTCTCCAGCTCCCCAGGCTCTGAGAGCCCAGGCCAGCGCAGCCAGGACCCAGCTGAGCAGGCGGCTCCTGAGGGGTGCATGCAGGTGTCTGCAGGAGGCCCCCGGCGTGGGTGGGGGGGGCACTCCTGGGTGCTGTCACTGCTCAGGTGCACAGAAGCAGTCCCTGCACTCCGTCCCCTCCAGCTGGTGGAGTTTTAAGGGCTCAAACAAAAGGGAGGTAAGCCTGTCAGGCCCCTCCTCCAGCAGGTGGGGGGGGGGGGACTTGAGCAGCCTGGGAGCCCAGCCCCCACTGGGACCAGAAACCTGAGGCCTGGCAGGGCTGCAGGCTGTGGTCCGCCAGGCCCAGCTGGAGGGAGCTGGGTCCCCGCCTGAGTGCCAGGGTCCATCCCCATGAGGGGATTCAAGCCCTCTTCCTGCCACGGAGCTGGGCTTCCAGCAGGCCCATCCTGAAGACCAGCCCCTCAGGATGCAGGGGCTACTGAGGTGACCGACCTTTGTCCTGATAAAGGACATTCCATCTTCTGGGATCCGTGGGGATGTACGGGCGTGGGTGCCGAGGGGGTCTGAAGGCAGCTCCGTGTGGGCCATTGGGACCCTCCTCCCTCCCCCCTCCCGCTCTCCATTCCGAGATTACTGGACATCGCAGTGCCCGGCAGGGCAGCCCGAGTGAGTTCCAGGGCCTTCTGAGCCACAGGCCTCCTTCACGGTGACCCCTGTGAATTCTCCACCGTTTCCTTGAACAGAAGCCGCGCTCCCTGCCTCGCCATCAGGCTCTGAACACTTCTTGGAACATTCCTCTTCCGTGCCTCCATATCCGCCAGGTGCGAAGGCAGGTCCCTAAACACCCCACCAACTGCTCCCAGGATGTGTCCTCCACCCCTACAGAGTTTACGAAGTGTAATGGCACACGGTGAGGGGACAGAGAGCCGGCTCTGGGCGCCCAGCCCCCCACTCTGGGAGTTCCTCTTGTGAACAGCTGTGTGGCTCTGGGCAGTTGCTTAACTTCTCTGATGCTGTTCGCACCCATGCAAAATGACCCGCGAGCAGTGCACGGTGCCTTTAGAAGGTTAAATGGAGGAACGCGTAGAAGGTCTGGCGCAGTGCCCGGTGCCCGTTAGCTCCCCCCACGCAAAAGAGCAGGGAGGGGAGCGTTTCTCGTAAACTCCACTTGGGAGAATCTGAGAGATCCGGGGGAGGAACCCTATTTCCATTCGACCACGGAGGGGATGGAAGGACGGCCTGGCACGAACAACACCCCTGATCAACCACACGCAGGGAATCTGCCCGTGTCCTGTCCGTGACACTGGGGACGTGACAGTGAACATGGCTTCTGCCTGCAGGCGGCTCAGGGCCAGGGGGGCCAGGGCCCATATGTCCGCTCGCCACCAGGAACCTACAATTGTTAACCCCAGTGCGCAGATCAGGGGAGCAAGGCACAGAGGTGTTCCAAGTTCCCCGGCCAGCGAGCGGCAGAGTCAGGTGCAGACCCGGGCCGTCCACCTCATCCCCGACTTCAGCCACTTGCGTTAGTAGACTTCACAGTTCAATGGGCAAGTCCACGGGCCTCCAGAGGAGGACAGTTTAATCCCGCTGGGTAACCAGCAGGTGGGGTGTAGGAGGGGGAACGGAACTCTGTGGACAGAGAGGTATTCCAGACGGAAGGGACAGCTGGCCCACAGGTGCGCTGGCCCACAGGTGCGCTGGCAAGAAGCTTACAGGCCTGAGGCCAGGGGAGGAACGGGTCCAGGGAAACATGAAGACAAGTCGGCTTCTGAAGTCCCGCCCACTTGACTGTGGGAAAAACAGAAGACGCGCACTAAGACACCCGTGTTTCTTGGAAGCCACTTCTCTCTTGCACCAGAGACACCATTAAAAATTCAGTTTGTGGGGCACTTGGGGGCTCAGTCGGTTTTAAGCGTCCAACTCCGAGTCAGATCATGATCTCACGGTTTGTGGGTTCGAGCCCCACGTCGGGCTCTGTGCTGACGGCTCGGAGCCTGGAGCCTGCTTCGGATTCTGTGTCTCCCTCTCTCTCTGCTCCTCCCCTGCTCGTGCTCTGTCTCTCTCTCTCTCAAAAATAAATAAAAATTTTTTTAAATTAAAAAAAAAAATTCAGTTCATTGGTCCAGAGCCAAATGTCCCAACTCCCAGGCTCTGTCTGTATTACAGGAAAGCCAACTGCTTACCAAGAATTCCCTTTTCCCTGAACTTATCACAGACCTCATGGGCTTTAGCCAAGATGCACAAATCATGACTAGATTCAGCTTAAAACACTTTTTTAAAATGTTTATTTATTCTTGAGAGAGAAAGACAGAGCATGAGCAGGGGGAGGGGCAGAGAGAGGGGGAGACACGGAATCCGAAGCAGGCTCCAGGCTCTGAGCCGTCAGCACAGAGCCTGATGTGGGGCTCGAACCCACGAACCAGGAGATCATGACCTGAGCCAAAGTCGGACACTCAACCGACTGAGCCACCCAGGCGCCCCTAGATTCGGTTTAATGTCTGCAGATGGAAGCCCGGCCATTCGGCCAAGTCAGAGACACAGGAGCCCAGAGAGGGAGAACAGCTCACTCTCTGTCACACAGAAAAACAGTGGGAAGACCACCGTGCAAGGAGCAGCCTCCAACAGGCCTCCTGAGCAGCGGCGTGGCCCCGAGCAGAGAACTGTGCAAATGTCAGCGTAACTGTTTCAGCCCTACGGAGCTGTGCGGTTTCAACGATCCACAGAGATAAAAATAAATAAAGCATCCAACATGACCAAAGGCACCTCCAGGCTCTTTGCTTTGAATGCCAATGGCAATCTGACCCAGCAGGCGTTGTGATGACAATTTTGCTGAGGGGATTGGAGTTGAGCGAGATAAGTTGTCCTCCCCACCCCTGCTTGCAGGGCTGGGCTGGCACGAGAGCCCGGCGTGAGCCGGTCCAAAGCCAGGTTGTCACCAGGCACGGCTGCACATCACCCACTCTGGGGAGAAAACCCTCGCTCCTGGCGAGAACCCACCGGAACACAGGAGGGCTGGCCGGACTCCTGAAATCAAGTGACCCTCAAAGGCGTTTCTCTCGTCCTCCTGCCCAGCACCGCATCATGCCGGCTCCCAGGGCTCAGATTCCCTTTTTGCACTGACATGTATGTCCCATCTTGCTGAATATCGTGGCTAAAACAGAGCCATTAAACTGGGGGGGGGGGAGGGGGGAGATCATTCCCCCTCATAAGTTTTAGCCCATCACATACCAATACTCTTCTTTAACTGAAATAAAGTTCTAGAGTAATGAAATGAACAAAAAGCTCAAATTTGTGAACTACAAGTTCAAATTTTTGTATTAAATTTTTCCTTTTTGAGATAATTATAGATTTATATGCAGTTGTGAGACCCAATACAGAGAGATTTTATGTACCCTTTGCCCACTTTCCCTAAAGTGCACGTTACAGAACCCTAGGCGAGCACCTCATCTGGGATTCTGGCGTGAATACAGTCAAGACACAGCACACTCCATCACCACAGGGATGGCTCTTGGGGTCTTTTATAGTCACACCCACCTAGCTCCTTTCTTCCCTTCCTGAACCCCCGGACACCCCAGATCTGCTCTCCATTTCTAGCATCTTGCCATTTCAAGAATGTTATTTACCAGCCACAGCAATTGGGCAAGAAAGAACTGCTTTTCAAATTGGAAAAAGAAAAAGTAGGGGCACCTGGGTAGCTCGGTCGGTTAAGTGTCTGACTTCGCCTCAGGTCATGATCTCACGGTTCGTGGGTTCGAGCCCCACATCGAGCTCTGTGCTGACAGCTCAGAGCCTGGAGTCTGCTTCGGATTCTGTGTCTCCCTCTCTCTCTGCCCCTTCCCTGCTCACACACTCTCTCTCTCTCTCTCCTCATCTGCCCTTCTCCCCTACTTGTGCACTCTCTCTCCTCTAAAATAAAAATTTAAATAAACTGTCTCAAAATGGATCAAAGGTAAGAGCTAAAGCTATCAAATGATTGGAGGAAAATATAACAGGGAAGCTTCATGACATTGGATTTGGCAAAGACTTCTTAGATATGACACCAAATCCACAGGAAACAAAAGAAAAATAGAAATTTGGATTTGATCAAGATGAAATATCAACAGAGTCGAAAAAGCAACCCACAAACTGTGCGAAAATATTTGCACACTCATATCTGACAAAGGATCATTACGCATGATATAAAAAGAACACTCAATAAAAACAGCAAATACAACCTGATTTAAAAATGGGCAAAGAACTTGAGAAGCCCTTTCCCCAAAGAAGACAAACAGCCACTTAGAGACAAGATAAGATGCTCAACATCAAACATCCATGGCCAAGCCTGAGAACGTTTTGCCTAACCGTGGATCCCAAACATTTTTTCCTAGTTTTTTAATGAAAGTTCTATAGTTTTACTTCTAAATCCATGATGCATTTTGAGTTCATTTTTGCACAGCGGTGCAGCTTTGGTGGAGGTTCAGTTTTTCTCCATGGGTGCCCGAATTGCCCCAGAATCCACTTGTTAAAAAAGTTCCCCTCCATAGACTAGCTTTTGCACTTTTGTCCAGCATCAGCTGCCCATGTCAGTGCAGCTCTGTTTCTGGGTTCTCCCTCTGTTTCTGGGTTCTCCCTCCTCTGCCGATCTGTGTCTGTCCCTCCACCACTGCCCTGGTCTTGATTGTGGTAGTTAGGGACTGCATCTTGAAATCGAGTGGGCTGATTCCTCCCATGGTGCTCTCTTTTTTAAAAATTATTTTAGCTCTTCTAGCCCATTTCCTTTCCCATGTGAGTTTGAGAACCTACGACATATCTTTCTGGGAATAGAACCTGCCCATCTGGGAGACTTGGCATCCTCACTCTGTTGAGTCTGCAATCCATGAACACAACATAGCTCCCCATCGATTTAATCTTTGATTTTTCTCATACGCTTTTTGTAGTTTGCAGCATACAAGCCCTCTGTATGCTTTGTTAAATTTGTACCTAAGGATTTCCTTTTTTGTTGAGCAAATGCCAAGTGCTATTATTTGTTTAATTTCAGATTCACGTGTTCGGTGCTATTGCATTGACATACAAGGAATTTGCGTGTGTCGACATGTATCCTACGAGTTTGCTGAGCTCACTTATTGGTTCCAGGAGATATTTGGTTGATTCCTTGGCATATTCTAGGTAGATGATCGTGTTATCTTTCTTCTTCCCTGATCTACATGTGCTTTCTTCCCTTTCCTTGCCTTAGCACACTGGCTAAAACCCCAGCGCCATTTTGAATACCACTGGTCGAGTGGACGTTCTTGCCTCACTCCCATTCTTGGGAAGAAACATCAGTCTTCCGCCGTCCAGTGTGACGTTAGCTGCAGACTTTCATGGCCGCGTGCCTCCCTCGTTTATGGCAAGCGACACCTCAGAGGCTTGGGAAGGTTCACAACGGGGAAGGCCAGTGAAGACGGCCCGCGTCCTGAGTGAGGTAATGTGTGTGGTCCAGCCTGAGAGACTCTGGGCTCTGCTGTCTGTCTGCAAACCTACACTGAGAGGCTACAGGTGAGTGACCCCAACTTCTGCACCCAGCCTTTTGCAAAACAGCACATTCTCAGTCTTGAATAAATAATAATGTTGCCATTTCATTATTACTATAATTAATATTTTCACTTAAGAAGCCTCAGAGGCCCAGTCCTCCAAGAAGGGAGGAGATGTGCCAGCCTCTCGCCGTCCGATTCCCGCCCCCCCCCCCCCCCAGGGAGGGTGGTTGTGCAGCAAGAGCAGGAAGCCACCCCTCCCGCTCCGGTACGGAGGCTGCCTTCAAACTTGGCCCTGAAAGAGAAGCCAAAGCCATCAGAGTTCGTAGGGAAGGGCACGAGAAGTGTGTTGGGGAGGCCACTCAGGATCGGGGGGAGGGGCAACCAGGAGAAGCATCTGGAAAGGTGGTGGGTAGGAGCTAGGACTATATCTTAGAGCCACGGGGAGCCCCTGTCCCCCCACCAGCATCATCTGCCTGAACCAACGCCGTCTGATGTGCGTTGTGTGGGAGAGTGTGTGAGCCTGGGTGGCTCAGTTGGTTAAGCATCCAACTTCGGCTCAGGTCATGATCTCACGGTTCATGGGTTCGAGCCCCACGTCAGGCTCTCTGTGCTGACAGCTTGGAACCTGGAGCCTGCTTCAAATTCTGTGTCTCCCTCTGTATCTGCCCCTCCCCTGCTCATGCTCTGTCTCTCTCTCTCTCTCTCTCTCTTTCTCAAAAATAAACATGAAAATTTTTTTTAAAAATAAGTAAAACTTCTTTAAAAAACTTTTATGAATAACAAACACACAGAAAGGGGTACAGAACCTCCTGATGTCTTATCAGGAAGTGGACACACCCGTGGAACCCCCACCACCCCCCCCACCCCCAGGCCGGGAAGAGGCCACCAACATGGTCCAAGAGTCTGGACCACCCCGTGGGCCCTCTCAGCGCCTGCCCTACCCATCCCACAAACAGCCACTGTCCTGACCACAAGAGCCGCCTCCCAGGGCCGCCCTTCTCTGTTGACCTGTCAGCGCCCTGCCTTCCCACAGCCTGGGAATTGAGAGGGTGAAGCCTCCCCTGCCCCCTTCACCCCTGCCACATCCCGAGGCAGGGTCAGATGGACTCACAGCCTTGAGTTTTGTCCAGGGTCCCCCGGGTGGCCCCTGGGGCGTGGGAGGCATCCTGTGACAGCATCCTGTTGTAGATGTCAGGTGACCCAAGTCTCTGCCCCCTCAGTCTTCAAGGGGCGCAGGACCGGGCAATCCCCGATTTCCCCAAAGTGAGCATGCCCGAGCTCCTCACACCCTCACATTCCCAGAAGCACGGGCTGGGCCTGTGCAAACCTCATTCTGCAATTGCACTGACCGGCCTGTAATTTCAGGCCCTGCGTCTGTTTGAGGGATCTGTGCTCCGAGCGAGGCAACTCGAATGTTTTCCAATGTTCTCCTAACCCTGGGGGTTGCAATGGCAGCGTGGGGGCAGCTGGGGGTGAAGGGGGGTGCAAACTGGGCTCAGGGCTGACTCGAGGCTTATTTTAAAGCCTCTGAGACCATTGACAGCGGTCCTGTGCCTTCATGTTTGTTTTCATTCTTTTTTTCACTAAAAAAAAAACCACAGAGAAATGTACTTCTAACAGCTCATGGGCAAAGGGACAGATCGCTCCCGTGGTTGGCATGAAAGGAACGTGAGGGGTAATTTTAGACAAGATCCAGTGGGGGCATCATCTCATTGCAGTTACCTGGCCCCTCCTCCCCGCACGCTGGGGACTTTTAATATTGTAATAGACTCACGTCGTTACGCTTACTTATTTGTTCTGAGAGAGCAGGAGGGGCAGAGAGAGGGAGAGAGAGAATCCCAACCAGGTTCCTCGCCATCAGCACAGAGTCTGACGCGGGACTCGAACCCGTGAACCGCGAGATCATGACCCAAGCCAAAGTCAGATGCTTCACCTACTGAGCCCCTCAGGCCCCCAGGAATATACTCACTTTTTTTTTTTAATTTTTTTTTTTTTTTTACGTTTATTTATTTTTGAGACAGAGAGAGACAGAGCATGAGCGGGGGAGGGGCAGAGAGAGAGGGAGACACAGAATCGGAAGCAGGCTCCAGGCTCCGAGCCATCGGCCCAGAGCCTGACGCGGGGCTCGAACTCACAGACTGCGAGATCGTGACCTGGCTGAAGTCGGACGCTTAACCGACTGCGCCACCCAGGCGCCCCTATACTCACTTTTTAATGATCCGCTCAACCCAGTGATTTCATTCGTGCTGCTCTCTCCAAGCCATCTTGTGGCACCAGGTGATTTAAATACAATTCCTTTGAAATCAAGGACTTGTGGTGCATGTGGGTCACACACCAGGGATCGAAGCCGGCCGGGGGCTGATTGCACCTGGTGACTCTCAACTCCGGTCCTCCAGGTGAGGAGGACCCCCTTGCAGTGAGTGAAGCAGCTGGGGTTCGAGGAGGAGGGCCTGAAGTTGGGCGAGTGGAAGATTCTAGAGCGGGCTGGAGGGCTGCATCTGATGGGAGAGTCTGCAGGTAGGAAGCAGGGTGTGTCTAGGCAGGGATGGTGGCCTGGAGGGGCAGAGTCTGGGGCACACGGCCTGGAGACCGGTCTTGGTTAAAGCCATGAGGTTGGAAATTGAAAAAAAAAAAAAAAAAAAAAGCTGAAGAAATTAGCAAATCCGAGAAGAGGGCTCGTTGTTTCCCACTGGCGATGCCTGTTTATTCTTCCTCAAGTTAGCCTGACCTGGAGCTGGATTCGTTTGTAGGTGAAATCACAAATACTGGGCACCCCAAAGGACCTAGGACTCCTGAGGTGGCCTCCAGAACCCGCTTAGGATTCACTGACAATTATGTACAGAAAAAGCGAGCATACGGCTCATTTCAAACATGCATTTCGTCTTCTCTAAGCTCGGCAACAAGGCAGAGGACAGAACGTAACGTAAGGCTCCAACGTTAGGGCCAGAGAGGAGAATCAGTGTTTACGCAGAGCTTTGCAGGTACCCTTTAAAAATGGGAATTTCGGGGGGTCTTTGGGAAAGTCGTGTTACCCCATTTTATAAAACAGAAAACTGAGCCTCGGGGGTCATCTGTGCGCGCGGCCGGAACCTGCCTGGACCTCCCAGCACCCTGACCTCGGATCACACGCCTGCTCTGGCCGACCTTCTCAGTCTTCGTCCCCAGGGGACCTCTAATTTCCCGGGCAACCCAGGGTGACAGGACCAGGCAAACAGCCACATTCGCCCAAAACGTTTTAGATGGCTCGTGGTTTGTTTTACAAAATTCCTGTGAATTGGGTATTTGGTCCAGAATTTGCCTGGGATTGTTTTGAAGATTTGTGTTGAAATGATAATATCATACATCCGGAGCTTTCTGTCCTTCGGGATTTTTGGTGAGGGCCTGGTAAGGGCATGCGGGGGTCACTCTAGGCCCTGTGTACCTGAGGGATTACAAAGAGACTGGTCCGTCACTGGCTCCGGCAGGGACTGGCCCATCCTGACAGTGGGACCTCGGGCATGTGACTCTCAGCCTCAGTCTCTGATCTATTACGTTTATTGCACCCTGAGAGGGCTACAGAGTGACAGAGCTCAGGCCCTGCCCTCCAGGGGCTTCCACGGACAGGAGACAGAGGGCCCGATGCCCCGTGTGCTGGGTTTCCAATGTCACTCTGCTGTCAACCGTCCCCGGGGAGGCGAGATGAACCTGGTCCCCGTCCAACCTTTCTGGGGTCATCCTAGGCCCAGACATGGCTCCTCCTCAAAGATGGAGGTGTAACTGGGGACCCTCTTGGGATGAAGCCAGTTTAGCAGAACCCGAGGTGAGCAGCAGACGACATAGGATGGGGCCTTTAGGTCGGAAAACTGTAGCAAGCGGGGGCTGCTTCTGAAGTGAGGAAGGCAGTGACCTCGCAGCCCCCCGAGATTGGAAACGAGGGGCTCCAGCCTCAGGGGAAAAGCATCCCAACCCTGCCCTTGGCTGGTGGAGACGCACAGCAGCCAGGCTTCCCGTGGGAATCTGGGGCGGCCACTTCCTTCAGTCGGCTAAGGTGACCACGAGTGTGGAGCGCGGGCGTCTGTGCAGGCACAGAGATGCCACTCCTGATATGCCCAACACTGAGCGTCGCAAAGATGGGGTAGAATGTGGTCCCTTCCTTCCGGGTGGTGAAGCCAGCCCTGTGGTCACCCAGGGGAAAGCGGATAAACCCACAAGTCCTGCTTCCAGTTCCTGCCGACGTTCCCCAGCGTCCTCCCAGCCACCAGGCAGCTTCCTTTCTCAGCCGTGAGCTCGCAGATTTTAAAGTTGTTGGTGCGTCTGGTCCAGAGAGGTCTCTTTCCTCTTGGATGCTGACGTTCCACCTCGGGCCGCTGGAAGCCTCTTGCAGCGGGAACCCCTGCAGGTGGGGGGCGTGCGGGAGGGTTTCAGGGGTGCAAACCACCCCCCAACATCCCAGCAGCCTCTACGCACAGCGTGGTACGCCAGCCCCTCGCCCCAGCGTTTCCAAAGCTTTTCTCTCCCCTTTTAGATGATCTTGTTTCAGTTTTCCTGGTGGCGAGAGAGGTGGATAATTTACTGCTTTCTTTCAAAACCCGATTTTCTCGTCCCCACAAACTGACCCGAATGTCCTCATGAATTAGGTGACTCTTCAGATGGAGACACAGATCTATTTTTTAAATGTCAGTGCAACTTTCTCCACAAAAACAAGGGAGGGATCTCGGAGTGAAACCCATCTATCTCCTGCGGTTTGGTCTGATGAAAGTCTCCGTGAAGCCTCAAATCCACATATCCATCTTGGGCTCGGGGAGAGGCTCAGAGCCGAACCCCCCTCCCCCCGCCCTCCACCCTCAGGGGAGGCTGAGACTTTCCCAGGACTCTGGTCTCCACGGTCGGCCAGGGAAAGGATGCATTCATAGTCATTCCTGATTGCAGTGTTTGGGGGTTTGTTGTTTGTGGGTTTTTTTTCTGGCTTTGGTTTTCAGCTATTTCATGATCCAGGAACAGAGCGGCGGTTGTCCCTCAGTGTACTGTCCAGAAGGTGAGTCCGGGGCCAGCGGGACCCTCTAATTAGACAACCTCAGTGGAAGGAATGAGATTTTAAAGACTAAAATAGGCTGGCCGTAGACGACAAACAGAACAGGATGGCCCTCCCTTTCTCTGAACCCTTTTCTGGGGCCCAGCAGGTCTGAAAGCTTCGAACTTGACCGGAAGCACAGGACGGCTCCTCGGGGATGTTTACTGCTCGTGGCAAACCACGGGAGGCAGAATTTTTTAAATGGTTGGCTCTTGGGGCACCTGGGGGGCTCAGTCACTTAAGCGTCCAACTTCGGCTCAGGTCATGATCTCACGGCTCATGGGTTCGAGCCCTGCGTCGGGCTCTGTGCTGACAGCTCAGAGCCTGGAGCCAGCTTCAGATTCTGTGCCTCCCTCTCTCTGCCCCCTCCCCCAGCTCGTGCTCTGCCTCTCTCTCTCTCTCAAAGGCGAATAAATGTTATAAATAAATTAATTAATTAAAATAAAATAAAATAAAATAAAATAAAATAAAATAGTTGGCTCTGAAATGGAGGGTTTTTCTGAAAATGAGGCCAGGTTTGGGGTCCAGAGCAGGGATGCAGGTTACTTTATATTATGTAGTTCTTTGAGTCTGTTTTGCTTTATTTTTCTGGGCTGAGAGCATGCAGAGATAACAAGTTCGCACATGCTCAGAAAATGCCGCAGGAATTCACGACCGCACAAATGATGGCGCACTTGGTCCCTCGTTGAATCGAGGGTGCAGCTGGCCTGGGACCCTCTCCCAATCTCGCCAGAAGTCAGCTCATCTCAGAGACTCAGGGAGCCCGGGGCTCTTGTCTCTCTTGTTTGTTGTTTCCTAACACCGTATTTCCAAATTCTTCCAGATGATGAGGACTCTACTGAGGGCACGCCGGAAGAGGTGGCCTGGTCACCACCTGGTGGAAGCCTGGGGTCAAGACCAACGTACGGCCGCACCCAGACATCTGGTCCGCTGCTGACTCCAGAGACCAAGGGAATCCCAACGACTTTGCACCCCTAACATGCTTATCGGCCTCCTTCTGCACATCCCACGAGCTTAGCTGGTCTGGAGGGACGATCTACTTAAACATCTGCCCGAATCACAGCCACCGTTGGCAATCCGTGCTGCGGGGACAGTGCCCACGCGTGGTGCTGGCAGCTCCGGGCACTGTGGCTGGTTCCCATCACGTGGCTGGTTCCACAGGCCTGTGGCCAAGCAGAGCTCGGCAGGCACCTGGGGTCCCCGCTCTGGACAGGATATGCACACCCGTGTCACACGTAGGCTGCTGACCCCCATGGGGACAGAACAGTGACCCCCCCCCTTGTGCCATCAGGGCAATGATGCTGTCTGAGCCGGTCCCCTTCTTCGTGTGTTGGGGTTCTTCACGCATCATTTACTGGCAGGCCTTGTCACTTTCAGTCCTGCAGAATCCTCTGGAAAACAAAATGTCTCGGCCTAACCCGAGGCCCCTAACCGCTTCCTGCCAGGGTCTCTGGCTTTTCTCCACCCCTCCCCCACACTTCTCTTTTCCAGGGAGAGCTGCCAAAGTAAAGCAGATTAGTCCTGTTCACAGGGTCCCCCGATGCGCCATCCTGCATTCCAGGGGAGGCTCGGCTTACCACGGGGGTGGGCTGTCCCTGGCCGGACCACACCAGGGAGCGGGTGACCTGGAAGCCTGTGCCGCAGAGGGGGTCTCCAGGCCACCCAGCAGGGACTGCAGGACTCAGCAGAACAGGGGCGCACGCCCACCAGGAAGAAAGGGGGGGGTGGCCCTTCCCCTGGACCAGAGACCACTGTGAGTTTTGCCTACGCTGTCATTTCATTCTCTGCGGGTCCTTGGGGACGCCCATCGGAGCCCCATCTGGGGTCCCGGTCCCCACAGGGGTGAGCCGCAGCCCTCCCCCCTTCCCAGCCCCACTGTCTTGCTTTCCCAGCACAGTCTTGTGCTCCGTGAAGTGTGAGCTTTGCCAGTACCCCGAGGCTGTCCCCTACCTTATGGAGTAGCTCCCTGATGACACCGGGGCAGCCATCTCAGAGCACGTGTCTCTGTGGGGCAGAGAGGGCAGTGGGCTTTGCTCGAACCCGGGTTCCCCCATGGGGCATGGGGCCAGATGGAAGGTTCTAGTACCTCCCAGCCCGGGCACCTGGGCTGCGACACGCGGTGAGGACCGACCTTGGCTGTGTGTCACCTGCTGTTCCGGCTCACCTCCCACACCCACCCGAGGTCTGGCCAAACAGAACTCTTTCCTGATTCCCAGGGGTGTTCAGACTCCAGGCCTTCCGTCCCGTTACCTCTGCGTGAGGTGGTGACACGGGGAGCCAGGGGGACAGTGAGGGTCTTCCTCCGTATCTGCCCATCCTCCAAGGCCTTCAGAGGGGCTTCTGAGTGGGTGCTCCTGACACTCATTGTCCCCCACGCCCCTCAGAAGCCACCTCACCCTCAGACCCCTGCGTGGGTCTCTAACACGCAGCTTCTCACCGACGCTGATTGACAAGCTGTGGGTCAGGATCCCCTACAGAATTATGCAAGTTAAAAGTGCCATAAACCAATTTAAATCACACCTTTTGCTGGACCTGGGTGCTGGAGCTCCACCATAACACTGTCCCCAGTCTCGACCATCACACACCCCGGGGCCTCCACCATCACACACCCCAGGGCCTCCACCATCACACACCCCGGGGCCTCCACCATCACACTCGGGGGCCTCCACCATCACACACACCCCAGGGCCTCCACCATCACACACCCCGGAGCCTCCACCATCACACACACCCCAGGGCCTCTGCCATCACACACTCAGGGGCCTCCACCATCAGACACTCCCGGGCCTCCACCATCACACACACCCCCGGGCCTCCACCATCACACACTCCCGGGCCTCCACCATCACACACCCCAGGGCCTCCACCATCACACACTCCCGGGCCTCCACCATCAGACACTCCTGGGCCTCCACCACCACACACTCCTGGGCCTCCACCATCAGACACTCCTGGGCCTCCACCACCACACACTCCTGGGCCTCCACCATCACACACTCCCGGGCCTCCACCATCACACACCCCAGGGCCTCCACCATCACACACTCCCGGGCCTCCACCATCACACACCCCAGGGCCTCCACCATCACACACTCCCGGGCCTCCACCATCAGACACTCCTGGGCCTCCACCACCACACACTCCTGGGCCTCCACCATCACACACTCGGGAGCCTCCACCATCACACGCTTGGGGGCCTCCACCATCAGACACTCCCGGGCCTCCACCACCACACACTCCCGGGCCTCCACCATCACACACTCGGGGGCCTCCACCATCACACACCCCAGGGCTTCCACCACCACACACTCCCAGGCCTCCACCATCACACACCCCAGGGCCTCCACCATCACACACACCCCAGGGCCTCCACCATCACACGCTTGGGGGCCTCCACCATCAGATACTCCCGGGCCTCCACCACCACACACTCCCGGGCCTCCACCATCACACACTCGGGGCCTCCACCATCACACACCCCGGGGCCTCCACCATCACACACCCCGGGGCCTCCACCATCAGACACTCCCGGGCCTCCACCATCACACAGCTGACAGCCAGTGAGCATCAGAACCCAGCACAGGGAAGCCCTGAGAACTTCCACGCAGGGATTAATAGTGGCCGCGTGTCCTGACATGGTGCTCAGCAGCTCAGGCCTCCAGGGACCCCGGGTGCCGGGGTGACCTCAGCCCCCAGCTGAGTGTGGCGGGCCTCGCTCCAGTCCTCACCCGGGGAACGTGGCCTCCGTGGTGTCTTATTTCACAAGAAGCCAAGAACCCTGGATTTTGCGTAAAGCAGCTGGATTCCTTAAAGGTTGGCAATGAACTCAACCAAAAACAACACAGCACGTGGGCCACCTCCCCTGTCCCTGCCTCCTTCCCTGTGTCCCCCCACCTGAGCCTTTCCCGTGGGCCTCCCGTGCTCTACTGAGAGCCTCCCCAGGCCCCAGGCCATGTGTCCTCAGGGACAGGACCCTGGCCAGCGCCAGATTCTGGCAAACCACATTCTGCAGACTGGCTGCGGGCTTTTGGCTCCCCGGTAAAGGGGCCGCGGCATTTCCCAGTGGACTCCTGAGTGGTGGCCCCCTTGAGCTCCACCGTGTCAAAAACGAGCGCCCTCCACAAGCCGTGTCCTCGACGTCACCCCTCCCGCAGCCGCTTTTCTCGAAGACGGGGCCTCCTGCACTTGCTGGCTGCTGGTCCCCTCACAGTCCCTGGGGCATGGCAGAAGGGGGGTCCGGGCGGCAGATGGCTCACGCACAGCACCGTCCTCTTCTACCTTGGGGGCAACTGCGACGGGGCCCGCGTGGGGCCAGGGACAGGGAGCTTGCGGTTTCGTTCAGAGCGGACACGGCCCACCTCCCCGCTGCGGGAATCTGGCGATGACGTGTGCTTATCCGAACGTGAGAGGGGCAGGGGTCAGGTCTGTCACCTCCCGGAGCCGCTGTCTCCTCGTGGCAGACAGAAAGAAGTGGGAGGTAAACCCGTATCACTGGGGAGTGTGCAGGGACGGAGCCGTCATCGGCGGGCATCAGCTGCACAGAGAGGTCTCAGGGCCCATGACTCCAGCAAGGGGAGCCCAGGCCGCCGGCCAAGGGGCCAGAGAGGGTCTCAGGTAGAGAACTTCCTTCTCCTCCCGCTTTCTTAGCTCTTGAGAAACAGGATGCCGTTTGTGGGCTGAGTGTCTGCGTCCCCCCAAGGTCCGTGTGGGGAGGCCCTGAACACCAAGAGGGTGGCCCTGTGCAAGCCAGGAAGGGGCCTCACCCGACAGCCCACCGTGCAGGCTTCTGATCTCAGATGTCCAGCCGCCAGAGCAGTGAGAAGGAGGGAGACAATGGACACCCAAAACCAAAGCACCCCACCCTGTGGGACCCCAGATTCACAAAGTGATGCGCTGGTGTCTAGGAGCCTGACCGGGGCCGCTGGCTAGGGACGGGGTGTTTTTTTTTGTTTTGTTTTGTTTAAAAAAATTTTTTTTTTTTACATTTTATTTTTGAGACAGAGAGAGACAGAGAATGAACAGGGAAGGGTCAGAGAAAGGGAGACACAGAATCTGAAACAGGCTCCAGGCTCTGAGCTGTCAGCACAGAGCCCGACGTGGGGCTCGAACTCACGGACCGTGAGATCACGACCCGAGCCGAAGTCGGACGCTCAACCGACTGAGCCACCCAGGCACCCCTAGGGACGGGGTTTTAAAAGAATTAAAGAGGGGAGCCTGGGCGGCTCAGCCGGTTGAACACCAGGCTCTTGATTTCGGCTCAGGTCACGATCTCACGGGTGATGGGTTCAAGCCCCATGTCAGGTCCCACATCACTAGTGTGGAGCCTGCTTGGGATTCTCTGCTCCCTCCCTCTGCCCCTCCCCTGCTCATGCTGTCTCTCTCTCTCTCAAAATAAATAAATTTAAGGGACGCCTGGGTGACTCGGTGAAGAGTCTGACTTCGGCTCAGGTCATGATCTCATGGTTCGTGAGTTCAAGCCCCACGTCGGGGTCTCTGGTGTCATTGTGGAGTCTGCTTCAGAGCCTCTGTCTGCCTGCCCTCGCACCTCCCCCACATGCACAGTCTCTCTAAAAAAAAAAAAAAAAAAAAAAAAAAACTTAAAAAAATATAGATTTAGAAAAAACTTTAAAAAAAAAAGAGAGACACATTTGAGCTGTCGCGTCCTGTGCTTTGGAAGGGTCACTTCAGCACAGTGGGCAGCAGGTCCAGGAGACTGAAACCCAGAGACCGGCTGGGGTTTTCACTGTTGTTCAGGGACGCGTTAGGAGGACGTCCTGGCTTGGGTGGGTGGTGGAAAGGGCTCCCGATATTAGATTGGTGGAGTAATTCACAGCTAGTTAGCGTGCATGCCGAACCCCATGCTAAGCACTCCCCATGCATCACCACATCCAACGCTCTGACTCGGGAAGTTGTGCCCCATGTCACAGAAGAGGAAACCGAGGCCCTGAGTTTACAGGAGACAAGGCGACACAGCCAGTGACATGAAGGAAGTTGGTATTTGAACCCAGGCCATCTGCTCCCAAAGCTCACTGCCCCCCAGCTTCAGAGAAACTTCTGGAGTGATGTACCCGGTACAATTAGGAGCTGTAACGTCAGAGAAGTCAGGCTGGGAATTTGGTGCAGGGGAGGAGGCTTTATAGCCCTCCTGCAACATCGGATTTCTTTGTTTTTCTTTAATTTTTTGATGTTTATTTATTTTTGAGAGAAAGAGACAGAGCGCGAGCAGGGGAGGGGCAGAGAGAGGGAGGCACAGAATCCAAAGCAGGCTCCAGGCCCTGAGCTGTCAGCGCAGAGCCTGATGTGGGACTCAAACCCACGAACCGCGAAATCATGACCTGAGCCGAAGTCGGACGCTCAACCGACTAAGCCACCCAGGCGCCCCCCCCCCTTTTTAAGTTCATTTATTTATTTTGAGAGAGAAAGAGCGAGTGCAAGCAGGGGAAGGGCAGAGAAAGAGGGAGAATCCCAAGCAGGCTGAGCTGTCAGCACAGAGCCCGAAGCAGGGCTCGAATTCACAAACCGTGAGATCATGGTCTGAGCCGAAATCAGACGCTCAACCGACTGAGCCCCCAGGGGCCCCAGTAACGTTGGATTTCTGATTGCATGCCTGCTATACTTTTTGCAATAAAATAAAAGCAACTGGAAAACAGCTCTTGGCTCTGAATCACAATGTGAGCCAAAGCATGTTCAGTAGGGGTTCCCTGTTCCGGGAGAACCCGAGGACGTGCCCTCCCTGTCCATGCCAGAGAGTTCCTAGAAAGCCCGGGTCAGAGACCCAGCCTCCGCCACCCAGAACTCCCGGGCGCCCCGCAAACTAACACAAACCGCTGCCGTGCAGCGACCTGGGTCTCTGTGCTGGGACTGAGGCCGGCGTCGCGGAGTGGGGGTCTCCCGGCCCCATGATTGCTGCAAGGAGTCTGTGTGACTCAGCCTAACAGTTAAATAGGAAGCAACAGCTGCTTTTGATTTTAGAAAATTCCCCACGCCCAACTGTGACCACACAGAACGGAGTTATGTTTGAAGGTCGCGGCCGCGCTGGGTCTTTTCAAACAACCAAGAGCGAGTTCACGGCAGCCGGGTGCCCTCGCGCCAGGCCGGGCTTCCTGTGGCCCGCAGACGCACCACGAGAGTGTTAATCCGCCCGGCTCTGTTCTCGGGCACCTCCTGACCTCATTTGTTACCAACCCAAGACGTTTTTGCAAAGTGCTCAAGGTTTGAGGGAACAATCGAGAAGGGTCCGAGGCTAATGAATCCCCAGCACAGCGAAGACCTAATGTGTCCCTTCCGTGTCAATATTTAGGACCCAGGACAATGTTTGGAGGGAAGGATGCTTAAAAAGAAGAGAGAGAGAGGCAGAGAGAAAGGAGAGACAATGAGAGAGAGACAGAGAAAGAGAAGGAGAGACAAAGAGAGAGACAGAGAAAGAGGAGAGACAAAGAGACAGAGAGACAGAGAGAGAGAGGAGGAGAGACAGAGAGAGGCAGAGAGAAGGAGAGACGAGACAGAGAGGCAGAGAGAGGAGAGATGAGAGAGAGAGAGGAGACAATGAGAGAGAGCGAGACAGAGAGAAGGAGAGGCAACGAGAGAGAGAGACAGAGAGAGAGAAGACAGAAGCACAGGGCAGCTGGCACCTATGGAGAATTTCTCAAGCACCAACACTGAACAAGGACTTATCTGGCCCTCTCTCAGGCCCCAATAACCTTTTTCTGTTCAGCCCTGCATCCCCTTTCCCCCTCTACCCAAGTAATTTATTAAGAAATAAATCTGGGGGTGTGGGGGAGACAGGCTCGGTCGGTTAAGCATCCGACTTCAGCTCAGGTCACAATCTCGTGGTTCATGAGTTCGAGCCCTAAGTTGGGCTCTGTGTTGAAAGCTCGGAGCCTGGAGTCTGCTTCCAATTCTGTGTCTCCCTCTCTCTGCCCCTCCCCCCCCTCAAAAATAAGTAAACATCAAATATATATTTTTTAGAAAGAAATAAATCTGGGGGCGCCTGGGTGGCTTAGCTGGTCAGCGTCCGACTCTTGGTTTCAGCTCAAGTCACGATCTCATGATTCATGGGTTCGACCCCAGTGTTGACAACACAGAGCCTGCTTGGGATTCTGTCTCTCCCTCTCTCGGCCCCTCCCCCTCCCAAAATAAATAAATAACTAAGCTTACTTTAAAAAGAAAGAAAGAACTCTGTCCTTCTCTGGGGACTCAGGGCGCCCGCCCCATGGGACCCCCTGTGAATCCTGCCTCTTGGCCTCGGCTCACCCCCAGGGGCACCTGGACCGCCCTCCCGAGGCTCCCTGCAGGCTGGCTCCTGGGGCCCCCTCAGCCCTCCCCTCCCCCCGTGCCCAGTTTGATCAGGAGCTGCCCCAGCAGGGACCCTGGGTGCAGCATTCGAGGTCTGCTGCCCCTGCAGTGGTTCATCCAGGATGTGCACGTGCAGTTATCTGACCAGTAAGATAAGGGCCAAGTCTGCTCTGGGGGCCCTGGGCGCCCTGGGCGCGTGTCCCCACTCTCAGTGTGTGACCAAGCAGGGAGCACGTCTCCCTCCTGCTGCGGCCTCTGGCTGCTGGGGGGGGGGGGGGCAGGCCAGAGACGCTACAGGAGTGCTGGCGATGGGTCCTGGAGCCACCCAGCCTCCGGGCACCCATGGGACCCTGCACGTGGAGAGCAGGGCCTGACCCCCCGTACTTGCGGACGAGTCTGGGGGAGAAGCCGGTCCATCTGGGCAGACACCTGCAAGGCATTTCCGGGACGGCCCTTGGTGCACCCGCTCCCAAGTGGGCAGTGGGGTCCCAGCATCTCTCTGGTGGCCGGTGCTGTGACAGGGTCTCTTGGCACCACATGGGGGCTGTTTCTGTCTCCACGGAAAGCTATTACCCTTTAACAACCCACTTGTCATTCTCCAGCAACCCCATCAGCTACTAAACTGCCATGTAGAGAATTTGTTCCTTGAGGGACAGACCTCCCAGCCTCATGACAAACCGCAGCCCCCTCGGCAAACAGCCCGCAGCGTCAGGACCCGATGTGTCTGTGGATGCGGCTGGTCCTGACTGTGCTCCTGTTTTGCTGGGAATTCTTTGTGGGGGAGGGGACTCTGTCACACAGGGGGACACTAGGGAGCTGGCAGAGCACAGTGCCGGGGATAGCTGTGCGGCCTGCTGTAACCGTGGAGCCCCCCGAGGACTCACTGTCTCTGGGCTGGAAGACGGCCTGTGGCCGTATGGTGGAGGACGGACTGCAGACGTTCCCAGGTCAGTCCCCGCCAGGTCACCACCGACAGTGCTGTGTGTGACCAATGAGAAGTGGCTTGTGTCCGTGTGGGTGAGGAAGCCCGCCTGGCAGAGAAGGGCTGGGTGGGGAAACTGAGTCTGTGATGGACTTCACCTCTCTGGACAATCTCCCGCTGGACAGAATCATGCCCTTCTACAGCTGTGCGGTTACAGAGGTTCCCCCAGCTGTTGGGGCAAAGCACACCCCAAGCCCTGCCATCCAACCCGTCTTTCTGCCTCCAGACCCCCGGCCCCTGGTGTTTCTCCTGCATGTGTCTGAGCTCCCTCTGCAGCCGACACATCCAAGTTGCCCTCCGCCTCATCTGAGCGTCCTGGTAGGTCTACACCAGGGCTGAGGGTGGGCTTTCATGCTCATGAGGGTGGGCGTATCGTCACTAGGAGTCCCCGCGGATGCTGGTAACTGACCTTTGGCCGACTCACTAAACTCCCGAGTAGAGGTAACGGGGCCCCGTGTCAAGCTGCAGGTTCACACCCCAGATCTGCCGGCCACAGCGCGGGCTCCAGAAGTGTGTTCGGTGCCCACACATCAGTATCTCCGGTCACCACGTGCGGTCACCACGAGAGGCGGTTCCTGGGGTGCCTTTGGAAGTTAGAGAAGCTGATACACTCAGGCACCGGCCATGTGGTCATGGCTCAGAACGTTAGCAATAGTGAGTGATGGTTTCTCCGGGGTTCAGGGTCATGGACGCAGAGGGCAGCCGGCGCTTGGGGATTCGATCCTCCCGCGAGTCTGGTCAGTGTTCAGCACCCACACTCCTGAGCAGTGGACGTCCCTATCTCTACCCCCAAGTGGTCAGCTCCCCTTGACGCGAGCTGTGAGGGTCCCGTACTTTCTCTCTCTCTCTGTCTGTCTCTCAAAATAAATAAACTTTAAAAAAATGCAAAATAAGATACCATTTGTAATTGTACAGAGTTAATAAGCACACAGTGGGCAGAAGGAATCTATAGTAAGAACCCTAACACACATGTCCCCACCTTGACCAGACACGATTTAACCTTGGGTGTTGACGGTCGTCACTGTGGTCACCGTCCATGGCTCAGACTTGCCCACATTCAGCAGTAAGGCTGAGGTCCAGCAGAGAAGGATCCCTAGCTGGTCACCCAGCTGCCCTGATGTGTCTCTTGCTGGCTTCTGTGTGTCCCCCACCACGGCCGCCCCTTTGACAAGCCCACCCCACTCTCCCGGATCTTCTGATGGTTCGTGCGGGCCAGGCCAGCACCACCCACACCCAGAAAATGAGCCACCAAACGTGCCAGCCCTGCTGACATCTGGTCTACCTGCTCCGCACATCAGATGCCATTTTAGCAAAATGGTGAAGAGAGCAGGCCTCTTCCTCGACATTTGCTTCGTTACCTGGAACTCTCAGAATTCCAACCAGCACAACGCCCGTGGCGGAGGATGGCCGCCGTCCCACGGGCGCAGCCAGGATTGTGTATGCAAGTCGACCCTCGAGTACCACCCATATGCGTGTGTCGGCAAGATCAGGAACAAGGGTAACATTCACACAGCAGCGAACTTGATTCTGCTGTTACTTGCTGAGGAAGTCACACTTATCTTAGCAGTTTATCACTGTGACAGACTCACAGTGACCACGCGCGGGGGGGGGGGCCTGGATCCCGCGAGCGCCCCAGTTACGCAGACGCTGTGGGGAGCTCCCCAGGCTGCGCAGTGCGGGGCTGGTAGACGGAACCGCATGGACAAGCTGAAAGATTCTTCCCAGAAAGGAATGTTGGCAAATAAAATTATTTACTCAGAAGTGCACGTCTAGGTTGGTCACTGGGGGCTTTCCAGGCGACTAGGAAGAATTTCGGCATCCCAAGTATGTGGCAAGAGCTGGCCAGGCTGAAAAAGCTGCTTTGTGTCATTTTGTTTGCAGACGTGAAATGTGCTTTCCTGAGAAACAGTATCCACACTGACATCAAGCAGGGGTTTGGCTGAGGCTGTGCAGGGGTGGAAAGAACAGAGCCACCCTTCTCTCTGCGGGGAGTGAAGTCTCAGAAGCCAATAAGGACGGGGCCCAGGTTACGAGGACACATCATATTAAAATACTGACGGGCGCCTGGGGGGCTCAGTCGGTTGAGGGTCCGACTTTGGCTCAGGTCATTGATCTCACCGTTCGTCGGGCTCTGTGCTGACAGCTCAGAGCCTGGAGCCTGCTTTGGATTCTGTGTCTCCCTCTCTCCCTCTCTTTGCCCCTCCCCTGTTTGCACTCTGTCTCTCTCTCTCTCTCTCTCAAAAGAAATAAATATTAAAAAAAAAAAACAACCCAAAACTTTAAAGTGCTCACAAATGTGGTTTTGTTGCACATTATGAAAGCCCACGGTGGAATACTGGAAAACCAGGAACCGTGCAAGGTGAGACTGTGCTCAATCACCCAGGGTGGCCCTACTCACCCTGGTAATATCTTGCCTTCTTCCTGGGTCTCTCCTGAGCGTATTTTTTATAGACATGAGCACATAGCATGAGCAAAGTGTTCTTTAGCTAAGAAGTTTTGAGGCTGTCCTTGTAAATGGTTCCATCCAATTTCAGTCTGGGGGCCCCTAATGAGGTCCCCTGGAGAGGCAGGCTAGGCTTGGAGCCAGGCCGGCAGGGGCCCACATGGCCTTCGGGGGGGTTTCCGCCCCGAAGCGGGTCACAGTAGCTACGGAAGGCTTGTGATGTCCTCAGGAAGTACTGACCGGTTGTCGCGTTTCTGTAATTACAAACAAGATCGCTGACCGTCTCTGCACCTGAACGTCAGGCGGGGTCACGGCCGGCTTCCTTGAGGCTGAATCCCAGCCGCCGCTTGATCAAGGCCCCACAGAGGACCAAAGTGGGACGTGACCTCCTTCTTTTGGGGGGTCAAGTGATGGCCAGAGAAGGTAGCTTTAATGCAGGAGAGACAGTGCTAGAGGGCAGAGCCGGGTCACTGGAGGTCACCCTGCTCTCTGAGGGGCCTCTGGGGCAGCCCTGGGTTTAGTGATTGATAGTGTGTGTTAAACAGTAAAACTGCAGAGACCTCTCCCTCACTTCTGGCCCCTCACTTTGAGGATAAAAGTTAAAATCAAGAACTGTTTGGGGGAAAGGCCTTGTTTTATGACAAATACTTTCAACTGTTTCTTTCTTTCGACATTTTTAGATGCAATTTTTAAAAATGTTTATTTATTTATTTTGAGAGAGAGAGTGAAAGCAGGGGAGGGACCGAAAGACAGAGACAGAGACAGAGAATCCCAAGCAGGGTCTGAACCGTCAGCGCAGGGCCCGATGTGGGTCTTGAACTCATGAACGGTGAGACCGTGACCTGGAGCCCAAATCAAGGGTTAGACCCTCAACCCGTTGGGGAAGTGGATAAAGCACGCCAAAGGTGACTGATTGGACTAAAACAAACTCTGGTCTCTAGCTTAGAGACCCCTCCTCCGGGTTCTTCTTCCTTTGTTTGCTGAGCATGAAAACCACTCCCCACCCCACAAATATGGAGGCTGATAACTATAAATTACCCTTCCTGCTCGCATTCAGGGCTCAGATCTTTGGAGAAATGGTCTCCTCTGAGCCCGCCGGTGTTAAATAAATCTCCGATCCCCCACGGTCTCCGAGTGCCGCTTGGTTTTTCCGCCAGCGTTCCAGCCCGGTTCCGTAACAAACTGACTGAGCCACCCACACGCCCCAGATGCAATGTAAGGGCATAAAAACGGTTCCTCCAGGGGCGCCAGGCTGACTCCGTCGGAAGAGCATGTGATTCTTGATCTCGGGGTCGTGCGTTCAAGGCCCATGTTGGGCGTAGAGCTTGCGTTAAAAAACAAAACAAAAAACTGGGGGGGTGGGAGGGGGGGGGTGGGTGATGGGTATTGAGGAGGGCACCTTTTGGGATGAGCACTGAGTGTTGTATGGAAACCAATTTGACAATAAACTTCATATATTGAAAAATAAAAAAAAAAAAAAAAACAAAAAACAAATGGTTCCTCCTCCGTGAGGCTCCTCAGGCTGGCCGTGGCAGGTGAGTGGTCTGTTGGTCCCACGTTCCGTGGCTTTCCTTTGTCAAAGGGGGGCTCTGCTCAGAAGGAATCCCGGAGCCTGCAGGGCTCAGAAGAAGTCTTATTTAATTACCAATACATTATGGGGCGCCTGGGTGGCGCAGTCGGTTAAGCGTCCGACTTCAGCCAGGTCACGATCTCGCGGTCCGTGAGTTCGAGCCCCGCGTCAGGCTCTGGGCGGATGGCTCAGAGCCTGGAGCCTGTTTCCGATTCTGTGTCTCCCTCTCTCTCTGCCCCTCCCCTGTTCATGCTCTGTCTCTCTCTGTCCCAAAAATAAATAAACGTTGAAAAAAAAATTTAAAAAAAAAAATTAATTACCAATACATTATCCAAGTGCTTGCCTTTCTTCGCTGTTTGATCTATAAGAGCAGCAGCCAGGACTTCGGCTACTGTCTGCATCGTCTTTGCCCGACTTCCCCTCGGAAACCTCGGGAAGGTCAGGCTCCATGTTTCTAAGCGGTGATGGGCGACTGTCAGGTGTCTGATTTGCTGCTCTCCTTGAAGAGGCCTTGGATGGGGCGGGGCAGGTGGGGCAGAGAGGGGGGACCTGTGGCCTCTGTACTCCTTCACACTGGACCCTGGAGGATCCAAGGGGTGGAAACCAGTGAGGGCGTCCCTGATATGTATTTACTTATTTAGAAATAAAGATATTCATCTTTATTCAGCCCCGGGGGCCCTGTGGTTCTGGCCTGGCCAGGGAAGGCCAGGATGGAGCCCCCACCTCCTCTCCAAAGACCCCCTTCCAAAGATATGGATGGAGACCCAAGGAGGGTCTCTCACCTGAGGTCTGCAGAGCAGAGACCCCATTGGATGCTACGTTTCCTCTTGGGACTAAAAATATCATTCACAAGATCATTGGAAGGAGCCTGGGGGCCCAGGGACTCCTTGGGGGTGCAACCCTGGAGGGAGTGGGGGGTCTTGGGTTTTCATGGAGTGCAACTGGGGGACCCCAGGGTTTCTCAAGATGCTATCCGAGGGGGCTTGGGGTTTCTTGGGGTGCAGTCTGAGGGGCCCCTGGGTCTCAAAGATACAATCCCAGAGGGCTCTAGTGTCTTGGGTTGTAATCTAGAGGCCACAGAGTTTCTTGGGCTGTAAGCCAGAGGGGCTAGGCTTTTGGGGTGCAACCTGGGGGTCCCAGGGTTTCTTGGGGTGCAACCCTGGAGGGGTCAAGGGTCCTGGATTTTCACAGGATATGATCCCCGGGCGCCAAGATTTCTCAGGGTGCAATCTGAGGGGGCTTGGGGTTTCGTAGGGTGCAGTCTAAGGGGCCCTTGTGTCTCAGGATACAAACCCAGAGGGCCCTAATGTCTTGGGATACAATCTGGGGACTCCGGTGGTGCAACCATCAGGTCCCCGAGATTTCTAGGGGCACAGCCCCGGGGACCTAATGCTCCTCACGGTGCTGTCAGCAAGCCAGCCTCACTTGTTCCAGCTGTAGGCTGGGGGCCCTGCTGCGGGTACCCCAGGGGATAACAGGAGTGACTCAGCAGGGCAGGGGACTTCCTGAGGCCTGGGGGAGGGGACGCACACCGGAGGGGCTCCTCTGCTCTTGGGCGAAAGTGGGTGTGTTCAGGGGACCCGTTCACACCTCTTCTCTGAAAACCTTCAGTGTCCCGGGTGCCTGTCAGACCGTCAGAATCTTCATGTACCAAAGGTTTGCTCCCCCAAACCCTCCTGTCCTACCTGACCCCTTGGAGAGCCCAGGTAGGAGGGGCACAAGGCGTTGAGAGCGCAAGCCCTGGGGCACAGGCAGCCTGGCAAAGGAATCCTGCAGGACAGAGTTCCTCCCTTAGATCTGCTGGGAATACGCCCACCTACATTCTTGGACTAGTTTAAAATCTTCGGGCTTCCCCTCCCGTCCCCCCCACGGAAGCTGGTCTTTAAATAGAAAGGAGTTGCTGGTTAATAATGTTCGGGAAAACAAAGCTCTCCTAAATATATACATCTCTCTCTCTCTCTCTCTGTCTCTCGCTCGGGCGGGAATGACAAAAACAAGCCTTTTTTTTACAGCACATTCCTGGACCCAGCCTTGGAATTTGGAGCCCTGGCCTCAGGGATCTGCCTGCTTATCCACCCCTCCCCCTAGGAGATGTTGGTGATCCCCGTGCTGGGAAGCCACACCTCAGGCCGGAGATTCTGCAGTGGTGGGGGTGGGGGGACCCAGGTGAAGAGGGTTCAGTCAGCAGAAGCCACGCCAGCCTCCCTTGGTGACAGCGGAGGTGCTGCTGTCCTCGAGGGGTGTCAGGGTCACAGGGAGGGGTGGGGGGAGGTCGCACAGAGAGCGGCCAAGGTGGCTGCATCTGCGCCGAGCACGGGACGAGGTTCTAAACAGAACTCGGGAGCCTGTGCTCCCAACAGCCGGATGGGATTGATTCAATTATCAACTCCATCTTTTTTCTTTTTTAAGCTTATTTATTTTGAAAGAGAGAGAGAGAGAGAGCATGAGCACACAAGCAGGGGAGGGGCAGACAGCGAGGGAGAGACAGAATCCCAAGCAGGTTCCGAGCCATCAGCGCAGAGCCCGACGCGGGGCTCGAACTCACAAACTGTGACATCATGACCGGGCTGAGCACCCAGGCGCCCCAGCCTCTCCATCTTTTACAGAAGAGGGAACCAGGGCACAGAGAAGTTAATTAACTTGCCAAAGTCACATAGCAAACACTCGGCCACTCTAGGGTTTCACATTCGGCCTGATTCCCGGCTGTGCTCCCAGGCGAAGACAGAGGGACCCACACGCCACTGTGGGGGGGCGCGGTGCACAGGCCCCCAGCTCTGCAGAGACACACCCCCACAAAGGAAGAGCCAGATCAGTCGGCCTTTATCTTTCTCATACTGATGCTATCTTGTCCAGTATAGGGAGGCTTTCGAACCTCAGAACCAAAAGCAACTCTGAAACACACCGCCCCGAGGTCAGGTGCAGTCTGTGGGGCCTGTGGCTGCTGTTCAGCCAGGGATGGGGGAGCACGGCTGCAAGAAACAGATGCATTCCTGAGATGTTACATGCAAGCTTGTTTTTCTAATAAATAAATTACATGTTACATGTTCAAAGGAATATATGTTTAGAAAGAATCTTGCTGTTGACTACCTTTGTAAACCAGTATCATTTTATAACTAATTCCTGGAGCGTGTGGGTGGAGGGGAGGAGGAGGAAGTGGGGGGGCAGAGGCCCCACCAAGGCAGGCATCCACTCCGGTACCTAGCTTTCTCTTTTGGATTCCCACTGCTGACCTTTCCCACCCAGGCGGTGCCGGGAGGGACCCCCCGGCTGAGCCGGCTGGATGCTGAGGTAATAACGTCATCAGGAGCGAGCTGTGGGGCAGGCCAACTGGTCCGGCCCCTGCAGAGAAGTTTCCAGATCCCCTTCTCTGATGGGCAAATGCACAGCTGGGGCTTTCTCATTTCCTTTGATGGCACTTGAGGGATGCAGTCTGGCTAAAGGTGAGTGGTAATGTTGACTTTGATTCAAGGAGTGATCCTTAGTTTTGGGTGTTTATGAAGAAAACTTATGCAGACATAAACTGAGAGCAGTTTAAAATTCATTGTCACGGTGCCTCCACTGATATCAGATTAGGGCCTGAGCCCCCGTGAGCCTCCGGCCAGCCTTTCGGGGACCTGGACACAGCATGGGGCCACCACTGGCTCAAGATGCGGGACAGAGACTGAGGGGTCCCTCTTTCCTCCCAGGATCCCCTTCTCAGCAGAAAATGGCATCATTGAGACACCTGCGTGGCTCGGTCTGTTAAGCGTCCCGACTCTTGATTTCGGCTCAGGTCATGATCTTGAGGTTCATGAGATCAAGCCCTGCGTCCAGCAGTGCAGAGCCTGCTTGGGATTCTGTTTCTCCCTCCCCTGCTCTCTCTCTCAAAATAAATAACCTTTAACAGAAAATAAAAATTAAAGCTTAAAAAAAAGAAAATGGCATCATTTCCCAGAAGATTATGCACCTGTGGTCTAATTCGTAGACACTGGTGTATTGTGCAAAAGGTCGCGGAGAGTGAAGGGGGGCGCTGAGGAACAGAAATCGCTCCCCGAATGTGCTGAGCTCTGGGTCGGAGTGGGGAGAGGCCCGGAGCATCTGAAGGGAGTCTGACGGGGGGAGGAGAGACCCTACCAGGCGAACCACGGGGCATCTGCGGAGCCAGATTTTCTCTGCAGCGGGGTTCTCGGTGGAGAGCTGCTTAGTGCACACCCGAGTAATTCCTTCTGTAATTCATAATCGTTTCAACACAGAGGAACAAAACAAAGCCACAGAGCCCTGGCCGCTGGCCTGCTGGCCCATCTAGAAACAGGAAGAGGAGAACGGACTGGCCCTCCCTGCACTCTCTCCCCGGCCCTGGGCCCTGTGCCCCCCCCACCCCCACCCCCCGCAGTAGGTCTCCGTGGTCACGGAACTGGCACCAGTGGATGGCAGACCCTGTGCAGAGGGCACAGGGAGGCCCCCCCTCCGTCCTGCACAGACCCCAAGACTACAGGGGCCACGGCCTCGGTTTACAGGTTCTCTCCCAGAACTGAAAGGGCCTGAGCTGAGCCTTGTACCTCCGCCTTCTCTCCTGCCTGAGGCAGGGACCCTCCGGCTGGGCTTTGGGGTCCTGTCCCCTCCTGCTGGGCTCTGGGGTCCTGTCCCCTCCGGCTGGGCTCTGGGGTCCTCTCCACTCCGGCTGGGCTCTGGGGTCCTGTCCACTCCGGCTGGGCTCTGGGGTCCTGTCCTCTCCAGCTGGGCTCTCAGGTCCTGTCCCCTCCCCTCAGGCCCACCTCCTTGGATGCCTGCACCCAGGCTCAGGAGGGCTGTCCTTGCCCCCACACCCGGCTCCTTCCCGGGCCTCGCTGGTCAACACGTCCACACCTTCCTCTTCCTCCAGGGTACCTGCCCTGCACACCCCTTGGGGCATCTTCACACAATCACAGCTTCTCCGGACCTCAGAACTGGGGACAGTGGGCTGACGTTTCTGCGGCTGGGGGGTCCCATTCGCTTGGAAGCATTCAGGCTGAGCCTCATGAGTGTGAGCCTGGTAAAGGGGACATCCTGACCTGGAAGGTGGAGGTCGGGGACTTCTCCAGCTGGAACATTCTGGATTTCTCAGATGGGCCTGGCATGACCCACAGCCGCCTAACTCTGGCCCTGGGATCTCACTGCAGGGGTCCCGGAGGCAGGGGCCCGGCGGCTGCCACCGGCGAGGGCTCAGTACTGGTTTGCTCAGTGAACACACCCTTAGGGCCTGGGAACGAGCACGGCTGCCGGAGCACGTGCCCTTTTGAAGGTCTGTTAGATGGATGTTACAGCTTCTAAGTGCCACGTGCCTGGCGCACAGTAGGTCCGGTGAACCTTGCTGGGTGGGTGAGTGAGCGAGCGAGCCAGTGACCTCGGGGCTTCTTACTCCGCTCAGGCTCCTGGTGAAATACCAGCTGGCTGGCAGGTCAAACACCTTCTGAGGAAGGAGAGAAGGCAGTCTCTCACCTTCTGGGGCTGGAAGTCGGAGACCCGAGCATCAGCGGGCCGGTCCCTCCCGAAGCTGTGCTCCTGGGCATGCACGCGGCTGTCTCCTCCCCTGTGTCCTCACATGGTCGTTCCCCTTGCCTGTGTGTCCTGATCCCCGCTTCCTATAAGGACGCCGGTTACACTGGATTCCGGCCCACGCTAGTGACCTCCTTTCACATCAGTCACCTCTTTGAAGACCCCATCTCCAAGTACAGTCATATTCCATGATCCCAGGAGTTAGAACTCCCACACGTGAATTTTGGGGATCCCAGTTCAGCACAGCGGCCTCACAAGGGGCAGGTGACTGAGAATGCCGTGAAGGCCACACCACACGGGGAGGTGCCCATCGAGGTCCCACAGGGGAGCCCCCGCCCACCGTTCCCATGCTGCTGTCACACGCAGAGCCCTGGGGCTCCTCTCCGGGGCTCGTCTATGTCATTGGCAGCCGGGGGCTCTCTCTGTGTGGCTGCAGAGACCCAGCCTCCCTCTGTCCTGTCTTGGCAGACCCCCTTTCTCTGTCTTAGCTCCCATCTGAAGTGTTGGGCCTGGGACTGCAGACCGGTTTCCAGGAAGACAGGCCTGCCCTGCTTCCCCCCATGCCCCTCCCCTCCCCTCAGGCCCCAGACGGAGGGGCTTAGTGAGAGGGGCTTCCCCACTGAAGGTCTCTCTCTCCCACCGGAGGTGATTGTGTCTTGGGCCCTGCAGGTGGGGCTGTGCGCATGGGGATGTGTCTGTGGGTCTAGAGGGAAGGGCCCTCCATGTCACCTCCCCAGGCCCCTGCCCCAGATAGCCTCATTCTTGTGATATTTGGTGGGGACGTACTGCTGTCCAGCTGGTCCAACTGGATCAGGAGATCCGAGCTCAGTCTGGCCCTCGGCTTGTCATTCACATTGGAGAGCTGACCTCAGCTCTCCGCTGTCCCGGGCTTGGTCGGGACCATGGCCAGAGGCTCCGGACTCCCGCAGCTGCCCACGGTCAGCCCTCCCCCACCCAGGCTCTGCAGGGGAGACTCTGGGGTCTTCTGGGGGCCTGGACCTCAGCTTGGTGCAGGAATCACGGCTTGTCTTGAAGCAGGCTTCCCCCATGGTGATGTTGGAATCTGTGCTGCTCGTGCAGAAAGCAATTAGATTGTCAGGGATTGTTACCACTTTCAGGAATCTAGAGCATTCCTCACTCTGATACATGGAATAAAGGAAGACGGAGGTACTACCTTTTGTAGTTCCCTTTACGTCGGCAGGTTGAAAGTCAGGTGTGATTGGTGTTCTGAAGTTTCAGGAAATATTCGTATTATCTGAAGCAGGGACATGTATGGTTTAGCAACGGACCCGTGTACGGCTTTCTTTGCAGTGTATGTCCCAAAGCAGTGCCCACTGTCCGTGCTCAGGTGAGAGATGCCGGTGACTGTGTGGCCATTTGTCCCAGGCACAGAATCAGAAGAAGTATTGCACAGATTCTTCAACCAGTACATTTCGTCTCTCGGAATAACTCTAGTATTTCACTCAAAAAGAAAAAAAAAGTTAAGAAGGGTGCAGATGTGCTGGGGAGATTGAGGGAAAGAGCGCCAAACGTCCACAAGTGCGGGTTTGGACAAGCTCCCCAAGCAAGGAAAGCAGGTTTCTTTGTGGCCAAAGGGTCACAGGAAGTTTGGGTGGGTGGGGGGGCTCTGCTCGCTCCAGGGTGTGGAGGGGTGGTCTGCAGGACATCTGGCACTTGGGGGCACGGGGGGAGGGGACATGGGGGGACGGGATCTGCAGGACATCTGCAGCCAGGGAAGCATGGCTGTGCTCACATCTATAAGGAAGGCGTTTCTCCTTATAGCTCCGTTGACCCTTTTGAAAATAAGCTTGTTATTTGAGAACAAGGACAGGGCAGAGTCCCCGGATAGACCCTACCCCCCCCTCCCCCCTCCGTCACTGTTCTCTGATGGGTACCTTGCATTACAGTGTCACCTTGGCACAGCTAAAACACCAGAGCTGGGACCTCACTCTCTCCCAAAGCCCACACGTATTCGGAGTTCATTTGTTGGACCCCGCTGTCCTTTCTCTGTCCCAGGACCCCATCCAGGGATCCTTCTGGCCGGGCAGTTCTCGGACTTTGTTTCTGATGACCTTGGGAGTTTTGATGAGACTGGTAGGGTGTTTTCTGGACTGACCCTCAGCTGGGACGGGCCAGCTTCTCCTCCTGAGGCTGGGGTTCAGGGTGAGCTGGGAGGAAGCACAGAGGCAGGGCCCTAGTGCCACCAGCTCACATGGGAGCCACCCATCACCATGCACCCCGATCGCCGGGCTGAGGTCACTGCTGTCCAGTTTGCCCGCCTCACTTGCTCCCAGGCCTCCGACCCCTGCTCTCTCAGAGGAAGGGGGTCACCAAAGCAGCCACACTCGCGTGGGGATGAGGCGCCGTCTCCCTGTCTCCTGGAGGGGAGCTACACACATAGATTGTTTGGAATTCTGCCAGGGAGTTTTGGCTGTTCTCTGTCACTCAGCATACATTCAATCGATCGACCAGTCAGTCAATGTGTATGGACGCCTGGGTATTGGCATGTATATTTTGAATTACAACCCAAAACTGTATTTATTTTGTGGCCCACATTGCTCTAGGTTTGACCACCGAGAGAGAGCTCGTCAGACTTGGAGGCCGTGTCCTTTTGGCTGCCTCCATCCTGTTAGGCTGTGAGCACGGCCTCGCTCTCTGGCACCACGAGGTGCCCCAGGCTCAGCTCACTGGTTTCCTGCCCCGCCCTAGAACCAGCCGCCTCTCCCAGAGTCCCCGCTCCTCTTAGTGGGGAGAGGGGTTAGAACCGGGGCCCGGGAGCTAGGGGTGCCTCTTGGCCCTGGGGTCACTCCTTCCCAGTCTTCTCCAGTGGCGTTTTATTTTATTTATTTGTTTATTTTTTAAAGTTTATTTATTTATTTTGAGAGAGAGATCAAGCACAAGCGGGGGGAGGGGCACAAAGAGAGAGAGAGAGAGAGAGAGAGAGAGACAGAATGTCAAGCAGGCTCTGCTCTGATGGCACAGTCGTGGGTCTCAAATTCACAAACCTCGAGATGACGACCCCAACCGAAATCAAGAGTTGGACGGACACTCAACCGACCGAGCCACTCAGGCGCCCATCCAGTGGTGTTCTGAATAAAGGATCAAGTTCATTTCAAAGGAAGCCAGAGAAAACGCTGCTGACTTGGGTGAGACCTCGGGTGATCACTGGACCACCCGGAACTCAGCTCTCTTGACCCTGAGATGGGACCAAAGCACCTTTGTGACCCTCTTCTGCATTTGGAGGGTTAGGGTTAGATGTTCTCACAGGTATGTACAGTATGTTTCACCCCTTTGGGACACTGGACTAAACGTCAGTCACTTAGCGCTCCCCGACTTTCCAGACCTCTCCCTGGATTTGTCCATTCTTCCAGAATCTCCCATTTCTTCAACATGAACCCTCGCTGGAGACGCTCTGTGGCCCATGCACCCAGTGCAGCATCGGGGAGAAAAGACCTATTGGGGAGAAGGCAGCAGGAGCACCAATGACCGCTGGGGCTCTCCTTCTGGACCAGAGCCCCCAGCCGGCTAGATGTGTGAGCTCCTCACTGCTGGGGCTTTGGGGCTCTGCCCCTGCCGCGCAGGACCACGGTGTGAAGGGAGGTGGGGTGAGGCAGGAGGCAGAGTCCAGACCCTCCAAGCAGCTCCCCCTTCGGGTGGCCAGAGACCTCCCCATGGCTCAGATGTCCTGGGAAGCACCGGCAGGTGGGTCCATGTATCTTGATCCGGTTAGGAAGGCACCCAGCTGCAGGAACAGAAAACCCGGCAGCCAGGGGCCTCGACAGCAGGCACCAGAAGCCCCAGTGGGGTCTGCCCAGTGGCATCTTGCCTTCTGCTTGGCCACTGTCATGTTTGTCCTCACACTCCTGGCTTTGGGTCTCCTGGGCTCCCACTCTAAGTACCTGTAGGATGGGGCCCTGCTGGGTTCGGTCTGCAGGCTGCTCGCGGGGCTGGGGCAGGTCTTCCCCCGCCCCCCCAACTGTTCTGAGCATGGCCGGAGCCCCAAGAACCAGCCAGTCATTCTGGAGAGGGCGCCAGCCCAGTGGGACCCGCAAGGGGCCTGCAATAACCAGCTGGCTCCCTTCGATGAGCCCTTGCCGCCGGCCAGGCTCTGGGGGCCAGCCCTCGGCCTCGGCCTCCTTTGGGGTCGGGCTCCTCTGCAAAGAGTGTCTTTCCACGGGGGTCCACCTTCCCGGGGTGGCCCACCCCCAAGACCGACCCATGTGTCCTAGCACGCCTCCTGCAGCACCACACCTGCTGCCTCCCCTCCCTCTCATCTCTAGGGGGATGACCCTGCTCGTCTCTGTCTCAGAACCCTAACCCTAACCCATACCCGCGGCTCCCGCAACCGCACAGGCACTGAAGCACTGGGCCACAGGGCCACGGCTACAGAAGAGGGTGTGTGCGCGCACTGTGGTGGAGAGGGAACCAAGGTCCCGCGGGTTTGGGGAAGGCTCTGGAAATCAGAAGAGGCCAGCTGCTGGGTTGTGTGTTTGGGGAGAGGATACCGTATCCCAGAGATCTCTCAAGAAGCACGCTACCGACATGTGCCACACGGGCTTGGGGCCACGCTCTGGCCTCATGGTTTCTACAGCACCGTGAACCTCGTCCTGTTTTCTGCTGCCCCTTCCAACTGGCTCTCTGGAATATGCTCATTTTCAGTGCAAGCAAGTGAGAAAATTATCCAAGTCCTTGGCCACATGCTTCCTTTGACCCAGGGATACTAAATTATCAGACTTTGGCCACGGCCAAGACCATCTTCATAGCAATGACAAGCTTCCAGAAAGTTCTTTCTGGACTCCAGTGGGAACAAGAGTGAGGCAGCACAGAGGGGCTCAGGGTGCTAGAGACTTGGTGGAGCCCTCGCCCAGACTCCCCCCTGCCCTGTCTGCTGTGCTGGGAAGGGACTGGCAGCTCTTGGTGAGAAGCCGTTTTTCCCTTAGCTAAACTGGTTTGAGACTTTTGCTTTCAGATTGAGATATTTTTGGATGGGTAAGAATGGAAAAAATGCGTGTCCCTTTTTCAGATAATTGTGGCTGTCCCACTCTTTGTTGAAGTTCTTGGAAACTCAAAGTTGTGGGCAGTGAAGGGGGCCGGCCTCGGACCTGAGAAAGCACCCCGCAGGTGTGGCCACCTGCACTTTGTTGAATCAGGGAGCCAGTGGCACGGACTACGGCAGGCAGAATATTCGAGAACACCAGGTGCAGGGTGCCTCCTCCCTTCTTAGGGCTCTGAGGGGGGAAATGAGGACAGACACTGTCTCAATAGGTCTCCAAGTCGCCACAGCCCCAGAAATAAGGAGGTGGTGCGGCTGGCCAGCTGGTGAGAGGCAGTGGGGCGGGTGGGACTTTGAGGGAGAGCAATTTGAGGACAGAAATTCTAGAAGAGGCTGCCTGGTAGGGATGAAGACACCCAGCTTCCCAGCCGTGAGCATATCTGGCCTTGTTCTGGCAAGTGGACATCCTGATACCTTATGAAGTTCGAGTTCACTTCGGGACCTGGACATCGTGACAGATTCTGACATGCAAGATGGATAGACCTGGTAGGCTCGGGATGTTCAAGCAAAGAGCCAGTTGGTGCGAATGTGGGGGGGGGGGGGCGGTGGGGGCGAGCCGGGCAGCTCCTAAAGGGGTAAGCGTAGCTTATTGTCCTGATGGTTCTGGATCTTTCTCATATTCTGTTGCTGAGCAGCTGGGGGACCTTGGACAAATTATCTAGGATTTCAGCTTGTTTCCCTATGGGTAAAAAGAAGATAGTTAATACCAGCCTCAGCCCCATTTAGGGGTCAGCTGGCTGTGGACTCCTCCCCTGAGGCTCCATTTTGAGTCCCCCCTCCCCCTCCTGTCAGCCCTGGGGCTGGGGTCTCCTAGAGGGCAGGAAAAATGTCTGTCCTATTCCTGAGGCCTGGGGTTCAATGCTCAGGAAGCATTTACCCCAGAGTAAGAATGCCCAGCTCAGTCTGAGAATGAGTTATGTGCTTTTGACCTCTTGAGAAATAATGCTACCCTGTAGAGCAATGCACTTGCGAAGAGGCGCTGGGCCCCTGATCAGGGGACGCTCCTGGTAACTGCACCTCAAGGCGAGCCCAGCCCTCTCCTGGTGGGATCCTAGCAGAATCCCTATGCCCCAGGTGGGGCTGAATCTCACAAACTGCAAGGTCATGACCCCAGGGGAAATCAAGAGTTGAATGTTCAACGAGCTGAGCCCCCCAGGCGTCCCAAGGTACAGCGCTTCTAATTCTGCCAAAGGGTGTGCGTTTTCCAAGGGGATCTTTGGAGGTTGCTGCCCACTTCCCGGATTTCACTAGTGGGAAAACCAAGGCCGAGAGGCTGACTGAGGGGATATGTGGGTCTGGGGGATGCTGGCATCTCTCTTCCTTTCCTCCCCTGAGCACCCCTCTTCCCAGGACCCGCTCTTCCAGAATGCTCCTGGCCAGCCTAAATCCTGCTCCTTTCTCCAGGCTCATTTTAAAAAGTCATGTGACTTTTGAAGTCTTCTCTGACCCCTCCCTCCACTGGCCTGACCTTCCAGGGACTTGTTAAGCATCTTGTGCTTTGCCTGTCGTGGCTGTGCGGCTTTGCGTCTGCACGACCCTACTAGATTGTAAGCTGCAGGCGGGCAGGGAGGTCCGGGTTCCCGAGAGCGCGGTAACCCTAGCGCCGGATGCACGCGTGCGTGGCTGAATGAATGAGTGAATGCAGGAGTGAACGAACGAGCCAGTTTTGCAGGGATCCGGACCCCAGCAGCCCTTCGCGCCCCACCCGCAGCCCGCGGACACTCGGAGCAGGGGCCCCCCAGGTGGGTTCACCGTCTCGCGGTCCCGCGGAGGCGCACGGGGCCAGGTGACCGGCGGCCGGGCGCGGCGGTGGCGATTGCCCGCGCCGCCTCGAGGGGGCCCTGCGGCGGGCGCGGCCGCGAGCCAGGAGGACGGCCCGCCCGCGCTGCCGCCGCGCTGCTCGGCGCCCGGCCTGCTGCGGCCATCGCCCCGCGGGACCCGCCGCTCGCCCAGGTACCGGGCCGCGCCGCCGCCCGCTTTGTGTCGGGCCGGCGGCCGCGATTGCGCGCCGGGCGCGGGGAGGGGCTCGGGGACGCAGCGCGGGGCCGGAGGCGAGGATCTGGGGTCCGGGGGCGCGGCCGGGGCGGCGCTGCGCGGCGGACTTCGCTTTCGGGGACGCGTCCAGAGACCGCAGGGCGGAGAGCCGCGCCGGGGCCCTGTCCCGGTCCCCGAGGTGGGCGGGAGCCGGGGGCGGGGGTCCCCGGGCGCTCCCTCCTGACTTCTGAAGGCGCAGGAGCCTCGCGGGGGGCGCCCGGGGCGGGGGGCGCTCGGGGCCGGCGCCACCTGTGGCACGTGCCCCCCGGCCGGCCGGCGCGGTCGCTGACAAGCGGCAGGGGGGAGGGTCGGGGCGCGCGGGGCGCCCGCGGGGGGCTGCGTTCGGGGTGGGCGCCGCGGCCCGACCGGGGCGCTGGGGTCTTTGCTTGAAGGGATGTGAAAATCTGTGGTGTGGCGGGAAGGGACTCCGGAGCTGCCAGAGGGCGACCCCCTTCCCCACCGCGATTAATAAAAGCGCCCGGGGAAGTGGGGCCAGCAGGGCGCACTGTGGAGGGCGGTCACTGCCTGTTCAGAAGTCCCCCGACCCTGAGGGGGCTCCAGTCCTCCACACACTTTGACCTTCTGGAGGTTTTCATGAACGTGATCCTCAAAGACTGAAAATGCACTGAAAATCGGGTAAAAGTTTTCATTTCATTAAAGTTTTCATTGCATTAAAGTTGCAAAGCGTTTCAGAACCGGCCGGTTTGACATTTTGTTGTGTTTGGTCTGCCTGTTGCCGTCTTTGAAGTGCTGTAGTTAGTTCTCTGCCCTTTGAAAGAGATTGGATTCTCTCCTCTCTGGGGCCTGGGAGGTTATATTTGCAAATCAATCAACAAGTATTAAGAAAGGCGTTTCTGTGGAGAGGCCTGGAGGAGCCTGGGAGGGGCCGGCGAGTCTGTGCAGCTGGAGGGTGGAGGGAACGAGGCCAGTCCCGGAGAATGAGGGGACCTTTGTGCGCAGGGAGCTGCCTGGGACCTGGCTGGAGGCCAGACTCCTGACCTCAAAGACAAAGTAATAGTATCTTACTTTGCAATATTGCCAAGTAATAGTGACCTCTGAGGCAAAGTAATCACATAGTAACAGCAGGTACTTAGTGAGCAATTGCTTGTGCTAAATGCTCCTCATGCCTTTATTGCATTTCATCCCAGTGGCCTTCCTCAGATGGGACTGGGGTTGTTGCCCCATTTTACAGGTGCACAAACGGAGGCAGAGAAAGGCCGAGCATCTTGTTCAGGTTGATGAAATGTGGTGTGGCGCAGGGCTCCAGCCGGGATGGAGGTTTGCAGGGCCCTGTCCTCGCCCCTGCTGTTGGATGCAGGTTCTGACAGCAGGTTCCTCAGCTGAGGTGCAAACTGTGAGCTGTGGCAACAGCTGAGTTCTTGCTTTGCAAAGCACTGAGAAGGTGGAAAAAGTAGTAGCTGCTGGGAACCGGGTGCTCCTCGATGCAAATTGACCAGCTTTTACAAAGTGTAGGTTTGGCACCTAATGGTTTCAAAAGGAGCAACTTGCAAATGTGCCTGTGGGAGGTGAAGGTCACGGGGTTAAATATTATGGTCCTGCAGGGGATGTTGCTGATGGGGATTTAGGGGGGGGAAAAAGGCCTGGGAAGAAGGCTAAAAGGCAAGAAAAGTGAGGGGAGGGGCCTAGTGGGGAAGGTTTCTGACCCACTGCTGGCTGGCCCATTTTACAGATGAGTAAATTGACAAACAGGGATCCCATCAAAGCTCTGGCTGGTGCCCTGGCGCTTAGGCTCCTTGTCTAGGACCAGCCTGGCATAAACCACCCCCGTGTGGGGAGAAAGCTTTCTGTTCCCTCCCAGCACCCTCCCCTTCCCTCCCCCCCCCCCCCCAGCTCCTGTGGAGTGGAGAGGTGCAGGGCGTTCTTGCTGGAGAACCCGCCAGCCTTAGCCAGCAGTGTTACTGTTGTGGGGCCGCTGCTCTCTGACTGGGAGGCTTCTCTAGGGTGGCTCCCAGCCATGACTTTCTCTGGGAGAGGCCCTGTTCCCGGGCTGGTCCTCCGGCGGGGTCTGGTTCTGCCCCCAGGAGCTGGGCTGGGGTCCGGAAGATACAGGCCCTTTCTGGTAGAACTCCGTAAGCACGGGGTGATCTGTGCCCCGTGCACCTGGAGGCCCCTGTAGTCACCTCTGTCGATCCCGAAAAAGGACTCCTGGTTAGTTGGTTAGTTCAGTAGGTGTTTGGTTAAGTCAGAGCTACTGTTTGGGTGTAGGAAGCCGTCACTGGTCACTGTCACTGTCTGGGTCCCGCGCACTGTTCTAGCTGCTGGAACCCTTGCTGCCCAGCGGGGAGCGGGGTGCATGCAGGGGGGCGCCTTTCTGGGGGTGCCCATGTGGAGCTGGTATCGAACACATTCCGCCGCTGCTTTTAAAACACCTAGACATTCAGAATCGCTTCCATCAAAGTGCCGTTGAATGTGAGTTCTGCTGGCTTCAGTGAATGTTGTGAGTCTGTTCTCATGGGCTGAGCCCTGTGGACAGCGGGCAGGGTGGTTCCACAGCTGGAGTGGGCTCAGGGTAGGCACGGTTATCTCTCCACGACTGTCCCTTTCCTAGAAGGGCAGGAAACCAGAATCTCCTGGTTTCTAGAACTTCCTGTTGCCTTCTGCCTGTCTGCACAGTGTTTGGTGAATGTCCATGGGGCAGTGTGGGACAGGGGTGCTCTGTCACATCCACGAGGTTGTGCATTCGGGGACATCTGGGTATCTGCTGTGCCTGGATTTGGTACAGCCCTGCCGGGTGTCCCAGAATCCCCCTGGGGAGCCGCTGAATTGGAGCGGGGGAGGCCTGCGAGGGCAAGGATGACCACCACGGGTTGGGGGAGCCCTTAGGAGCGGTCAGAGTGCCCCCCTGTGTCACTGCCCCCTGCCCGTGTCATCAGCGATGACCCCTGCGCATTTTAAAAATTGTTAATTTTTTTTTAAAAAAGAAGGCAGTGATCTAGTATTAATATATATTGTCCCAAATGGGCTAATTTGATGAAAAATGTGTGTTTAAGGAGTCTTGGTCGGTAATCAGGAAAATTCCCTCCGGTGGGGCATTCCTGATCAGGCAACTTGGAGCCACCAGCTCTGGGAGAGAAGTCTTTCCGATGCGTCTGTCCCTCGTCCCTGGGCTGGACAGGGCCTCTGTGCTCAGCTAATGGCCTTGCAGTAGCACCTTTTTGACAGCTTAGCTGTCCTCACCGACACAGGACCTGATCTTCCCCCACCCTCCTCGCAAGGCGTGGTTTTTGTCTCCGCTTTCCAGAGCTCTCAAGACCTGGGGCTGGTTGGAACCCTGGTCTGATGGGGACAGTCTGTCCTGCCTTAGTGATGGGCGGGTGGGCAGAGCCTCTGAGTGCACGCCTTGGTGTGGTGCTGGGGGCCGGGGGTGGGGGGGCGTCCCGGATTGGAACCCAGGTCCATCTGCAATCTTGGGACTTGTTCCCAAGACCAGGGGTCTCCATGGGTCCCCGCGAGGGGCTGGTGAGGTGTCCGCAGCTGGTGGGGCTCCTGCCCCAGCTGCTTCCTCGGACAGGGAGCCTGTTGTCGCTTTCTGCCTCTCTTCCTTCCTCCGTCAGTGCTCATTGTGGCGCATGGGGGCTCCCGCCTCCCTCTTCCTCTCCTGGGGAGACCGGAGAGCGCTCACTGCACCCTCGGCAGCCCCGGCTTTGTTCTTCAGCTTTAGGAGTCATCTGTGGGCCCCCGTTCCAGCTTCCCGAGTGGCGAACCGCTCACGCTCCCGGGGCCGGGCTGTGCCCGTGGGCCCCGTCTAGGAGGCTGAGGCTCCAGGCAGCCGGCACTGTGCTCAGAGGCCACGCAGGGTGTGCCCTGAGTGTAGACTTTCTGAGAGCGGCTGTGAGCAGGGAAACTACCCCCCGAGGTTCGGAAGGCCCAAGAACTAGCTGCAGCCGACAGAGAAGGCAAGTGTCTACTGGAGTGGCCCGGAAGGCCTTGCCAGCCTCTGGCGGCTCTGCTGTGGGCAGGACGGGCCTGGAGTGGGGACCCTTCTCCAGTTCCCGGCACACAGCTGCAGGGTGCTGCCTGTCACTCATCGTGAGCCGCAGGAGAAGCGTGGGTAGGCCCACATCTGGCCGGCGAGGCGCCCTGGGGCCAGGCCGGGCCATTAGCTGGGCGTCTGCGTTCTGTGCGCATTCCTCCCGGAGCCGGGCTGGAGCTGGCTGGGGGAACAAAAGGGCTCCATTGACTGGGTCCTGGCCTTCCTCCCTCCTAATTCATCACCTCCCAGGGGCTTCCTGAGCCTCACTCCCTCCCTACTGGGGATTTTGGACGCAGATCAAAGGCGCGGCTCGGGCAGCCTGCTGGGAGGAAAGAGTGGGTTCTGGTGGCCACAGACTTGGGGTAAAGCCGCCCTTTGTCGTGGGGAGTATCCTTGGGGCTCCCCACCTGCAGCCTGGGGCCTCGGTGCCCTCCAGGGGACTCACACCAGCACGCCCAGCAAGCCCCGTGGTGGTGTTTTGTGTGACTTTGGGGTTGCCTCTTGGAGTTAGGTTGGGGTTTCCTCCCTGCTTGTGGCCCAGGGCCACTGCTGAATTTCCATAGCTCCGGGGTCTCCTGCTGGAATACCTCTTCCGCATTCTTGGAGGCGCTATCTGATCCCCCACGGGGGGCCAGCAGTGTGATCCTTGGAGGAAGTGGTGGGACTCGTTTGTCCTGGTGATCTGGGGACCGGGATCTGAAGTCCCCAGGGGTGGGGGGGGTTGGGCAGTGAGGGAAGGAAGGGGCCTATCTATGCCCTCAGCTGGTTGGGCAGGCATTTCCCCTTGTCCTGGGCCAGGAGGGGAGGGGACAGTTGTCACCAACATTGTTCCCCAGTCAGAGAAGCTTCCCAGGTAGTGGATGTCTTAGCTTCTTAAATTGATTTTGGACTCTTTCTACAAAATAATTGTCACGCAATACGTGCTGGCTGTCGACTTGGAGAGCCGTCTTTCTGTAAGCACTGGCCCAGAGGCAGTGTTCTGGAGGGCTGTGCTTCTGGACTTTACCTCGCTGAGATCACGTGCAGTTTTAGCACCAACAAGGCAGTAAATGCATCCCTTGCCCTGCCCCCCTGCCCCCTGTAATCACCTCTGCACACGCACAGGCATCGGTGACAGTGCCCCTGGAGAGGGATGTGTCGTAGCGGACGTGAGGGCCGTGTGTCCTCTGCATGCACCGCCTGCATGCATCATCCCTGCACGGGGGCTGTTGAGCAAGATCCTGGCCCGTCATGTCCGCGGAAGGACTTGCAAGTCTGACCGAGGTCAGAACACAAACTTCTTTTTGGTATCGTGGTAAAATACATAAACCATAACATTTTCCGCGTTAACTTGAAGAGTTCAAGCGCACAGTTCAGCGGTGTTGAGCACATTCATGCTGTCCATCCCCAGATCCGTTTCCCTCTGGAGAAGCCCTGTCCCCATGAAGCACTAACTCCCCACCCCCTCCCCCAGCCCCCCACTCTATCCCCCCTACATTCTGTCTCTGTGAATGAGTCCTCCAGGGACCTTGTTCAAGTGAGGTCACACACGATTTGTCTTTTTTTTTTTTTTTTAAGTCCGAAGCAGGCTCCAGGCTCTGAGCTGTTAGCACAGTCTGACATGGGGCTTGAATCCATGAACCTTGAGACCCTGACCTGAGCCGAAGTTGGACGCTTAACCAACTGAGCCCCCCAGACGCCCCACAATTTGTCTTTTTGGGCTTATCCCACTTGGCATCACGACCTCCGAGGTTCACTCGTCTTGCAGCAGGTGTTAGAATGTCCTTCTGTTTCAAGGCTGAAGAATATTCCCTCGTGTGGATGGAGCACATTCTCTCCCTCGGAGAGGGTCACTCGGGTTTGGCTGTTGTGAGCAGGGCCGCTGTGGTCGAGGACGTACAGGTATCTGTTTTTTAGCCCCCGCTTTCCTTTCTGCTGGGCATGTGCCCAGGAGAGGACACAGACTTTTGGACGTCCCCTTGATATATACAGTCGCATCGCAATGTGCTCGTTAGAGCCTCTCTGTGTCTGCCCAGCATCCCTGACTGCTGGGCCTAGTTGGCGCCCACAGGGTAGAAACCAGGCCCGCGGGGGAAGGAAGACGGAGACTTCTTACTGAGCTATTTTGACAGATTGTGTAAACTCAGTGATTAATGGAACGAGGCAGGAAGAATGTCTTTCATTTAAAAAAAAAAAAAAAAAAGAGCCTTCAGAGTTGCTTGGTTTTATTTTCAATTAAAAGGGTCTGATTCTGTTTCTGGAGAATGGTTTTAATTTGGATAAATAGTTCAGTCTGGGAACCGCATGCCAGAGTCTATGATCTATGAGTGCAATTACCCAGGGCTCCATCGGCCGCTTTTCGGACCCGGGCCTGCTTTGGTTTGGCCTCGGTGCCGGGGCCCTGCAGGTGCTGAGCTTTGGGGACAGGCCACCCTCCCGACTTGTGCACAGGTCCCGACCTGTGCCTTGAGAGCAAGAGGCCCAAGCCTGCTGGTCGCTGGTTAATTTTTATCTTCCAAGAATGCGCGTAGGATCTCGAGTCAGGGATGCCAAGGAGCAGGCCCTAGATCTCCCCTGCCTTGCAGTTGGACCAGATTCACTGGCATCTTTTCCAACGTGGGTAGTGGCGGCATTGGTCAGATTTGGGGAACGCGGAGGGGCAGACATTCTTACAGGCTTCCCCCTTACGGAAGCTTCTTCTGAGGCCAGGCACAGGGCTCCCTGAAGGCTGGGCCTGGGGCCTTCTTTCAAAGGGGACTGGAGTTGGATCGCAGAGTTGCAGAGTTGCAGGGAAGCTGGGAGAGGGGGAGTCCTGGGGGCTCTGGGGAAGGAGCCCTCGGGGAAGCGGCCTTGGGAGCATGAGGCCCTGGAGGAGGGATGGGGTGGAGGAGGGCAGAGGGGATGAGAAGGCACAGGATGGAACGTTCCACTTGCTAACCTGGGGAAAGTGTCAAAGCCTCAAGTCTCCACGCTGTTTAACCAGTGGGGGCGAAGTCTGCGACGGGGCCCATGGGAGCTCTCTAGTGTGGCCAGGAGCTGCAGCAGGCTGCCCCAAGTGCAGGCAGCCACACAGGAGGGGCGCCGGACGAGGTGGCCCTCTGCAGCGGGGAGGGGTCCTGGCCCTCTGCATCTGGGGGTGGGGGGAGACGCTCAGCCCACAGGAGCAGCCGGTGTGGACCAGGCCTGCGTCCCAGGACTGGCACACGGGGTCCTGACCCACTTCTGGGCAGGCAGCTCGGGGGCTGGAGCCCTGAGGAAGTTCTGATGCGCCGCCTGGTCCTTGGGAGGCCCTGCCCATCTGGTACCGCATGGGGGGACGCTGGGAGCATCCGAGGTCTGTTTTCCCAAAGCCTGTGCACCTCCACTTCTGGAATGGCCCTGGCAGCTCCTAGGTGCCCCACAAAGCCCTTTCTGGTCGCCCACCTGCAAGCCTGTGATTGTGACCGGATGAGATGTTTGGATGAGGTCAGGGGCAACGGCAGAGTCGAGTTCTCTTGTCCTCGCCCCTTCCCACCCCGTTTCTAGGGGAATACCCATGGTGTGCGTCATCTTGGAGAGCATAGTTAGCTGTCACAGCGTTTCCGTTATTGCTGGAGATGCCATCGCCCGACTGCTGTTACCACGGTGATGTGGCCACCGGGTGGGTGCAGTTGGGGGGCCCCGTGGTGCCCACGGTCCCCAGCGTCCAGGTCTCTTGCGCCACTCCTCGGGCTGGCGGCCAGGGCCCCGCCAATGTAGGTCTCCTTACGGGGTCACCACGTGCAGGGTGAACAACAGTCGGTAGCTGACAACGTGTGTCAGGATGGTGGGCACTGAGGCCACAGGCAGGCTGGCCGTGGCTCCATGAGGCTCTGTGACCAGTGCTCTGGGTAATCGTGTGGCCAGGACCTGGAGGGGCCGAGCTCAGCTCTGCAGCCTGGAGTGTTCTGTGGGGTCTGGACGGGTTCAGCTTCCTGGGTCTCGAGCCAAGATGGGTTGGGTCAACGGGCTGGGGGCTGCCGGAGCCTTTGGCCAACCTCAGTCTCTCTTGTTTGCCCCCATTGACTTTGGGGCTGCCTGCCTGCCTTCCATTGGTCTAAACCTGTTGTTTCCGCTGTGTTCCGCCTGGTGTCAGACCCGAGTGCTCTGAGGACATCAGCATGTCTACATCCTGTGGTGCCAGATGGTGTTGAGCAGAGAGGAGGCCCTTGGCTGGGGGCAGCTGGCTGTATACCCTGGGGCTGGGGCAGAATGGGAGCCGGCCTGCGGTCCTGGACCCGGGACAGCCACGAAGCTTCTCTCGCAGCCTTGCTGAACGGCCTAAGGACGCTCCCTGGTGACGTGAGGTCATCTTGAGGACACACTGCGTTTTCCTTCCTTTTCATCTTCAGTTTCTCAGCCTTTTCAGAAGACTCCATCCCAAGTAAGCATTTCTGACCCCTACGTACCCTGCCAGGCACCTGGGAAGGAGGTGGGCTGCGGACGTTGGCCGTCACAGCCCGTGTACCCTTCCTGACGCCCTCTGGGATCAGCTCGCTCATTTGTGTTCACATGTCTCTCTCACTAACATCTGAGCTCTTCCAAGGCTGCTGCTTTCGATTTTGTAAGATAAGAGCTTTGGAAGCTGCACAGAGTTAACGGTGTGCCCTTGGGCAAGACGTTTTGTCACCGGGTCCCGGGAGCCCTGTCCCCCCCTCATCGGCAGCACGCCCGGCGTGCTTCACAAACCAAGGACACAGTTCCACACCCCAAGGGAAACCTTCTAGAAGCTGATTCTTTACTGGAAGAGAGGGGCGTGCTCACGTGTTACCCCAGGGTTTCAGTAATTTTTTCAGGGCCGCCATTTTCTTTTTTCTGGAAGGTTTGCTTTGCAGTGAGCTCCATTAACTTTCAGGCGAGGGCCGCTGACACGGCCTCTTACAGACTTGAGAATCCAACCCACTGTTACTTCCTTGGAAAACTGCCACATTTCAAGTTGTCATATTATTGAGAGTTGCCAGTAAATGCCCGCTAGGAACCCATGCAGGCTCCCCGACCAGAGCCGCGAACACAAGGCCTGAGTTTACTGGTCGCGCAGCACAAAAGAATATTCTTTTTGGACCGAGCGAGTGGTGGGGTTTCCTTGAAACCCGCACTGTAAAAAAATGGCAAGAATGATTTCCTTTGTCTCACGCTCAGAATGGATTCCAGTGTTGATGCAGACTCACCAGGATGTGTAATCTCTTGTCTAATATTTAAACGAGGGTTTTGTTCTGGTAAAAACGCGGGGCACCCAGCAGACTCCTGCGGGGACAGCAGTGGCCCGTCCTCCTTAACTGGCTTTCTGTCCAGCCTGCCGAGGTCACGTTCATAAATTCTTTCGCACGGAACACATAAAAAACAAAACAAGACAAAAGGAAACAAAATAAAACAAAACAAAAAACTGGCCTCGGGGCACCTGGGTGGCTCAGTCGGTTAAGTATTTGAGTCTTGGTTTCGGCTCAGGTCGAGCATGATCTCACGGTTTGTGAGTTCGAGTCCCGCGTCTGGCTGTGTGCTGGTGGCACGGAACCTGCTTGGGATTCTCTCTCCCCTGCTCGCGCACTCTCCCTTTCTCAAAATAAACAAATGAACATTAACAAACCTGGCCAAATTTTGGAGAGCTGTTTCCATCTGCTGTGTGTATGCTTGCTGGCGGGAGCCCACAGCTCGCCGTTGGGATGAGGGACGGGGGCGGGGGGTACATAGCACCAGGCTGGCCTCGTTCGCGGGCCCTGAGGTCCCTGCCGTCTGCTGGCCCGTGTGCCCTTCTCTCAGTGGGCAGCTGGCCTCTCGAGGGCCATGGTGTGACTGCACTGCCTGGCTCTGTTTCCCTAGTGTGCGCGTGTGTCCCCCTCTTAAGGAATGACGTGGCGCGTGTCACTTCACAGGCCCCAGGCTGGTGTCCGAAAACGGGCAGGAGGGGCACCAGCCCTTTGTCTGCTTGTCCCCTCCCTCACTCAGTGCTTTGGGGCACCTGATGTTTACTGCACCCCAGCCAAGCTCCTGGTGCTCTTGACCCTCAGCACACTGAAGGGGTGGGGGCAGCGGGTCCACCGTTTTGCTGGCTGTGTCTGCCTGGACGTGTTCCCCCGGCGCAGCTGCTGTCTTGGTGGCCCCCGCCCCCCAGCGGGCCCCGAGAGGTGTCCCCAGGCCCTGTGGGGTCCCTGCTTCTCTTCTTTCAGCTGTCCACCAGCAGGAGAGGTTACAGGGCAAAGTCACCCACCACGCCGGCAGGAGGGATAGGACGGAGCACATCCACCCCCCATGCACCTGCCCCTGGGGATGGTGTGGCTGGCCTCAGAGAGGGGCGCCCCTGTCCGGTTCACTGTGACCTCCTGTGTCCCAGTCTGGGGCTCTTTTTAAAATGTTTACTTAGCTCTTTCTTTCTTTCTTTCTTTCTTTCTTTCTTTCTTTCTTTTTTTATTGAAGTGTAGCTGACATACCATGTTGTATGTTTCAGGAGTACAACATAGTGGTTCAACATGTATACCCATCATGAAGTGACCACTACCGTAAATCTAGATATGATCTGTCCCATACAAAGTGCTTCGATTCTGTTACTATAATCCCTATGTGGTGCATGGTATCCCAGCATCTTATTTTTTTGTAATGTTTATTTTTGAGAGAGAGAGAGAGAGAGAGAGACAGAATGAGCAGGGGAGGGGCAGAGAGAGAGGGAGACACAGAATCTGAAGCAAGCTCCAGGCTCCCAGCTGTCAGCACAGAGCCCGATGTGGGGCTTGAACTCACTAACCCTGAGATCAGGACCTGAGCCGAAGTCGGACGCCCAACTGACCGAGCCACCCAGGCGCCTCATTTTTTTTCTTTTATAACTAGAAGTTTGTACCTTTTAATTCTCTTTTCCTATTTTGCCCATTCCCCACCCACTTCTTTCTGGCAACGACCACATTGTTCTTTAGAAGTCTGTCTGTGTTTTCTTGTTTTTAGATTCCGCATGTAAGTGAAATCAAATAGAATTTGTCTTCTTCTGTCTGACTTCATTTCACCTAGCATGATACCTTCTAGGTCCATCCATGTTGTTACAGATGGCAAGATTTCATTCACTTTTATGGTTGGGTAATATCCCATTGTGTACAAACACCGCCTCCCCTTTATCCATTCATTCATCAATGGACACTCGGGCTGCTTCCGTATCTTAGCTACTGTAAATAATGCTTCAGTAGACATAGGGGTGCATGTATCTTTTCTAATTAATGTTTTTATTTCTTTTGGATATATACCCAGAAGTAAAATCACTGGATTAGAGGGCAGTTCTATTTTTAACTTTTTGAGGAGCCTCTGTTCTCTTCTCCAGAGCGGCTGCACCAGTTTGCATTCCCACCAAGCAGTGCAAGAGGGTCCCCTTTCTCCACATCCGCGCCGACACCTGTTGTTTCTTGTGTTAATTTTAGCCATTCTGACAGGTGTGAGGTGGTATCTTCTTGTGGTTTTGATTTGTATTTCCCCGATGATGAGTGATGATGAGACACCTTTTCATGTGTCTGTGGCCATCTGGATGCCTTCTTTCGAAAAGTGTCCGTTCATGCCTTCTGACCGCTTTTTTTTTTAATGTTTAGGTTTTTTTTGAGAGAGAGAGAGAGAGAGAGAGAGAGCGTGAGTTAGGGGAGAGGCAGAGAGAGAGGGAGACACAGGCTCCAGGCTCTGAGCTGTCAGCACAGAGCCCGACGTGGGGCTTGAACTCACAAACTGTGAGATCGTGACCTGAGCTGAAGTTGGACGCCTAACCAGCTGAGCCACCCAGGCACCCCATGTCTTCTGACCACTTTTAATTGGATAATGTTTGGTGTGTGTGTGTGTGTGTGTGTGTGTGGTTGTATAAATTCTTTATAGATTTTGGATACTAATCCTTTATCAGACATGTCATTTGCAAATATCTTCTCCCATTCTGTGGTTGCCTTTTAGTTTTGCTGGTTGTTTCCTCCGTTGTGCAGAAGCTTTTTAGTTTGATGCAGTCCCACGTGTTTACAGTAGCTTTTCTTGCCCTTGCTTCAGCAGACTGTTCCCCAAAAATATCGCTAAGACCAATGTAAAGAACTTAATAGGAGCTTTATGGTTTTGGATCTCACTCAAGTCTTTAATCCACTTTGAATTTATTTTTGTGTTTGGTGTGAGAACGTGGTCCAGGTTCATTCTTCTGCATGTCGCTGTCCAGTTTTCCCAGCACCACTTGCTGAGGAGACTGTCCTTCTTCTATTGGATAGTCTTTTCTGCTTTGTCATACATTCATTGGCCATACGATTGTGGGTTTATTTCTGGGTTCTCTATTCTGTTCCATTGATCTATGTGTCTGTCTTTGTGCCAGGACCACACTGGATCACTACAGCTTTGTACAGTTGACATGAACAACATGGTATGTCCAGTTTTGTTCTTTCTCAAGATGGCTTTGACTATTAGGGGTCTTCTGTGGCTGTCCATACACATTTTAGGATTCTTTGGTCTAGTTCCGTCTGTGGAAATGCTGTTGGTATTTCACACTTGATCTTAGCCAAAAGACTGAGAAGCGATTGCTATTGCTATTTTGGTAGGGATTACATTGCATTGTAGATCACTTTGGAGTATGGACATTTTATCAATATCAATTCTCCTAATCCATGAGCATGGTATATCTTTGTGTTTGTTTGTGTCATCTTCAAGTTCTTTCATCAGTGTCTTATAGTTTTCAGTGTACGGATTTTTTTACCACTTTTGTTAAATTTATTCCCGGCTGTTGTAAATGGATTATTTTCCTAATTTCTCTTTTTGATAACTTGTTATTGGTGTATAGAAATGCAACAGATGGGAATGTAAGCTGGTGCAGGCACTCTGGAAAACAGTATGGAGGTTCCTCAAAAAACTAAAAACAGAACTACCCTACAACCCAGCAATTGCACTACTAAGCATTTATCCAAGGGATACAGGTGTGCTGTTTCGAAGGGACACATGCACCCCCATGTTTATAGCAGCACTATTGACAATAGCCAAAGTATGGAAAGAGCCCAAATATCCATCGACGGATGAATGGATAAAGAAGATGTGGTATATATATATATATATATATATATACACACACACACACACAATGGAGTATTACTCTGCAATCGAAAAGAAGGAAATCTTGCCATTTGCACTACATGGATGGAACTGGAGGGTATTATGCTAAATGAAATTAGTCACAGAAAGACAAATATCATATGACTGTACTTATAGGAGACAAAACAGATGAACATAAGGGAAGGGAAACAAAAATAATATAAAAGCAGGGAGGGGGACAAAACGGAAGAAACTCATAAATATGGAGAACAAACTGAGGGTTACAGGAGGGGTTGTGGGAGGGGGATGGGCTAAATGCATAAGGGGCATTAAGGAATCTACTCCTGAAATCATTGTTTCACTCTATGCTAACTAATTTGGATGTAAATTAAAAAAAAAAAAAAGAAATGCAACAGATTTCTGTATGTTGATTATGTATCCTGTGACCTTACTGAATTCATTCATTAGATCTGATAATTTTTTGGTGGAGTCTTAAGGGTTTTCAACAGATAGTATCATGTCATCTGCAAATAGTGACAGTGTTACTTCTTTTCCAATTTGAATCCCTTTTATTTCTTCATCGTGTGTAATCGCTGTGTCTTGGACTTCCAAAACTGTGTTGAGTAAAAGTTGTGAGACTGGACATCCTTGTTTTGTTTCTTAGAGGAAAAGCTTTTAGCTTTTCACTGTTGAGTATGATGTTGCTGGGGCTTCTTATACATGGCTTTTATTATGTTGAGATATGGTCCTTCTATACCTACTTTGTTGAGAGTTTTTATCATTAGTGGATATTGAATTTTGTCAAATGCCTTTTCTCCATCTATTGGGATGATCATGTGATGTTTATCCTTCGTGTTGTTAACGTTGTGTATCACACTGACCAACTTGCAGATGTCCAACCATCTATGCATCCCTGGAATAAATCCCACTTGATCGCGGTGAATGATCCTTTTAACGCACTGTTGAATTTGGTTTGCTAGTATTTTTTTGAGGATTTTTGTGTCTGTGTTTATCAGGGTTATTGAACTGTCATTTTGTGTGTGTGTGTGTGTGTGTGTGTGTGTGTGTATCTTTGGCTTTGGTAGCAGGATAATTCTGGCTTCATAGAATCAGTTTGGAAGCATTCCTTTCTCTTGTATTTTTTGGAACAATTTGAGAAGGATGGGTGCTAACTCTTTAAATGTTTGCTAGAACTCACCTGCAAAGCCATCTCATCCTAAACTTTTGTGCTTTGGGAGTTTTTAAATTATGGATTCACTTTCTTTCCTTGTAATAAGTCTGTTCAGATTTTCTGTCGCTTCGTGATTCAGTCTGGGAAGGTCGTATGTTTCTAGGAATTTGTCCAGTTTGTTGGTGTATAGTTGTTTGTAGCAGTCTCTTACAATCCTCTGTATTTTGTGATGCTGGTTGTAACGTCTCCTCTGTTTTTATATATTTGGACCTGCTCTTTTTTTCTTGATGAGTCAGGCTAGAGGTTTGTTGATTTCATTTATATTTTCAGAGAAGCAGCTTGTAGTTTCATTGGTATTTAAAATTTTGTTTTAGTCTCAGTTTCATTTATATCCACTCTCATCTTTATCATTTCTTTCCTTCTACTAACTTAGGAGTTTGCTTGCTCTTCTTTGTGTAAAGTTAGATTGTTTATTGAGGATTTTTCACGTTTCTTTTCTTTTTTTTTAATTGTTTTGAGAGAGGCAGTGAGAATGGGGGAGGGGCAGAGAGAGAGGGAAGGAGAATCCCAAGCAGGGTCTGTGCTGTCAGCACAGAGCCCGACACCGGGCTCGATCCCATGAGCCATGAGATCATGACCTGAGCTGAAATCAAGAGTTGGACACTTAATTGACTGAGTTGCCCATGTGCCCTGGGATTTTTCATATTGGGCTTGTATTGCTATTAACTCTACTCTTGGAACTGTTTGGTGCATCCCATAGATTTTGGACCATTGTGTTTCCAATTTGGTCTGGAGTGAGTACTGCCTGGGGTGGGGAGGTCCTGGGTGCCCTTCACTGGGGCTGTCTTGGCAGATGTGCTGGCGTTGCTGCGGGTATGGTCCTGGGGATACTGGGGTTCAAGGTGCCTAGGCTGTCGTGGTGGGACGGCTGGAGTTGGAGGGCATGTGGGTCAGAGGCTCCTGGTGTGAGCTTCACTGGGTTCACCTTGGTGGACCGGGTGGCCTAGAGCAGATGCGGGCTGGGTGTGTCCCGCGGCAAGCCCTGCCAGGGCTACTGTGGTGGGACAGCAGGAGCTGCTGTGGGCTGGGGGCACGGGCTTGCGGGGGGCACCCAGAAAGGCTGGCAGAGTGCCTGGACCCTGCTCACATCTGCACTAAGGGTAAATGGGAAGATAGGAAGTGATCCTGGACGGGGCCTCCAACCTTGGAGAGAGTTCCAGCGATTCCTGGCCTGTTTGGCAGATGCTCCAGGGTTCGTACGTGGATCTCCTTCACTGACAGCCTGGTTGTCTCCTCGCGTCCCAGAGCGGGGAGCGTGCGCGGGATCTGCAGTGAGCTCCCTCCCTCCTGCCGGTTGCTGTGTGGGGAGCGGGTCCCCTGGCGCCCATGTCTCCCTGGTGTTCTCACTGTGGTCCCTGTGCCCTCGGTTCTTCTTCAGGGGGAATGGCTCTGTGCACAGCTATAGAATTAGCATGTCCGTGGGGGAGGTGAGTTCAGGGTCTCCCATGGTGGCCTCTGGGCCCCAGAAGGCTCTCCTAACCCACGGAATCTTAATTCATTTTCATAATTCAATACCCTGCCAAGTTCCCAAAATGATTTGAAAAGCACACGGAAACAGATACAGAGGGATGAAATATTAAAAAAAAAAAAAATGCACGACCCAGAGAAACGATCTGACAAGACCGTGGAGCCTGCAGAAGGTCAGCATCTGGCGGGTTCGGCACGAAGTCCCCGTGATCGCAGGGATTTGGCCGTGAGCTTCCTGGCAGCAGCGCGGGAAGGGAAACCATTGCTGTCAGTAGCTTTGCCGTGTCCATGAAATAAGACACAATGGATCACGCTAAAAGCAGATAACGTGAACCCAAGTTGATCCAGGGAGCGGAGGTGTTTCTGAGGCTGAGTCTTGAGGGAAACGCCTCAGGGGGGAGGGGGCCCACACTGTCCACCCAACACGCTGGGGGAACACACGGGCTTGAACGCCCTGGGTGGCGGCCAAGGGCATCGGCCAGAAATGCGGGTCTGTGGGAGGAACGTTCCTAGGGACCCAGGTGTCCTGGATGCAAACATGGAACTGCACAGGGTGTCCCGGGACCACAGGAGAACGGACTCAGCCTTCCAAGGGCCACAGAGGTGGCCACGTGCATTCCCCGCTGTGCCCTCCAAGCGGTGCGTGTCCGCGATGGCTTCCCCGGGGCGCCTTGGGGGCCGCGCTGCCACGATTTGACACAACGGGCTCGAACACGGCTGGCCTGGTGAGTCCTCTCAGAGACCCTCGTGTTGCTGAGCCGTCTTCCTCTGAACCTGACGTGGGCTGAGTCTGTTCGGCAGAGCGCGTGTTCTCCTGGCCACGCGCCAGGTGTGGCGGGTGACGAGGGAGGACGATACCGATATTCTGTGGATTATAATTCAATTTAAAAGCTGTCTGGGGGGGCACCTGGGTGGCTTAGTGGTTTAGACGTCCGACTCCTATCTCGGCTCAGGTCATGATCTCGCGGTTCGTGGGTTCGAGCCCTGCATCAGGCTCTGTGCTGACAGCTCAGAGCCTGGAGCCCGCTTTGGGTTCTGTGACTCCCTCTCTCTGCCCCTCACCCCCTCACACTCTCTCTTTCTTTCTCTCAAAATAAATAAACTTTAAAAAAAAATGCTGCTTTTGCTAAGACTGCATTTCACTGTAACTTGGAAATGTGTCCAAATGGAGATGGGTGGGCAGGATATATAATGCACGCGATTCTGAAGACCGTACAGAAAAGGGCTGACTGTCTCCCTGATGGTTTTCGTTTCAGTTACACGCAGGTGACCTTCAGATGTATTGGGTTACAGAAAATACATCATTACAGTCAACATCACCTGCTTCTTTCTGAAATGTCATCGCTGTAAAATGGGAGACACTTGTGTGGCTCGCGTGGCTTGTCGGGCGGGCAGGCGGGTCCAGGGGTGTCCCGATGTGCTGACGAGGGGCAGAGGAGGTCGCCGGTGCTGGAGGAGATGTGCCCAGCCTCTGATGAACAGGCTCCATCCTGTGCATGGGCTCAGGTCCCATGGGAGGGGCAGGTGGGAGGCGCGTCAGGAGCTGCCCTTGGTGACCGAGGTGACACTTTGGGGCCTACGTCCTGGGCATGTTGAACACCGGCTGCAGGTCTCAGCTTGGACATGATGGAACTTTCTCAGTGCCTTCCTGTGGCTTTGCTGCCGGGAAGGTGGGGAGGAGGGCGTCTTCGGGATTCTGGGAGTTGGGGGTCCCTGCCGTTCTGGGCGGTCCTTGTCCCCTGTCCCCCCAGTCCTGCTGCTTCCACGGAAGTTTTCACACTGACCAGACAGTGCCGTTGCCACGTTGGCCACATTCCTTTGTTTATTTGGGGGGCTGGTCAAGGGGAGAGAGGCGACTGTTCTCTGCTGGTCCCTGACACGGCTTAGCAGGATGTTCCCGTGGGGACATACTTTCTGAGCATCCCCGAGGCTACACCTCTCTCTCAGGAGACACAGGCCAAGCGTCCAGCCCCATGGTGGCCTCGCTCTGTGACCCGGGCCCGGGCGCTGACCCCCAGTGTCCTTGTGGCGGTGGTGTGAGGTTTGGTGAAGTCACGTGGAGGTGAGCCCACAGTCCCCACGAGCGGACACGAAGGTCAGAGGTTAGGGGTCGGCCTGAGGGGCCACGTGTGGCAGGAGCAGAGGGAGGCCTGCCATGGGGGGCGGGGGAGGCAGCATTCAAGGGGCTCCCCTAGGGGCTTCTGGAAGGGCTGTGATGTCAGGAGGCCAGGAGTCAGGACAGGAGCCTGTGGAGCTTGGGCAGGGGACTCGAGGCACAGTCCTTGGATGCCAGTCGGCAGAACCGAGGCTCCGGGCTTGGGTTCCTGCTGGGCCTGCGAGGCTGTGTGTGTGTGGACGGCTGCCTTCGGAGATTCGTGGCTTCATCAGGCAGCCAGGGCACATGTGAGGACAGAGGTCAGGGTCAGCTGCCAGGCCCGCCTCCTTCTAGTACCTGAAGTTCTTGTCTCCTCGTCCACCCGAGCCTCAGTTTCCCCGACTCTGCACCATGGTGGCTGTCACCGCACCAGCTGTGTTTGCCAACATGAGCCACGGCGTGGAGTGTCGTCCCCTAAGCTTCGGGAAGGGGCTTCCTGAGCTGGGGCTCTGCACCCCCGACAGTGAGCGTGGTCCTTGTTTGTGTGAGGGCTGCCTTTAGGAACGGTATTTGGGGGCACCAGGGGGGCTCAGCGTCCAACTCTTGGTTTCGGCTCAGGTCATGATCTCGCGGTTCATAAGTTTGAGCCCCAATTCGGGCTCTGCGCTGACGGCGTGGAACCTGCTTGGGATTCTCTCCCTCTCTCTCTGCCCCTCCCCTGCTCTCTCTCAAAAAAAAAAACCACACTAAAAAAACCAAAGTGCAAACAGTATTTATGATGACATTTTCGGTCACTCCCCAAAGCAGGAATGTAGCCCTAAAACCAGCATGCCGGACCTCACCTCTCCCCAGTTTGCCCTCCTCATGCCTCCCCCCTGCACCCGCCCGCATCTCCTCTCCCTGCTGGTCGCCTAGTCTGCATCTTTTCCTGTGCCCTCCTGGCGGCTGGTCCTTCTGCGTCCACCCCCAGCAGCTCTGTCCGCACTGGTGGAGGGCGCTGGGTGGAGGGCGGAGGGTGGACGGGGACAGAGATGGAGAGATGGCCTGTCGGGGAGCCACCTCCAGGCCCTGGTGACCTGATGCTAGGACAGGTCAGGTGTCACGCCCTGCCCTGCGTTGCCTGGGGCCTCAGGCAAGGAGAGCTGGAAACTGACGGGTCTTGCTGGGTCATGGTGGTTATCACGAAGGGAAGGTCAGCTCCCCGCCCCAGCCCCTGGGTCTCCATTCTTGGTGCGTGGCCCTGGGGTCTGAGTCACCGCCTGTGCCGGAAGGTCCTTGGAGCTCACCAGATGGTCCACGTCATAATGTTGCTTCTGCCGCCCTGGGGGATGTCCGCCCCCGTTACTAAAATCCGAGCATGTGTCCCCAGTGTCTCATATTAATGGAAGGAGGCACTCGACGTGGGACTTGAAAGGTCAAGGGAGCAACTCCTGTGAATGGAAGTTGGGCGTTTGCCTCTGGGGGTCCTTCAAGCTCCCAGGTGGCAATTTGGGCTGTGGCAGGTTTCTGGTCGTTTTCCCATGCCCCGGCCCGTGGACGGGCTCCTGAAAGCCCCCTCCCGACCCCCTGTCTTGGGCATAACCTGCAAGGAAGGTTCTAGGCTGGGTTTTCCTGCTGGGTGTGTGCAGGGGACAGAGACGTTGGGGCCAGGAGAGCCCCAATGTCTCTGTCCTTTACCTGTGCTGTGTGGTGTTGGGGTGATTCTGTCCCAATTTGTCTTTTCTTTTCTTTTTTCTTTTTTTAAATTTTTTAAATGTTTATTTATTTTTGAGAGAGAAAAACAGAGCAAGAGCAGGGGAGGGGTAGAGAGAGGGAGACACAGAATCCGAAGCAGGCTCCAGGTTCCTAGCTGAGCTGTTATCAGCACAGAGCCCCACATGGGGCTCGAACTCATGAGCCGTGAGATCATGACCTGAGCTGAAGTCAGACGCTCAACTGACTGAGCCCCCCAGGCGCCCCAGTTTTTCCAGCCAGGAAACAAGAGCCAGTTGAAATCTGCAAGCGGGTGATGCTGGAGTGGCATGAATGAACCCCGCCTCTGTAGGATGAAACCCAGGGCCTGTTCCCCCCCCCCCACCCGCCCTCACTGCAGGGGAGGGGTGCTCTCTGGGCTGAGGGACATTTCTGGGGGAGTCTGGGAGCGCCCGGGGGGAGGGTGTGGATCCTTTGCGAGCATCCAGTGGGCCTGAAAGGACGGGGAGCTTTGCTTTTGGCCGCTGGCTACGAAAAGCAAAGAAAAACAGAGACAGGGAGCCGGCGCATTCCTGGCGGGGCCTGTGGGGAGCTGGCCCAGCCTCTTTGATCCGGGTGCCTGGGCCTGCAGCGGCTTGCTTCCAGCACATTCCCTTTCCCTGTGATGTCGGGGTGCCTGCGCTCTGGCTGGAAGCACTTCTCCTATCTGCCTGCAGGAAGCGTCGCCCCTGTGCAGCCCGATGACTTGCTGGGGCCTCCTCCGTGCGGTGGGAGTGAGCCACAGACAGACGGACCTAGGGGAGAGGATGTCCTGAGGGCCTGGCCTGCTCACCGCCCGCCTCCTACCCGGGCCTTCTGAAAATAGGGCACCTTTCAGTTTGTAGGGTCTCTCCGGAAAATTCCATGATGCCGGCTTCGGAACACGGATGCCACCCTTTCATGCCCGCCTCGCGGCGTCCCGGGTGGAATGATTCTTTGTTGGAGGCTTTGCCCCAGGATGTTACAGCATCCCTCCTACCTCCTCCTTCCTAAAGCTCGCGGCCGCCCCAGTGGTGACAATGAAAACAAACAAGGGTCCCTCATGTTTTCAGATGCCCTTGATGTGCCCGCTGATGCTGGGCAGAGCCGTCCGTCCTTGAGAAAATGAACTGGGAAGAAAACAATGACGTGGCAGTCTGGTCATGGTCCATCGTGGACATCCATTTCCTGTTGTTGCAGGATTAAAGCATGGAAGGCTTTGGCCGGGCAGAGGACTGGGTTAAAGCGGCCCGTGTTTGGGTGAAAAGATTGCCTTGGGAGCTCAAAAAAGGTCGCTTTGCAAGCTCAGAGCAAGCGGGAGTGAGTCATGGTGAAGGTGACGGTGTTGGGGTCAAGGTGACGGTGGCTCCTGTTTGTGGACGGCCCCTCAGGGGCCGCGTGGGCGTTCCGTGTTCCTTGTTCCTGTCGGGAAGAAGCCCGGGGAGAGGAAAGTCTACCCATCTCTTGAGTAAGGTGCTGGAAACTTTCCCAGACGCACCGAGCCCATGGTTGGCTCTAGACCTTTCTAATGAGGGTGTTCTCCTGGGGTCAGTCTCTGGATCGGGGGTCCATCACGGTGCTCTGTCCCCTGCCCACTCGCCCTTCTGCTCTCGGGTGGCCTTCCTGGAGTGCTCTGCATAGGGACAGCCCTCTGAGCCACAGCCCGCCCCCGTCAAGTGAGGACCGCGCCCTCCACGCCCGAACCCACGGGGGCCATGCCTGCCGCAGGGGCTGAGCCCGCACAGGAGCACTTGTGGGGGGAGCCTTGCCCTTTGGGTCTGGGGACGTGGCAGACGGTCCAGCCTGGGGTCTGCGCTGAATCGTCTCAGACATCTCGTCCTGTCCCCCTCTGGTCTTGTCTGCAAGGGAGGCTGCGGCTTTGCTCCGCTGGGGAAGGGGACCTAGAGCTACACCTGTTGACAGCTGCTCCTCTGGGGAAGGGGACCTGGAGGTACACCTGTTGACAAGAGCAGCTGTTTCACGGCAGGGCCCAGCGATGGGGATCACACAAAGAAGGTCAAGCACCAAACAGTAATCACACCCTTGTGGGCTGTGCAGAGCATCCTGTGATGACCCAGGATGCTCTGGGACGGGCTGTGAGTGGGACATAGTGTCGGTGGGGGGCAGAGGGGCTGCAGATGGCCAGGGGAGACCCCATCTAGGGGTTATGGCCCTTGGTGTCCAGGACGGGCATCCAAGACCAAGAAGGAGACCTCAGGGTCTCCGAACTTCAGTTTCATTAAATGAAAGGAATTTTTAAAAGATCACATCCTGATTGAAAAGCTTCTCCAGGGGCGCCTGGGGGGCTCAGTTGGTTGAGTGTCTGACTCTCGATTTTGGCTCAGGTCGTGATCCCACTGTTCAGAGGATCGAGCCCCATGTCGGGCTCTGCGCTGACAGCACGGAGCCTGCTTGGGATCCTCTCCCTCTCTCTGCCCTTTCCCCTCCCCCAAATAAATAAATAAAAAGTAAATAAAAGCTTCTCCAGAATCTCCTACAGAGCTGCCCAGTGCCCAGTAGTCCGTGGGGTACACACGCTGTGTATGGCTGCACGTGCACGCACACCCACGCGGTGTGTAACTGCACATACAGGCACACACGTGTTATGCGTGTATGTGCACACGCGTACACGCAGTGCTGTGTGTATATGTGTACATGTGGGCATGCATGCTGGTGCGTGCACACACGCGTGTACCATTGCATAGATGTGTGGGTGCATGCTTGTGTGGGTGCATGCTTGTGTGTGTGTGTGTGTGTGTGTACGCGTGTTGTGGACTTCTGGAACAGAGGCCGGGAGAGCAGGGATTTTTTCTGTTTTCCCAGGCAGGCTGTTTCTCACGCTCGCTCACGAGCTGCGCTGTAGACTGGCTTCCGGGCTTGGCAAGATGAACGGGAACGCATCTTTAAGTAGTTCTTTTATTTGTCAAATCCCTGCTATTTTGTTAGAATCTCTCTTACAGCCAAAATAGCCTCGGGGGAACAGTACTAAAAAAAAGAAATGCGTTGGGTGTGTCGGAAAAATGTGCTGGGGGTGGGGTGCTTGCAGACACACGCTGGCTGCCCCTTTGCAAGGTCTGTGCAAACGTTCCCCGTCCTGTGACACAGGCCGCGGCCACGATACCTTGGAGAGGCGGGGGGGGAGGAGGGGCGGGGAGAGGAGGGAGCCCCGGCGCCCCCAGAAGTTGCTGCTTCCTTGGCACAGATCATTGTGGAATCCGCCCAGCTGCCCACATACCGTTCTGTGTTTCCTCCCAGTAACAAGCAGAGATCAATCTTCGTTATTGTGTCTCTTCTTCGAGGAGAGGATTAATGTTTACATAATGATTCCAACTATGGATTTGCTTGCAGGCTCCTTCTTCCTTGTCTGCGGGATGTGTCCCCTGGGCTAGGTGCTGGGGACACCGTATCCTCCCAATGGGTGGACTTCGGGTGCTTCCCGCTGTCAATGGTGTGGTCACCCCTTGGCGCCTGGTGCTTCTGTTTTAAGAGCCCTCAGTTGGGCCCGCAGGGGTGCGGTGGTCGGGCCAGGAGCGCGGACAGATTTTGTGGCTCTCCGGACAGATCACATGGGGTCAAATCACTTTCCAGGTGTGACCCCAAGTCACCGCCGGCCCCTGGCTGCAGTTCTGGACGCTGACCGCAGCTGTGCGGAGCCCCGCCCTGTATCTCCCCATCGCTCATCCATCCCTTCTGCCCATCCCCAGGCCTCGTGATCTCATGAGTGCCGTGTGAACACCGCAGTGGGACGGGATCATCCTGTCCATGGCTGTCCACCCCCCACCTGCCTCTGCCTCTCCCCGGACACCTGCCCCCGCCTGGTGCCATCGGTGAGCCACCTTGTCCCCGGCCAGGGGCGTTGGGTCGCACCCTGCCACCCCTCCATCCCCTGTCTCTTGGTCACAGGGCAGCCTGAGGAACCTTTTTAAACATTTCAAGTCACATCATGGCATTCCTTTGCTCAGAACCTTCCAAGTCGTTCCATTTCTGTCTGGGTTACAGACCAAGTCTTGAGCGGGCTCTGCTGGGGAGACCTGTGTGGACGTTTGGCGGTCACATGCCCCCAAACGGAAGGCAGAACGGAGACCAAAGCACAGGGTGGGCTCCCTGCCAGGAGGAGCCAGACGCAGCCTCTGAGCCGGGCCCTCAGAGTGAGGGGTGTGTGGGCTGACTGCCCATCCTGTGCACATTGATGTTAGATAGTAATAGGGACCTGAAGGAAAACGTGGTGGAAGGCGGAGCCAGCGTGGGCAGAGGTGGTGGACTGTTTCCACAGGGCGTCAGGCAAGGCCTGAGGGGTTGTGCTTTGACGGACAATGGGAAGTTGCAGTTGTATGTGGGGGTGGGGGAAGCACGTGCAAATGTCCTGAGGCAGCAGCTAGCCCAGCAGGTTAGAGAAGAGCCTAGGAGGCAAGCAGGTCCAGGTGGGCAGGGGCTGGCTCAGGGGGTCTATGGGCCCAGGACACTGGGTTTTTTTTGTTAAAGGGGTCCTTGCAAAAGCTGGGGAGTGCCAGAGGGTTGTCATGTCCTGATCCCTGGTTACGACGATGCATCTAGCTGGCCTGCGGATGAGGAGACGGTCAGCTTGCTGGTGCCTGGAACAAGGTGGTGGTCCTGGACACCAGGGCCATGTTTGGGGAGAAAATCCAGAACTCTGACTGGGAGGGCTGAGGTTAATGTTGCCTTTGGGACAGCCCAGTGGAGGTGAGGAGTGGGTGGTACCCAGAGCTCAGTATTCAGGAGGAAGGGCTGGAGGGGACAGCAGTGGGGCGTGTGCAGGGGAGGGTCCAGGACACTTAGTGGTGACCAGGGGCAGAGGGCCCCCAAGGGGAACTAGGACCCGTCTGGTGAGAGGGGAGGGTCTAGGACACGGGGTCATGGAAACCAGAGAGGAAGGAGCCGTCAGGTGCCTCTGACTGGAGCAGAGTCAGTTATGGGTGTGACCACGGTGGCTGGCTGGGGACAGGTAGGAGCTTTGGTGGGCTGTTGTTGTGGGTCCTGGAGTGAACGGGACGGTGGGTAGTGGGCACTATAGCCAGCAGCAGGGAAGGGAGGTGCGGACAAGGAGGGCTGTCTTTAAAGCTGGGGTGTGCGTCTGCTGGGGGACGGTAGTGCAGGGAGGAAGAAGCTGGTGAGGACCTTGGGGGAACGAGAGCCGGGTCCCTCGGGGGCGGGGGGCTGGGCTCCAGGCAGGAGGCAGCCTGCTGTGTGTTCATTTTGGGGTATAGCTGCTGAGGGTGTCCGCGAGCTGGGTGGCCTGCACTTGGGGCGGCAGCTGAGCTCCTGTGTGCGTAGAACAGAGCGGCTAGGGGCGCCTGGGGGGCTCAGTCGGTTACGCGCCCGACTGCGGCTCAGGTCGTGATCTTGCTGATCGGTTCGTGAGTTCGAGCCCTGCATTAGGCTCTATGCTGTGAGCTTGGAGCCTGGAGCCTGCTTGGGATTCTGTCTCCCTCTCTCTCTGTCTCTCCCTCGGTCATGCTCTGTCTGTCTGTCTCTCTCTCAAAAATAAACAAAACATTAAAAAAAGTTAAAAAAAAAAAAGGGGGGGCGCGTGAGTGGCTCAGTCAGTTGAGTGTCTGACTTCAGCTCAGGTCATGATCTCACGGTTTGTGGGTTCGAGCCCCGCATTGGGCTCTGTGCTGACAGCTCAGACCCTGGAGCCTGCTTCAGATTCTGTGTCTCCCTCTCTCTCTGCCCCTCCCCCACTCATGCTCTCTCTCTCTCTCTCTCTCTCTCTCTCTGTCTCTCAAAAAAAAGTGTAAAAAAAAAAAAAGAACAGAGCAGTTATACACCCACAGGTGCCGACCACGGAGGGTGATGGGTGGTCAGAGGAGTGAATGAGTGAATGAGTGAATGAATGAACGCAGCATCCCCGTGGAGAGGTTTCCTGGAGTCCACACTGAGCCCTCCTTGTGGGCGGTGACCTTGGCTTGTGCCCCTGACCTTCCCCTTCCTGACCTGGTGCATAGCAAGTACACAGTCTGGACCTGGCCACCTGGTAGAAGGACAGGTGTCCCCGTGCCCCTGTGCCCATGCGGGGGAGACCCCGAGAGCTGGAGGACAGCCTCCGAGCCCACACTTAGGGGAGTCCTCCTGTGAAAGCATGGGGGCTCATCTTAGCCCCAGCGCCCATGAGCTCTGAAGATTCCTGCCCTGAATGGCCCTTAGTCCTCAGCGCAGCCAGGGTCCTTCTGACCCCTTGGAGTGGCCTCAGTCCTTCCCACAGGCATTTCCACAGGTCCTGGCCAGTGCCTGTCTCCACCCCTGCTGCTCCCTCCCTTGGCTACAAGCCTCCCTGTTTTCGCAGGGGTCAAGTCTAACCTTGAGCCCAGCCCCCGGCGCCTCCGGGACCACCCCTCCTAGGGCGCTGTCTTCCCTTGGTCCCTCCCACATAGTAAACTGGGGAGCGGATGATGGGTGGGTGAATGGTCGCTGTGAATCACTGTCCGTCAGCTAATCAGAAATCAAAGGGCAGCAGATACAACACGGGTGTGACCGCAGGGTGTGGCCTCCAGTGACCGCCACCTTCAAACCTGGTCTGTCTTTATTGACCCACAGTCAGTTACCTGTGCGGCCGGTTATGTGTCTGCCCCTGCGGGGTGGTGGGGGGGACGCTCGGGGACACCAGCCACATGCTGTGCTGCTTCTGTGCGATGGGCACGGTGATGCCACAGGAGAAGCCCCGTGCTGACTTGCGCTGACGTGGAATAGCCCATCCTAAGGGAGGGTGGGGAGCAGGACGGTATCCTGTGCTGTAACATACTCTCTAACTTCTGAATTTGTACTTTTGTAAGCCCACGCCCAGAATGCATGTGGGCTCTTTTCCTCTTTAATGGTTTTGCTAAACCTTCCTTCATCTGGGTCTTTTAGCCACGGAAGGAAGTCAGTAAGGCAATTCACGGTCATTTCTACCCTTCTTCCCCACTAGATGTACGTTGGCCGATAGATTTTCTGTTCTCCCAAAATGAACTGATTAAAAACTCTTCTGACCTTTATCGTTACTTTTCTAGAATTGAGGTTTAATTGATGTATAATGTTGTATTAGCGTCTGGTGTGCAACATAGTGGTTCGGTATTTGTATATATTGCAAGATGGTCACCATGGTAAGCTTTGTTAATGTAAGTCACTGTCTGTCACTTAGCCATTGTAGCTGGAATCGATTTCAAGTTCATCTGCCAGATGATGTCATTGTGACGTTGGACTTTGGTTTCCAGGGTGTAACAGGCTCATGCTTGGTGGCCTTGAATGAAATGATGGCATTTGGGGCACTTTTGTAAATGGCTGCTCCTAGATCGTTAAGAACCAAGCCTGAAATTCATCTAATTGTGATTATTAAGATTTGTAGATTGAATGCCTTCTAGATGCGTAAGTTGAGTGAGAAAGCACTTGAACCAAAATTTTGGCACTTAAGAATTTTTTTCATGTATCTTGGTTGTAAAACTGATACATTTTTACATGGTTGGTTTTACATGGTTGGTTTTAAGATCTGGTAACTCCAGGGTGAAAATAAATTTATTTATCGTATGAGTGTTATGACTCTAATACAGAGCATTCATTTGAAAATCAAAGCTTTTAAACTTGTCAAAAGTATAGAATGTAAAAGCTTTATTTATTAACTCGAAGATTTTAAAATTATAAACGCAACATGACTGACCTTTCTGGAAGTGGGGGGACAGACAGCAGTCCCCGGCAGACACACCGCCCAGCCCCCCTGGGCTGATGCTCGAGGGCCCCGGAGCCAGCAGGAGCCAAATGAATGAAAAGCTGTCCCCAGGGAGGCTCAGTCCAGCTCCGAACAGTGAGGCCTGGGTCCCGTGTGAATGACAGAAGCCGTCCCTGGACGGTGGCTCAGGTGGGAGACTGATCAGTGACCATTTAGCCTTAGCGAGGCTATTGGCCATGAGAACTGGGCGAGTCCCCATCTGTGGGAAGGACAGGCTGCCTTCTGCGGAAATTCAAACCTCAGGATTTGGTTATCCGCTCCCTTTGGGCGGGGGGCCAGGTGGGCTCACAGCTTCTCTGTGAGGGAGAGAGAGAAGATTCCTGGCCTCCCTGGGTTTGAGGGGCACCAGGTACCAGGGGAGCGGTCCCAAAGTCCCCGTCTCCCCCGACCCCCAGCCCTGCATCAACACCTGCCCAGGAATAAGAATACGGACTCACAGTGACAGCAGTCAACACAAACCGCTTTGGCCTTTTTAAAAACTTCAGGAATAAAGAGTTAGAAATGGTCAACAGTGACGCTTCCTCAGACGCCTCGACTTTATCTTTCCGTTGTTTGTTAAGGGCCTGACCCTCTGAGTGAGGGGGAGGAAGGCACGTGGAGTCAGCCTCTCGGACTGGTGGAGGTTGGTAGTGATGCTGCCGTCCCCGTCGGCAGGTGAAGAAACTGGCCCAGAGTGGTTGCTAGCAGACCTGTGGACACACAGCCAGCAGCAGAGAGGGTCAGGGCGCAGCCTGGCTAGGTCTCGTCTGTGTCTGTGTGGCCTGTGTGGGTCCAGCCTCCTGGGGCGTGATGCTCCAGGCCACGGGGGACAGCGGGGCGTGTGCTGGGGTGCCAGGTGTCACCGGCTGCAGATCAGACGCCTATGGGTGGGCCGAGGGTAATCCGAGGGTGTTCCAGACGCAGCTTGGTGACCCAAGCGTGGCGGGGGGAGGGGGGCGCTGTCCGCCTGTCCCATACCGCGAATCCTCATCCTCACCGTGGGATCCAGGCCCCCCGAGCTGGGGAGGGGCGGCTGGGGGAGGCATGCGGGGGGCCTGGAGAGCTCGAGGGCTGCTGGGCCGTGCGCTCCTGCGGATGGGCAGCGGGCCTCGGTCCCCTGTCCTCACACCCGCCTGAGGAAACGCACGGGTTTGGGGCTACCCAGGCAGTGGGGCAGGTTCACTTCCCAGAGCCTCCATTTACCTCTGAGAAACGGGAGATCGCGTCCCCCAGAACCGGCCTGCTGGGGGATGGAGAACGTCCAGCCACAGTTGGTGTATTGAGACCTGCCACCAGGCCTGGACAGGGACCTCGATTTTCCTCGGTGGGACACAGAACTAGCTCTGAGATCCGTCAGCTTGCTGGCAGTGGGGAGCACTGTGGGGGAGGGTGTACCCACAGCCCGGGTTTGGGGGAGGAACTGAAGGGTCCCATCCTGCATTCGTGGGCCTGGTGGATTTGCCCAGAAACTAGCTGATTCCGGAGGTTTCCTTGTACTTGGAGGCAGTGTCAATGCGGAGAGCATCGGGGAGCGGAGGCCAAGCCCCCAACCCCCCCCAGCCTTGTCTCCCCGTGCTCGACAGAGGCCGCTCGCTGGCCCCCCGCCTGGCCTCCAGGGTAACTGGGACAGGATGCTGCGGGCTTGTCCGCCCTGGGTCTGCTCCATGGGGACCGTGAGTGCCGACCAGAGGCCGGGGCCCTCGGCCTCAGGCAGGCTGTGGGTGTGGGTGGCAGAGAGGCTCCCTGAGGGCCCCCAGCTCCCCTTCCCCTGGGCCATCTCCGTGCAGAGGCAAGAACACTCGGTGTCTGTTTCCTTTCCCGTCCGGCCCCTCCTGCAGATGGACTCCTGGGCGGGGGTCCGCTGTCACCTGATGAAGGATGTGCTCTGTGCCCGTTGGGGTGGACACAGGGAAGAGGCGCCCGGTGGGGTTTGCTTCTGCCTTTTCGGTTTGCATTTGAGGCCGTGACGTCCGCTGGGCAGGAGTCCACACACCTCAGGGCCAGGCGTCCGTGGTGCTCGGGGGTCTGTGCAGCCTCCCCGCCCTCGTGTCCCCACCTTGGGCAGGTGCAGCAGCAAAGACACCTCCCCGCCTCGCCCAGCCCCTCCTCTGTCCTCCCGTCCTGTCCTCATCCCGGTCGCCACATGGCGACAGGAAGAAGTCCGGGCAGCAGGAGCCTGCGTGGGGGGGCAGCGGCCCTGGATCCACCTCCCTTCGTCCCGAACTTCTAGTTCTTTCCTGAAGCAGCTGCTGGTTTGGAGCGGGGGGGGGGGGGCATACGCCCACACCTCAGAGGTCGCCATTGTAGCAAAAGTGCCTTTTCCATGCTTTTCGAGGGTGGGTAGGACGCACACGGGGAAAGTGAGAATAGGCGCTCACTCTCTCCGCATCAGCAGAAACCTTTGTGCTGAGGGTGTCAGAGGTCACCACCTTGCTTCTGGAAGAAGCCACCAGACGTGGGGAGTGGGCTGTGAGCTCTGGCAGGGAGTCACTTGGAAGACACTTTGGTTACCAGGCTGTATGGCCTCTGCCAGGCCAGGGGACTCCCCATGGGGTTCCTGAGTACCTGCTGTGACTTTCTCCAGAAAGGCAGGTGTGAAGGACAGAGCTTGGAGAAGGAACCTCTGACGGTTCGGCGCCCTCCTGAGTAGGTCACACCTGCTGCTTTAACCATCTTCCAGGGTCAGGCTCTAAACACACAGCACTTCAGTCTGATCCTGTCCCCCGTGTCCCGGGGGGTCACGCATCTGTGCTCCTTGGGGGACACTGCAAGCCAGCTCTCTGTCTCTCCTGGGTCCCCATGCATCTCTGGATGCCCTGGGACTCAGTTTCTCCTTCTGTCCAGCGGCCCGTCTTCTCCCCGTCCTGGCACTGTCTGGGCACAAGCTGTGTCACCAGCAGTGAGAGGGGCATGTGGGGCTTCCTCAGTGATGCCGAGTCAGGAAGAAGTGGACTGTGGGTAGCACCCCTCGGGGCCCACTGGGTCCTGCCACCCTCCCATGGGCAGAACAGAGCAGGGGGAGCAGGGAAAGGAGGAGAAGGAAGGTCCTGAGAGCCAGGCCTGTGCTGGAGGAGGCCCAGGTGTGAGATCAGCCCCCAGCATGGCCGGCGTCCCTGCCTCCGCACGAGGGGAGAAGGCTGTGCCCAGAGGTCGCTGCAGATGAGAGCTGCCAGCCGCTCGCTGGCCTCAGAAAGCCCTGGGCCTGGGGCCTCTAACATCATCAGAGGCCAAGTGCTTTTCAAAGTGCCGTAGGTGGCTCTGGGAGACTCCCTGGCACTCAGGGTCATCGAGCCATGGGCCAGCTGTGGACCGGCAGGGACCAATGCCTGGCCTGTGACAGTCTCATGTGTGCTGGGGAGGGGGGTGAAGACACGAGCTGTCTGCCCAGAGTGCTTGGTGGGCCCCCTGCAGGTCCCATCCAGGATCCATCCAGTCCCCGGGGGCCGCAGATCTGGGGCCCTACCCCCTCGTTCGGGTCAGGGTCGGTCTGTGCCCTAGAGCCGAGCTCTCACGGGGGACAGGTCCCACCAAAGTCTCGGTCGCTCTGACCCTGTGCCGAAGGGGCACGGCCAGCCTTCTCTGGCCGGCTCACCCTTTGCCCCGTTACAGTGAGGGGAGGTACTCTGAGACCACCTGCAGAGGGGGACCGTGACTGAACGGCAGGTGATGGGTTTCCTCTCCAAGCTCCCACGACGCGTGGAAGCTGAACTTTACACTTATGCCCTGCCCCTCAGTTACTTCTGAGCCCGTCCCCCCTTGTCCTTCCAGATGAGGAGGTGCCTCGAGACCACGTGGGCACCTCATCGGACCTTCAGGGTGCTCCCTCATCTCTACCAGCAGGACTCCTGGGTCCGACTTTATTCCCGGGTGTCATCACTGTTTATTTTGATGTTCAAGTTGTGTCTGGTCCTGCCAGCCTCTTCGGGGCTGCTCTGGTGTCGTCGAGACACGGCCCCATCATTCTGTGAGCGTTCCCTTACTTTCCGGCAAAAAAAGCCGCAGAATAAAAACAAGGTATTGTAGGTTCGTTTTTACTGTCCCTGACTCACACCTGAAATCAGCCATGTCTGCGAGGAGCCCTGGTTTCTTTTACCGGGAAATAGGATTATTCTACTTTACTCTACTCCACTCTATTCTATTCAACTTTATTTTACTTTATTTTATTCGTTTCTACTTTATTTTATTTTAATTCTATTCTTTTCAACTTCAGTTTATTTCATTTCTAAAGTTTACTTATTTTGAGAGAGAGAGAGGGAGAGAGAGAGAATCCCAAGCAGGTTCTGAGCTGCCAGTGCAGAACCGATGTGGGGCTTGAACTCACGAACCGTGAGATCACAACCTGAGCTGAAACCCAGAATCAGATGCTTAACTGACTGAGCCCCCAGGCGCCCTGGGAAATAGGATTTTAAATCGAGTCCTGGGTGCCGGGTGTGGCCACTGCTGTTGGGGGCTGCTTCCTCGCCGTGGACAGAGCTGGGGCGTGGGGTGATGCGTGTGCGGGTGTGGATGTGTGTGTGTGTGTGTGTGTGTGTGCACACTGACATCAGTTTTCATTTGTCTGTATCTGTGTCTCCATGGAAACCACGGGCCAGACCAGCATCCGATTCAGGCCTGCAACACGGCGTTTCCTGACTCTTCCTGTCCCCGTTAGCGAGGGACGGGCTCTGCTCTTCTTGCCCTCGATGCCTCCCTGGTCCTTCCTCCTGTACCGCCCTCCTCCATGTCCTCCGCTCCCCACACCCCTTCCCGGTCCTCACATCCAGCAGCTTCCTGGCCCTCCCCTCCGACCTGCCTCCCTCTGCCCTCACTGCAAACTGCTGCACCGTGGGGCCCCCGGGACCCGGTGTTCATGCAGCTCCTGTCTCCCCACCGATGCTGGGGTCAGGCCCCCCTGCGACAATATGGCCTGGGACCAGGCTCTCCACCCCCACACTGGCGCTCATCCCCTGGCCCGACCTTACTGCCACCCAGGTCCCTTCAGTTCACTGAAACGCCGTGTGCTGTGACCTTGCTCTGGTCCCTGGCTCTTTCCTGTTTGGGAAACATCTGACGCTCCCGCGAGTGGACCCACGGCCCCTCGGGCACCTGTGGGGGTGTTTCTGCCATCGGGGGTAGCGGTGGGCATTCTCCCAGCCATGCCAGGCACACAGCGGCTCCATCAGTGTTTCTGGACGGCTCTGTAAGTGTGTGGGTGCGGGGGGGTGTGGGGAGCAGACCCCACTCCCGCCCTCCCCCAGGGAGCCCCGAATCCTGTGTCGGCATTGGCCTTGTCCTGGGCTCCCGTCCCCAGTCCGGTCTTGGCTTCCGGTCTGACGCCCAGCACTGCAGTTTGCCCTCGTGGTGTGGACCCTGGAGCCCCTGAGGTCTGTCCTCTGCAGGGTGGAGGTCAGGGCCTGGCCTGGCTTCTGGGCTCCCCAGCACCCCCAGACTCCGCTGCCCCCAGACCCCACGTTTCAGCTGGCTTCCGAGGGGGCCAGACGGTGAGCTGAGACAGACGGAGTAGCTGGCCTTGACGTCATGGAAATGCAGCGAAACGGGTTTTTTTCATTCTTGCCCAGCATTTATTGCCCCCGCTTGTGTTGTGTAGAAAACCCCAGACGGAGGTTAGACCCTGCAGGCCCAGGCCGAGGCTCAGACAGACGGCCGCGCTGCAGAGTCAGGCCCACGGCTGAGGTGGGCTTGGGTGTGAGGGGTGGTGCGCAGTTGGGGAGGCCGTGCAGGAGATGGGTCCTGGGCTGAGCCTGGAAAGGCTGTACTTTCCACTCAACAAAGGAGAATCGGAAAACTCTGGGAAGCCCTGAGGGGGGCCCCAGCACCCGCCAGGGCACAGAGCCCAGGAGCCTGGGTCTGGGGGACGCTGCAGGAGGGCCCAGGGAAGGGGGCCTGGAGCAGTGGCCAGCCGGCAAAGTGGGGAGCCACGGCGGGTCTCCCAGTGTCGTGTGCTGGGGGGACTCACTTGGGCTGTCATGTTCTGGACTCGGACCCAAAGCCCCTGGTCTCATCTGTTGATTCTCACCTATTGCTTGTCACCCGTGACACATACCACGTACATCTGACCCACGAGTAGTACTAAAGTGCACTGATGTTTTGAATGATGGACTTTTTAAATGAGAGGGGTTTTGGGGTGTCCCTTTGAACACAAGAGCATCTTGGGCATTGGAGCTCCTGAGCACTTGCTGGCCATTTGCAGGGGGTCCTCTGCCCCCTACAGAGTGTGGAGCCCCGCCTCCAGGTCAGGGAGCCTGACCACGTGGGGGGGGCACCTGATGGTGGCTGGGGTTCACCTCTGCTGGGTCCATGGGGAAGGCTGGAGGCAGATCCAGCTGGTTTCTGGAAAGAGTGTTTTCAGATAGCAGAATGATGTGCTTCCAGCTCAGCCCCTAGACGCTGGTTGGCACCCCATCTTGTATTAGATGGCGGGGAATCAGAAACAAGTTCGGCACAGATGGCACCTCAGGTCCCGTGTCCCTCAGTGGGGGAGAGGGACGTATAGTAGACACAGGACTGAGAGGGTTGCCTGGGTGGCTCAGTCAGTTACGCGTCCGACTTCAGCTCAGGTCATGATCTCGCGGCCTGTGGGTTCGAGCCCCGCATCGGGCTCTGTGCTAACAGCTCAGAGCCTGGAGCCTGCTTCGGATTCTGTGTCTCTCCCTCTCTCCCTGTTCCTCCCCTGCTCGCGGTCGGTCTGTCTCTCTCAAAACTAAATAAACATTAAAAAAATTTTTTTTAACAGAAACAGGACTGAGAAACGTTTGCAAAAAACACAAGTCTGAATGCGGCCCAGAAAAATGAATAGTGATGAATGAATCTCGGAAATGAATGAATGAATGAATGAAGAGAGGCTTAAACTGAGTGGGAGCCATGAGAATAAACAGGTGTCTGCATCCGAATGGCGTGATGCTGTTTGTTATGTTGCTGTTGTTGTTGTTGTTGTTGTGTGTGTGTGTGGCTGAAAGTCAGAGCTTTGCTGTTTCCCTGCAGAAACAGGAAGATGGGTGTTCAGTGCCGGAACTCGAGAGGTTAATTCTGGCCTTGAATCCGTGGCTGGAATTCGCACATGTGTTAGCCATAAAGGCCTAGCTCTAGCCCACCCCGACTGCTCCCGGCGCTAAGGCATTGGAGTTGCTCACGGAATCAGAGATGCGAAACAGAGTGTTAGAACCACCCAGGGCTGAGCTGTGGTGTGTGGGGGGTGGGGGTGGGGTGGGGGTTAGGATGGCTCTTGGGCCGGGCACAGAGGCAGGCCAGTGAGCTGAGATCCACTGCTCCACAGTGACAGCCGTGTCCCCTCAGTCCCGTGGAGGCAGGTGGGGGGGGGGTTCTGGCGAGCTTAGGAAGCGAGCTGTTCTGTCCGTGCATCCAGCCTGGCTCTGGGCTGCCCTACAGGCTAAGTGACCCTTCCACTTTCCAGGTGTCTGGCTTCCTCTTCCTGTGACATTCTGCCTGGACCCTCCGGGTCACCTTCACCTCCCACGCTTGGGGTTTTAAATTTCTTTCTAAAGCTGCAGAGCCAGAGAGGAAAGCAGGACTCTAGAAAGCAGGATGTGATTGTCCAGCAGCTGGACGGTCCCGAGGATGGTGAGGCGGGGAAGAGAGCGGGGATCCCAGCCCCCCAGCTGTGGAAGGACCCCAATCATTAGCTGCGAGCTTGCTGGGACCCGCACGTGGTCCTCAGCCATCTCTAGCAGGGAGGGCTGCCTGCTTTCCTCGCTTGAAGAGGTGCACTGGAAAGAGAACCTTTCTGCGTTGGAATTTTCCTTCTTTCCACCCCAAACGCACTGTTGGTTAGCTGCGCAGACTGCCCTCAATACTGAGCATTACAGATGCAGGTTTAGTGAACGACACTCAGGATTTTAAAATCCTGGAAGCCTGAGAGCCGGCAGGTTTGATGTTCAGCCCCTGGGTTGGCATTCCCGGAGAGGTCTGAAATCCTAGCCAAGCTGACCTCCAGCCAAAGGCGTGGGTAATCAAGTCTGATGGCAGCGGAAGGTTTGCCCCCCAGCCCTGCCCGGGGAGGCGTTTCTTCTCCACTTTGCCTGCGTTTGGCTGAGAAGCCTTTTGCCTGCTCTGGAGCTGCGGTCTGGGGCGGGGGAGGGAGGGCTAATTCGTGTCAGATGGAGGGGCGCCCGGGGGACCGTGCGCTCGCTCGCCTGGCTTTTGTTCCCGGCGTCTGACTCCTGACGGTAGAGTGGACGTGGAGGTGCCGGCTGCGTCCTTTCGGGGCTCCGGGGTCCAACTTTTCCTGGGACTTGCAGGCGTAGGGGCCCTGGAGGCATCCCAGCCCCGCTCGGGCGCGGGAGAGGGGACAGCGCCCGCCGCGGCCGACCTCGCGGGGCCGGGCTGTGTTCTCTGCGGGCGCCCGGGCGGCCATGCGGCTGCGCGCCTTGACCTCGGGGCCCCCTGGAGGGTGCGCGCGCGGGGCCCGGGCGCGCCGGCACCGGCGCCAGGTGAGTGGGTGCGGGGCCTCAGGGGCGCGGGGCAGAGGGGGCGCTGCGGCTCGGGCTTCTTGGAGAGGGGGAGCGGGGCGCTCGGAGCTGGGAGCGAGGGCGCGGGGCGGGGGGAGCGCTTTGACACCGGTGCGCGCGCGGGTGGAAGCGTGTCCGTGCGCCCACGTGCGTCCGTGCGCCCGTGGCTGTGCGCGCCCGTGTGTGCTCGCGTGCCCTCTCTGTGCGCTAGCGTGCACCTTCCCGCATGTTTCTGTGTGCACGCGCGTGAGTACCTTGTGTGTGCGCGCAGGGGGCCCCTAGCGGGGATGGCCAGCCATTGCCTGGTGGGAGGCGGGGGCCCTGGTGAGCCCACGTGGAGTGGGGGGCGGTTCAGGGTTAACTCTCCAATCCAGCTGCCTCTGGATCCTGTTTCCGTGGACTCCTTTTCCCGAGTGGAAGTAGGACACTGGTCGTGACGCAGACCTGAGGCGCAGCGCAGGTTTCTTTCAAAGGGAGAGGGCCGCTAGCCCTGTGCTGATGTCGGGGATGCGCTAGCATGTTGCCAGAGTGCAAGGTCACCGGGGCCACATTGCAGTCCGTGGTGCAGGGGACAGTCCTCCGCAGCGTTGGCATTGGACCCAGCAGATGCCCCCAGAAGGTTGAGCACCCCTTTCTTTGAGTCTAATGGTTAGGCATTTAGTGCATTCTTTTTCCAGGAAACTTTTCTAAGGTTCTGAGAAAGGAGAAGTCAAAATGTCAGCCGCTTTGAGTCACTTTGGGTTGCCCTCCATTGCGATTTTCAGTTTAGCAGCCAGGCACTCTTGCTGGGAAGCTTGGGGACTGTGTGTAGTGTGCTGTGCGGAAAGGGCATCTGTCTGGACACCTGTGATCTGTGGCTGCCATGGGGTGGAAACCTCGGTGGGCGGCTTTAGGGGCCACTGTGTCCCTGCAGAAGGGTTTTGTGGCCCTTGAACTTCAGGGTCAAGTTGGTTCCCCGGTCTGCTGGCCAGAATGCCAAGTACCAGAACTCACCCCGAGATCCTCTTTCCCAAGAGGAGAACAGCTCAGGGTGTGCTGATTCAGCCTTTGTGAGGGTCCCTGCCTCGCTACTGTAACATTAGCCCCCTGACCGTAGGGAGAGGTCTGTGCAGTTTTGCACTTGCGTAGAGCAGAGCAGAGGGTTACCCTTCCCCGCTCACGTGGGGCTTTCCTTGCTCAGCTTTGCAGAGATTTTTCTGTCTGAAAAGAGACTTCACAATCAAGAGCGGCACTAATTACTGGGTACCCCTCGGGGAGTCCTCGTGGACCGGGCAGCCCTGCTCGCTGCCCTTCCAACTGTCTGCTCCCGACAATTAAATGCAATTTAGATTCCTGAACCCGAGCTTGCTAAACGCGGCAGCACTGAAGCCTCCCCTCCCCCGCGCACCCCGCGGCCCCACCTCCCCTGGAGAAATGAAAGCAAAGTATCAGGTGAAAACAAAGGCAGTCTAATCCCGTCTAGCTCATTTCACAATGGAGATGTTATGTACAGATGAAGCGTGAGCAGATGTTATTACACTATCTGGAGCGGGGTCCTCGGGGACGCGGCCACCGACCGGGCATGGGCTTCCGAACAGCACCTCTGCTGTTTCCCCCTCCGGTCTTCTAGAGGCGGCCTAGCGGGCCAGGAAACCGCAGGAACACAGTGCCTCTTTCTCCCCGGTTCCAATAAAGGTATTTGTAAGGAATAAAAGGTCACAGTATCCTCCACTGGCCCAGGAACTGGGGCCAATTCATTCCGTTAACAAATGTTAATTGAGGGTCCAAAGGTTCGCCCTTCTGCCAGGCGCCTCGCGGGGAGTGGGGGGTGGGGGGGAGACTCTGAGGCAAATGGATGAGAGCCCCGTGTCCTGCCTTTGGGACATTGCAATAGAGCAAAGGCGAGAAGGCATATAAACAAATGACTGAAACACGAGGGGGGAAGCCTGTGCCAACTGGGCCACTGCCACAGAGGACTGTATTTTTAGATGCCTGAGAGCCTGCTCCTGTCTGAGCACGAGACGGGTGGAGACAGGGTCTGAGCCCACAACCCTTTCCTTTGGCCGTGTGGTTTCGGTTTTGCATCTTTTCCCTGTTTGTGGGACAGTGGTGGTCATGGTTACGACACAGAAGGAGCCTGCCAATGTCCTGAGCTTGTCCTAGGGGCTCTGGCGTCCAGCTTTTGCAAACCTCGAGCGCAGGAGCCCCGTTATCATAAAGTTAAATCTCTTGGGGCACCCGGGGGGCTCAGTTGGTTAAGTCTCCAACTTTGGCTCCGGTCATGATCTCGCGGGTTGTGAGTTTGAGCCCCAAATTGGGCTCTGTGCTGTCAGCACGGAACCCGCTTTGGATTTGCTGCCTCTCCCCAGCTTCTGCGTGCCCTCTCTCTCTCAAAAATAAATAAACATTAAAAAAAAAAGTTGAGTCTCCTGAAAAAAACCCATAATAATAAGGATGTGAACAAGCACATACTAACAGTGCCCTATGTGTATGCAGGATGGATCCTTATAGAATAGTCCATTATGTAGCAGTGGCTCTCAGGCCAGCTGCAGATCGGAATCGTGGGATGAGTTTTGAAAAAGTTTGTGTTCTGGCCCCATTTCCAGATTATCTGTGTTCACTGGTCTGGGTGGGGTTTAGGCAGAGTGGTTTCCTTTTTTGTTTTCTAAGGTTCATTTATTTATTTTGAGAGAGGGAGAGCAAGCAGGGGAGGGGCAGAGAGAGAGGGAGAGAAGGAATCCCAAGCAGGCTCTGCACTGTCAGTGCAGAGCCCGATGCAGGGCTGGAACCCACAAACTGTGAGATCGTGACCTGAGCCGAAACCAAGAGTTGGAGTCTAACCGACTGAGCCACCCTGGTGCCCGTAGCAGAGTGGTTTTAAAAACTGACCAGGTGATTCCCTTAGGCTGCCAGGGCACACAACTGGCACCTGGTATAGCGGTTGGTCATTGACAGGAGCTCTCTTCATAGGCAGAAGGGGAAGGTATCCTCTGTGTCCCCAAGTCTCTAGTGACTTGCCCAGGGTTACAGAGCTTGTACAGCAGGCAGCAGAACCTGTGTCCTGCTTGGTTCATGACACGTTGCCTCCTTAGGCTTGGCAAGGTCAACAAAAACACCACGAGATGACTGATGAAGTGACAAGATGGCTGAGGGACTAGACGTGGTCAGGGAAGACATGGGTGAGAATGGGACTAGAGACGGTCCCCTGGAAAGCTGTAAGCTGCCAGCACTCAGGACAGGTTGAACTGCAGGGAAGGAGAGACCCACCCCAGCATCTGTTCACACTGGAATCGCCCCTCTGCCAGTTTCCGTCCCTTGGCAGTGGCTGGTGGAGCTGTCTGCCGACAAGCTTGTAAGACCAACTGGGGACAGGAGCTGTGAGTGATTAGTTATGTCTGCCATAGGTCAGGGAGTAAGGAGGTGTGGTCTGTGTGCTGATGAATCGCACTTCCATAGACCTCAGGGCAACATTTGTCGAAAACTAGGATTCAGAGTGTTCATTCAACACCTCGTACTTTCTAGTGTGATGTGGGATCCTGAGAATATACTTTGGAAGAAGATGCAGTTTCAAAATATAATAGAAAATGTGATTGAATTGTACACTTAATTATGTGCCATCTTATAAGTTGTTTTGGCAATTCTAAGTGCTTTGAATTTAAATATGAGTTTTAGAATCCATCTGTAAATGAAAAAAAACCAGATTTTTTATTCAGATTGTGTTGAATCTGTGGATTTTATGGAAGAACTGCAGCTTAACTACATTATCCATGAACATGGTATATCTCTATCTGTTTAGGTCTTCCTCACTTTCTTTCTGAAATGATTTATAGTTTTTCCTTTATAAGCCTTTCACAGAATTTGTAAGGTTTATCCCTGAGGATTTAATATTTTTGATGATGCTGTAAATGGTAATGTTCTTTGAATTTTAGATTCTGAATGTTCATTGCTAGTATGTAGAAATACAGTTTGTACATTCATTGATCTCCTGTCCTTCCACTTTGCTAAACTTGCTTGTTAGTTCTAGAACTTTTTTGTAGATTTTGTGAGATATTTGTTTCTTTACATTTTTATTATTATTATGTTTTAATTTTTATATCTTTATTTTTGAGAGAGAGAGAGAGAGAGAGAGGGAGAGAGAGAGGCAGCACAAGCAAGGAGAGAGAGAGGGAGACACAGAATCCGAAGCATGCTCCAGGTTCCAAGCTGTTAGCATAGAGCCTGATGTGGGGCTTGAACTCATGAACTGTCAGATCACGACCCGAGCCAAAGTTGGATGCTTAACCCACTGAGCCACCCAGGCGCCCCTATTTATTTATTTTCAAATGTTTATTTATTTTTGAAAGAGAGAGAGAATGAGCACATGTGGGGGAGGGACAGAGACAGACAGAGCATGAGCAGGGGAGGGGCAGAGAGAGAGGGAGACACAGAACCTGAAGCAGGCTCCAAGTAAGTTCTGAGCTTTCCGCATAGAGCCTGATGTGGGGCTTGAACTCATGAACTGTGAGATCATGACCTGAACTGAAGTCAGATGCTCAACCAACTGAACCACCCAGGTACCCTTTTTTTTTTTTTTTTTTAAATAGATAGTGGTGTCATCAGTGATTAAAGCCAGTTTTACCTTTTCCTTTCCAAACTGGATACCTATTATTTATTTTTCTTGCCCGGTTGCACTGATTAGAACCTCTAGAACAACATTAAATAGAAATGTTGATTGAAGACATCCTTGCCTTGTTCCAGAGCTTAAAGGGAAAGCAGTCTGTCGTCGTTAAATATGGGGTTTGCGGTAGATGTTACCAAGTTGAGAAAGTTTCTGTCCTGATTTGAGAGTGTTTCTCAGGAAATGGATCTTGGATTTTGTCAGAGTTATTTTCTGATTAATTGAAAGATTGTAGGTTTCTTTTTAGTTTATTGATTGATATTTGAATGTTCAACTAAGTCTGCCTCCCTGGAACAAATCCTGTTTGCCATGATGTATTATTTAGAAGTGTGTTATTTAGTTTCCAAGTACTTGAAGGATTTTGCAGGGATATATATATATATATATATATATATATATATATATACACATATATATATATATATATATATATATTAATAGTTTCTAATACAATGCCATTGTGGTCGGAGAACATATTTAGTACAGTTTGAATACTTTTAAGTTTATTTGGACTTGTTTTATGTTCCAGACTGCGTTCTGCCTCAGGAAGCATTCTTCATGCACTCGAAAAGGATGTGTCTTCTGTGCTTGGGGTCAGATGTCAACTAGGCCAAGTTATTTGATAACGCCGTTCAGCTTTTGTGTATCTTTGCTTATTGCTTGGTCTTTCCTGAGGCCTTTTCCCTTGGTTTGTAGATGATGGCCTTCTTCTGAGTCCCCAGATGGACGACCCTCGCATGTGAGCCACCCCCCCGCCCCCACACCGTGTCTCTTCCCCTTCTTGTAAGGGCACCTACAAGAATTACTGTATTAGGATCCCACCCTTATGAGCTTATTTGGCCTTAATCACCTCTTTAGAGGCCCCATCTCCAAATACATCCCATTTGGGGTCAGGGCTTCGATGTATGAGTTTCGTGGGGACACAGTTCAGTCTAACACAGGGATAATTAAGTTTCTGATTGTATTTACACATTTGTCTCTGTGATCCTGTCATTTCTTGCTTCATGTATTTTGAACGTTTTGTTAATAGGTGCGTACATGTTTAGGATCGTATGCTCTCTTGATGCATGTACGCTTTTATCATTAGGAAATCGTGGGTAATGTTCTCTGATCTGGAGTCTACGATGTCTGATAGCAGTATAGCCACTCCAGCTTTCCTTTGATTAACATTATCATTGTATATTTTTTCTATTCTTTTAAAATACTCTTCTTTTTAAAAGAGTATAATCTGACAACCATTGCCTTTTTTTTTTTTCAACGTTTATTTATTTTTGGGACAGAGAGAGACAGAGCATGAACGGGGGAGGGGCAGAGAGAGAGGGAGACACAGAATTGGAAACAGGCTCCAGGCTCTGAGCCATCAGCCCAGAGCCTGACGCGGGGCTCGAACTCATGGACCGCGAGATCGTGACCTGGCTGAAGTCGGATGCTTAACCGACTGCGCCACCCAGGCGCCCCAACCATTGCCTTTTAATTAAGGTATTTAAACTGTTTGTGTAATGTGATTCCTAACACGGTGAGGTTTCAATTTATCATGTTTTCTATTTCTCTCACCTAGTCATTGATCTACTCTCTCTTTTTTGCCATGTTTAGATTAATTGAACTTTTATTTAATTCGTTATTTTTTACATTTTTATTAACAATTGTTTTAATGTTTATTCATTTTTGAGAGACAGAGCATGAGTGGGGGAGGTGCAGAGAGAGAGAGGGAGACACAGGATCCGAAGCAGGCTCCGAGCTGTCAGCACAGAGCCCAACGTGGGGCTCGAACCCACGAACTGTGAGATCATGCCCTGAGCTGAAGTCGGACGCTTAACCGACCGAGCCACCCAGGTGCCCCATATTTTTTTATTTTTTTAAATATTTTATTTATTTATTTATTTTATTTTATTTTATTTTTTTAATTTTTTTTTTCAACGTTTATTTATTTTTGGGACAGAGAGAGACAGAGCATGAACGGGGGAGGGGCAGAGAGAGAGGGAGACACAGAATCAGAAACAGGCTCCAGGCTCTGAGCCATCAGCCCAGAGCCTGACGCGGGGCTCGAACTCACGGACCGCGAGATCGTGACCTGGCTGAAGTCGGACGCCCAACCGACTGCGCCACCCAGGCGCCCCTAAATATTTTATTTTTTAAGTAATCTCTTTACCCAGCATGGGGCTCTAACTCATGACCCCGAGATCAAGAGTCACACGCTCCACCGCCTGAGCCACCCAGGTGACCCCTGATTAATTGAATTTGTAAACAATAATTTCCTTTTATCTGCTTTGTTGGATTATTATCTATCTATCCCTCATTATTTTAGTGGTTGCTTTGGGGCTTACAGTTTATCACAGTCGCCTTTGCGTGATAGTATACAACTTCACAGATAGTAGGAGAGCCTTCCAGTAAAATGCTTTCATCCCTCTTTTCCTGAGCTTTGTGCTGTTTTATTATATTTACTTTTACATGTGTTGAGCCCCACGTTTCATCATTATTAGTTTTTGCCTGGCCAATTATCTTGTAGTGAGTTTCCAGTACGAGAAAATCTTACGTACCGATCTGTGCACGTACTTAACCATTTCTGATGCTGTACCTTCTGCGTAAAGCCATCTTTCCGCTCGCAATCATTTTCCTTGCGCTCAGACGACGTGTAGCTTGTCTTGTGGTGTCATGTCAGCTGGTGATGAATTATTTCAGCTTTTGTGTATCATAAGAATTTTTAAATTCACTTGAATTTTTGAAAGCTCTTTCTGCCGGGTCCAGAATTCTAGGTTGGCAGATTTTCTCTCGGCACTTTGTATCTCTCTTCTGTTTTCTTACTTTATTTTCTGAGAGAAATCTGCTGTTTTGCTAATGGTTGTCCCCTGTCCTAACATGCCTTTTCCTACCCTCTGGGGGCACAATTTTCTGTGTATCACTGGGTTCAAGCAGTGTGATTATTGTGTGTCATTTCTGGCACACTTCCTTTTTTAGTGTTTGATGTTTATTTTTGAGAGAGAGAGAGAGAGAGAGAGAGAGAGAGCAGGGGAGGGGCAGAGAGAGGGGGAGACATAGACTTTGAACCAGGCTCCAGGCTCTGAGCTGTCAGTACAGAGCCCGATGCGGGGCTCGAACTCACGAATCGTGAGATCATGACCCGAGCCAAAGTCGGCAACCCCACTGACACACTTCTTGTACTTGGGATTTGTTCTTCAGTCTATGGGTTTAGAGTTCTGCTCAGATTTTGGAGCAGTTTTAGCCATTATTTTCTCAACTATTCCCCTCCTTCCTTTACAGAGGCCCCAGTGACACCTGTGTTAGGCTGCTCGAACTTTCCCCCCGCTCACTGTTGCTCTGTTCATCTATCTCTTTACTTAGGGGGTCTCTTCTTTCTGTGCCTTGTTTCGGGCAGTTCGTACCGTGACACTCGCACAATCCGCATGCGCGTGCTCGTCAGTACCCGGCTGGACGGTTCAGAGGGCCCTCTGCACATCTTAGGCCTTCCATGCAGCTCTGTCTTGTGGTGTTCGGGTGAGTGAGCCCTTTCTGCTTTGTTCTGTGGACGCTTAGCACCGTCTCTTCCATCCCGGTAGTAGGTACCCTGGCCCCCTTCTTCCCTGCATCCTGGGACCTTGCTCGGTGCAGGAATCTGGGGCAGTCACAGAACTCGGGCCACTTTTTTCCCTGCCTCTGAGGAACTAGATAGATGGGTTCGCCTGTTCGTGAACCTTCTATAAATAGGCATCGCTGTGTGCTTTTGTGTCGGAGTGTTTTTGTTTAGCACAGTCATGCTTTCGATGCCCACCCGGGATGCGTGACGTCATGTGTATTAGTAGCAAGCTGTTGCGTGTACCTGAGACAGTGTTCCATGGTAGGAATATATCAGGCTTTCTCTGTCCAGTCTCCTTCTGATGGACATTTGGGTTATTTCCTCTTTGGGGCACTCTTTTTTTTTTTATTTTTAATGTTTATTTTTGAGAGACAGAGAGAGAGACAGACAGACAGACAGAGTGTGAACAGAGGAGGGGCAGAGAGAAAGGGAGACACAGAATCCGAAGCAGGATCCAGGCTCTGAGCTCAAACTCACAGACTGTGAGATGATGCCCTGAGCCGAAGTGGGATGCTCAACCAACTGAGCCACCCAGGCGCCCCTGACTTTTATTTTAATGTTTATTTATTTTTGAGAGAGAGAGAGAGAGAGAGAGAGAGAGAGAGAGAGAGAACATGAGCAGAGGAGGGGCAGAGAGAGAGGAAGACACAGAATCGGAAGCAGGTTCCAGGCTTTGAGCTGTCAGCACAGAGTCCAACGCAGGGCTCGAACCCACGAACCGTGAGGTCATGACCTGAGCCGAAGTCTGATGGTTACCCGACTGCACTGCCCAGGCGTCCCTCGGGCACTATTAAGTAAGGCAGCGCTGACCATTCTTGCACAAGACTTGTGGGCATATGCACTTATTTCTGCCTTAGCGTCTGCAGGAGTGACATTGCTGGGTCACAGAACTGGTGTAGATCTAAAAACATTTATAAGAAACTGTATTTGTATCATTGGAGTTACATTCTTGGTAACATTTCATCTCCCAGGGAGTCGAGTCTTTACCTGGTGGTGGTGTGGGGCCTCCACGTGGGTGTCAGTTACTGGGTGGGGGTGGGGGACGCACCGCCACGTATCACCAATTGGATAGGAGGACTGGTGTTTGGTTTCTAAGGCAGGTTGAAGTTTTGTAAGATTATCAGATGTGGCCATGAGCCTTGACCTTCCCAACGCGGGTTGGGTAGGTAAGTGGTTCGTTTACTCCCAGGACCAGTGTGCGTAGTGGATTCCGTGCTGTGCCAGGTTTAGGGAGGAACCATGAATCTGACACGCTGGTCGTCCGTGACCGCTTCTCCTTCCACAGACGTGCACATTCCCTCGGAGAAGCCAAGGGGCCGGGATTATCAGTCACTTGGCTTCCCCTGAACACAGTGGTGCTGTTGGCCGAGCACTTCTTCCAGAGAAGCAAGCAAGCGATGAGGTCCGGGAATGCCTCTGGGGTACTTTGTCCGGGAACTAGGTGGTTGTGCGCCCACAGCGTGGGAGCTAACACGCGATCACATGAACAGCACGGATGAGTGCCGGCTCCCGACTCCCATCACCCATTTACAGGGGGATTTGTGGGCAGGGTGGGGGTGCGCTTCCGTGGGGGCTCTGGCGTCGAGAATGCTGACGGGGTATCCGAGGCTCCCCCGGGGAATCCCAGCGCCGGCTTCTCCTTCTTCTCTGTGTAACGGGTCAAGTTCCTCTTTTAGCTCTTCCCAAACTCCGCCTGGACGCCTTGTTTCCTGGAAGGGAAAAGAGCGAGCAAACGCCCTAGGAATTGTAGAGCTGACGGCTTCTCCTTCTGCGTTTTCAGCCAGAAGAGTTACCGAGCCTGCACAGCTTTAAGAGCACAGCCTTCAAAAAACCCAAGGTGTGCGGGGTTTGCAAGCAGGTTATTGACAGCCAAGGAATTTCATGCCGAGGTGAGTCTGTGTTTCTCATTCTCTTGCTGTGAAACCGAAACATAGCAAACAAACAAACAAACAGAAAATCAAAATGAAAACCTTCTTTTGGGAGTTTCCAGAAGTTAAATCGCAGAATTCCCCCTCCTGGCCTGTGTTTATCCCCCAGCTGTGCTGGGCAGGGACCCGCCGTATTTACGCAGATTTGTGTCGGGAGGAAGCTCGTCCAGAAGGAGCAGAGAGTTACTGGTGTCGGGTTGGGGACAGCAGTGACCGCGCGGGCGTGACTGCCCTCTGTCCGGCCCGTGGTGTCCGTGATGCTTGTCATTGAGTCGTGTGCTCTGACCCCCTAAGAGTTTGCAAATGAACGTTCTGCACCTCAGGGTCAGGGCTTGCTGTGTGGGGCGCTTCAGCCCGCTGTCAGGCACCACTGCCGTCGGGAGACAAAGCCACCAGCTTCGCCGTCTGATGCTTAGGCACCGGGCGGTCGACATGTTTGCGACGTGTTTCTCCTGCTTGCATGTTAATCAGTCTGTGACAACGGTGTGTAATGGCTCCCTTGAGCCCTGGAGTCTGGGCTGGGGGTCGTGGGTCCGCGTCACAGGGCGGGGGAGGATGGTCAGACTTCCTTCCGCAGGCTGACGAGGTGACCCTTCCTCACAGCGCTTGCCGATGGTGCTCCCGGAGACATCAGTGTCGCGGCTGCCAGCAGTGCCGCCCTGCCCGACTCCCTAGAATCTCTGTTTCAGAGTCTGCACCTTGAGGCCTCTTCTTTACTAGTGTGTGGCCCTCTCCTTTCTCCCTGGAGGTGGCCTGTGTGACAGGGTCTGGGGGACCCCCTTCAACTGGTTCCCTGTGAGCTGCACCCCAGGCCAAGAGAGGTCTTGCATGGCAGGCTTTGATACTCTTTTGTTCAGGGATCACTCTGATGGCTCCCGATGTGGCCGTGACATTGTCAGGGGATAAAGGCCCGTGGAAAGACCGATCACATGGGGGTAAATCAGGAGAGTTGGGGTATTTTCAGCATTCTGAGGACCGGGCCTTTCCCCTGCCCCATGGACACACCTGTGGACGCAAGGGGGCAGGATGTGGGCATGCTGCTCCCAGAGCTGGAGTCTGGAGCTCGGCAGGGTCATTGCCGGTATAGACGGGGCCCGGCAGGGTGAGTGACTGGCTGCTCAGGGGAAATCGTGGCCCTTTCGTGGTTCTGTTTGGTGCACCTGACAAAACATAGTTTGTCTCTATGGTCTCTTCCTTTTCTCAGTAAACTAGAGACAGAAAGGAGACCGCGAGTCGTTTTGTGTCCTGTGATCGATACCCGTCCCGTGAGTTTGCGTGTTGAGCCCCTGTGTGCGTGGCGCCCGTGGACGGTAAGGCCTGCCTGTCACGTGTTATCTGAGCAGCCACGCATGCGAGCTTCATGAGGTTGTGGTGGGAGGCCCTTTCTTTGGTTCATTTCTGGAGAAGCAGTGGGTGTGCTGGAGGGGAGCATGGACGGTGGAGATTTCCCGCTCTGCCTGTCTGTGCTTGAATTTTCCTTTTGAGTGACCCTGGGTAGCATATAAGTACACGTGGAACACAGAGCTCGTTGACCGACCGGCTCAGGAAAGTGTCCAAAAGTGTTAGTGATGGTGATGGTGGTGACTTTGGTGGTGGTGTTGGTGACCATGGTGATCGTGATGGTGACGATGGGACAATGGAGATGATGCTGACGGTGATGGTGGAGAAGGGTTGGGGTATATTCTGTGACTCAGGCTCATGTTTTTGCTGTTCTTTTTCTGGCTCCTTCTTGACTTTCAAATGCCTTGTTTTCACATTTTAACCTCTTGATTTACCACATATTTCCTATGTGGCTAGGTTAGCAGAAAAAGTTTATTGATTTTGAGAAAGAGAGAGAGAGAGCGAGTGAGCGAGCCAGGGAAGGGTAGAGGGAAAGGGGGAGAGAGAGAATCTCAAGCAGACTCTATGCTGTCAGTGCAGGGCCCGATGTGGGGCTCGAACTCACGAACCATGAGATCATGACCTGAGCCGAAATCAAGGGTCGGACACTCAACCGACTGGGCCATCGTGTGCCCCGAAAAAGCTTAATTTTTAAGAAGCGGTTATGCTTGCACATTGGGGCTATTTTATCCCTATTTCTGGAACTTTCCAGGGACATGCAGAGATGGAAATGAGGGTGTTGGTGGGGCTACGTGTCTGGTTGTGGCTCACCTCAAGCTGCTCTGAGCACGTGCGCCGGCCACAGTTAGGGTGTGTGGTAACCTGTTCCCGCGGCTCCGCCAGGTCCCCTCGGGTGGCTTGAGGGGTTCAGTTTCCACGGGTAATGCTCTCACACACCCAGTCTGGTCACATGTGAGATAAGCCAGTGGAGGGTACAGGTGTGGGTGCCCTCAGTGTTGTGGTTCTGAGTGGGTCTGACAGATGTGAGCTTGGGGATTTCGCCCCAAGGGGAAGACAGATCCGGGAGGACACCGGGCCCGGCCACGCAGCACTGATCCCGCCGGAAAGGCTTTGCGTGGATCTCAAACTGGATAGGGGAGGACAGATCGGGTGGAAAAGTGACAGAATGAAGGAAGGCTGTGGAGCGGAGCACTCTAGGGAGGAGCCTGAGGAGATGAGGGCTGAGAGAGGGAGCAACAAGGAGGCCGGAGGGAAGCGGAGGGAGGCGGTTTTGTCGGGAGGATTTGATGATGGCTTTGCCCCTTCACTAAACAACACACATGTTAAGCACCTGCTAGAATGACGGGATGAGGAAACTGTGCTCTGTGTGCGGAGGCTCACGGTCTGAGGGGGGAGTCTTGTCTGTGGGGGGAACACAGTCTGAGGGGGGAGTCCTATATGTGGGGGGAACACGGTCTGAGGGGGAGTTCCGTGTGTGTGGGGCTCACAGTTTGAGGGGAAGTCTTGTTTGTGAGGGGTGTCCTTTGTGTGAGGGGCTCATAGTCTGAGAGGGGAGTCCTGTGTGTGTGTGTGGGGGGGGGAAACACAGTCTGAGGGGGGAGTTCTGTGGGGGGGGGCAACACAGACTGTGGGGGGAGTCCTGTGTGTGAGAGTAACACAGTCTGATTTGGGAGTCCTGTGTGTGAGGGGCTCACAGAGCAGGGAGTCCCGTCTTTGAAGCCATCCCAGTCCACAGTATGCTAAGCGATCATGGGTGAAGCTTGGGGTAGGTGGCCGATCACTGGTATTCGCCGTCAGTGCCTGCTTTGTGCCCGATGCTGTGTTATGACCCCGGGATGCGGTGGCAGATGGGACCATCGAGTCAACTGAGAGAGCAGCGTGGCCGAGCAGTGTGTGTGTCTGGGCAGGTGTCCTTGTGCTGGGGTCCCCGGTCCCATCCGGCCTGTCTGCCCGGCCAGTTCCCGGCGACAGGGGGAGGCTGGTGAACCTGAGGCTGAGCGTCGAGGGCCGTCTCTCGCTCGGGAGGGATGTGAGGGGTGCCGTGTGCAGGGTGCTGCCCGGCCTGGGCCCCGAGGCTCTGGAGGGGTTAGCCCTTCCGGGACAGCTCGGTGCCCTGGGCAGCGGGGCCGGGATTCGCACCTGTGCTTTGCAGACCCCGTATCTGCACGGGGAACCCGGTGTGCGGCGCACAGACCCTGGGGGTGAAGGGACACGGCGGCGGACTGGATGCCTGTCTGTCCTCCAGGCCTCAGAGCCCGAGGGAGGCACAGGCCCCACGTGGACCCTCGACCTTCTTCCAGCAGGGCTGCGCTGAGTGCAGCCCCCACTCGACCCGTGGCATTGATCTCCACTCGCTCTCTGTCTCTCTCTTCTTTTTTCACGTTTATTTAGTTTTGAGGGAGAGAGAGGGAGACACAGCATTCGAAGCAGGCTCCAGGCTCCGAGCTGTCGGCACAGAGCCCGACGCGGGGCTCGAACCCGTGAGCTCTCGGATCATGACCTGAGCCGAAGTCGGACAGTTAACCGACTGAGCCTCCTAGGTTCCCCGCTGTGAGAATAGATCTTAAGCGTTCACACCCACGTCATGCGATGGATGTGATAATTAACGTGATTGTGGCAAATGCCTCACAATGTAGACCTGTGTCAAGTATTCAAGCTGTATGTACCCTTTAAATATATACAATTTTGTCGATTATACAGCAGGAAAGCCGGAAGCAAACAGCAGCAGGGCGTGAGTGGCCGTGTTGGCTTCTGAGAAGGGTACGAGGTTAGGGCGAGGCTGGCGGTCAGAGGAAACGTGTGAAAGTCCAGCAAGCCTGTGCCGTGGAAGGTGTTATTGCGGCGACCTTGTGTGCAGTGGTCGTTCGGTCGGCACGAGCCGCCCTTGCTTGTGTTCATGACGCTCTTGCGGGAGGTTGGTGGTATACAACCTAGGACACCGTCCTGGGTGAGCTTGGTCCGGAGGAGGCAGACGGGGGCAGAGATCACTGTGAAGTGCTGAGCAGTGGGGAGTGGAGAGGAAGGCAGGCTGGGGCTTCTGGAACACACTGACGCACTTAGCCCAGCCTAGGAGGAGTGATGGAGGGCTTCCAGGTGGAGAAGGCGGCTGCCGCTTTCAGTCTTGGAGAAAGAAACGAGTCATCGGGACACGGAAGGGTGTGTGGGGAGCTCTAGGCAGAGACAGCGGCATGGGGCCAAGATGGCAGGTGGAGGTGTCCATGAAGCGCTGGGATGGGGGGGACGTGGTGGGGCCTCAGATTGACCACCAAATCGCTACTCTGAGGACAACCCGAGGGGCCATCCATAAAACTATGGGGGTCACCAGCGTCCATTCTAGAAGCAACAGCCCACTTCTTGGGTCACCACCTTAGCACTTGCGTGGTTTGTACTACGTTGCTGTAAAGTCGACCTTTGTGAATGTCGCGGCTTTGCCTTTGGCTCTCTTCTGGCTGAGTCGGCTGGCTGTTCACCATGAATGTGTCACACTACCGTCACCCTGCCACTGACCAGAGCCCTCTCCGGGTTGAGTTGGCCCGTGGTCGTAATTATCTGCCACGGCGTGGTGGATTCCTCCAGAAGTTCGTGCCGACCCGTGGCGACAGCGTGTCTCATTTCTCCCTGCGTCTATGGGACAGGGGTTTGGGAGGCCTGTGGCTCTAACCAGGCCTTCCGAGCCGGCTCCCTCGGTGGCTGACGAGGCCTCAGTTCCCCCACGTGAGGCTCTTTGCAGGGGCACACGGGTCCCTCGGGCCATCCTGGAAGTCTGACCACCATGAGATTCCCATCCCAGTGCCAGGCTGCAAGCCACCCCCCCCCCCCGCCAGGGCGGTTCCTCCGTGCATTTCTGCTACTTCTGACTTACGCAAAGTCCGTGGGCCTCTGCCGGACGTCTTCTGCCTCGGGACCCCCGCTGCCCTCCAGCCCCTGGCCGTGTTTCCCTCCGCGTTTCTCATCTGGAAGCCCCTTCCAGAGGCGAGCCCATCCTGATGAGGAAATCCCTCATGGCCTGTTGGCTGTGTGCACCCATTAGGACACAGAGAGTAAATATTTGTCTTTGCGGATAATCTCACAAACCTCAGAGGCAGAGAGAAACCATTCAGAAAAGAGATCCCGCGAAGATAACTACCCTGGCCATTGGTCCTGGAGATCCAGTAACCATCCACCAGCGGCCGCCTTACTTTGAGGTATCCTCAGTCAGTCCTGCAGGGACCTGCATCAGTTCAGTGTTTCTGAGTCCAGCTCCTGGAGCAGAGAGGGACGGGGTGTGTGCGCGCGCGCGCGTGTGTGTGTGTTGGGGGAACATTCTGGGCTTCCACATGCTAGCCGGGTTTGGGGCCTGCCTCCTGACCCCCGAGGCCTTATTCCCTCAGGACCCCGCACACTTATGTACCTTGACATTGTGTTTGTAGTCTGAAAGTGGTCTCTTGAATGGGTCCCCTGGGCATTGCCGTCACCCCGGGAGAGGAAATGGGGGCCCAGAGAGGTCACTGGCCCGGCTCCGGGCAGTGCGGTCAATTAGGTCCTTGCCCCCCATCTCACAGCTGCCCCCTGGACCCCACGATGGGGTTCCCTGTCCCGCGGTTTCTGCCTGGCATCTGGGCACTGGCCGCGTGCCCGAGGCTCGTGGGGGCCGCTGGCGCTGTCCTGCCATCAGCCTGGCCACAGCCTCCGGAGGGCGGGCCTGCGAAATCCCCATTGGTTCCGGCTCTAAGTCTGCACTGTCGGGGGCCCCCCGGACTGACACAGTCTCTCCGCTGCTCACACAATGGCCCCAGCTGAAGGATTCCCCTGCAGGAATTCAGACGTGGATTGATTCTGACAGTGCGTTCCCAGGCCGTCCGGAAGCGCGGGGAGTGTGGCGCTCCACTGGCAGCTTTCTCACTAAGTGACAGGCGCCAGGTCTGGCTCTGGCGGGGGGGGGGGGGGGGATGGGAGGGAGGTTGTGGATTTTCTAGTTTCCCATCCGCCCATCCACAGGGAGAAGCTGGCATCCCCACGGGCACCGAGGAGGCTTCGTACAACTTAGATCCACCACGGGTCTCCTCCCGGGATCCCGGGAGCGCCGCCCACAGCTGGGTGCCTGCACACCATGGGCACTGGGCTCTGGCCCGAAGCTTGGAGCCATTGGGTGGGGGCAGACCCCCCCCCCACAGCTCCGATCCCCAAGGGTCCAGAGGGTTCATGGGTGCCAGACCTGGTGCTGCAGAACCTGCTCCACTTACACACCTTCTTTCTCTTTGTCTTGCAGCCTGCAAGTATCCCTGCCACAAGAAATGTGAAGCCAAGGTAAGCACCCGTTGAGCTCCTTCCCCGGGGGCTGTGACCCCGCCTTGGCCTTTGCCCCACGGCAGGCGGGTGCAGAAGGCGGACGCCTTGGCCTGTGGCCACAGGCGTGAAACCCTCGGGAAAGGGCTGCTAGATGCTTCGATAGCACGTATACTTTTCGTCTCCGGAGGAAGCCTTAGAGCCTTGGGCTCTGTGTTCCTAATTATAGAAAGTAAAACTCAAGAATTTGGTTTCAGATGAGAATCAAGTAATTGGCCCTGGCCTCGGCACAGGCCTCCCGCCCAGCGGGCGACCCCTTCTTTCTCATGATTACATCGTGCCACTTTTCGGGGCTCTGTGGGGGTGGGAATAGGGTTTAGGGCACAGGCCTGGTAGGGGGGGTTTGGGGGGCTCATTAGGGTTAGTTGTTCTTAGATCGGTTGGGGTTCTCAGGCTGTCACGGGAGTTGGGGGCCCTGAATCAGGGAGAGTTGGGTTGGGGTTTGAGTTCCTTGGAGGGCTGAGTTGTCGAGCACCCCTAGAAGCACTGGAAGTCTGGGGTGCTGGGGTGGGGTTAGGACCTCTGTGGGGCAGTGAGGAGGCCTGGAGATGGCGGTGGGCCATCATGGGAACCCTTGGACAGGCCTGGTTTTCTGCCTGGGTCACGGTGTCTGCACCTCCAAGTTTTGCAGGCATGCTGGCGGTCTGCAGTGGGGCCTGAGCGTGTGGCACCCCCACTCTGGCTGGCCCGCCGTGCCTCGGTGGGAGCCCCCCCCCAGGTCCCACAGCCCTGTGGCTGGAGGCCCCAGGGGAGATGGGCTTTTGGAGAGCCTTGGGATTCTGTGGCTGCCGGGCTCCTCCTGGGCAGCTGTTGCTGGGAATTTCCGACTGGCGCCGGCTCCGGGCAGGGCTGGGTGCTGGGGGCGGGCTCGCGCTTCTCGTGAAGTTCTATGTGGGGGGGCCAGGGATGCCGAGTCCCTTCACCCTGCCCGCCACACACACACACATGCTCACACACGCACACGGTCACAGCCATACAGGAACTCACGCACACACGTGCACACACATGGTCACAGCCATACAGGAACGCCATGTGCACACACATGTGCACACACGCACACAGTCACAGCCATATAGGAACACAGACGCACACACATGCGCACGCGCACACATACACACATCACACCCATACAGGAATACATGCACACATATGCATGCACACGCACACAGTTCACACCCATACAGGGACGCACATGCATACACGCACATGGTCACAGCCATACAGGAACACACACGCAGACACATGTGCGCATACACACACATCACACCTGTACAGGAATGCACACGCACACATGCACATGGTCACACCCATACAGAAACATACACACACATGCACGCACACGGTCACTGCCACACAGGCACACACATGCACACACATGCACGCACACACACACAAGTCACACCCATACAGGAACACATGCACACACATGTGTGCACACGCACACAGTTCACACCCATACAGGAACGCACACACATAAATGCACACAGTCACAGCCATACAGGAACACACACACATACACACATGCACGCACACGGTCACAGCCATACAGGAACGCACGCACACACGTGCATGCACATGGTCACAGCCATACAGGAATGCCATGTGCACACACATGTGCACACACGCACATAGTCACAGCCATACAGGAACACACATGCACACACATGCGCGCACACACACGTCACACCTGTACAAGAATGTACACGCACACATGCACATGGTCACACCCATACAGAAACATACATGCACACACATATGCACACGGTCGCTGCCATACAGGCACACACGCGCACACACATGCACGCACATGCACACACACACAGGTCACACCCATACAGGAATGCACACGCATACATGCACACACACTTCACACCCATGCAGGAATACACACACACACACATGCACACACACAATTCACACAGGTCACAGTCACACTTTTCACACACAGACACATGTACCCTCACATGCACACACATGTGGAAGGCTAGTCCGGCCCTGTGTTTTTTTTCAAGGAAGAGATTAAATGAGTTTTCTTTTTAAACTTTTTGTATGGGGGATTTGGAGCGCACTGGGAGTGGAGAGGGTTACCCAGCCTGGGCCGGCAGCACCGTCCTCTTCGAACCCCTGGTTCCCCCACCTCTCAGAGCTGTCAGATGATGTGCGTCCGAACAGCAGTGCTGGCTGTCCTGTCATCCTGCGTGTGTGTGCGTGTGTCTGTGCGTGTGTCTGTGCGTGTGTCTGTGCCCGTGTGTGTGCCTGGATGTGTGTGCCTGTGTGTGTGTGCCTGGATGTGCATATATGTGTGTGCCTGGACATGCAGATGCGTGCATGCGAGTGTGTGTTGTGTGTGTGCCACTGTGCGCCTCTGTCTGTGACAGTATCACAGGCCCAGCCACACCTGCCTGACAGAGAAGAATTGAGCCCCGGTCCTGTTGGCACCGTTTCTTGAAGGGGCCCAGAGCCGGCTACTTATGGGATTGAATTCTTTGGCTCAGAAACTATACCAGAAGTCTTAGCTATCACCGATTATGGCATTTCTAGCCGCAGTAATTGGCAGTTTGCTGAGAGGTAGATAAGCGTTCTCTCTCAGTAGATCAGGGTAGGGGAAATGTATCCGTATTCGGTTTTTTCGATAGCCAGCTTTGAAAGGCAGGAGGGCATTCCACCAGCAATAACAAAGCCCCTTCTTATTCCAGATCCATAGCGCCGTTGCTGCCGCACCTAGAGGGGCCATAAACTCCCAGCTGCCCCTGGAGATAAGGGGTGGGGACAGTTCTGTCTCCCAGGAGCCGAGATGTGGCTCTCCCAGGCAGCGTGGGTCCCTGCTTACCTTGTGTGTGTGTGTGTGTGTGTGTGTGTGTGTGTGTGTGCGCGCGCGTGCAACGTGCCCAGGGCTTGCTGGCTTTCTTGACTGACAAGGGGGTACTGTGGTTTAGAACAAGGTCCGGCTGCTCGCTGACCTGGGGAAGGCAGGCACGGTGGGTTCCCTCTGTGACCTCCTCGGTGAACCCCACCATACTGTCGTCGCCAAGGAGAGAGCCATCTTCCAGAAACCCAGCTGAGCCACAGGCCACAGGTCTCAGGCAGGGAAGCCGAAACACGAGTTGGGACCTAGAAGGCCGGATGGACTTAGGTCAGTGTCTTCCTGGCCGTTGGGCAGTGTGGCCCCTCAGGCAAGGCCTTGAGCTCAGGGGGCACTCGGGGGCAGTGACCCAGGCTGTGATCCCCATGGGGGCTTCTTGTCCGCTGGAGTAAGTCTCTGGGGCTACGGTTTGTTCATGGGTCAAACAGGTGAGTGATATGTCCCCCAGTCCGCGTGGATTATGTTCTTCCCTGTTGATTATGGTAATCTTGATTATTTAGGTTTTCAGGAAGTCCCACAATCTATGTATAATGGCTGCAAAATTTGGGATTCCAAATATTTTGCTCCCTGGGAGGCCGTGCTCATTCACTGGAGTCTTGTGCATCGCTTGGGCATCATGAGTTGGTTTTTCCCTTGGCTGCTGGTTGACTCACTGGCAGGAGCATAAGGAAGTAGGAGAAAGAACCTTTTCAGAAAGGCAGGGGATGGGGGTTCCCCGGTATCTCCCAAGTGTGCCGAAGGCGGGGTTCCACTGGGCTTTGGCGAGTGGGAGGGTAGGAGTCCCTCCCACTTGATGGCCCAGATGTGTGTGGTCCAACGTGGTCCCTTCCACGTCGGCCCAGACCAGACACACGTGCTCTCAGAGGCGCCCTCAGTTCAGAGCGTTAAGTATTGAATCGGCACTCTTTCTGCAGACCTCCGGATAGTGAGGCCTCCGCATGGGGACTGACCCGTGACATGGCAGAGCTGAACACGTGCAGGGGCTGTGGAGCAGACACCTTGTGCAGGGTCCCCCTGCCAGTCTCGCCAGAGCCACCTGCCACCTGTCTTGGGAGCCAGGCCTCTGTGCTCAGACCCCTTTGTCCCTTCCACGGTGTGCTGCCCAGGGCCGGCTTGCCGCTCCCCTTTCTGGACACGCCTTGCTGGAGATAAAGTATAGGACTGTACCTCCGTGAGTGGAGGCCCCCTTCAGGAGGGGTGAGGGGTCACAGGCTGCCGCAGGGCCTGCTTTCTGTGGCTGTCACGTGGCTGCCAAGCTGGGAGCCTTTAGCCTCCACCCCCCGTCCCCCTGCCAGATGCCGAGCTTGGTAATGGGCACGTGGCTCCTCTCCCTGAAGGTTCAGGCTGGGCCACGGCAGCTCAGCCCTCGGCTCCTGCCTCTGCCGGCCTCACGTGCTAGTGATGCCTGTGTTACGGCTGTGGTTGGTGCAGGAGTTGCCACGAGGCCCAGAGCCCAAGATGTCCTCAGAAACCACTGTCATGCCTGTCCTTGGTGTTGCCAGGTGTCCACTGGTGTAAGCGAGACGTTGTAACCATGAACTTACACCTGCCGGTTCCCCTGCTTGCGAGTGTCCCCGGTGTGGTCCTTCGGGCGCCCCCCTCATCGGACCCGCAAGTGGGGACTGTCACTGGCCACTGGGTCAGGGGTGTCAGGTTTTCGCCGTCCGTGTGCTCTTCCTGGATTGGCTGTGGAGCTGGGGCCTCATCCCCCCCCAGCCCGCACCCTCTGCTCCTTCTCCGAAACAGCGGGAGGCTCCAGGCCTGGTCCCGCGGTGACTGCTTCTGTCCCAGGGATGATGCCCGTGGGATGTCTGTACTCCCCCCCCAGGGCTTTGCTCGGGTCCTTCCTCTCCAGTGTGAGCCTGGAGTTCTGGGCAGTGCTAGTTTCTCAGGCTGCCTTTGGAAGTGCCAGCAGGGCTGGGGGCACGTCTCCGGGACTCTGTTGGTGGCGGGGCTCTGGGCCTGTGGGGATGACTGGATTTTTGATGAATCCCGGAATCGCTGGCATCAGTGTGTGGTGAGGTCCCTGCTCTTGCCTCGGTCACTGGTTTTCCTCAAAGGGCTTGGCTCAGCCTCTGAAGTCAGCTCCACGAGAGGGGAGGTGCAGAGCCGCAGCCGTTTAAATGTGGACATTCTGGAAGGTTCCTGGGAGCACGGCCCTTCCTGCCTTGTCACACTTGGCCTGAGTGTCTTATCCTTCACAGAGACCCCTCGAACGGAGGCCTGCTTGACAGATTAGCCAGTGTCCTGTGTCCCCTGCATCTGTGGGACGTGGGGGAGCGGGACGAATGGCAGCAGTAATGGTTTGACAGGCTGCTGGGGGCGCATGGCCCTTGACTGTGGACAAAACCAAGAAGGAGTGCTCGGCGAAGACTTTCCTTCTCTCTAAGCGTCAGTGACCGGATTCACCGGTTTGCGAAACTCTGTCCTCACGCCTGCTCTCCGTCTGGGAGAACGGAAGTGGAAGATAGAACTTTCCATGTGTAGCCATCAGAAGCAGCCCGCAAAACGGGGGGGCCCACAGAGACACCCCGGGCCTGAGCTTGACCGCCCCATGGAAGCTATAGCTCTGGCCATGGTCCCTTTCATCACAGAATCGGAACACAGGCATCTTTCACGAGCGGTTCCGAGAACCAGCTTCAGCAGCCTGGGGGGGCCTTCTGGAGGGAGCGTCTCCTCCTTGAACTGGAGTACCGGGCTCATTTGCATCCTGCATCCTAGAAACAGGTGTATTTCTCTGCAGCTGTGGTAACTGGAGACCATACTCTCTGCGGTCACGGTCATCATTGTCCTAATTCAGCCGTCTCCTGGCACGTTGACCCGTGCGTGAACGGCACAAATCAATATGCGTTTTGTTCCTTAACTGTTTACGCGACGCTAAAGTGTGGTGTGTTTTCTCTTCCCGGGAATAGGATCTTCTTCAAGCAGATAAATCTCATTTAATTGGCTCAGCTTGTGCCTCTTACGCAGCGTGGGCCCAACCTGAATGTGGTTCTGTCCGGCCAGTGGCATTGGAGCGGGCTCGTTGTTCCTGAGACCGGGACCGCCCCAACGTTCGTCCCTGTCGGGGCTGCCTTGGCTCTGGCCGGCTCCGTGCCACCCCCCCCTCCCTCGTCTGGCCCCGTGGCCACATGTGCCAGGTGCATGTGGAATTCTTCATCTGTCCCCTCTTGGGGTGGCACCATCCCACCTACCTGCTGTGACAGCTACTCTCTGCATCTCCTGACTCCCTGCCCCGCCCTGCTCAGGCGTGCAGGTGCAGGTTACGACCTGCTGACCCCCAGGCCGGATGTACCCCTGTGGCTCCTTCCAAGCCACCCACGTGCCGTGGATCAGCTCACACGCCCCTGATGCTGCCACGTTTGACTTCCACATGCTCCTGGTGGCCTGCTCATCACCTCCATCTGCCATACAAGGGGGGCCCAAGGGGGGTCCCCTCCACAGACCGCTCCAGACTCTCCATGGTCGCCTTGCCACTCGCCTGTGTCTACAGTGGCCCTGGCTGCTTTCTAGAAGATGCTAGTTCTTTGTCCCTCGCTCACATTGCCTGTGAGCTAATCCCTGTTTGTGATTTACTTTTCCAGACAAGCTACCACCTTTTATGGACCAGCATGCATGTTTTGAGCTGCTCAGAATCTGTACTCCGTGCCCCCATTGTGCTGCCAGCCTCTCTCCCCAGCTCCTTGGGGTCCCCCCCACCAACCACCATGCTGCTGCCCTGTGCCCTCCTCAGCCTGCCCGTGCCTGGTGCTCCTGTGGCTTCATGGACCCTCTTCCCCCAGACCCTTTGCTCCCGCCCCACGGCTGCAGTGCACCTGTTAGAATTCACAGACCATTGCCGTCCTCTGCTTTTCTCTCTGTGCATCTTCCCTGGCCCATTCTTTCCGCGGCTGGCAGTCTTGGTGGGCCAGGCGCTGGCGTCGGGGGGCGTGCAGAGCGGGTCCCCTGTGTCCCTGTACCTGCAGCTCTGAACCCCGCAGGGTCCCCTCTGCCCCCACGCAGCTGGGCCTGCCCCTCGATCCTTCCAGGGGGGCACCCAGGCTTCTGCTTTCTTGGGGGGCAGAGAGGACAGCATGCCTGAATGGTTCACAATGGCTCTGACATCACAATTCTGATTCCAGAGTCTTTACTTAATGCCTTTTTGTCCTTTTAGAGGCTTATTTTTGACTTAAGAAGTGTGTGGGGCATGTTGACCCGGCCGTGGGAGGCCCATTGGAAAGTTCTGTGCTGCACAGGGAAATGGGGGGTGCACACGGAGGGCCAGCAGGGAGTTAAGTCTGGCGTTTTTGGGCAGACCATGGCAGATGGATGGGGCTGCAGACAGCTCTGGGTGCGGCGGGACTTTGTAACCGTGAACTCCAGTGTAGCTTGTGATGGGAGAACCCAGGGAGGTCTTTGTGGACACTCGGGGCGGGGGGGGGGGTGGGGGGTGGGGTGGGCAGCCTGCCTCTCTGCCCCCTGATGCCCGAGTTAAATGTTTTCTTTTCAGATTTGAGGAGAAGTTGCAAGCTGTCAGAATTTGTCATTTTTTCCTTGTGTTGGCAGCCCTTCCCTGGATCACGGGGAGTTGGTGCAAACCAAACAGTTCACTGTGCTATTCGTGGACCTTGCAGAAGGAGTGTTTTTGGGGAAGTCCCCTTCAGCACCCCCTGTGGGGCGGCCCCTTTCTTTCCTCAAAAGACTGCAGTATGTTTGTGCCTTCTTTTCCTTTCTCTGGCAGCAAGAGGAAGGTGTTAAAAACGTCACGGGGAGGGGTCCTGTCCTTCTTAGGCTGGTCTCTTAAAGAAAAACAAAAGCGCGCACTCTGTACTCAGGAGTTTTGGCACAGTGCACACTTTCTCCTGGCCCCGTGCACGTTGCACACGGCGGTGCTATATCTTAAATGTCTGGTGCGGGTGTCCGAGCCCAGGGAGGGCTGTTACCCCATCTCCCTGTCTGCAAAGACCTCCCACCACACAGTTGTTCCTATGAAGTGTGTGTGGGGGGCTTGGTGGGGGAGAGGGGAAGAGGGCTTGGTGGAAGAGAGGGAGGAGGGGCTTGGTGGGGAGGCTCAGGGCTTTCTGGAAGGAGAAAGGAGAGGGGCTTTGTGGGGGAGGGGCTTGATTGGGAGGGGAGGGGCTTGGTGGAGGGAGGAAAGAGGAGGGGCTGGGTGGGGGAGGGGCTAGATGGGGAGGGTCAGGGCTTCCTGGAAGGAGAAAGAGGAGAGGGGCTTCGTGGGGGAGGGGCTTGATTGGGAGGGGAGGGGCTTGGTGGAGGGAGGAAAGAGGAGGGGCTGGGTGGGGGAGGGGCTGGGTGGGGAGGGGAGGGGCTTAGTGGAGGAAGAAAGAGGAGGGGCTTGCTGGGAGTAGAGGAAACCACAGTGGCTGAGGAAGGAGGGGCCACCCGAGCTGATCAGGCCACTAGGAGAGGGCACGGGGGAGGACAGAGGACGTGCGAAGATGGGTTTGCGGGGAGGGCAGGGGGTTGTGCCTCTTGGGACTTTTCTGTCCTATCCAACGGACTCAGTGCCTTTGAAATGTGTGTATATTATATTTAAAAGGTAAACTTTAATTTAAAATTGAAGCACATGGTTAGAAAAGCTTTGCGCCCTAAATGTGCAGCCTGACCGTGGGCCGGTGGGCGTGACCACACGGGAGGCGGGGACAGTGCTCTCGCCCCACGGGCACTTGCTGTACCGCTGGAGACCCTCCCCCATCTGCCCCCTCTGAGGTTCGTCTGCCCCCCTCTGAGGTTCGTGGCGTTTGCCCCTGAAGCAGGTGGACACCCGGGATGTCATAGTCTTTCTTGGTCCAACGTCACCTGTGGGGTCCTCGCTGCTTTGTGCTTTGAAAGGTGACAGTTGAGAGCTGCTTGCCTCCAGTCCCCCTGTGGGGATACAGCAAAGGACGGTGCTCGCCGGACCTGCCTGGTTCTGTGTGTCTCCTGGGTGCCAGCCCATCCTCTGTCCTGTTCCCGCCTGATTGGGGCGCAGCAGAGTCGCGCTCCAAAGTGCGGTGATGCCCCCACCGCGAAGACACAACCTGCTTGGCTCCTCACAGGGAAGCTTTGCACATAGCACAGGCGTTACTGTAGGGGTGGCCATCGGTTTCTTCTAGTGAATTAAAATGTAGGTTATCTGCCGACTCGGATACTCTTATGATTATCAATTCTTGGTCACTTGTGATGCATTTGCAGGCTGGTCAGGATGAAACTGGTTCCGAATGGCTTGGATTTGAGACCTGCAGTTTTCTTGAGGAAATGGGTCCAGGAGTTGGGTGCAGTTACATCTTGGTCTTGGTCTTTCGAATGACCAGACAGTAAACACGTTTTTTTTTAAAGCTGCTTAAGTTACATAATATATAATTGCCTTTATGCGATTAAATTGTATTTATGAGATTTTTTTCTGGTTCTTTAGCAAGCCATTGTCATCTTATTAAGCTACTGGATGATGTCTTTTTTTTTTTTTTTCTCTCTCTCTCTTTGCAAAAACATTGGAGTCAGGAATCTGGTAGGGGCCCAGGCCGGGGGGTCTGTAGGGCTCGATTCTGGCCTTGTGCAGGTGCTTGGGGTCCTGCACACGACACTTTGCCTCTGAGGCCCCCAGCTGCCTCTCCTGGAAAGTGAGACCATCAGGGAGGTGCCAGGCCTCCCCACTTGGCCTGATCTGGTCACGCAGACCCAGGACAGGAGTGCGAGCTGGTCACTGAGCGAGCGTACCACAGTGGGCTCATGGGGGCTCTTCCGCGCCCCCTTGAGAGGCATGACTGGGACATTGTTCCCACAATAGACTCCCCTGAGGTTTCTGGTCTCCAGCAAATGTTTGTAATCAGATGAATGCCGGGCAGTATTGTATTGTTTTCATTCCGTTCTGTGCTCTGTGTGCCCATCCCTTTGCATCGTCGCTGTCCTTGTTCAGAGGACTCTGTGGCCTCCCGCCCCACCTGGAGGAGCATTTCCAGGCAAACCCGGGCAAGGAGCCCAGTTACCTGCCCACATGGCAGCCGCCGGGGCCCTGCCTGGAGGACCCTGTTCCCTCTGGGCTTGTGGGCAGGTCCTGTGTTGACCGTGGTTCTCTGACAGCCCTGTCAGACCTTTGTTGGGGGCGCTGTGGCTCAATGTGCCCCCACCCCCAAATCCACAAGTTGAAGCCCTGACCCAGACCCTTGGAATGTGACTGGAGACGGGGCCTCGAGAGAGGTGATCGAGGTTGAGTGACATGGCTGGAGTGATCCCATAGGACCAGTGGTCTTATAAGAAGAGGGGATCAGGACCCACGCACACACGGAGGGACCACTGTGTGGACATGGGGAGCAGGTGGCCGTGGGCACCAAGGGGAGGGCACCAAGGGGAGGGGGGAATCTGGCCCTGCCATGCGTGGATCGCGGACTCGCACCCTCAGGGATGGGAGGTGATTCAGGTGCGGGGTCTGCGGGACTTTTCTCTGACCGCCCAGCCGACTGTCACGGGGAGAGGGGCCTCCCTCTTGTCATCACTCTGCCCCCTGTTTATAACCAACGCGAGTGAACACAATTGAACTTTTATCTTTTCTCCATTCTATGTCATGGGGGGATAAAAACACCTGGTGTTTTATCGGTTGTAACACGACAGCCTAAGAGGTTTAGGCTGTAAAATAATAAAAGATGAAGAGAATATTGAAGATTCTGGAGGAAATTCCTGCCCTCCTCCCTCTGGGCTGCTGTTCTGTGCAGAGATTTGGGGACTTCGAGATTCTGTGCACTCGTGGGGCCGGTGGCAGGCCCTGCACCAGGGCATCCGTCTGTCCAGGCTGGCTCAGGGCGTGAGGGAGCAGGGAGGGGGTCTGTGGGATTAGCATTTCGGGAGTAAGGGGCTGCAGCGTGATCTCAGTACGCAGCATTTCCTTCGTAAAGAATCGCCTTTGTAAAGAACGAAAGTAAACTTGGTTCTGCACAGCTTCTGTTGGAATCCACATGTTTGCCCTGAAGTGATTTTAGTTAATGAGGCAAGTTGTGTGTGAGGGCCTCTTAAGCCACCTGCTAGGTGAGTCGGTGGCCCACCTGGTTTTCTCTCCCTGTTGTCTTGCTTGACGTCTGTTGGTGGTGGGTGCGTTTATTTTGGGCACGTGGGTGCATTGATTTAATGCATCTTGGTTTTTTTTGTTTTTTGTTTTTTGTTTTTTTTTTTTGAGAGAGAGGGCGGGGCGGGCAGAAGGGGAGAGAGAGAATCCCAAGCAGGCTCCAGGCTGTTAGTGTGGAGCCCAATATGGGGCTCAAGCTCAGGAACCCTGGGATCGTGACCTGAGCCAAAATCAAGAGCCGGATGCGCAGCGGACTGAGCTCCCCAGGCGCCCCGATTTAATGCATCTTAATAACTTGGTACTCGTGAGGTGATGCCCCCTTCTGGAACCTGGGCTTGAGAATTCTTGCGTGCTGGCTTGAGGCCAGACTGGGGAGAATTTAGCTGTGGGCAGAATTACCTGGAGAGCAGGTAGGAAGAATGGCCGGAGAGAAGACCTAGCTACCAGCTTCTGCGGGCTTCTCTGGGCTTCTGCGGGCTTCTGTGGACTTCTGTGGGGTTCTGTGGGCTTCTGCGGGCTTCTCTGGGGTTCTGTGGGCTTCTCTGGGGTTCTGCGGGCTTCTCTGGGCTTCTGTGAACTTCTGTGGGCTTCTGCGGGCTTCTGGGGGGCTGGCTCATGTGGCCCAGCACGACTGGGATTGTCCAGGATTCCGAGAAGGTCAGCTCTACTTTAACTTTCCTCTGCGCCCTCGGATACACTTCTAGAGAGACCAGTGGGAAGTGTCCTGTTTTATGTGGCTTCGTGCAAAGCAAAATTTCGTAAGAACTGAGGACACCAAAAGCTGAGTTCATTGTTTTGTTGAGCCGATGGAAAGGAAACCATCTCTGGAAGGCGCCGGGAGAGACGAACTGTAATTTCTTTCCCAGGACCTTCATTTCCAGAAGTAAACAGAGGGGTCAGGCCAGCCGTTACCGGACAGTCTCCCTCCCCGCGGAGAAGAGGCCTGACTGTCCTAGCCTGGGTCAGCCCTGTGGCGTTGGCCAGAGGACCCTGGTTCCCCAGACCTGGGTTGTGTGTGAGCGTGCACAGACACACGTGCACAGACACACATGCACACACCTTCCGTCACGTACACACACCAACGCTCACACCCACACTCCCATTCCTAGGGCACAGTGGCTCCCGGGTGTGAGCCCTGCCCCTCCCATCCTGCCTCTGTTCTGGTCACCTGTCCACCTGCTGGCTGGGGGACAGGTTTAGATACCATCTTGCGGTGTGGCCAGGTGTGGCCGGGCGCAGTCCTGTTTGTTTGTGGTCGTCCTTGGTTACCGTGACGGGGCCCCAAATACAGCTATGACACGGCCATAAGGTGGTTTGGAAGTGGGCCTCCTGCCACCTCTCTGGGACTCTCTTAGTCACTGGTGGGGGTGCTGGTACGGCTGTCCTGCCCTGTCCCCCGTGGGCTCCTCCCCTCGCCCACACTCCGGGTGCTTGTGGTGAGAAAGTGCAGCCGGGGACGTGGAGTTGGGACCTGGTGGCACCTGCCCACATTCCCCGGCGTCTCTGGGACTCACGCTTCACGCGTCGACGGGATGCCCACTGGCTGCCCGGGTTGCAGCGAGGGCCAGTGAGCGGAACCTGCCGACACGGCGCTTGGCCCTGCTGGACGTGAACGTGCACCTTCGCGGAGCCGTGGGTATCCCCGTGGGTGCTCCCTGGTGGCGGCAGCTGGGCCCCGTTCTCCTCCCTCTGTTCGCTTGGGCCCCCCTCCGGAGCAGGAAGGGGCTTTCCCAGACCCCCAGGTGCCGCCTTGGCCTCCCTGTAACGCACCGGCTGTGCGCCCCGGGATCTGTGGGCGTCCTGCTGGAGGACCGCTCCCAGGAGCACAGCCACGTCGGTCCCCCAGCCCGTGGCAGGTGCTGCCAGGTTTTGAGCTCTGACCGCGAGGCAAGACCGGCTCCTGCAGGGGCTGAGTACTGAGAAGCATCAACTCCTTGGTGACGAGGAGGGCCAGGCCCACCCGGCAGCGGTCCCCACCGCCGTATTTTCTTTTGTGGAATGAAAATAGCAGGGGGCGCTGTGGGGCGTGTGATCTGAGGTCGCAGTCAGTTGGGGACACAAAGCAGGTGAGCGAGCTGTGCCGTGGCTGACCCGACCTGACCCCCGGACAGCCGCCTGTGGCGTGGCGGCCTGATGTCTCCGTCCCCAGGGGTAGGCAGGCGGGCCCCAGGTCAGAGCGGCAGGTGCGTGGCTGGTGGAGAGCCCGGTGCCTCTCTGGTCAGGCCGAAGAGCTGAAGGGAGCACCCGAGTGTCTAGGATACGCAAGGCGGGGGGGCACCTCTTTTGTGGCTGCTTCCATCCCAGTGCCAGGCAGCGTGGCCCACGGGGGACCAGGCGTGCCCCCTGGGCCCTCCTACCACGGTTGTGCCGGGCCACAGTTCGCTGCCCTCCTCCGTCTTGTTCCAAGGGAGGGGACGCAGCCTGAACGTGCAGTCTGTTCTTACGTAGCTCCCTCCCACCCTGTGATGATCGGCTTGAGCCACGCCGGAGGAACACGTGCCCACTGCGTCCACTCAACAGCGGTCTTTGCCAAGTTAGGTGCTTGCGGTTCTTGACGTAAATATTACTGTTTTCTCTTTACCGGCAGGTGGCTTTCCCAGGCCACACCCTCTTCTGTGACCTGGTGCTTCTTGTGCAATTTTATTTGCAAACGCATTGTAGCTCTCAGATGTTTTGTGTTTGCGTTTTGTAACGTTTGTAACGGTGCGGCTGCGGCGGGAACAGACCTCGGTTGCGGCGGGTTGTAATCGCTTCTCTGGCCCAGAGGCTCTTTTCTGGGCATGAGCGTAGACTGGAGACGTGCAAAGGTTGAGCATCGTTGCTTGTCTTGTTCTGAGCTGGGGAGCCCGCTCGCCCCTCCCCACCCCTGCTCACTCTCCAGCGAAGACTATGGTTTGTGCGGTTTGTGATGGGAGAAGAGAGGCCTCCTCTACGACCTGTCTGACCTGCCCCCGTGGAGAATGGCAGAGCTCTCCAGAGTCGTCAGCCATGGATGGGGCTGCTGTGAGCATCAGGCCAGTCCAGAGCCTGCACTCATTCCCTGGGGGGACATGCTGGGGCCAGGTGGGCAATGTCCCCGCACCCCTGTGGCCTGGGGGACTTGTGGGGAGCAGCGGCTTCTGGACAGAATACTTGGTAGCTGCTGTTTTTAAGACTCACTTTTTTTTTTAAATGTTTATTTTTGAGAGAGAGAGAGAGAGAGAGAGCGAGTGAGCGAGCATGCACAAGTAGGGGAGGGACAGAGAGAGAGGGGGAAACACAGAATCCGATGCGGGCTCCAGGCTCTGAGCTGTCAGCACAGAGCCCGATGCGGGGCTCGAACTCACGAACCGTGAGATCATGACCTGAGCTGAAACTAATAGTCAAAGGCTTAACCGACTGGGCCCCCCCAGGCGCCCGAGACTCCCGTTTCTGAGATTGAATAGACATTTTCCTTTTACTCACCCAGCAAACACTTGCTTTCAGACTGTGAACAATGAGAAATAGTGAGTAGACTTTATTTTTTAGGACAGGTTTAGATTTACAGCAAAGGTGGATAGCCCTCTGCCCTCGTGATTTCCTTGTTAACCATCGTGCTGTAATGTGGCACATTTGTTACCCTTGATGAGCAGATATGGATACATTTTATTAACCGCAGTCCATGGTTTACACATTGGTGGTGTGCGTTTTGTGGATCTGGACCACTGGATCACACGCATCTACCTTCATAGCGTCACGCAGACCATTTTCACTAAAAATTTTCTGTGCTCTACTCCCCCCACCCCAACCCCGCACCTGCCCCGAGGGCAACTGCCCATCTCATTTCTGTCCCCACTGGTCTGCCTTTACCAGAATGTCCCAAGTTAGGGAAGGGGCAGAGAGAGAGAGGGAGACACAGAATCCGAAGCAGGCTCCAGGCTCTGAGCTGTCAGCACAGAGCCCGACGTGGGGCTCGAACCCACGAACCCCGAGATCATGCCCTGAGCTGAAGTGGGATGCTCAACCGACTGAGCCACCTAGACGCCCCTGACTTTTATTTTAATGTTTATTTATTTTTGAGAGAGAGAGAAAGAGAGAGACAGAGCATGAGCAGGGGAGGGGCAGAGAGAGAGGGAGACACAGAATCCGAAGCAGGCTCCAGGCTCTGAGCTGTCAGCACAGAGCCCGACTCGGGGGCTCGAACTAACGAACCGTGAGATCATGACCTGAACTGAAGTCGGACTCTTAATTGGCTGAGCCACCCAGGCGTCCCAGGTAGTGATTTTCCAAAGACAGGAGCCCCAATTCCTCGCAAGTCCTTGCCTCGCAAGTCCCCGTCGAGGGGAGCACTGGGCTGTGCAGGTGCTGCGTGGACAGTTCCACGCACAGACTTCACCTCCATGCTCCATGGGCTGGCTTGTCTGGCTGTCACCACCCTGTAGGGCCTGTCTAACTCCCCATATTTCCAGAGACCGTTTTTCTTCCTTTTCTTTTTGCTTTATGTTTATCTGTTCACGTATTCCCTCCCACACTCGTGAAACGTTGATACGTGTGTGTGTGGAGCTGAGGCCACACGTGTCACGGAGATATGTTCCTGTTTCCGGAAGGTATCAGTCAGCGCAGGGACGCTGGCCATCGGGTGGGCAGATCTGGGCAGCGAGGGGCTATGTGTGGGGAGGGGGTGCGGGTGGGGGGCGTGGATGTCAGGAGACAGAGCCCTGCCCCAGACGAGTATATGAGTCAGCACTGGAGCGATGGACGTTCCAGACAAACCAGTGACCATGTGTCATGTTCCTTGAGGAACTGAAGATAAGCAAGGGGGTTATAAATAGTCTTCACAGCCAGAGCCAAGGTCATGCTGCCACCCACTCCAGGCCGCAGGGACAATGAGTCAGATCCCTGGGGTCTGTGCACATTTCTACTTTGAGGATGGGGTGGGGGGCAGTCCCAGGTCCCCGGGGGGCAGCGGCTCACGAGGGGCCGATTCCTGCTTGCAGGTGCCAGGATCCTGGCCTCACAGGACTGCACGACAGGTGTCATCCTCTCACCTGTCTGCCCAGGGCGGTTCGTGCTCCCGGAGCAGGAGAGCCTGTCCCATGCTGGCCTGTTCTGAGCACCCCAGCTCTTCCCGCCTCCTCTGCTCCGAGAAGGAGGTCGGGCCCCAGAGCAACTCAAGGCAAGAGTTCTAGAAAAGGTAGTTCATTTTGGAGGGCATATGGGTGCGAGGTGTGGCCGTCGGTGTGGGGGCGGCCTGAGGACCACCAGGCAGGGCCCCCACCTCCTCGTTGTGGCCCCGATCTCCACGCTGCACAGTGGGGAGGGCCCCCCTCCGGCTCCTGAGCTCCTAGCCTGGGAGTCCGCTGCGTGTTTGAAATTGCAGAGGAGATTCTGTGGGAGCAGGGGGTGCTGCTCCGGAGGGGAGGCTCCATGCTTTTTATGACGTTCTCTAAAAGGAGCTAGACCTCGTAAAAGTGAGGAAAAATCTGGACTTTCTTAACTACACGTCTTGTCTTTGATGCTGCAGCTTCGTGGCCGTGAGAGGGGTCCGATGGGCTCAGCCTTGGGGGCCGTTCCCGGGCTGACGTTCCGTGGAGTTTTCCCGGGAGCCCGTCCGCTTACCCTGTTTCTTCCCATTTCCGGGGGTGACTCACCACAGGTGCACGTGGAACAGGTGGGTCCTCGGTGTCTCCTGGGGCCCCGGGCTTGTCACACGGGACTGTCTCTTTCTTCATGTGGGGCGTTCTTTGGGGCTGTCAGGCCCCCCGTGGACCTCAGACAGGACCTGCTCTCCTCACAGAGCCTCTGCACAGACCCCTGGCCTCAGGCCATTTGCACGCTTTCCAGGCTCGCCTTTGTAACATCTGCCTTTCAGATCTCCACAGACGTCAGGGGTTCCTGTGCTCAGCCTGGGTTTCCTGGTCTGTGACAGAAGATACCTCAGTCCATTTTTTTAGTGATAGAATGTGGGCCACAATGTGTCCGTGTCACAGAGCATTTGTATGGGTCATGGTGCTGTGACACCAGTGTCATAGGATGTGTGTGTGTCATGGTGCCCATGTGGCCAGGCGTCTGTGTGTGTCACGGTGCTGTGGCACTCGTGTCACAGGGTGTCTGGGTCACGGTGCTGTGGCACTCGTGTCACAGGATGTCTGTGTGGGTCACGGTGCCGTGGCACTCGTGTCACAGGGCGTCTGTGTGTATCATGGTGCTGTGGCACCTGTGTCAAAGGGCGTCTGTGTGGAAAGGAAACCAGGATAGAAGGTGCACACCTTGTCAGCAAGGAGGGCAGCAGGAATCCGTGGGGGTCGCGTGCGTTGTGGGAAGTCACGCGGGGTGTGGGCTGTGGGAGGGTGGCAGGAATCTGCAGGGGATGCGTGTCATGGGAAATCATGTGGGGTGCGGGCGGTGGCTGGGGGCACGGCCTGAGCCATGGCGGCCCGGCTGACGCTCCCACCAGGATAGGAAAGAATGACCCTGGCCATCCGGTCTGTCTGCTTCCCGCCTGGACGGCCCCCGGGGAGCCCGGTCGGCTGGCCCCCAACCAGCAGAGGCACCGCTGGTTCTCCAGGTAGCCGAGGTCTCGTGATGGGAGAGGCGGTCAGGCTCTCCCAGGCCGAGCTGGGCCTCTGTTTGAAGTGTTTCTGCAGACGAGCGTAGGCACACCGACCACGTGTGTGCACGGGCACATGGGCACAGAATGCTGTGGTGATTTCAAGCACCGGACCACCTGGAGAGCCGCACCACCTTGCACGGGACTCCACCTCTGCACGTGGGACGCTGTCCCCTTCCTCGCGGGTCGCCGCGAGGAGCAGGGGGAATAGTGCGTGGAACGTCTGGGCACAGGCTGTGGCACGTGGAAAAGACACAGGGAGGGCAAGAGCCTTTTTTGCTGTTCAGCGAATGCGGGAGGGCAGTAAAGGTCTTTCGGTTTGTTTGTTTTTGACCATTGTTCCTTTGCCATCTGGCCGGGGAGAACTGGTTTGATCAGTTCCAGACCGTTCCATCTGCTAGTGAGGGGTGGAGGTGCCTGGATGGACATGCAGGGGACTCGCGTCCCGGAGCCTGCTGGGAGATGTCGAGGGCGCCCGCATTGGGCACGGTGGTGGGTGATTACTGGCGCTCCAGGCAGGGTGCCGTTGGGTGTTTCCCTCCCAGTCATTGCCTTCCATGTCCCTCCAGGGGAGCGGACTCACGCCAGTGCGGGAACGGACCTCGACTCTCTCCGGGTGCAGCTGTGGCTTTCGCCAGCACACGCTGGAGTCCCAGCAGGCGGGTACTCCTCGCAGGGCCAGGGTTCCTGGAAGTACATGGCGGCCTCGGTCCAGGGAGGGCCCCAACAGCCAGCGTGGCTCCTCGGCGTCTGAGGTGCCGCGTCCCCGCCTTGCGGTGGCCACGTGCCGCAGGCCTCCGGGGCAGCGCCAGGCTCGGCTTGGGAGGCAGGTGCCAGCCCTCACCTGGCTCACACAGCGGTGGTTTTTGCTGGGCTGTTGCGGTTTCTCGTGCTGCAGGAGGGGCCGTGCAGAATAGCTTCTGAAATTGGAGCTTGCTGTTTACCGAGCTCACGTGGCCGGACTTCTCTGTGTTTAATTAAAGTGAAGACAGTGGCTGGTTTCTGTAGCAGGTGACCTTAGGTGTCAGGTTGCGCACACTGAGGCCAGAGTTGCCACACTGGGTTCTGTTGGCAGCACCTGCGTGTGCGTGCGGGCTACGGGGTGTGTGTGCACGCGTTGGGACGCAGTTCGGTGTGGTTTGTGTAAACTCACAGGGGCAGAGGAAGAGCTGATGGGTGGAGATGAGCACAAGGGCTGAGTGACTGTTGAGCACATGCTGCCCGTGTCACACTGCCTACCCATGGCCGTGACGGATTCTCCGAAAGGTACTGGATTGTTTCAGAAAAAACGCCCACCAAAAGGGACAGCTGGAAGTTTGAGATGGATGAGAGGAGATCTGCTTGAATGATACGGCCTTTATTTTATTGCAGGATTAGCTACCAGTGACACACAGTCAAGCTTTCCACCTGTCAAGTATCGGGAGGGGGCTTTTTATAGCAGGGTCGCTGGAGGTCCTGGGATGGCCCGGCCTCTCTCGCCGGCTCCAGTCCACCGCGGGCTCCGTGCGGCTTTCTTGTCTTCCCCTCAGTACGTGCGGGTCTGTGGTCAGCTGTGGATCATCCCTGCCCACAGACTAGTTCCACGCTGCTGGACGCCTCAGAAGCACAGATGCGGATCTGCTCGGCACGGCAGGGTCTTAGCTGAGCGATGCCTCTGTTTTCCGGAAGTCGCGAAATCTAGGACGCGTGTGCACGCACGGCCGTGTCTGGACCCATGGCTGCCGCGCCTGTGCATCTCACACGAGTGTGTTTCACCGGGGCCGTGATGGAATAACTTCCTTCAGGCAGCAGAGTGTTGCGAACGTCCTTGTTCTTTCATGCTCGGATCTTACAGGGAAACGTCTCAGGAGTCCTGTTGGGTAGTAGTCCAGATCTTTTTTTTTTTTTTTTTAAGTTTATTTATTTTGAGAGAGTGCACGAGCCGGGGAGAGGCAGAGAGAGAGGGAGAGAATCCCAAGCAGCCTCCACGCTGTCAGCGCAGAGCCTGACGCAGGTCCCAAACCCACGAACCATGAGATCATGACGTGAGCCGAGATCAAGAGTCAGATGCCCACCTGACTGAGCCCCCTGCCCTCGCAGGGAATAAGTGATCCTGGATGAAGAGGGGCCTCCCAGCGCAGGCCCCCAGCTGGCATCTGAGATAAGAAAGTGATCCGCAGTGAGAAGGAGCACAGAGGAGGCCTCACCCCTGACCCGGATACCGCACCTGCCCGGGTGATGACCTGTGTGCCCCCCAGATTCCTGTCCATCTGGAACCTGGGATGTGGCTGAGTTTGCGGACGTGGAGAAGTCAGCCTGAACCCATGTCGTCAAGAGCAGAGCAGGGGATGTGGTCGCAGGCCACAGGAGAGGTCGGGGGACGGCAGCCCCAGGAGCCCCAAGAGGCTGGAAGGAGGCCTCCGAGCGGCTGCTGGCAGCGCAGTGCACGCGCCCTCCACCCCTCGTGTGTTGCTCAGCGCTCCTGGGCTCTCCCTGCTCTTGGCCACAGCCTTGTGCTGGGGCCATCGTGGGGGACAGGTGCACTCTGTGGCTCTGGGCATGGCTGGCCATGACTGTCTGGGCCCTGCTGTGGACCCCATGGACGTTGTGGGCATGCAGAAGAGCAGGGAAGGTGTTTGGAGGAACAGTGGTTCTGAACTTGGGGACTCAGCCTTCCAGAGCTTTCCGGGGGAGGCCAGCCAAGCCCCTGCGTCTGCCGGGGCCTGGACGGGCATTAAGTCGGCCTGAGTGTGCCATGGGTGGGGGGGAGGGGCCCTCTTGCATTGACCTTTGCCCCCAGCCTCCGTCTGCACCTGTTGGCTGAGCCTCCCCCCAGTACTGCCCTGGGGCCATCTCTGCACCTGGCACAGATTTCTCCGGGAAACCGAGGCCCCGCCCCTTTCCAACCACAGGCCAGACTTTGGTCCGCACTTTGCTTTGATTTCACTGTTCCCTCCCGCACCTAATGTTACATCCGGGCCTTTGGTGTTTTCCAGCTGGCCAGGGAGCATTTGCCTGCATTACCGGGCAAGGCGGCCCCGCGTGCGCCTCCCTCGTGGGAACTGCCGGTGGGCGACCGGGAGCCTTGGTTCACAGACCCTTAGAGAAGGAGGGACGAGCCTCCAGGAATTCAGGAGCCCCCCTACCCATGCTGAGCCTCACACAATGAGCCCGTGCTGATAAGCAGGGCTGACCTAGATGTTGCTGGTGGCCAGGCGGCAGGTGGCAGGTGGAGGGACACGCAGCAGGGGACACGTTGACCTGGTGTCCGCTTACCTCCAGGGGGGAGCGCAGAGCCTGGCTGATGATTAACACCCACGCTGGCTGCAGGCCGGTCACACCAGCCAAGGCTTGTCTGCGTCTGTTCCCGTCCAGCATGTGACACTGGCGTCCCTCACGTCCACTGCCAGCGGTGTGGGACACACGGGCACGGGCCACTGACTGCGTCGTGGGCTTTGCTGCTTCCGGTGCCCAGCAGCCCTGGCCCTCGGGGCCGACGGGGGCCCCGTTCTTCGGTGAATGAGTGTCCCCACGTCCCCAGGCTGGAATCTGCCACGGAGAAGAAGGTCAGGTTGAGTGGCCTTTCTTTTGTGGCATGGATTCTATAGCAGCCACAGACTTCGAATGTGGGGGGACCCTGGAAGGCAGTGGCTGAGTGGGATTGGGGTGGAAATAGCGGTGTGCCACTTGAAGGAGGGCTGAGCGCTGACTGGTTTAATACCCCGAGTTAGGACCCCGTGAGTGTCGGCAGAGACATCTTCGTGCCATCATGGCACTTTGTGCCATTAAGTGCCATCGATGGCACTTAAGTGACCAGAGTGCGTTTTTACCTTTGAGAGGGGTAATTACTACCAAAAACGCACACAACAGCATCGCCCCCACCAGAGCCGTGTGGGTCTCTGCAGGAGAGGGACCCTGGCCGCCAGCCTGGGGAGCCCAGCGTTCTGGAACCCGATTCCTCCCACGGTTCTATGTGACTGGGGTCTCTACCTCCTGTTTCCTTAGCCATAGAAGCGGGTGTCGGGCTGGCTGGGGTGGTGTCTGTGGTGTCCCGGCCGAGCTGGGAACGTCTCTGTTCAGAGAGCCAGGGGCCCGGGACAGGTACCTTCCTGGGGTCACTGCACGCGTCTCTGAGGTTTGGGGAGGTCGCTCCGTGTGTTTGGGGTGCGTGTGTGGGTGAAGGCCACCAGGCAGCGGGCAGTTCAGGCCTCCCCGCCGGGCTCACTTGTCTCACTCTCCTGGTGCACTTCCCGCGGCTTTTCCTTTGAGTTATTAGGAAACGGTTCCATCAAGAGAAAGGTTTTGTCCCGTCGCAGTCTGAGGCCCGCCTGTGCAGACAGAACAACGAAGATGCCACACGGCTGCTGGGCCCCTGCCGGGTTCTGAGAAGCTTCTCCACCGGGCTCACACGTTGCTTCCCGGTGGTGGGGACCGGGCACAGCCCCCTCGCCGGCCGTCACCCGCGTGTCCAGCTGCGTGGTGAGGGCGGTGGCCCGTCGCCAGATTGAACGGAGTCTGGATGGCGGACTCCCGAGGACCAGTGCAGACGTGGGGCTGGATCCCTTTGTGAGAGCAGTCAGCGTTGCGACTTGGGGCCGCGATGTCACTTTCTGATCTCGGCAGCAGACTTTTCGTAAAAGCCCTTACTAAAGGAAAAAAAAAAACCCAAACCTGAAACTTTGTTAGTGGCCTTTGAGGAGTGTTAGGGGGCCAACTCTTCCCAAAAATTGGTAAATAAAGAGAAACAAGCTTTTTTTTAATTTTTCAGAGAGAGAGAGAAAGAAGGAGAGAGAGAGAGAGAGAGAGAGAGAGAGAGAGAGAGAGAATCCCAGGCAGGCTGGAAATCAAAAGTCGGTTGCTTAACCGACTGAGCCACCCAGGCGCCCTGAGAAACCAGCTTTTAACCTTCTTTTGTTGCACAAGCTGTACCTCAAGGTTAAAAATAGATAAAGAGGGAAAGCTTGGTTTTTTTGTTTTTTTTTTCACAAAGAGGGAAAGTTTTGTTTTAGGAGAAATGCTGGCCAGCAGACGTCCAGAAAGTGACCGAGTTAAAATGTGCCCAGTTGCAATAGCTGAGCGGCCCTGACCCTCTGTGACCTCCTGGGTCACAAAAGGAAGCTGCTAGGGTCATGTGCCTCGTCGGGGGAAGTCGGCCAGGCACGTGGGCCTGGCAGAAACCAGACCAGAACCACACCGAGCCCAGGCCCATCCGCAGCATACAGGAAGCACGGGGCCAGGCGATACGGAGAAGTTCCCGTCGGGTCAGCAGAATCCAGGGTGGGGAAGTTCTGCTGGGCAGAAGGCACATGGTCACCTCCAAAAAACTTGCCAGAGGAGGAAGCACCTCTGTTGTTAAGGAAGCGAAGAGACGTTAGATAAACATGGTCAGGCTTTATTTGGAGCTGGATTCCCACAATCTGACTGTAAAAAAAAAAACAAAAAACAAAAACAAAACTTGTAAGACAGGGAAATGGGAATGTTGATTCATTGTGTGGTGGCATTAAGGAATTATTGTTAATGTTAGAGGCATTTTGTGGTTGTATTTGAAAAACTCAGGGGTGCCTGGGTGGCTCCGTCGGTTAAGCGTCTGACTCTCGATTTCGGCTCAGGTTCATGATGTCACAGTTCGTGGGTTCGAGCCCTGCGTTGGGCTCTGTGCTGACCGTGTGGAGCCTGCTTGGGATTCTCTCTTTCTGTCTCTCTCTGCCCCTTTCCCCAGCTCATGATCTCTCTAAAATAAAAAACAAAAACCAGCTTCTGAGAACGCTTACTGAAACATTTACAGAGGAGGTGATGTGATGTGTGGGGCCAGCCTTACAACGGTGCAGGGAGGGGTGCAGGTGGGCGTGGGGGGGGGTCTTGGGGGTGAGCAGGTGGCCCCTGGAACTCAGGAGTCCGGCCGGGATGTGGCTTAAGTGTGAGCACGGAGGTCAGGGCTGGACCGGACCTCTTCCCCCTTACTGGTAGGAATTGCCCCCCCAGTGTTTCTGTTGTCGTGTGTGACCTAATGGCTCAGGCTTGCCCCTGAGTCATCAGTGTGGCATTCCGGACAGATGGACAGACGGGCTGGTGACATCTGGAAAGACGAGTCTGCTTGATGAAGTGTTTCACTGCAAACCTGCTGAGTTCATCAGCACATGACACAGGGTTGATAACTGTTTTCTGAAATGGCAATGTTTGGTTCATTTATGCCTTGTTTAAAGCAATTATTCCTCATAAAGAATAGGGGTCGTTTCAGAGTAGCCAAGGGCATTCTCATTCTGTTCTCCCAGGAAGACCATCTAGTTCCCTCCCCAGAGGTTAACTTCAATAAGATTTGCTGGTGGAAGAGATGGGGCCAAGGCGCGTGCATTGAGTGGGGGGAAGATTTGGACTCAGTGTGACAGAGAAGTTTGGGAAATTCAGAGTTAAAAATGGGCTTGGACGTGATGAGGTAGCGAGCTGTCTGTCCTTGGGGGTATTCAAGTAGAGTCTGCAGTGGTCCTTCCTAAGGTGATTGGGGTCTGCAACAGTGACAGCAAGGAATGCTTCAGTCGAGCCAGCATTGCATTTGGTAACATGATTTTTCATGCAAACCGAGCAGGGCACAGAGTATTCAGGTCCGTGGGCTGCAATGTGTGATCCCACATCGGCAGCCTCATTGTCAAGGTGGGAGATTAGGGACCCGTATTCTCTGTTCCACTACAGCTGAGTGAGCCATTCCGGGGGTGGGGGGAGTCCCCAGATCTTTTTTAACATTTTATTTATTTTGAGAGAGCGAGAGAGATTGTGCGAGTGGGGGAGGGAACAGAGAGAGGGAGAGAGAATCCCAAGCAGGGTCCGCGTCAGAGCCCGGGTGCGATCTCCTGAACTGTGAGTGTAAGGCATCCTCGGTGGAAAGAGACAGGGTCACACGCTTGGAAATACGACTGGACTAGACCGTGGTCGTGATTTGTTCTGTAATGTTATCGTGACAGATTTACTCTGTCAGATTTACTCTGTCAGATTTACTCTGTCAGATTAACATTTACTCTGTTAGAATGGGGACATTTGGGGCGCCTGGGGGCTCAATCGGTTAAGCGTGGGACTCTTGGTTTTGGCTCCGGTCATGATCTCATGGTTTGTGAGTTGCAGCCCTGCATCAGGCTCCACGCTGACAGCACAGAGCCTGCTTGGGTCTCTCTCTCTCTCTCTCTCTCTCTCTCTCTCTCTCTCTGCCCCTCCCCCACAAATAAATCAATAAAAAAATGGGAAAGAAATGGGGACATTTTCCCGCTATTTCTTATGTGAGTCCAAGACTCCCCATCTACGGGTTCTCATAGATTCAGCTGTGGTCGAACCGTCTCATTTGCAGATTTTGTGTCTGCGAATTTGCAGCCTTGCTGGAATGAGTTTGTAGTCCCGAATCCGCAGTCCCTGCGTGTTTGTGGACACCCACGGACCCACACAGGATGGGGACCATGGGAGCTGCCCCCCCAGCCTGGCTCCCCCAGCTCAGGGGACCCCAGGAGGTGCTGCGTCAGCTGAACACCTGCCCCCAGCAAGTGATGCTCAGTGCACGTGGTCTTGCACGTCGGTGCTCCCTGTTAGTGCTCCCCCTGTTGAAAATGCCCGCCTGCAGTGCTGCGGGGTCTAGCACTCCAGGCCCAGGAGAGCTGTCGGGTATTCACCCTGACTTTGTAGGACAGCATAATCCGGAATAGCAAGAATCGAATGCACTGATGGGGTAGTGATCGGGGGTCCTCAGACGGCTCCATTGTTAAGTCGTCACCTGCGAACTTCCTGTACCCCTGGCTTGCCTGTCAGCGCAGACCCTAGCCCGCTTTTGCTGCCTCCCTTCGCGCCTGGGGTGGGCAGTTTTCTTGACTTTTTGGGGGTGCTAGGGAAGAAAGAAGTAGACCGTCTGTCCTTGTGCAGAAAGGTTCTCTGGGACCCTGGGTCCCAGCCCTGCCGCGCGTTAACGCTGTGCCTCCCCCTGCCCGGCCTGGGCCTCTGCTCTCTCTGGGGGCAGTGGGGGTGGGAGGGTCCTCAGCTCAGGGGATGCTGTGCCGGCTCGGTAGGACGGAGGTGGCCTCTGGGCTGGACGTGCACACGGGATGGCAACAGGTTCTTGTGTATCCCGCGCTGTTTGCTTCACACAGTCAGACCTGCCATTTAACACGATCAGGGGTTGTGGGTGGTTGCTGGATCGGAATGTCTGTTGACTTGCGGAATCCTACACTTGAGCACATACTTGCGTCTGAGAGACAGCCGTCCCCGTCTGGCTCTGTCTCCATCTGACAGCCTGGGGTTCCCCTGACCTGAAATTCCCCGTTCGGCCTCCGCAGAGCGTTCGTTGTGAAAGCTTCCCCAGACTTACGGGACGGCCTGCCCACACCCGAGCCCTTGCTCTGCCCCGCCCTGCAGCTGCCCTGTGGGCCCGATGGAGCCCAGACACGGATCCCCACCTTCCAGGAGCAGCACGTCTTTGGCTTCTGAGGCTCACACGTGGTCGGTTTGTGCAGTGACGGCAGACAGTACATCTGGCCAGGGCAGGCTCGGGGGCCGGCATGGTGGGCTCTCGGTCCACCTGCAGGGTGATGGGGGATGTGGTCCAGGATTGAAGAGCCTGGCTCCGGGCGCCCAGCCGGAGGCACTATGCTGCCCGTGTCCATCTTCCGGAACGGAAGGAATGACCAGCCAGGTAAGGATTACTGAAGGCTAGTAGGGCAGTCTTGGGATGGCTTTATTTAAATTACTTAAAAATGTTTTTATCACTGAAATACAGTTGACAGGGGCGCCTGGGTGGCTCAGTGGGTTAAGCGTCTGACTTGGGCTCAGGCCATGATCTTGCAGTCTGTGAGTTCGAGCCTCGCATCGGGCTCTGTGCTGACAGCTCGGAGCCTGGAGCCTGCTTCGGATTCTGTCTCTGTCTCTGTCTCTCTCTGCACCTCCCACCGCTCACACTGTGTCTCTCTCTTTCTCAAAAATACATAAACATTAAAAAAAAAAAAGACAGAGTTGACATGCAAGGTTATATTGATTTCAGGTGTATACTGTAGTGATGGGACAGTTGTATATGTTACGCACACAGCGCTGACCGTGGTAAGCATTGGTACCACCTGTCATGATACCACATTATCACAGTACCATCGACTGTATTCCCTATGCTATCCCTGTGACTTTTTCATTCCGTAACCAGAAGCCTGCGTCTCCTCTTTCTCTTCCATCTGGAGCCCATCGGTTTGTTCTCTGTATTTATGGGTCTGTTCCTGCTTTCTGTTGGTTCATTTGCTTTGCTTTTTAGATGCCACATAGTGAGTGAAGTCATACGGTATTTGTCTTCCTCTGACTTATTTCCCTTAGCGCAATGTTCTCTAGCTCGATGCACGTTGTTGCAAAGATGTCCCTCTTTTTTATGGCAGAGAAATATTCCATTGTGTGTGTACTACAGTCTCCTGTATCCATTCGTCTATTGATGGACACTCGGGCTGTGTCTGTATCTTGGCTGGTGTAAGTAACACTGCAGTAAGCAAAGGGGTGCACACAGCTCTTCCAATCATTGTTTTGCTGTATCCATTGAGAGGAGCATATCCAAAATATGTGAAGAACTTAACGCAACTCATCACCGAAACGCCAAATAATTTGATTAAAAAATGGGCAGGGGTCTGAACAGATATTTCGCTAAAGAAGACCTCCCGACGCCAACAGACACATGAAAAGATGCTCAGCATCACTCGTCATCAGGGAGATGCAGATCAAAACCACGATGAGACAGCACCTCACAGCTGTCAGCGTGGCTAAAATGAATGACTCAGGAAAGAACAGGTGTTGGCGAGGATGCGGAGAAAGGGGAGCCCTCCTGCACTGCTGGTGGGAACGCAGACTGGTGCAGCCGCTCTGGACAGTCGTATGGGGGTTCCTCCGAAAATTAAAAATGGAACTACCATGTGATCCAGTAATTGCACTACTGGGTATTTACTCAAAGAAAGTGACTTCATTCATTCGGTTCTTGGAGGGCAAGACAGGGTTCAAGTCTAATCTGCAAACTGCCGTGTGGCTGTCACTATGGCTCCCGCCAAGACTCACCTGCCATTTTCTTTCTTTTTTTGTTTTGTTTTTTGAGAGAGAGAGAGAGAGTGAGCGAGCATAAGTGAGCAAGGCGCAGAGAGACAGAGAATCCCAGGAGGGGCAGAGAGAGAGGGGTGATCACCCTGAGGCAGCCGCTAAGGACGCTGAAAAGTTGTAAACTGTAAGGGGCTGATCACAGTGCCACTTGCGAGTGACAAATTTTGGGGCCCAAATGACATTCAGGCACAGAGGAAATTGTGCTCCTGCTGGATGCCATGCAGCTGTTGGAAACTACTTTGTAGGAGAAAATTTGAGGATTATATTATATCATGTCATATTATATATTGTATCCTATCATATATGTATTGTACATCATGTATATCATATCATATTATATGTTGTATATTCTATCACATTGTATTAATTATATCATTGCATTAATTATATCATATATTATAAACTTTCAGGTCCAGCATGTGCTGGACACATGACCTTCCTGAGTACAGAAAAGAGAGAAAAACCATTGTGGGAGGCACAGCTGGTCTAAACGGCCTCACTGGCCCATGAAGCATTCCCAGATCAAAGCCCTGTGTTTAGAGGACACCTCTGAAAATATAATAGTCACCATTTTATCATTTAAAAAAAAATTTTTTTTTAATGTTTATTTATTTTTGAGACAGAGAGAGACAGAGCATGAGTGGGGGAGGGGCAGAGAGAGAGGGAGACACAGAATCTGAAGCAGGCTTCAGGCTCCGAGCTGTCAGCACAGAGCCCGACGCGGGGCTCGAACTCACGGACCGTGAGATCATGACCTGAGCTGAAGTCGGACGCTTAACCGACCAAGCCACCCAGGCGCCCCCATTTTATCATTTTTTAAAAAAGTTTATTTACTTATTTGGAGAGAGCGAGAGCAGGGAGGGGCAGAGAGAGAGAGGCTCTCAGCACAGAGCAGGGCTTGAACTCATGAACTACGAGGTCACGACCTGAGCCGAATCAAGAGTCGGACACTCAACCAATGGAGCCACCCAGGCGCCCCGTCCATTTGATTGTTTTTTAAGTGACCCCCATTTAAAAACTTACCATTTTTAAGTTGTGCTTGGCCGAGGTCCAGGTGAGTGTCACATTGTCTGCCTGTGTGGGTAGACTGGGCCTGGGCACAGACCTTGGGGATCTGAGGCTTTCACGGATGAGCCTTGTGTCCTTGGTCAGGTCGGGTTGGGTTGGTGCCGGGAACTTGACTTCCTCACAGGGACAAGAGGGAACGGCATTTCAGTGAGGAATTACAATTGCACACGAAGCTTGCCCAGCAGGTCACGTTCTGTATGTGGTGGGTAGGTTGACCCCATTTTGTGGGTAGGTTTTGTGGGTAGGGGTTGATCCAAGGAGACTACTCTCCTGATGTGACCTGTGTTCTCTGGGTTATTGGATGGTGCCACCTTCTCACTCGTCTGACTCTTAGCTGTCAGAGGAGCGATCGGAAAGGGGATCTCATTGCAAAAGCAAGCGCAGGTTAGAAAAGGCAGCAGGTAGCTTTGGGCCAGCTTCCCTGTTTACGGGCTGCTGGGAGCACCCTGGGTGAATGTCCTTCCCCTTTTCGCAGACGAGGATCCCAGTGGACCGGCTCGCCCGGTTGAGCCAAGAACGTCCTGTCTGTAGAGACCAGGCTGGGTTTTGAGCCCAGCTTTACCCACCGAAGGCACTTCCCCAGGGTCACTGGGGAAGCAACTGGACGCGACTGGAAGCGAGAGGCGCCCTTTTAGGTGGCAGTGAAGAGCCCAAAACCTTGGGGATGGTTTTTGAAATGGTAACTTGGTAAATGGCAATTTCAGGTGGTCATTTGAAGGAATTTCCCTGGAAATTAGGAAATTAGGAAGTTCCCTGAAGATTAGGAAATCTGGTATCTTCACTGGTAGGAAAGCATGAAGGGGAATGGAGTTTGAGCTTGGTTTTGGGCAGCCGTTAATTTAGAGACGTTGGATACTGTGATTTGTAAGAAATACAGATTTGGTCTTTGTCCCCATATTCAGCACAGCGCCCCAAACCCTTGGGGTTTCTTAAGTGGAGGAGTAGATAGGTGGCTCTTACTGTGCTAAGGAGGTAAAGCACCTGAGGGTGGGGAGTGGTGGCTAGGGAGACCGCCCACATGGTTACAGGGGCGGAGCTGCAGGCCCCACCCCCTGACCTCGGGAGGAGGGGCTGCAGGGGGACCGCCCACGTGGTTATAGGGGTGGAGCTGTCTGTGCCACCCCCTGACCTCAGGAGCCCCACCCCCTGACCCCTGGAGGAGGGGCTGCAGGGAGACTGCCCACGAGGGGTGGAGCTTTCGGCCCCACCCCCTGACCTCGGGAGGAGGGGCTGCAGTGGGACCAACCACGTGGTTACAGGGGCGGGGCTATCAGTCCTATCCCATCACCACGGGAGGAGGGGCTGCAGGGTTACCGCCCACGGGTCATAGGGGCGGGGCTATCAGCCCCACCCCTTGACCCCGGGAGGAGGGGCTGGCAGGGGACGACCCACGTGGTTACAGGGGCGGGGCTATCGGTCCTACCCCCTCCCCCCCCACCTCGGGAGGAGGGGCTGCAGGGAGACCGCCCACGTGGTCACAGGGGCGGAGCCGTCGGCCCCACCCCCTGGTCTCGGGAGGAGGGGCTGCAGGTTAGATCAATCACCAAAGGCCGATGATTTCATCAATCATGCTCCTGTAATGAAACCCCCATAAAACCCAACAGACAAGGTCCCTAGAACCTCTGGGTTGGTGAGCACGTGGAGATGGGGGGACAGTGGGCCCTGGGGCGGCAGGGAGCTCGGTGCCCCCTCCCTAACCATGCCCTGGGCGGCTCTCCCTTTCCTCTGTTCCTGACTTAATGGTTTTACAATAGACCAGGGATCTAGTGAACGATCAAACCCAGTTTTCTTTTTTTTCTCATCTTCCTGGAGAATTTCTTGTTAAAAATTTAGCAGCAACTAAATGAAAGTGGAGGAATACTTTCGTGTCAGGTGGGTCGTGGCCTGTGGGTCGTGCACTGTGGGTCCTGTGGGTGTGGCTTGCCCACGTGCACCACGGCTCTGGTCCTTGGACCCCCTTCCGTCCCCCTCCTCAGCCACGGGACCAGGTCCTGTGGGCACTCACCCTTCTCTCAGGTCCTCTGGGTCGCCCTGGCCCCAGTAGCCCTTGTGCTCCTTCCCCTGCTCCTGGCGTCCGTGGCGGGCCTCGGTGGTGAGATTACAACACGGATAAAGCTGATGCTATGGACGCTTACCGCCTGCCAGGCACAGTGCTGAGCTCTCTCTCTGGGCGGGGTCTCATCCGACGGCTCCACGCTTAGGCATGTTCAGTGACTGGCCCCAGAGGGCAAGTGGGGAAACCGAGGCTTCCAGTGGTCACCCGATGCCATCGCTGTCCTCACAGGAGGGGGACGCATGCTTGGCACCCGCTGGAGCAACTCCTATCCCCACAGCTGGTGGCACTGGGTTCCCACCCGCACCATCTGTGGTCAGGTGCGCCCCCTTTGGTGAACCTTGCTGACACTGCCAGCAAGGGGTTCTGAAAACCTCTTCAGAACACATCTAGGACCCTGTTTGTCACCCCTTTTCAGAGACTTCTGCAGGACTTCTCCTGACCCAGGAAACGCTCTGACTGGGTTCAGGCACCAGAAACCCTGACCTCAGGGCCCCCTGTTGCCTCGTCCCCGTGTGGTCTGGGCCCCTCCCTGGGGCTCTTCTGGCTGTCTCCAGGGCAGTCTCCTGAAGGTCCCCTCGCCCCGTTTCTGTAGCTGGGCGGTGCTCCTGTCTCTAGGCCCATCAGTGACCATCGTCACCTATGCTCTTGCTGCTTTCCGGCGCTTGTGGGACTGTCATCCAGCCCCTCTGGGGATCGCTCGGTTCGTCACGTGGGCACAGTGCCAGGATCCCGAGTGGTGCAGCCCGGGAGGCCCCAGCCTGGGTGGATGGTGCATTTTATTTTATTTTATTTTTTTTAACGTTTATTTATTTTTGAGACAGAGAGAGACAGAGCCTGAACGGGGGAGGGGCAGAGAGAGAGGGAGGCCCAGAATTGGAAGCGGGCTCCAGGCTCTGAGCCATCAGCCCAGAGCCCGACGCGGGGCTCGAACTCGCGGACTGCGAGATCGTGACCTGAGCTGAAGTCGGACGCTTAACCGACTGAGCCACCCAGGCGCCCCTGGATGGTGCATTTTAATGGAGCGTGTTTCTGGTGCTGGCAGGGAGGATGCTCACTGGGCTGTCTTAGGCGTGCATGAGGAAAGATGGGGCCACAGGAAGTGGTCCACCTGCCGGTGGTCAAGGGCACCGGGATGGCCATCCCGGAAACCTGATGATTCATAAGTGACCAAAGCCGAGGCCTGCTGTGCCCTTCTCAGGGTAGAGACGGCATGTCCTGGACTCCACTGTTGGCTGTCTCTGTTCAGCAGGCTCGGTGGGCACCCCAGGCCGCCTTCCCTCGGGGACTGCTGGGGGCGGGGTGGAGGGCCTACTTCTTGGTCCACATTTGTCAGCGTCTGAGGGTCTCTGTGGCGTCATCCGGGCTGCCCTTGGTGCACCTTGGGGCTGGATGGGGACACGGCCCCGCTGGGCACACCTGGAGCAGACTTGGGTCCCTGCCGCTAAAGCTTCCAACTGCAGAATGAATGACGGGACCCTCCTGCCTTTGGAAGAGCGTAGCCGGCGTGGCTCCTCCTCCTGTGGAGGATCACTCCGTGCGCTGGCTCACTTCTCTAGCTGTTGCTGCCTCAGTTGAAAATGCTCCTGCTGGGAATTTGAGGGCATTTTTGAGAGAGCTGGATCCCTGGCTTACCATGTCCTCTGTCACCACGCGGTAAGGGATAAACGCCTGACCCATGCCCACACTCGGCCCGTCTGGGCTGCTCCCCCACCAGGAAGCAGGCGCCTCCCTGTCCCATCCCACACTTGTACGACACGGGAGGTGGCCTAGAGCCTTCTCTCCCCTTACGGGGCCGGTGATGGTGCAGCGTGCTGATGTCCGCCGTGCGCAGCCTGGGGACCGCGTGTCCCTCCGGCCTCTCCTGTCCTCACAACCAGGGTGAGACCCCTCTCTTGTCAACCTGGTTCACAGAGGTGGGAGCCGGAGCTCCCAAGAGTGAGAGATGCTGTCTGTTCCCAGGTCGGCTGACCTGACAGGTGAAGGGGCGGCTGTCTGTCCCCACGCTTGCTCTCAGGAAGGCCTGCCAGCCTGCAGGAGCCAAGCCACCTGAGGCAGACCCCGGCCTGTGGGCTCCAGGCCTGCCGCGCATCTGGCTGGAAGGAGACCTGTGTGGACCTGGTGTCCCCCAGCCCTCATGCCAGGGACGGGGTAGGGAGGGGCCCAGCGGACCCACTATGCTCTCCCGTGGTCCTCTTTATAGGGAGAGATGTTCTCATTATGAGATAATGGATCAGAATAAAAGAAACGTGCGTGAGAGACGGAATTACAAACGAGCACGCTTGTGTCTCCCTCTGAATGTAGGGGATGAGCCTGACCGTTTGGTAACGAAATCAGGCCAATGGTTGCCAGCGTAGACCTGGCCGTGGGGTGTGTGCTCTGCTCTGGGTCCTCCTCTCCCAGCTCTGAGTGACGACCGGCCCAGTTCGATCCAGGCGCAGACAGCCTGGGTGCCTGAAAAGTCGCTGTAGTCCCACTGTCTGATGTATGTCCAGCCCCCCTCTCTCTGTTTTGGTCTCCGGGAGCCTTGGAGCCCGAGGGGCACGTGTTAGGAGAGACCCTGCTTCTTCTCTCTGGTCCGGCTACGCACTCAGACCTTGTGTTTGTGTCCACGTTGTGGTTTTGTGTGCACGTAAGGGACAGAGAGAGGAGGGTGGGCACCAGGCACCTGTGCAGCGCGGGATACCGGCCTGAGACCTGCCCACCCAGGAATGTGCAGTAGGCTGCTCTGGGGGTGAGGGTGGGGGTAGGGCTTTGGACACCGGACACCTCTCACTGTGCCCCCATTTCCACCCCCCCACCCCCCGGAAGCCAGGTTGCCGTCAGGGACGCAGCCCCTGCCCAGTGAGCCTGTCCTGCTCCCCTGGGTCCTGCAGGGCCCGGGCTGGGCGCATGCTGCTGGTGCCCGGCCTGCAGGCATGCGTGCTGCTGCTGTGGGCTGGGCCTGCCCGCGGCTCCGGCACCGCTGCCCTTGAGACTTCCCCAGCCACGGCGGGGCGGGCGCTGTCCCACCTGCTCCCTGTGAGGCCACGGGCAGGGAGAGGGCGCGGGACTCGAAGCGGGGAAGGAGCCAGGCGGTGAGAGGGGCCTGCTTCTGAAGGCGAAGCCCTGGCCCCGGGGCCCCTCAGCAGCGCCGTGAGTTCTGCTCCCGGAGGGATCTGTGGGGCCGCGTGTACTTGGCAGTGGCTTTCTCCCCGGTGCCCCTGCTCTGTTTGCTCACGTCCTTGCTCTGCTGCGAGGGGGCAGTAAAAGTTCCATGTAGTGCCAGGTCTGACGCTTCTCCCGCCGGCGGCTTCCTGCTGGGGACCCCCTTCCTCCTTGCCCTCTGCTTTCACGGGCGCCTTCCTTCCATATGGTGCAGCCTACTTCCCGCCGAGTGCTGAGTGCTTGGTGTAGACTTGGCTCAGAGAGAACCTCCCTCAGAGCGACACCGTGCTGCTCCTAGAGGAGCTGGGGCAGGGGGGTGGTGGGGAGCAGAGTGACGTTCTTTTAATTTCCTAACTCGAGCCTGCTATGTTTTTTTTGGACACTCACTGCTGCTCGTGTTTAAGTGCGGTAAGAAAGACGTTCAAGCTGGGTGCTCCTGGTAATGACTTTGTTTCTGGCCTTCTTGTGGAAGGGAGAAGTGGTTGTCTGTCTGTCTGTCTGGCTGGCTTTGGGAAGGTCTTGATTCTCCCGCTGCATGGTGGTGAGAGGGTCTCGCCAGGCACTGCGGTCCATATGGGCTTTTGGGGGAGGCTGGCTTTCGGGGCCAGCCCCCGCCTGGCACCCCATACGGCGACTGGGTGCACAGCTGGTGTTGTTAGCTCTGTCCACGTGCTTCCTCACCCAATGCTGCCCACACCTCTGCTTTCCAGGTGTGGAAACTGAGTCACAGAAGGTTGAGTAAATTCTCAAGGTTGGACAGCCTGGGAAGCAGCCGGGAAGTGCTTGACTGCTGCACCCTGCCTGCTGGGCAGCGAGTGAACGAATCCGTGCCTTCGGATTTGTCCAGTGGACGTGGCTGGTTATTGCCTTTGCAAAAGGTTTTCATTTTTTTTTTTCCCGTTTGCCTTGTGCGGTGTGCTTCCGCTGGTCTGTGGACTGTGCTTTCTTCCTGCGCGCGCGGCTGGCCTGCTCCCTGCCCCTGGCCCCGGAGCCCTGCTTCCTTGTGAATCTGGCTTCGGTTACGCAACTGTCCTTTTTGTTCCTTTTTACGGAACTGTTAGTGGCTGTGGGTTTCAGGGCCATCTGAGCAGCTGGGAGCAGCGCACAGGCCCCACGGCTCCCTGCGGTCCACACCTGGCTGGGACCCCTGCCGCAGAGGGTCTCTGCTCGTCATCCTGAAGCCCGAGAGGGTGAGGGGAGGTGGGCAGCAGGGGCACAGCCTTCGGTCTCTGAGCAGGAGCTAGGGTGAGCTCCCACCTGCGCCAGAACCCCCCACCCCCGTTCCGGGTTCTTGCCTCGTGTCGCCTTGTGGCTGTGCAAGGGACAGTTTCTTTCCAGGTATCCCCCAGAGTCATTGATTCCCTCTGATGTGATCTCACCAAGGCGGACACCCTTCCTACCTTTCATTCTGTTGCTCTTTTAGGGGCCGGGTGTTCAGGCCGCTCGGTGCATTGACTTTATTATCCTACGAATAAACATGACAGGCATTTAGGACCGAAACGTAGAGCGGTATTCCCGTGCCTCTAACATGGCCAGATCATCCCTTGGACGTGTGGAGGTTGGCGGTGGGCTTATTCCCTCCTGTATCCCACAAACTGCGTGCTCTGCCAGCTGCTGGGGTAGGACGTGGTCCCCAGGTGGAAGGTGGGAGCCACTGCCTCTGCGGGTCTTTACCTGGGGTGGCGGAGGGAGGTGCACAGCATGGGCGAGAATTCATGTGGCGAGTTATTTCTGTGCAGTTGAGGGCTGTGCCATCATGGCACATACAAACAGGGCCAGGGATTGGGGCCGCTTTGCTGGGGAGGTGACATCTGAGCTGAGAGGTCTAGGATTAAAAGGAGCTAACCAGGTGAGGCTTGCCTAAGTGGGTGAAGAGCATTCCAGACCTGCAGGGCATATGCAAAGGTCCTGAGGCAGGAAGGGTGGAGTGTGCTGGGAAAACTGGAAGAGAAGGGCCATGGGGCAGGGGTGGAGAGAGGGAGGTGCCTGCCCTTGGCTCACAGCAGTGGGATGTGGGGACACGGCACCAGCATTAGCCCTACAGATGGGTTGTGAGTTCTCCTCAGGCTCCCGTCCACCTGGGGTGTCCCCGCCAGCCCACCGCGTTGGGGACAGGCCCTCCTTGCTGACATGGGGGCACCATCCACCTCGTGAGTCTCATTAGGCAGGTCTTCTCCATCTTCCTGGTTTCCCAGACAACACGCAGAAATCGTAGATGCTAAGGGTGCATCGTGCCAGGCCTGCTGTGGCGCCACAGCACCCCTGCAGAGAGGTTGCTGAATGTAGGAGCCCATTTTACAGATGAGGGCCCTCATCTGCAGGAGGTCCTGCGGTTCTGGGACAGCCTGGGTGGCTACCCTGGCCAGGTGCCTGCTGGCCGTCCCCACGTGGCTGGTCACAGCCACCGGGAAGGGGCGATGTCGTCCAGCCGTGGCCTGCTGCTTACCTGCCAGGTGACGTGTGTCGGGGGCACGCTGTCTGCATCCTCCCTCTGTTTTCCGGCTGGGTGTTAGGTGTCCTCACTGCCCTCCCTGCCCCCAAGCTGGGTCCTTCTGGAAGCCCTTGGCGGGGGGGGGGGGGGGGCTCCGTGCTCTGTGGCCAGGAGTCCTTGGTATAGACTCACCCCTGCATTAGGTTTGTCCAGCGTCCCTTCTCGAAGCCATGAGCGAGTCCTCTGCTGCTGGGATGTGATTGTTGGAAATCCAACCTGTCGGTTCAGACCCAGAGTGTCCTGTCTTCTGGCCTGGACGCCAGTCACTTGAGGTGGGAGAGCAGGGCCCTGTGGGTCCTATGGGACTTTGTGCATCTAACAGTCAGGTCTTCGAGGTGTCTGTCTTGTGCCACGTGTGGACTGTACTTTTCGTCTGAAAAAGTAGGAGACAACGTGTGCTTGTAGTACCAGGCTCTGCGCTGAGGGTTCACATTTGGGGTGCTGCAGGGTGTGTGAACGGGCAGAGTCTTGGGGGTTGGCCTGGTCTGGTTCTGACGCTGCCCATGCTGACTTTGGGGTGTCCCACAGCTGCAGACCCTGCGGTACCCAGGGAGGGGGGAAGGTCCCTGCCAGCCTGCTGATCAGATCCCAGACGAGACCAGTGATCAGGCCCCACAGCTGACGGGGCTCGGGGTCCTGCTTGGAACCCCAGCTTTCCCTCCACGGGCCATCTGCTTAGAAAGGGGCCAGGTTACTAGTGGCAAAGCCTTTGTCTCACAGACATATTTGGGCCATTGTCACCCAAATTTGGGCCAGTTTTCTAGTGCTACCCACTGGTCATGGGAATGGCTCCCTATAAGACTGGGTGCTGGGGGGCGGGTCCAGTGGGACAGCGCGGGTGGGTGGGTGGGGGGGGGTGGGCAGGGTCATGTAGGAGGAGCCACTGGGGGCGGGGTCCTATAGGAGGGGGCGCGGGGGGGGCGGGGTCTTGTAGGAGGGGCCGTCGGGGGGGGGGGTCCTGTAGGAGGGGACACTGGAGCGTGGGGTTGGGTCCTGTAGGGCCGGAGCTGCAGGATCCCTATATGGACAGCAGGTGTTTCCTGCAAGTCCTGTGTGGGCCCTAGCCCCCAGGTGAGGTGGGGACTGGAACCCCTGTTCTAGAAAGACGAGGAGGGTGGCTGAGGCTGGAGCAGGTGAAGGACCTTTCCAGGTTTGCAGGGTGCAGAGTGACAGCACAAAGGCGGTCTCACGGGGAACCGTGTCTCCTGACAAGGCCTGGACCAGTTTCTCCCAAGAAAAGCCATGCAGCCCTGCCTTTGGCCCTGGGGTGACCCACTCGGAGCGAGCACGGGCTCTGTCTGCCTCTCTTAAAAAAGACAGTTGTGTCTGCGTGCAGATATCACGGGGGATTGGTGTCCCCTCCTGCAAGATGGGTCTGGGGGTTTATATCCCACAGCTACAGAGTTGCTACTTCTGAGCGCGTTTCAAACATAGAAGTAACACCAGTAGCAAAAGAAATGAGGATCGATTATTGCAAAAGTGTGTTGGGCAAGAGAGCCCCTCTGGGCAAATGCAGCGATCGAGTGGTTACCTGCTGGAGCACCCGCCTGGCTGCTGGCCAGGGTCCTGGGCTCCGGGGCTGCGTTCTCTCTGCCTTCCAAGTGCTGGACCCAAAGCGACTGCTGGCCAGGGAGGCCAGTGACTTGGTCGGGGTCCCAGGACCGCTTAGGGGCCCAGCACGTGCGCTGCCTGGCCCTCACCGGAAACAGTGCCTTTGGGGCAGCGTGGGCTTGCGCTTCCCCTGTTGCAGGTGTAACCTTTGCCACGGATTCCACCGGTGCCCCTCCCCTCCGTCTCCCACCGGGTTTCTTCGCGCCTTTAGAAGTTGCGGGCTGTGATAAGCGGGTGCCAAATAGACAGGGGTGAAGGAGGCGGGGCTGGGCAGAGGCAGGTGGGGACCAGGAGCCAGCTCGGGAATCGCCTGTGTTATCTCTGTCGCTCTGGTCGGTAACGATAAGAGTGGCTGGCGGTGTCCTCAGAAGGCTTCCCGCGAAGGTGGGTGGGCAACGTCTTCTTGCCAAGCACTGCGAGCAAAGCGCAGCCCCGGGGGCCTGGGGTCTTCCCGCAAAGAGGTTTTCTCCCACTTCCTGTATGGGGTTAGGATGCAGGGTTCTGGTGCACAAGGGACCTTCCTCTTTGGTAGATTTCCAGGAAGCTGGTTTCTGGGTCATTCCTCAGCCGTGAAATGCGTTGTGGTGTTTGAAGGGGGGCTCGGCTTTTGAACCCCACGAGCAGATTGGTTCTTTGCTCTCCAGCACAGATGCACAGAGACTGCATACCTGAGGGTACCCTTCTGGCCAGTGACGTGTTTTGGGAAGTCTTGCCCCTTCTGTAGAGTCTCCTAGCCGCTACACAGCAGAGTGGGCACCCAAGGGGCTACCATCTCTGTGTACCCGGGGTCCCATCACCCACACGTCATCCGCTTGGCTCCAAACGTAGCCTCTGAGGGAGGGAGTCCGGTGCGCGTGGAGTCTCAGAGGCTGGCTTCCAGAGGTGGCTCGGTCCCAGCCGCTGTGTCCTCTGCGGTGGGGGCTGTGCTCACTCTCCCGACCTCCTTGATGCTGGCCTGGCCGTTGGGCCACCAGGGCCAGGGGATCGAAAGAGCCCTGGGTTTAGTGTCAGAAGTTGCTATCACATCTTCACTGTGCGATTCTAGACACAACACGGTCTTTCTGGATGCTGTTTCCCAGGCTGCCTATGGGGGTTCCCACCGGGAGCCAGGTGGCCCACCAGGTGTGGTGAACTTTCTGACCGCAGTCCACTGTGGCCTGTCACAGGATGCTGCTGGTGGAACAGGGGGCCACGTGGTCAGAGGACCCGGACCCCGTCCCCTCAGGGAGAGGGCCAGAAACAGGGTCCCAAGCTGGCCTTGTATCTGTCCTAGGGACCCCTCCTGCCACTCTTCCCCTCCATGCACCTGTTCGGGCCACGCCCGTCTCCTCACTGTCCCCAAGATGCAGAATAGAGCTACTTCATGGTCAGTCACCAGCTGTGCTCTTCCTGGGACACATTCTCTTGAGGTGATCCCCTCACTGCAGGGACCCCTGCCCCTCCACGCTGATCTGCGGCTCTGCCCACCTCCCCGTGCACCTGAGGGGTGGGGGAGGCCTCACCACCGGGCTGGGGGGAGGGGGTGCAGGCGGTGAGCGGTGGTTCTGGCCCGTCATCCAGTTAGGTGATGTGTGGGCTGGAAAGCGTGAAGGGCCTTGCCCTCAAGGAACGTGTGCTTTCTCTACAAACTTACACGCGTGGATCTTGTCTGGTTTTCAGTCCGTGCACATTACTTCAGTCTAAACTGGCACCGCGGGGCGGCTGCAGGTGGGGCTAGGGGTAGGGGCAGGCGGCCCGGCCTTCCTATCGCTTTGTGTGTGTGTGCACGTGTGTGTTTAGCGACCCGCCTTTCACGTATGTGTCTACGCATCGTGTATATGAACCTGTCGTGTGTCTGCCCTGGATCTATCTGCCATCCATCCGTGCCAGGAGATGCAGGTGGGGATTCCCTGGGCTGGGGGCTGGCTGGGACCCGTCTGGGAAGTGCTGGGCCTCAGGGCTGCTTTGGGGAGAGTGGGCCCAGCCCCCTGACCTCCTGGGAGCCGCTGTCCACGCTGCTCAGAGTCCCAGGCACCGAGGGAGCCGGCTCAGTCCCGGACTCGTCTGTAAGGCGGGACCCGTACGAGAGGCACCCGTCCGCCAGGGACAGCCAGCGGGCAGCCTCCCTGGGCACTCTGTGCTTCCTGCGCCACACGCTCCCAGCATCACTGCGCACTCCATCCGCAGAGCGGGGCCAGGACACGCGGCAGGCTCCGGGAAGGGGCCGGCGAGTCCCAGGAAGGGCACTCGGGAACACCGTGCTGGGCTTACGGGCTCTCCCGCCTCTGCCATCTTTGGCAATGCCTTGCACACCTCTTTGAGCCTCGGCTTCCCCACTTTTGAAATGTGGGAGGTAATTCCTACTCACAAAGTTGCTGGGCGTGTCTCCTGAGATCGTGTCTACGCGGCCTTTGTGGATCACGTTAACACACACACACATGGAAGGATCTTGCAAATTGTAAAGTCATCACACCTGAGGCTTTTTCCCTGCAGGATGGGCTTTTTAAAAAAATGGTAGATGTTGGGGCGCCTGGGTGACTCAGTGGGTTAAGTGTCCAACTCTTGATTTCGGTTCAGGTCATGATCTCAAGGTTCATGAAATCGAGCCCCATGTCAGGCTCTGTGCTGATGGTGTGGAGCCTGCTTGGGATTCTCTCTCTCTCTCTCTCTCTCTCTCTCTCTCTCTCTCCCCTCTCCCTCTCCCTCTCCCTCTCCCTCTCCCTCTCTCTCTCTCTCTCTCTCTCCCCCTCTCCCTCTCCCTCTCCCTCTCCCTCTCCCTCTCCCTCTCCCTCTCCCTCTCTCTCTCTCCCTCTCCCTTTCTCTGTCTCTCTCTCTCTGTCTCTGTCTTTCAAAATAAACGAACAAACCTTAAAAAGCAAATAGTAGAAGCAATAGAGAATTATCAGGCTTTGTTTTGTTCGAGTCAGTCTGATGATAATGGTAGTGATCTAGTGAGCGTTGGTCGAACACCTCCTGTATACAGGGGACAGGCATTTACAGGTGCCGTGGGTGGGTTTGTCCTGCTGGGGGTTCGTGGACCATGTGGCTGGGGCTCTGCAATCATAGGGCCCTGACGTGCTGGAGACCCTCCCTGGCCGTAAGAGGCGCCAGCAGTCACCGTGTTTGACTTCCCACTTAATGACTAAATCACAGAACGGTGGCCGTCCTTCCTTCTCTGTGGGTTGGTGGCTGTGGACTGCGTGGGACTGACCTGTGCTTTGTCGTTTGCAGGCTCCGGGGGGCTCTGCACCGTCTGCTGCTGTCTGCCGTGCCGGGCCGTCCAGGTAAGCGTCCAGAACCTGGTGTCCCTGCCTCAGGCCAGATACGACAGGAAGCCTGAGTGTGGTCTTCCTCGAGTCTGTGGTCAGTTTCCAGGTGATGCGTGTCTGTGGTCGTGTTCCAAGGTGTAGAAAGCTCTTTTTTTCCCCCCCTGGATGCACCTTCCCAGCATTGAAGCCCAGATTGTGGGAATGTGATTGTTTCCATGCACAGCCCTGGCTTCTTTGTGCAGGTGAACTTGGGGGGCGTTCCAGAGTTGAGCCCAGAAGGTGCACCAAGCTCTGTCTGCCTGAGGGCAGGGCCTGCTGGGACGGCCACGGCCAGTGCTCCATGTGGGGCAGTCTCTCAGGAGCTGTGGTTGGTGGATAAGACACGTTATTACTTTTTATATTAGTGTTTAAAAAGCTGATTTATTTTGTTTTGTTTTGTTTTATTTTATTTTATTTGGGGGTTGGGGAGAGAGGCAGAGGGAGAGAGAGAGAATCTTTTAATGTTTATTTATTTATTTATTTATTTATTTATTTATTTATTTTGAGAGAGAGAGAGAGAGAGTCAGAGTGTGAGCGATGGAGGGGCAGAGAGAGAGGGAGACATAGAATCTGAAGCAGGCTCCAGGCTCTGAGCCATCAGCACAGAGCCCGATGCAGGGCTTGAACTCATGAACCGTGAGATCGTGACCTGAGCCGAAGTCAGACGCTCAAGCGACTGAGCCACCCAGGCGCCCCAGGGAGAGAGAGAGAATCTTAAGCGGGCTCTATCCTCAGTGCAGAGCCTGACATGGGGTTTGACCCAGCGACCCTGGGATCATGACCTGAGATGAAATCAAGACTCAGATGCTCAAATGACTGAGCCACCCACATGCCCCAAAACCTGATTTAATTTTTAAAAGTCATCAAAACTCTTTTGCGGCCATATGTGCATAAGGCAGAGAAAAAATATCTTGGTGATGTTTTGCATCCTGATTTGAATAAATCAACTTAAATGACTAAGTTTATGATGCTGGATCTGATGATGTTCCTTCCAGTGGGTATAATAACAGCACCGTAGGTATTCCTAAGAAGCGTCTGTCTTCCAGAAGGAAATACTAAAATGTTTATAAATGAGGTGGTAACAACGTCTGGGATTTCTTCACGGCGGCCAGAGTGGTGGACGAGGGGGTGTGGGCGGAAACGTGTGTTAATGTCGAAGTGAGACGGTGGGTCCGTAGCGGTTGGTTAAACTTTTGTAGGTTTTTGAATTTTCCAAAATTAGGAGAGAAACACCTATAAAAGGGGCAGTCGATAAACAGGTGGCAGCCACAAAGGCTCGAAGCTCCTGGTAGCGATGGCTGTGGACCAAAACCACCTTCCTGTGACCGTCCTGTGTCCCTTTGTGGGTTTTCTGTGGGTCTTAACGCGCTGGGGCTGACCCAACACCTCATCCCCGGCCACCGTCAGCTCTGGGGGCCTGCCCTGCCATGAGGATGAGGAGGGAGGGCTCTCGGGACATGATCCCCACGGTGCCGTCCCAGCCTCAGCAGCCCTCCCCTCTGTAGGCCCCGTTGTGGTCGGTGGTCCTGCCTCCGCACCTCTGCCCTCCCACCCCCAACTCCCCAGGAGTCCGCACACAGTAGCCCTGCTGGTAGAGCCGGCCGCCCCTGTGGCCGAGGGGAGGCACCTGTAGGGTGGCCGCCCATACTCCTTCCCAGCGCGTCCCCTCCACGGCCCCCACACCTGTCTCCAGGTGGGGCAGGAAGACCTGAGGACCCGCCACGGGGCCTCTGCTCCCGCCGTCCTGACCCCCAGGAGTGAGGACCAGGCTCCTCCCTCCAGAGTCCGTCCCCTGGGGGTCTCCCTCTGCCGCAGGGCAGGGGCTCCTGTGATGCAAATACACTCGGAATAGACACACAGCCCCCTGGGGGGCTGCCGCCGGGGCTCCCCTGCGAGCAGCCAGTGTGGGCACCTCTGCGTCCTGACCGGCCCCCTCTCCTAGGCCCGCGGTGCTGAGCCCCGCCATGGAGGACGGCCGTGAGCTGGACCTCACCTACATCACTGAGCGCATCATCGCGGTGTCCTTCCCCGCCAGCTGCTCCGAGGAGTCCTACCTGCACAACCTGCAGGAGGTGACGCGCATGCTGAGGTCCAAACACGGGGACAACTACCTGGTGAGTGGGGGGACACCGAATGCGGGGATGGTGGGGGGGGGACACTGAGCCTGGGGATGGTGGGGGGGGGACACTGAGCCTGGGGAGGGTGGGGGGACACTGAATGTGGGGATGGTGGGGAGGGGACACCGAGCCTGGGGACGATGTGGGGGGGACACTGAGCACAGGGATGGTGTAGGGGGGGCACTGAGCGCGGGGAGAGTAGAAGAGGGGACGCCGAGTGCAGGAACGGTGTGGGGGAACACTGGGCACTGTGACTGGGAAGACACTGAGTTTCCTGAAATGTGAAGAAACCACTGAGAGTCTTGGGGTGGCCACTGAGCCTGTGGGGTGGCCGTGGTCCCTCCTCTGTGCCTGGCTTCATGGAGATGCCCCGGGGCTCCCTCCCACTGGGGCTTTTGTTCCACGTGCCACCTGCTGTGGCATGAGGTCACGAGTGTCCCCGGGGAAGTGCAGCTGTCCCCTGCCCATGGCCGCTGCCCCTGAGCGCGTGGTGGGCAGCTGTCCTGGTGCGCTGGGCGCTCAGCATCAGGAGGGGGCCGCCAGCCCCTGTGGGGTCGGCGTCCCTGCATCACGGCTAAGCCTCTCCCTGCTGCCAACAGCCGGGAACGCGTGTGACGTTGTGGAGGGGGAGAGTCCCCGCTTGGGGGTAAGCGCGGCCAGCGTCTCCCGCATCCCCTGGCTTGCCCTGTGTGTTCGCGCCGTGGCAGCCCCAGGGGAGCGGCCCCGTGTGATCTTGGGTTAAATTACAACCCCTCACGCCTCCGCTGCACCTGCCCCGACGCTGTTCTTATCTCCATCCAAGCAGCTAATCTTCGCTCTAAACGACAAGGCCGTTATTGTGCCCTTATCGGTCTCAGATGACTAATCGGCCGCCTGCTGCCTGCGAACGAGGCAGGGCGAGCGGAGGTGACCCCGCGTCGCTTCCCACAGGCTGTGCCGGCCCGGAGCTGAGTGGTCAGGGTCGGGCTGGAGCCGTGCCGTCCTGGCTCCTGGGTCCCTCGGACGCCAGTCCTTGGCGTGATGACCTGGCTGCCGGCTGGGGAAAGCCTGTCCTAGCCGAGAGCGTCACACTCTTGTCCCATCACACTCTTGTCCCAGGGGCTTCCTTTCTCCCCAAGGCCCTGCAGGAACTGTCTGCCCCATCCTGATGCCTGGCCCAGGGGTCAGCACACGGCTGGTCCCCTGCAGGTGTCCTCTGAGACCCGGGAGGGCCCTGGGCCCTGGACACGCAGCTGTAGGGCCAGAGCCTACCCCTGGCCCCCACCAACAGTGAGGGCAGCGGTCCCTGCCTTGTTTTGGGACAAGGACCCTTAGGACCCTTTGGAAATGTCTGAAGAAAGACCCGTGTGCGTGTCTGGTACAGATCTGAGTTAAGAATCCTGGGTGGGCTCATCTCTTCCCCGTCTACACCTGCATCCTCTGATGGACGAGCAGCCAGTATAACTAACTGAACCCGCAGGCCGTTGAGCGAGGCTGCCCAGGGTGACGGGTCTTATCAGGCAGGAGGGCTCTTGGCTCTGAGGAAAGCGGGTGGCGAACCGCACCAGCTGGACAGGCCCCTGTGCTCAGCTGTCCTCCGTTCCTACGTACAATTCCACCTTTTATCATCCTCGGTACCTCGAAGGCAGGCGGCGGGTGAACGTGAAAACCAGCGGTTTCCTCTTTGACCTCTGAGGACGCTGAGTTGTCTGACGACTTGTTCCTTCCCCTTTACAGGTGTTAAACCTATCTGAAAAGAGGTACGACCTCACGAAGCTTAACCCAAAGGTACGGACCTTCACCCTTTATATTCTGAGTTTTGTTTTATCAAACGTGCACGATGAGTATCTGCTGGTGCGGAAGCTGTTCCCGGCAAGCCTTTGTGGGATGTGACGTCATTAGGGGAATCAGGAACTGCCCTTATCTGGGGGTTATTTTTAAATCAGCTGCTTTAGGGGCGCCTGCTTGGCTCAGTCAGTTAAGTGTCCGACTTCGGCTCAGGTCATGATCTCACAGTCCGTGGGTTCAAGCCCTGCATCAGGCTCCGCACTGACAGCTCAGAGCCTGGAGCCTGCTTCGGATTCTGTGTCTCCCTCTCTCTCCGCCCCTCCCCTGCTCATACTCTGTCTCTCTCTGTCTCAAAAATAAATAAAAACATTAAAAAAAATTTTTTTTTAAATAAATCAGCTGCTTTAGTCTGAAGGAAGTACACATTTGCCGGAACTTGCAGAAATATACAGAGAGAGCCCACTTGTCCCGGCCTCTGTCTTCCCCCGGGTGGAACTAATGATAAGTAATAAAATGTCGATGCCAGAAGTCGACGTTGGCGTGATCCACAGACTGCGTTCAGCCTCTCCTGGGTTTACACACGTGTGTGCACAAGCGTGTGTGCACACGCGTGTGGTGTCTCCTCTGCCAGGATCTCCCGCCTGTCACCTGTTTTGTTCTCCCTCCGTTATTCTTAGTTGTCAAGATTTAGGGGAAATTTTTGAAATTGCTCACGTGTGTAAGTGATGGCGTAAACAGCATACGTGATCCACGCGTGGGAACATTCTGCAGCCACTGGGATAAGACAGTAGCGTCTCCGCTATGTGGACAAAAACCTCAGGGCGTCACCTAAATGCTACAGCTGTTCCCCTGAGTGGCGGAAGGGGGTATGTGATATTTTTCAGCTTGCCGGCATTTCACTGAAATTTTCCATCGTTTCATGTTACTTCTGTTACTACTAGGGAAGGAAGCTCGGCCTTCCCTTCCCCTTCAAGAAAGGAAAAGGAAAATAGAAAGTGTTTTGCGTCGCGGGGCAGGGGCGGGTGCTGGTGTTGGTGTCAGGCGATGAGGAGGACCTTCTCTGTTCCGGCTCCAGATTGAAGCCGGGGCTCAAGGCGCTTCCTCCTTTGTGGGCCCGCTTCTGTCCTTTGAGGACCGTGTTTCTCCCAAGTGCACCCAGCGGGCCTCTCTCTGAGATGTTATCTGCACGCTGTGTGGGGAACAGCTCCCTGAATTTCCCCAAGCTGCGATTTTCGTCTGCCCGGAGGGATTTTTGGCAGTAGCTCCGGCCAAGAACTCCAGTTTCAGATCTGACCGGGCCTTGGCTCTCCCCACGAGCCCTGCCCCATTAGCGGCTCTGAAAGTCCTTTCTAGAATTGCCATCCCAGCTGCAAAAAGCAGAGTAGTTGTCTCACGGGGGCAACATAATCCTTCACGTTTTTCTTTCCAGTGAAGGAGCCTGGCCACAATTTCCAGCAGGTTTTATTTATTTTAATTTTTTAAAATAAGTTTTATCATGATTATTTTTTATTTTAGAGAGGGCGCGCACGCGTGTGTGCACGAGGTGGGGAGGGGCGGGGGGGGGGGGGGAGAGAATCAATCCCAAGCAGGCTCCACACTGTCAGCACAGAGCCTGACGTGGGGCTTGAACTCACAACCCTAGGATCATGATCTGAGCCGAAATCAAGAGTCAGATGCTCAACCGACTGGGCCACCCCAGGGCCTTCCCAGCAGGTTTTAGAAGAGGAACACGGCCCAGTGTTCCTTACTGTTAGATGAAATATAGATAGAAGGGCCATGGTGGGGTGCCTGGTGCCACCAGAGCCCCCAAGAGGACCCCCGGGGCCCGTGTCTCGTTGCAGATTCTGGACGTGGGCTGGCCCGAGCTACATGCACCACCCCTGGACCAGGTGTGCACCGTCTGCAAGGCGCAGGAGTCCTGGCTGAACAGTGACCCCCAGCACGTGGTTGTCATCCACTGCAGGGTGAGTGCCACCTCGCACCTGGGGTGGAGGGCAGGGTGGGGGAGGCCGGGGGCGGGGCGGGGGGCCCGGAGACCGCCCGTCACACCCATGGCGCTGTCCATCGGCCTCTGTGGTCACGTTCGCGCACTTGTCCTTAAAAATGAAGAGCCATCATTTCCCCCTCCCAGAGTTTGGCTCCAGAGTTTGTGGGACTTGGGTTGCTGAACACGTAGCTGAACATTTTGAAACGAATGAAGGGCAGGAATGATAGCGAACCATTTTATCTTCCCGCCATTTTAAAAGAAAGAAAGCCCTTTAAAAAATTTTTTTATTGTTTATTTTTGAGAGAGAGAGAGAGAGAGACAGACAGACAGACAGAGCATGAACAGGGGAGGGGCAGAGAGAGAGGGAGACCTGAAGAATCTGAAGCAGGCTCCAGGCTCCAAGCTGTCAGCACAGAGTCCAACGCGGGGCTCGAACCCACGAACCGCGAGGTCATGACCTGAGCTGAAGTCGGACACTTACCTGACTGAGCCCCCAGGCGCCCCAAGAAAGCCCTTTGAGAAGGAAAAGGGTGCTGTTAGGATGGACAGCAGTGGGCTGGGGGTGCCGTCTGACTCCTGCTGTGATGTACCCACCCCCACGCTGCGGGCAGGATGCTGTTGCAAACGTGGTCGTCCCCCGACCGGCAGCTGGATGGGGACCGTACGTGGCCACCCCCTTGCAGGCTGGCGGGTGCTGGCCGTGGGGGTACTGTCCGGGCTGCACCTGGCCTCTGACCACCTGGGATCTTTTCTCTTCTCTGGTTTCGCACGGCCTCCCTGCATTCCCTGGCTTCTTGGATCCGGCTGGCGTGGAGTGCAGCCAGACGGAGAGCGGATTTCCCGAGCGGGGAAGCCCGTGGCCCATACCCTCCATGTGGGAGGTGCTTTGGGAAAGGACGGTGCGGTGGGTGGGCATTGGTCCCAGAGGGAAAGGGTCTGCTCCCCATTTTGTCCCTTATACACCGTGTTCTGTGACCGTCAGAGCATCTTGAAAGCGTTGACATTTCCTTCTTGGGATGTCTCCTTTTCAGATCTTTTCATGTTCCAAAGCTGCACGAAAATCCATTGCGTTATTGAGTTTAGTTTCAGAGAACCTCCCCCTCGGGCTGTGTGGGGCTTTCTGCACAGTCTCCCCCCAGGGTACAAAGACCCCCTGTTCTGGGGGCAGTAGGACACCTCCTGGCCCCCCTCATGGAGTGCGGTGGCTCCCAGCTTGGAGGAAAGCCTTTCAGGTGCACACGAACAGGGACGACATTTCTTTCTCTGCTTTTCTTGCTTTTTCTCATTTCTAACTTGATTTTCCTTCTCCATCAAACAGCCAGCCAGGCCCCCCACTAGTTTTCTTACAAAACTAAGCTAAGTGGAGCTTTTCAGGATTGCATTAGATGGAAGGACCTTCTCTCCGAATTTGCGTCTTGCTTCAAACTTCAAAAGAAGATAGGCTTTTTTAATTTTTAATCAATTCTTGTTAGTTAAAACAAACGGGTCTTCGTTAGCCGTGGCCTGGTGACTTTGGTGGAGCGATGGTGATGCCCCTGTGGCTCATAGGTCCCCAGGCCGGGCCCCCGGAGGATCCTGGCACACTAGACCTTGAGAGTTCTGGAAAACCTTGCACCGTTCTGGGGGCGTGGAAGCCATTCCCGAGGCGTTCTAGAAAACGTGCTGTGAGAGAGAAGCCCCCTCTGAGTGTGAACTTTAGATGTCAGCGTTAACAGAAGTTCACCTTGATCGTAGCAGGGGTGACATCGGGGACTTGGCCAAAACCTGCGAGCTCAGCAGAGTGTGTGTTTCCTTCTGCACGTGCTGGGAATGCAGGCAGAGCTGGGGCGCTTGGCCTGGGGGGTGGGGGGCAGACACAGGTCAGCCCTGCAACGGCCCCGCTTTCCCGTCTGCTGCGAAGGGTAGGGGTTGTGCGGTTTTGCCCCTAGTCTCCTTCACTGCCCACCCACCACCTGCTAGCTGCTGACTGAGCAGACGGTTCTTCTAGAAGTTTCCATGCCCACAGCATCTGGTTTTGAGTCTGTACAAAGGACTCACCTTCAGCAACTTGTGCAGTCAGTGATTCTGACAACTGTGGAGGACAGACAGCTGGTGGAGTTGAACCTTTCGGAGTCTCGTGCGAGCACCACAGAGACCATGAGTGACGGAGCGCGGTGGCCGTGAACGTCCCATGAGTGCCCCACCGGGCCGAGGGGCTGTTTGCTAGCAGTGGGTTTGTGCCAGTAAATGGCGTGTGTCTGTGCACCTGACTTGCATGGGCAGAGAGCTGCCCGCTCCTGGGTGACATTCCCACGTGGTGTGGGTCCTCAGAGCTGTGACCGGATCTGCTTGGCCATTTTTTCTCGAGGACCGACGTGGGGGCCTGCGTGCCGGTGCCCCTGCCATTTTGGCTTCATGCGCCTCTACGTCCGAGTTGGCTGACTTTTCATGCAAAACCCAGACTGAATATTTTGGGCTTTTGCGGGTGCGGGGTGACCGTAACTGCTCACACCTGCCGTTGACGGTGGAAATACCCCTCGTGCACCTAAGCAGACGGGCATGGCTGGGGTCAAACAGTGACAGCTGACCTTTAGGTGACTGTCACGTGTCACAGATGTCATAGTTTTGCTTCTTCTTCAACTGTTCAGAAACATAGCCCTGGACTCGCAGGTTGTGTGGACACAGGTAGTGTGTGCCCACAGGTAGTGGGCAGAAGGGGCTGGTGGAGTGTGGTTTGCTGACCGCTGGGCTGGATTGTTGCAGTATGTTCCAGAAGGCGGCAGGCGGCCTGTCACAGCAGTGGTGTTGCCACACACCCAGTCCTGTGGGTCCCGTTGGCCCGTGGTTCCGGCTGGCTGCCGCGTCTGGGCTGTGTGTGTCTGTGGTCACGGACTGAGCCCCTGCATTCTTGGGCCACGGTCCCTGTGTGTAACCAGGCAGGGCTGGGTAAGCGGTGGCAGGGGTGAGGTGCTGCCAGCATGCTGACATCTGCCCTCCGGGCTTTCCAGGCTGCGTGTGCAGCCCTCATAACCTCGGCCTGTGGGGCGGGGCTTCAGCTCACTTGCAGGCGAGTCTACACCCGTTGCGTGCCTCCCCCCGCACATGCTGCTGGTCCCCAGTGGGAGATGGCGAGCTAACCGGCCACCTCTGTGCAGATCTGCCCCATGCCCCAGTTGGCACCTGCCGTGGGCACCCGGTGTGCACGCTGCCTGCCCACTGGATGCTGCCATCCCCAGATCGGGGACCGGTGGAGGCTGACGGTGGCTACCCCCCCCAAAGCAGGCTCTTTGTCATCTGCGAGCGTTCCGTCTCTGCGGTGTGAGTCCAGAGAAACTGAGTCCCTCTTTTGTCTCCTGCAGGGCGGAAAGGGACGCATCGGCGTGGTGATATCGTCGTACATGCACTTCACCAACGTGTCGGCCAGGTACGAGGGGCGTCCGCGCTGCCCTGGGTGTCGGAAGCTCCGGGACGGGGTGGGAGGCTCGGCTGGCCCTCGGGGCGGGGAAAGCGCCCCGCTAGTGTTTGGTGCTGCTGAGAAGGACGTGCAGGTGTCTGATTGACCCCGACGTCACCTTGAGGCAGCTGGTGAGCGCTCCCTCGTTCTGTGACGAAAACAGCAGGGACGGATGTCACCCGTCTTAAGAGCGAGAGCCGTGTAGTCTCCCTGGATACCTTGTACCTTGTCAAGACGAGTGGCCACGGTGGTTTGCGTGTCCTTGGCGTCTGGAATGTACTTTGCAAGTTGGTCTTTTCTCCCTCAATCCTCCTGAGTAACCCAGGGGGTGAACCAGTCACCGCTCACGCTTTACCGATGGGGAAACCAAGGCTCGGGGAGCTGTCTCCGGTCCCCTCTGGTCCCCGGGGGCCGGAAGAGCCACCACGGGACCCTTGGCCGGGACGTTGGGCGCAGGAGGCTGGCGGGAACCTCCTGGTGCAAACCACTCACGCCGCAACCCAGCCCAGAGTGTCGTTCCCTGTGGGTTTGCGTCCACACGTACCCTCCTGTGAAGCAGGAGCTGCCACAGTTATGAGGACACGCGCCCTGTTCATAGTGGCCCACGGATCCTGGCCTTGCCAGCGCCAAGGAGTGAAATTTGACTTCCCAAATGTTTTCTCTGGACGTGGACCAGGGAGCTTGGGGCTGCCGGGGGGGGGGATCCCAGCCCCCCCTGCAAACCGGATCGCCCCTCACTGATAGTCAGCGTCTGGGCGTGTGCCAGACCCCGAGGCTCCTGCTCACTTGGACTCCCTCCGCCGAGCCACAGCGTGCAACACAGACCACGTGCCGCCTGCACAGCGTCGCCCCCTGTTTCTGCCGCAGCCACGTGGCTGTGCCTGCAACCCGGGCTCCATGGGCGGGGGCTCACCTGGCAGGTCAGGGGGCACAGAGCCCAGCGGCTTCAAGCCCTAGAGCACCCGCAACACCCCTCCTCAATCCTCCATTTTTCTCCATAGTTGGGGCTCATCTCCGCCACAGAGTCAGGCCATTTTCATGAACCCCAAAGCCTTGGGGTCCTTGCCTGCGAAGGGGGGAATGGTGGCTGAGCCTCGTGCAGTTTTGTGGCCGTTCAGTGCATCGTGGCATGTAACGTCCAGTACCAGTACTCGGGTATTTGCCGCTGTTAATGCTGTTGGCAGCCGCACGAGTAACGGTGTTAAGTACTTCTTGCTAAGATGGAGCGACACCTGCCTTTCTGTTTTCTTAAAAAAATTTTTTGGGGCGCCTGGGTGGCGCAGTCGGTTAAGCGTCCGACTTCAGCCAGGTCACGATCTCGCGGTCCGTGAGTTCGAGCCCCGCGTCAGGCTCCGGGCTGATGGCTCGGAGCCTGGAGCCTGTTTCCGATTCTGTGTCTCCCTCTCTCTCTGCCCCTCCCCCGTTCATGCTCTGTCTCTCTCTGTCCCAAAAAGAAATAAACGGAGCACGCGTTTTTAAGAGCTCTGTCGTGAAACCGTGCTCCAGATCAGATCCGAAACTGGAAATCAAACAGTAGGGAGGATGCTCGTGTGTCGGCTCCCTGAAGACGAGCAATCACAGAGACCGTCCCTGGGAACACTCCTGATGCTAACAGTGACGTTAATACTGAACACGCACAGGCCCAGATGCGTTATCAGTGTCCCACGTTTAGTGGGACACGAGAGCTCTGGGGAAAGGAGTGCTTACAAGCGAACGGGTGGATATGTAACCGTACTTTCCAGCTTGAAAACATAAGTCCTCGACATGGTAAATATTCAGAGCTTGAGGGGATCTTCCGTACGGGACCACCCCATCAGTCCAGCTTTAAGACAAACGCAGGCGGTGAAATACCGATTTTCTGGAGGTGCACGTACACGTGCTAAGGGGAGGGCTCACCCGTAGATCACATTTCCAAGGAAGCTTTTTGCTGCGACCTCTTGTACCCACGTTCCACGATTCATCTGAGTCAGATCAGGCAGGCCCGTGAAATGCCCCGTTACGGGGTCTCCTGGATCCTGCCGCGTGCGCTGGTGGGCGTTGTAGAGCTGAGGTCAGCGTGGGATTGTTGGTGAGCAGCGTTCCCTGTGGTGGCCACCTCGGAACCATGTTGGCGCAGCCTTCTGACCCCCCCCCCCCCGGCCTGCTGACAGTCGTAACCCCCCTGCGGGTCCCACACTGCTCTCCGGGGACTTGCTGGGTGTTGCTGACCGTAGAGCTCTGACTGTGCCCCAAACCCCGGTGATCCGAAGACTCATGCGGGGCCCATGGAAGCCACCTGCTGTTTGGGACAGAGCTCCAGACCCGCAGTCCTGGCTTCCACGGTGGCCCGAACATACTCCCGGGATTGGGGTCCAAGAGGAGATGCTAATGCTAGGCTGGGGTGCACGCGTGCAGGCATGGCAGAGGTGGGGCTCCCGTGGGAGCCAGTCACTCAGGACAGCCATACCACCTGTCCCGTGTCACCCCGCCACCTGTGACTCCACGGGGTCAACGCTGTGTCTCTATCCATCTCTCTCCTTCCCCAGCGCCGACCAGGCCCTGGATAGATTTGCGATGAAGAAGTTCTACGATGATAAAGTTTCGGATTTAATGCAGCCGTCCCAGAAACGGTACGTACGTGTCCCCACGCCTGAGTGAACAGGTGGGTGAGATTTCATATTTCAGAAGGTGGGGACAGAAGAGGCGCCTCCCCTGACAAGGCAAGAACGGGAGGGGAGGGCTGGTGGGTGCCCAGTGGCAGAGATGAGCCACTGTGTGTGGGTGGGAGGGGAGCCCCCGGCCCCGGCTGGCTCTGAGAGGGGGACCCAGGCGTCCTTCCCTCACGCTCGGCGCAGGGGTGAATTTGTGCTCTGATGCCGGAACTGGTTTCTATCTGCCGGGTTGGGTTGGTGAACTGTGTCTGTAATCTGCTGGCGGGTGGAGGTTCTGGGCCGTGCAGGCCACGTGGTCTCTGTCACGGCTGTCCTCACGGGAGAGCGGCACAGGCATTCGGAAACGAGCGAACGTGGCTCTGTGGCAGGTTTGTGGTTGGCCCCGACCCCTGTGCTAGACGCTCAGCTCCTGAGCTCGGGGCGTCTTCCATCATGTTAGCCTCCCTGGCCCGCCCACTACCCTCTCTCTGGAGCCCCCGGGATGCTCGGTGTGCGGGGTCGGAAGGGGCCTGGGACAGCCGACTCTCTCGCCATGTGTCCCCAGGGGAGTGCATGCCGCCCTCCGCGCCCAGCTGAAGAAGGCGGACGGGGTCAGGGTGTGCGCAGCGGGTCAGGGTCCAGCGAGAGGGGTCCTGGGCGGCCTCCTCCCGGCCCCACGTCTTGCTGACAGTGACACGGAGCCGGGCACACAGCCTCTGCGCTATTTTAAGGCTGACAGCAGGGGATTTGCCAAGGATGGCTGAGGCAGTTGCCAGGATGGCTTTCTGTCTCCTGCACCTGCTTCCCCAGCCTCTGAGGGAATCCTTGGGGCGGCTCACAGGCGTGTTTCGGTTCCATCTGGGAGAGGGATTTCAAGGACCACCAAAGGCACTGCCTCCTTTTTTCCTGGGTGTTTCCCGTGTCCAGGTCCGTGTGTGTTCAGACCTGGCTGTGTGGGTGGTGTGGGACTCTGAGTCTGAACCCACTCTGAGCCACACACCCCACAAGGGAGTGTGAGTCGCTTGCAAGAAACCCAGCATTTCATTAGTATTACAGGTACACCGAGCCCCTCGTTCTGTTTTGAACCCTGACGTGGCGTTTCCCTGTTGAGCCCTTTCCAGGGTGGCAGCAGACGTTCCCGTGTGGGTGTGACTTAAACTAGGAGGGAGCCCTCCGGATGCTCTGCTCCCGCCAGGGAAGAGGGGTTCCCATTTCTCCCCTGCCCCTCCCCCTGTCCTCCTCTCCCCTCTCCTATCCTTCTGCTCCTCCTCTCTTCCTCCTCCTCTTCCCCCTCCCTCCTCCACGTCCTTCCTTTTCTTCCTTCACCTCTTCCTTTTACCTCTTCTTCCTCTTTCCTTTTTCCTTCCCCTCTCCCTCCTCTTGCTTCTCCTCCTCCTCCTCCTCCTCCTTCTTCCTCCTCCTCCTCTCTTCTTTTTCTTCCCCTTCCTCCTCCCTCCTTCTTCCTTTCTCCCCCTCCTCCTCTTCTCCCGCCTTTTACCCATCCAGTAACCCCTGCCTCTGGAAACCACCAATGTGTTCTCTGTGTGTGTGAGCTTTGGAGCTTGTTTTATTTGTTCATTTGTTTTGTTTTCTGGTTCAACATGTAAGTGAAGTCATAGGATATTTGTTTTTCTCTGTTGGAGATTTTACTTTACATAGTAGTCTCCATCCAAGTTGTTGCAGATGTTAAGATTTCTTTCTTGTTTTTAGAGCTGATTAACATCCTGTGGTACATCTATGCCACACCTTTATTCGTCTGTCCTTTGATAGACACTTGGGCTGTTTCCAGGTCTTGGCTACCGTCAGTTACCATCAGTAATGCTGCAGTAACCACGGGTGCAGATGACCTTTTCTTTCTTTTATTTTTTTAATTTTTTTGATGCCTATTTACTTTTGAGAGGGAGAGACATACAGAGTGAGAGCAGGGGAGGGGCAGAGAGAGAGGGAGACACAGAATCCAAAACAGGCTCCAGGCTCTGAGCTGTCAGCACAGAGCCCGATGTGGGGCTTGAACTCCGGAACCCTGAGATCATGACCTGAGCTGAAGTCGGATGCTCAACTGACTGAGCCATCCAGGTGCCCCCAGATGATCTTTTCAAGTAGGTGTTTTTGTTTTCATCGGCAAAATACCTATACGTGGAGTTACCAGACCATATGGTAGTTCTATTTTTAACTTTTTGAGGAACCTCCACACGGTTTTCCATAGTGACTGCACCAGTTTGCATTCCCAGCAACAGCCCAAGGGCGTTCCTTTTTCTCCGCATCCTTGCCAACACCTGTAGTTTCCGGTGCTGTTATTTTTGCTGTTCTGACAGGTGTCATGTGGTATCTCATGGTGGTTTTGATTTGCATTTCCCTGATGATCAGTGATTTGAGCATCTTTCCATGTGTCTGTGGGCCGTGTGGATGTCTTCTTTGGAGAACTGTCTGTTCATGTCTACTGCCCATTTTCAATTGGATTATTGTTTTTTTGTTTGTTTTTGTTTTTTTGCTGTGGAGCTGTATCTCTTCTGCATATATTTTCGATACCAACCCCTTATTAACCACATTGTGTAAGTATCTTCTCCCATTCTGTGGGCCGCCTTGTCCTTTTGATGATGGACTCTTTCGCTGTGTGGAAGTTGTTTTAGTTTGATGCGATCCCACATGTTTATTTTTGCTTTGGTTCCAATTAAAAACGTCATCACCAAGACTGATGTCTTCTTCTAGGATTTTTATGGTTTCAGGTCTTATGTTCAAGTCTTCAATCCATTTTGAGTTTAGTTTGTGCACGGGGTAAGACAGTGGCCCCGTTTTCTCAACACTGTTGATTGAGGAGACTGCTTTCTTCCATTGTATATTCTTGGCTCCTTTGTCATAAACGAATTGACCGGACGTGCGTGGGCTTATTTCTGGGCTCTGTCTTCTGTTCCATTGACCTGTTTTGATGCCAGTGCCGTACTGTCTTGTTTACTACAGTTTTGTAACTTAGTTTGAAATTGGGAAGTGTTATACCTCTGGCTTTGTTATTTTTTCTCAAGACTGCTTTGGCTGTCTAGGCTCCTTCGTGGTTCCATGTGAACTTTAAGGTGCTTTTTTGTTTGTTTGCTTTTTGCTATTTCTGTGATGAAAAATGCCATTGGAATTTTGATAGCGTTTGCATTGAATCTGTCACTTGCTTTTGGTAGGATGGACATTTTAACGATACTGTTCTTCCCAATCCATCAGCATGGAACGTTTTTCTGTTTGTGTCGTCTTTAGTTTTTTCCATCATCAGTGTCTTACGGTTTTTAGCATACTGGTCTTCCACTGCTTTGGTTAAGTTTATTTCTAGGTGTTTCATTCGTTTTGATGCAGTTGTGAATGGGTTCTTTCTTTCTTTTTTTTTATTAAAAAAATTGTTTTTAAGTTTATTTATCACAGAGAAGACAGCATGAGTGGAAGAGGGGCAGAGAGAGAGGCAGACAGAGAATCCCAAGCAGGCTCTGTGCTGCTAGCACAAAGCCTGACACGGGGCTTGAACTCACAAAACCGCGAAATCATGCCCTGAGCTGAAACCAAGAGTCAGATGGACGCTTAACTGAGCCACCCAGTCACCCCTGGGCTGTTTCTTAATTTCTCTCTCTGGTAGTACATTCTTAGCTGTCTAGAAATGCAACCTATTGATGTATGTTAATTTTGTATGCTTCAACTTTACAAAATTAAAAAAAATTTTTTTTACTGTTTATTTGTTTTCAAGAAAGAGAGAGAGAGAGAGAGAGAGAGAGAGAGAGCATGAGCAGGGGAGGGGCAGAGAGAGGGGGAGACATAGAATCCGAAGCAGGTTCCAGGCTCAATCTGCCAGCACAGAGCCCAATGTGGGGCTTGAACTCACAAACCGTGAGATCATGACCTGAGCCGAAGTCAGATGCTTAACCGACTGAGCCCCCCAGGCGCCCCAACAACTTTACCAAATTCATTTATTAGTCATAACAATTTTTGAAGGGAGGATTAGGGTTTTCTATGTATAATATCATGTCACCCACAAACCATGACAGTTTTAAATCTTTCTGATTTGGATGCCTCTCATTTCTTTTTCTTGTCTGATTGCTGTGGCTAGGACTTCAACACTATGTTGAATAAAAGTAGCAAGGGTGGGCATCCCTGTCTTGTTCCTGATCTTGGAGAAAAAGCTGTCAGCTTCTCAGCATTGGGTACGACGTTTGCTGCGGGCTTGTCATGCATGGCCTTTGTTATGTGGAGGCGTGCTCCTTGTATACCCACTTTGTTGAGACTTTTTATCATAAACCAATGTTGTATTCTGTCCAGTGTTTTTTCTGCATCTGTTGACACCATCATATGGTTTGTATTTCTATCCACTCAAAATGCTCAGCACCCACCAAGGAAGAATGTTTGCCTTATTTTCTTCTTTTTGCTCTTAGGATTTACTGTAGCTTTTAAAAAAATTTTTTTTAAACATTTATTCATTTTCGAGAGACAGAAACAGAGCACGAGCAGGGGAGGGGCAAATAGAGAGGGAGGCACAGATTCCAAAGCAGGTTCCAGGCTCCGAGCTGTCAACACAGAGCCCGACACGGGGCTCGAACTCGCGGACCGTGAGATCATGGCCTGAGCCAAAGTCGGACGCTTAGCCAGCTGAACCATGCAGGCGCCCTTTTACTGTAGCTGTTTAATAGCAGTGCAAGAGTGTGGAAAATGGAGGAAAGCCCTCTCACTTTCGCAAACCCACGCCTGCCACGTGTACTTCCTGTCGGCGTGCGCTGAAAGCTGTAGTGTTGACGTTGCGTAATGGTCGTGTGGGCTCCATTCTGCATTCCCAGGTGAATCTTCCTGCACCCACAGGCTAGAGGGATGTTCTCTACCCAGCTCCCGCCTTGGGAGATGTTCTCAAGTGGGTAGGTGACTGAGTGCGTGCATACAGTACGCCTGGAAGCACTTTGAGGCCCAAGAGCCCAGGACAGACACATCTGTGTGACAGAGGCTCCGACGACCCCCTCCCTGTGGTCCCGGCCACCCCGAGGGGGGACGTCGTGGCCTATGTCAGGACTGCGTTTGAGAAACCGTTTCAAAGTGGGTCTCGTGGTGAGTGACTTAATTAGTTTGCTGGGGGTTTGTGGGGGTTTGTTGGGGCCTCAACAGCAAGCCACCTCCAAGCTTTCGCTTAATTAATACTTCGTGATGAGCTCCAAGGCGGGACCCTGTTTGATGGGGGTCCATTCTCTGCCACTCTGTTCATTACTCTTATTTTTTTATATTTATTTATTTATTTTGAGAGAGTGAGACAGAGAGACAGAGAGAGAGTGAGCAGGGGAGGAGCAGAAAGAGAGAGAGGGAGAGAGAGAATCCCAAGCAGGCTCCACACTGTCAGTACAGAGCCCGACACGGGGCTCGAACTCACGAACCGTGAGATCATGAGCTGAGCCGACTGAGCCACCCCGGGCGCCCCTGTTCCTTACCCTCAAAAGCCACAGAGCGGTCGGCTTCTAGCTGATGCTGAGGAGCCCCTTGCTGAAGCCCCGGGGTTGCTGATGAACGCGGCATTCTTTTTGCTCTGATAAATAATTTAAAATACCATTTCTGCAGTCTTAGCTTGTCATCAACGCTGTGCATGTGACGAGTGAACGATGAGGGTTTCTGTGCCCCTTCTCCTCTGCACTCTTCTTCCTGGGAGGGGGTCGAGACAGCGGCACATGTGTCCAGACTCCATCAGGGAGGGACGACGGGGCCAGCGGACCTTCCCAGGGGCGCGGGGCAGGAGGGGTCCCAAGGAGGCCCCTGGTGGGGTCCTTCCTGTGTCCGACCCTGCATGGTGAAGGGGCCAGAGCCCCGATGTCTGGCCTGCAGTCTGGTGAAGGGATCAGAGCCCCGATGTCTGGCCTGCAGAAATTTAAGATTCGTAGGTGTGTCTGAGAGCCAGACACACCCCAGTATAGCTTCATTTGGCTCTGACGTTTCTGTAGTATTGACACAACGCCTGTGTGTCTGAAAGAGCATTTGTACGGGAGGCGGATGGGTGCAAAGGGACCGGGTGCCCATCCTCTCTCCTTGGGGAGCGTACCCGCTGCGGCCATCAGGTGTCCCCTGCTCGGAGCCAGGGTGGCCCCCCCCCATGCCCTCCTGTGGCTTACCCAAGTGCAGATCACGTGTTTGAGATTCAAGGGAACCCCAGCCGTAAATTCCCTCTTTGGCAGCTGGTTAAGCAACGTGGCGAATATCGGCAGATCTCAAGCTGCTTTGGCACACGAGTGACGTGTGTGTGTCTCCTGCCCGTACACGCGCCATGTCTGCACCTTCTGCACAGAAATGATGCGGGAAAACGACCTCCCAGGGAGTTTCTTCCCTCGAAAGCAGGAGGAGGTGGTGGGAGACGGTGGAGCTGTGTGGAACGGGGTTTGCAAGCTGTGCGCTTCGAGAGTCGGGCAGGCGGCTGGGGCCCTTGCGCTCCTTCCTGCCTTTGCCGCGGTGAACACCACGGCTGGGACCAGTCCTGCCCGCGGTCTGCTGGAGGAACTGATCAGGAAGCCCTTTCATTTTCTTTTGTGTCTCCTGTCCACCCGTGGACCGATTTTCTGGTCTTTGGTGCCGACGGGGGCTTCTGGGTGGCTGCGTACAGACGTAGACCTGTGGAACGTGGCCTGGCTACCTGTCCCCCGTGTGCAGCCTCCGCTGGCTCGGCCGCCGACCCCGGCCACAGCTGCCGAGCAGGCTTGCAGTGCACGTGGTTGTCGTCCCGGGGCATTCGCGCTTGTGCTGACACTTTGGGGGACAGCAGGACGAGGCCACCCCAAAGAGAACTTCATAGAGATTCGACACGTGTTGTACCATACAAGGTTTTCTTACCCCTCCCTGCGTGCACGCTGGAGTAAATCAAAGCGTAGAGAGGGGGTCTGAGTGATGTGTGCGCCCAGCACCCGTGAGGAGCCCCTGGGGCCAGCACTGTGCGTGGACCGGCCAGCACGCAGGCACACGGTAGTGGGCACACGCGGGGCCACCGGCCCGGCTGCACATTTGGGATCTGCTGCCAGTCAGCCGCCTGCGGCCCTGGAGACCGGAAGGGGTGACCAGCCATCTCTGGCTGCCGTCCTGACCTGCCTGGGTCGGGGTCTCGGGCTGGGGCTGGGCGCGCAGAGCCGAGGGTCCCGTGCTGAGCTGGGGCTTGCCTTCGAAAAGCAGGAGCCACAGACTTGTGATTGTCACAGTTGGGGGGAGGGACACGGGTGCAGGCTCCACTCTGTCCAGATACTTTACACGAGTGACATTTGCCACATGTGCTTGTCTTAGGAGTGGAGTGATGTGCAGGGGTGGGGGTGGATGGGATTCGTTGTTCCTTAATGGCGTTTGTGGTCACAGACATGCTTATTGTACATCCCCCGCTAAACCTTCATGATATGAGAACCCACGCCTGCTTGGTGATGGGCGCTCTGACCCCTCTGACGGGCAGGGGGCCCGTCCAGGGTCTTTGCGTGGGGTGGAAGGTGAGGGCAGAGGGACCCTGTTAGAAGTGTGAGGTGCTTACAGAGCCTCTCCTCCCCCAGGGTGGGGGGGACTGTAACAGCCCTGTGGCCTGGCCCCGCGTGGCTCTGGGCTGGGGGACAGACGGAGAGGCTGCCCGCAATGTGGGGTGTCCAGGGATCCCGATGGGGCTGCGTGCCCAGGCTGTGCTCCCCAGGGTCACACCTGGATGCTGCGGCCCCCCTTGCTGTGAGCAGTGGGGGCTGGGGCCCCTCCCAGAACCCCAGGAAACGTCCGGCTTGGGGTTAGGCCCCTGCTGCAGGGGCCCTAAGCCGCCGTCGCTTTGCAGGTATGTTCAGTTCCTCAGCGGGCTCCTGTCGGGGACGGTGAAAATGAACACCTCGCCACTGTTCCTGCATTTTGTCATCCTGCACGGCACTCCCAACTTTGACACGGGCGGAGGTGAGTGTCCGCTCCCAGCGGGGTCTCGAGGTCTGCTGGCCCGTCCCAGACCCTGCACTTGACAGGCCCCCCTTTCTCCCACGGAGAGGCTCACATGGGATCCGGGCCCCGGGCGTCCTGGTCACCGGCTGGAGAAAGCCAGTGAGGGGGGCTCCTCTCCCCAGGGACCCCGGTGACCTTATACCAGCGCTGCTTCTGAAGCTCGGGCACAGCCCGTGGCCACCTTGTCTCTCTTTTGCTGTTGGCCACACTCCTGTGTCTATAGATGATTCCGCCTCTCTTCCAGCGTGCCGACCCTTTCTGAAGCTCTACCAGGCCATGCAGCCCGTGTACACATCGGGGATATAGTAAGTGTGCCGCCTTCGTAGGAGATGGGCCTTGCCGAGCTGCCTGTCCTGCGGGAAGGGGTGGGGGCGTCCAGCCGGGAGTGCCTGGCCAGCAGTCAAGGCAGGTGCATGGTTGGCTCCAGAGAGGGGTGTGGACGCGGGGCCTGGAGGGTGGGCAGGCCCCAAACTGGATGGAAGTAGCCATACCAGAGTCCCGTGCTTTTCTCTCCCCCATGCGTTTTATTTTTTAAATTAAATTAAATTTAATTTTCTTATTGCTTATTTTTGAGAGGGAGAGAGTGCAAGTGGGGGAGGGGCAGAGAGGGAGGGAGAGACAGAGCGAGAGCAGGGGAGGGACAGAGAGGGAGACACAGAACCCGAAGCCGGCTCCAGGCTCTGAGCTGTCCGCACCGAGCTGGACGCGGGGCTCGAACCCACAAACTGTGAGATCATGACCTGAGCCGAAGTCCGACGCTTAACCAGCTGAGACCCCCCTCCACCAGGCGCCCCTAGATGTTTTATGAGCGTTAGTATAAAGGGCGTCAGGTAAGATGTGGCCTCATGGTGCTGCCACCGCTCAGAACGAGCTGCCGTCCTGTGTCTGGACTGACCGTGGACCCACACGTGGGTGGCAGCCTGGCCATGATGCGCTCGACTTGGATCCCGGAGCCTGGTGGGATGTTTCGCGTCATCTCTGAGTTTGCGTTACGAAGTCGCTTTTCTCACACAGCGTTTCTGTTAAGTCCTGAGGTTGCATTAAGCTCTACCTTGTTTATCCCCAAGCAACATCGGCCCGGGAAACCAAGGCAGGGTCCACATCGCCATCGAGCCGGCCCAGCTGCTGAAGGGGGACATCATGGTGAGTGCACGCGGTGTGTCCCCCTCCTGGTCAGCGCCTCGAGGAGTGAAGGGTGGCCTTTACTTTGGGGCAGCTGGCTTGTTGTCTGAGTGAAGCTGTTTTATTTGGTTTAAAATTGTTCTAATGTTTATTTACTTTTGAGAGAGACAGAGCGTGCGTGGGTAGGGGCAGAGAGAGAGAGGGAGACACGGAATCTGAAGCAGGCTCCAGGCTCTGAGCTGTCAGCACCGAGCCCGATGCGGGGCTCAAACTCACGAACCATGAGATCGTGACTTGAGCTGAAGTTGGATTCTTAACCGACTGAGCCCCCCAGCCTTCCCAACCTTTCTTTTTCTCCCACCCAAAAAGTAGCTGCTATCAATCCAATGTTTCTCCTTTTTGTAAAGTTGCATTTCCAAGTAATGAGAAAGACAGAGTATGAGCAGGGGAGGGGCAGAGAGAGAGGGAGACACAGCATCCGAAGCAGGCTCCAGGCTCTGAGCTGTCAGCGTGGAGCCCGATGCGGGGCTCGAACCCATGAACCACAAGATCATGACCTGAGCTGAAATCAGGAGTTGGACAATTAACTGACTGAGCCGCCCAGGCACCCCTAGAGCTATTTTAGTAGAAGGGACAGAGCAAATGGTGAGAACCGCTTAGCAGTATTTTCTCTGAAATGCGAGTCCTGGCCACTGCCCTTCCGAGGGTCCCTGGTCTCGGCTGTGATGTGCGATCTCAGGCATCCTCAGAGGCCCCCGTGTGCAGTCCAGCTAGCGAATCACAGCTTGGCTGATGTCCTAACCAGCAGTTCCTCTGGATGAGTTTGATTCCTGTATGTACTGGTTCTGGGATGAGATTAGCTGCTACATTTTTGCCTTTTCTCTGTCTTGAATGTAGAAAGAATCTTCCGTCTAATGAATTTTAGAGAAATTTCCCTTGAAACCTTGAGGCAGTATGGCTTCCCACGTACACTGAATTGATTTGCTTGAGTGTCTCCAGGGCCTGGGAGCACCTGTGACCAGATTGGAAATGGCTCATTCCAAGTTTTTGAGGATTCTTATCAATTTCCCTTAAACCTTTGGATTTTTTTTTCAGTTTTTATTTATCTTTTTTTTTTTTTCAGTTTTTATTTATCTTAGAGAGAGAGAGAGAGAGCATGCATACGTGTGTGCAAGCGGGGGAGAGACAGGGAGAGAGAGAAGAAGAGAATTTTAAGCAGGCTCCATTCAGCACAGAGCCTGATGTGGGTTTCAATCCCATGACCCTGGATCATGACCTAAGCCAAAATCAGGAGTCACATGCTCAAGTGACTAAGCCACCCAGGCGCCCCTAAAAGGTCTTAAAACCCTTTCTCAGTGGTTGACCCATCCTGAATTCTCATGCAAGTCAGGTCAGGGGGGTCACAAACGTAGGTGCCCTGGGCACCGATGTTACATTGCTGTGTCCCTGAGAGAGTTCTCCTCAGGTGCACGTCACAGCTTGTCCCCTGTCCCTGGGGACCTCGCTGTGAAAGAGGCTGGTGTCCTCATTCCATAGGCCACAGAACTGAGGTGTCGGGTGGGCCACTGTGTTGCACCGTCCCCGGGGAGGAAAGGCTTCTCTTCTAGAGTGTTCTGAGAGCAACTCCCAGCCTTTTCCCTCTGGTGGGGAGACCGAGGGGGAGAGGGGAGGGTGTGTCTTCTAGGACCTCCTGATTGTTGGCCATCGGGCAGAGCAGTGAGGAAGCACCTGCTATGTTCTGGACCCCACCCCCTCCCAGGGCTGCACATGGCTGTGGCTTCTATCTGCCCGCTCCGTGCACCGGTCTGATGTTCCAGCTTTAAAAAAGAGGCCGGGGATGAGGAGGCCAGGAGAGGCTAGCGGGGACGCTGTTAAGGACGTGCACCCAGATCCCTAAGTCACTACTCCTAGGCAAGGCAGAGGCCTCTGGAGGCCCTGTCCCTGGGATGGGTGCTCCCTGTGGTCAGCAGCTAAGTCCCCTTGTGGGGACCCGAGGGAGGTGGCCAAAGCCCTGAGGTGTGGAAGATGACTCTCAAACGCGGGGGCCTCCCTCCCACCTGATTGTGGGCTGGTGGCTGCGGGGTCTTTGTGAGGCAGTGGTGGAGGCCTGGCCGGCGGCCTGGGTCCCTCATCCCCGCCTCCTCCCTCCTTTCCTTCTCTTCTCCTCCCCCCTTCCACACCCTTCCCCGTCCCCTCCCTCCTTCCTTCCTTCCTTACCAGGAATTTATTTACGCAACTGTCCTGTTTTGAATGTTTTGAGCTTTCTGGGTCTCTGTGTGGGGCCCTAGCACAGGAAGGAAGGGAGTGACAGGGTGACATCTTCGTCCCGGAGGAGGCTGGTGGGGCCGTGGACCTTCTGTGGGAGACGGATCCCAGGACGGGCCACGGTGGGTAAGGCGGGCGGGCGGGTGGGCGGGCGGAAGGGTGGTCTGACTCGGGTGCAGGCACGTGGCAAGGGCACGGGGTCCCCAGGCCTCGAGGCGCCAGAGGCTTGCTGGGTGTGTCCCGATGTCTGGGTGACAGTCAGTTGCTGCCAGATTGTGTGGGCTTGGAGGCTTGCAGTTTTCTTGCGGGACAGCTGGTGTTCCCGAAGCTCTTCTCAGCCACCCGAGAACATGCCACTCACCCTGGAGGGTCACCCTTGTCAGCGCAAGTGTGAGCAGCAGGGAGGACAGAGGGGTCAGGACCCTGCCTCGGTGGGAAGCGGGGCTGCACCGAACGGCCGCACGTGGGTACTGGCCACGTCCCCAGGACTGGCTTTGGGCCCCGTGTCTGGGCTCCCACCAGCGCTTCGGCCTGCAGGGTCCGGGTGGCCTCGGAGGCCCGCCTCCATGAGCTCGAAGGCCCCTTCTGCTAAGTGAGGACCTCCACGGGGTGAGGGGGTCAGGTGAGTTAGGATGGCTGGCTCCACGGCCTTCACCCCAGAAACCCCGCGGGCCCTGGCCACGTGCCTGTGTCTGTCCCACCCCTGGAGGCCCAAGGTAACCTCAGGAGCGGGTCAGCTGGAATGCGGCTGAGAGGTAGCGTGGGAGGCTGTGGGAGGGGTCCGGTCTGGCACTTGGGGTCCGGGAGGCAGGTCGGGAGGGGAGCTGGCGGGGGCGGGAGGCCCGGCCGATGTTCGGGTGCCTAGAGCTGGCGGGTCACACGGCGAGCTTGCCCACGTGACGTCCCTCCGGCCGGAAGCCGTCCTGTGTGTTGGGCACGCTTCTACCTGTGCTGCATTCACATGGAGGGTGCCTCTGGGTGCCTACGGCTGCGTGACAGGTGCCTGTCACCGCGTGCACTGGCCCACATGGTTCTCAGGTGTACTCATGATCTGATCCAGTGGCTGCAGGGGGCTCACTGCGGCGTCTGGCTCTTCCTTGGGCCTCCTTTGCTATGGCGGGAAGTCCGAAAAAGCGATCAGGGGGCACTTCTGTGGCTATTTCGTTCCCAGCTCGCACTTGTGAGCTGCTGGGGCAGAGCAGAGGTGTTCGGAGGCACAGATGTGGGTGTGGGGGCCCCCGGGTCCCCGGGTGGATGAGGCCAGACTGGGCTGGCAGCTGGGCCGTCAGGAGGGGGCTGTGCGGCCGATGCTCACGGTCCTTGGGGATCTGTGAAGCGAGACCTACCACGGTGTCACGAAGTGGGGGAGCACAGACAGGTGTGGGTCGAGTGGTGGGTCCACGAGAAGACGCGTGGCAGCAAGAACCCTGTGCTGGGGACTCGAGGGGGCCGGATGTGGGTGGGGAGTGGGGCCAACCCCAGGAGCGCAGGGGAAGGGGCCTGGCTGGGCCCCCATTTGTCCCACCCCACTTCACCTCGAGGCCTGGAGCTCCCGCCGAGAAGGGGGCCTCGGGGAGGGGACAGGGCTGTGCTGGGGTCTCCTGCCTGCCCGGCCTTCTGGATCTCTCTGGGTCCCCTCCCACCCAGCCCCCTGGCCTCTGGCCAAGACCTGGAGACCCTCCCCGTCTAGTTGTCTCTGCAAGTTCCTCGGTCCCGGCCAGAGGTTTCTCTTCCCTCGGCTCCTGGCCTGAAGCCCCCTCTGCTCCTGACCGTCCATCAAACTCCCCCCACCCCCGTCTTGATCGCGCCTTGTCTTCCCCGCCTCTCCCTGCAGGTCCACACTGCCCCTTGCTCCCTTCTGCAACGTGCTGGGCCCCCAGGTCCATCCCCGCCCCGGCCCGTGTCCACCAGCCTCCAGCGCCCATCGTGCTGGTTTCTGGGAGCCTGCCCACGTGTCCCCTGGATGCCGAGTGCGAACTTGCCCCGCATCTCACCCAGTCCTGAGCTGCCCGTGCACCTCCTGAGCCCACAGCCGCTGTGCGTCCCCAGAGCCGTGCTCCACGTCCTGTGACCCTGTCCACATGCGGCGTTGCTCTGCAACAGCTGAGCACCCTCCTGCAGGGAGGGCGGGGGGCTCCGAGGGGTTTCCTGCCCCCTCGATCATTTGTCCCCTGAGAGGCTTCCTTCTGCTGGTGACCAGACGCCCCTTTCCTCGGGTCTTATCCATCAGAGGTGGGGTGTCTGAGCTGCCCCCTTTAGGCCGTGATCTGTGATCTGCCACCTGAGACGCCTCTGTGTCCCATGCTGGATGGTGCGGGGCCAGGTGCTAGTCCTGTCTGTGCACAGCTGGTCATCGTGCTTGTCAAGAGTAATGGCTCAGCTTTGCTGTGAGCCAGTGAGGGTGGCTGCTGGGCCCACGCCTGAGGCTAGAGGCCAGAGCACGCTGGCCAGCCAGGTCTCCACCACAGGCCGCCTCGTGAGCCTGTGCCTGGGGCTGCCAGCCTTCAGGAGCGGGGACGGCGACTGGATGGGCCCTGGCAGCCCCAGGGGCACCCGCACCGAGGCAGAAGGGAGTGTGCGGATTGGGCGCTCTGGGGCTCTCCCGGGGTGAGTGTTTGGTCTCCTGTTGGCCCCTGTCTACGAGCTTGTGTTCCCATGAGAAGAGCCTGCGAAGGTGTCCCAGCTGCTTTCCCGGGAGATGCTTGTGCCCTGACGCGGCCTCTCCCCCACCTCTGTGCATTCCTGCCGCAGGGTAATTTTAGGACTTCACTGTCAGTACCGTTACTTGATTGATGTTTCCTGTGTTTACAATTCAGTTCTGTGCCCTCTGCACTTGCTCTCTGCAGCGTTACCAGATATAAGGAGGGTGCGGGGGCTCCAGCTGGGAAGGGGTATTTTTCCATCACACGGGGTGACTTTTCTCTGTGCCGTTCACGGAAGTGAGTCCTGAGACGTTCAGTTCAGGAATCTGTCTCCCAGTAACATAGGATCTGAACCTCTTGGGTTAGTTTCCCAGCTGGCCTATTTTTCTTTTTAAGTTTTTATTTATTTATTTTTGAGAGAGAGAGAGAGAGAGAGAGAGAGAGAGAGAGAACAAACGGGAGGGGCTGAGAGAGAGACCGAGAATCCCAAGCAAGTATTTAATAAACAAGTGAGTACAGGAAGGAATAATCGACGCAACTCAGAAACACGAGTGTAAGAGAGGGTCTCATTTCGTTTTCTTCTTTTTAAAATGTGTCTATTTATTTTGAGAGAGAGAGAGAGAGAGAGAGAGAGAGAGAGAGTGCACACAGGTAGGGAAGAGGCAGAGAGAGGGAGAGAGAGAATCCCAAGCAGGCTCTATGTTGTCAGCACAGAGCCAGATGCGGGGCTCAAACTCCCAAACCATGAGATCATGACCTGAATCGAAATCAAGACTCAGATACTTAACTGACTGAGCCCTCCCTGGCACCCCCCCAGCTGGCTTTAACTAAGCTCCATAGACCAGGGGCGTAAACTGCACACATTTCTTCTCTCTTGGCGCTGGAGGCTAGATGTCTGAGATCCAGGCATGTCTGGGATGGTCCCTCCCGAGGCCTCTCCTGGGTGTATGGATGGCTGATTCCTCCCTGTGTCCCAGTGTGGTTGTCCCTCTGTGCTGTCCTTCTCCTGATCCCCTCTTTTTTTGTTTTTTTTTTTAAAGTTTCTTTATTTTGAGAGAGAGCGAGAGTGAGGGAGCAGGAGAGAGAGAGAGAGAAAGAATCCCAAGCAGGCTCCACACTGTCAGTGCAGAGCCCGATGTGGGGCTTGATCTCACAAACAGTGAGATCATGACCTGAGCCGAAACCAAGAGTTGGTTGCTCAACCAATAGAGCCCCCCAGGCGCCCCAGATCTCCTCTTCTTACAAGACACCAGGCAGTGGACCAGGGCCTGTCCTGGTGACCTTGTTGACCGTAATCTCCTCTTGAAGAATCCTGTCTCCAAACACAGGCCTGTTCTGAGGTCCTGGGGGTTAGGCCTCGACATGTGAATTTGTGGGGGGGGCAGACACAACCCAGCCCATGACACCTGTGTTCGTTCGCAGCCCTATCCCAGCGAGATTAGCAGTGAAATCAAGAACCGCTGGTGACGATGGGTCACCTCAGGCATTCGCGGCAGCGCACGTAGCCCGGAGGACAGGAAAGGCAGTCACAGGCAGACCGCACTTCCGAGAGTTACATCCCCGTTTTGAGTGCAACGAGCAGGCGGGTGACTTGTTCAATGGAGGGACACGTGAGGGTCCGGCGGGGGGAGAGCATCCCGGGGGTGTCACGGGAGAGGCGCCGGCTGGCCTGGAGGTCGTCATCTGTGGGTGCACGTTGTGCGGTAGCTTGGAGCCCCAGGCCTTCTGGTTCCACCCGAAATTGACCTCGGGGATCATCACGGGAGAAAGATGCTACAGAAACTTCCCTGAGGTTGGTGGAGCGTCTCCAGGGCGGTGCGAGCCACCCCTGCTCCTGCCTCTTGCCATGGGAGCCTGGAGAAGCCCCAGGTCGCCTGCCTGGGGGGATTGAGTTACAGGGCTTCCCTCACGAAGGCATTTTCATTTCCACTCAAGAACTGGGCGACAGCCGTGACTCAGTATGCTGAGGAGCAGGGAGGGCGCTTACGGGTTCACCACCAACAGCTGTAGCAGGTTTGGCTCTCGGTCTGGTGTTCACTGAGCCCACCTCCCTGCCCTCGAAGGTGGGAGGAGTTCCCAGGGCTGGCTCACTGTCCTCAGTCATCATCTTCCTGAAGGCATCTCGCCCTCTGGGTTTTCCCCTCCTTGATCTGGTAAGTGTGCCCAGATAGATTTGCCCCTTTCCTCACCCGAGACCTGTTAGCAAGACATCGGGGGCTGCGTTTGCGGGAAGTCAGGCCACATCGGCTCTGACGGGCCGGGAAAGCGCTGGGGAGGGCGCAGCTCGGCCCTGGTCCTGGTGAGGCCGAGGGAGCAGTCTGACCGCCTGAGCACTGCCCGCCCATCCCCTCGCCCTCCCTCTGCACACCTGACCCTCCCATCTCTCAAGTCCACCCCTTCCGAAGGGCAGGGCCTCAGGTCCTCGAGGAGGAGGCCAGAGCTCCGTGAGCACAGCCAGGCCGTTATGTAACCTCGCTGAGGAATTCGCGTGGGTGCGGACTCAGTGGGATCCTGGCCGCGGCCCAGGGCCTTGATGGGCTTGTAAACACTTTCCCGTCCGGCGTGCCTGGTCTTGCTGTCTCCGCTTGTGCAAACCCTGTGGCCACTCACATTGTGTTCTAGTGACTGCGGGTCTCCGCGACCTTGCTCCTGTGACCCAACTTCTAAACAGAGGGGACGCCTGCTCCGGGAGCTGCTGCGGACACCCAGCACTGTCCTTTACTCCCTCCCACTGGGGACACTTCTGTGCATGTCCTCAGCTCCCTCTGTGGACTTTGCTCCTCCGGCAGGCAGTTCCCACACACTTCCCACTGTGCCTGCCTCTGTGTTCCTTGTGACTTCTGTGCGCACACCTTCCTCCCTGACTGTGCGGGCCACCTCCCAGACCCAGGCTGGGGCTTGATCCTTCCCGCGGTCCTAGCTCCACGGCTGTGCTTTCGATCGTAGGCAGCACCTGCTGACCTTTCCATGGGTGTGGACACGAATTACGGCATTTCGAAATTGTGGTTCGTGTTGGCACTGGATGATGTGGGTGTTCAGACTTACCAGGGTTAGAGATCACGGTTTTCAGTCTTTCAAGTGTGAGGTTGTAGCTTGTCCTCTGAGCCTATCTGGACGGCCATCACTGGGACCACCAGCAAAGTGAGTTGCAGTTGGGGGACTCTGTTTCCTGGTGGGGAGTGTCAAGGGTCCTGTTTCTTCTGCTGTTTGTACTAAGCTGGTGGGCGCTGGGATGTTTCGTGGGAGGTGGCTCCGAGTAGGAGCTGCCTCAGACAAGGGCTGGCGGCAGGCAGAGGAGGGGGACACCTGCCGGCTGGCCTCTGACCTGGGCACAGGCGCTCCCGGGGCTGCGTCCTCAAGCTTTGAGCCCCTGGTCCAAGGCACCATTCTCTTGTTGATGGAGAGTTTGAATTAAAAACACATCCATGCAGCCCAAGTGTTAAGCAGGGACGTCAGCTTACCGGCTCCTTGCCCACCAGACGGATCCATGACATGTGTGATTCGGAATTCTGTCGCGGACGGGACCGCCACTGCACACACGGTGTGCGGTGCGGGGGGACCGAGGCCCGGGCGCCGACCGCTCAAGGGCACAGGTGGGTTTTACGCCGGGCGACGGTTTCCAGATCGTCTCGTCAAGACAAGGAAGGCTCCAAGCGCTCAGACCCGTCTCCCGGGGCCCCCTCCCTCTAGAAGCTTGCAGCCTCTGATAGCGTCAGGCCAGTACGTGCGTTTGGGCTCACGTGTTGTATGGATGTGTCGTGAGAGCTGATCATCCTCGGGATGGAGACGGGGGGTCACTGCTTGAACAGCCGCTGTGCCGCCAGAGAAATCCACACGCCACCTGAGCGCCTTCCTTCCCCCGACCCAAGAGTTCCTGGTGGGTCGTGACGTTCGTGTCACACCCGTGTGCTCCCCTGCGGCTTTGGGGACAGGCTGTGGTGGACGGATGTCCTTCCCCCTTTTGTACGGAGTCCAGGCTGCTACGCTTTGAATTGTTTCAGACATGCGTATTCTAAAATCTGAAGGCAGGGGATGGACGTATTGTGGAAACTCACCAACCCCAGAGGGATAAAGGGGATGTTACAGGCCTCGGTCACTGTGATCGTTACAAGGTGCTGTCCTTGGTATCTTAGAGGGGGCATTTGGGGCGCTCACGTCAAGTAGCTGCCGATGGTTCTTCCCCTGAGTGTGAGGAGCGGGATTCTTGTCTCTCGCCGCCGATGCTAACCCCTGTCAGCTTGGGCGGGGGATGGTTACGGGCTCTGCATCTGGTGCCCGTGCCCCGGCAGGGCTCCTGGCGGGGGTAGGCCCCGTCTCTGTGTCGGAGCTGCTCTGTGGTGGTGGCTGCCCGGACCTTGTGCAGGAAGGCTCCTGGGGTTTTCTGTGTCCTCAGGAGGCACCTGGCATCTGTTCCCAGGGCAGGCGGCTGGGCTGGGGGGGCCAGCGGGTGCCTCCCCATCTGCGGGAAGAGAGGTTCAGCGCGAAGCCTCTGGAGGTGCGCAGGGAGGCCTGGGGTGTCCGCCAGCTGGCTTGTCAGGATTCTGCGGACAGGACACCCTGTGGGAGAGCGGGACCGGGCAGCTGCCCCGTAACGGTGGATAGGTCACTCCTCCTTCCGTTCTGAGCCCTTGTCCTGGGAAAACGCAGGAGTCTTCAGACACCAGAGTCACACTTGGCCCTGGGAAATGACAGGAGCTGGCAGCCTGGGGAGGGCGATCCCCATCCCAGACCCTGCCCCAGGCATGGTGACCTCCGCCTCCCCGCTCCCTGGCACTCGGAGGGGCTGCGATTTGTGACTGAGCCACATGGCGTGTGTGGTGCGGCTGTGCTGAGTCGTGGTGAGCGGCGCAGGGAGCCCCTGGGGTCCCCGGGGAGGGCGGGGCCCGGCCTGGGGGGTGCTGGCTGCAGGATGAGCCCTTTAATGGGCGCAGGGGCTTATCTGCCCAGCGCCTGCTGCGCCCCCTGTTCACCGGGGGTCCCGCACGCAGGCCTCGGCGCCCACGCTTGGCAAGGCCGCTTCTCACTGCGCTGTGACCGTGCGGGCTGGTGGCGGGGCACTGTCCCCCTCAGGACATTGTTTAAAGCTCTGGTTCCCCTCGGCATTTAGAAAGATTTAAGAACTGGCCTGGAGTGAGCCTGGACCCCCCCCCTCGCTTCTCCCTGGGTCACCCCTACTTGCCAGGTGTGGCTCCTGTCCTCCTGGAGAGATGGGGATACCAGGGGACCTGCTGCATCCTGGGGGGCCTCCTGGGGGGTCTCCTCTGTGGTCCGGGTGGGTGGGCACCTCTGCTGAGACCACAGTCCCCGGGGTGCGTGCAGGTGAGGGCTCGCAGGAGGGGAGGAGCACATGGCGTGTTCTGGAAGGAAGTCCAGCCATCATCGGCCTTTGGTTGGGCCCCGCTGAGGAGTCTGTGACCCCAGGTGGCCGCAGGAGGAGACCCTGTGGATGAAGGTCCATTGTTGGTTGAAAGCAGATTGCCGAGTTCCCATTTCTCAGGAATTCGTGGTGGTTGGTGCAGACGCTCTGGGCCGGTCCAGACGGAGGCCAGGACAGAGGCCAGGACGGAGGCCAGGATGGAGGCCAGGTCCGAGTCGGGCTGTGTATGCACCAGGCAGCCCTGAGCATGTTTGTCAACACGAAACACTCCCCTTCGGTCTGTTCACACTTCGTGTATTTATCAGACTGTTTCCTTGTAGACACGCAGAGTGAAACAACGGCCTGGCTCTGCCCAGGGGGGCATGCTTCCTGGCCAGTGGGCCCAGGCTCCTGGGGCTTTACTTTCCCTTTGTGGGGTAGTTTGTCTGGGCAGCTGCACGGCAGAGCCTTCAGCTGGGGCATTCTCCCGCATGGCCCACGTGGCTGCTTCTCGTTGGCCTTTGTGATGTACTGGATATTTAACACCCATCTTTGCCCTAGAAAAATCTTTTTTGTGAGCGTGGCTGCCTCTGAGAGCCCCAGCCTCCCCCCGACCCTGCCGGGCACGCACAGGAGAGGGACCGGCCACCCACACTCCAGCCTGCTTCTGGCCTTGGGCTGCTGAGCACCCTGGGAAGGAGCCCCTGCCCTGCTTGTGGGGGGGAGGGTCCTCGCCTGCAGACATCACCCCGCGGTGGCCTGGGAGACCTCCTTGTGGCCCCGGCGCTCTCTCATTCCCTTGGGTGGGGGAGGGGGGGCTTCCACATAAAGGTGTCCCCAGGGACCCAGGGCACCCGCAGCCCTGAGTTCACATCACTGCCATGGTGATTCTGGAGGCTGCTCTCAAGTGAGCGTCCAGGATATGGGACAGCCTTGCTCGGGTTATTTAAATGCCAGGCCCTCTCCCATCTACCCCTTCCCCTCCTCCCCTCCCTCTGCCTCTCCCTTTCTCTCTCTCTGTCTCCTGTGCTCTCCTCTCCAAATCCTAGTGCACACATAGGTATTTAGCACATGAAGCGTGGACGGTGAGGCCCAGCTGCCTGTGACACCTAGAGAATGTGGATGAAAGCGACGTCTTCCCCACAGGGAGTTACTAGACCCTGGGGAAGTTCATCCTGATGTGACCTCTGCAACCAGAGTATCCGCATTGGCCTGACGGCCACGGCCCATGGCTGTGGTCGTCAGAACTTAGGTCCCTTGGAAGTGGTGACATTTGCAGCTGGTCCACAGGGCTTGGTGGGGGGAGGCCTACCCCGTGACCCCCTGCTGCTTAAGAATTGGCCTGTGTGTCCCCTCTTCACACCAGATCAAGTGCTACCACAAGAAGTACCGTTCGGCCACCCGCGACGTCATCTTCCGCCTGCAGTTTCACACCGGGGCCGTCCAGGGCTGCGGGCTGGTATTCGGGAAGGAGGATTTGGACACCGCCAGCCAAGGTGAGGCCCGCGGGCAGCTGGGACGCAGGTCACAGTGGGCAGTGGGTCTCTGTTTGCTCCTCTCCCTGTTCTCCCCACACCCCATGTGCTGAACCCACCTGCCACTAACTGCCGGTCTCACAGAAGACCAAGCTCTGGTCCAGAGAATGTTCTGGAAACATGAAGAACTCCTCAGCCATGGGGCCTGCCCTGGTGGGTGTGGGCGCCATCCTGGCTGGAGTTTGTACGGGCTTTTTTGCCCCTTCATCTCTAAACTTGTCCAAACACGATTTGTTTTTCAGATGACCGTTTTCCTGATAACGGCAAGATTGAGTTAGTTTTCTCTGCCACTCCTGAGAAGATTCAAGGTAGGTGGGGTGCAGAATGCACGCGGAGGCAGGGTGCTCGCCAGCTTGGGTGGAGGGTCTGGTCCCATGGGGTCTCGGCACACTCTCCCACCTTTGTGCGTATTGGGACATTGTCATCACAATTTTTTTTAAGTTTATTTATTTTGAGAGAGAACGTGAGTGAGGGAGGGGGAGAGAGAGAGAGAGGGAGGGAGAGAGAGGGAGGGAGGGAGAATCCCAAGCAGGCTCCATGCTGTCAGCGTGGAGCCAGAAGCGGGGCTTGATCTCATGAGCTGTGAGATCATGACCTGAGCTGAGATCAAGAGTCAGATGCTTAACCGACTGAGCCACCGGGCGTCCCCCAAGTTTCAAATAATAGGATAGTTTTCAGTGTGGTGAGGGGCGACTTACAGACAGCAGGGCCCAGTTGGATCAGTAAGACCCCAGACATGGGGAATCTTTTGCCTGAGGAAGAGCCCGGACCCTTGGTCCCTCAGCTTTTTGTCCCTCTTTCTGGGAGATCGTGCTGATTGTTTACTTTTCTCCCAACAAACAGTTGAATGTGTTTAAAGATGATTAGAAGTACAGTTGAGTACAAATATTTATTTGCAAACAAATAGATTCTCCTTTTTTTTCTAAAAATAGAGGAATCTGCCCCTTTATCATCAAGGGGAGTGGTTCTTATCTTTAGCGAGATTCATACTCAAAAACAATTTATTTTTTACTGATTTATTATTTAAAATGTTTATTTAATATTGAGAGAGTGTGTGCTCTAGTGGGGAGAGGCAGAGAGAGGTAGAGACAGAATCCCAAGCAGGCTCCACACTATCAGCACAGAGCCTGATGTGCGGCTTGACCCCACAAACTGTGAGATCGTTACAGTTGGACGCTTAACTGCCTGAGCCCCCCAGGCTCCCCGAGAACGTTTTAATTCAGGCTTGAATTGCTGGAGAAGATAGTCAGTCCCCTTCCTTCTGAGATCAGTGCCCTAATTCAGTTGCTAGTTAAGTGCGAGGTGTGTGAGGTCACAACCATTGGCTTCCCCAGAATGTGGGCAGAGTGGCGCAGGGGTCTGGGAGCCTGGAGCCTGGGCATAAACGCGCCTCTCTGCCCTCTGCCTCAGGGCTGACCGCTCGGTGCCTCTCCGTCCCGGTCTGGGAAGTGATCTGGGTGCTCTTGGCGTGCACAGTTAGTACTCAGAGCCCAGAGTGGACTGAACGCACAGCGGACGGAGAGCCAGAGTCCACACCAGCTGCGGTCAGCGCCAGGCTCCTGGGAGCAGGAACGCGGGTCTTGGCGCTGGCTTTCGGCACTCAGGCCCGGCACGCCTCCGTCTGGTCCTCCAGGCTGGCGCACGGCGGCGTGCCTGGGCTGTGGCTGACACTTCCTCCCCATGCAGGCTGTGAACACTTGTGCAATGACCACGGAGTGATCGTGGACTTCAACACGGCAGACCCCCTGATCCGCTGGGACTCGTACGAGAGCCTGAGTGCCGGCGGAGAAGGTACGTCCAGCAGCCGTCGTGAGGGCCCAGGGGAGGGGCAGCGAGGGCAGCCTGCTGGCGGTTAGATCAGAAATGTCCCTGCGGTCTGCTCAGATGCCAGAAACCCTGCCCTCTTTTGGGGTCCAGAGCCCCCGGGGCTGTGAGTTCAGGAGAGTATGTGAGAAGCAGAGAGGTCTCCTTGGGGCGCTGGCTGCGAGCTGCTGGGAAGGTGTCAGTGTCTCTGCACTGGGCTGGCTGACTTGGACGTTGCCGGTGGGGGGGGGGGCACTCCCTGGGATGGGCAGGGAAACCCCCCCCTCCCCCACCGTGTGTCAGGTGACAGGAACGAGGCCCAGAGAGCCAGCTCAGTGTCTCCTCCTCTCCCCGTTGTGCTTCTTCACCTTGGTGTCTGTTTGGTTTCTTACTTGACGAGGTTCTTGCTGGGCCGGGCATGCGAGCTCCTGGAGCAGACCCAGCCTGTCCTACGGTGCTCTCACGCATGCAGGCGGCGGCCGGAACTCGGCGACAGGCTTCTCTGCCACAGCGGGTGGGTGGTGGCGGGAGGCCGTGGGGGGCGTCCTGTTCGAAGGCCTGGTCCTGGGAGCGGTAGGAGGGCATTGCCCGTGTTGGAGGACTGCCACCCTGTCATTTCGGGGTCATGCTCCGTAAAATCTCCGTGACACTGAATTAGTGATCGCCAGCTTTTGCTCCCAGGGGCGTTTCGGGTTCTCGCGAGCCTCATGTCACTGTGTTTTCTTAAGCCCATCAGTGCTTTACTCCATCATACGTGCGGTTCTGCGTAAAGGCCTTGTTTAGTCTGTGCTGTTGATTCAGTGAACCCCCCACGCAGAAACAAAGTGTCTCTAACACACGGGTTTTCCCCGGAAGGCACGTCTCAGCTTCTCCCGTTCAGGACACTGGGCAGCCCTTCAGGGGGGAGTCATCATAAACATCAAAAGTACCAGCAAAGAGCACAGACATGCAAAAACTGTGTCCTCAAGCAGGACTGGAGGGTGCATGTTGATGGCGTGAGAGCTGGGAACGTGCACGTGGGGCGACTGCAAATCGTGGCCGCTCTGTGCGCCTCCATGGATGGCCACAAAAATGCCACATGTTGATCTGGGGTTAGAAGTAAAAATTCTTGGTGAGTAGGTGAACTTGCAGATATGGAGTCAGGGTCATGGTGGTGGAATGTACTTGCTGGCCTTGATTTTTGCAGTTCCTCCCACGCCTTTCGTGTGTCCTGCGGGACTGTCCCTCCCTCCAGGGGGGAGTGGGAGCCGCAGCTCTGCCCTGGCCGCCCACGTGTTCCTCCCTCGTCTCCACGGGAGCTGTGTGACTTCAAACAAGTCACTTGACCTCTCAGTGCCCTTTTCTGCTCCCCACGGGCAGTAATCGCACAGGCAGAGCTGCTGAGTGGACGTGGTCCCTGTGACCACCACGCACGTCCCACAGCTGACAGGGTCCCCTGACGCTGTCGTCACTTGCCCTGGATTTCAGGGCTTGATGAGAACCCTAACACAGGGTCGGTGGAGACTGGGGGGAGCCCAAGACGCCTGTGGGACGGCAGGAGTCTCCCGTCTCGCCCCGCACCGGTGGATGGCACCACGGCACAGCGGAACCGAGTGGAGCCGGGGTCTGTGATAAGGGGCTGTGGTGCTGGGACCCCAGTGACTCTGTTGTTCCACATAGAAAATGTTTCTGTTCCTGCCGTGTCACCTTTCTGCCTGTTTTGCTCGAAGATACATGACTACACCGTCACTGAGCATCACGGAATGTCACACGGAGGGGACTGCCCTAGCAGGACCTCCTGAGTCTGGAGTGTCACTCCCCAGAGGCCAGTGATGGCAGATCTCAGTGCTGCTGCCCGAGGGCTGCTGTGCCAGGTCACGGTCCCGTCTGTCCTTGCCAACTCTGCTGTGCGGTGCTGGGGTGCCTGCAGCCCTGCGCCCTGTCCGCGGGGAGGGTCTCTGCTCACTCCTGAGCCTCCTTCTCGTCTGAACTTCTGTGTCTCCACATGGAAAATGGCCTGTTTTCAGGAGATCATTCCACAGGTCTCCTCCACCTCTGCAAGTTCTTTTTTTCTCCTTGTGCACACGGCTCGCCTGCCCTGAGCTCTCGTTCCCTTCGTGCCGGCCAGGTTTCTGCCATGCGAGGAGCTCAGGGAGAAGCGAGCAGGCCTTCTGATGGGGGAGATGTGTGTGTGTGTGTGTGTGTGTGTGTGTGTGTGTGTGTGTGCATGAGCGTATGTATGTATGTGTGTATATGTCGGTGTATGTGTGTGTATGTGTGTATACATATGTGCATATGTGTGTGCATGTGCATAAGCATATATGTTTGCATGTGTGTATATATTTGCATGTATACATGATTATGAGTATACGTATATATACAGAAGTATATATGCGTACGTATATATGTGTGTGTGTGCACGTGCACATACATTCATGTATTTCTGTATATGTATCTGAATAGTCACATCTACACATGTGTGCATATGTGTTTGTGTATATCTGTGTATATCTAAATATATATATACGTGCGAATACATGTATATGTGTATACATGTAGGCGTATGTGTGTATATGTGTACATGTATATGCAGATATGTCCACGTGTGTGTATATCTGCATATGTACATGATTATGTGAGTGTATATACAAATATAGTGTATATGCGTATGTGTCTATGTATTTGTGTGTACATATGTGTATATGTGTGTATACATAGGTATGTGTGTATTTTCTGTATATGTGTATGTATCTGGATATGCATGTGTCTACGTATATGTGCATGTGTGTCTGCACGTGCACATGTACATATGTGTGATATGTGTATATACCTGTGTGTATATATGTGTGTACACATCTGTGTATGCATATGCTTACATATATGTGTGTGTACAAACACACTATATGTGTGTATATGTGTATACTCGTGTGTATATGTGTGTATATTTACATACATGTGTATATATATTTGTGTACACAACTTTACTATATATGGATATTTGTGTATGTGTGTATATGAATATACATATGCATGGATATGTGTGTATATATGTTTGTATGCATATGTATATGTGTGGGTGTGTGCATGTATGCTAATATACTCGTATTTGTATATGGTGAGGGTGGGTACAGATACAGTGTGTGTATCTGTGCATGCACCTGTCCCCACCCCCCAGCCGTCCCCATAGGATGCACCGTGTGCCAGAACTGGAGTGTGTGCCGGGAATTAGGAAACTCTCAGAGAAGCTGCCACTTGGCCAGTCACTTGGTGAGACTCACAGAGGAGGGGCTCTTGCAGGCAGGGCGTGCGAGAAGGCTCGTGGAGGAGCGTGGGGTGTGCCTGAGGAAGCAGTGGCTGCTGGGGGAGGGAAAGGGGGCTTGTCCCATCAGGAAGTGTTATCCTGCAGAGACCGCTTTCGGGTGGATGACAGTCCAGGACGACCTGGCCGGAGGGCCCAGGAGGGTGACACGGGGTGCCCGGAAAGCTGTCAGGGCTGCAGCAGATGGCTGAAGGGGTTCGGATTCCTCGGCCCCTTCCCCAGGACGCTCCGCCACACTCCGGGGAGGGGCGGAGGGGCTGCTGGGCAGGAAATGTGTGGCTGCGGAATGTGTGGAGCTGGCTCAGGAGCAGGGTGTGCTCGTTCCGGATCCACTTGTAATATCAGGTGTTGGCATTTCACAAGTGGATCTGAAAGCTTTTCCGCTTAGAGAGCATGCTGGGGTTTTACGTTTGGAGAAGCAAAGTGAGCTTTGGAGCTTCGACAGCTTAGCAGAGGGAGGGTCCGCCAGAATGTGGCAGATGAGACCGTGGGCCTGGCTCTGTTCTGTGCAGACCTCAGCAAGCACCTACCCATTACTCTCCTGACTTAGAGCCTCCAGTCCCTGGCCCCCAAGGTCCCTGTCACGTGTGATCCCAGGACCCAGAGAGTTAATCTGCCCAGACAGCAGGCACCAGTTGGGAAGGAGGGCGACGGCACATCTTATCTGAAATACAAGAGTCTCACCCTCTGTGCTAAGAACCATATGCAAACATCCTTTGGGTGTTAACTTGAAACCGGATTGGATGCTGTGACAAGAATACGTGTGATGCTGGAGGCAGTTTAATGAGTGATAGCCGGCCCTGAGCTGTCTTGTCACTCAGAGACCATGGCCTTTCTAGCCCAAGTGCCATCTGGAAAAGTGCGTGCATCAGAATTCACGTTTGGACCAGTTTGCGTTCATTAACACATGTGAGCCCCCTGGGGACGGCCAGGCTCGGTTGAGCAGATTAGCCCTGGACAGACAGTGTGCACAGGCACAGAGGCCGCTTGGTCTGGCTGGGGTCATGGGCCTCTACCGCACACAGCCTTGTGAGGGCATGCGCTCAGGACAGTCCCCTGTGCACACAGACAGGGGTCTGAAAGGCAGGGGCAGCTCCTGGACCGCCTCGGAGTCAGGCCAGCGCACATATACCCTCTTGTACTCTCCTCCTGTCCTTTGTGAGAGGGGTGGCTGTCATGCCCGCCCTTTGATGGCTGCACCTGCTTACACAGCCTGGCAGTTCCTGGTTGTCCCTGATCCTTACCTGGAGTGCAGTCTTGGGACTCTGCCTTGGGGACCAGCACCTTAAGAGTTCTGATCCCTAGTGGGCTCATTGCAAACAGGTGTTTGAGGTCGAGTCGGCAGGGACAGTGACCTCTCAAGGGAAGGCCAGGACATTTACTACAGGAAAAGTCTGGCAACACTTTGGGTGTCTGATGCCACCCACGTGGGAAGGATTGCGAGTTTTCACTATCTGGTCAGCAGAGCAAGAGCCTGAGCAGGGTGGGGGCTGGGATGCACCTGCGCTCTCGCGCCCCGCCCCCAGCGCGCCCCGCCCCCAGCGCGCCCCGCCCCCAGCGCGCCCCGCCCCCAGCGCGCCCCGCCCCCAGCGCGCCCCGCCCCCAGCGCGCCCCGCCCCCAGCGCGCCCCGCCCCCAGCGCGCCCCGCCCCCAGCGCGCCCCGCCCCCAGCGCGCCCCGCCCCCAGCGCGCCCCGCCCCCAGCGCGCCCCGCCCCCAGCGCGCCCCGCCCCCAGCGCGCCCCGCCCCCAGCGCGCCCCGCCCCCAGCGCGCCCCGCCCCCAGCGCGCCCCGCCCCCAGCGCGCCCCGCCCCCAGCGCGCCCCGCCCCCAGCGCGCCCCGCCCCCAGCGCGCCCCGCCCCCAGCGCGCCCCGCCCCCAGCGCGCCCCGCCCCCAGCGCGCCCCGCCCCCAGCGCGCCCCGCCCCCAGCGCGCCCCGCCCCCAGCGCGCCCCGCCCCCAGCGCGCCCCGCCCCCAGCGCGCCCCGCCCCCAGCGCGCCCCGCCCCCAGCGCGCCCCGCCCCCAGCGCGCCCCGCCCCCAGCGCGCCCCGCCCCCAGCGCGCCCCGCCCCCAGCGCGCCCCGCCCCCCAGCGCGCCCCGCCCCCCAGCGCGCCCCGCCCCCCAGCGCGCCCACATAGTCTTGTTGCTCTGGCTCTGGCCCCAGGAGTTGCTAGGTAACAGGTGGCAGTGAGGGTGTCTCTGGGCACAGGCTTCATGTCCTGCAAGTCTACGGTCTCCAGCAGGCACCTCAGGAGATGACTTTCCCCTCCCCACCCATTCCCCTGTCGGGACCTTCTCTGCTCATCGTCCATCCTTAGGTCTCCTATATCTGCCCTGTCGGGATTGTGTAGAAGGTCCTATTTGAAGACCAGGTTCTGCCATTAAAAGTCAGAAGCCAGAAGTCAGAAGCCACTGCCCATGTGGTTGTTTTGGGACAGCACATAGTTGAAATCACCTTCAAATTCCAGCAAACGAGATTTTTACACACACAATTGCATACGATTAGGTTTTTATTCTCACTACAGGTCCAAGGACAGAGGGTGTGGCTGTGTTTTATTGTTCTTGTTCTGGAAGCTGTCATCAGGGGCAGGGAGGATGGTGGGAGGAGCAAGTGTGAGACAGAGTGTCTGTCCTGGAGTTATATTTAGCATGTCCAGCCCAGATTGCAGAGCATATGGCTCACAAAGCATCCAGCCATTTCTTGGGAATTGGGGTCGTTTTAGTGGCAGTATGTGACACTGTGTCAGCAGTGTGAGCGTCAAGTGCCCTCAAAGTGCTCAGTGTGTGTGTGAGTAGGGGGGCTTCCATCGAGGGCAGGGAAGGTGGCATCCTCCGTGCCCCTGTCCCCTGAATGGAGGACACATGTTCTGGGAGCAAAGCCAGGGAGTTAGCGCTACAGGGCAGTACTGTGCCTAGAAGGGTCCTTCTTGGTGGGGACCTGGCCTGTAGGTGACTGGGTGACAGGTGTGTCTGGTTGAGAGAGGAGGCTGATGTCAGGCTGGTGGGGGGCGGGGAGGGTGTCTGCGGTGACGGGCAGGTGCAGAAGCCAAGGAAGCGGTTCCCAGTGGACAAGCATCTTGACAGCTCCCTGGGCCTGCCCTGCCCACGGCCTGGCTGTCCTAAAGGTGGGGTCACCTGCATAGTCAGTGACCCCCTCACTGAACAGGCCCTGGACAGGTGCACAGCTGTCCCTAAGAGGTTATCTCCCCGAAACCAAGAGGCATGGAGAGACTTACCTTGTTGGTTTATACTGACATAACAATGGCTTGTTCACAGCCTGCTGTACCCTGTGCTGTCCTGGCTCTGGGGACGTCACTACGGGAAATGGAAGTAAATCAGGATTGGTGGTGGAAACGTTCCGAGGACAGTCCTGCTATGAAAGCTCAGCGGTGTTTTTTAATTAAAAATTTTTTTAAGTTTATTTTTGAGACAGAGAATGAGAGAGGCGCAAAGAGAGAGGGGGAGAGAGATTCCCAAGCAGGCGCTGTCCTGTCAGCGCTCGAATTCACGCACCATGAGACGATGACCTGAGCCAGGATCAAGAGTCGGTGCTAAACCGACTGAGCCACCCGGGCGCCCCTTTGTTTTTAAATCCATATTGAACGTGGCACATTTGTTACCTGGAATCCATTCTTACTACCCTTAGACCAAACACCCACGGATATACTGGCGTTGATCTTGGGAATTCAGGCAAGATTTCAGCAGTGATACTTTGCCTTTGGACGAGGAGCAGGTCCCGACGAGCAGGGCGTGAGGGGAATGATCTTTCAGCCTGGACCCCGCAGGTGAGGGTCCACCGGGCTTCCTGCAGGACTCCTGTGCCACCTGCTGACTGCTTCCAGAGACACTCGGGAAGCCCACCGCGTCTTTTCCGCATTAGATGGGTCACCCTGTGTGCACAATTATAGCTCTGTGTGGGCTAAAAGTTTTGAGGCCTTTCCAGACCCTGAGCCACACAGCTCCCTTCCGGGCAAACATCAGCAAAGCCTCAAAGACCACGTTGTTTCGGGAGAGGTTCATGCTAACGGCCGGAACGGGCTCCGTGTACTCAAACCCACTGGCAGGGAGTGCTGGGAGGTAACCGCATGTTGAACGTGCTCAGTGGCCAGCAGCGTGGACGCCGAGACCTGCAGCCTGTTAGAAACAGAGAGAGGAGACCCAGATCCGAGTATAGACGCTCGCGTCTCCTTCTCACTGCTGAGTCCTGGCACGGGCGCCAGCTTGAGACGCATGGGTCTGATCTCCAGGGTCTCGTCCAGCAGAAGGCCAGGACCCCCGCTCACACCCAGACGCAGAGCTGGCTCCAACCCGGCAAAGCCTGGAAGGCCCCGGAGAACTTCCAACTCTGATTTCTTTCCTTTCCATGTGAATTCTTCACAGAGGAAATACCATGTGCTCAGTGAGTCACTTCCATGATTACGGTGACAGTGTTAATTGCACAGCAGGTATGGTGAGGTCCCCTCCCTCGATGGCAAATGGATTATCTGTGACCTTGCCGGTGCCAGATTGCATAGACCTTCTTGCGCAAGAAACGTGCGTTGTGCCCCTAATAGAAGAGATCCTTTTTCCTGGGTGAGCGCGGACTTTTGTCGTGGCCTCCTGTCCATGCCTCGTGTCTCTGTGGCCACTTGGGGGTGGCTTATTGGAGGTGGGCGCTGCCCTGCCCGCGCTGACCGCCTGGTTGTGTCCCACCTCACGGTGACGGAGCAGTGACCCCGGTAAGGGTTCTGGTTGTGCTGTGGGGATGTGCAGGCGTCGGATGGTCTGTGCTGGTTTGTGCAGGCGTGTTCTGTTCGTTTAAAGAGTAAAGGCATGTGACCGTGCCCCACCGCTTTGCAGCCAGGGCAGGGGTAAACGGGGGTCCGCAGACCACCCGGGTAGCAGGTACTGAGGCCTGAAATGTGGGGGAACGCGGGGAGGGGAGGCGCATGCAGGCTGTGCGATTAGCACGGGGGACAGACTCGGCCCCATCCAGCTGGAGAAGGAGGCACAGCCCCGGAGAGGAAGGATGCCAGGCGGGGATGTTCTGGCCGGCTGTCGGATGCTCACACTGTGGCGTGTCGACAGGACGCAGGTCAGGCTGGCTCCCGGTGTCAGCTGGAGGCTTGGAAGTCAAAGCTGAGGTCTGGCTGAGTGGCTCTGGAGAAACTTTTCCCCGCCTCCTCAGCCTCCAGGGTTCAAATTTCACTGAACCTGATTGCGTGAAACCCCGCCCTCATGTTTACATTGCGCTGCCCTTTTTGGAGCCATTGAGTCCCCCTCTTAGCCTAGACCTTCTACCTTCTGCCCTGGCCTGAGAGGGAGGCCGACCTGCACCCCCCCAGCGGGATGCTGCCGTCCTGCCTGGAAAAGCGGGTCCCCCGGGCATAGCTTGAGCACACCGCTGGGCCGTTTGGAAGGAAGGTGAGCGGGGAGCGTGTGCGTGCGTGGCTTCTGCGAGGCTTCGCAGACCTGCAGCAGAGCCCCGCGCTTCTCTGAGGTTGCAAACCAGACAGAACCACGGGTGGCAGGAGACGGTTCTCCCCAGAAAAGGGGAGGACGCCCGGGATGTAAAGGAATCCATTTCAGGTTGGCAGGAAGGAGCACCATGCGGGCCCAGGGAAGACTGTTTGCAGGTTAGGGGCCCCGTGAGTGCCTCTCCTCTTAGAGAGGCAGTAGTGGTTTGGGATGGGGTTTGTGGCCGGCCGGCCCAGGGGAGCTCTGATTCGGTGGCGGGGATGGCCTGTTCCCCTGGCCGGCTGGGTCTGGAATGTGTTTTCACAGTTAGGAGTGGCCGTGAAGGGAGCCGGTCACACACTGCCCGGATAAATGCCCTGGACAGGACGGGCGTGAGCTGGGGCGTCGGCTAGGAGAGGTGCCGTGCTGTGGTGTTTGTGTGGGCTGTCCGGGCACGGCCCTGCCGTGTGCCCCAGTGCCCTTCGTCGCAGCGTGCTGCGCCTCGCCCGGGGACAGGAGGGATCACCTGGAGTCCTGGAGTCCCAGCTCTGAGACGCTGGGCCCCCGCGGTGGGCACCTCCCTTCCTGGAGAGGCGGGTCCCCTCAGACTTCCCGTTGGAATGTTCCACTCCTGCATTTTTTTCCCCTCCTACTCCGTGTTTCTCCAAGAATTTACAGCCTGCCTTGTTTCTAGAGAACGTTCTCCCAGAGCTCATCTGGGCTCCGGAGGGAGCGAATTCCATGCCGGCTTGGCAGGAGACGCGTTCCTGCCTTGTGGTTTCGGGAGCGGGGGGGTGGTGGCTCTGAGTTGGGGGCCCCAGGCAGCGCTCACTGTCAAGGTAAGAAGGCACACCACGGGGAGCCCCGTCCCAGGAGGCAGGTAATTCTGGGCCTCAGGGGAGGAGCCGGGTATCCTGGTCCAGAGGGCAGGCCCTGCCTTCATGGCCGTGCAATTCTGGCATCTTCTGCTTTTGGTAGAACAGAAGCCGGGGCACAGGGTAGGGGGTGGCTTTCCTGTTACTCTGTGATCTGTCAGAGTCGCTGCATGGTCACTGCGTGTCTGCTTTTGGGGATGAGAGGTTGTGTTCTCAGAGACCTAAGCGTGGTCGCTGCTCGTAGCTCTGGATTTACTCTGGAAGGAGAAATAATTTGATATGAATGCAGGGCAGTCTTTAATCAGCACAGGGGCGGAATCCTGTTGGAGTAAAAGAAAAGCAAACCTGGTTTCAGGAGCGGTTTGTAGGGGTGCAGTTACACGTGCCCGAGAGGAGAGAGAGATCTCTGAGTGACCTGGTGAGATAATGCCCCTCCACCTGAAGGATCCCCCCCCCCCACCGGCTCCTGCTGGGCACTTGTGAAAAGTGGGGCCTCAGGTCTCAGTCCCCACGGCCCCCTGAGGGTAGGAGGCATCCCGGGGACACCCGCGTCTCCCCGTCTGGTCCCATCCCCCTTCCGGCGCCTTGCTGGGGGACAGAGTTCTCTGGGTCTCAGAGGCTGGGACCTGGGTGCACCCTCTGCATGACACAACGGGCACCGAGACACTGGCCCAATGCCGAAGGTCTGGACGCAGGTCGGTGTCCCTGCAGGGTCCATTCTCAGAATAGCAAGCTGGGCCGTCCACACTGCTGCTGCATCTCCATCTGTGTGCCAGAGCCTAGGTAGCAGGTGCAGGAGACACGGTCTCTACCCACCCCCGCCGGGGTCCGGAGGTGCAGACTGAAGGCTCCAGGGTTGTGCTGGAAGGTCCACTGGAGCCAGGGTGACTGTCACGCAGCTGCTGAGCCCCTTGGACATCGTGGTTCTTCAGCGGCGAGTTCTACGCCTTCCAGGGCTCGTGCTGAGCTAACAGGGTGGCGGAGAGGCCCCGGGAACCTCCTCCCGCTTAGGGCGGCCACTTGTGTCCTCTGTACCATTAAGGACCCCAAGGAGCTTGGGGTGGCGGCTGGGTCCCAGGGCCAGGCTGTGGGATGTGCAGGACAGTTGAAGCCTGCCTGGTGGCCTGGGTCAGGTCAGACCGTGACTTCGGGAGCATTGGGGGATGTTATTTTAAAAAACCATCTTCTTCGCTGTTCTGTGAAGAATCCGTCTTTCAGCTCAGTTCCCAAAAGGGTACGGTTGGTTGAGCTGAATTCCAGGCACTCATTGATGGGACTAGCTCCTGCTCCCCAGGCTCTGGGCCCAGAGAACACAGACACAGGTGGTAGGGGATCCCGGAATCGGTCACCGGGACAGGGAGGGGACAGTGTTCGCCCTGGGCCTACGTGTGACACTGTGTCTGTGGTGGTCTCACTGGACAGTCCCATGATCCCAGAGCGGCTCTCCTCCAACTCGCCCTTGCTCTCCCTCCCCCTCGCCGGGTCAGTTCTCCGCAGATAAGGAAAGTGAGGTCAGAGGGGCTGAGTAACTCACCCAAGGTCACACAGCTGCGGTCAGGATTTTTAATCAGGATTGGAACCCAGATGGATTGTGGAAGGGAGTGAAAGTGTGCTCATAATCCACTCCCGTGGAAAAGTCCACACGGACTCTGTGGCACAGAGGGGGGCACAGAGGGGCCCCAGGGACCGCCACCCCAAGGGGAGGAGAGTTCTGGCCACATCACGGGGCCTGGGAGCAGGAAGGAAAGGCCTAGAAGAGAGGGAGGAGGGGGAGGGAGCCACAGCAGGGTGGACGCAGTGCACTGAGTCTCCTTTCCTTCTTGACTTCACACGACGGGGGTTTTGATCGCGGGGTACTTTACGTACGGTAAAATGTACTGAGCTTAGTGTGCTGTTCAAGTTTGCCTTTCTTTCTACGAAGCTCCCACCACAGTCAAGATACAGGATGTTTCTGTGTCGCCAATCACCCCTGGGGCCCCTCCGTACCTCCCCTTGAGGGCCTTTATCCCAGAAGGCCATGGGGGGCCGGTTGTGATGTTCCTTCTTCCTTGCTGGGAAGCCGTGAGAACCGTGGGCTGTGGGGACATGGTGCTGAAGCGGTCGGTCTGGCTGGGTGGCCGGAGCGAGTCACGTGGAGGGTGACCGGAACACGTCCCCTGGGTCCCGCCAGAGGCAGCTGTGACCCTCCGAGTGCAGAGAAATGGCCAATCAGGTGCGTCCTGGCAGGCGGACTTCCCTTTCTCGGGGGTGGGGGGTCCTGTCCCCAGCGGCTGTGGGCACAGCGGGAGGGGGCAGGTCATGATTCTGAGCACAGAGACACACAGTCTGCCTGGGTGCCCACTGCCCTGCAGCCTGGGAAAGGGACACAGAACCTGGCACCAGCCCAGCGGCCTGAAGCACCAGGAGGCACGTCAGGAGTTAGGGAGGAAAGCACACTGTCCGGGCGGTTGCCGAGGAGGGAGTGGGGTGTGTGTGTGTGGAAATTGCAGAGAAAACATTCCGGCAAATTCCTCTCCAAAATTAAGTTGTTAATTCCACAGAAGCGGTTGGTCACCTCTGGAAGTTCAGTGTTTTAAAATACCGGGCGGCAGGAACCTGGGGTGGGTCCGAGGTCGGTGGAGTCCCAGATGCTCTGCCCCCGTTCCGGAGGCCTGTTTTTGTCTGAAACATCTGCACAGCCTCTCCGAGCCTCTGTTTTCTCATCTGCAAAATGGGGTTTCCAATTCCTGCCTCACAGCATCGCTCTGGGGATTAAGTGAGACCCATCCCGGGGGTGTCACAGAGCCCAGGCACGAAGAGCCTTTGCCTTCAGAATGTCATCCTGATGCCATGGCGATTTCGGGAAAGGGCATCCCCACTTCTCTGTTCCCCTGAAGGCATAGCCACGTCTGGGCATGCACCTTCTCGCATCCTGCTCCCCCCTTCTGCCCCTGTCGGCCTGTCGGATGCCTGAGATGTGCCCGCTGCTCCTTCACCTCCTGCTTCTCCCCCCTGTAGCCCGGACTGAGTGCGGAAGGGAGTCCCCTGACCCTTCCTCCTCCTTCTCTGTTGGTCGCCGCCGGCAGCCATCAAGTGCGTGGGGCCCTCCGGTGAACATTCCCCCAGGGCGCTTTCTCCGTTTTCTCCAATGAGGACTCATGGGGAGCACCCTGTTCTCTCTTTTGAAATGAAACTTGAGCTTTCTTTTTTTAAAGTTTATTTATTCATTTTGAGAGAAAGCGGGGGAGGAGCAGAGAGAGAAAGAGAGAGAGAGAATCCCAAGCAGGCTCTGGGATGCCCGTGCAGAGCCCAACGCGGGGCTCGATCCCACGAACCATGAGGTCATGACCTGAGCTGAAGTCTAGAGTCGGACGCTTAACGGGCTTGAACAAACCTGACACAAGAATAGAACGTAAGATTCAGGGTCAGTATGTGGAAAAAAGAAAGGAATCCAGGTCGCTATATAAGTCCGTCGGGTTTGTTCTTTGTTTTGAGTGGACTTTTGTTGGAAGCGGGGCCCCGGGACAGCGGCCCATCCTGCCCATCATTTCTGTGCCTTTTTGGGGGCTGAGTGGTCCGTGTCTGGGAGAAGATTCCGCTGTTCCCTTTGGCTGATTTTTAACACACCTGTGAGCACAGGTGGGTGTTGCTTAATGTGTGTTCAGCCAGCATGGGAAGGTATGTTCTCCTCTGTTTTGGTTTGTTTTTGGTTTTACCCAGGTTCTTGCATTACTTGTGAAATGTTTTTTGAGTGCCTCTTTCCCTCTTTGTAGGAAAGCCCCCTTCCCAGGGCAGGTGGGGGTGGGCAGGGCCGGGGTGGGGTCCCAGCCTGTTCTGTGTTTTCTTCCTTCTTGTTCTTTTCCAGATGATAAACCGCCCTGCTGTGTCATTCAGCCCTAATCAGAGCTGAATTATTGTGTGTTTGATTTTTAACTAGGCCCTGGGGGTGGGGAAATCATTACCAGGCAACTCCCAGGCCTCCTGTGGAAAGGAGCCTGGGGTTCCGGCAGGAGGGGTGGGGGCAGCTCGAAGGGAAAGGTGACAGGAGAGGGGGGAACGGCTTGGGGGGAGTTGGCTGGTCCCGGGCTGGACCAGTGAAGGCAGTGAGTCTGTATGCCCAGCTGCAAAGCTCCGAGCACAGGGGCACTGAACAGGTGCCGTCCCCATCGGCCTCTACCTTCTGGGATCAGGGTTTTCCCTGGCGGAACCAGGATCAGTCAGATTCCCTTTGAGCTGGAAACACAAAGTTAAAACGAATTGTTGAACTGTATAAAAAGATGCCCCGGGGGCAGAAGAAGCCACTGGCTGCACCTTCCAGAATCTCCGTCCTGAGCCACATACCCACCCCCAGGGGCCGCTTCTAGTGTCCAGTTCCCAGATGGTGCTGAACTTGAAGCCTGGCGCCTCCTTCCCTCGAGTGGCTGCGTCCTTCTTGACCCTGGGCCCAGCCACACCTGCACAAGGGACCTGGGACCACAGCTGGAGTTCTGGGCTGCATCTGGGCCCTGGATAACACTTTGCACTTTTCTTTTCCAGACCCGGGCTGCATCATAAGGGGCCCTATGCCATCCTCAAGTACGGGCATCCTTAACAGTGGCGTGAGGCCTCTGGGGGCTCTGCACAAGGGGGTGGGGCCCGAGTTAGTGTTTTGGGGAGGGCTGGGTGGGTGGCCACGCAAGCCCCTGGCGTTGGGCTCCCAACCGGGAGGCTTTTCACTACCCATGCCCTGCTGTTTTCATGCTGGGTCTCTGGAAACACGACAGCAGCCCCGTGTAGGTGACGTGGGGCTTTTCCGTGTGCGGTGCAGAAGCCAGAGGTGGGCCGTGAACCTGTGGGAAGACGTGGCTTATGGGGAAGCCTGCAGGCAGGGCAGCGGGGGAGGCGGGAAGTGCAGAGACACAGTGCCATTGTTAATGCACCCACTGTATGCCAGGGCTGTGCCCTCCTCATGGTCGTGCCCTGTCCTGTGGCCCCCGACTGACTCCTCTGCCTGCCCAGAGACACAGTGGGCCACAATGTGTTTTCTTTGATGTCTTGGAGCCTCGGATCGGGTGCCCTCAGGTACTTCTTCAGCTTTGCTCTGTAGCGTGGGGAGACCAGCCAGCAGCGTGACTACTGTCCTGGGCCAGGCTCACGGGGTCCAGGGGGCTGGGGGGGGTCCGGTGGGGGGGGGCGCCGCTGCTGGGAGGTGGGGAACCCAGGCTGCAGCCACGTCTGCCTTCACACCCTGCTGCTGTGTGTTTGTCTTGGCCTAGTTAGTGGTTTTCAGCTCTTGCCCACAGAGATGGTGGAACTTTCCAGAATAGCTCCCCAGTTTTTCTTGCATGAGAACATAATAGAGCATTGAGTCTCTTGGTTGCTTGGTGCCCACTGGGTACCAGGATCTGTTCCCTAATTTTGTGGATACCACCAGGAGCAAAAACCCCCAAGGCCTCCCAGAGCTCGTGTTGTGGTGGGGGGCACAGACAGTAAATAATATGTGTGCACACCTACAACGTGTTTGTAGGTAGTTGTACCACAGACAAACAGAGGAAGCCCCCTACCCCAGGGGAAAGGATGGTCAGGGAAGCTCTGCTGAGGAGAGGAGGGAACGAGCCGGGATGGAGAGCAATGGAGGCAAAGAACAGCATGAGCAAAGGCCCTGGGGCAGGGGCAGGTGTGTGCCTGCTGTGGTCTAGGAGCAGCGGGGGGGGGGGGGGGGGGGGGGACAGGGAGGGACTCCTGGGCTCTGTCCACCTGGGACAGACCTCTTTCTGCCTGCTGATGATAGCTTACTGGCCCCCTGTGTTGTTCTCTCCCATAACCGCCCTAAAAGATAGGGATAATGAGTCTATTTTGTAAATGAGGAGCCAGGGGCTTGAACAGAGAGTGAGCCGAATGCAGGAGCATAAATGCGGATCGGGACTCCCATCTCAAGGCTGCAGGGTAACAGGGACATCTTGTTCCTTCAAGTGAAAAACCTGTCCAGATGCTTGTAGAAGTGCTAGCCCTTGGCCAGAGTACAGGGTGGGGGTGTGGGGGCCCGAGGCCCCTCCCCTTCTCCTCGCCCCACAGCCAACTCCCCCGCCCCCAGATCACAAGTGGGTGTGTCTGTGGGCACATCTGGACAGTCCCCAGAGCTCCTGGGCCTTTGGGAAGACCCGAGCTCCGACAGAGGGATCCCCAGGTTTGGGCAGGTCGGTCTTGGGGCTGTGCTGCTTCCTGTTCCTTTCCCGAAGATGGGACATGGGTCTTGCAACCTGCGCGTGTGGTAGGACGTTTAGGCGGAAGCCCGTGGTGCCATATGTCTGCATCCTGTCCACACTGTGGGTGGGAAGGTCCCTGAGCCCCCTGGGGGCTACGGATCCAATGTCCTAAGTGCTGGGTCTCACACAGAGCCAGTGTGGGGTCATAATGCGTTTGCTATTGTCTTGAGATGGCTACTGAGGGTAGGGCTGAGGGTACTGAGGGTAACTGGGGACTCCTCGGCCCAGGGCATTTCGGGTCCTGTACCCGTCACGCAGACCCTTCCTTGTGGACCATTCCTGGCCTGGGGTTGGCCAAGGGGTTCTAACTCAGAACAATCACTGGAAGAAATTTTGTACCATTCATTCTTGGCTTCCTCTTTTAATTTTAATTTTTTTAACTTTTTAGTTTTTTAATTTTATTAAAAAATGTTTTTAGTGTTTATTCATTTTTGAGAGAGAGAGAGAGAGAGAGTCAGAGACAGAGCATGAGTGGGGGAGGGGCAGAGAGAGAGGGAGACACGGAATCCGAAGCAGGCTCCAGGCTCCGAGCCGATGCGGGGCTCAAACCCACGAACCGTGAGATCATGACCTGAGCTGAAGTCGGAGGCTTGACCGACTGAGCCACCCAGGCGCCACTCTTGGCTTCCTTTAAAAAGTCATTGCGCCTGTGCGTTTATTTGAGATTTAGGGAGAAGGATGTGGAAGTCACGGATGCACAGTTCTGGCAGGTGGGACGCGCTTCTAGAATTCGTGACGGCCACCTGCCTGTGCTGCCCAGTGGTTTGTGCTCTGGCCAGACACCCGCCGGCCAGGCCTGCTTGGACCCCTCTGTCCGTCGACGCGGCGGGGTCTGAGATTCGTACAGAGCTGCCTCCGGCCTCACGGGGAGGGAAGGCGCGTGCTCCGTGGGTCTCGCAGGGGCTGATGCCTCCCGGCGCCAGAGGGGCTCCCATGGAAGCCAAAGTGAATGCGTGTTTTCTTAGGCCAGTGAAGCCCCTCATCTGCGCTCTGTGTCTCCTCACCCTCACGTCAAGCCTGCATGTAGAATACACCCTCATTTGCAGCCGGGGGAGCACGGGCCATGGGAACACGGGCCCTGCACGAGTCCAGCCGCATGTCGGAGCGTGACCCAGGCACTTCCGTGGTCGCGGGCACCCAGCCCACCAGGCCGGGAGCCGGATCTCAGGGCGGGTTTCTCCAGAGGCCCAGTCGCCCCTGGATGTGGTGGCTCCCAGGTGCCTAGAGCGCGGGTGCAGCCCTCAGCAGCTGCCTCGCTCTGGTGTCCCTGCCGTGTCCCAGGGGGCAAGAGGGTGTGGACACCGGCTCGCCCAGGACCCCGCTCTGCGCCTGCCCCGTTCGTAGTTAATAATAGTAGCGGGGGGTCCGCTCTTCCTGCCCTGATGTGAGGCCTCATCTGTGTTTCCTGACTGTCCTGCCAGGCAGAGGGAGGTCAGTGCACGAAGATTCGCTTCACCCTCCCGGTGGAAGGACACCACTCCGTGGGGCAGTCCCGACAGGCCCCTGTCTGTCTCTCCCCACCGAGGGCCGGCCGGCCCCTGTGTCCCGTGCACGATGGGTTCTCGCCTCCTGATGATTTGCAGGCTCGGCCGTGCTCAGGGTTCAGGCTCGTGACAAAATTAACTCCCAGTCCTCCAGACAGGATGACTCCTAAGCTTGGAGAATCTGGAAAATTCTCTAAGTGATGGCTCCTTTTGCGTAAAAAGGTAGAAAGGGTTCTGGGGCCTGAAGCTGCTAGAATTGCTTGGGCTGGTACTCGCTCTGCCGGTGTGGGGGGGGGGGAATGCAGAATTTTGGGGTCCCGGAGGAGTACTTGTCCCTAATTACAGCACATTGTCTGTTACAGGTTCGTCTTTTGGTTCAGGCAGGTGCACATGTGCATCCGGGAGCCTGAAGGACGCTTTCAGCCTTGACTCACAGCCGGTCTCCGTTTTCTCCCCCAGTGCCGCACACGCAGGGCCCGGTCGATGGCAGCCTGTATGCCAAGGTGAGGAAGAAGAGTGCCTCAGATCCCGGCGTCCCAGGCGGGGCCCCGGCCGTCCCCGCCACCACCAGCCCAGACCACGGTGACCACACCCTGTCCGTCAGCAGCGACTCTGGCCACTCCACCGCCTCCGTCAGGACCGACAGGACGGAGGAGCGGCTGGCTGCGGGCCCCAGGCGGGGCCTCAGCCCCCAGGAGAAGGCCGAGCTGGACCAGCTGCTCAGCGGCTTTGGCCTGGAAGATTCCGGAAGCCCCCTCAAGGATATGACCGATGCTCCCAGCAAGCACAGCGGCACACGCCACGTCGTGCCGGCTCAGGTGCACGTGAACGGAGACGCCGCGCTCAAGGAGCGGGAGACGGACATCCTGGACGACGACATGCCCGGCCACGACCTGCACAGCGTGGACAGTATCGGGACCCTGTCGTCCTCGGAGGGACACCAGTCGGCCCACCTGGGCCCCTTCGCCTGCTACCAGAGCAGCCAGAACTCCCTCCTGTCCGACGGCTTTGGCAGCAGTGCTGGCGAAGATGCGCACGGTGGCCTCGCCCCCGACCTGAGCCTTGGAGTGGATGCCCCGTTCGAGCGGGAGCGGGCTTTCGGGATCCGAGAGGCCAAGCAGCCGCCCCCGGCGTTGCGGAGGCCCTCCGTGTCTGCGCAGACGCAGGCCTACGGGCAGAGCGGCTACTCCACACACACCTGGGTGTGCCAGCAGCAGATTGTGGCCGCCCAGCAGTACAGCTTTGCTCCTGATGGGGAGGCCAGGCTCGTCGGCCGTGGCCCGGAGGACGGGTCCGGCCTGCTGCAGGCCCAGCCCCGGGTTCCGGTCACCCCCACCCGGGGGACCGGCAGCAGAATGGCCCCGCAGAGGAGCGTGGGCCCCGGGCCCCACCTCCCCGATGCACAGCGGCCCCCTCCCGGCAAAGCCTTCAAGCCCAGGTTTCCAGACGTCAGGGTCGTGAACGGGACTGGACTGGAGCCCGGCGCGGACCCCTCCCCGGGCTCGCCCACCCTGGACATCGACCAGTCCATCGAGCAGCTCAACAGGCTCATCTTGGAGCTGGACCCTACCTTTGAGCCCGTCCCCACCCACATGAACACGCCGGGCATCCAGGCCAACGGCCCCATGCCACCCGACAGCCTGGGAGGCAGGCTGTGGGACACGGGAGAGGGCCCCGGCAGGGCCCCGGTGCGGCAAGGTGAGCGGGCGGTTGCACACTGCGTTCATGCGTGCCTTTACAGAACGGGGCCTCGCGTGCTGGGCTCTTTTCTGGGTCTGGGGGAGGCCCGCAGGGAGGACAGTCGCGCCCCTGGGCACGACCATGTGGGGACAGGTCAGCAAGTGCACAGTGCCGAGCTGGCTTTGCTGGGAGCAGAGGGCTGCTCATGGCCAGGCCCAGAGGGTGGGGGGCTCGGGCATAGGGAAGGATGGAGGGAGGGGCGGGTTCCAGGCAGTCGGGGATGAGGGGATCCGGGCACCGTCTCTATGCGCCCCTGCTGCTGTGGGGCCACGCTGACTCCAGGAGGCTAGGGCTGTGGGGTCCTGAGCCCCGGGACGTGTGGTGCAGGGACCAGGGCGGGGCCTTGCTGTCCTGCTGTGGGGCCTGGAAGGCTGGGGTGGCTGTAGCAGACAGGCGGTGACCTCGGGGTGTGTGGCTTCGTGAACGTAGGGACAGGTGTTGGGACGGGGTCTGTGACTTGTTCTCCGTGTCTGGGTGGCATAGAGCTGGGGGCCGCGGAGAGCTGGCGGGTCAGCCTGGGAGGGCAGCCAGCGGGCAGCGGTGCTGGGATGGAGGGAGGCTGTGAGGGGCAGGGAGCTGCGTGTGGAGGCTGCGGGGAGTCCGGCCGGGCGTCCAAGCCTGCGTGCCACCAACGTCCGGGGAGGCCGAGGAGAAGACGCCCGGCCGGGCTCAGGCAGGGTCTGGACCCAGCGCCCCCTCAAGAGCATGGTGTCTACGCGAGGCCAGGCCGTCCTGCGCTGGTATGTCAGCAGGCTCCCTGGGTCCCTGCTGTAAGCGAAGACGGGAGTCACAAAGCGGGGGACACTCTCACCTCCTCGTCCTTCTGTGTGTGGGCCCGAGGGCCACCTGTCCTGCTGAGCCGGTCACACCGATGGCGACCTTGCCGCTCTCTGGCGTTGCTCTCTGGACCCCCTTCCTCTCCCTCAGGCCCCTTTGCCGCCTGGATGGATTCCCGTCTTATGGTTGAGGTTTGGGAGGCGTCGAGAGATGAAGTGATCTGTCCAGCGTCCCCTGCAGTAGAGCAGGAATAGGTCCCTGCCCCCAGGCGCTCTGCCTGCTTCTGAGGAGGATGGTGGTGATGGAGATGATGACAATGGTGACGAAGGTAGTAATGGAGGAGATGGTGGGACTGATGATCACCAGGGTGATACTGGCGTTGTTCGCGACGATGGTTAACAGAGAGAGTAAGCACTGTCACTCTGAGTGCTCATGCTGTTCCAGGTGTTATGTTTGAGCTTCCCTGCATCACCTGTGATCTCGGCACCTACCATGGCAGGTGCACAGAGCTACTGTCTGTCTGACCCTGCATCGCATGGCTGAGCTCTTCTCCCGCTAAACTCCTGACCCCACCACGAGCCAGGAAACCCCTTTGTGTCCCGGCAGGGGGATGTGGGGTGTGGTGCACAGCAGGGGGGTGTGGTGCTGGCGGAAAAGTGGACGGCTCTGCCGAGTTGGGCCCTTCAGGAGGTTCATCACAGGGCAGTGTGGGGAGCCTGGCCCCCATCCAGAGCTTTCTGACGAAAGCTTTGACCTGGTGAAACGGGGTGGGGGGGAGTTGGGTTCCGTGGTGTTTGCTCCCTCTGTACCTCTGTGGCTCCCTCGTGCTGGTCTGACTCCCTGGCTGTGGCTGACGTCTGTGCGCCCCTCCCTGCAGCCCAGTTAGGCGGTTTCTTGGGTCACATCCGTTAAGTGGGAGAGACGTCACCTGATGACACCAGGTAACCGAAGAAATGACTCAGTCTGCGAAATTTGTGGTCCCGCCGACGGCAGACAGTGGGCTCTGTTTTTCCCGGACCTCAAGGGCTCCTTGCTTCGTGTTGCCGAATACTTTGTTCGTGTTACGTCAACCCCCAGCCCACGATTACAGGACCCTGGCAGGCCCCCATCCTGCGGGCGGGCCTCACTGCCGGCATCTTCATGTGCTTCCACAGATGAGGGTGTCTGTCGCTCTAATACTCCCAAGTCAGGGGACCTGTTTATACTGAGGGGAATTCAGAGCAGTGAGAAGCAGCCACTTGCAACGATCGATTGTGGAAGGCCCATCCGTTTAAGTTACGCGTTCAACCCCAAAGCGAAGGGATCCGCTGTGGGATCGTGAGGGTTTGCTGGTGCTCAGAAAGCAGCTTGAACCCGTGGCCCTGCACACCTTGTTTCCTGTGGGAGAGACCCGCCGACCTGCCACTGCCCAGGGTCACCCCAGCGCCAGGATGGCTGCCTCTGAGCATGTCTGCGGGGCAGGGGGCCCTGGGTGGGAGCCTGGCAGTGAGGCCTGCCCTGTGGAGATGTCGGAGGGAAGGCCGCAGCTCCTACCCCGATACCGGGTATTAGGAGAAATGGAAGAGCCCGTGGCATTTTGGCGTAGGAGCCCCCGGAACGCCCGAGACCCCCTGCGTCCATGGCAAGTCTCCAAAGCCCTGAGTTTAGTAACTTGCGAAGTGCACATCCCAGCCGAGCCCATAGCCATCAGCAGTCAGGCCGGCCCCAGCCCCTGGCTTGTTTTCTGACTCCATGTGTTGGCCTGTGCCAGGTATTTCGTGCGTGGAATCGTACAACGTGTGGCCTGCCGTGTCTGATTGCTTTCACGGGCGTCCGCTTTTCCACGCTCCTCCGTGGTGTGGCGTATGTTAGAGCTTCGTTGCCGCGTGGGGCTGAATGGTACTCCCCTGTGTGGTTGGGCCACATCACGTGTCTCCACTCATCCGAGCGCGGGGGGCTGCCGTGAATAGTGCTGCCGGGAACAACCACATACAGGTATCAGTCGGGATGTTTTCAGTTCTTGAGTCGAACTTCCAGGCCACGTGGCAATTTGTTGTTTATCATGTCTTGGGGACCATCCCCTCAGATGTTTGAAAGTTTGCCTTGGAGACCCTATGGGCTCTGATGTGGTAGAAGCAGCTGGTCCGCACAGGTGTGATGGCCCCAGGCACCCTCACTTTCGGACAGGTGCCAGTTTATTTTTCAGTCCGTGGATAGAGGGCGGTGAGATCCTCTCTCACGGGGTAGGGAGGTCGTGACGTCTGAGCAGGGACGGCCCCGGGAGTGTCCCAGCTCCTGCTTCTGTTCAGAAGTCTCCTTCCAGCCCAGCAGCCAGGACCTGCCTGCACGTCCACTGAGGGCGGCCCTGCAGGTGGACAGCTCTGGCAACCGTCCTCCGTCAACGCCAAAACTGCTAAAAATGGAGATGACATGTCTGAAGAGACCATTTGGGGAGGGGAAGGATCATTCAAAAGGAAGATAAATTCAAATAAGCAAAAAAGGGAACCGAAGCCAGGCCCTAGCCTTTGCTGATGGTGTCTTGAGTGTAAAAGTCCCGTGTGAGGGGCGCCTGGGTGGCTCCGTCGGTTGAGCGTCCGACTTCGGCTCAGGTCATGATCTCACGGTTCATGGGTTCGAGCCCCGCGTCGGGCTCTGTGCTGACAGCTCGGAGCCTGGAACCTGCTCCCGGCTCCGTGTCTTCCTCTCTGTCTGCCCCTCCCCTGCTCATGCTCTGTCTCTCTCTCTCTCTCTCTCTCTCTCTCTCTCAAAAATAAACAAATATTAAAATAAAAGTCAGGGGCGCCTGGGTGGCTCAGTCAATTGAGCATCCAACTTCGGCTCAGGGCATGATCTCGTGGTTTGTGAGTTCGAGCCCCGCGTCGGGCTCTGTGCTGACAGCTCAGAGCCTGGAGCCTGCTTCGGATTCTGCGTCTCCCTCTCTTTCTGTTTCTCCCCTGCTCGTGTGCTCTCTCTTTCTCTCTCCCTGTCTCTCAAAAACAAAGATTAAGAAAAAAAATTGAAAGTCCCGTGTGAGTCGAGGCGCGATCTCGCCTTTTGGTGGCTCTCTGGCTTCCCCCATATGTGCTTGAGGTCCTAGCTTAGGGCAGTGAAACATGCGAGGTGTGTTGCTCAAGTTTCTCATACTGGAAGGAGAGACTTCCTAGCTTTTCGGACTTACCGTTTCCCTTTTGAGCAGGCCGTTTTGCAAGCAGCGCTAGCTAGCTGACCGAGCACTTCAGTGTGTCCGGTGAAAAGGCCTTTCAGTGTTGCAATGCAGAGAGACAGGCTTGCCTCACTTGGCCTCTTAGCATTCTTCTGCCAGTGACGGCCCGTTCCCGTGGGCTCTCCTGAGTCTGGGCTGGGGTCACAGACGGTGGAGACAGCCCCAGAAGCAGAGGTCTGTGCTGCTGAAGGCCGTCCGTGCTGTGGTCCTGCGTGGTCATCAGTGTTAGGAATTTTTTTCTTTTAATTTAAAAATCTTTAATTTTAAATTTTAATTTAAAAATTGTTTTAAGTTTTATTCTGAGAGAGAGACAGAGAGAGGGAGCAGACAAGGAGCAGAGAGAGAGAGAAAGAGAATCCCAAGCAGGCTCCACGCTGTCAGCACAGAGCCAGACGTGCGGGGCTGGAACTCACAAACCACAAGATCTGGACCTGAGCCAAAACCGAGTCGCATGCTTATGGGACCGAGCCCCCCAGGCGCCCCATCACTAGGCCTTTCTAACAAACGCCTCTTAGATCTGGCCAGCCAATCCCTGTTTCCGTTTAGGCAGAAATAAAGCTCGCCGTGTCCTCCTGGAAACTTTCAGCTAGGAAGGGTGGGCCTTTCACTGTCATGCTGCCCCTTGACCTCTCCCACTGTCTTCTGGAGGAGGTGGGTGCGTTTAGCTGAATGAGCTGAAGTCCGGAGGCGGAGGCCTCAAGCACACCGTGGGGCGGTGTTTGGACTTTGTTTGTTTTCACTCCTAAGAATGCACGGGAGTTTCCAGAACCCGCTGTGCAGGCCTGGTGACGCAGGGCTTCACTCTTCTCTGCTTGTATAAAGACAAATAAATAGCTTGAGGGCACCTCGCCTTCTGCCGGCCCAGATGGGAGATAAAGGTGCTGTTCTAGAAGGTCATGGGTTTCTGTCTGCTCTAGAGCAGGAGCATGGCTACTTTCTGCCCCTAAAGGGCCAGGTTGAGTTGACCGGGGTTGTGACGGGGGCATCAGAATTACCCTAAGCGCTCCCCACCTGCACGACTCCAGTGTGAATCCGGGCTCGACCGACCCCAGCCTCGGTTCTCAGCCTGGTTGTGTGTTGGTGACACCGGGAGGTTCTAATCTGGGCCCCCCTCCCCACAGGCTGCACGGGAAAGGCGGGGAGGTCTGTATGCCTAGAATTTTAGTGCGATTCTAATATGCAGCCGGGTTTGCGAACGGCTGTTTTAGATTTGTGGTTCTAACTGGGCGTGGGTCCCAGTCCCCGGAGGGCTGACCCAGTGCTGGGTGAGGCGGGAGAACCCCGCCCGCAGGTGACTCCCCTACCGCCCAGGTCTCCAGCCCTGCTGTGGAGTTTGGAGGATGGAGGGGGTCCCACGCCAGGGACCAGGGTGGTGAGTCCTCCTTCCTGTCACAGTATTTATTTCAGTGGGACAGAGGAGGGGCTGTGACCCCACACTGTAGGATCTCAAGTCCTTCGTAGACCCGAACAGATGGCCCCCGTGGGGTGGTGCAGGGAGGGTATGGGTGGGTTCTGAGTTACCGAGGGTGATGTTATTGCCCACCTTCTGGTGGTGAGTGGTGTAAGTTGCATCCGCCGTAGACTGAGTGACTGGGTGTGCGGGGGCTGAGGCCACCTATCGTCCTGTGTGCATGGCCCAGTCCCAGCGGGGCTCCGTCATTACGTGTCCCCTGAATGCCTGAAGGACCCAGCGTTGCTTGAGTCTCAGGCTCAGCGAGCTCCTGCATCCCTTAGTGAGCCTGAGCCTCCTCAAGCCTGGCCGAGGCCCAAGTGACACCTGAACAGTCCAGGGTGTGACCCCAGTACCTCCCCCCTCCCCGGGAATAAAGTCAAATTGCAAACATGAGACATACTGGTGTTTGGGAATGGCAAGGAGGGGGTCTCCCGGGGACACCTGCCCCACCTTAAGCCTGGGAAGTAGTGTCCGGTGGCGGGAGGAAAGGAGACCAGCCTGAAGACATGTGCATGCCCAGCACGGGGACCACAGGGATTGGCGGCGTCCAATTGTGTGACCATCGCGTGGCGGGCCACATGCCGCATGTGGGCAGAAGAAGCAGGTCCCCGGGTGGGGCAGGCTCACAGCAGCCGGTAAAGGAGGAGCCCTCTGACCCGCCCTCTGTGGACATCACACTGAGAACGTGATCAGGGCTGGTGGGCGGATGTGCAGGTCCCCAGAGATTTTCATAGAACCCCCCCCCCCCCCCCGCGGCCCTGGACTGCCGTGTTTTCTGCATCCATTCCAGCATCCTGCGTGACCCTGCAGGGCTGGTGAGGTCCCGGCGCCTTGGCTACTGGCTGGGAAGTGGCAGGAAGCAGGTGAATCTTAGTGTGGGGGCGGGGCGGGGCAGGGCGGGGGATCTGAACGGGGATGTAGGGCTGGGACAGGGCAGGGGGTGCGTGGGGACAGCAGGTGCCCAGGGGCCCAGAGAGGGATCCTTCTCAGAGCTGACCCCTCCCCGTGGGGGACTGAGCCCACCTGCTGGTGTTCCTGGCATGCAGCTTTAGCTCAGAGAGTCTCTCCTGCCTTCATTCGGTCTCTCGTTTTCTCCTTTCCCTGGATTTGACTTCTTCACTGGAAAGGAAAAACGTGGGCACCACCGGGGTGATGGCGCAGGTTCTTCATACAGTTCGGGAGTAGGTGTGCGGCATTTCGTTATGCAAGTCAAGTCCAAGGGAGGCCCTCCCGGCAGGTGGGCAGGCCTGCCTTCCAGTTTGCCCAATGACCGAAGGGCGGGCCGCCTGTGTGTCCGCCTCTGGGGACACTGTCCTGCCCTCGCTGGGCTGTGCGCCCCCCACGAGCCCCGCCCCCCAGACGTGGCGCAGACTCAGGCTCTGGCCCTAAGCAGAGAGACAGTCACCCCGGCACCGAATCGGTTCTGCCAGCGGGAGAGCCACAGAGACGCATCGGGGTGTGGGAATCGGCACACAGGACCTGGCGGAGCGGAAGGAAACCTTCCTCCTGGGAGACCATCTGCGTCTTATTTTTCTGGCTTTGAAAGTAATACATATCAGGGGCACCTGGGTAGCTCCGTCGGTTAAGTGTATGACTCTTGGTTTTGGCTCAAGTCACGATCTCATGGTTGGGGGGTTCGAGCCCCACATTGGGCTCTGTGCTGACAGAGCAGAGCCTGCTTGGGATCCTCTCTCTCTCCCTCTCTCTCTCTCTCTCTGCCCACACCCTGCTTGTGCTCATGCACTCTCAAAATAAATAAATAAATATTAAAAAGTAATACATGTCATTAGTGACAACTTGAGAGAAGGTGGAAACGAACAAGAAACATGAACGCTGCCTGGAACCCCACAACCAGAGACAGCCGTCGATGAACATTTTGGTGCATTTTTTTACTCCTCAAAGCGAACTCCTAACTTTCCATGATGCAGGTTCACTCAGTTTGCCCTGCCCACCTGGCAGAGGTTGCTCCTGCTGGCCTGTCCTTGTGCTGTGGCCGCATCTCACACCTGCCCCGTTTCTCCAGGAGTGTCACCCTGGGATGAAGGCTCTCGGTCCCAGAGGAGGCCAGGGACTGTCACCGAGACAGGCCTGGCCTCTGCTGACTATGTCGCCTGTGTTTTTGCTCCTTTGGGAAGAGAAACTTTCATGAGATGCTTCTGTGCAGATCACAGCCTGAAAATGCCCCCCACTTCCGTCGAGCATGCTCTGGACCCTATTCCGGCAGACCCTCAGTGGTTGCCTGGGCCTCATGCCAGCAGCAGACCCTTAGTGGCTGCCTGGACCATGTTCTTACAGGCTCAGAAGCAGGAGGTATTGATTCATGCAAACGATGGGTCCACAGGTCCCTGGTGCTCACCTGCCACTGGACACCTGTCCAGTCCTTTCTCAGTATGGTGGGTGCGTCCTAAGGTTCTGTCCTGCCCCGAATCCGGCTCAGCAGCGGGGGGTGGGGGGTGGGGGGGCTCAGTTGCAGGAGCTGCTGGTTTCTGGCGGGGCTGCCTTGTGCACCCCAAGGGTGAGGACCCCCCTGTCGCACGCACATCCATCGACAGCAACCCCCGAGTCTCCCTGAGCAAGCACCACCGACCAGGCATGAAATTAAGGGTGAACGAGTTAACAGATGTGATGTTACTATCCACGTGTGCTGGGGTCGTGCTCGTGAGCAAATAGGGGATGGACAGGGTGCCAAGGTAAAGAGGCGGGACAGCATCTGAAGAAGGGAGATGTCTGTGCAGGCAGGTGCGTACGGGGGCATATTCATGAGTCAGGGAAACATCCTGTGTCTCTGTTCCGTCCTGGGCTGTCCTAAAGCAAAATGCAAGTAGTCTGACCCCAAAGTGGACCCCGAAGCCTGATAAGGGGTGAGGGGTCTCAGATCATAAAGTCCCCAGGCGCCTGCAGCCATCAGGGGGCCTGGCCGGGCCGGGTTCTAGCCACCAAGGATCCTCCGTGCGCCCTTGACGAGGGGAGGGCGGGCTCCGTCCTGGCCTCAGGTGCACCAAGATCCCTCCTGGGAGAAACAGGAAGTGAACAAAGGTAGGTGAGACAGTGGCAGGTTGGGACACCACACTTGGTGACAGAAGCCAGACGGCAAAGGACACATGGTGTGTGATTCCGTTTATAGGAAATGTCTGGAACAGGCCAGTCCACAGAGGCTGCTGGGGGCGGAGGGAGATGAAAATGTTTTGGAACTAGAACAAACAAAAAGTGAAAGAAAATAGGAAGCACCCTTAGAGAAAGCATGGTCGGGTCTTAATTAAGGTCTGTGTGCTCGCTGCAGTAAAATCACCTGCAGCCCACGTATCTCTCTGTCAGGCTCCCCAGGGGACGAGCCACCGGGCGGAAGATTCCGGAAGCTCAGCCTCGGGCAGTATGACAACGATGGTGCGGGGCAGCCGGCCTTCCCCAAGTGTGGATGGGGAAAGACCCCGGGTGCGGAACAGGCCATGAGCCTGGCGCCTTTCCTGTCTCCGGCGGACGCCAAGGAGGTACGCACCGCCACCTGACAGCGGGGCCTGCACACTTCCCGATCGCGGTCCTGTTGACACCCCAGAGTCCCTCCTGTCTCACAGATGGGGTTCCTCCCGGAAGAGCAGGGGGTGTGGTCAGGAGAGCCCGGGTGCACGGCCCTCCCCAGAGGGCACGGCGTGGCCACCGTAGGCTCCTCTGAGCCTCTGCGCCCTGACTGCACAGTGGGGTGAGGTGGGAGCGGGCAGGTGGCTGAAGGTGGACGGCGGTGGCCAGGGGCACACAGACTCCCCAGGAGGGAAGCAGGAAGGAAGTGGGTCGGGGTGGGTGTGGGGCCCCGTGGTGGGATCCACGGAGCATCTTCCAGGGGGGTGCGGCTGAGATATTGCAGGTAGACGGGTCGGAACCCGGTACTCTGAGCCCTCCCCTTCTGTGTCTTCCTCCTCGTCGGGGGTTGGGGGGGGGAAGATTGGAGCCCAGAATAGACCAGAAGAGAGACATTTGGGATGAATACTTCCAGACTGTTCTCTGTGCCGTGGGTGTGTCTGTGTTCTTTCACGTACCCACCGGCACACCACAGGTAGCGATGATTTTTATCCTGTTTTTCCCCCGAGCGCCCGCGTCCCCGAGCTGAGCCGTCTCTGCCAGCTCCGTGTGTCCGGGGGTGGACAGGCCGCAGGGATGTCCCTCTTCCTTCGTGTTACTGAAGCTCTTCCCAGTTTTCCGTGGCCGCCAGTGGCAGGGCTGTGCGTGGGGACGCGGCCTCCTGTCCCCGCACGGTGGGCCAGTCCGGGCCCGCCGTCAGGAGGTGGCCTTCACCTGACTCCCTGTGCCAATTCCAGACGGTGGCTGCCGCGTACCCCCCAGACCCCGATGGGATCAGTGGCAGGAACTTCTCTCCAACCAAAAGCGGCAGTGACTCACCCTCTCCCACGCCCGCGTTTCCCGTGTCTGCGGAAACACTGTATGGTAAGAACAGAGCCAGGCTCGTGGTGGGCAGGGCGCCCCGTCAGGGAGGACGCGGCCACAAGGGCTCCGCTCTGCTTTCTTTTCCAGTGACGACGCCCCCGCGTTATGCGCCGTTCAGCCCGCCTGGGTCGCAGACGGGCAGCGCCAGTGGTCTGTACAGAGGTGCTCACGGTAAGAGTCTGTCCTCCCCCTGCCCGGGCGACTCATGCAGAAACCTTTTCGCGGGTGTCCAATCTCCGGAGCCTAGAAAGCGAGGAGGGCTGTCACTGTGCTGTGCAGATGCTGGGGGCTGACCACCACCTGTGTCCTGTGGGTGCACGTCTGCGGTACATCCCGGGTCTGCCACTCGAGCAAGCTGGGAGGGGTGGTGGGCTCTGGGGCGGAGAATCCCTGCTTCTCCACTCCTCCCTGCCCAGAAGCTGGAAGAAGGCCTGCCCTTTACAGAGGAACTGGGGCCCCAGGGCCAGGGAGCTCCCTGCTCCGCATCACGGCCGCCTGCCCGAGACCCCCAGCCGCTCTCCTGGATCTTCCCAGGGGAGCGACGGCTGTCGGGAGGGGTCTGTCTCAGCCCCCGAACACTTACCATACGCAGCGCGGTGTTCAAGTATGACATGTGGGCCCCGGGAGGGAACGGTAGCTGAGCAGCAGTGAAGGGGCCGCTCTACGGGCTGACCTCAAGCATGACCTCAGGCACATGGAGAGGGGCTATAGTTAGAGCCCAACGTCCATTTAGTATTATTTTTTAAATGTGCGTTCATTTTATTATTTAAAATTTTTTTAATGTTTATTTATTTTTGAGAGAGAGACAGAGCATGAGCGGGGGAGGGGCAGAGAGAGAGGGACACCCAGAATCCGGAGCAGGCTCCAGGCTCTGAGCTGCCAGCACAGAGCCCGATGCGGGGCTCGAACCCACAAACAATGAGATCATGACCTGAGCTGAAACGAGACGCTCAACGGATTGAGCCCCCCAGGCGCATTTGAAAATCTTTCTTCTCTGTGAGTGTGGATTCCTTTTGCTGGTTTTCTCCCCTGCGGAAGAAGGCTCCCTGAATGGTCGTCTCGCACAGTTTTTGGGAGAGCACGTGACTCCCGCCTCCTTCCCCAGCAGTGTTGTCGTGACGACAGCCGGTGCCCCGTCCTTCCTTTCCTAGAGAAAACCAGATCTGTGCGTCCTTTAGAGGAAGGGCTGTCCTTCTCCCCAAGTCCCCTGTGGCTCCAGGACCATACTGTGTCTCTGTCCACGCAGAGCCCCGCGGTCACACTGCCCCCTTTCCTAGCAGGTGGGAGTAAAGCGCGGAGTAGGGAGAGGGGGCGCGGTGCTGGTGCATGTGTGTGTTCCGTAAGCGTCATGCGGAGAAATCTGTTCTGTACTGGGACGATGTAGATGGTGGCAAACACAGGGACTTCGTTCCCACCTCCTCCCCCACCAGCCCACCACGACCGAGGGCTGATGTCGGTGTATCGAGACCAGCTTTGTTGGAGACGTGCTGGTGGCAGCCGGAGGGTGTGGATGATCAGCCCGAGGACAGAAAATGCCGGAAAGAACCTTCAGGTTGAGCAGCAGCCTCTGACTTGGCCTCTGGGGTCCCTGTGTGGAGTATCAACCCTTCCGGAACTTGAGAAAGGCCCGGAGAGGGGAACGGTGTGGGTGGGGCCGGTGTGGTCCACGGCCCCACGCAGCCAGCGCACATTCGGCATCAGTGTAGCCAGTGTGTCGTCCTAGTGCCTTCCCTGTGTAAATGTCCCCGTGGGAGACGTAGGGCTTTGATTTCAGATACAAGAAGCGAACGCGTTACAGGGAGTGTATTTCATCCTAAGAACACCTGTGAGTCTTCTGGAGTTTTCGTTCGGCCGTCCTGACGTGGTTGGTCCCTCATTCTGGGCGGCGGGTGACTTCCCTGGGTGGTGGGTGACTTCCCCGGACCGCGGGTGGCTCCGTGGTGACTGCACTAGCTCATGCGTAGTCCACGTTGGCTCTGTGTTCTTCCCAGTGTGATTTCTCTCACGTTGTGGTCACGTGACGGGGCCGTCCTACTCACAGGTGAGGAACCTACACAGAGAGGTGAAGCGCATCCCCCTGAGCCACACAGCAGACACAGGTCCGCCTCACTCCCCAGCCGGGGGCTTTTGATCCAGGGTGTTAGAGTAGACAGGATTCGGTTTTCACTTTCCTCAGCTAGACCAGGAGTGACTTCGTGTCAGTGCTGGGAAAGCACAGGGATGGTCTCAGGGGGCTGGGATTTGAGTCCTTTCATCGAAGAACCATGCCTCCGACTCAGCGCCCCTCTGAGCCTGTTTCCTCATCTGCAGGTACAACAGTGCCCCGTTTGGGACCAGTGTGCCGTGTCGGGGTGGGATCTGCCAGGCAACTTAATGCCTGCTTCTGTGTCACTTATAGCCAAATGCCACTGTGTGGACACACGAGAGGATTTGCTTTAGATCCGCATCTAGAGGGTGGCGCTGTCATCCTTGCATGGACTAGATGTTGTTTTCCCCGTTCCTCCCGCAAGGTGAGACTGCACACCTGGCGGTCTGTGTGGAACAGGTGCCAGAGGCTGAATGGTGGGGGGAAAAGGCAGACTGACCATGGGTACTGGGACCACGGAACCCGAGGGGACCGCATCCTGGGATGTGAAATCACAGAGCCAGAAGAAAGCGTGCCATGCTTCCTCCCGGTAACGGGAGAATTCCCAAACGCCTGGAAATGAAGCAGCCCATAATTCGTGGGTCCAAGAGGAACTCTCAAGGGAAATCCGAAAGCATCTTGACCTGAAAACAGCAAAAGTAAAACATTTCAAAATTGGTGGGAGAGACCTCAAACACAGTGCTGATGGGAAAGTTCACGGCCATAAACATACCCGTTGTCTGGAACGGGTATGTTTGAACTCCTGCCTCCAGGACCCCAAGATGGCCAGAGGGGAGAAAATAATACATATAAGCAGAACGAATGAAATTACAATAATATAATAGATAATATATAATATAAGATCAGTGAAGTTATGAACAAGGAAATGAGAAAAAGTAAATGAAAAAAAAGTGGCTTCTTTGAGGAGACCAGGAAAGTTGACAGATCTCTCTAAAGACAGACAAAAAAGGGGGAAGCACAGATTAGTAATGTCAGCAGTGAAGGGGGGGCCTGTCACCACAGACCCTGCGGACAGGATCGGGACAGTGGCTCCATACCCAGGGGTTAGTGGTGAGTATGTGTGGTGACCACTCGCCCAACGTGAAACAGACAGTGTGATTCTGTGTAACTATCAAGGAAATTGAATTTGTAATTTACACATTTTCCCCCAGAAGAAATCTCCCGGCCCTGATGGTTTTACTGGAGAATTGTACCAAATATTTAAAGAACAATTAACACTAATTTTACACAACCCCTTCTAGAAACATAGAATTCGTTCTATGAAGACAGAGTTACCCTAGTACCAAACCCAGACACAGACAACAAAAAGGAAAAGATAGACCGATATCCCTTATGAACAGACTCAAAATCCCTTAACCAAACATGAGTAAATAGAACCATAGTATATATAAAAAATTACACACCTTGACCAAATGGGATTTATTCTAAGAATGCAAAGCTCCTTCAGTATCTGTCAGTGTAATCCATCATATTTAGCGGATAAAGAAGAAAAATCACATGATGTTATATTCATAGATGCGAAAGAAATTTTTTGGACAAAATCCACATCTGTTCATGACTATAAATTCCCGGTAGAATAGCTTAGAGGGGAGCTTCCTCAGCCTCAAAAAAAGAATCTAAAAAACCCTGCAGCTTGCACATAATGCTGGAAATTCTACAGGGGGCATTGTGCAAGAAAAGGAAATACAAGACGAGAGTGGAAGGGAGGAAATAAAACTGCCCCTTCTTGCAGATTCACGATTTATCTTTGTGGAGAATTCCCAGGAATCTATAAAAAAATCTCCCAGAACAATTAAGTCAGCTGGTTGCAGGGCACCAGAGAAACACACAAAAATCAATTATATTTCTGTATACCAGCAGTGAACGCGTATAGACCTCAGTTAAATATACAGTGCTATTTATAATAGATCGAAAAAGCGAATACTAAAGCGTAAGCCAAAGAAAACATGCAAGTCTCATATGTCGAAAACTCCATGGTGTCGGTGAAGAATAATCAAAGAAGATATACATAAGTGGAGAGAAATACCGTGTTCATGAGTTGCAACACTCACCCTGGTGAACATGTTGGTTCTTCTCAAACTTATGTACAGTTTTAACACAATTCCTACAAAATCCAAACAAGGTATTTTTTGTAGATCTAGGCAAGACAATTCTAAAGCATATATGGAAATGCAGGGGAACTAGGATAGCTAAAATAATTTTGATGTTTATTTATTTTTAAGAGAGAGAGAGAGAGAGACAGAGCGTGAGTGCAGGAGGGTCAGAGAGAGAGGGAGACACAGAATCTGAAGCAGGCTCCAGGCTCGAAGTCATGAACTAAGAGACCATGACCTGAGCCAAAGCTGGATGCTTAACCGACGGAGCCTCCCAGGCGTCCCAGGATAGCTAAAATAATTTTGAAAAAGAATAAAGTAGGAGGCATGGGCTAACTAAGTTCTAGTCTTTCTGGGTCACCAGAAATCGGGACTGTGTGGTGTGGGGTGGGGCGTGGTACAGACACAAAACCAGTGGAATGGAATAAAAAACCCCAAAATACACCCCCACAAATATGCCCAACTGATTTCTTTTGGAAAAGGTGCAAAAGCAAGTTCAATGAGAGAAAAACTGTCTTTTTCACAAATCTGTAGCCACTGGGGACCCACAGTCAAAAAAAAGGAGGGGGGGGCACGCCTGGGTGGCTCAGTCAGTTAAGCCTCCGACTTCAGCTCAGGTTATGATCTCACAATTGGTGGGTTTGAGCCCTGCATCTGGCTCTGTGCTGACAGGTCAGAGCCTGAAGAAGGCTTCGGATTCTGTGTCTCCCTCTCTCTCTGTGCTCCTCCTCTGTGCTCGCTCGCTCTCTCTCTCTCAAAAATAAGTAAACAAACAAAAAAAAAAACCCAAAAAGAACATCAACCAAAGTCTTGTATCTTATACAAAAATTAACCTTAAATGGATCACAAACTAAAATATAAAACTATAAAACTTTTAGGAAAAACAAATAGAAAATATTTGGGATCCCAGGCTAAGCGAGAGTTAACACTCAGAGCACAAAAGGGAAGATTGATAAAGTTAGACTCCATCAAAATTGAAAGAGTTTGCTTCAGGAAGAGACTGCTAAGATGTTGAAAAGGAAACAGCAGACTGAGAGAAAGTCTTTGCCCTCTACATACTGAGAAACAACGTGATCAGAACGCGGGTATAAGCCCAGAGACCCCTCACTGAGGAGGATGGACAGACAGCAGATAAGCATGTGAAGGACGTCCATCGCCATGAGCCACCAGCGAGATGCTAGTGTAGACCTCGGGATCACTACGGATCTAGCAGAATGGGAAAAGTAAAAAATAGCATCAGCACCAAATGCTGGTGAGGATGTGGAGAAATGGGAAGTCTCGTTTACTGCTGGTGGGGGTGTAAAATGGTGCTGCCTCTCTGTGGGAAATGGTCTGGCACTTTCTAAAAAAAAAAAAAAAAACAAAAAAAAACAAAAAACAAAAAACTATGCAGTGGACCCCTGAGTTTTTATCCTGAAGAAATAGACTTCCAGTCACACAAAAACCCCTCTGCAGGGATTTGTAGCAGCTCTGTTTTTAGTAGCCCACAGCTGGAGACAGCCTAGATGTCCTTCAGCAGGTGAATGGTCACACGGTCCGAGCTCCGTCCACACGGTGAAACCCAGCCAACTCCTGATAACACTGAATAACCTGGATGAGTTTCCAGAGCAAAGTCATTCCCTGAAGTTGACATACTGTATGGTTCCATAACGCCCTTGCCATGGCAGAATTTTAGAAAGAATTATAGTGTCTTCTAGGGGTTTATAGGAAGGACAGAGGGGGGAAGGATGTGGGCGAAGATGTGGTTTTAGAGGGGCCCTTGTGGGTGAGGATGTTGCCTCTGTTGGCTGTATCAACATCAAGGTCCTGGTGTCCTTCTGTCAGATTCTGCCTTTGGGGCAAAGTGGATAAGGAGGATAGGGCTATTGTCAATAGTGCTGCTATAAACATTGGGGTGCATGTGCCCCCTTTGAATCAGCATTTTTAAAAATTCAGTCTTTCCTTTTAGTTATTTGCTTATTTAGTTATGTATTTAAGTTTATTTTTGAGAGAGAGAGAGAGAGAGAGAGAGCACACGTAAGGGAGGGGTAAGAGAGAGAGGGAGAATCCGAAGCAGGCTCCAGACTCTGAGCTGTCAGCACAGAGCCCCACACAGGGCCCCAGCTTGCCAACCATGAGATCATAACCTGAGCTGAAGTCAGATGCTTAACTGACTGAGCCACCCAGGCACCCCTTGAATCAGCATTTTTGTATCCTTTGGCTAAATTCCAAAGTAGTGCAATCGCTGGGTTGTAGGGTAGGATGAATGGATAAAGAAGATGTGATGTATGATGGAACGGAATAGTACTCAGCGATGAAAAAGAATGACATCTTGCCATTTGCAACAGCGTGGATGGAACTGGAGGGTATTATGCTGAGTGAAAGAGGTCAAGACGAAGATATCGTATGATTTCACTCGTGGAATTTAAGAAACACAACCAGATGAACACAGTAGTAGGGGAAGGGCAGGAAAACTAAGATGAAAACAGAGGGAGGCAAATCATAAGACACTATTAAATACAGAGAGCAGAGTGAGGGTTGATGGAGGGTAGGTGGTTGGCGGGATGGGCTGGCTGGGGGATGGGCATTAAGGAGGGCACCTGTTGCAATGAGCACCGGCTGTTACATATAAGAGACGAACCACTGGGTTCTCCTGAAACCATTACTACACTCTATGTTAACTTGAATTTAAATTTAAGAACTTCTAGACTAATATAATTTTTTATTGCAAAAAAAAGGGGGGGTATGGGGCATCCTTGTGTAACACTTGATAGCTGTGTGTGAATTTACAAGGGGCTCCAACTCATAAGTTCGGTGTAAATCCCACTGGGGGAGACGGTTCAGGTGTGGTTGAAGAGAGAGTATTGGCTGCCAGTTGACCAGCTGGGGGTGGGGGGGTGGTTTCCACGGAGGTTTATCCTATGGTTCTGCCTCCTTCTGTATGTGTTTGGAATTCTGCATGATGAGAAGTTAAAGTATAGGTAAGAGAGTCCTTGGTGGTGGGTGCGGTCCTCACGCATGCCCTGGGCACTTGTGGTCAACCAGCCCCGCCCTCCTGGAAGTGCAGGGCGTGATCCGGGAGGATCAGTGATCCTGGGGCGGCGAGGACCCCAGGAGAGGACCCAGTGTGTTCGGCCAGTTCACACCAGTTGTTGCCTGTTGAGGAGGTCTGCGAGTTTGAAGCGGGAGCAGGGCTAAGCACTAACTAGGCTAAGGGAGAAATAGTGGGTTTCTCATTTTGTTGCTGTGACCATTACAGTCTCAGGGACGTTCTGGCTTCGTTTCAGCACACAGTTAGCAGAACTCTACTTTGCAGAAACCCTCTCTGTGTCCCTCTGAGTCTGCAGAAACCCAGACCCACCAGACAGGTGTCAGAGAGGGTGATAGGCACCGGGTGCAGGTGGGAAAGACAGCCTGCAGGGGAGATCTGGGCTACACTTCAGCACAGGGACAGGTCAGTGGGTGGAAAGTTACTGAGAGGCAGGGCAAGGGAAGGGGGCGTTTTGCAAAACTGGCCCAGCAGGATTCTTGCTGCTGGAGGGCAGAGGCTTGGACACAGGGTGGGGATGACTTTGCAGAATCCTGGCCACATCAGGGCGCTCCGAGGCCGGCTGGCCAAGGGGCCTCTGGAGAAGGGGCTCTCAGGTCCTGAGTCCTGTTTGGTCACAGAGGCACTCTGTCGCAGGTCAGGCCCATCCTGCAGCTTGGCGTCGGGTGCAGTGCGTGCTCCCTGGGCCACAGGTCCTGTGCTCTGGTCTCCCTCTGGCCACCTGGTTTCAGTGGCGGCCTGCCTGGCAGAGCCTCCCATTCATTCACCCCTCACCAGACACCAGCCCCTCCGCAGTGACCAAGCCAGATAAACAGAAAGTGTGTCAGCGTGTGCGCCAGGAGTACTGGGAGATTCAGGAATGAGAAGCCGGGGTGGGGGTGGGGGGAGAGTCAGAGCCCAGACAGCCCCTCCCTGCTGTTGGGGGGCCTCAGTAAGCTGCTCTCACAGCGCCTGCTCAGGGACCGAGAGGGACATTTAAACACTTGTCCCAAATAATCAGCACTTAAATCTGAATTCAGATCAGATACTATTTAATTCTCCAGGAGGCGGGTTGTAACCACCAGGGGTGCTGGTTAACTGGAAGGATTGGGGACAGGAGGGGACACAGGGTGGCGTCCTGTGAGGTTTTGAGGTTTCACATTTGACCCAGGGAGCCCCGTGAGGACGGAGACGGGCAGGTCTGACCCACCCAGGACCCTCCAGCGCCAGCCTGCAGTGGCAACCCCGGACGGTTGATGGTGTGTGTGTGTGAAATGCCCCTCTGACCTGCCTGGTTACGCCCGGGAAACACGTGCACGCGGGGACGCCATCCTTAGACTTCTCAGCGATTCCATAATGGACCCTGGGACTCTGGTTTCTAGTAAGACAGATCTGGTCTCCAGGCGCGCTCCCGGCACAGCTCCCAAACCCTCAGGGTTTCCTAAGTGGAGGAGCAGAAAGGTGTCTCTAGTGCTAACAGGAGTTTGGAAAAGCACCTGGGGGTGGGGGCTGGTTGCCACGGAGACCGCCCACGTGGTCACAGGGGCGGGGCTGTCAGCCCCACCCCCCGACCTCGGGAGGAGGGGCTGCAGGGAGACCGCCCACGTGTTCACAGGAGCGTGGCTATTGGCCCCACCCTCTGACCTCGGGAGGAGGGGCTACAGCGGGACCGCCCACGTGGTTACTGGGGAAGCTGTCGGCCCTACCCCCTGGCCTCGGGAGGAGGGGCTGCAGGTTGGATCCATCACCAATGGCCGATATTTCATCAATCAGGCTCCTGTAATGACACCCCCATAAAACCCAACAGACGGGTCCCGAGAGCTTCTGGGTTGGTAAGCACGTGGAGACGGGAGGACAGTGGGCCCCGGGGCGGCAGGGAGTTCGGCGCCCCCTCCCCATCCGCGCCCTGGGCAGCTCTCCCTTCCCTCTGTTCCTGACTTAATCCTTTTACAACAGACCAGCGATCTAGTGAGCGACCTGTCCCCCGAGTCCTGTGAGCGGCTCCAGCCAGTTCACAAACCCTGGGAGGGGTCGTGAGAGCCTCTAGTTTGTAGCTGGTGGGTCAGAACCCAGGTGACACGTGGACTGGTGTCTGGAGGGGGGAGGGGCCGTGCTGGAGGATGAGCCCTCAGCTTGGGGGGTCTGACGCTGTCTTTTTGGGTAGATGGTGTCAGAGTCAAGGCGAATTGTAGGAGCCCCAGCTGTGTCGTGTTGGAGAATTGCTTGTTGGGGTGGGGACCCCCTACACACTTTGGAATTGGGTGTGAAGCTTTTAAAACCTCAGGAGGAAATGTGCTTCTTGAAAACAAAGTTTGAAGACTTTGCGTGAAGGGGTGATTTGCTCGCAAGCCTCATACAGGAAAGAGACAGAATGATGGAGTTCAGGATATGAGCTGTTCTGTCATTTCTGATCCAATACTTAGCCTTGATATTTGTTTGCAAAGTGGGAAAAAATGAGAGAATGTTTCATTACAAAATTTGCCTCTGATGTATAGCAGCTTCAAATTTAATCCATGATAGATTTTTTTTTAACTAGAGTAAAATGGAAGATAAAACTAGCTGTTTTGTTTTTCAAGTTTATGTATTTATTTTGAGACAGAGTGTGCAAGTGGGGGAGAGAGAGAGAGAGAGAGAGAGAGAGAGAGAGAGAGAGAGAGAGGGAATCCCAAACAGGCTCTGTGCTGTTGGTGCAGAGCCTGACTTGGGGCTTGAACTCACAAACCGTAAGATCATGACCTGAGCTGAGATCAAGAGTCGGATGCTTGACCGACTGCACCACCCGGGTGCCCTGAGACCAGGAGGAATTCTGATCCCCCGGCAGGACAGAGTATATAGGGCTTCACCCCTGGTCTTGGGGTAGTGCTGCTGGGACCCCTTGGAGTTGGATTCAAAGGGCCGAGACGGGGGACGTTTGCCAGCGGGAGCAGCCTGGAATGTCTCGTTGAGAGAGAGTGAGAGAGAGTACTTGGAGGCAATGCTTTCTTTTTGTTTAAATAAAAAAAAAAAAGTTGTCATTCTTCAAAGCTTGACAAATTGCAAAATGCTTCCACCAAGCATCCCCTTTCCTTCCTGTACCCGGATTGGCTTTTTTTTGAAATGCGATGAACTTACGATGAGAGTGTTTACAGTAGGAGTAAAGGCATGTGCTGAACATGAACGTGTGTGACGTTTACAGATGGCCCTGATTGCTTTGAATCTTGCAGATCCTGAAAACAAGCACATTTACGTATATACTGATCCTGTGTCCATGTTTAGGTGCCTGTGTGTGAACGGAAAGGGCGTATCCACGTCTCTGCACACGTGTGATGCCCTTGCACACTGACCCGTGCACAACAGGGCCCCCTGACCCCACAAACTGGCTATGGATGAACAACTGTTGCCCAGACCCCTGACCCCCGAGGCCCCAGATTAAGAAAATAAAGAAAGAAAAATTGAGTGTTTCAAAATCTATTTAAAAATAAACATCCTGGGATGCCTGGTTGGCTTAGTTGGTTAAGCGTCCGACTTCGGCTCAGTCATGATCTCACAGTTCATGGGTTCGAGCCCCGCGTCGGGCTCTGTGCTGACAGCTCGGAGCCTGGAGCCTGCTTCGGATTCTGTGTCTCCCTCTCTCTCTGCGCCTCCCCTGCTTGTGTTCTGTCTGTCTGTCTGTCTCTCTCTCTCTCACAAAAACAAATAAACGTTAAAAAGTTTTTTCTTTTTAAGTAAACATCCTGGTGGGCTGGTGGAGTCCGTGTGCGGCCAGGCTTGGGAATGAGAGCATTCATTCACTTGAGTGAATGCAGCCCTGAAAATACGCACGTTGGCTTTCTGTGCAAGCACCTCGTCTGCTGAGCCGGCCAGCTTGCAAGTGCCCGCATGAACCGACTGTGTCCGACTGCGATGAATGCAGTCTTTTGTGTGCTTTCCTTTGGCTTAGAGGGGTCTTTGTGTTTCCCAATTTAGTGGACTCAGCTCATTGCTTCCCCCTCTGCTGGACTGTTCTTGAATCTCAGAGCGCTGAACTTCTGTGTTTCCCCAGTGGGGGCTGGAGGTGGGGGGGAGAAGGGTGTGTGTGTGTGTGTGTGTGTGTGTGTGGAGAGGTTGCTGTCCCCTTGATCCTGAGCCCTGCAGCCCCAGGCCTTGGTGACAGCCTCCGGGGGCCCTGCTCTCTGGTCTTACACAAGTTGTGGGACCTCTGGCATCTTTGAAACTTAAACAACAGTTAAGGAGCTGTGTCGTGGGTGGCATGGGGGGCGGTCTCTGAGAAAGGAAGGTGGATTCCAGCCTGTGGAGAGGATCACCTGCCAAAAATTTGCCTTCCCGTAAGTTTTTTGTTTGTTTGTTTTAATTCTGAATGCACTTCCAAAGCCCCGTCGGTTATCAACATTGAAACACTGGGCTCGGTCCTGGGACTGGATGGGTGGTTCCGCCTCCTGTCCGCCCGCAGCGGCCCCTGGCGTGTGTGCGGTGGGGAGTCCCCGCGGCCAGTCGGACACCTCTTGGAATGGGGGGGAGGGACCCAAAGGAAACGCGGGCACAGGTGCCATTTCTCTGACAGAGGCCCCGTTCCCGCCCCTCACACACCGCGCACCCAGAGGTGAGCACCACGGAGCACCGGGTAAACACCACGTGCTGCTGGGTACACTCAGGGAGGTCGTGGGTTACGAGGCCTGAGGAGGGCCAGATGTCTCTCGCCCCCCCCCCCCCCGTTCCTGGCTGCCACCTGAGCCCCCAGGTTAGGGTGTGTCCCCAAGGGACAGAGGCCCTGACCAAACCACCGTTTAGGCAAAGAAACACAGTCTTTGGTTTAAATACCATTACGTGTCAGCGCGTGACCACACACGTGTGGCGTGGACTAGCGCCTCGGATGGCTAGCACCTGCACATATGCCTAGGTAGGCCTACGTTGAGGGATTCGTCGCTTTTTCAGCGTTTATTATGTGCCATGCCTTCGTGTGTGCTTCTGTAAGGCAGCGAATGTATAGAAAACCCAGAAGCCAGGGAAGTAAGAATTCAATAGTGGGGAGAAAAGGGAGAGTTTCCTTTCAGATGCTCCCGGGCCCAGCGTGCTCTCCAGTGGGTTTGTGGGTGAGTTCTGTGTGCCCACGGGTGCAGGTGGTCTCATACTAGGCAGATGGGCGGTCTGACCAGGCATTGGAGGACCTTGACATTGGGTGACCGTGTAGTCAGAGTATCACTGAGCTTGTGCAGTTGCTTTTAGTGTTTGCTTTTCATCCCTTCTCTGCAAAAGCCCATCAGTGGACTGGATCATAAGCAGCCTAGAGCAGCGCCTCCCCAGATGCTGGGGGGGGGGGGGTAGTGGACCCCCGGGAAAGCAGGGGGAGGGTGTCAGAACCACCCCGAGGACCCCTGTCTGATGTGTGTCGTTCAGGACCTTCCGGAGATCCCTCACTTCTGTGTTTCTAGGGCAGAGCCCTTGCTGAAGTCCTGCGTGCGGGTCTCCGATGCCTCCTCTCTGGGGTCCTGGGGCCCCCTCCTGTGCACACAGGAGGAGCTTTTAGTCCTAAGACGTATCCTGCTGATACCCCAGTTGTTGGGTGTCAGGCTCAGCTTCATCGGGTGAACCCCACGCGGGCGGGGTGCTCATCCGGGCCTGGTGAGGACCTGATTCCAGTGGGTGCCGTCTGAGCCGAGCGCGTGGAGGGAGGGCAGCCGGGCCATGCACAGTAGACGGGCCGTATCTGCATTTGATCTGTGACCTTACTGACCTGGGGGTGAGCCTGCCAGGGCCCAGCGAGGTGAGGGTGAGCTCAGGAGTGTCCTCCCGCTGACCCAGGTCGGGCTTGCAAGGTGGGGGTCAGCAGTTTCAGGAGACAATCTCCTGACTTTTCATCGGTTGACTTGCTGCTACTCACAGCACAGCCATGAGACCAGCTTCATCCCTGTTGGGACCCCCAGCAAAGAGGAGAAGGAGGCAGGGCAGACACATCTCCAGAAGGTTCTAAAATGTCTGTAGACTCCCGCCCATGCCGAGAGCCCAGGTCAGGGAAGAGTTGCACCAAAGCCACACGGTAGCGACATTTGCAGAAAGCTTGTGCTGCTTCCCCTCTGCACCCCGCCCCCCCGCCCCACCACCGCCCCGACGGCTGCCCCATACTCGTCAGGCCTGCGGTGGCGTCTGCTGGGCACCACGGGAAGGACCCACCCCGAGGAGTGCCTTCCTGGGCCCAGCCGCACGACGTGATCCTTCCTTTCTGTTCAGGCAGAGTCGACCACGGGAAGGGCCCGTCCATCCGCCGGCCGAGGCTGCCCTGCGCCATGGTCAGGCATTTCCAACATATCCTTTGCTCTCCCTTAGGCACATAAACAATCCGCAGGAAGTGCCCTGCCTGGACCTCGAGGACAGCGATCTGGGGATCTTCCTGGCCAGTAACAGAGAGGTGGCCCCGGGGGTCCTAGTGAGGGGCGCGGGCCTGCCGGCTTTCACCGGGGTGATGAGTGCATCAGAGGGCCAGGCAGGCAGTGGCTGGAAGCTCCCCTGTGTGTGTGCACCCGGGGCCATTGCAGTGCTCCGGAGGCCCCGCTGGGACGAGAGCAAGAAACGGGTGTCCTGGGAGGGACCTCGTGCTCTGAGGGGGCCTTGGGGCCTTGGGGGAAGCCAGGCCACAGGGGGATGGAGCACATACCTCCGTGTGACTGAGTGCGATGGTGTTCCAAGTCATGTAAAAATGCAGGGTCATTCGAAATGTGCTTTGAAGAGTGTATAGGAGTTCTTCACCAGTTTGTTTGTGGGGGCGGCAGTGTGGCTTTTCAGATAGAGGGAAGGACAGGAGCAGAGAAGAGGGAGGAGAGGGACCTAATGTTCAGGCCCGCCAGCAGCCTGCTGGGGAAATAGGCTGGCAGCCAGGGGACCCAGCTAAGAGCTGGAAAGACATGGTAAGGTGGCGGGTGGCGGGTGTTGGAGTCCACCGTGGTCAGGAAGGAAACCTCCAGGATTTGAGCAGGAGGCAGGTCCCTGGCTGCCCTGGGCTGGTGGGGGCAGCCCCGGTGAGCGGTGTGCCCCCATCCGGGGGACCCTGGTAGGCAGGGCAGGGCTGACCAGGGACTCCGGTGGCTGCTGGAGCTTCTCCATTGTGAGCGGGGATCCCAGAGGATCTGGTCCACTTTGGGGGAGGTGGGGCTGGAAGAGCATGTCCTGGGGTGCTGGTCCTTCTCAGGAAGGGGGGCTTGCAGGGCCCCCTGGACTCTCTGTTCATCCCTTGGGTGACACCGGCCGAGGGGCTGAACCAGAGCTGGGGACGGCTTCAGCTGGGGGGTTTGTAAGAGGTTAAAGCAGGGAGAAGGGAGACTGAGAGGAAGCGAACCGCGCGGCCAGCAGGCGGGGCCGCGTCTGGAGGCAGCGACTGGGCAGGCGGCCCGCACAGCAGTCCCGGATTCTTTCCGTGGACGGGCTCTCCCCTGCCGCCCTCTGAATGGGCCTCCACGGAGGTGGCCGCCCCCGTCCCGCCCCGACCCCCCCGGGACACCGGAACCCAGAGTCGCCCTGCCCCAGGGGTGGGGGACGCTGCTCACACACTGGGCCGCTAGGGACAGCCCACGGAGGGAGCGCCTTCCGCCTGGCCCACGACTTCCCGGGCCCTTCCGTGGATTGAGTGGCACCCTGAGCTGCCCAGGTAAGCGGCCTCTCTGGTCCACCCGAAGCCTGCTGGCATTGGGGGGGGGGGGCAGGCTGAAACCTGAGCTCCCCGGAGGTGGGGGAGGGGTGGGGGGAGGGGACAGGGGTGCAGAGTCCCAGGGCCTGGGAGCTGGGGAGCTAGACTTGGGAGGAGGGTAACTCTCCCCTCCCCGTGTCCCCTGTCACTTGGTGACAGCCCTCGGGCCCTAAGACTCTGCAATAGACACCCCAGCCCCGGAACCCAGGGGGCCCCTCCTGCCAGAAGAAAGCCACGCTTTGTCTCTGCCGAAAGCCTGGTTCACAGATGTGCGGCTTTGGGAGCCCGGCTGCTTCCCAGCACAGCACATTCTTTTGCTGAGACCGAGCAAGCCTGCCTGCCCTGTTCCAGGGCTGTCCCGTCTGCCCCAGGCCCTGGGGGACGTCAGCTTTCCCCGTGGTGGAGGCCCGGGCTGCACCCAGGTGCTGTACTCAGCTTCCTGGGAGCTGTAGACTGTCAGCGAGTGTGGGAGGAGGCACTGGGAGCAGTCTGGGGTGGGGGTGGGGGTGGGGGGGGTCCCTCCCTGCAGCCAGAACCTGGGGGGTGGGGGTGGGGGGTCTCTCTCTGCAGCCAGAGACTGGGGGAGGGGGGTGTGGGTCCCTCTCTGCAGCCAGAACCTGGGGGGTGGGGGTGGGAGTCCCTCCCTGCAGCCAGAACCTGGCGGGGGTGGGGGTGGGGGTGGGGGATGGGGTCCCTTCCTGCATCTGTCCTCCTACTGCACCCATGAGAGCCTACAGGACGTGGACAGGGCAGGTGCCTGGGTCTGAGGGGCCACCCGGCACCCGTGCCCAAGGGTAGTGCTGGCCTCCACATCTGCTGACCCCTGGGCTGGTGCCACACCGTGCCGGTGCTGTAGCTGGAAGGATGGGGACGGGTAAGAGGGAGAGACGGGAAAACCCCAGATGCTTCATAGGGTTCAAAGGTATTCAGCCTCTTGAAGAAAGAGAAGCCCAAACCAATCAGTCGTCGCCTTCTGGTTCTTTCCCCGGAGGATCTTGTGTGTGCTCCCTTCCAGAATTGGGAGATTCCTCCGCTCCTGCCCAGAAGGTAGTGTCTGTTCCAGTGTTACCCCCGGTTTAATGCGTTAAAATGTACACAGTTCATACATGGGAGTAATTTCCCGTGAATTTCTTGCACACATCAAGATACTAGAAATTGGGTAGCATGGGAGTGTTTTTCTGACTCCTGAGGTGTGAGATTCGAGAGTTTTGGTCCGTTGATTGCAAGAGAAGAGAGGTCGTTCTGTCCTTCCATCAAGTGTTGGTGGCCGGAGATGCCTCACCCGCACCTGTGCCTTCTCAACATGCAGGGGACTCCCTGCCCACGGTGGCATCTGTTGTATGTATTTGGGGGGGAAGAGTCAGTACCTTAGGGCTGGGTTTTGACTTGGACGTCTCCCCAGTGCGGGGCGAAGTCGTCTCGGGGCAAGAACATAGGTTTCCGAGTCACAGAGATGAGCTGGTCTCCTTTGACCAAGGGTCTTTTTTTTTTTTTTTTTTTTTTAAGTGTATTTTTTTAAAGTTTATTTTTATTTATTTTCAGGGAGAGAGAACATGAGCAGGGGAGGGGCAGAGAGAAAGAGAGAGAATCCCAGGCAGGCTCTGAGCTGTCGGCACAGAGCCTGACACAGGGCTCGAACCCATGAACCATGAAATGGTGACCTGAGATGAAATCAAGAGTCAGACACTCAACCAACTGAGCCACCAGGCGCCCCCCAAGTTTCTTAATTAACCTCGCTGTTCAGAAGCTCGTCCACAATGCAGGACTAATGGTTTGCACACGGGAACGTTTTCATGAGGATTAAAGAAAGTTGATATGTGTGACGTAACCGGGATTTTAAAACCTTTTGGAGAAATCTGATGTGAAAGCCATGGGCATCCAGAGCTGCTCACACAGCATTGGGCTGAGGGCCGGGTGAAGGTCTGGGTTGGAGGGTCCCTCTGTCAGTTGGAGGCACACAGATTATGCGTTCAGGACCGCTTGTGGAAAGATGTCCCCGACTGCTACCTGTCTGACTTTTGTGTGTCCTGTCCTTCCGTGTCTTCTCCCTGTATTTGAAGAAAGCAGCAAAGTGCCGTCCGAAAGCATTAGGCTGCCGAGCTGAGTTGGAGTCAGGAAGGTGGCCGTGAGGTTGTGTGGCTGAAGGACATTAAGTGACTCGTGGAGGCTGGTGGCTCTGCAGGCATCAGTGGCCCGCTGGCCTTGGTGCCGAGTTGGGTCCGTGGCGATTTCCTCCCCATTCACTTTACCTAAGGTCACCTGAGACCAGTCGTCCATGCTGGCATTCCCCTGTGACATGGAGGGAACTGGGTCACAGGGACAGTGAGAGCTGGGGTCCAGACCATGCCCACTGTCCACTCCATCCTGCCAGGATGTAAGTTGAGGGAAGTGGACAGCTCAGCTTCCCTTTCTGCCACTAACTAGTGTCGGCCTCGAGCCATGTTCCCTGTCTGATACTTGACAGGTGATTAGCCTCAGGGAGATCAGGTGGGTGCCAGGTAAACCAGGTCAAGGAAAGTGACACAGACTTTTACAAACTCAGTGGGAGAGAATGGGGTTGGAGGACCCAAGGATGAGCCAGCTTTCCCGGGTGACTGAGTGCAGAGAGAGAAGCTTCTAGAATGTTATGGAGCTCCTTGACAGCGCTTGAGGGGGTAAGAAGAAGGGTCCCCTGAAGATGAAATTTGGTCTTAGAAGATGTGGGTGTTGGGGCCCCTCCTTGTGGCTGTTACAGGAGCAGATGTGACACAGTCTGTCCAAGACAGAATCTTTGAGAAGGATGCCGTTTTCCAGCTGTCTTGTCCCTTCTGCTGTCTGTAGACTTTCTGTCTTCAGCAGGGTCTTGGCCTTTGGGCTGGGCGAAGGCAAGCCAGGAGTGACATGGAGGCAGCTGAAGGAAAACTGGGGTAATAAAGCTGCTTGCACACTGTCTGAAGTGACACTTCTTTTGTTAATAGGGGAACGTTTACAAGTTTAGTAAGGAGATGTTTAAAAAGATACAAATAAAGGAGGAGAAAGACCATGTTCCTGGGTAGGAAGATAACGTCGTGAAGGTGTCACATCTTACCAACCTCGTGTGTGCATTTAATGTAGTTCCAATCAGAACACCGATGGGTTTCTTGCAATGGGACTTGATGAAGTGCTTTTAGAAGTCACGGAGTAAAGGATCTTCATTAGCTAGGGTCCCGCCACCGGACGCGAGGACTTGCCAGCGAGCCGGAGAATTGAGCGTGCAAAGGGCCTGTCCATCACCTGGGAGGTGAAGGTGAGACCAGACTCACAGCGACTAGAAGTCTGGGTCGAGAAAAGGGGGTGCTGTCCATGGGAAAGGGGCTGCTCTGCAGAGAATCCCAGAACGGTTTGCCACGCGGACAAGGGCAACGTGGACCCCTCTCTGCCGCGTGTGTGCGTCACGTGCAGGTGGGGCAGGGGCTTAAACATCAGGCACAGTTCTTGGGAGCAGTAGGGGCGGAGCGTTCCTGTTTGCTGCCCTGGATCTCGCCCCTTGGCTTCTGTTTTCTTGCCTGTCTTAGGTACTTTTCACCCATTCTGATGTCTCCTTTATCTTGGACGTTCCAAGCCTCGTGATTGTCATTCTTTCTGGACAGTGTCCTTTGGCCATTCGTTAAGAGTAGGTTTGTGAACAACAAATTCTGTTCGTTCTTCGTCATCTGCGAATGTCTTATTTTCCCCAGTGGCGGAGGGATATTTTGGCCGCTGGGTAGAACTCCCAGTTGGCAGTCCTTTTCCTTCGGTCATTGCGACATGGGGGCCAGTTCGTCTTGGGCTTTTGGTTTCAGATGAATTAGTTACCCATGTTTGAACTGAAGTTGCCCATAGGTGTTCCTCTCTGGGGCTGTGTGTAGGATGGGCTCCTTGTCTCTGGCGTCCAGAAGCTTCCTCATGATGGGTGGGGTGTTTCTTGTTTATCCTGTTTGGGGATCAGTCAGCTGCTTGGCCACATCTGGGGGGTTTTCAGATATCGTTTCTTCTCAGGACCTCCAGCTGGGCTCTCCCTGTTCTGGGTCCCCCAGGGCACAGCCATCGGATCTTCTGTTGCTGGCGCTCAGGTCCCTCCCCTGGGCCTGTTTTGCTGTGCTGTTCACGTGGGATAAATGCTCCTGCTGGACCTTATGGCCAGGATCCCCTCCCTGTCCCCCCACGTTGCTGTTCACACTTCTCTTACTGCATGTTTCATTTCTACCATTTTTTGGTAACTTTTACTTCCTTACTGAGATTTTGGGTTTGTTGTTGTTCCCCTCCCCCCCATTTGTTTGAAGAGAGTACGCAAATGTTTCCAGAAGCAGGGTTCTGAGGCTGCTGTAAAATCCTTGCCAGGTAATCCCAGCACCCGATTCATGCTGACGCCGTCATCGTTCACAGTCTGCGCTCATCCAAGTGACTTTCCTGGTCCCTAGTGTGACGAGGGGGCCTTCCTGATGCCATGTGGGGAGGCTCTGGATTTATTTTGTCTGGTCTCCTTTCTGCAGCATGGACCATGTGGTGGTGAGATTCACCTTCCCGCCGGCCCTGCTGTTCCGCCTCTGGCTGGAGGCAGAGGGCCCTGCGCCATGCCCATGTCTCCCGGGGTTGGGGGCACATCCTGAGGGCCCCCTTCCTCTGGGAAGTGGGGGTGTTGGGAAAGATGAGCTTACTGCCTGGCTGTCCTGAACCCACGTTTCGGGTTTCTGTGGGTGTTGAGTTGGCCTGGGGCAGGTATTGCCAGAATGGTTTTCTGTGGCTGTGTGGCCACTTTCTTTTGTTTGGTTGGTTTGGCCTTTTGGAGAGGTGAGCAGGCTTTTCCTGGAGCTGATTTGTCCGTGCTGGTCGGTAGTCCCGGGACCTGTGGGAGGCAGTAAGGCCAGCAGGTGGCTCACCCCCACAGGTCCCAGGGCCCTGGGCAGCCGCTGCCTGTGCACCTGTCCGGGTCTCCTGTGCCGCGGCCTGGTGACATCCAGGGTGTAGTTTCACGGCGAGGCTGCTCCCTCCTGGCCGGAACCACAAGTTCCCAACCAGACTGTTTTTAGCTTTGCTAATTCGGTAAACATTTGCTGTACAAACACGTCCTCGGTGCTGAGACATGGGACACCGAGGTGAAGTAGGGACGTGACTCTCGGGGCGGAGGCATGGTCCACGGGCACCGGGAGTGGCCCGCAGGAGCCAAGGAGGTAAATCCCAGCCTTAGCTGCAAGGGGCACTTGATGGGGACTCCATGAGCGGATCCCGTGTGGGGTGTGAAGCCTTGAGCTCGGGATGCTGTCCTGTTCCCCGGAGTGGGCGGGGTTGCAGTAGAACGTGGGGACAGTTTATCATGAAGAGGCTAGAAGTAAGACTGTGTGTTGTCTTTGTGGCTGAGGGATCTGCTGGGAGGGAGGGAGGGAGGGAGGGGAGAGGCACGCCCCCGGCCGTTGCCCTGAAGGAAGGTGGATGTTTCCCGAGGGCCCAGAGCCTTATCTTTTGCCCCTTGGGCAGGGGTTGGTGTGGTGCCTGATGGCCCTCTGGGGACGTGGCCACAGGGTGGGGACCCCTCGATGACAGGCTGCCTGGAACGCGCACCTTGGGCAGACTTGCAGGAAGAGGGAACGCGTCGGCCCCCTTGTCGCCAGGCCAGGGGCCATGGTGCTGGAGCTGCGACCGCGCCACGGAGACCCTACTCCCGCGTCCACATCTCAGCTCTGCCTCCTCTTCCGCGGCTTCCTGCTCCGGAGAGCCGCGTCCTCGCGGGGAGGCGCCCTGTGGACCCAGGCACCTGGGGTGTCAGTAAACCGCGGCTCCCGTGTAGTAAAAGATGGGCATGCAGAGTTCAGGTTTCTGTGAGGACAGGGTCAGGCAGGGAGCTGTGTCCCCACCCGCAGCCCCCGCCGAGTCCAGGGGTTCCCCAAGGACTGGAGCGGCCTCGGCTCCCTCTCGGGGCCCCTGGAGGATCTGCAGGGGGTTCTGGCCATGGGTGGCCAAGGGCGCCGGCACCCGGGAGGGGCTTGTCACCACGAGGGACCCCTCTGGAGGACAGGAAGCTTCCACCGTGGTGCAGCGCTCCCCAGACTTGTCTGAGGCATCCAGGCCTCCGTGCACATGCACTTGGGCCCTGTCCAGACTTCTCCACCAGCTTCTTTCTGCCTTCCTCTTCCCTTAATCATGAAATTCGCCCTTCCTGTTTATCCTCGCTTGTTCTGGTCTCACCCTCCCCTGTCTCTCCCGCTACGGCGAGAGTGGGTCCCCATCCGGGTCCCTGTATGGGTCTCCGGGGCCAGGCTGACCCTTGCTCGCATCTCAGGGAACGGCTCATGCTTTGGACGCAGAGAATCCCCCTTCCTCCAGGATGGCCGAGAAGGTCAGAGAACGCTCGGTCCCCGTCAGTTCTCGTGGTTCTGTTTAAGGGACTGTGAAGACAGGACAGACCACTCATGTGGGGGGCGGCTGGGGCGTCTGAGACCAGGAGCGGCGCTCCCGTATCCGCTGCGGATTTTGGTTTGCCCTTCACTTTGGAGAGAAGGAAATGTGTCTTAGGATCAGGTCCCTCGGGTCTGTTTCCTCCTTCCCCCCAAAGCGGAGCGATTTCCTGCATCCTGTCCTGGGGGAGGGGTCGTTCTGGGGAGAGGGTCCCAGGATGTGGCTCTGCGGGGGCGGCCACCTGCCGTCTGGCCTGGCCTCTTGTGGAGGGAGCGTCTGTTGTGGTGACTGGGTGCTGGAAGTTACAGTGAGATGTTTGGAGCAAGTTTTTTTTCCTTTTATTTTGAGAGAGAGAGCAGGGGAGGGAGGGGCAGAGAGAGAGAGGGAGAGAGGATCCCAAGCAGGCTCCCCACTGCCAGCACAGAGAGCAACGCAGGCCTGAAGCTCCCACGTGCGTGCACAGCCTCCCCCACACCTTGACCACCAAGATTGTGTTAGCAAAGACCTTTTGTGCATCGGCATGACCAGCCTGCTTGTCGGAAATGGTGTCAGGTGGGAACCCGAGTGGAAAATAGCCAGAGTGAAGACATTAGGGTCCAGGGAGCCACAGTGTCGTCCCCTCGGAGCCTCCTGATCACCCACCAGGCCGCAGGTAGGGATGGCGGGTGCCGTGGACACTGCACCGTCCGGCGAGGGCTCCCAGAGTCTGAGGTTGCTTGCGCCTCTGGATGTCTGCCTCAGCCTTGTCGGGGCCGCCATCCAGGGCCCCGAGGACGAGGGGAGATGACAGGCGGTCTCCTCCTCCCATCTCTCGTTCCTCATTGCCCGCCGTAGTGAGCACCCTTCGTGTCCTCCCGAGGGAGTCCTCCCCATGACCCTGAAGCACGCGCCCTCATTCTTATCCTGCCATTTCCAAAGAGGCTACGTCGCCCCAAAACGTGCGCCTAGTGCTGTGGGCATGTCCTCCCCGGAAGTTCACATGTTGATGTCAGAATGCAGCTGGATTCGGGGGCAGGGATTTGCAGATGTGACTATGGTGAAAGGAGATGATTAGGGCGGCCCTGGTCCAGTGTGATGGCGTCTTTGTAAGCGGAGGACATCAGGACACAGACATGCAGAGGGACGACCACGTGAGGACACGGGGAGGAGACGGCCGTCCCTGCATCCAGGAGAGGCCTGGGGAGGGACCAGCCCGGCCATGCCTGGATCTCCAACTTTAGCTTCCAGGACCTGAGGAATAGATCGCATTGTGTGAGGAATAGATCGCGGGTACATGTGTGACACCAGGACTCTGACCCAGGGAGTCCGGGTCCAGAAGGAAGAGGAGCATGACGATGGGAATTCAGGAGAAGTTTCTGGAGTCCCCTCCGGCCAACGAGGCACGGGAGTTTCTGGAAGATGTGGCTTCCCGTCAGGTCAGCTGGTGACAGTGCAGACCCTGACCAGTTGTTTTGAGGACCAAGTAAGCCTGCAAAGGGCCCTGCACGTAGGGATTATTGGTAATGTGCTGACACTCTATGAAAACTTGCTTTTTCTAACAAAAATATCTTCTGTGTCTCAGCACACGTTGTGAAGACGTATCAGCTTCACACACTCAGTAATGGCGGGAACCCAGGGAGCCACGCAGTGTTAACTGAGGCTGAGATTTCCAGCACTGACCTAACAGGGTTTGTGGTCTTGCGATCCCATGATCTCAGGGTGATTTACGGGTTTTGCATACTCACTGCTGCCTGGCTGGGGACCTGGTTTTAGGATCTGAGCGGTGATAATCTCCTGAAAATGGCAGGCTTCCGGTTTCTGAAATTGGGACAGAAACCTCCCATTAGCCTGCTGGGGTCCCAGAGGCAGGTCCCCAAATGCCCAGGGGTTCTGGGGCGTAAGCAGCCCATAAGGATGCCTTGGATGTATGTCCATCAGATTTTCCGTGGGAAATGGGGTCTTCCAGTCATGGCAAGAGGCAGGCTTGTGCCACAGGCCCTTTGAACGTGACTGTGAAGTTCTGCAGTACAGTCATGGTGGGAAGAAGGCTCCCACCCACATACTGGTTGAAGGCTCTTAAGGGTCCATATGTTAGCAGTCTTTGCCGGGCTGAAGTGACCTTTCCTTAGACGTCCCGTGGCAGCGTTTCACATGAAACCCACGTGCATTTCTAGCGGAAAGCCGATTGCTGGAATTGTGCCCGAAGGAAGAAAACATCAAGAATTTTTGTCCTGTGGCCTGGCCCCGTTGTGGGGCTGGAATTGTTCGGGGAACTTGGGACTTGTAACCAAACGGGGGTCACGAGGACGGGCATCTTCACCGACAGACCTGGGCGTCGTCTGTGGGGTCCGTGTCTGCTGCTGGCCTCCGTCTGCATGTAAATCCCGGGACACAGGCTGTGGTGACCACACTCCCTGTCTCTCCTCGGCTGACCCGCCAGCAGGTGCATAGGCTCCCCTCTGCCTGGAAAGCACTTTCTCTGGGCTCTGGCCTCCGCACAAGGAAGGCTTCCCTGAGGGAGGTCCAGTGCCTCCTTCTCCCTGGCACCCTGTCCCCCGGGTAGCCCGACGCCATCTGCCGTGTGCATTCCAGTCTGCCTTGATTCCTACCCAGTGGACAGCAGCTTCAAGATCTCCTATCACCGGGGCCGCTGCAAGTGACCGGTCCCCACCACGTAACTGGCTGACAGAACACGGGAGAAAGACGTGGGGCTACTCACAGGAGCCAGAGGGCTGAGCACACACGTACCCACCCTTGGATGAAGGATAAACAAAACGTGGCCCGTCCAGCAGTGAAATATCATCAGCCTAAGAAGGAAGGACATTTTCGTACATGCTGCCACACGGATGACCCTTGAGGACAGAAGCCAGACACAGAAGCACGCATACTGGATGATTCCACTTGGGCAAGGTCCTGCGAGGGGTCCCGTCCGGGGAGGAGGAAGGTGGGTGCGGGGCTGGGGGAGGGGTGGGGAGGAGTGTCTAACAGGGACAGAGCTTTGGTTTGGGAGGATGGCAGTGCTGAGGCGCACGGCGTGGGCGTCCTGGGTGCTGCTGAACTGCACACCACAGGTGGTTAAGATCGTGAAGTTTGTGTGTCCTTTACCACGTTCTTTCTTGGAAAGGGAGATGTCAGTGAGCCGCAGAGGAAGGTTCTAGCCTTGGGGTTTTGGTCACGACGCCTCACCCCTGCCTGCTTCTCCGCTCTGTGTGCAGCTTCCTGCGTCCAGGCTCCGGGTGGTCTCGGTATCCCCAGGACCCCCGGCCCCGATGCCGTTCTTTGCCGAGCCCTGCGGACGGAAGCAGTTTGTCCTCCTGGGCGCACACACCAAAGCCCAATTTTGTGGGTTGCCACGGGGCCCCGTGAGCGCCTGAGAGACTGGCCTCACGTGGTGCATCGCACGGGTAGCAAATGCTTTGGAAACTCTCCCCGTTTCCACATTAGAATTCCCGGCACCACCCCAGCTAACTAGGGGGAAGTGTGTTTTCCTGCCAGCGTGTTTGAATCAGAACCTCTGAATGGAAAAGAGACATCCTCAAAGAGGCTGGAAAACACAGGGTCCCGACTGCAACGGGCTGTTTGAGCTGTGTGCGCAGGTTCTCAGTTCTCCCGGCTGGGGGAGGCCTGCAGATGTTTCTGGAGGGGGTACCTCCCACTTGGAGGAGGGCATCACGGCGGGGTCAGCCGTCTGCACCCAGACAGGAGCCTTGACCCTGGCGTCGGCCGGGCACTTCTGAGTCTGTCGGGGGAACGAGAACGTCGGTCCTTCTAGAAGAGGGAACCAGTTCACCCCCGGGGGGGGGGGCATTCCGGCTACGCACGGAAAATGCTGACCTTAGCCGTAGAACACATTCACGGTCAGAGATTTTGACCCGAAGATGCACGAAGGGAAAAGCTCAGGACCGAGAAAGTACGTGTCCGTCCACGCGGAGGTCATCCGCCATTTCCTTCTGTGGGGCTACGGGTACGCGGCTTTGATTTTCATCCAGAAACACACACGGAGGCCTTGGCTGTTCCAGCCTTTCAGGGGTTTTCCCTACTTAATTCTCCTTCTATCTGGTTGCTTGGCTGTCCTTCCTTTGCTTTCCAGAAGCTCGGCTTAATGGCCTGCTGTTCGTAGACAAATAACAGAAGCGTGCTAAGATAAGGACTTCCTTTTAAAAAAAAAATCACTTCTACCCAGCTTCCCATGCAAAGTCATGCTTTTTAAAAATAACACTTTAAATTTAGAGCTGAACAGACCCGAGAAGACATCTGAGCTGCTGTTCACGGGTGGGATTCTGCAGATGGAGTGCCAGAGGCTGGGAGTGCGGCCAGCGGTCCGTGACTTGTGGCCAAGAGCCCAGGTCCAGAACCTCAGGGGGTGTGGGCAGCCCCGGCAGCCCCAACCTTCACACCTGGAGATACAGGGACAGAGACGAAAAATGTGTTCATACTACTCGTGCAGAAATCTCTCTGATGGTCCACAGTTAACTCCGTAGTCCCCGGGTGTGAGCAGGAGGGCAGGGTGTTGGGGGGACGTGGTGACAGATGGATGATGGTGGAGGCTGGATCGATCGATGATGGATCGACCATACGAATGTACAGCCTCACACTCACTTCCAGAGGGGTGACCGAGAATATGCCTGTTTCTCACGGCCTGAGGCTCAGTCAGGTGGTCAAATAGCAAAACTCCTCTTTCTTCCCCGGGATAGGTGAGTATCCTCTTGACATCCCCCCTGCTAAATTTATTTCACGTTTCCTTAAAGGCCATGTGGAAGTGTAGCTGCAGTTTGTAATTAACAGTCACTGACGCACGAGTCAATCGTTGTTGTGCTTTGTAAGAGTCTTCACGCACAGGAAGGCAGGGAGGCGTGACTTTGTGTTGATGTCCTGCACCCCGACTTGTGCAGCACATTGTGGTCCCTGCGCCTAAGGTGGGGGCCACGTCCCAGCACGCATAGACCTGGGTCTGGCCGGCTCGGGCTGGGCGGGCAGCGAGCATGCGGGGCCCCCTTCTTCCTGGAAACTTTTCCTGTGCTGAGAATCGCGGCCAGCGGGGAGCAGATGTTATCCAGCTTCCCACGGAACCTCCTGCAGCGGCCCCAGCGGGGCCTAAAAATAGACCTTTTGGAAAAAAGCCCACGACCCTCTGTCACCCCTGTTCTGGGTAAAGGAAGTGCAGGAAGGGGAAGCTGAGGGGAGCCTGGTCCCGGAAGGTCCTGGAAGGTCTGGGAGCCCCAGAGGGAGGGGCGCCAGGACAGCAGCTAGCCCAGGGAACCAGGAAGCCAGGGGCCTGGTTTCCAAACACTGATGGAATTGTGCCTCCTCCTGGGGTGTCAGCAGGAAAGGGGAAATGTGAGACTATGTCAGGAGAAACACAAACATGGCTTTGCCTGGAGGATGCTGGGGACGTGAAAGAGGCACGTGTCGGGGCCTCCGGGGCCCTCACGTGTCACCGGCCAGGCAGCTCCCTCGCGGGCGGGACGCCTCACCAGCTCCTGACCATCCTCACTGCACCCCTGGGCCTCCGTCCGGACCCAGACTGAGAATGCAGAAGCCAACGGCCTGGAATAGGCGGCCGGGCCCAGGGACAGTCCTTTCAAAACGTCACCGTAACTGCTAACAGCAGAGGTTCAAGGTGAACACTGTCAGCCACACGTGTTCCACCTGCCCTCCCCGCGTGCGCTTCCTGGAAGGTGGTGGGTCCACGAGGCGGGTTTGTGTCTATGGGCCAACTCCCAGACCTGGTGTGCTTGTTTTTGGTTCAGGTTTCCAGTGTCTTCTCCAGCCCCGTGGGGTTCCTGTGTCACACTCTCTGGATGTCCCACAGGGACGGGCCTGCGCCCCGCACCTCTGAGGATGGAGATCATGCCCTTTCTCCTCGAGGCCCCACTCCTGCTGGGTGGGTGGGGGGCCCTGCAGCCCCGTGGGGCCACCTTCAGCTGCGTGCATGCATCTCTGAGCACACAGGAGGGCCCGGCTCTGTGGCAAATGTGGCCGGGAAGCCAGTGTCCCCACGCTGAGGTCCTTGGCTGTCCCTTCTCCAGATTGAGGGTTAATTAAGCTCTGTGGCCCGGGGCAGGGAACAAAACCCAGCCACTGCCCAGAGTTGGTGCTGAGTTGTGAACAAAGCCACTTTCATGGGGAGCGCTGAGCTTGCTATTTTCCGGAACCGGGGATGGGGTGACGGGAACAAAGCAGGATCTCATCTCCCTCCTGCCTCGGTCCCGGGGGTGCCGATCTCAGGCGCCACGCGGCTGTGGCGTGGGATTCCTGAGGCTGCTGTGGCACGGCAACACTAGAGTGTGTGCCCCTGTGGCTGCAGCGGGACCACCGAGAGCACCGTTGGTGACGGAGTCACCTGCCGGGGGGTAGGTGCTGTGCACGCTCTTGTGTGGCCCGCCAGGCTCCAGCCACCCTCATGCGGGCATGTTGGCCTTTACCGATAAGCAGGTCTTCTGACTCCAGAGTTGGGTGCTTGCTCCTTGGCCGGGCCTGGGGTGATCAGGACCACCACCCTGAGTCCTCAGGCCATCCCCCGGGGCTGTTTCCACATCCTGCCCTGGACTTTTTCCTTTAACTTCGGAGCCACCCCTACCTCATTCATTACTTCATAGCAGGTGTGAGACACGTTGGCGCAGGGGTGGGGGCCCGGCAAGGGGCAGTGGGGTTGCCCTGCCCTGTGCACACAAAGCCCGCAGAAGGTGCACAGCACTCCCATAGTGTCCATTTTACCGGAATCCCGCATCCTTCCCGGCTCCCATCAAACATGCTTCCTCCAGGAAGCCCTCCAGCTCCCGCAGACAGAAGCAGTCCCTCCCACAAGTGCCTCTGTGGATGCAGGAGTGCCAGTCCTCAGGGACTTACAGTGTGGTTTGTACAAGTACAGCGTTAGTGGGGAGCCTGGGGGACTCTGTCGGTAAGTGTCTGACTCTTGGTTTTGGCTCAGGTCACGACCTCACAGTTGGTGCGTTCAAGCCCCATGTCAGGCTCTGTGCTGGTAGTGGGGAGCCTGCTTGGGATCCTCTCTCCCTCTCTCTCTGCCCCCTCCCCTGCTTGTGCTCTCTTTGTCTCTCTCACAAATAAATAAATGAACTTAAAAAAAAAATACATTAGCGCTGGGCTTCTCTGTAGAGAAAAGTGTACTGAGTGCGTAAAAACCACTGAAATCGGTTCCTCCGTTTCCCCCTTCCCAGGATTGCACAAGGTGCTATGTTTCGACGTTTGTCACTGATTTTAATAAGTTTGACTACTAAGTGAAAATGTGTAGTTTTGTTTTTACTTATCTTGGTTAGATTCCATGGATTGCTTTCTAAATTTTTTTTAATGTTTATTTAATTTTGAGAGAGAGAGAGCGAGCGCGCGCGCGTGCGTGAGCGAACACAAGCAGGGGAGGGGCAGAGAGAGAGGGAGACACAGAATCCGAAACAGGCTCCAGTCTCCGAGCCGTCAGCACAGAGCCCGATGTGGGGCTCGAACTCACAAACCGCAGGAGTTCGTGACCTGAACCAAAGTCAGACGCTTAAACTGACTGAGCCACTCAGGTGCCCCGACACTGGATTATTCTTAATGCACTCCAGGTTTTTTGTGAAATTCTCTTACATTTTCTGAAACAATTTCCATTTAATTAAAGCGTGTATGCCTTTTAACTCCGACATATGTATAGCTGTGAGTGTTCTCTCTCTCTTTCTCTTTGTCTTTGTTTTAAATTTCTTTGTCTGTTACCTGGCTCACCTGATTGGTTTTTTTATTTTTTTAATTTTTTTTTGATGTTTATTTTTGAGAGAGAGAGAGACAGACAATGCAAGTCGGGGAGTGGTAGAGAGCGGGGGAGACACAGAATTTGAAGCAGGCTCCAGGCTCTGAGCTGTCAGCACAGAGCCCAACGCGGGGCTTCAACTCACGAACTGCGAGGTCATGACCTGAGTTGAAGTTGGATGTTTAACCGACTGAGCCACCCAGATGCTCCCTGATCGGTTTTTTAAATTAAATATTTGAATTGTGTCCAGAAATTATAGATCGATGATAGATAGATAGATAGATGGATGGACGGATGGATAGAGGGTGGATGGACAGATGGTTAGGTAGCTGGATAGAAGGATGGATGGAAGGTTAGGTAGCTGGATGGATGGATGGATGATGGATGGTTAGATAGGTAGATGGATAGATGATGGTTGGATAGGTAGGTAGATGACTGGCCGACTGGCTGGATGGTTAGGTTAGATAGGTGGATGGATGGATGGATGGATGGATGGATGGATGGATGGATGGTTGGATAGGCAGATGGATGGATGGATTGATGGATAGGTGGATGAATGGATGATGAATGGACAGATGCATGATGGGGTGGATGGATGATACGTGGTTAGACAGGTGGGTGGGTAGATAGATGGAAAGATGGATGGATCAATCAGTCGATGAATAAACAGGCAGGCTGTGGAGGGTGGTGTATCTCCAGAGAGGGAGATTTTCTCCAGGCAGACATTTAGGTCCAGGTGGGCCTGATCTGTTTCTGGTGCTGGTGTTCCCATGACGTGGCCCTCTGGGGCCTCACCTGGAATCCCTGTTGGCAAGGGCCTCTCTTCCTGGGTAAGTGCCTAGAGCCCCACCGTGAAACTGCCCAAACCCCTGCTTGTTTTGTGGCTTCCCAGCTGCTACCTCAGCCTTGGTGACCAGGCATCGGGCTCACTTCAAGTCCCAGCTGCCCAAGTGGCTCAGAACCTCACTTTTTCTCTCTCTAGATCAGTGGGACTTCCACAGCCCTGACCACAGACTTGGGTCCAGCCTATATTCCACGTGCTTCAAAGGGGTCTGTGGCCAGGATGCATTACCCGCCCTAATGCCATCCCCTTCCTGGAAATGAGTCATAGGAGTGATCTGGAATTTTTAAAGACTTTACTATGCTTTTATCAACTCTCGTTATTTTTTTTTAACTTATATGTTTTGAGAGAGAGAGAGAGGGAGAGAGAGAGAGAGACTGGGAGTGCACACAAGCAGGGGTGGGGGCAGAGGGAGAGCGAGAGAATCTTAAGCAGGCTCCATGCTCAGTGCAGAGCCCAATGGGAGTCTCAGTCCCACAACTGTGATCCAGATTTGGACTCCTAACCAACCGAGCCCCCCGGGTGCCCCAAGTCTCCCTTGTTCTAAAGCAGAAAGCAAAATAACCTGTATTTCTTACAATGTTATTTTATTGACCATGGTCGATTTTTTAAGAAGCTGAGTTTACAAAAAAAGGCAAGTGGGGCATCTGGGTGGCTCAGTCGGTTGAGTGTCCAGCTTCAGCTCAGGTCATGATCTCCCAGCTGGTGGGTTCAAGCTCTGCGTCAGGCTCTGTGCTGACAGTGTGGAACCTGCTTGGGATAGTCTCTCCCTCTCTCTCTTTCTGCCTCTACCCTCTCACTCTTTCTCAAAAATAAATATCGAAAAAGGCAAGATTGTACAAATATCCAGAAATAATGGAGATGCCGGGCCATAACCAGATGGGCATTTTGTCCGTGAAAATGTATGAAATTCCAGGGAGGTGTTGGCTTGGTGTTAAACAGCAGGTTTCCATGGCACTCAGTTTCTCACTCCCTGATTGACAGGGTCCGGGCCGGGGTCTCTGCATCTTGCTGGGGTGGGGACACCAGCCATCAGGGCTGTGCTGGAGGTGGGACGTGTGCTAGGAAGCTCGAAGCCCAGGGTGTGGACTAAGATACCAACTCGGGACACATGGAGTTGTCCCAACTCGGGACACATGGACCCATGCAGCCACAGGGCCTGCACTTTGTGGAAAGTGTCTCTTCTGTGGAGTCTCTTCTGCTGTTTCGCAGAGAGAAGGCCTTGCCCTTCCTTCCTTCCTTCCTTCCTTCCTTCCTTCCTTCCTTCCTTCCTTCCTTCCATGTTTATTGTTGAGAGAGGGAAAGAGACAAGAGTGTGAGCAGGGGAGGGGCAGAGAGAGAGGGATACACAGAATCGGAAGCAGGCTCCAGGCTTTGAGCTGTCAGCGCAGAGCCTGGCTCGATCTCATGAACTGTAAGATCATGACCTGAACCGAAGTCGGATGCTTAACCGACTGAGCCACCCAGGCACCCCTGACTTTTATTTCAATGTTTATTAATTTTTGAGAGAGAGAGAGAGACAGCATGAGTGGGGAAGGGGCAGAGAGAGAGGGAGACACAGAATCCCAAGTAGGCTCCAGGCTCCGAGCTGTCAGCACAGAGCCCAATGGCAGGGCTCGAACCGACAAACTGTGAGATCATGACCTGAGCCGAAGTTGGATGCTCAACTGACTGAGCCCCCCAGGTGCCCTCTGAAGCCCCTTTCTAAAGTGACAGCCAGCCGGCTTCATCATCACGGTCGGTCTGTCTGTGTAAAGTTGCCTGCAGGATGTTGATGACGTGTGCAAGGCAGAACAAAGCTTTGCACGAAGCTCGTCAGCTCACCGTAGCGTGGGGAAGTTGGGCGCATGTTCCGTCCGTGTCTTGCATTTGGGGAGTGCACCAGACCAGAGTGACCCCTGCTTAGTGGCTTTGGGCCCCTCCCCTGCAGCACAGATTTTCAGAAGCCATTTCACCCCTTCTGGAAGAATAGTGACCAGGCCTGTAAGCACATCTCCACTCTGGTTTTCTCGCTGCAGAACCTCGAGGCTGCCCTGAGATCCCGCATCGTGCTGTGGGGATGTCCGAGAGCCCCGTCGGGCCCAAAGCCGCGACGCTCCGGGCTGACATGCCGGCCGCGCCCTCCTCCTTCCAGCGGGCGTTCACGTCCAGCACCACCTCCAGCAGCAGCCCCGGCCAGCGGCGCGAGAGGTAGGGAAACGGGCCCTTGCGCTTAGCGGAGCCGCCCTTGCAGATGGAACAGGCCACGGAGGGGAGGGCGGAGGGCCTGGCCTGCAGCCCACACGCGGCTGCTCTGTGCGCTGAGAACCGTCGTCGCTCTTGAGAAGTGTAATCACAGATAGACACTCCTGAGAGCGTCCCCCCACTGTTGACGGGCCACGTGCTCAGGGAACCCACTGGTAGGTGGACTCTGGGGACAGTGGCCAGTTCAGGACCGGCACCTGTGACAGCGTGCCCTGAGCCAAGCCTGGAGCAGGGGTGCTTGGGCTTGGTCTCCCTCGGCGGCCAGGATGGCGGTGCTCTTGGGGACATGGAGTTTGTCCCGGTGTTCGGGAAAGCCCAGCGACACCCCCTTGGTGGATTGCGAGAGCAGGAGGGGCACACAGAGGGAGAGAGGTCACGTCGGTGCTTTGTGGGGGCCGGCCCTTGAGCCACTGCATGTGCCCTGACCAGGAACGGTTCCTTGGTGTTTCCCTAGGACACGTCATGCCCCGGCTCTTGATTCTGCCTCCTTCCTCTCTTTTTTTTTTTTTTTTTTTTAAGTTTACTTATTTATTTTGAGAGAGAGAGAACAGGGGAGGGGCAGAGAGAGAGAGAATCCCAAGCATCAGTGCAGAGCCCAATGTGGGGCTCAAACTCACAAACTGTGAGATCATGACCTGAGCCGAATCAAGAGTCAGACGTTTAACTGACTGAGTCACCCAGGCGTCCGGTTCTTCTTCTTCAAACCAGGGTCAGGGTCTCATCTGAGGACTTGGTGTGATGCCTGGGGCAGTAAGTGTTTGCTAGGGAGTGTGTGTGATATGCTGGCTGGGAGCTGACTTTCTGGAGTTCCAGAAATTTGGAATTTCTGATTCCCTCCATCCTGGAATTTCTGGCTTCGGGTAGGGTGACTTCTCATATTACTACTGGGCTCCTTTAATCAGCTGGTTAGGGGAAACTGAGTCAGGTGCCCTGGCTAGCTATCAGGGGAGGGGGAAGAAGAAAATGGGGAGCGTGGTTTGTGCCTGGGGAAGCCATTCTGCCAGAAGCCGCACACAGTGAACTGCGTGGCCGACGTGCATGCAGGGCAGGCACAGACTGCCAGCTGGACACGGGGCTGAGAGGCTTCAGAGCCGGAGACCTGGGTTTTGTCTTGAGCAGAAAGGCCTTGGCCGAGTGAGGAGGGAGGAGGCAGGGAAGGTGTGATCGGGTGCGAGGGGCTGAGCATCTTGGGGTGAGCGGCGAAGAGGGAAGGGCGGGTCTGACTGCTGACATTTTGGGGGAGCCTCAGCACCGGTTTCCCGTCTGTCTTCGCCGCCTGGGGGACCCCTGCTGATCTCCGGGCGCCTCCTAGAGTGTTCTGATTGCTCTGTCTTTCCAACAGCCCTCCATCCGCCGAGCTCCCATGGGTGGAGAGCAGCCCCAAAGCCTCGCTGGCCCTGTTGGGGAGCGGCCGGCCGGCAGGAAGCGTCCTGGGCTCCGGCGAGTTCCCTGGCTCCAGCCTCGGCCCCGACAGCCCCGGGCGGCCCCACCTCCCACCCGCCGAGCTCCAGGCCCCTTTCCACAACCACCAGCTGTCCCTGGCGGAGCCACCTGAAGCTCTGGGCCCCCCAAGTGGCCAGGCCTTCCTGGGCTTCGGCACAGCCCCCGTGGGGAGCTGCCTTGCCCCTGGGGACGACCCCGGGGCCTTGCTGGTCCATTCCCACGGAACACCCCAGGCCCCCAGCACCCCGCGGACGGCAGCAGCGGCCGGTGACAGCGGCTTCCTGTCCTCCAGTTTTCTCACGGTGACGCCGGGCCACAGCGGCCACCACAGTCCGCTGACCCTGCCTGGGCAGCCGCCCCTACCCGAGAAGAAGCGAGCCTCGGAGGGGGACCGGTCTTTGGGCTCAGCCTCCCCTTCATCCAGCGGCTTCTCCAGCCCCCACAGTGGGAGTTCCATGAGCATCCCATTCCCCAACATCCTCCCGGATTTCCCCAAGGCGTTGGAGCCAGTGGCACCCAGCCCAGGTAGGCACGTCTCCGCCGGTGGGAGCCCCGTGTGCGCTCGCTCAGCGAGGAGGGGGCCCTGGGATGTCCGGGCAGCGCCTTAAGAGCGGAGCCCAGAGCCGTCCAGTGGGGTCTCTGTTCCCTCTGCTTCTGTGCTGACCCACGGTGGGTTCTGTTTCTCCTGCCACTGGGAATCCTTGTTCTCCGAAAATTTTTCTTTTTGTTGTTGTTTCTATTTTGAGAGAGAGAGAGCAGGGGAGGGGCAGAGAGAGAGGGAGAGAGAGAATCCCAAGCAGGCTCCGAGCTGCCAGCACAGAGCCCGATGCCGGGCTCGAACCCACAAACTGTGAGATCATGACCTGAGCTGAAATCAAGAGGTGGACATTTAACTGACTGAGCCACCCAGGCGCCCCCTACCCCCTTTCTTTTTCGAATTCAGTGAACTTCTTCAAAATTTAACTATGAAATGTTTCAAATGTGTAAGAATAAGATACTGACACCATTAAGCAGCACCCAGCCACTCCGTCTGCCTGTCTGTCCTGCTCCCCGGGGCCGGCCACCGTGTCGCCCCAAGTCTGCGCTGGTCAGGAAGCCCTGCTCCCTGACGCGCACCAGCCGGCTCCCGCGTAGTTAAATACGGCGCTCTTTCCCAGGACACCCCATCCTTGCCCCGCATTGGACTTTGAACGTTTGGTTTCATGAGACGTGAGCGGTTGCCATAAACCCTCCGCAGTGACCGGTTTTACATTCTGTTTTGCAGATAATGCGGGTGATAAACATGTGTCCGTGAACTTTGTCCAAGACACATCCAAATTCTGGTACAAGGCGGATATCTCCCGAGAGCAAGGTGCGTGGGCAGGATAGGACCCCGGGGTGGGAACGTCCGGGGCTCGTGGCCTTGAGCAAGGCCTGCCCTTTATCACTTACCTCTGCAGAAAATGCACCTTTAGGTTTTTACAGCAGAGGCTCAGTCCTAATGAGGGAGCTGGGCAGACGTGAGCGCTGCCCGTGAGCATGGCGGCATGCCCGTGTGCTTTCTGGTGGCTCTGCCAGCTGCCATTGGCAGCGATGACTGCAGATGGTCACAGGCAGAGATGTTCCCGGTGTCCCCGTCCAGGCCCTGAGCCTCGGGGGAAGGAGGAAGGCCGGAAGTCTCCCCAACACCCTGGCCTCTGTGCACGTGCATTTGTCCACAGCGGAAAGACAGGCAATCAGGGGGCCCGTGGTGGGCATCCCCACCTGCCTCACACACATGCCACACGGTGTGTGCCTGTGGTCCTGCCCCGCGGCAGCTAGGAAAATTCCAAGTCGTTGGTGTTTTTGAGCAGCTAAGTCACGTATCACTTCTTCCTGGAAGATTCACAGGAGTGGTGTCCAGGAGGGGGGCGGCCAGCTGGGGAAGAGGTGGGGGCGGCCCCTGGGGTGAGCAGCTGTCATCCTGACGCAGGCTTGGTGGGGTCGCTGGAGGCAGGGATGTGGCTGCACGTGCACTGTCTGAGCCGAATCCCGGGGGCCGAGCCGGGACAGCGTGCCTCAGAGCAGAGAGGAGGGATGAAGGGCAGGTCCTCACGCAGCCCACATGGGGGACAGTTTCTGCACAAAGTCCTCAGGCCTTGTCCTGAAGATTAGTTCTCACAACTGCCTGGAGAGAAACAGTTAAGTGGCTGGAAAACGGCACTGTTCAACTTTCTCGTTGGAATTCTTGTATTCAGTTAAGTGGATCATAAACATGGTAAGAATGTGCCTTTCTTCCCACGAGCTCAACGAACCTATTGTCACGTTGCATGGGGGGAGCCTGCGGCCTGGGGGGACCTCCGAGTTCCTGAATTGGCCTTTGTGGCCGTGCTGCGTGGCTGAGCGCCACATTCTTGTCCCCTCCCTGCTCGTGGTGCAAGAACCCCCATGACTGAGGCCATGAACCCCAGTGCTAAGTGCCTGGTCCAGTGGGACGGTCTGAAAAGGGCCTGTCACGCACTGTGTTCTAGAAGATTCTGTGTGGAGTTCCTTTTCCGCTGGTGCAGCCTCCAGCCTGGGATGGTGGGTGGGTGGGCTTTCTGAGGAGCCGGGGCTCCCCCTAGAGGCAGGTGGTCCCGTAGGACACAAGTGGCAGGGCCCTGCCTTGGAAGGTTCTGGAGAGGTTGGGCATGGGGGGGCGCCTGGTAGGCATGCAGGGGTGGTCCTCTGTGCCACACGTGTGCAAGTGTTTCTCTGCTGGGACCTCATGTTGAAATAGTTCACATGTGCGCTGGGCATGGAGTTTCCCGGTTGAGCCACACAGAGCACAACTTCTCCGTGTTCTCTGTGTTTTGTGTAGAGGTCACCCCCCCAACCCCCGACTAACGTTCCCTGGAGCACCCACCTTCTGCAGATGGCAGAAAGCTGCCTGTGGGTTTAGTTTGGTCTGGTTTGCTTTGTGTTTTAACTGTGGGGATGTGCCTCTTTGGGGACAAGACTGGTCACATACGCCCGTGTCCAGGTCGGTGCCTTGGGAGTTTTTTAACCTGCACGTAGAAGTTACGCAGGGTAAACGGGGCCTCCAGGTGAGGTAGATACGAGATGCAGCTGTTCCGGCAGGATGCACTGGGCCCCCGTGCTCTGGCTTTGAAAGCACTGGTTTCGCGAGACAGTGAGGACACGGCCACTTCCGAGGGGAGCGTGAGGCCCGCTCTGGGCAGGGCCTTGTGCCGCGTCCAGGATGTGTCCTGGCTCATTCTGTTTCAGAACAGGGTCTGACCTTGTCCTCGAGCCCCGCCCCCCCCTCCTCCGCAGAGCAGACCCAGCCTCCCCTGTGCCCTTGAGGCTGGGGCGCCTCTGGCCGCCACAGCCAGGGAAGATCGCGGCGTTAAAAGGGAAAGAAAAAGCTCTGTGAGGTAGATCACAGTTGAAAATAGGTCATTCTCTAAGGATCATTTCCTCCCGCTTCCACGGTCAGCCCCCAGATGTAGAAACACTCCAGGAGCAGAAGCCTGCTGGTGTCGGTGGCCGGGTCCTGGTGCCCCAGCACGCCCACCTGCCCTGCAGCCCCGAGCCCGTGTAGACGGTCGGGCGGCAGGGGCGAAGGCACCTCCCAGGGCCACCCCAAACCTGCCCCCTTCCGGAGAGCCGAGCCCTCACCGCCACTGCGTGCAGTTTGCCCGCTCCTGCGCGGGGGCCTCGGCCTGGACGCGGGGGAGGGCGCTGTCCCACGTGAGAGAAGGGGAACCTGGTCATTTCACTGGGAGCTGGGCCTCGAACAGTGGGCCCCATGGCGCTGTTTGCTGAGATGTCACCCGTGGACGTCCTGCTCCATTTCAGACACGGCAGTTCCGTGGCTGTCATTTTGGGTCACTTTATACTTGAAATCCCTTTCTTTCCTCAAGTCGATAAGCTAAGTTGTAAGATGTGGTCCGGTTACGAGCGGACATTCTGGCCGGTGTCTGGGCAACAGGTTGTCGTCTGCCCCAAGCTGCCATCTTGCAGGACCCCGAGCCCAGGCCCCGGGGCCCGGGTTTTGAACGTGGAGGGAGGGGTGTGATTTTGAAGCCGCATTTTCGCTGTGAGCCCCCAGCCTCAGGCGGGAAGTTGGGAGGATGACTGTGCCAGGCCCAGCTGTCAGCCCTGGCCGATGACAGCCACGTGGGTAGGGGGCTCCCAGCCCCATCCAGGCTGCCACGGACCCAGGGGACGGAGGGCCACCTAAGGCCACATTTTTGCCATCCCCTGAGGCGAGTCTTGGGATTTGCGTTAAATGTCCAGTAACTTTTGGAGCCCATCCTTTTGTGTTTGGAAAATGTAACAGAGGCTTCTTTCCTTCTGCTACGTGGGAAGCACACACTCTAAAGTCTCTGAGAAAAACTCCCCACGGGGAGAGGGTGCCGGACGGGGCCCCGGCGGGGATGGGAGACCGCCTTGTGCCTCCTTCCTGCCCGCCACATTGTGTGTATGGAGACCCGGGCCGGGCACCTCAGCTGGGGGCCGGTGTCCTGGACGGTCAGCTGGGGTCCTCATAGCTTACAGGTGCCATGGGGTGACGGCCGTGCTGTGTGCCAGGAGAGCTTGGGGACCATGACTGGTACCTTCGTGAGCCAACATTTGGCGGGGTGGTCTGCGTCCTTGGCAGTCAGGCCCTCCTTGAAAACTCGCCCCCCCAAGGAACGGCGGGCCTGCTCCCCTGACCCAGTTTGCAAAGGCTGTGAACGGAGGTGGCTTGCTGGGCCGTGGGGGGCCCCGGCAGACGTGTGTGTTTCTCTGCTTCCCTCCCCAGCCATCGCCATGCTGAAGGACAAGGAGCCTGGGTCGTTCATCGTCAGGGACAGCCACTCCTTCCGAGGAGCCTACGGCCTGGCCATGAAGGTGGCCACTCCCCCGCCCTCCGTCCTGCAGCTGAACAAGAAAGGTAGGGACCTGGGGGGGCCCGTCGGGTGAAGTAACCCACATGGAGTGTGTGTGGCTCACGTTTCCACCAGTGAGACGACTCTTACAGCTGCGCTCAGGTTTCCTTCTGTCTGTTTCTATTGTGACCCACTAAGTGCCGTCCTTGTTCAGGCAAGGACGATAATTACTTGTGAATTCTATTTCTTTATTGCTTCGAGTAGGTGACGCGTTCCATTGTCCAGCTGCCGGAGCCAACAGCCCCTGGGCCCTGTTCTGCGCCGGGAACCTTGATACATTCCTGTGTGTCCTTCCCGACCGTCTGTCCAGTGCGTGGAAACACACACTTTTCCTTCTTTCCCACATAAAAGGCAGTGTCCTGCATACACGATTCTTGTGCCTACTCTTGGCGGAGCATTTTGGTGGATTAAAAGTGATGCTGGTGTCAGCCTGGAGTCATAAGATGACCTTTCTTTGGCCTGATGAACCATGTACGGCCGTGTTCTAATCTGCTTACTCTCTGGAACCCTTTTTGTCGTGAACATAACCAGGGCGCAGAGAAGTTTGCGATGCCTTGGTGCAGGACACACGTTATCTTGAAGCAAACACACACGTTCCCACGGCCCAGGAGACAACCTTGGGGGCAAGCCCCTGCATGCCCCTCCCATGCGTCATAATCCATCGTTGTGGGACCTTCCAGCCACCCCAGAGTGGGCTCTGTGAGGCCCTTGGCACTGGCCCCATGTCCTGACATCATGCTGTCGGCCCGTGAGCACCTCAAGTTTTCCCTGCCCCGCCATTTCTCCAAAAGTCCCTGCGTCTGTGTGCTGGGGGACAGAGCCTGGAAACCAGAATGTGTCAGTGCTGGGTGGGCTTCTTGGTGTCACAGTGTCCCTGCTTCTGGCTAGTGACCAGAGGAGGGACTGTATCACTTTAAAAAGTTGGTGAGTTCACGCTGATACAGTTCCAGTAGGGAGTCACGTGCCCTTTCGGGCCCTCCCCAGTGACACGCATGTCCCTTCCAGTTCCCGCCTGTCCCTTCCTCCGTTCCTGACGCACACACGGTTCAGATCACCCAGGGAAGTCTCGTAAGTAGGAGGTTAAATTATTAACCACCTAAATTATATTAACCACCAAAATTGGAATCCATAGTTGTGCCTGCTCTCAACTTTATAGAAGGAAACTAACGTGTATTTTGTGACCTGCTTTTGCTCATATTATGAGATTCATTGTTTTATTTTACTTTATTTTATTTGATGTTTTATTTTAGAGAGTGAGAGAGAGAGAGAGCAAGCAGGGGAGAGGGGCAGAGAGAGACAGAGTCCAAAGCAGGCCCCGTGCTCAGTGCTGAGCCCGACTTGGAGCCCCATGTCTCGAACCGTGAGATCACGACCTGAGCTGAGATCAAGTCAGACCCTCAACTGACTGAGCCCCCCACCCCCAGGCACCCCAAGATTCGTTGTTTTCTACTTGTGAGACTGCTCTTATCTGTTGCTGTCTTTCCTGACAGCTTTCCAGGGCATGAACACAGGCCCACCTCGGAGACCTTGCAAGCACGTCTCCAGACAGGTCGATAAAGCCCATATCGCAATAATGCGCATCCAAGAAGCTTTTTGGTCTCCTGGTGCATGTAGAAGTTACGTTTACTCTGTACTGTGGGCTACTCTGTGTGCAATAGCCTTAAGTCTAAAAAGTCAACGTGTGTACCTTAATGATACATTACTTCATTACCTTAATGATCAATACTTCATTGATAAAAAAGTTAACTGCCTATCACTGACCACAGATCACTGTAACGAACGTAATAATAATGAGAAAGTTTGAAATACTGCAAGAACACCAAAGCTGTGGCACAGAGACGCGAAGCGAGTAAATAGCACCGATGGATTGGCTTGACTCAGGATCACCACAAACCGTCGGGTTGTAAACAGCGCAACATCTGGGAAGCACAGTGAGGCGAGAGGCAGTAAACCGAGGCAGCTCCCCCTGCACTGGCCTCACTGGGAGCGGGAAGAGCTCATGGTTCACCCACATTCCGCGCCCAGGATGGAAGAGGGTGTGTAGAAATCCTGGGCGGAGGCTGTGCCCACGGCTTCCAGGAGAAACGGCCTTAGGGCTGTGCCTGGAGGGAAGTGAGGTTTGGCAGTCAAGGCGTCCGGCCTCAGGCGCGACCGAGGGGCTTGAGGGAAACCCAGGTGTCCCTTTGGGCGCAGGTGGCTGTGGGTGGGGGTGCACATGACTCAGCACAGACCCCAAGTCTGGATAGTGGCATCTGGAAGCAAGGGGGGAGGAGGCTTCGTGCAGATCAAGTATAATAGCTCAGCCTTGGGGGCACCTGGGGGGCTGTCGGTTAAGCATCCGACTTTGGCTCAGGTCATGATCTCACGGTTCATGGGTTCGAGCCCCACATTGGGCTCTGTGCTGACGGCTTGGAGCCTGGAGCCTGCTTCAGATTCTGTCTCCCTCTCTCTCTCTCTCTGCCCCTCCCCTGCTCACACTCTTTGTCTCTTTCTCAAAAAGAAAAAAAAAATTAAAAAACAAAAAAAGGAAGAGCTCAGCCTTGAGAGCAGCTCCAGAAGCCCCGTGTGTCCCCACCAGTCCTGGGTGAGGATCATAGCAGACAAGAGTCTGGGGACTGGAGCATCTTGTGTCTGCAGAGATGGGGTCCCGGTGGAGAGCCGGGACGGTCTCCATGGAAACTTCCAGCCAACATCTTTCCTGCACGTAGTGTCACACTGTCACTTTGGAAGCACAGAGGATGCCGTGAGTGCGTTCTCGCCTCCAGGTGTGCGTCCACCACGCAGGCCGACTTTGACTCAGCCCTGAGGTGAAGATGACGAAACAGGACACAGAACAGCAGGTGCATGAAGCACAATGTCACCGGCACCCGCAGGCTGCCTGTCCTCGCCCAGCCCTAGTCCACAGATAAGTTTGGGAGGAGAGAGCTCAGCGTGCCAGCATCCCACCCGTGGTACCCGGAGACCACGCAGTGACAGTCATCCTGAGGACGGATCTGTTCTCTGGGCAGCTGGCTGTCTCCGAGGCACTCGTCACCGGGGCCGTGTGTCCCCTTCAGTGCTGAAGACGCGGATCATTTTCCTCAGAGATGAGGCGCCATGCTGCCTCTCGAGGAGTCTGGCCCTTTCCCTTCCGGCCAGCCCCACCGTCCCTGTGTCACCGCCATTGTCTGTGGACCACGGGTGCGAGCTGCCCACGGGCAAGGCGAGGGACCAGACCCCCCAGCAGCGGGTCCTGTTGTCCGGCTGCCTCCTGCTCAGAAACAGAAGTGACCGCAGACGCGGTCCGTGGTGGGCACGGGGGGCACAGCACTGTCACCTCTTTCCATGTGTTTACTGTGTTATTCGTATTCTGCCCTCAGACGGTGTGCCCTTCGCTGCGTTTTTGCCAGGCACCTCGTAGGATGCGTGACTGGTGGGGACACTGGTGTTCTGTGCAGTCACAGTGACGGGGGGGGCTTCCTTCCTGGGGGCCTGTTACGCGGCTCCTGGGTCAGTCGCACCCACAAGACTGGCTCCTCCAACTCTTCTCAGTGGCTCACTCCCGAGTATCCCCCTTGTGTCCCGAGCCCTCTGATCCCCCCGCGTACGTAAGACGGGAAGGTGCCAGACGCCCGTGTTCCTGCTTGCAGCTGCTGACTCGTTCCCCACACTGGGGGTTCTTGCAGAGCGTCTGCGGGTCTGTCCCCAGGACCCCTGCACCTCTGGGCATGTCCCCGTGGGGGCTCCGCGCTCCTTCCCAGGACAGCCCCACCCACGGCCCCTCCCTTTAGCCCGTGTTCTGTCCCCCTCTCCCATCCTCCCGGGCTCCCGTTTTTAAATTCTCTCTTTTTCCTTTTAAATCTCTTCCCACAGCGGGAGATCTGGCCAACGAGCTTGTGCGGCACTTTCTGATCGAGTGTACCCCGAAGGGAGTGCGGTTGAAAGGCTGCCCCAACGAGCCCTATTTCGGTAAGTGGCTGAGGGGCACAGTCCCCGTTCTGGCCCACGCAGTGTGCATCCCCCTGCCGCCCCCGAGAGGCAGGGCTATCATGCCGAGGGTGCCTCACTCCCTTAGCGTCTCTGGAATAAACTGGGTATGGAAATGCTCTGAAAGCTTTCTCGAAACCAAACGGATGGGAAGCAGGTTCAAGACTGAAATACAGATGTCCACGCTCTGGTGGGCATGCAGGGCTATGAGCGTGGACCGGGTCAGAGCCGGAGTGCGGTCCTGCAAGACCAGAACTCCCCGACGTCGCAGGCTTGCTGGGAAGACGCCCAGACTCACGTGCAGACTTAAGCACGGCATTGTCTTAACCTTCAGAAGCACCTTGCGGGGTCCACGGAGGTGGCCTCAGGCTCGGCAGATGGCCGACTTACTCTTTATAAATTGGTGACTGTGTGTCTGGGCTGAGAGTCACTTGCAGTTTCTTTACCTCTTAGCTGTTTTTTTTTTTTTTTTTTTTTTTTTTAATTTTTTTTTTCAATGTTTATTTATTTTTGGGACAGCGAGAGACAGAACACGAACGGGGGAGGGGCAGAGAGAGGGAGACACAGAATCGGAAACAGGCTCCAGGCTCTGAGCCATCAGCCCAGAGCCCGACGCGGGGCTCGAACTCACAGATCGCGAGATCGTGACCTGGCTGAAGTCGGACGCTTAACCGACTGCGCCACCCAGGCGCCCCTGTTTTTTTTTTTTTTTAATGTTTTTATTTTATTTTTGAGAGAGAGAGAGAGAGACAGAGCACGAATGGGGGAGGGGCAGAGAGAGAGGGAGACACAGAATCGAAACGGGCTCCAGGCTCTGAGCTGTCAGCACAGAGCCTGATGAGGGTCTCGAACTCACAGACCTCCAGATCATGACCTGAGCCGAAGTCGGACGGTTACCTGCTTGAGCCCCCAGGCGCCCCCACTTCTTAGCTGTTCACCTGCACTTGTCGCTTTATTGAAGTTCTGCGCAAAGTCCCACAATCATGGGGCGTGTTAGTTGCTAAAAATATAAAGGCTCACCCTCCGCGGCGGCTTCTTTCCCGCAGGTAAATCGGCCGAGCGATGCGGTATTTAGGGCCGTGTTAACTCTAGTCTGCTCGTCTGTTTGCAGGGAGCCTGACGGCTTTGGTGTGTCAGCATTCCATCACACCCTTGGCTTTGCCCTGCAAGCTGCTCATTCCAGACAGAGGTACGCCCGCGGGTCCCCGGTGCTGGCTTGGCGTGTGCGCGCACGTGTGTGTGCCCACGTATGTGTGTGCACGTGCTTGCGTGTGTGTGTGCGCGTGCAGGTGTGTGGGTGTGTACGTGTCGGGCACAGCAGTGCCGGGTCCGTGACGATCCGTTGAGGGAAACCAGACCAGAGTGTTGCTCTGTGGGTAAACCCTAAAGGCTGAGCATCCGGTGATGCACCCCAGCCTGCAGACCCGAGGCCGCCCTCAGCAACACCGTCACCTGACGCGCTTTGTGAACCGTTCCCCTGGATAGAAAATGCCCGCAGCGAGAGACCTTCAAGGCCGTTCGCGCTAATTTTTGCGATTCTACGAGTTCAGCAGGGCGTTGATATTTTTGAGCTTAGGTGACAAAGTATTCTCTTCACCTTTGTGACGGTCTGACCATCTCTGTAGTTAGGGAACTAAAGCCCTTGCCTCATAACGGTGGGATTGGCCATATTTCCCAGCTCCCTAGGTAGGCAGTATTAATTTCACAGAACATTACTGTATCCCATAGTGGTGATTTTAAAATACAGGTGAGTGCAATGTACCTTTTGAAATTGTTGGTACACAGCGATGCAGAGGTGAGGAAGAGGTCTTTCCGGCTCGTGTCGCCGTACCCCCTGCCCAGAACCTGGTGCTGGTTTCTGCGGGTGGGGCCGTGGTCCCCAGGAGACCATCTCAGCTCCGCAGACCGGCGCTGGTCACCAGCTGGGAACCCGGTCACGAGTGTAATGGTGTCCTGAAGATTGTTTTCCGATGAGCCGGACTCATTTCTGCATTTTCTTTCTTGTTCCTTCTCGCAGATCCGCTGGAGGAAATAGCCGATAGTTCTCCCCAGACGGCGGCCAACTCAGCCGCCGAGCTCCTCAAGCAAGGGGCAGGTCAGTAGCTGGCTTCGCGCTCCCACGTCCTGGTTCCTGGGGGCAGAAGGGGGATCAGTGACACGGCCTCCTTTGTCACCTCGGGTCTGCGGGTTTCCTTTCCCAGCTGTGTGCCTGAAGGAGCTTCCTTTTCTGGAAGCCACCCCAGGACAGGGTGGGCACCGAGTGCGGGGGGACAGAACCAGGACTCCCCAGGCTATAGATACCCCACCACAAACAAGACCAGACAGTAGGAGAAAGTCCAGAGCTGTGTTTCATCTGGGGAGATGGGGTGCGGGGGCCGCACCTCCAGCTGTAAATATAAGAGCTTTCAGAGGGCTTCACTAAATAGGCTGACTGTTTCCCCCGCGCTGCCCCCAGCCCAGGGGGCACAGTCCCTCCCCACGGGGCTTGCCTGGGCACTTTATTTTTTTAATTAATAGACTATTCCTTAGAGTGCTTTAAGGCTCACGTCAAAATTGAAGATGCAGAGATTTCCCACACACCCCCCTGCCCCTGCATGCACGGCGCCCCCCGTTACAGCGTTTACACATCATTATCACCCAGAGTCCGCAGTCTACACTGGGGCTCACTCTTGGTGGTAGTCACTCGGTGGGTTTGCACAAATGTTACAATGATGCATATCCACCGTTAGGGGGTCACCCAAGGTAACTTTGTTGTCCTTAAACTCCTCCGTGCTCCGTCCTCATCCCTGCCCTCCAAACCCCTGGTAACACTGGTCCTTTTACTGTCTCTGAAGTTGTGCCTTTTCTAGAACGTCTCATAGCTGGATCGTATGGTTGGTGGCCTTCTCACATTGGCTTTTGTCACTTAGCGATGTTGTATAAGTCTCCTTCGTGTCTTTTCATGGCTCGGTGGCTCATTTTTGTTTTTTTTCTGGTGCCAAGTAATACTCCATCATCTGGATGGACCGCAGCTTATGTATCTGTTCACCTGCTGAGGGACATCCCGGTTGCTTCCAGCTTTCGGCAACTGAGTAAAGCTGCCATAAACATCGTGTGCAGGTTTCTGATGTCCCCTCCTCTGGGTAAATGCCAAGGAGTACGGCTGCTGGATCGGGTGGTGGGAGCATGTTTCCAGCAGTGTCTTGCAGAGTGGCCGCGCCATTTTGCGTTCCCACCAGCCATGAGTGAGCGTTCCCGCCGCTCAGCATCCTCGCCAGCACTGGGTGTCATGAGGGTTCTGGAGTTTGGCCGTTCTAATAGGTGTGTAGTGAGGTGCCATGTTTTCACCTGCATTTCCATGATGGACCATGACGGGGGTCATCTCTTCATCTTTGCTATCTGTATACTTTCTTGGGTGAGAGATCTGTTAAGGTGCTTCGTCCATTTTTTTAGTTGGGTTGGTTGTTTTTAATGTTTATTTTTGAGAGAGAGAGAGAATACAGAGCACGATCGGGGGAGAGACAGAGAGAGAGAGGGAGATACAGAATCCGAAGCAGCTCCAGGCTCTGAACCGTCAGTACAGAGCCCAACGTGGGGCTCAAACCCACGAACCATGAGATCATGACCTGAGCCGAAGTCAGATGCTTAACCGACTGAGCCACCCAGGCACCCCGGGTTGGTTGTTTTCTTATTGTTGACTGGTAAGAGTTCTTTGTATATTTTGGAGATCAGTCCTTTATCGGACATGTCTTTTGCAAATATTTTCTCCCATCTGTGGCTCACCTTCTCATGCTCTTGGTGCTGTCTCTTGCAGAGCAGAAGTTTTTAATTTTAACGAAATCCAGTCCACCATTTCTTTATTTCGTGGGTTGTGTCTTTTGTGTTGTATCTAAAAAAATTATCACCAAACCCAAGGTGATCCTGATTTTCTCCTGTGGGATCTTCCAGAAGAGTTCTAGTTTTACATGTTACATTCAGGTCTGTGGTCCACTCTGAGTGTTGGGGGGTGGTGTCTCTGTCTAGAGTCCCTGTTTTGCACGGGGATGTCCTTCCCACACCATCTGTTGAAGAGACCATCTTTGCTCCATGGCGTTGTCTTTGCTCTTTTGTCAAAGATCAGTTGACTGTATTGTTGGGGGTCTATTTCTCTGCTGTCTGTTGTGTTCCATTGATCTCTCTGTCTGTTCTTTTACCAGTGATACAGCCTTGACTTCCAGCTTTCTAACAGATCTTGAAGTCAGGTACTGTCAGTCTTCCAACTCGGTGCTTCTCCTTTGATCTTATTTTGGCTCTTCTTGGTGTTTTGCTTCCATAGAAACTCCAGAACTGGTTTGTCAATATCCACAAAATAACTTGCTGGAATCTTTATTGGAATTGTATTGAATCTAGAGATCAAGTTAGGAAGAACTGACATCTTGACAAAATTGAGCCCTCCTATTCATAAAGTGGAATCTCTCCATTTATTCAGTTATTGTTTATTTTTTCAAAGTTTTGTAGTTTTTCTCGTAAATAGATCTTATACATAATTTTATTGGATTTATACCTAGGTATTCTGCTTTTGGAGCTGCTAACCTAAATTGTTTTGTTCTTTTAGTTCCAAATTGTGATTGTCCTCTGCTGGTGGATGGTAAGGGATTGACTTGTATAGTAATCTTGTTTCCTGCCACGCTCTGTCACCCTGGTCACTGTTGCAGCATTAGATGCAGCCCTAGTGGCCCCAGTGTGGACAAGGCTGAGGCCACAGGACTCCTGTGGGTCTGCAGCTGTGAGGGAACCCAGTTCCCCACAGGAGGCCTTTCATACATGGTGGGCGTTTGCTTTCAGAAATGTTGGGGAAGGAATTTCGGAGTCTGCTGGAGGCCTGGGCTCGAAATACCTCCTTTCTGCACCTCTTATCTGTAGAATAGCTTACAACTGTGGCTCTGTGATGGAGGTCAGTGAAACATACAGCTATTTTCTTCCTCTGTACAACGTGCATTGTTCTTCTGTGCAATAACTCCCTGTCTCTCTGCCTCTTGCTCAGCTAAAGTTCATCTCTCTGGTTTCACAACGAATGATTTTGTGTTGAACTCTTTTCAGACTTATCCTTGAGGGGTAAGTTTTGTGTGGCCAGAACAAAGGTGACAGAGTTTGCCCCAAACAGCGAGTACGTTAGAACATGAAACCCCAAAAATGTGGAATGTGGCTGTGTGAGTCCTAGGTTCAAGTCCAGGCTCTGCCACTCAGGGTTTTGACCTCCGGTGATGCACTCAGCCACACAGATCTTAGTATAATGATAATGATCTCTTGCCACAGCATGGCTGCAGAGACCAAGTGAATCTGACATTGAAAACTGCCTTGGGAACTATAATGTGGTCACCCACAAGGTTGTTGTTTGCCTGCCACTGTGCTTTCATGGAAAAATGCTCTTCCTGGCCCGGGAGAAATGGCCTTTCCCCCCTGCTGTGACATCTCCGCTTGTGCTCAGCTCAGGTTTACACCCCAGCCCACACGCCTCTGGACTGTGCACTTGGCTTTATATCATCTCACGGCAAGCTGCCTGGCAAGTTTCTCCTTAAGCATCATGGTTATCAAACATTTTCCCAACAAATGTGCAATTAATAAATGGATCAATGAATTAGTTACTCGTAATTGGGAACCACAATCGCCCTTATTTTTAGATGTTAAAGCTTTTTGTTCGGGGCACCTGCGTGGCTCTGTTGGTTGAGCCTCTTGACTCTTGGTTTGGGCTCAGGTCACGATCTCACCACTTCACGAGTTTGAGCCCTGCTCAGGATTCTCTTCTCTCCTTCTCTCTCTGCCCATCTTCCTTGCACTGTGTGTATTTAGAAAACAAAAGCCTTTTCTTCTATTGCAGGGTATCATTTTTAGGTTCACTTTATAGTCTCGTTCAGTAACATGCGGCAGTTATCATTGGTTTGCCTTTGTGAAGGGTGGCAGTTCCCAGGACTTGAGGCAGGACCCTGGAGTCTTCTGTGAGCATCTGAGCTGAGCGTTTACACAATGTCCTTTTAAAATCTCATGTTTCTAAGACACATGGAGGCGGTTAAATTTCCACGCAGCACTTCCTGGGTGACAAGGCTGGGAGTGGCATCAGGACACAGATCCGTGGCCGGAGCGAGGACAGAGCCAGCAGGGAGCTCCCCAAGGCCCCACAGTGTGGGACGACTGTGGCCAGAAGGCGGTCAGACTGTCCCACTGGCGATCACTTCAAGGAAATGGATTTAGTGTTTTTTCTTAAATTTTGTTTTTTAAATGTTTATTTTATTTTTGAGAGTAAGGAGAGCCAGTAGGGGAGGGGCAGAGAGAGAGAGGGAGACACAGAATCTGAAACAGGCCCCAGGCTCCAAGCTGTCGGCACAGAGCCTGAGGCAGGGCTCGAACTCACGAACCGTGAGATCATGACCTGAGCCGAAGTCGGACTCTTAATTGACTGACCCCCGGGCGCCCCTGATTTTTCTTAAATTTTGCGTGTGTCCTAATCCACCTTCAGAACTGGCAGTGGTTCTCGAATTCCCTGAATTCTCCGAGTCTCCTCCCCGTCAAGCCGAGGAAGCCGCACTAGGGAGTGTTAGCAGGAGTGGGCAGCTCCAGCAAGGACGCACACGTCTTCTCCTCCTTTGGGCCCAGGCCCTGTGGGTTGTTCTGGCCTCAGTGACTGTTGGGGTTTGGGCCGCACTCTTCCCTGGTGCTGGGAAAGCAGCGGCTGCGTTCCGTCCAGAGAAGGCATTACCAGGCCTTTGGCACGTTTCCCAGAAACGTCAGGTTGTGTTCTTAAACTAGCCATGTCACGACATTTCTTTTCTTTATAAAAGAAGTCTGATCTGTAAGTTAAAGGAAGGGAAGACACTGGAGAGAGAGGAAGTGAGTTTCCCACGCGCCCTGGATGTTTTTCCTTTCTTCACGTCACGTAAGCAGGTCGCCGTTTTTTGCACACGATGTGGGTCTCGTTTTCAGTGGCTGCGAAATGGTCCATCTCGTGGTTCGGCTCCTCACGGTCGCTCGTCTGGCTGTTTCTTTGCTTGACTTCTCTCTGGCTGCTCAGTACAGGCAGCGCTGTCTGCATCACGTCTGTTTTTCTGAATCTTGCATCGCTGTCTTAGGACCCACATTCCCAGAAACGGGCTGGGGGAACCCGTGTGTCCCTGAGGCTTTGATCCCTAGGGGTCTGATGGGTGTGGCCCCACTGCACGTGGTCGTTCCCACCTGGAGCGCTGGTCGGGGGCCGGGTCCCCCCAGGACATACCCCTTCGTCTCCTGGAAGGCAGGGGCTCCGGGACCCTCGGGCTCAGCAGAGCAGTCCCCAGGAGGGGCAGCCTCCCTTTTCTGCTTTGAGGAAGGACCACGTGGCTCTGCCCTCAGGACCCAGATTCCCCAAACCCCGACTCCTCATCAAAAGGCCATTTGTGGTGCCGCAAGGGAGCGGGGGTGAGATTGGTGGCAATCTGTCCTGGCTCAGAGCCAGGCCGTGCCAGCTGTGTGGGATTTCACTGTAGTTAGATCAGAATTTTCTTTTTTCTTTTTTTTTTGGAACCGCATCACAGTGACAGGAATGAAATCAAAGGCAGAATGTCCACCCCCCGAAAGTCACAGTATGGTAAATTTTCCAGGCACCCATCCAGCTCCCGCTCTCACACTCATGCGTGTTATTTTATACGCCTGACCGTAGCACGGATGTGGTTTCTAGTCCGCTTTCCCCATTAACCTCTACTGTGTGTGCGGCTTCCAGAAAGAGCTGGTGTACGATCACTGCGCGAGCCAAGGGCGTGAGGCGCGAGGGTTCGAGCACCTAACTCAGGAGGTGGCTACGTGCCAGGGCTCCGCTCGCATCCGTCTTCTCGTCTCGATACAACCAAGGAGGAAAAGAAAACGTCTTCTCCTTGTGCCGAGAATTCCTCCCTTTCTGGCTTCCCTGCGAACCACAGCGCAGCGTCAGCCGCGGCCCCTGCGCTCCCCTGTCACATTGGTTGTGAGAAGGTTGGGTTGGTCGCCCTCCTTTCTAAGCCTTCTCAGAGGCGGGACCTCTGGGTCAGCGAGTGCAGCCCTGTTCTCCAAGCCTCCTGATAAATGCTGCCCGGTTATCGTCCGCCAGCGCAGTCCTGGTTCACGCCCGCGTTTCATAAAAGTCCGTCTGGTCAGAGCGTGGCAGGGGCCGAGCGCTGGGCGGCTGCAGTTGTGAGGACTTTGTGTTGACCCACGCTCTGCCCCAAGATGGCACCTGTAAAGCTCTCAAGGTCAGATGGCAGCTGCAGGTCCCCTGGGGATGGTGGGGACGGTGGCCGCCAGCAGGGAGCAGTGGGGTGTGTCTCCCGTTTCCGCCTGCCCCTGATCACCCCCTCCTGGTGGGAACGTGCAGGTGCAGGTGCGGGCGTCTAAAGGGGCATCTGCGGTCGGGACGAGCACGGGGCGTCGTCTGCAGGCATATCTGTGGCCGGGGACAGTCGCACACGGTAAAGGCCACAGCTCACCCTTCAGAACATTGGCCGACATTTCTCAGGGAACCTGCCTGGTACCCAGTAGGTTCTCGGTAGGCGCTGCAGCGGCCAGCACGAAGCTGGGGTGGCACGGGGGCTTGGACACCCAGGGGCTGCGAGATTTCTGGCACCTTCCCGGCACCTCCAGGCCGCAGTGTCCTCACTCATATGCCTCTCCACCCGGGACAGGGTGCAGACTGGGTGAGATGGTGTCTGTGAAGTGTCTGTCACGGCCGGACACGCACTGAGTGTCCTCAGGACTGAGCAACGTCAGTGGAGCTCGGGGAAACGGAAACACTGGTGTTCGGGGTGGAAACTTCTCTCTGAACGATCCTGACAGCACAGGGCGCGTCTGGCCACGACAGGGGTGAAGTCTCCAGCTCCCCTTGGTGAGGGCAGGAGTGAGCGGATGCTTCGGGGAACTTTGCAGAGAAAAGTTAGTGTCTCGGGGGAAACTCCCCACTGAGCCTGTCGGAGGCTCCTTGTGGGGGACGCTCCGGCAGAAGATGCCGCCCGGGAGGTTTTCTGGAACCTGCTTCCTTCATTCTTGGCCTTTCCAGTTGGGCCTGTTCCAGAGACTCCGACGATTGGATTCGGGTGGCTTTTCCCTGCTACGTCGGTAAAGAGCCTGGCCAGCAGGCTTGTAGCGCCTGGCACCCCGGGATCGAGGGCACGTGAACTTGTTGGCGCAAACCCAGGTCTCACTGAGGCACTGAGGCTTCGAGGCCCAGAGCTTCCCAAACTTTAAAAGTTAGCTGTGAATTAGCTGTGGCTCGCAGCATTTGCCTGGAAGCAGCGGATGGCTAGCAGCTCGCCGGCTGTGGGCACTCACACGTACCCTGGTGTCCGGCTGGCAGGGGCGCGGGCGGCTGTGCTCCGGGGGACACGGTGGTGGTGGTCGGCCAGGCAAGGCCATGGCTCCTGTAGGGAGCAGGTGGCAGGCACAGTGACGCAGACCTCCCACGCGCCCCCAAAGCCCAACGTCCGCATCTGCATGAGCTGCAGGGATCCGGGCTCAGCGCCATCGGGCTGTTTACTAAGCCCCACTTGCACTCAGCAGTTTGCTTTCCCTGAGAGAAGCTGCTGCAGAGAAGCCCCCAGCCCGTGGCAGCACGTGGCACAGGCAGGACAGGCTGACCGGCCTGGCCCACATGGATCACACAAATGCCTCCCTCTGGCACATTTGCTTATCTGTGGACTCACGCCCACACTAAGGCTGGGGAGGGGACCCCAGCCCCACCGGGGATGCCAGGAGACTCCCGGGTTGGGGCCTCAGGGCAGGTGTGTCCCCGGTCCCTCGCTCCCCACGCGTTCGGGATCGGGGGCCAAGAGCTCTGCACCGGGGCACCTGGCAGGGGTCACACTAACACAGCGTCTCCCCGTTGCGTCTCGCAGCCTGCAACGTCTGGTACCTGAACTCGGTGGAGACGGAGTCGCTCACCGGCCACCAGGCCGTCCAGAAGGCCCTGAGCCTCACGCTGGTCCAGGAGCCGCCTCCCTTGTGCACCGTTGTGCACTTCAAGGTGTCCGCCCAGGGCATCACCCTGACCGACAACCAGAGGAAGTGAGTCCCCGGGGCACCCCCAGGGCCAGACCCCCCACCAGCCTGCGCGGCCCCTGGGGACGCGTCCATCACCCGTACTCCCCTGTCCTTTCGCACCTCCCAGGAGCCATGCGCAACCCCTGATATTCAGCCCAAAGGTTTTCTTCTTAGGATGTGGTAAAATTGTCAGAAGAGAGAGAGATTTGGACCTTTGAGTATCACACACGTGTGTATAATTTTTATTTAGTTAAAAAAAAATTTTTTTTAAGTTTATTTGAGAGGGAGACTGCGCAAGCGAGCAGGGGAGGGGCAGACAGAGAGAGAGAGAATCCCAAGCGGGCTCCACACTGTCAGCACAGAGCTGGATGTGGGGTTTGAACCCACGAACCGTGAGATCATGACCTGAGCTGAAATCAAGATTCAGATGCTTAACCAACTGAGCCACCCAGGCGCCCCGCCTGTGTAATGTTTAAACACAAAAATCTTTTAAGTTGATTCTGTAAAAACACCCAGGGACCATGGTAGAGCCCACCGGTCTGCTCAGTGTCCGTACATGTGATGGGTGGTCGTCCCGTCTCAGGTGACATGGAGCTCAGGTGACCTTGCTAGATACTATTTCAGTGTCCAGATGATTGTAACCTAATAATGATTAGTTCTGGGTAAGAGTAACACGTGCTAGTAATAATCGTTCATCATAATCCAGACATTATATAACAGGTGATGACCTTAACGTGTCTAGACGGTGTCTGATTATCCGGGTGATGGACAGTATCTCGGTGGCCTTCATCAGAGCTGTCACCGAGTGGTTTCTACGCAGTAGGAGTTCCGGCGGGAACAGTGTAGAGCCCACGCCCGAGGAGTCAGGTGCACAGACAGTGCCTGGTCCTCCCCCGCCCCCGCGGAGCCTTTGACCTCAGGATCGAAGGCATTTCAGATGCACTTCCCGTTTACCTGTTACGGAAACAGACTGGTGTGGTTAGCAAGAGAGCCAGGTCCTCAACAGTAAGAGCAGAAGAACGACAGGAGCTTCACGGGGCACAGGATGGGTCCCCTGGCACCCACCCTCCCCGGTGCAGCCCGACCCGTCCTCGGCACCTGCCCCGCAGCCAGTGTGACAGCTCCCCCTGGCGCCATCAGGTGCATCCTCATAGCTGAGTTGGGTTCCCATCCTTGATGACGCCCTGTCCCCAGCGAGGAAATACGGCTGGCGATGGTGGGTGGTTCGTGGGCTGAGAACAGGAAGGCCAGGCTCACTGGCCCCTCTCTCTGGGTGCCAGGGCTCCCGGGCTCGGTCCCGACCTCCACGCGGCTGGCACTTGCACAGGGTTGCCCTGCTGAGAGCTTCCCTCTTGCCGAGCGCCAGCTCCCCCCACACCCGCTCTGTCCACCTCTGATGGTGGTACACAGGGCTCTTTGACCAGTAATAAAACCGCCTTTGGGGGGGGCTGCCCCACACATCACCGTCGCCCTGATACCCGGTGGTGGGACCCTGTGCCCCTCTGCCCTGTCCCCACAGGCTCTTCTTCAGGAGGCACTACCCCGTGAGCAGTGTGATTTTCTGCGCGCTGGATCCACAGGACAGGAAGTAAGAAATCCCTGTGTGTATGAAGCGATGCGTTAAGTATCCTTTGCCCGTTAAGTTAATAGAAACTAACGTAACTCTTCCTCCTCTTTTAATCTGCAAGGTGGATCACAGACGGCCCCTGCTCGAGGTAAGGTCCCGGGATGCCGCACCTTCCTTCTCCAAAGTACATTCTCTTACAGGTTTGCAAATGGGGTTTCCGTCAGGAAATGACTGAATCTGCCAGCGGGTTTGGGTTTTGCCGTAAACAAAACTGAAAGTATCCCTTTCCGTGGGAAGAGCCTGCCCAGGGTCTGCGTTTCTGCGGGCTCTTCTCTGCAGGCACAGCACTTCCATTCGGACTGTACATGTGGTCGGGTATCGAGGACCGGATTGCGTGGCTTTTTGGCTGCTCAGAGCGGCGTGCGCGGCGGGCACGTCAAGGTCAGGGTGGAAGGAAGCACTGCCTGTGTGTGAGCATGAACCACACGGTGGTCAGTGTTTCCCAGACGCAGATGGTGGGCTGAAACCGCATGGCGCTCCCAGAACTTTCCGGAGCTGTGTGCACTCACCAGGCCGGCTTCCTCGGTGTAACCTAAATTTGATTGCCTGGAATGTCACATCACAGGGGTCTGGCTCTGGCATCCCCATCTCGCAGTGATGTTTGTCTCGGGGTCTGATAAAGCGCACGGAGACCCCAGGTGGGGCCTGGGCTGCCCCGCTCTGGCACGTGGGGCTGACAGCACTCGTGCCTGCGTGGAATGTGCGACGCCATCGGGGTTACTTGAGCCGAGCCCACTTGGAAACCGCTAAACAGGAACAGAAAAATCCTTCATTTTTCGAAGATGGAGAAGGGGCTTTGCCAGGGAACCAGACAATGGAAGTCACTATGGGAAGCTGAGGGCTCACGGAAGCCTGTCCAGAGAACAGTTCCATTCTTCTAAGAAAAATAATTAGATGTGCTGTGCTTCTAAGCAGTCTCCTTGGTAGCGTGTTGTCTTGACTGGGATGTAGGGGGCTGGAGAGGGGAGCTCTGACCCCTGGAGGTGTGAGCGCTCCCCTCACTGCCCTGGTGCCCCGTGAAGTCTGTCCCCCCACGTAACCTGATCGAGGAGAGAGCAAGCCGGTTGCCCCCGTACCCGAGGACCCCGGCCCTCCCTTGGGACACACCCCAGTCCACACGCTGGGTGGGGGCCCAGGAGCCCGTCCTGTCCAGAGTCTGCAGGATTCTGGCCAGGAATGGACCAGGGCAGTGGCCAGCCACACACCTGCTTGACCTGCGAGGTGGGCAGGTGTGGATGGGTGTTGGACAGGTATAGACAGATATCAAACAGGTGTGGGCAGGTTGTCGGGCAGGTGTGGACAGGTAGTCAGGCAAGTGTGGACAGGTGTCAGGCAGGTGTGGGCAGGTAGTTGGGCAGGTGTGGACAGGTGTCAGGCAGGTATGGACAGGTTCTTGGGCAGGTGTGGACAGGTTGTCGGGCAGGTGTGGACAGGTGTCAGGCAGGTACGGGCAGGTGTGGGCAGGTGTCGGGCTAGGGGGCAGCATGAGTGGCGGGTCGCGGTGGCTGCAGTGTGGGAGGAAGCAGACGGACGCTGGCAGTCTGACCTTGGCTTTCCTTTCGCAGAGTCTTCGGTTTTGTGGCCCGGAAGCAGGGCAGCGCCACAGACAACGTGTGCCACTTATTTGCGGAGCATGACCCGGAGCAGCCCGCCAGCGCCATCGTCAACTTTGTGTCAAAGGTCATGATTGGCTCCCCTAAGAAGATCTGAGCCCCTTCCCGCCAGAGACAGGAGGGGGGCCGGGGCGTCTGCCGGGTGGCGGCTGGTGAGCCTGATGCTGCAGCCCCAGGAGGGGAAGGGGATCCCTCTCCGGCTTTATAGATCTGAGGACACAGCCCGCCCTCTCCTGCCTCCCCTGGAAGACTGCTCCCCACACATTCCTGCTGCCAGGTGCTTCCCGGGTGGAGGCAGTTGGGCACCTGCAACGCCCACCTGGGCTCCACCACGTTGGAAGGGGCCGTGTAAGGAAACGTATTCCTTGCACGCCGGCGTCTGTGGGAAAGAGGGCGCCCAGCCCTTTGGTTGTGGCCCTGTGTGAGCAGCGGGGCCATCGCCGGTGCGGAGGGCTCCGGTCCCTCCTGTGCTCCCGGGAGGAGACCTCTCTCCACGACAGAGACGCTGGCTAACCGAGAAGGGTTTGCACGTCTGACGAAGGCTCATGCAGGTCAGGCCCTTCCGGAACTCTGGGGAGGGGACAGTGCGATGGTTGTGAGGACGGGAGGTCACCTGATGACGTCAGAGAGCCTCGGCCCAGCGGCGGTGGTGGCCCCAGCCTCCTGCTCACACGCCAAGTCTGAGCGGCGCACTGGCCGCGAGAGGAGAAAGAAGAGGGACGTGAAATGCCATTTCATGTAATTTATATTCTGCTTATGCCAAATTATTTATGATGACACTTTCCTGTTGCTGGACGGGACAGGTCCCATCGCTGCAGGCCGCAGGGCCGAGCCCGTGTGGGTGCACAGGTGATCAGGGGCCGCACCCCTGACAGCCTCGACCGCCTGCAGCCTGATGGTCAACGTTGCATTTCCGGGCTGCGGGTGACGTCCCTTCTGGGGAGGAAGGTTCCGGAGGGTGGGTCACATTTGGGTTTAGACTCGCCCCTCTGTGAGCTGCCGGCCACTCGTCCCACCTCTGCGGCCCCCGTGGGATCCTGTGTTTCTAGCGTCCTGAGCAGAGAGACAGGAGGAACAGCACGAGGCTCAGACCTTCCAGGCTGTTCTTGAGCTGAGGTCCGTTGCTCTGCACCACCTTGGAGACCAAACCAGCTGTGCCGTTCGTGCCGAGGGCCCTGCACGTCCCCCAGAACGGGAGCTGGAAGGAAGGCCTGGTCTTCAGTGTAAGGCGCCTCTCGGCCCCGGGAGCTGCCCGCCCTGCCCGGCTCTGCAAAGTCCAGACCAGCTCTTGGGCCTCCCAGAGTCGCCGGCAGCCACACAGGAGGGGGTGGGAGTGTGTCTCGTGAGGTCTCTGCTTTAAGCGGGTCAGAGACCAACGTGGGGCCACGCGCATCCCGAGTGCGCGAGTCCCCATGGGCACTGAGAAGGCGGACACGGTCCCCGGCTGGTCCAGTAGCTGCACCGATCACAAGTGCCTCATTTCTGTGCCAAATGTTTGCCTTGGTCTTCGCGGACCTTCTCCGCTGACAGGTGTAGAGGTGGCTGTGAGAGACTCTGTGAGTGTCTCCCGGAAGCCTTGGTGGCCCGGTCCTCGGCAGAGGCCACTGGCATCACAGCTTTCCCTTCGTGGCAGAAATTCAGCCAAAGGGACCTGAGCCTGAGATGGCTTCTACCCAGTTTGACCCAGAGACAGCAGCCCGGGTCCCGGGTCCTTCCGATGAAGGAAGAGGGCTCGTTTAGAAATCCGAGCAGGGGTGGGTGTGGGATTCGGGAGCACAGGCCGTCGGATGACCGAGGCATCGGGGCCTCCCGTGCAGTCCCTGTCCGGAGCATTCCAGAAGCCACACCCGCTTGCGTTTTGAACTGACTGGCCAGCTGCGGCTTCTCGCAGGGGTCAGGGCGTCAGGAAGTTCGCTCCCTCTCCGGAGCCAAGGGAAGCCAGTTCCGCGGGTTCTGGCGAGCTGGTATGACGGATTTCTCCCTGTTACACACCCGTTTCACAGAACAAGACGAATCCATAAACTGGGGGCTCAGACCGTGGGGAGCCCTGTCCCGCCCCCCCCACGCAGGCCAGGGGTCACTCTGCGGAAGACGCTGTCCCTGACACCTGGCTTCCGGGCGCCAGCAGGCACAGGGGTCCTGTCCTGGGGAGGTCATGAGGCCTGCCCCCCACAGTGTCATAGCCAGGGTCCTATTAACCTGCTTGTTAACCGTATGCTGTATTCCTCCAGTGCTAACCTATAACCACATTAAGTCAAACCGAATTCAAGGGTCTCCACGTGTATCCCTGGCGTCCTAGACCTCACGTCTCCTTATCTGCCTTACTTATTAATGGGTATTTTTACTTTTCTTACATTGTAAAGAATATATCCAGTATGTAAATGAATGTTCTATAAACCTTTGTATAGTCATTTTCTCTGCTTCTCAAATATCATCTCTATTCAGAGTATAATAAAATTATAAACGTGGCAAAGCCTTGGGGAGGCAGGCATTTCTTGCGGTGGATGAAAGTGTACATGTGCGTGTCCATCTGTGTGTGCGTGGGCGTGTGCACATGTGTGTCTGCATGTGTTGAATCAGGAGTTTGAAGCTGATTTCTTTGTGGGTCCTTGGGTTCCATGATAAATTAACATGTTTTGCCTTTAGGAATGCATTTCAAGATTTCTGCCCAGAGACCTTCGAAAACCTACATTCGAAGATACTAAGAACTGAATCATAACGTGTGGTGCTGCTCGTAGATACTGATCCGTTTTGATGTTCAGCCCCCGAGGGGACTCTTCCCGCATCTACAGAGTTGAGGCCTGAACCTGAAGTCTGGTGGGTTCACCTGTTGCTTCAATAACAGATGCTGGTCGTGCCCGGAACCACCCTCCTCGGTCTCCCCCCACTGCCAGGTGGGGGCCCATCATGCTGGCTTTTTGCCGTCTTGGGTCTGGGCCGCCTTCCCTGGTCGATGTCCCTCCCCATGTGACTGATGGGGACACAGGACCCATGGCCCCTCACTCTCTGCGTCCCTAAAGCCCAGAACTGTCGCCCAGGCCCCGGTGGGGGGATGGTCACTGGGCCGCACTACACACTGCCTGCCTTTCCCACTGCAGGCCTCGGGCACAGATGAGGTCACTGTCATCATAAAGCCAAGGGCTGCGACCATTCACGTAAACACAACTGCTCAGTCCCAGCCAGGAGCATAAGGGAGAGTCGTGTCCAACAAGAGGTTTGGGGGGCAGGGGCTGGACCCTTGACCACCAGTGTCACAGCAAGGAGTCAAGGTGGGCGGGGCCCAGCAGGGTGGGTTTCCAGGAACACAGTTTGGGTTTGTCACGGTGGCCTGGAGTCTGCCAGAAGATTCCAGAGACCAGCCACCACCAGGCACTGCCCGGCCTGGAGTCTGCCGTGCAGATTAACTCTGTGTTCGTCACCCAGGGGCTACTGCTGATGGAGGTATTGTGATGGGCGTCTGGGTCCCACCCCCACAGGGCCCTGGATCTGTTGGAGATGGGCATCTGGGTCCCGCCGACGGGGGACCCTGGGTCTATTGAAGATGGGCGCCCAGGTCCTGCCCACTGGGAAACCCCTGGATCTCTGGGAGATGGCCCCTTGTCCTGCCCATGGGGGACTTCCTGTCCCATCCTCCCTCATGGTTCTTGTTTCTGATAGGGGTATGTGTGGTCACCAAGAGCGTGAGATGAGCTTCCTCAGGGCCTCAGAGGTCACATTTCACACAGCAGACGCAAAGTTGGAGTTTCCAGGCAGACTTGGGGCCGTGGGCACATGCTGGGCAGGGACATTGCATGACGCGGGACTGGCTGTATCCAGACACGTTTGGGTGCAAGGCTGTTGGGCTGGTAACAAGAAAAGGATCCAAGAAGAAATGGCCTTAGCGTCCCTGAGGAATCACGGTCTGCAGTGCCTGGGCCAGGGCAGCAGTGGGGGGTATCGGACCCCAAAGCCCTTTGCCTGTGGGAGGGTGCTCGATGCCACGACAGGTGACCTGGCCCGAGGCCTCTCTGTCCCCATGGATCTGAGACATCAGGGTGGTGGGGGGCCACCAGGAGGAGGCTGTGCCCCTCCCGGGGAACACACTGTCTCCCGCTGTCATGGGGTCCACAGAAAGGCTCAGCCACGGAAGTCTCCCTGAACCACGGCTCCACTGTCTCTACCACTGAGACACCTGTGCTGCCAGCAGCAGCCGCAGGGACCATGGGAGCCTCAGCACCAGGGAAACCACACAGACCAAAATGCTGCGGCAACACAGTGATGATTGAGCCATCCGTGCGGGCACAGCCTGCCGCGGGCCAGGACCCGGGGCCACACGTACACCGGGTCACCGCCTGACCGATCAGAGGTTAGTAGGAGCCAGAGGCTCCCAACATAAGAGCCCAAGCGTCCTGGCGACGGTAGAAAACCACCCCAAAACGACCCATGTACCGGGAACCAGGAAACTCATGACAGGAGAAAAGACAGTCCTCTGCCCCCAACATCCGGATGAATCCGAGGCCAGAATCCCCGGCCGAGGACAAAGCAGCCGACGAGGCTTCAGCCGGCACATGCAAGCCGTCCTCACGCAAGTGAAAAGACAGAAAAGCACAGCAAAGAAACAGGTGTTGGAAACGAAGCAGACGGAAGTTTCCTTACAGAACGGAAAGGTACAAACAACAACTCACTGGAGGCGGGGTCACGGAGGGAGGGGACAGGAGAGGGGCCCTGCCTTCTGGGACCGAACAAGGGAGCCTGCCACAAGAAGTGGGCCACCTCCGGAACCCGTGGGGACAGTCACGGAAGACACAACCGCAGTGTCCTTGAGTCCCAGGAGGGGAGCAGGAGAGCGGGGGCTACAGAGTAGTTGAGGCAGCCACCAAAGACCCCAAATCCACAAAGACCTGCCTGTAGATGCAAGAAGCTGAGTGAGCCCCAAACTAGACAAACGACAGCAAAAAAATCCGTGCAACTGTCTGCTGTGAATTCTACAGTCCCTAAACTGGTCATGATGTCACGGTTCGTGGGATTGAGCCCCGCATCGGGCTCTACACTGACAGCACGGAGCCTGCTTGGGCTTTAATCCCCCCCACCTCTCTGCCCCTCCCCCACTCGTGCTCTCCCTCTGTCTCTCAAAAATAAATAAATGCACATAAATAAATAAATAAAAACGCTTGAACTAAGCACACCCACCAAGGGACAGAGCTTGGCACAAGAGAACCAAAACACGACCCAACTGCACGCTTTACGCTTCGGATTCAGTGACAGCGGGTTGAAATTAGGATTTGAGACTATCTTGCCAACGTTAATTTTAAAACGCCAAGGCCCTGTACCAGTGTCTGACCACACGTACTTCAGGGCACAGGACACAGCAAGGCGCAAGGAGGCCCGTCATACAGCCATGGAGGCTCAGTCCCCGGGGAAGACACGACGACCCTCGACGCCTACCCACCAGACAGAGCCTCAGCGACGGAAGCCAAGGCTGGTGGAGCCTGAAGGAGAGGCAAACCCACACTTGTGGCTGGGGGCTCAACGCCCCCTTCTCGGCAACGGGGGGGGGGAGGGGGGGAGCTCCGCAAAGAACGCAGGACCCCAGGCAACACGAGCAGCCAACGGGATCGAATGGACAAACGTGGGCCTGCCCACCAGCAACAAAAGACACGTTTTGAAGCAACTGTGGATGTTGGCCAAGACAGCCCATAATCTGACCCACAAGCAGAGGGTGGATCCAGGGAAGGGCATGCATCCTGTCGGGGAGAGCTCATGGTTCTGCAGACCGTGTACGGTCACCCGGATTCTGGAGGGACAGCAGGTGTAATTGGGACAAGAAAGCAGACATTGGTTGAGTGCCTACTGTTTACCAAGCACAGCGCCAGCACCTGCTGGTTTATGGGTCCGCCCTTCCTGGGCTGCAGAGTCCAGGCAGTCCCCACTTGAGGCACGCTGTACCGGGGGGATAGGGCCCCACACAGATGGCCCGGGTGACCATCTGTCGCACTGCCTGCAGACAGCCCCAGTGGGCGGCCCCGGGAGCTGTCCCCGTGCCCCTGTCGTTCCCGTGGTAGGGTGGGGACGAGCGAGGTGACCCTCCTGCTTGGACACACACAGCTGCAGGTGGCCCTCGCCCATTTAGAGACAATGACGATCGGCGGCAGAAAGGGTCAGTAGCTTGATCGGGACACAGGCCTGGAAAAAAAAAGAAGAATCGCAGTTTGTGGTCGCTCTTGTGTTTGGTTTAGTGTCTTTCTCTCGGTGCCCCAGCTGGGCGGCCAGAGCCTGTGTCCTCCCTGAGAGGCCCGTCCCTGCACCTCTCCCCCAGTGAGCGATTCCCGTGAACTGGCTCTTCCTGCTGCGCTTTGCCCTGCATTTGGACCGGAAGATGCCAGGGATTTGCGCTTAAGCCGGGAGGGGTGGGGGGGTGGGGGGGCGCTGCTGAGCGCATGGCGGGCGGCATTGCCCCCTGGTGGCCAGCGCGGCTTACTGCAGCAGGGCGGGACCGCCCGTCCCAACCGCGCTGCGCTGTCAGCCGCGGGCCTGCAGGTGGCGCCGGAAACGGACGCGCATTCCCTCTGCGGCTGTGACCGGCCACCTGAGCCGGCTGCTTTGTCCGAGGAGAACGGTTGTAGTGCTTCCCTGCAAGGTCGTCCTGAGAATGAACTCCGCGAACACACGCGGATGGGCTAGCACAGCCCGTGCGCGTCATTTCTAGCCACAGTTGTGCTTGCAAATCGTCGATGGTCTGTCACCCCCGTTAGGTGAATCCACAAGATTTGTGGACCATCAGCATTTCCAACCCTGAAAAGCTGAGCCCCGTGAAAAGTGACGAAAGCGGTGACACTCCCCGCCCCCCCCCCCCACACACACACAGGACAGGGGCGGGCAAGCCTTTCCGAGTTCAGGTGGGGGGCTGGTGTGCTGGCTTGCACAGGGGAGGCTGGGGGTAGACCCCCAGCAGCTGGTTCCAGAAGCTTCCCCTCCCAGGCGAGCGCGCTGGTCTGGCCTGGGCGTCTCCGTCTTGCCAGGAGTGGGGGCGGATGAGCTCCGAGGGGAGGACGGAGCACCGTCCTCTCTTCCCTCCACACAAGCCATCCTCGTGCTCAGGTGAGAGGCACAGAGGAATCCCAGGAGAAAACCAGAACACGCTTCCTCCCCAGGGGATGGAGATGCCCCCTAACTGACTGTGGTGTTGGTGGATGGCACGGAAGCTACTGAGAACCACCCAGTCTTACATCTTCAGTGGGTGACGTGACATGCTGTGCGTTGTATCTCAAGAACACAGTTGTAAAAGTAAAACCAGAAGAGAATCCAGGAGGAGAGTAAAGACAGACTTGAGCAACCTCGGAGATCCAAGCTGGGATCCAGGTATCCCGGTGAGGAGGGAGCCGGGACTTGGCCTGCAGCACCCAGCACTGGATGGGCTGAGGCCCTGCCTGTCACCCCGGGCAGCGGTCTGGGAGGCGAGACTGGGGAGGCTGGACAAAAAGCCTTTCTCTGGGGGCGCCTGGGTGGCTCAGTTGGTTAAGCATCTGACTTCGGTTCAGGTCACAATCTCACAGTTCGTGAGTTCGAGCCCTGCATTGGGCTCTGTGCTGACAGCTCAGAGCCTGGAGCCTGCTTCACATTCTGTGTCTCCCTCTCTCTCTGCCCCTTCCCTGTTCATGCTGTGTCTCTCTCTGTCTCAAAAATAAATAAACATTAAAAAAAAAAGTTAAAAAAAAAAAAAGCCTTTCTCTGTCAGTCTTCTGCCCGGTGTTGATTTTAAGAGATGAGATGTGTCTGCTGAGGATGAGGCTGTAGGCTGGTGCCAGGCTTCTCTGCTGTGCCCAGAGGCCCTGGGCGCCTGCTCTGAGGCCCGGCAGAGCCGAGAGACTGCGGGAGACGTGGGGACAGGCAGTTCCCCAGACATAATGGGGGCTCCAAATGGGGCGGCCATCTCTCCCAAAGACCTGGGCCGAGCTTTCCAACATCACCTCGGATGAAGAAATCCAACTCGGCAGGTCGGATTTCCCAGGGGTGCACAGGCGGGCACGGAAGAACCCGTCTGTCCTCAGCCTCCGTCAGTCACTGGGAATCTGGGGGCGGGCTCTTGACCACATTGCAGGGCAGGCTAGTGGGAATTTGGCAGAGACACGGGCTGGACCACGTGGCCGGGTGGGGCTTGGGCCTGGGCTGCGGCCCCTGATGCGGGAGGCGGTGGGGGGGGGGTAGACCCCGGGAGACAGCCAGGTGGGTGGGGTCTTCCATTGTGCGTTTGTCCCCACCGCCACCCGGCAGGGTAAACAGTTCTGAGCACGCAGAAGAGAGAGAGGCAGTGATTGCCCAGGTCCAGGGAGGTGCGGGGCAATGGGGCACAGGCTCTGAAGACCCTCAGAAGCCCCCAGAAGATGTCAGCCTTCGCTGGGGGCCAGGAGGGTCAGAGCCCAGGTGGGGCACTTTCTCCTCCCGTCCCGCTTCCTCCCCGGCCCCTTCCAGAGGGCTCAGCAGCAAATCCTCGGGGAAGGAGAACTGGAACTCTAGGACCTGCTTGTCCAAACCGGATTGTTTTCCAGGGCCACATCTGTGGGGGCATCTCACCGTGTAAAAATGGCCAGAGACGTGGCGGGGCCGGCCTGACCTCTCAGCCAGCCTGTGCTCCCCCCGGAGCAGGTGTGAGGGAGAAGGCCGAGGGAGCCAGGCCGCTCTGCAGCGGCCCCACGAGCCTACTTGGCCGTGGCCAGAAAAGCTGTCGCGTCCAGCAGGGGGGCCCGGGGCCTGGCATTCCTGGAGGCGGCAGGAAGGCACGGGTGGCAGGGAGGACTGTCCTCCTGAAGAAGCTGGCCCTGCCCGGAGAATCACCTCTCCGGGTGTGGAGAGGGGTCCATCCACCAAATGGCAACCGTGAGGGCACGGGAGCTGTTCCCGCTGCAGCTGGGAGCGCAGAGACAGCAGATGAATGAGACACGGGGAAGGTGCTTCCATGGCACCTAAAGAGGTTGGTGACTCTGGTTGGTGCCGAGCAGCAGTGTGGACAGGCGTGTGCTCAGCATGCAGGGGAGGGGGGCTGCCTGCTCAGGCTCCGCTGTGTGATGAGGGGCCGCAGACACCATTTCTCTACAGGGTTGCAACGGAGATAAGCTGAGGTGAGGCGTAAAGAGCTGGTGTGAAGCCCAGGACACAGTGAGCTCTCCGTGGGTGGTGCTGTGTCCTCATCACCGTTGTCACCACCATCATCGTCATCACCACGGTCCAGAATTACTAGCTCTCCCAGCCTGTGGGCGGCCATGAGCAGGTGTGTGTATCTGAGCGGTTTAGGCTCTTAAGCGGGCCTCTCGCCTCCCGGCTGTCCAGAGGAAAGCAGGAGAAGATCTGCGGAAAATGGACACGGTTACATTTAAAAGCAGACGTTGGGGAAAATGGGGAAGTGATTTCAACAGGAGCTTTACAAAGAAGATACGCAACCAGCAGATCGGCACATGAAAATGACCCCAGCATTGTTAGGAGTTGGGGACATACACATTAAAACCACCGTGAGCCATCACCCCGTCTCTCCGGGCGTGGTGAAAACCACAGCCGAGGACCCCGAGAAGGGCGTGGGGTTACTGAACGTCTTCATGCCGCTGGCAGAACGCAAACGCTATGCGGTCTTTTCCGGAACGGTTTGTCATTTTCTTCTACTTTCGGATACGCTTTTCTTATTTCATAGGCAATTTCTCATATACGTATACCTTATAACCCAGCAAGCTTGTGCTAAAGTTTTTACCCACTGGGAAAGAAACGTGTCTTCAACAAAGACTCATACAGGGAGGTCTATAGCAGCTTTTCAGAACTGCCCCAAATGGGCAACGACCGGTGTCCTTCCACTAGGTGGTGGGTAACAAAGAATGTAAATTTTAAAATAAACATAAAGTAAGGGGAGTGTTCTGAGCGGGAGTTATCTGAGCAATATTAATGTTTAAACTTGACTAGGCATTTACTCTGTGCTGGGCATCATCTCATACAACCCTCCAAACAACCCGGGGGGGGGGGTGGGCAGTGGATAGTAAGAGCTAGACCCCACTGCAGAGCTGAGAAATCCCATTCTGGCTGCCAGACAGCCCAGATCACCCCGGACGATGAGCACTGAGCATGAGAACTGCTCCCAGGACTGCCCCCGCACCCCTCCCCCTTTCCTTCCTTTCCCTTTCCCCAGGACCAGACTGAGGCACACATACACCCCCAGGCCTAGACACTAGACAAGGTATGCATATTCTCTGTATGGGCGCAAACATTTGCTAGGCTGGGGGCATGGAAGGGACTTTGGAGGACTGCTGATCTTTTGCTCTGTATTCCTTGGAGAAGTCCCCTGTGCTCCATCAGGGGGTGTGTGGGGCTGAAAGCACCACTGCCCACAGCCAGGAGACCTCTTCTTGGCTCTGTGGGAGGCTCCGCTCATGGAAGGGATTGTGCACCTGCACACAGAGGGCCCCACCTCCTGCCCATGTTTCTTGCCCCCAGCTCCCCTGCGCACCAGGGAGTCTGGATTGGTGGGTCTGCTTTATAGAGTGTATGTGTTTGCGTGCAAGTGTGTGTGCATGAGTGTTACTGTGTGCACGTGCATGTATATATGTGCATGTTTGTGCACGTGAGCACATGCGTGTGCATGTGTGTACATGCGTGTGCATGCTTGCGTGTGCATGTGTGTCGGGTCTTTCTAAATCACCCTTGAGCCCCGGCAGGTTAGTGACAGCGGTAGGCCAGGAGCAGCAGAGCACAGAGCTTCAGGGGCCTCCCTGCTCCTCGGTGGCCGTCAGGGACCCGGCTGGGAGGGACACCTGCGACCCCAGGACCTTCCCGTGGGCGGGTGTGATATGAGTGCCTCACAGAGCCTGTATCTTAAGACGACCAGGGCACTTCAACCTCGACTTAGAGAAAATGCAGTGGGCATGGCCTTTGCGGACCTGGGTGGGTGGGTGCAAACTGCCCCTGGCTCCCGGGGTGGCGGGGGGACCCCGCGGCTGCACCTGGCTCCTGTCCTGGGCTCTGGGCTGCCCTCCCAGGCCGGCCAGTCCTCCCCTGGGACCACATGTGCAGCGCAGGAGAACGTGGAGGAAAATACACGATGGCTACCTGTAGTTGTGCCACAGCGGTCAGAGTTTTCCCTTCGTTTTTAATTATTTTGGATTTTCAGAAATGGCCATAACGCTGCTAGAATCCTTTACCTTAAGGAAAACTGTAAATAAGCCCCTTGATGCGCGGGGAGCGCAGGGTGCCGGCGCGGCCGGCAGGCGGCGCGCGCGCTCCTTCCCCGACACGCGAGAGGCGGGAGGGGAGGAGGCCGGGGGCGCGGTCCCCTGGGAGGACTGGGGAGGGGGCGGGGGTCCAAGCAGAGGAAGGGGAGCGGTCAGGAGTCCTCGAGGAGAATGGAGGTTGGGGGGAATGGAGTGGGCGCGGAAGGGGGTTAGGGGGGTTCCGCAGGGAGGTCAGAAGTCGGGACGAGGGAAGGGGGGGAGGTCCACGCGCAGGAAGGAGAGGGGGCGGAGTCTGCAGGCAGGTGGGGGCGGGGGTCCTGGAGGAGAGTGGAGGTTGGAGGGGTGGAGTCCGGGAGCAGGATGGGAGAAGGATGGGGGTAGGGGTTCCGCTCTGGGGCCTGGGTCGTGGGGTGGACGGAAGTTGGGAATTGGAGTCCGCGCGGAGGATGGAGGTGGGAGCGGGTGTGGGGGGGTCTGTTCCGAGGACGGGGATGGGGCGGGGGTGCGCGTGGAGGACCGGGGAGGAGCGGGGGGGGGGGCGGGATCGGGGGTCCTCGGCGCAGACTGAGGAGAGGGCGGAGGTCAGCTTGGAGGAAGGAGAGGGGGCGGAGTCTGCGGGGAGGAGGGGTCGGGGTCGGGGTTCCTCCGGGAGGACGGAGGTTGGGGGTTTGGGGTTTTTGGGAAGCCCTGAAGAGAAGGCCTGGGTCCACACGGAGGACGGAGACGGGGAAGGAGAGGGGGCGGGGCCCAGGGAAGAGGACCTAGCGGGGGTCGCGGGCGCAGGTGCTTCCTGGGCTGTGCTGGCCAGGGTGCTGGCTGGGGGGGGGCGGGGAGTGTACAGAAAGTCTCCTTGCTCAGAGCCTGCTCCAGTGGGGTGGGGGCTCCTGCAGGGACCCTGTGTTGGGGGACAGAGGGGAGCCTTAAAACGCTGGTGGACACACAGGCCTGTTACCCCAGGTGGCCAATTTTTTTTTTTTTAGCTAAAGATTTATTTATGCTGTAAGGATCCCTTCTGAGCAGGTTTTGATGTTCTTTTAGAAGCTTCTGAGAACCTACCGAAGAATGCATTCCATTGTCTCTGAAAGGTTTGGGGTCCTCTCTTTTAAGGGCGCCTCTTAAGGTGGATTTATCTAAATCAGAGCTTCCCCAGAATGGCCATTACAATTCCAGACTTCCTTGTGACCCAGAAGTGCCCCCCTTTGGGGTATATACCGTGAGGAATTGTAAACAGGTATCTAAACAAAAATGTGTGCATGGATGTTCATTGCAGAAACACTGGTAATATCCAAAAGGTAGAAACTACTCTGGTGTCCATCAACTGATGTGTGGATAAGACATCTGTTGGTGCAGTGGGCTTTATTTTGCCCCAGCAAGGAATGAGCACTGATTCATACTACAGTGTGGGTGAGCTTCAAAAATATGTTAGTAGAAGAAGTCAGACACAAAGGATCACATATGGGATTCTGTTTATATTTAAAGTGTGTAGAATAGGCAAATTTAGAGTCATGGCAGACCAGTGGCTGCCAGGGGGCTGGGGGGGGGGTGTTGGTGGGGACAACAGAACGTGGCTGTTTACTGGGTACAAGGTTTCAAAAGTTTTGAAACTAGATGGTGGTGCTGATCACTCAACACTGTGAATGTACTAAAATGCCAGTGTTCATTTCGTGCTTATTTCATCCCATTGAAAAACAGAATCTCTCATGAATGAGTGGGTTTTCAGAGTCTTTGGAGAGGCAGAGTAATCTGGTGGGAAGACCACAGATTTTACATATGGAAGGATGTGGTTGCAGTTCTGGGCTTTCTCACTGTGCCACCCGGGACCGGTCTCCTGACCTGGAGCTTGTGCTAAGTCTGTGTTTCTATGTGGATTAAATGAGATGCTCGAACCAAAATAAGCCCAGATGCTTGGTAAGAGGGTAAGTTGGGGAAGTCATCTGCAGGAGCAAAGAGAGGGAGCATATGAAGGGTATGGTGAGAAAAGCAACGGAGAGCAGGGTGTGGTCAGTGCTCACTGGGCCCTGGGAACCACCCCCCCCCTCGACTTCCCTCAGCAGCTTCCCAGCTGCGTCACCTTGAACCAGTGGCTCAATCCTGTGTCCCTGGAGTCTGAAATGGTGTTGGTAAAGGAGGCACTGTCCAGGAAGAGGTGGTCTTGTTTTGCAAACCCACGTGGGTTCCTGGTCTCCTGGTCTTCTGTAATAAGGAAGGGAGGGAACATGGACCCAAGAATGACCAGGGTCCTGGCATGGTGTTTCTGATTTTGTTTTTCGCACTGTAATTACACCTCTTTAAATTTTATTTAATTTATTTTAAATATTTACTTAGTTTGAGAGAGAGAGAGGGCACGAGCAGGGGAGGGGCAGAGAGAGAGGGAGAGAATCCCAAGCAGGCTCAGTGCTCAGCACAGAGCCTGACCTGGGGCTCCATCCCACAAACCACGAGATCATGACCTGAGCTGCAATCAAGGGTTGGACGCTCAACTGACTGAGCCACCCAGGCGCCCCCCCTCCCCCCGACCTTTTTTTTAAATTACGGTTTTAGGTTTATATTCTGATTGGGGACTCTCTGAGCTCTTTATAGAGCTCAGAGCTCACAGAGCCGTTTTGGGCAGCATTGAAGAGAATGTCAGAAACCAGCCCCACCCAGATGTGGTCTCACTGCGTGTCTACGCAGACCTGGAGGGAAAACAGAATGTCCATCCCTGAGTTCCATGTTGCGGTCTCAACACTTTGGACCTCAGATCCCCCTGCGTAAAGAGGAGGATCCTCTTGCTGAAGGAAGGCCGCTGTGACATTGCACTAGGGTAGGGTAAGTATGTCCCATGCAGAATTTGGGACATACTTACAGTAAACAATCTTTGCCCGCATTACCCAGGCCTCCCTAAACTGTTACTTGCTGATGCTGGCAACTAGCCTGGGTCCCCGCTGAGGGCAGCTGTGGGTGTCCAGGACGCAAGGCAACCCCAGCCTTGCCCCCATCCGATTGGCAGGCACAGGGCAGCCCCGGGGATGGGGTGGAAGCAGGCTGACTGCAAATGCCCAGGTTTGAGCCTCCTTCTCCTTCAGCTGAGGGCTTTGTGAGGGTCTGTTGCATTTATCCAGGGCCCATGGCGGGCCATTCTGCGGGCCTCCCGTTTCCCCGTCCCCCCGCCCTGTGTGCTTGGTGCTGTTCTGTCCTGGCCCCTGAGAGGTTGTATCTGCAGAGCCCCGTGGGCTGAATCAGACCGGAAGTTTCCCCTGGATCCCTGGGGCTCCCCGTAGTGATCGGATGGTACTCTCAGTGAACTTCCACTCTGCCGGCTGGAGAGCAAGAGTGAAGGACCTGAGTAGGGCTTTTGAGGCCTTTTTACCCAACATGCTGTTCCATTGGGGCTGCCTGATGGTCTGAGGTCTCTCTGCTCCTGCCCCCGGGTGCTGGGGACCAGAGAGGTCGTTTCTGGATGTATGACTGTATGCGGACACGTGGAATGCACACCAGGGAGGGCTCTGGTGGGGCTCGAAGCTGGGCTGGGCCGGCCGTCTGGCTCCCGTGGGGCATCCTGTCCTCGTGGCCAGCAGATTCCGGATCTTCTTCATCTCCGGGTTACTGCATAGCTGCCTCTTGGATTTTGCCCTGTTTTAACCAGGTCTTTGAATGAAGTTTTCTCTCTTGAAGTTCCGAGATCCGCTTGGTTTTCCGGCCGCCCCCTGACTTACACACGCTATCAGTGCCTTTTCCCAGGCCCGTCAGCTCTCCCTACCGCCACCTGTCAGTAGGGGGTACTTACTCCTGATTTCCGTACTGGGGGAGACGGAGCCACTGGAAGGTGCCTGGTCAGTAAATATGGCTCCTGTTGATTGGAATAAGTAATTACCTTACCTCACTTTTCCAGAGCACGACTTGGGTCTGATGGCAGACGGCTCCACTGTGCGGCTGCGTGCGAGGAGGTCCCGGAGGGCCTCTGGCGGTGTTGTGCTGGGATACAACGTGTTCGGGGGAACATTTCCTGAGCGGTTAAAGGTGTTTCGTATGATACAGACGCTTTCCCTTCCAGTAGGGCAGCCAAACATTTGTGCTCCTGAGTTTGCGGGCATTTTGGACGGTGGAATGGGAAGCAGGATTTGCCGGAATGTGCTCTCTCCGCTGATTTGTCTATCACAGTACGGGATCCTTGGAGGGTGGGGCTGCGTTGTCCCAGACACGTGGGAGGGGGCTCCCCCAGGCTTGGTAGAGAGGCTCCACAGCCCGGGCAAGCATGACGTTGGGGGACCAGGTAGCTTGGTGCAGGGCAGACAGCCCAGCTCACTGCACAGGCCACGGGGGATGCTGAGGGGTGCTGAGTGGCCCTCAGCCCTGCCCGACGTCCCCCGGAATCTGTGTGGCCCGTGAGGAGGGATCCCCAGTAACAGCGATGGGCTTCTTGCCTGCCTTGGTTCATGTCACATTCGATTTCGAGACATGAGGTCATGTCCCCTCGAGCATGCAGAGTTGCAAAGTGACTGGCACCACGGGCAGGTTCATCTTCCCCAGGGCGGGGGTGGGGTCTGTCTTCCTGTCACTGGGCTTAGCCCCGAGGCCCCCCTCCCTGGACACCACCTCCCACCTGCCACCCTGGCCAAGCTCTCCGGCCGCCTGCCCAGGCTAATTTAGGGTGTGGTACGAGCCAGCTCGCAATTGCTGGGGCGCAAGCTCAAGGCGGAGTCCAGAGCGGGGTCCACACACATCTGCCACTTAGGAGGGGCCACTAGGACTGCCCTAGTGACCTGCTGGGCGTGGGCTTAGGGGCAAGGAGACAGATGTGGCAAGCTCTCCCCATGGGTACGCAAGCCCCCCCCCCCCGCCAGCTGCGTGGCGGTTCTTGGGGTGGGCAGGACACGGCCAATAGCAAAGCTGGTCAGGGGGAAGCACTAGCCTGGGGCCCAGGTGACCAAGTGTCACGTGCAGGAGGAAGCATCTACCTGTCTCCACGCAGCCACTGAGGAACATTCTGGGGCTCAGAGCATCTGGGATGGTGGCCTCGGTGTCTCCGGGGAGGCCCACACCCAGGAAGCACCAGGGCACCCAGAGGAGGCTGCTGTGTGGCTCGGTGGGAGGGACGGACCCAGCACAAGTGGCCGTGTGCTTCTGGACAAGAAGCTGACTGGGATGTGTGTGTGGTGGGGAGACTGGGAACACTCGGACAGACATGGAGGTGAACAGAAACCCTTGGGCAGTGAGCGAAAGCAAGTGCCAGGAAACCTAGAGGGGTGGGGCTCAGGCGGTTAAGCGTCTGACTTTGGCTCAGGTTCATGAGTTTGAGCCCCAAGTCGGGCTCTGTGCTGACAGCTCAGAGCCTGGAGCTGCTTCCGATTCTGTGTCTCCCTCTCTCTCTCTCTGCCCCTCACCCACTTGTGTTCTCTCCGTCTCTCTCTCAAAAATAAATAAGCATTAAAAAAGAAATTAAAAAAAAACCCCAACCTCCCAGGGGTTGCATGGTGAAGAAGGGCTGGGTCATCACCCCTCTGGAGCCACAGCCCCTGCTGGTGCCCACCTGAGCTCAGCTGTCTCTGCCCTGAATGGTGGGCTCTAACCAGCAAGTTCAGGTGGGGCACGCCCACCCCCCCACTTGACCACGTTCCCTGGCCTAAAGACTCAGGAGCCCCCAGCTGGCTCCCAGGACACCACAGGCTTCCTCAGGGTGGGCTCGGGGGTTTCACCTAAGAGGCTTTGGGAAGAGGGCATCAGGAAGTTGGTGGAGAAGCCAGATTTACGTGGAGGGATTTTGATGGGATTTTAGGGGTGGCTCGGGGCTACAGACAGACCATCAAGAGGAAGGGGCTGGGCCCCCAGCACGGCCCCTCCTCCCTCCAGACGCCAATCCACGTGTCACCTGGGTTCTGACCGACCAGCTACAGACTAGAGGCTCCCACGACCCCTCCTTGGGTTTGGCGAACTGGCCGGAGCCGCTCACAGGACTCCGGGGGACAGATCGCTCACTAGATCCCTGGTCTGTTGTGAAAGGATTAAGTCGGGAACAGAGGAAAGGGAGAGCTGCCCAGGGCGCGGATGGGGAGGGAGCGCAGAGCTCCCTGCCGCCCCGGAGCCCGCTGTCCCCCCATCTCCACGTGCTCACCAACCCGGAGGCTCTAGGGACCCTGTCTGTTGGGTTTTATGGGGGTTTCATTACAGGAGCGTGATTGATGAAATCATTGGCCATTGGTGATGGATCCAACCTGCAGGCCCTCCTCCCAAGGTCGGGGCGTGGAGCCTACAGCTCCCCCACTGTAAACCACGTGGGCGGTCCCGCTGTAGCCCCTCCTCCCGAGGTCAGGGGGTGGGGCTGACAGCCCCGCCCCTGTGACCACGTGGGCGGTCTCCGTGGCAACCAGCCCCCACTTCAGGTGCTTTTCCAAACTCCCGTTAGCACTAAAGACACCTTTCTGCTCCTCCACTTAGGAAACCCCGGGGGTTTGGGAGCTGTGCCGGGAGCGCGCCTGGAGACCAGATCTGTCTTCCTATAAACCACAGCCCCACAGCTGGGGGGTCTTGTGCGCAGAGGGACAGCCGCGACGCTGAGAGAGCCTTGGGGTGAATGACACATGTCAGAGCTGCCCGGTGTGTCCGTCCCTTGCTGGGGTGGGCTATTCTCAACTATCCCCAGGCCACGTTTCTACTACGGAGCCCAGTCCTGCTGGGTACGGCTGCTGGCAGCTCTCCCAAATCCTGTCGTCTGCCAGCCAGCCACGGAAGGGACGGATCCCCGTCTTCTTACCCGACGGCTTCCGCATGCAGCCCGCCCTTGCCTCTCCTCACTCCACTCCGCGCGTTTTCCTGAACACGGCCACATTTCAGTAAGGTGGAACTTTCTGTCGTGATAAAAGCATCGGGTTGGACACAATGAGGGAAAATGTGTGACCAGTTTCGACTCTGCGTTTACCACGTGTTTCGGGAAGTGTGGACTGGCCGTGGGCTCCGGAGGTGACTCTTCCAGAAGGGAACGCCAGGACAGGAGACTTTCCAGCAGCCACAAGGTACCTGTTCTGTGCGGCGGGAGGGCTGCTTGGGGTCGGGGTTCACCGGTCAACACGGTGGCCCTCGGCCCGTTGTGGACACAACAGAAGCCAACAGAGGTGACATTCATGCCCCACGTTCCCGTGGGGGCCTGTGGCTCTGTCCTGCGGCCTCAGGTCAGCCGTGACCGCAGTTCGGGGGCTCTGGCCCGGCTCCACACCAGCTCTGCCCTCTTTACGCAGGTCTGGGATGTCCCGTCCTCGTGGAAGAGGCACCAGAAAGCCCCAGAACAACAAGAGGATGCCTCTGACAGCACCTGCACGGGCTGGTCACCTGGCACGTCTGCCCCTGGTTCAGGGCAAGTGACATGGTGGGGGCACCGTCCCAGGGCCCGGAGGCCACACCCCATCCAGGAGGCACATGGCTGTGACCCAGTGGTCAGCATCTGCTTGTGCAAGCAGGCCAGGAAAAAAGCCCCCCTCCCCGCTCCACACACTTTCAGGGGCCCAGGCAGAAACCTGACCTCAGCTGGACGGAAGGAAAGGAGAGGGAAGGAGAGGCATCTGGGGGCTCACCCAGCTCCAAAGCCGTGGTCTGAGCAGGAGGGAACCACACAGTCCTTCCTGCTGGGCATCCCTCGCTGGCCTCCCTTTCTCTGCGCTGGTCCTCCTTGACTCACACAGGGTCACCTGTTCCTGGTCTGTCCGTGGCCAGAGGGGCGTTGTGAGGGGCCAGGCCTGAGGCCGTTCTACTGGAATCAGAACAGAGTGGGGCCAGCGTCCAAGAGAAGCAGAAGGGACAGGGGTCCTGGGCGCCCAGGAGGAAGAACCCAGACCAGTCTACCTGTTCCCCCAGATCCCTTCGTTTCCCCTGCAGCCTGGAGCTGACATGTCCTGGCAGTTGCCTCGGGCATTGGAAGGGACCCCAGGGAGCATGAAGACATCACTTCTCTGCTTGGTGGTGGCCTCACCAGAAAGACCAGCTTCTGCTGGATTGTCTCGCAGGTCACCGAGGAGGAACCACTTATCAGAGTCAGTCCCCTGCTCCTCACTTGAGATGCTGGTGTCCTCTGCCCTAAGGAGGGGCCTCTCCGGGAACAGGGATGGTCACGTGCCAGACAGCTATGGCTGTGTCACCAGGTGCCACAGCACGGGCTTAAGCAACAGATGTTGGTCTTCTTGTGGTTCTAGGGGTCGGAGTCCTGGATGGAGGGGTCACAGGGCCGGTGGCACTCCTGAGGCCTCTCTGCTGGGCATGCAGATGGCTGCCTGCTCCCCGTGTCCCCGAACGGACATCCCCTCTGTGTGTGCCTGTGTCCTGATGTCCTCTTCTTAGGAGGATGCTAGTCACACGGTGTGAGGGCCCACCCCAGTGGCCTCATTTAACATAGTTATCCTTCAGAGACCCTCAATCCAAACACACTCACACTGGGGACATTGAGGTTAGGGCTTTGCCCTGTGAAATTTTGGGGGGGGGCACAATCTGTCCATAACGGGCGTCAAACAGAAGGAGGGCTGGGCTCCGGGTGGCCCAGCCCCAGTGAGGTGACCTAAGATAATGCCAGTGTCCTCCAGCCACTGGGAGTGAGGGGCGTTAAGGCACAAGGGATGAGCCCCATTGCAGGGCATAGGAAGCCCCGTTGCAGGGGTAGGAAGGTGCCCAGCGTGTAACTAGAGGAGAAACCAGGTGTGATTGGTGCCTGAAGATCAGCCTGAGGGCCACCTCGGTGCCCTCAGGGTGGCTCCTGCCGCCTGACCACAGGCAGCACCGCCAGTGACCCCGGGGCGGTCTTCATGCGGCACCCGGACCGGCAGCCAGCTGGAGCAGAGGCCTCGCTTACTAGTAGCTTTTCGGAGAAGTTGCAAAACACTGGGGAGGCCTGTGGGGACCCAGGCCTCTCCACCTTCCCTTTTGTGTAAACAAAGAAGCTGCCAAAATGGAAAGCTTGCTGCCTCGTCCTTCCTTCAGAGGCCGATCCTGGGGCTTATCCATCACATCAGCCGGGCCAGGAGCCCACGGCAGGACCCAGCAGGACCCCACCCGCCAAACGCGCGCGGCCCTTGGTCGACCATTGGGTCTGGCGAGCGCTGATGTTTATTCCAGCTTCATAATTAAAGAGGAATGTTAAGTGTGCCACTCAGCTCTTCCAAATGCTGGAAAGATCTGGAACAGTATAACCCCTCGAGAAAAGCTTAGGAAGGGGAAAGAAAAAGTCCCACATTTACGAAGAACAAATTTGGAAATAACAGATCACTTCAGTTTGGGACACATGCAACTTTCCTAGACTGTGTTAGTGGTATTTTTTTTTTTTTTTAACAAGGATCCTCTGAAAAATCAACAAAAGGAGGTCAGCTGAGATATAACTTCGGAATAAGCGTTAGAAACCGAACAAAGGTGAGCATCTGCACATGGCGACGGACGAGGAGGATAGGCCAGGTGTACCAGGATCTTTTTATACGAGTGGCTGCTGGACAAATGCGAACGTGCGAGCACACGGCCATCCCTGTGCGCTCATTTGTGCCTGGTGCAGAGTTAGTGGAGTGTCCCCTGGAGGGAGGAGTGATCGCTAGCGGTCGGACACAACCCAGCACGGCCTCATCGTGCTGCACCAGCCCAGGAAGGTTCTACATGCCGGCGCTGCTGGTGGGGAGCCTGTAGGAACCCCCTCCCCCCCAAAAATCACAGGGTTTGGAATCGGTCTCTCTTGGCCTCAGGGGGGTGACTCCCTAGCCTGGCCTGGCCTGGCTGGCCCAGCCCTACCTGGGAGGGAAGCAGGAAACACGCCCCAAGGGGCAGCTCCTGGGCTCCAGTGACTTGTGAATGGGGTGCTTTGTGTCTGGGAGCTGCCTCACCTGGTGGGGCTCTTGGGCACAGGGTCCCTCGGGCACAGGATCCTGTGTCATGCACCTGTCACACTGCTCTGCAGGGGTCCCTGGGGGAGGGACGTTGGGGGCTCCCTGGGAGGCTGTCTGTGGTGATGGGGTTCCGGGTGTGGGGGCTGATGTATTTCTCTCTGCATGTTCTATTACATTTTTTTAACATTTATTTATTTTTGAAAAACAGAGACAGTGACAGAGCGCAAGCAGAGGAGGGGCAGAGAGAGAAGGAGACACAGAATCCCAAGCAGGTTCCAGGCTCTGAGCTGTCAGCACAGAGCCCGACGCAGGGCTCGAACTCACAAACTACGAAATCATGACCTGAGCCGAAGTCGGACGCTTAACCAACCGAGCCCCCCCAGGTGCCCCTATTTAGTTTAAGTAATCTCTGTGCCCAGCATGGGCCTGGAACTCACAACCCCGAGATCAAATCACATGCTCTACTGACTGAACCAGCCGGGTGACCCCACATCATCTTTCTGTTTTTGATGTGTAGTGCGATGCGTATAACATCCCCAGTGTTTTGTATCATAGAGGACGGTATTGATGTAGGTGCTCACGCCTCATCTCACAAACAACGTAAGCTGACGTTATTGATAAATACGCTCCCGTAGTGACATTTGCTTTATTGGAAGAGCACGGTAGAGTATATGATACATATAACACACAAAAGACGTGCTTATCGGCTGTTTGTGTTACCAGTAAGGCTTCTGGCCAACATTAGGCTGTTAGTGGTGAAATTTGAGGGTGCCAGAAGTTATATGTGGAATTTGGATTGTGCGTGGGGGGGGGCTGGCACCCCAACTCTTGCGTCGTTCAGGGGTTAACTGTATATACAGAAGCAATTGGGTTTTGAACATTGACCCGGACCCCGTGATGTCGGTAAGCTAGTTCGACTCTAACTTGAAAAAATGTTTTTGGTGGAGTCCTGGGAATTTTCTACGTGGATTAGAAGATTTAAATCTAAAAATTAATTTCTTTAATACATGTTGTGCTGGTCAGGGTTTATCTTCATGAATGAGTTCCGATAGCTTTTGTTTTTCGCGGAACTGGAACACTTCATCCAAGTTGTTAAATGTGTAGGGAAAGAGACGCTTCCATTCTTACCCTTTTATTATTTGTGTGGTCTGAGCGATGTCCCCTCTTTGATTTCTGACGTTAGTAATCTGGGTCTTTTTTAGGTCTTTGTTGGTCTTGTTAGGGTTTTATTGATCTTTTCGAAGAGCCAGATTAAAAAAAAATTAACATTTAATTTTGAGAGACAGAGAGAGAGTGCAAGCAGGGAAGGGACAGAGAGGAAGAGGGAGACACGGAATCCAAAGCAGGCTCCAGGCTCCGAGCTGTCAGCACAGAGCCCGATGCAGAGCTCGATCTCACGAACCGCGAGGTCATGGTCTGACCTGAAGTTGGACACTTACCCGACGGAGCCACCCAGGTGCCCCGTATTATTATTTTTTTAAGTTTATTTATTTATTTTGAGAAAGAGATGGGGGGAGGGGCAGACAGAAAGAGAAGTAGAAGGAATCCCAAGCAGGATCTGCATTGTCAGTACGGAGCCAGATTCAGGGCACCAGCTCATGAGCCGTGATATCACGACCTGAGCCGAGATCAAGAGTCGTTCGCCCACCTGACTGAGCCCCCCCCAGGTGCTCCCCAAGCTCACTACTTTTACTCTCAATGTTCTCTTTTTGTTGTTCCCGAATCCAGTCCAAGATGCCATGGGGCATTCGGTCACCCTTTCCCTCCGATCTGCTCTGGTCTGTGACCGCATTTCAGCTCTGCCTTGCTTCTCATGACCTTGACGTCTTGAGGAGCCTCGGCCAGGTGTTTTACACAGTGCCCCTTATTTTGAACTTGCCCCAGCCTCCTCATCATTAATCTGGGATTATGGTTTCCAGCTTTCTTGTCATTCGTGCCGCTCATAGCGTTGGGGTTACAATGAGCTTCTCTGCCGTTTGCTGTCCTGTTAACTCTCTCCGCCTTGGCTGCCCCTATGCTTCCCCCCAGCAACGAGCTGTGCCCTCCCTCCCCCCAGGGGCTCGCTGTGGGAAAATGTGTCTTCTGTCTCAGGCTCAGCGTCAAAGCCTCCTCGAGGAGGTGTCCTCCAGCCCCGTCACCCCAGACGGCTGGGGGTTTCCTGATGACCGCGGCATTTCAGTGACTGTAGTTGTCTCATGTCTTCTTCTACTAACCTTAGAAGCACTTGGGTCTTATCCATTTTTATATTCTCTCTGGCCAGCTTGCACTTCCCGCTCAAAATGTGGCCCAAGGACTGCAGCACGGGCATCACCTGGCAGCGTGTGGAGTGCAGTGACCAGGCACCCAGAGCTGCCGAATCTGGCTCTCACTGTAGACACTACCCGAGGGGATTCACATGCTCACCACAGTTTGGGAGTCGTTGATTTGATCGGGGCCTCGCTAAATTTGTGCTGAATGAGTTAATAGACGGCAGTGGGTGTCTTCTTGTCCCGAGTAATGCAGCTGGGTTGAGCTCCCCTTTGTGCTCCCAAGTCTCCTAGAGGCAAAGACACACGTTTGCAGTGGGCCTCGCAGCCAACGTGCCGTCTGAGGTGAGGGGGTGTTTTGAGTCCCTGCTTCCTCCTGTGCCAGAGAGGACAGTGTCCTGACATCGCTGGGCTATCATGAGTGTTAAATCGGGTGACATATGTGAAATGCCTTCGTGGGGCACATGGCATGGCCTCGACAAAGATTGGATTCCATCCCTTCAAGGCACCTTGTTTACTTCCAGTGAGATTCACTTCTGTTGTAATCAGTGCATTTCTTGTTTTGAGGCCTTTCCCTCCTGGATAGAAATATATAGGAAGGGATGATAGAAAGCCTTCCGCAGGAATTTCTGTCCATGATAGAAAGTGCATGGGCATCTGACTGCCCGAATATTGTACCTAGAATCGTTCTAATCCTCCTGAGATAATCCAGACTCTGAATACATTGGAATAGACTGGGAAGCTGTTCGACTTTCTCTGTTTCTCAAGAGTTGGCCCTTAATATTCTGGAGGGAAATACTACAAATATAGCCACTCATGACCTTTCAACACCTCCCATCACAGTAATCACTTGGTTCGTTGAAAAATAAACTTCTCCATCTCCCTTGACACCTTTTGCTTTGTTCTTCAGACTCTTAGATGAGTAGATAAGCTGAGGACAGAGGCCAAGTGGCCATCCCGGCCTCTTCTTGGTGCTCGGGGTCCCCCCTGGTACATCTGACTCCAGTGTCACTGAGCGGATCAGGCAGGGTGAGAAGACAGAGGGTCATTCCTGCCACGCGGGAGGGGACTTTGAATAGAGTGGGACTTTCAATAATTCCTCATTCTCCTGATGTAATGCCATTGTGTCATTGTTTGGAGCTTGCTCCGGAAAACAAATGTGGTGGTTTGACTCACCAATATAAATATTGTCGAGAAACAGGGTCATAAAGTTATAAAATATCGGAGCTGGATGGAAAGGTGCAATGTTTTGCCCAAAGTCACAAAGCTTTTTTGTGGATGAGTCAAGATCAGACCAGCTTTCTGCCTCTCAGTTTGGTTCAGAGCTTTAGATGTTTTGTACCTTGAAGTCAGTGCCCGCCAAGCAGCCGTCTGCCCCCTTTGTCCGGCCTCTGCCACCTGCAGTAGTAAGTAGTCGCTGTGGTAGGCGATGCGGGAGACCTTCTGCCTCCTGAGATCCTGGAATATTTTATTTGTATGGTGATATATCCTGGCACCCCTGAGGCAGGATATGCGTACCTCAAGTGTAGCTCCAAAGGATGTATTTGACTGAAGCTTTCACAAGAGAAGAGCCCACCTTTCATTGCAAGACTCTGTACTATCTTTCTATTTCAACTACTTTCTCATCAGAATCATAATAATGCACAGCCCCCGCCAAATCACAAAGGGGTTATAATACGCTGCAAGTCTGCCCATAAGACCTTTGGTCTAAAATTAGATGGCCGCCTTCAAGAACCTTCCATGTCTGAGACTTTTTTGAGTTTTCCCCACAGCAGGCTTAGCAGATCAGACACATGTCAAAATTATGTTATCTACGGGTCTTCTAGAAGAATCGTTGCTTACTTTGTCTCTTTATTCTGCGTGGTTATGAACTACCTAGTGCCGGGTTTTCTGCTGGGCACTGGTGACAAAATACAAGCAGAAGACAGGTCACATGTTACCTTTGTGGACTGTTGCAGAACAGGGTGTTTGCGTCCGCTCTCTGTACCCAAGTTCATATTCATGGCATTGAAGTCCTAACTCCCAGGATGGCTCTACCGTTTGGAGATGGGACCTCAAGGAAGTAACGAAGGTTGAATGAGGTCCTGAGGGTGGGGCCCTGATTCTATTGGACCAGGGTCCTTCTCAGGAGGCACAGCAGAGCTCTGTCCCTCTCTCTGCCATGTGAAGACACAGTGAGAAGGCGTCGTCCATGAACCGGGAAGGGGGCTTCCCCAGACCTGGAAGCCGCAGTCCCCAGAACGGAGGAGGAATCAGCACCTGAAGTCTGAGTGGCCCGGTCCGCGGTATTTGCTGTGGCGGCCTGGCTGGCCAAGAGCGGGGCCCACAGCCTAGTGAGGGGGACGGATGTCAGAGTCACCACGTGGGTGCAGAGTGTGCTGCTGGCAAGAGCGGTGGAAGGTGCTGACCTTGACTCAGCTGAGAGTCTGGGAGGCTCCCGGGGACCTGAGATGGGGCCACGCCCAGAGGGAAGAAGAATGTGAAACTACTCAATGTTTAGAGCAGGGAGTCAGCCGATGAGATGTGTAGACGTTTGCTGGGGCGGCATAGTGGCTGGCAGGTGGCCAGGGCCCACAGGGGACCCAGCAAGAAGGTTGCCTTCAGAGGGTAGTTTGTGTGGTCTCTGCAGGGACCCTGGCGATAGCTCTCCACTGTGTCGTGCCAGGCATTGCCTAAGTGGGGTTTCTTTTTATTTTATGTTATTTTAAAATATTTATTTATTTTTGAGAGAGAGAGAGGGAGACACAGAACCCAAAGCAGGCTCCAGGCTCTGAGCTGTCAGCACAGAGCCTTACTCGAGACTCCAACTCAGAAACCGCGAGATCATGACCTGAGCCGAAGTCGGACACTCAACCAACTGAGCCACCCAGGTGCCCCCAGGTAATTCTTAATATACAGAGGACACGGTGGGGAAGCTTCGTTGTCTGGGATACTTCATCTACTCAAGTAATGGTCAGCGTCTGCGCATGGCATCTGGAACGCCATTGGCGGTTTCCGTGGTAATTTTCAAGCTATCGGTGTTTTTGGCGGCTATGCTGTATTTGTTTCAAGCATCTGTGAATGTATATTCTGTCTTGTCCCCACCCCCCCTGAAATTTTAAAGTATCCCTTTAGAGTGTCTGGATGCTTACAAAATAAATATGTGCAAGGATATATGTATGTATATAATACATACTAATGATCTATATAGTTATATTAAGGATTAATATAATTAAGGTGATAGCACGTGGCCCAGGGAAAAATGGTTTGAAGTCTGAGCCGACAGAAATTGGCAAAGCTGAATTCATAAAGAAGAGAGTCACAGTGCGATGCTGAAGATATATTTTTGACGTGCCCCCCCTCCTGGAAGTGTGAGAAGGCCCTCCTCTGACTCATCAGCAGCAGGTGTGTAAAACCTGGCCCGCCCACTGTCGTGCTTTGCCGGTGACGACAAACATCTGAATCCCGAGGCTTAGAGGAGAAGGCCTGATCCCCCGAAGCAAAATGAGGACACATCCTAAGATATCTTTTCTCGGATTTGTGCAGATGCGTGCAGTTGCTTCAGCGGAGCGCTCTCTTCAGTGAAAAATCAGAGTCGAGCAGATTATGGGAGTGGCTGAGACCCACGTAACTTTGCCCGGAGGACATAGGGAAGTGTCGGGGAGTGTCGGTCCAAGAGCGATTTCCACCTGCTCACCCGTTCTGCGAACCACAGAACTTGTACGTAGTCGGGCTGGGAGCTCTTGTGGGAGTGGCCCGTGTTGAGAAGCCCCTGGGGCCACAGCCCCAGGCCACGGAGAGAATCTGCGATCACTTAGTGATGTCTGCTGTGAGTGCAAAGGAGAGAGTGCCGGCGTGGGCGCAGATCCTCGCCATCTGTGATACGACTGTTGGTGTGGCTGTGCCATCCCTGTGCACATACCCGCAGGCACGCCTGTCCTCCAGCCCCACAGACAAAGGTCAGAGAGTAAAGCAAGTCAGCCGCTGGCGTTTTCATGTCTGTGACACGGCCTTCATCTCCCTCCCGTCCCGTGCGCGTGTTCCCAGCCTGCTTTCTGAAAACCAAAGTCTTCCCATCCTTTCTTACCCGCACTTTGAAGCCTGAAGTCCCCCTGTCGCTCGAAGGCAGTGTCTCCACTTGGTGGCAGACACAGTCCTGCAGACCCTTCCCATTGTCTTGTCATGTCCTCATGTCCCCCCCACCTACCACAAATCTCTGAAAGGCTTATGTCCATTTAAAAACATGTATTTTTAAAGTGGCAACAGGGGTGCCTGGGCGGCTCACTCCGCTAAGCCTCCAACTCTTGACTCCGGCTCAGGTCATGATCTCATTGTTTGTGAGATCGAGCCCCACATCGGGCTCTGTGCTGACAGCTTGGAACCTGCTTGGGATTCTCTCTCTCCCTCTCTCTGCCCCTCCACTGCTTCTAGCTCTCTCTCAAAATAAATAAACTAAAAAAAAAAAAACCCACTATAAATTGGCATACGGTAAAGTTCATTCTTTTTTGTGTGTATACTTCTATCGTTTTTGAGAAACAAGTAAAATCAAGGATTCATCTCCTGATTAAGTCACTGAGCCATCCCATCCCCCAAATATTGCCTCATGGGACCCCTTTCCCACCAGCCTGTCCCCCAGCCAGAACTCCTGGCAGTCGTAGGTCAGTTCTCTGTCCCCACTGTAGTGCCTTTTCCAGAACATCACAGAAATGGAGCCTTTTGAGTGTGGCTTCTTGCACTCAGCAGAACGCTTTTGTGACTTGTCCACATTCTGTGCTCCTCCTTACCGCTGACGGCTGTTCCATGGTACGCAGGGACTGTGGTTATGTCATGTATCATGTAGTATGTGTTCACCGTTCCGATAACATCGTGTGGATTCTAGTTATTATGACTGTCTGAAAAGCTGCTATAAACATTCATGTGCAGTTTTCTGTCTGGTCATATGGTTTTTAAAATTTTTTTTAATGTTTATTTTTGAGAGAGAGACACACACAGAGTGTGAGCAGGGGAGGGGCAGAGAGAGAGGGAGACACAGAATCCGAAACAGCTCCAGGCTCCGAGCTGTCAGCACAGAGCCCGACGCGGGGCTCGAACTCACGAGCCATGAGATCCTGACCTGAACCGAAATCAAGAGTCGGATGCTTAACTGACGGAGCCATCCAGGCGCCCCCCGACAAAGCGTCTTTCCAGGAAATTGCCCCGTTTTGCATCCCCACGAGCAAGGAACGAGAGTTCTGTGTCCACTGAGCGTCGTCACGTTTTCTGTTTTTTGCCCACGATCTTTTTTGTGTGCTCATGCGCCACCTGTGTCTTTTCTTTGGGGAAATATCTGTTCAAGCATTTTTTTTCCCATTAAAAAGTTTTGGCTCTGAGACAGATACGAAGAAGCACCTTCTCATAATTTGTTGGCCGCTAGTGACTTTATGGCAGCGTTTGTCGCCTGCCCTTGTATATTTTTCATAAGCACTGTTTTCCTCCTCATCCCTCATGCTATTTGGTCTTTTTTCTCCCTTCTTTTGCTTCACTTTTAATTCTTGTAATCTTGTTTTATTTTACATACCTGTGTAATCCAGAAATGCTTCCTAGAACTAAGTAAGGTGCAGCCAATTTTACAGACCACCCCCCCACTCACCCCCAGAAAGATCGGGACCTTCCGAGGTGGATTCTAGTTTTCACTAACTGGTAATATGGTATTACGAATCTTGCTATTGTCACATTCTCTTTAAGATTCAGTTTAATTGGCTGAAGGCCACCTCATTTTTTGATCACTCCTTCATGTTTGACTACGTGGTCTCCAGATGCTTTATGAGTCTGAGTGATGCAGTAAGAACGTGCCCGCTCTTGCATTTTTCCCTGCATTTCTGGATGCCTTAGGATATGCTTTGAAAGGTAAATCTAGCGTGCCGAAGGATCTGAACATTTAAAATCTCTTGAAACGCACTGCGAAGCGAATTCTGCAAAGGACGTTTTGGCACACTCGGTGGATTTGGCATATTTTGGGAAATATGGTGTATTTCATTGGGACGATCCCTTACCAACATTGAAAGTTCCACAAGCGCTGGGTGAACCTCATCACGGCCGTAGACGAAGCAGCCTTCCTGAGCAGGCTCCTGCCTCCCGCATGAACTGGCGTCCACTGGGGTCCATGTCCTCGGTGCACTCTAGACACAGGAATGTGAGGCCGTCGGAGGAGACCACTGTGCCAGAACTTTCCCATCGCATAAGGTTCAGTGTGTTCCATTCCTGAGGAGTTGGGAAATCTCTCGGAGAAAAAGTACATGTGGGAGAGATCCCAGATAATGACCAAGATAGCAGAAGAACCCAAAAAGGTACTTGGTTCTGACTTGACAACGTCACCCCCGACTTCACAGGCTTCTTTGCTTTTGTCTTGTTTTTGTTACAAAGAGCGTGGAGAAATTCACGGGTGCCATGCGAAGGTCTGGGATGGAAATAAAACACACATGGTCCAGGCATCAGAAGAGCAGGTACACTCGGGGACGCAGGGAACAAAATGAGTGGTGGTCTCTCCCCACCTGCCAGCACCATGGAGGACAGAGCCAGAAGCAGCGTGCAAAAATCAGCAGCACGCCCCCCGCCCCCACTTCAAGGACAGTAATCCAGCCCAGCCGTTGGTCTGATCAGAGGGGGCAGCCACACACAGGAAGCGCACCACTTAGCCGAAAGGGGTCGTCTTCGAGGCAGACGGACACCTCAATACTCACGCATTACGTGAAGTTCTCTCAGGTGAAGATGGGGTGGGTGAACTCTACGGCAAAGCTCAAGGGAAATCGCTGGAAGGTTCCAGTCCCCCTAGAGGATGGAAGGGTGACATGGTTATATCAATATATTATATTTTACTGTTTTCATTGTAAAATAAAACACAAGTACATAAAACCACGCCCAAAGAACCACAAATACGTGGGTTCACAAGCTATCGCGAAGCAAACACTTATAACCACCACCCAGGCCAATAAACAGCCATGTCCCAGCCCCCACAGACACCAGCCGTATGTCTATCCTGGTTACAGCCCTCTTCCCCACAAGGGGAGCTCCCGTCCGCCATTTTGTCATGGTGCTGTCACCCAAGGGTGCTTCCTAGACACTGTTGTTCAGCCTTGTGCATTTAAAACAACTTACATATGTTTGAAAGGTCTTCTAAAATGTGGGTCCTCCTCCATTCCTTCCTTATTCCTGCAGCCTCTTTGTAAAAGAATCTGGGTTGTTTGACCTGTAGTCTCCCACCATCTGTATCTAATGGTTGCACACTCATGGCGTAGCTCGACTGCCCTCTGTACTTCCTGCTTGACAAATGGATCCTGGGGCTCCGTGATCCGACTCTGGTTTGGTGCCTTCGGTAAGAAAATGGACCATGATTTCTTCTTTAATCACAGAGCTTATAACACCAGCTTATCTCCCTTTGTGATGTTATCAAACCTTGATGCCAAATGCCTCGATTCATCAGTTTGTAACCACCTGGGGATAATCTAATTCTAGCACTTATTTTTTTCGCTTTTTAGTTGGAATACTTCTATTAAGAGAAACTTCCCTTCATGGGCCCAGTGGTGGTGTCGTTCATAAAGGGAAGGTACGAAAAATGCTGGATTCTTTTCCCTCCTGTATTTACTAATTTTCAAGAGCATGAGGGTCATTTCGTTCTCTGAAGGATGACTCATTACTTTTAAAAATATTAGGATAAACTCTTGGATTTAACACATATTATAGCCTTCAATCCAATGGAAATTACTGTATTTATTGACTTCAAGACTCTCCATGTTTGACCAGCAGGAGACTCATCAAGGCTTCTGGTCCCTTCTAGTATTGCCATGGTGATGGTCTCAAATAGCTTCCTTGCTATCTGATTTTACAAGGTGTCTCGGGTACCTTCCTGCCCCCAGTGTGGGATTCGTCAGATCTCTAAAAGCCCCAGTTATTTTGGTATTTCAAGCATTTCAAGACAGCAATCTATGGTCCATGTGTGCACCTGGTTGGTCATTATTCTAGAACATTCATTGAACTGAGCTCAGGAATTACAGAAACTTCTTTTCAAAAGATCAAATAGCTGGGGTGCCTGGGTGGCTCAGTCGGTTAAGTGTCCAACTTCGGCTCAGGTCATGATCTCATAGTTTGTGGGTTTGAGCCCTGCGTCGGGCTCTGTGCTGACAGCTCAGAGCCTGGAGCCTGCTTTGGATTCTGTGCCTTCCTCTCTCTACCCCTCCCCAGCTTGCACTCTGTCTCTCTGTCTTTCTCATAAATAAATAAACATTAAACAAAAAAAATTTTTTAAAGACCAAATAGCCCAGGAGTTCATTCTAATGTGTTCTGTCCAAATTCAAGAATTCTTTGGTGTTTGTGCTTTCTCTTCTCTACTACATCTGTGGCTCCTTTCTTTCACGTTGGGAATCTTGGCTCTCAAGGATATAGAAATGAGACGATTAGAATATCTCCATTTTTTGTTGCTTGTGCCACAACTCAAGCAACACCATCAGACTAACAACGGTGGTTTTACCCTCACTGATATGTTTACCAAAAAAAGTTAAACTAGGGGCGCCTGGGTGGCTCAGTCGGTTAAGCGGCCGACTTCGGCTCAGGTCACGATCTCGCAATCTGTGAGTTCGAGCCCCGCGTCGGGCTCTGGGCTGACAGCTCAGAACCTGGAGCCTGTTTCAGATTCTGTGTCTCCCTCTCTCTGACCCTCCCCCGTTCATGCTCTGTCTCTCTCTGTCTCAAAAATAAATAAACGTTAAAAAAAAATAAAAAAAAAAGTTAAACTGTATTTTGCATTTGCTCTCCCCATAGTCTCCCCATTTTGGATAGCCGTGCAATATTCAAAGTGCCAGAGGATATGTCTGGAGTCACTAATGCTTGTTATGACTCGGGGCGGGGGGCGGGGGTGCTGGCATCCAGCGGGTGGAGGCCACGGATGTACAAGACTCCTCCCTCCCCCGCCTTAAATCATTATCTGGCTCAACACTTCCAAAGTGCAGAGACTGAGAAAACCTGTTTAGAATTTGTGTCTCTGACTCACTCTAGTTTGGGGGTTGGTTCGGGAATATCTTGTCAACCTAGATTTTTGGTAACTGGTTTCTAGTTTTGTGATGCTTTGATGATCTTTACCATTTTAAGTGTGGGTTTGCAGAAATGGAAATTCTGCACACTATTATTGCTGACGCTACTTTCATAAACTTATTCTGCAGGGGATACGGAAAAAGTAGCCCCAGTCCATTCCCAAAGTGCACATGAGCGGACAGGATGGTTTGAATGCTGACCTTGACGGCAGGGTAGACAGAAAGGGATGGGGTTTGGGGCGGGGGGTGTCTAGGAAACAGACACAAGACTAGGAGGCTGACGGGGGGTGGTGTCTAGGGAAAATGATGGGGTCTCATATTACTCTCAGGTTCTGACCCCGTGGCTGCTGGTGCCCCTAACAAGGACGGGACCCTCTTGGACTCAAGAGAGAATTTGGTTTTGTCGGGCTGACTTAGAGGTCTTGAGGGGTCAAAAACGCATCACAACACTGTACTCTTGCAGAGCTGAGGGGCCTTCTGGAATGGGTGGCCCGGAGTCTCAAGTTCTGAGGCTGCACGCACGGCTTGTGGGCTCAGTGATACAGCAGCTTTGAGGTCAGGGTCAGCCCCCAAACTCCCACCTACGGACTGCGTTGTGATGAAAATGGCTTTTAATCTTTCTTCTTACGTTTTGGCCTCACGCTTGAAACACGTCTTCCTTGCCCCTGGTTAGGGGAACCGGCCAGGTGTCCTTCCGCACAGACCCTCCTGGGATTTGCTCCCGTATGGGGCCGGCACTCACGCACACAAACGCTGGGCACAGTTTCTGCAAACGGAGCTGAGTTCCTGGCTTCGATTCTGCGCCTTTTCTCCGCCTCTGCTGTGCTTCCTGGGACAGCGTGGACGGAGTCTGGGGTGTGGGTCAGGGACTCCGTGCTGAGGCCCTTTCGGCCACTAGTGGCGGCTTCTGAGTCAGGCGCATCACGTTTTCACGTGGACGCTGCATTATTTACAGTAGAGAGATGGTTGGGGGTCTCTGCTGGCCTCTGTGGGGGGGGGGTTTCTTTTTAGTTTATTCCTTTTGTTTTTGCTTTAGGAAAGATGCATGCTTGTTGATCAGCTCCTTCCGGGATGGATTAGGGTTGTAGTGGATTTAAATTTCACTTTCCACTGAGCTTGGCTTCCTTCTGCATTCTATACTCAAAGGATGGAGGCAGACACTCAAAATATTGGCGCGTCTACCGGGCCAAAGTCTTTTGGGACAGGACACCAAGAGGCCAGAATCTCAGGACCCTCAGCTTCTGGCTCAGCCGAAGATGCCCCAGGCCTCCCACCCCACATGGACTCCATTTCCAAGTCTATGTATATATGAGTTTTGCCTTGATGCCTGGTCACGGCCTCTATTTGTGCCTCAGGCCCCTGCCTCCCCAGCTGGCCGGCAGCCCCTTCCTAGGCCTGGCTTGGTCTCCGGTTTCCAGCCATGCCGATGCCTGCTTCCGTCCGCCCCGCTGAGCCTTCCTCTCTGAAACCCCGCTCCCTGTTGGGAGCTTGCCTCCTCCAGGCCCCTCCCAGTCCTCAGATGCCCAGTTAGGGTCCTGCGAGTTCCCCCCTGAGTTTGTGGGGCCCGACCTCTTCCAAACCGTGAAGGAGCAGAGGCTCACGGGGAGAACGGGCCGGCCTCGCTCTGGGCAGAGCAGCCAGAGCCCAAGCCTGGGGATGGATGAGAGTTCTGCGTCCGTGCCAGGTGGGGGGTGTGGCTGCAACGCGAGGTGTGCAGGTCGTGACGCCAGCACCTGAGGCCCACAGACTTAGAGCTGAGGTGCGTGCGTACGTGCGGACAGACGTGTGCACACAGGTACATCCACATTCGTGCACATGCACGCGCCCAGATGCAGCCCATGCACATGCTGGAGTGTGCGGCCCCGCTTGGTCTGGTCTGAAGTTCTTTCTTTGCTGACCTTGAGGTGCTGCGTGGAAGGAACGTAACTTTAACCTCCGGGAAGCAGGCGCACGCAGGGCTGCTGGCGGCCAGCGTGAGGGTGGGGGTGGGGGTGGGGGTGGGAGGGTCCCAGCCTGCAGCCCCTTGGAAGCTGGGGACAGGTATGGAAGCCTGGTGGTTTTACCTGCTGGATCTCACCCCCTCTCCCCTCCCTACCTGGGCCACCCTCCGCTGCTCTCAGAAGGCCAAGGGCTTTGACAGTGTCCCTTTCCTCCCAGGAAAGTGTCTGCATGGTACTTTCAGGAGGCTGTTTTCTCAGAGGACGGAGGATGCTCACTTTGTCTGACTATGGAGCACGGGCCACAGACTGGGTCCCTGCTCCCTGCCTGCACTTCGGATTCTTCCAGGCGCCTTCCGGGCTCATGTGTGCAGTGGGGTCGTGGGAACTTGGGGGCACCGGTGGCGCCAGCAAATGCCAGGCTCCTTTACCTGCCTGGCTGCACACACCCCGCCTGCTGGCCCGACAACAGGGAGAAGGCACACCAGGCGGGCTCTGGGCTGGCTCTTCCCTGCCCTGAAGTGGTGCTGACTGGAAGGTAGGGCAGGGTGGGCTTGACTCCCCTTCTCCACGTCCCCGCCCACAGGGAGGTGAAGCACCCGAGGTCCCAGGTGTGGAGGGAGTCTTGTCTTCCTTATACCTGCCCCAGAAGCAAGTGACAGGAGGGCTGCAGGCGGGATGGGCGGGGTTAGAGCTCAGGTTGCAGGACAAGCTGTCCCTGGGCCCCTGATCCATCACCCAGGGTCAGGCCACCAGGTGAGGACCGCCTGCCTCTTGGGCAGGTATGTGTCTCAACCACTGAGCACATAATTATTATTTTTTATTAAATACCCCCTCCCCCCACTGAGCGCATTATTAAGAACACATTAAATATGTAATGAGAATTTTAAAAAGTGTTTCCTGGTGGCTCAGTTAAGTGGCTGACTTCAGTTCAGGTCATGATCTCAAGTTTCATGGGTTTGAGCCCCACGTTGGGCTCTGTGCTGACAGCTCGGAACCTGGAACCTGCTTTGGATTCTGTGTCTCCCTCTCTGCCCTTCACCCGCTCATTCTCTCTCTCTCTGTCAAAAATAAATGTAAAAAAGTTAAAAAAGTAAATTGGGGTGACGTACACCTAATGTAACATTTACCATCTTCACCATTTTTAAGAGTACAATTCAGTGGCGTTCGGCACATTCACACTGTCATATGGCCACCCCCTCGGTCCTCCTCCGGAACTTTCTTGTCTTTCCAAACCGAAACTCTGCCCCTGTTGAACACCAACTCCCCAGCTCCCCCCACTGCCCGGGGCTCCCACCCTCTACACTGTCTCCGCTCCTGGAGGCGGAAGCAGACAGGGTTTGTCCTGCTGGGTCTGGCTTACTCATGGGGCATCACGGCTCATCGCGCTGGAGCAGGCGTCAGTTTCCCCTTCCTGTTTAGGGTCGAATACTGTTCCTGACACCTTCCTTGTTTTAAACAAACCCTGGGCCTCCTCCATGCCTTCTAGTGACTTGCTTGAGTTTGACGGTGCGATGGCTCGGCCTCCCGTCAACCATACTTCACCGCGAGAGAGGACCTGGGGCCAGGTAAGGAGCCAAGTGACAGCAACAGGAATAAAAGACATGTTGTGCTTTCGTTTATCTAGTGTCCCACCCGCTGTCCTTCCTGCTCTGAGGGACCCCGTTCTGGCTGCCGACAGCCGCCCTCGGTGCCAGCGGGTCGGGGGTGGGGTGTGAGTCACTGGGGCTCAGGCCTGGACACAGCTTCCTCATCGATCTCCGGCGACAGAGCCCGTGCTGGCGCCTGGTGTCCCTGCTGGCAGCGGGGAGCGGGTGGGCTGGGGTGGCTTGTGTGTGTGGGGGGACTGTTGAGCAACCACAGGGTGCTGCTGAGAACAGCCCTGGCGGGTGGCAGCGGGCGCTGCGTGACCGCCCCTGGCTTCCCGCCACTGTTTGTTCTGGGCTCGGAGCTGCTGTGGCGGCTCAGGACCCGGGGCGCTGCCTCACCTCCTCCTAGCTGGCTGCGACTCAGGTTGGGCAGCAGGGTCGGGTGGGGGAACATCACGCCGAGGCGGACCGGGCTGGCCTGACATTCTGAGCGGAGAGTGGCACCTGTCCCTACATCGGGTCCCCAGCCTAGGCCCTGAGCACTGCCGTCAGGATCCCTGGGGGTGGGATGGCACGAGGAGAAATCGAGGAAGTTCGTGTTCCGGAACATTCTGTGAGCCTTCGTCAGGGATCATGCGCCAAGGCGCCACGTACCCTGGGGAGGAACACGTTCGTTCCTCTGCAGGGAGCACGCTGGTCTGGGGGTCTGCAGCACTATCTTGCCCAGGCCCCAGCGGCAACCCGTGTCCCCAGAGGTGCCCCGGGGAGGGGGGCCAGGGTACCCAGCGGGACAGGCAGTGAGGGCAGGAACCAGATCAGCTGTCGCCTTGGGCGGGTGGGGAGGCCTTTGATTTGATTCCTAAGGGAGGATGTGGAGGCCCCACCAAGGCCCCCGTGTGTGCACTCGGAGTGGGTGGATCTTCTCCGGCACCACAGGAACACAGGCGGCAGCCTGTGGGTTATACTGGTCGGGTAGCTGGGGGACTGGGAAGCTCGGGCTGTTCTCCCAGCAAACCAGTGAGGTTGGTCTTCCGACACCCACTCTGTCCATGGGAGGCAGCATCTGGAGGGGATCGGTGAGTTGCCCAGATTTGCAGGGCTAGTAGGAGAGTTAGAGGCGCCCGCAAGGCTCATGCAGCCTGTCTGTGCTTTGAGGTTAAAGGTACGTTCCTAAAAGGAGCGGCTCCTTCTCAGTGAACAGGATGTCATGACTCAACCCTGTGACCGGAGACCAGGGAAGGCACCTGATGGGGACACTCTGTGTGCGGCACACAGGACACCCCCAGAGCTCTAAGCCACATGCCACCTGCTGTTTCATGTTTTTAGGCATCTTTGTCACCAGCACTTACCTTGGGAAAATCACTGCTAGAGGTACTGTGGGGACCCTGGGCCAGGGAGTCAGGTGACTGTGAGGAGAGAGTTCAGTTGTAAGCCCAGGTCCATGACCTTGAGCACATTATTTAAAAAGTCATGTTAAGGGGTGGCTGGGCAGCTCAGTTGGTTAAGCGTCCAACTGTTGGATTTTTGGCTCAGGTCGTGATCTCACAGCTTGTAGTTCGAGTTCCAGGTCGGGCTCTGTGCCAATAGCTCAGAGCCTGGAGCCTGCTTTGGATCCTGTGTCTCCCTCTCTCTCTGCCCCCTCCCCCACTCAAGCTCTGTCTCTCTCTCCCCCAAATAAACAAACATCAAAAAAATTAAAAACACATGTTAAAGACTGTCCATGGAAAGAACATAAGTTTTACCCATGGAAAGAACACAGGTCCTCCTCCCGTGTGTCAGTTAAATGAAATGAAGTGTGTAACATGCTTGGCTCCAAAGGGACATTCACTTGTTTCCGGCTCCTTCTCCTTTCCTCTCTTCTCCTCTTGACGTTTTCTCTAAATGTGTGGGTTTTCCCCTGCCCCTTTCCACGGTACCATCTCCCCTCCCCTGCTCTGGGATGGCCCCAGGAGCACCGGCCTCTGTCCCAAGGAGGTGGAGCAGGGAGAGGAAGCGGGTTGTGAGAATAGCTCGGCTCTTGCTGTGAGAAGGAGCAGGTCTGGGTCCACGACCCGAGGTGTGGGTGGTGCTGGGCAACTTGGCATCTCTGACTAGGTAGGTAGTGGAGTCTGTGGCCCCGCAGAATCTGAATGTAGCAAGACCACCCCCTCCCCCCACCCCTGCCAGTAGACACGAGGACAGCGGTCCCCTCCACCCTACCTCCTCCAGGGGCTGAGACCAGGCGTCTGCTGAGTTGCTGGAAGAGGCCCAGTCTTACATCTTAAATGGGAAGAAAACCAGCTGAGAAGCCCAGTTCTATAAATGAGGTCAGCTGGGGAACAGGCTGGGGGGTGGGGGTGGGGCGGTGACTCGGATCAAAGGCATGTGGGCACCCTGAGGCTGTGACTCATCCTGACTCCCACGAGGGGAATGCGGCTTTACCCTGAATCCTGTAGATTGGAAAATGTTCTTGTTTGAATCAGGAATGCTTCACGCGGTTGAATGAAGCTCTGCTCATAAAAAGAAAGACACGAAAGGCATCCTGATCGCAAAGGAAGAAACACAACTATGTGCGTTTCCAGATGACGTGTGCATTTCCATTTCTACACGGTGTGTAGGAAATCCAGAGACCTCCGCAAAAGCAATTGGAGCTAATAAAAGTTCAGCAAGGTTGCAAGATACAAGATAAATGTACAAAAGTAACTTGTATTTTATATATTACCAACGAACAATCCAAAATTATATATAAGGACACAATTCCATTTACGATAACATAAATAGGAATAAAATACTTCTGAAAATATAACAAAAAGTGAACAAGTTATACACCAGATTACATCACTTACATTACATCTGCAGGGCCACAGACACCAGTTATATCATCGAAAGAAATTAAAGAAGATCTGAAATCTGAATAGACACCTTGTATTTGTGGCCTGGAAGACTTAATATTGTTTGGGGCCAAAACTTCCTAGATTGATCTGCTGATTCAACATGATCTCTATCAACTCACAGCTGCCTTTTAAAAAAAAAAAATCTTTTTTAAATGTTTATTTACTTTTGGGAGAGAGAGTCAGAGCGTGAGCAGGGGAGGGGCAGAGAGAGAGGGAGACACAGACTCTGAAGCAGGCTCCAGGCTCTGAGCTGTGAGCACAGAGCCCGATGCAGGCCTCCAACCCATGAACTGTGAGATCATGACCTGAACTGAAGTCAGATGCTCAACCAATTAAGCCACCCAGGTGCCCCTGCCTTTTTTTTTTAAGTAAAAATTGACAAGCTGATCCCAAAATTTATAGGGAAATTCAAGCAGCCAAGAATAGCTAAGGGAATCTTGAAAAAGGAAGAACAAAGTTGGAGGTATCACAAATCATACATCTGTTGGAGGTCTAGTGTCCAGAATATGCAAAGAACTCTTACAACCCAACAATGAAGAGATAAATAGCCCAATTAAAAAGAGACAGAGAATTTGAATCAACATTTCTCTAAAGACGAAATGCAGATGGCCCATGGGCACATGAAAAGATGCTCAACATCCTTAGTCATTAAGGAAATGCAAAGCTAAACCATAATGAGAAGCTCTCTCAAGTCCTCCAGGATGGCTAGAATAAAATAGGCAAATATTAATTACTGAGGGTGTGGAGACACTGGAGCTCTCATTCATGGCTGGTGGGAATGTAAAATGGTGCAGCCACTTTGGAAAAGAGTCTGGAAAATCCTCAACAAGTTAAAATCTGGTTACCATATGACTCAACAAATCCACTTCTACAGATACATACATATGGAAAAATTGAAAACATGTGTCCACACAAAATCTTGTACATGAAGGCTCCCAGCAGCATTTATTCATAATGGCCCAAAGTGGAAACAACTTGAATGTCTATCAATTAAGAAGCAGATTAGACCATGTGGTACATCCATAAAGTGAAATATCATTCAACCAAGAAAAAGGAATGGGGTGCTTACACATGCTTCACATAGATGAACCTTGAAGGCACTGTGGTTAAGCCAAAGAAACCAGACACAAAAGGCTGCATCCCGTATGATTGCATTTATATAAACGTTCAGAACAGTCAAGACCACAGAGACAGAAATCAGATTAGTGGATTCCAGGGGCTGGGGCAGGGGATGAGGAGTATTTGCTGGTGGGATCGTCTTTCTTTTTGGGGTGATAAAAATGTTCTGGAATGAATGGTGTTGCTTGTACAATTTTGTGAATGTACTAAAATCACTAGGTTGTGTTTCTTCCAAGGGTGAATGTTATGGTATGTGAATTACATCTTGGTGAAGTAAAAAAGGAGTTTCAAGGCACAACAGCTGGAAATGTTTTGACGAAAGACCCCAAAGTTAATGTTAGCTGAATTCTTTTCTGATTTGGGTAAAATCTAGTCTGATTAGTATGGAGCAAAAAGGAATAAGCTGGATGTGTCCTTACAAAAATAAAACATCTTTGTCAACACAAAATGTTGCCCATTAAAGTACGTACAAGGAAAACCGCGACCATCTTGTCCATGACTCTTGTTAGAAAGAGAGCAGACATTTCTTTGACATTTAGGACTGAAACAGGTAAACCCAGGGATGTTTCTTGGAGTCATTGATTCTGTATTGAAGATACAGAAAGCTTTTGTTTGTTTTCATTTTTTTCCCTAGGCTTCCTAATAAAATTTATGCTATTGTAGGGAGTTAAAAGAAACAGGAAATATAAAATGATGTAACACATAATTTACTCCTAATTTCACCACCCGGAGACAATCATTGTTAACATGATGGCCAGTTTGGTAATTTTCTTGTCTCTCTCTCTCTTTTTAAATATAATTGAGATCATACTGAATATGCAAGGAGCATTATGGTTACTTGGCTAAAAGGTATACCTTAAGCATTTGCTAGGCATTTGAAACTCCCTGTAACTAGTATTTATTTCTTTTTAATGTTTGTTTTATTTTTGAGAGACACAGAGTGCGAGCGGGGGAGAGGCAGAGAGAGAGGGAGACACAGAATCCGAAGCAGGCTCCAGGCTCCGAGCTGTCAGCACAGAGCCTGATGCGGGGCTTGAACCCACGAACCACGAGATCATGACCTGAGTCGAAGTCGGATGCTTAACCGACTGAGTCCCCCAGGCGCCCGTCTATCCCTGAATCTTTTTTAAGATAGTTCACAGAAGATGGAAGCCGATGGTGGGGGTGGGTGTCTCAGCCCAGCTCCTGGCTTGTGCCGGAGGACAGGCATTTTTAGAGGGATATTTGTCCAGAGGATAGCTAGTTCTGACACTCACCGGGAAAGCAATTTGCTAAACGGCAGAACGGGTGGAACCGAGCAGGGGACAGCGTGCAGAGTCCTTGGCGCCGCCTTGAGAGCTGGAAAGAGAGGCAGCTCGTGGCCATCATAGCATACTCATGGTGTCAGCCACAAATATTATTCTTGGAATCAAGACGGAGGTTCCTAGAAGTCAGTGCTTTGGGGGAGGCTTCCTTCCTGCTGCAAATAATTGTAATGTGTTACAGCTGCCTGCGGTCAAGTTGCCGGGTGGGTGGCGCGGTGGCGAGCCAGGGGTGGGGGCGAGGGGCGGGAGTGGCAGCCTCATCGTGGGTCCACACTGTCAGGTGAGGGGCCGAGGTGCTGCGTACCAAGAGAGGCCGCTCGTGGGTGGGATGTAAGCCCCAGGGGGGGATTAGGGTTAAGCGGGCTGCTGTGTTCTGTAACTGGGTCAGGCGTGGCAGTCGGCATGCTGAGGCTCTGTCAACGCTGGGACATTTAGCAAGGACTAGAAGTAGTTAGAAAGGAGACTGAGTTAGAGAGCAGGTCCCTGGGAGAAGCAAGCCCCAGCCTGGAGACACACACTATCTCTCTCTCTCCCCTTAATTTTATTTTGTTGTGGTGGAAACACCTAACACAGGTTCAGCCCATCACAGCTGGCGACAGGCACAGCCCTGGGCGGTGCTCTAGAGCTGATTCCCTTGCTCTACCTTGTTACCCCCGTTGATTAGTGACTCCAGTGCCCTCCCCACCTCCTGTAACCCCACTGGCTCGCTGACTCTATGGATCCTACTGGTTTACCTTCCCCTGTAGGGACGATCATACGCTACTTGTTTTCCTGTATCTGGCTTCCCTCCCTTAGCCTCGTGTCTCAAGGCTCACCCGTGGTGTCACAGGGCAGGATCCCCTTCTCGGGGCTGGATGGCATCCCGCTGTGCCCACAGACCACACCTTCCACACCCCCCACTGTCGGGAGGAAGCGAGCAGCTGTGCTGAGAAGACTCTGGAGGGGTCCTGTCTGCACACCTGCCTCCTCGTGCGTTACTAGGAACACATTAGAGTGGGGAAACCGAGGCACAGAGAGGTGAAGCAGGCAGCACAGCCCTCAGGGAGGAGGCAGGTCTGGCGCCAGAGCCGGGAGGCCACCTCATCTGGACAGAACACGCCTGGGTGGGGTCTCAGGTGTCCAGCTCCAGTGGCAGACAGGGGTGCAGACCCCACAGCACCGAGACAGTGTTTCAGAAGCCCCTTCATCTGGCAAAGACCTGGAATGTGGCCTTTTGGGACTGAGTGGGAGCTAAGTGGGGCCGAGTGGGGCCGAGTGGGAGCTGGGTGGGGCCAGGTGGGGCCGTGTGTGCCTGCACCAGGTGCAGAATTCGGGAGGGTCTAAGTTGGCACCCGTGACAGGACTCGCTGTGCATCCCAGACCCGTTTTCAGGTGACACAGACCTATGGGAAAATACTTAGCAAACAGGGAGCCCCTTCAAGTAATGAAGGTTGGAGAACAGAATCGCTAGAGCAAAGGCTTTACAAATGGAGTAGGAAAATGAAAACATAGAGATAAATGATGAAAAGGAGAAAGAGTGAAGTGAACAAAATCAAATCGAATCAGCTACCCGAGTGCTCCCACCGCGCAGGCCTGGAGGCCGCGAAGGGGCAGGATGGGGTGGAAGGAGAAAGCACCTGTGCACGTGGGCACAGCGAGGCCACTCAGGAAGCAGTGACAGGCACTCAGGATGCGGAAGGCGGGCGGCCGGGGGTGAGGGGCGTGAGGAGAGCAGGGACGGGCAGCAGAAAACGAGGCAGCGGGCCGGGGGCTGAAGTGTTTTTAGGACAGAATAAATAGATGCTCAAACATGAGGAAACACAAACACACACGGAGAGAAGAGACCCCAGCGTGGAAGGTCGTCGGGGCGTGTCCTCAGCTGGTGCTCAAGTGGGGACGGCTGTCCAGGGGGTGGTCCTGAGCTGGAGGTCCCCTCACCTGCCCTCTGCCCCCTGGAACCTGGCCCCTCCTGGCACCTGCCTCTTGGCTCCTGACCCCTGGCTCCTCCTGGCCCCTCACATCTGGCCCTGGCCCCTCCTGGTCCTTCACATCTGGCCCTGGTCCCTCCTGACCCCTGGCTCTTGGCCCCTGGCCCCTGGCTCCTGGCCCTTGCCCCTGGCTGAGACTCCAGGCTGTGGCTGCCTTTGTCAGGGGCAGGCATCTTGAGCAGGAGAACACTCTGGACCCCACCTTGCAATGGCCTCTGAACACAGCGAAGGTGAAGGTCACATGCCAGCGTGGCCAGGCGGCCATGGTGCCCTGCTGCTTGCTCACACTGCTGTGTGCACGCGGCTGGGGAGGGATTTCGTGTCCGCAGACGTCCGCTGAAGCACATAACCTCCCGTCATATGGGTGGGTCTCCTGCGATGGGTCAGAGCAAGGTCTGGGGCTTCCCAAAGCAGCCCCTTTGCCCTGAGGCTGTTGGGGAAGAAGCTGTCCCTGCTCTTGCCGGCTAGCCCCCCTCGTGGCTCAGCCTCATTCGCCCTCTGCCCTGACGTTCCAGACTTGCCAGGTTCCACTTAGGCGTGGGTCGAGTCTTTATGAAATTAACTCAGATCTCTCCCTCTGTATATCCCATTGGTTCTGTGTCTCTGGATGCAGATGTCATAATCTGCACTTTATGCAGGAAGCAAGCAAGGCCGGAAGAACTTCGGACGTGCGGGGTCTCTCGGGTCACGAAGGAGCAGCGGGGCGGCGGGTCGCGGTGGACTGGATGACCGTGGGTCCTGCTTCAGGGCACTTGTGCCGAAGGGCTCCCCCTGCTTCGGCCACTGTTCTATCTGTGAAGTCGAAATGCCAGCATTCCTGGGGGCTAGGGCACTGGTGCAGGTCACGGGTACTGATGAATGTGCTGGATGTATAGAAAGCCATCTGAAAGCTGCTGATGTCATTTTGAGTTCTCTTCCCGGTACAGGGTAAGGAGGGGAGGCGGGGAGGCTGAAGTCCCGGGGCGTATGGACGCAGGGTGTATTTTTGTGGTCTGTCCCTCTAGAAGGAGCCTGTCCGCCCTCCTGGCTGGAGTACGAGGACCACCACCCTCCTCCCTGTGGTCCAGGTCTGGGCGACCCTTCGGGGAATGGAGAAGGGTGTGAACAGAGGGGGCGTTAGTGGTTTTCAAATAACAGGGGGTGTCGCCGGACCCTTGGCGGATGTCGGGTGAGTGTGTGGTACGGGGGCAGGGGGGCTGGACCAGCGGGGCAGCCGCAGACGCACAGGAGCCAGATCCCGCGTCGAGGTTCTCTGTGCAAAGCCGACTGGATCGGGAGCCTGGAAGCCGCAAACCCCACCACGTGGCAAGATCTCTGCTGACAACTAAAAAATGTGTCAATTTAACGTTATGGCTACTGAATCAACATAATTACAACTTCTAAAAGGACTCCCTTTCTTGCGAGGGGGTATTCAGTGAAGGCCATTTTCTAACCCAAGTAGTTAAATCTCGAGATGCGTGAAGAGCGCAATCCGTTCTGAAACTAAAACCACGAACGAACACAAGGAGAGGGAGTGGGGAAATGTTTGACCCCATGGCGCGCTCGCGCCCACGGTGACTGCGGCAAGGGGATGTTAGCTCCTCGGTGTCTGGGGCAGAGCCGTCTGGTGTCCCCTTACCGGCTCTTCGCCTGTGCGGCCGTGCGGAAGGTTCTACGGTGCAGGTTTGCGGTGGCCTGCAACCATGTGTAAGCAGGGGTGGGGGGCACAGTCATCACGTGCCACGCCCAGCCTGCGGCTTTCACTGGTGGCTGGGGGAGCCCCGTGTTGGGCGGTAGGACTGTGCTCCGGAGGCCCCTGGATCTCAGGGTCCCTGCCTGGAAGGTGGGGTTAACAGTACTTTACTGGACACTTTGCTGTGAGAATAGATTTTTTTTTTAATTGTTTTTTTTATGTTTATTTTTGAGAGAGAAAGAGTGCCAGTGGGACAGGGGCAGAAAGAGAGGGAAACAGAATCCGAAGCAGGCTCCAGGCTCCGAGCCGTCAGCACAGAGCCCGATACGGGGCTCGAACTCACAAACCGCGAGATCATGACCTGAGACAAAGTCGGACGCTTAACCGACTGAGCCACCCAGGCACCCCAGAATATTGGCTTTTCTTTTACATGATCATTTTCCACTATGTTCTGTTTCTTCTATCCTAAAAACAATTCCAAATGAAAGAAGCTGGGGAAATTCTCTCATTCCTGCAGGAAATGCAAAAAGCCAAATTGGGGGCTTAGTGCTTGCGTGGGAAGTCAGAGCCCCATCGGAAGCTGGGGGCTCTGACCTTTGCCCCACACTTGACCATCAAGTGCGCTTCCTGTGGGCCCCGGGAGTCACCCTTACAGCTGTTAGTTTCTACCACGTGGGAATCCATGCAGACATCACGATTCCTGGTGCTGGACGGGCCCCAGTGTAGACCACCTGGGGATGACCTCCCATGTCTATGCCTGCGAGTGGGGGACTCAGGGGTCCTAAAACCGGCTGCACCACCGGACACTCACCAGGCGACCATGGACATCACCCACCTGCTGCCCAAGTAGGAGATGAGCAGTCACAGGCCGTGATGGCACTTTTCTCTAAAATCAAAATTTTCTGCCAAGTCAAAGGACTGCCCCGTGAAAAGAATTCCGCAGTGTCCTCAAAGTGAGTGTAGTCTCTCAGAGTTGTGTTTCTCCCACCCTCTTTTTATTTGGCTGATGGAATGTGAAATACGCCGTGTTTGCCCCAAAGAGAGTCAGCAGACGAATTGGAGAGGGAAGGTCTTTCCGAGGGAGCAGGGCCAGGCCGGAGAGGCGGACAAGTGCGCTTCCTGGCCCCGAGGAGCCGAGCTGGCGGGACATGAAGCCCCCACCACCGGTCGATGTGGCGGCAGCCGCCGCGGGGTCCTGGCCGCGAGCCTCCCGCTGTGCGTCACGGGCCATCTCTAGGCACATGTGGGATCCACGACATTCCGCGCCGGGCGAGGACACGGCCTGTTGCTCTTGCTGATTTACAGCTCTGAGCACCGAAAGCATTTTCTTTATGACCCGAGACGGCTTTGGTGTTTTCCATTCCCACCTACGGCCGCTCGGCTTCCCAGCGCTGACGTGTGCTCCGAGGACGAGATCAGACACACGTGGTTTATCCTGCTCACGAGGGCTTTGGCCCCCAGCCCTCCTCCGGCGCCCTGCTCGCAGCTCTGAGCCACGCGGGGCTCGGGGCCCCCCGCTCACCCCAGGCAGCAGAGACCCGGTGGTGGAAGCCAGGCCTTGACAAGGACCACTTTGCAAATGACTCTCCTCCACCCCCTAGGATCACTTGGCCCCAGGCAGGTCCATCTTAGACCAGCGCTGAGGTTGGAGCTTGGGGACCCGCCGGCACAGGGGCTCAGACGTGCAAAATAAAGTACTCGCCTGCGCGTGGAGAAGCGTGTTCATGGTGCAGAGTCTGACATGGGGGGTAGTAAGTCTACTGGGCTGCTTTCTCCCCGCCCCTGACACCGTGACCCTCCCACAGCTCCGCCAACGCGCGTCTCCCCGCCCGGTAGGCAGAATTCGGGTGGTGCGCGGTCTCGCTTCACGTCTGACCAGAGAAGTCAGCTTCTCCGGGGGATCAAAGCGGCCGAGCCCCGGAGAGACGGAAACCTCCCGTTTGTCCGTCTCTGTGCGTGCAAACTGGCGCGCGCGCTGACCACGCCCCCAGGAGAGCCTTTCGTTTTGAATCCGACTCATTTCAGGGGCCTTGTTTGAGTCCATCGGCTTTGGCGGTCACCTGCCAGGAAAACGTGGAAGACTGCGAAAGGTCCTTGTCTTTTTTTTAGCCCCTCCCCCCCATCCCAGGGTCCCCAAGGCCACAGCTGCGGGCTCACAACGCAGAGGGGACAGGCGCGTCTTCACTGCATGTCTTCAAGGGTGCTTGCTCACTAGGGCTGAGCTTCAAAACCGAATGTTCTGTGGCCCCTGGCCCTCGTGCTGGAGGGAGGCGGCTGGAGCCCCAGACATCAGACACAGGCAGGTGGGAATACGGGGCCTTTTCTGTCACCTCACCCCTCAGCCGGCGTCCCCCAGTGGAAAGGTTCCAAGTGGAAGACTGGAAGGAAGCTGGGTGGTGCTCAGAGGTATCGGTGCCCTTCAAGTGCGCCACGTCTCACATCTCTGCGGAAGGAGGGGCAGTAAACGGAGGCAGCAGTGCTAAGCTGGTTCTAGAGAGTGCGTGACAGGTGGGTCCACGTCCTGAGACCTCATTCCTGTCCTGTCGCCAGAGAGTCGCTGGAGGGGAGGCCTTCAGCGCCAGCAGAGGCCTGGGGACCGGTAAAGACCTGCCCTCCTTGGTTACTGCCTTCAGCTCAGTGACAGCCCGCCCGGAACCCTGGAGATCTCGGGCAGCAGGTGGCCTGGGGATGGACCGTCGGGCCGGGGACTCAGAATCGGCCCGAGGCTCCTGCAGGGCTCGGCCACTGACCCCAGGGTTGCTCGGCTCAGGGCCCGAAACCCGCCAGACACAGGGACATCTGCTTACTCCCACCTTCCCCTGGAAGCTTCCGGGCCATCTGGTGGTCGACATGGAGATGCAGGGGGCTTGCTGCATCTGCATCTCCAGACAGCTGGGGGTCAGTCACCAGTGGCTTTGTGGGCACACGTGGGTACCCAGAGCCCACAGCTGGACGCTGGCTTCCAGGAGCAGTGACTTCTGTGAGGACAGAACGCAGACTGTCGGCCTCACGGGAACGGCAGCGTCTTGGGGGACTATTCGCTCCCTCCCTGCGCCAGGTGCCACCAAGAGTCATGTTCGTGATCTGCTTTGTGAAGTCCATGAGTTCACGTAAACTCGTTGTGCGTGACGCAGCCACAGAGAGGCAGGGTGGAAATTTAAGCCCCGTGCTCTGACGCGAAGGCTCTGCCCGTTCCCTACCCCGGGGCCTTCTCTTAAGGCCTTGGGTGAGAGAAGGCAGGATGCTGGCTGAGGACAGGAGCATCAGGGAGCTTCCATTCTCGGGCCTCTGCTGGGCAGACATTCCCAGCTTTTCCCCTGAGGATGGGGCCTCTGGACGCTGAGTTCTTTGGGGATCCATGGGCACCCTGGCCTCACAATTTTTAGGAGCACCCTGGTCCCTCACAGGGACCAGCGCCAGCCAGGGGAGTCAGCCCACGGGCAGGAAAGGCTCCCCCACCCCCCCATGCCTGATAGTTGGGCCATTCCTTTTATGTAGAGAGGGACAGTCATCACCCATCACAGTCACATCCCCGTCCAGCCCTCCCCTTGCTGGACGGGTGCCTGGTGGGGGTCATTCTTGCCTGCACCTGGCTGGCTGCCTTGGGATGAAGACTTTACCTCCGTCTTCCACAGAGAGTCTATGACAGGGTGCCTCCCCTGTGAAAAGTGATCAGCTGGGGGTCACACTGAGGGGCCGGGCCGGCATCCCCATCTGTTGGGGGCTGTGCAGGCCGTTCAGCGGGCCTGGTGGCCCACACCTGTCGGGTACGCTTAATCCCTTGTTCCGTGGCTTTCGTGGCTGATGCAATGCCGCATTCCCAATTATTCAGGGTGAGCGCAAGTGACATGAGGGCCAGAAGCAGGTGGGTCCACCGGGCTTGAGGTCCCACTCCCGCCCTTGGGCGGCCCGTGGCCTCACTGCTTGGGGAAGCCACGCCCACAGGCTGGGGGCTGGGCCCTAGGGTCCCTGGATGTGCTTTCGGGATCTCTGTGATGGAAACCAGGCCCCTGTAAGAATCTGAGGGAACACGAATCCACAGGAAGGAGAACCATCCAGAAGCCTGCTAATGAGTTCTGTGCAAAGGGGTCCTGATCCTGTCGAGCCCTTTGATAATGACAGGATGACACTAATCACAGTGACAGCATCCGCAATAACCCCACCAGCACCCAGCCAGGCTAGCCCTTTGGTCAGGGTCTCAACATGTGCAGGGGATTGAATGGGCCTTTGAGCACAAACTCTTTTTTAAAAAATTTTTTTCATGTTTGTTTATTTTTGAGAGAGCAAGCAGGGGAGAGGGCAAAGAGAGAGAGAGAGAGAGAGACAGGATCCCAAGCAGGCTGAGTGCTGTCAGCACAGAGCCCGACGAGGGGCTCGAACCCGTGAACTGAGACAGCATGACCTGAGCTGAAATCAGGAGTCAGGCGCTCCGCTGACTGAGCCCCGCAGGCGCCCCAGAGCACAAACCCTTAAGCACCGTGTGATGTTTCAGGTTCCAACAGCACCTTGTGTGAGCTTGACCTATGACCTGTTCCCAGATTCAGTGGCGTTAAATGACCAACAATTAGGGTTCAAGCTCAGCTCGGTAGGATGATATTTCTCCTTCCTGTGTCTGCTGTAGAATTCCTCTCTGGCCTGAGACACGGGGCCCAAGGCAGGGATAGGGGACCCTCCTCTGGGCACAGGATGTTGTGCAGCAGACCCGATGCGGACGCTCCCATTGCTGGAAACAGAAGCTGGAAACTGCCCAGGGCAAGGGGCGAGCGCCGTGTGCGAGTGGCCGGTCAGGGCGGCCAGAGTCCTGTCATCAGGGGACCCGGGATGGGCTGAGGAAGGGAGGGACGGCCGGATGGAGGAACGGAAGCCGAGTTCCAGGATGGAGCTCACAGGGACGGGCAGGAGACCAGGCCCAGCACCAGCTTGGGCTTTGAGGCCAGTTCCTGGTGGTGGGAGAGCAGGGTGGCTGCCGTGTCACCTCCTGTCACATGTCATCGTCACCTCCACTTCTGACACAAATCAGGAGTGAGATGTGATAGCCTGAAAAGTTGAGTTCGTACAGATTTTAGTGTTTTTTAAAGTTTATTTTATTTTGTGTGTGTGTGTGTGTGTGAGAGAGAGAGAGAGAGAGAGAGAAGGGGGGGCAGGGAGAGAGAATCAGAAGCAGGTTCCAGGCTCCGAGCTGTCAGCGCAGAGCCCGACGCGGGGCTTGAACCCACGAACGGTGAGATCACAACCTGAGCTGAAACCCAAGAGTCAGATGCTTAACCGACTGAGCTGCCCAGGTGCCCCCAGATTTCACTTTTACAACATGACCCTGTCTGCCTTGTCCCATGATCTCCATCTCCTCTCTCCCTGTGCCTCTCTGCACCTCCCTGTCTCTGTCTGTCTCTGAGTCTGTCCCCCGTGCCTCGCTGTGTCTCTGTCTCTGTCTCCCTCTGTCTCTGCAGTCACATCTCTGCAGTGCTGCCCATGGATGGAGCCCCGGCTCGGACCTGGCACCCCTCTCATGCCTGGAGGGAAGGGGGAGAAGGAGTTCTAGCCTGTGTGGTGCTCTCCCACGTGTTTCGGTTTAACTTTTCCTCTGTGTTCTGCCAGTTCCTTTATGAGCTTTTATGGTGACCGTGCTTCTCTCCAGTCCTCGGAGAAACAAACGGCTGATGTTTTCCTAAGACGTGAGCCCAGCACGGCCACCGTGCGTGTGGTGCCTGCTGACCCTGGGCCCGCTGGGGTGTCCCTCCTTCGGGACCTGCGGAGAAGCAGGAGAACGTGCTGGAAGCTTGGAAAGACTTTATGGGGTCAAGGAAGCACGTGCTGGGGGCCCTGGGACGTGCCTGCTACTCTGTCTGATGAGGCCGTGGAGGGAACCCGCGCACTCGGGGTCACGCCTGAGCGAGGGCAGTGGAGCCAGAAGCGGCTCTGTTGATGCACATCCAGGGGTTTCTGCACACAGTCAGGCTCGTTTGCTAAAGCCCAGGGTGGACACGGTGTGCCCGGGGCTAGGCGACAGTCTGTGTGGCCCCGGGGACAGGCCACTCCTGGGTTTGTGCACGAAGGCGATCACTCCCTGACTCCACCTTCCCTGCATGGACACGGGACCAGGCGTGTGCGGCCCCGTGGGCAGCAGACAGAGGGATGGCCGGTCAGCAGCGGCGGGCAAGGAGAGGTGCCACCACGGATGCCCACAGCCTTGAAGGTCCTCGGGAAGGGGGCAGCAAATGCTCTGGGGTGCGGGGGTGTCGAGGTGTTTTTTGCCAGAAGCCTTGAGGTTCACGGGCCAGGCAAGCTGGGAAGACCACGTCCCAGGCAGTTCTAGAAGGAGGCTTTTCTCTGAGGCCCGTGCCCGGGAAGGCAAGGGGCACCGGGCAGAGCTGGTGTGTGGTGGGGAGGCCACCCGCGCTTGGCTCAGGGTCGGCTGCGCTGCAGGATGTGCTCTGGGTGTTCCTTTTGGGAGCCGATGGCACGGTCCCCGAGGCCGGACCTGGAGGAGCGGGTGTGCGCAGCGGCCTACGTGGGTCTCAGCCGGTGGCGGGACTGCCACTGGGTCCTTGTACGTGCAGAGAGGCCACGGGGTGAGTGTGGAAGGTGGTGGAAGATGAGAAAAGGCAGACGGTCTGCCCTGCCCTCCAGTCTCCGCGGTATCTGAGCTGAGCAGCCCCGTGAGGTTTCCCTGAGGGTCACCAGGACCAGACCCCAGGAAGCCTGGTCGTGTTGTAAGCTAGGCTTGAGCTCAGACGCCCCAGAGATAGAGCGGAGGCCTGTGGAGGTCAAAACCTGGGGACCCGTCTCAGTGCACGCTTCTGAGACCCGGTCCGGAAGGCCCAGAGCTGGAGGAGAGCATTGATGGTGACAGAAGACAGATGTCCCAGCAGCACACGAGACCCTGAGCACGATCCTCAGGCTAGAAATGGACAGTTTTGCTCAGGAACAAATCGAGGAGCTGTATGCCTGCCTCCTGATGCCAGGGAGCCGGAGGAAGGTGGCCGCTGTTTGAAAGTCCATAAGGCGGGTCCCAGCGGGATTCCCTTTGGCCGGAGTGCACCTGCCTGGAAGAGCCTGAGGCCTTCCCCAGCCCTCTGAGGTGCACCTGCTCTGGAGAGGTGGTCCCTGCGCCCCAGAGCCTGCTTCCCACCTGCACCAAACTGGCCCTGGCCTGTCACTGTCTGTCCACCTGCTGTCCGTTTGTAGGCTCTGCGTCCATGGCTTCCTTCCCCGGTCAGGCGGCCTTCCCCAGAACCAGCACACAGTAGCAGGTCACTGTCACTTAATGGGGTGTCCCTCAGCCACCCTAGGAGCTATCTTCACGGATGGCGGTGGATAGGGGCCCAGAGGAGGCTGTCAGGTGCAGGCGGGTCCCCGCCTTTCAGCCAGAAGACATTCTGAGTGCCAGAAACCCGAAAGGTAAGGAGGCAGGCAACGCAAATGTTAAGAAGGAAACGGTGACTGGGGCCCTCAGGACAATGGCCTCTGTGTATCTGTGTGACAGAGCGGTGTGGGGCTCAGAGACCATCCTGCTCTCGGTGCTGGCTCCCACCTCCTCCTCCTGCAAGGGAATGGTTAACCAGGTTAACCAGGTTAACCAGGTCTGGTTAATGGCCAGACACGTGGCCGGCGCACTGTGCCGGCATCTCAAGGCGCCCAGCCGGAAGGACTCCTGTTACTTGTGACTCCTTAACCGTGAATGTGCCCTACCGTGAATGTCTACGTGCGTTGAAAGCACCGGGGCACCTGGGTGGCTCAGTCGGTTAAGCGTCCGACTTCGGCTCAGGTCACGATCTCGCGGTAGGTGAGTTCGAGCCCCGCGATGGGCTCTGTGCTGACTGCTCAGAGCCTGGAGCCTGTTTCAGATTCTGTGTCTCCCTCTCTCTCTGACCCTCCTCCGTTCATGCTCTATCTCTCTCTGTCTCAAAAATAAATAAACGAAAAAAAAAAAAAGAAAGCATTAATAGCACTGATGAATAACAGCCCGTGAAAGCCCCGTGCAGACCCCCAGGGCCTCCGCGTGCACCTCCCCCAGGGGCGCCACCGCCGTCCTGGACCTCCTCTACAGCCGGCTCCTGTCCGTGCACCCTCACGCACACGCCGCACAGCCGGGCGGCCTGCAGACTTCCCGCAGCGGGGATCTTCCACGTCAGCTCTTCCGCAACTCGTTTCCTCGCTCTATGGGACGTTCTTGACACTTTTCCGCGACGTCACCGCAGACGGCGCACTTTTCTGCATCAGTTGGCGTGGTGGCGTGATCTCCCTTCGTTGGCCCGTGGGTGTGGTGAGTTGTTTTGCTTGTACTGTTCTGCAATATGTCCTGGGTAAGGACTACATGACAATGTGTGCAATAAATTTATTCTGAGGGGTTCCTTCCTTCGTTTCCTGGGCACACGTCCCCCTTCCCCCCCCCCCATCTGCCCTCACCCGCAGCTCCCGGGCCGCGGCCCCTTGGAGGGTGAGGCTGTGTGTCTCTGGGCACGTGGCCCCCGTGGACAGAAGGCACAGCTCGTCCCTGGGTCACAGTCTGGCACCTGCATGGCGGTCATCACAATGCTCTCCCTGATTGTGCACCCGACCTCGAATGGCACGTTTTATTTTATTTTTTTTATTAATTTAATTTAATTTTTTGAGAGAGAGAGAGCAGAGGAGGGACAGAGAGAGGGAGAGTGAGAATCCCAAGCAGGCTCCACACTGACAGTGCAGAGCCTGATATGGGGCTTGAACTCACGAACCGTAAGATCATGACCTGAGCTGAAAACAAGAGTCCGACACTTAACCGACTGGGCCCCCCTGCGCCCACAAACGGCTGTTTTAATACAGGCTGGATTCGCTCTTCCCAGAAGGTCCACCAGCTCCACGGTGGTGGTGGCCTTCCTGTCTGCCTCAGCTGTCATCAAAGACCTTGCGGCCCCTCGGGGAAGGGGCTGAGAAGCAGCCTTTGGGGAAAGAGAGAGACAGAGACCGGGAGACAGGGGGACAGGGAGGGAGAGACAGGGAGACAACGGGACAGGGGACAGAGAGACGGGGAGACGGGGAGGCGGGGCAGGGGAGCGCCTGCTGAGCCGCGATCTCAGAAAGTCCCTGGCAGGCTGCAGGCAGCTCGTGGGCCAGCTGGTGGAAGCTATAAACAAGGCCGTGTGAGGGCTGCTGGGGGAGGGAAGGCGGTGCCCAGGGAGGACCCAGCGGGAGGAGGGCTCGGGGGCACGTGCACAGCAGGACAGATACGGAGGTGCTGCTCCGTGTCCTGTGGGGCGGCCTCCCTGAACCTTCGCTTCCCCATCGGTGGGACAGGGCAGGATGACTCTGGGGAGGGCTGGCCGAGGCGAAGACAGTGGCCCAGTGGCCCCGTCCATGAGGCCGAGACCCCCCTGCCCGTGGCCCGTCCCCGGCATGGCCGCCCAGCCTCACCTGGCACAGGGACACACGGGGACATTTAAGTAAGCCCCCGGCACCACGGTCCTGTTTTATGCAGGTTGTTGATTTTTCTGGGTCACATGGAACCAGCGGGCGTGGAGGCAGGTGGTGGGGACGTTGGCTTCAGGGACTGCCCGAGGCTGCGTCCTGCTGCAGCGGTGGCCGTGAGGGCTGTCACAGACACTGGGGCCTCCATGTTGACCACCGGCCTTCTCAGAGCACGTTCCCCTATCCCTGCTTTTCACAAGGAGCGAGATGCCCGCGCACTAAGCTGCTGTCACATACATGGCATGATTGTGGGCCCAGGTCTCTGCCAGCACTGGGGATGGTGGGGGGAGGGGGCACTGGGGACGGTGGTGGGTGGGGGAAGGGATGTCCGCCGCACCGGCTGTGACTCTGGGGCCACAGGGCCTTTGCTTGTCCTTTCCCCTCTGAAGTCGGTGGATTCCTTGGCATCTCCGTGTCTTGTGAGCAGGACTGTGGGCAGAAGGGGCCGGGTGAGCTCTGGGTCCCCCGAGGAATTCAGACCTTGTCTGTGGGAGGTGGGGAGTGTGGGGGGTGATGGGATCAGGTCTCCACCCTCGTGTGGGGGTTCTGCTTGTCCAGAGACCCAGGGAGGGGCTGGAATTCAGATGGGCCGGCCCCAGGCTCATTCCTTGTGTGAGACCTCTGTCATCCCTGGGCCGTGACTGGGGTCACCTTGGCGTGGTCCCCCTCCGCCGTCCTGTAGTACACAGCACAGTCAGGCAGGGCTGGGGACTCCATGCTGACACATGCTCACGGTTGGGCCACCGCACCAAGGGACAGCTCAGGTGCTTCCAGACCTCTCCACACGGGCACCAGATAGTGGCTGAGGCTCGTTTATCTGTCCAAACCCGGCAAGAAATAGACTTGTCCGGGGTATTTTCCAGGCTGCGGAAATCACACAGCCCCAGCCCGTCCTACGTCCAGCAGGTGGCGGTCTCTGACCGGGAATTGCGTGGAGCAGCCCCTCCAGTTCCCCCTAGAAGGAGAGGGTTTTCCTGGGATAACGAGAAAACCCAAGTCAAGAGATGTTAGATATTGTTCCCTACAGACTGACAAAGAGGAAGTGCTGTCTCCCTGGAGATTGGAGATCCGGATCCACCCGGATTTGTATGTTGTCGTTTTCCTAGAAAATATAAGGCGTTGTGTCCTTGATCGTGTGACGGCTGGCTTGGCTCACAAGTGTGGAGGGTGTCGGGTTCCTCCCCAGAGAGAAAACAAGACATTTGCTACTCATGTGCTCGGACAGCGGGGGTGGGGCGGGGGCATCTGGGGGCTTTTGGCTGGTTCTAGCGGCAGGAGGAGGAGAAGTCAAGGGCCCCGTCCTGGCCACCCCTTCCCCTTCTCTTCCCTTCCCCTGCTCCTGGGCCGCCTGCACTCTGGCTACGGGGACAGAGACGGCCAGCCAGGGGCTCTCTGTCTTGGCCGCGTGCGTGACTCGGCAGAATCAGCGGGGGAAGGCGATTTCCCCTGCGAGGGGCAGGATGATTGGTCCCCGTCCTCTCCCCGGGTCAGAGGCTCTACATACTGGGGTCCGTGTCCAGGGAGGGGCACCCGAGTGTGGCGGGAGGGCTCCCTTCGTGCCTGCTTGGAGAAGGTGTCACAGCCTGCCCGTTTTGCGGGGCTGCTCGGGGACGGGCGAGCAGTGACCGGCCGGCCCAACTCCCCTGCCGGGAGACGGGGTCCCATCTGCGGGGAAGTGTGGCGTGCTGGGGGTCCCCAACCCCAGAAAGAGGTGCAGAAGCTCGGTAGCCTCTCTCTGACCCCAACATCCCCAAAAGAAACAGCAGAAGTTTCCTGCAGACCATCAGACGCCCTCCCTCTTGGTTGTCCGCGCTCACGCCAGCGCTCACCTCTTCACCACAATCGCCCAAATCCAAGCGGCACCCTGGCACGCTGGTGTCCACCCCTCACCCCTGTGTGTGCTTGTCCTACAGGACATGACGAGGACCCCAGCGACAGGACCCAGGCCTCTCCAGGCCGTCTTCAAAATGCACAGACATTTCCTTCCTCTTGCGGTTTGCTTCTCACGCGGTGATCCGGCCACCAGGTTCTGGCAGGTTCTTTCTCCGTGTGCTTCTGCGGGCATCTTCCTCCTCCCAGCTGCTGTCATTACCCACTTCAGCCCTGGGGTGGCTGGTCTCCCCCAGCGTGTGTTTCATGCTGCACGGTTGACCAGCTTTCCTCCCTGGGTTAAATCCTTCCTCAGAGCATGGGCTCTCCACCCCTTAACCCCACAGCTTGGTGCCCGGGCAGGGGTCTGCAGGGGTCAGGAGCCGTGGCCTCTGTTCAGCTGGGGCTTCCCCTGCGGGCTGCCGGGACGGGAGGGGACCCAGAGTCTGTCTCGCTCACCCGCAGTCCTTGCTTGTGGTCGGTGGGCGTCCATCGGCAGAAAAGCTTGGGCTCGGCTCCCCCAGGACACGGCCGGCCGTGATAATTTGAGAACAGGACACGAGAGAGGATACTGCTTCATCAAAGTGCTGTGAGCCTCGTCCTTCCTGCCCCGTCCGTGTATGTGTGTGTGTGTTTGTGTGTGTGCGGATGGCTCACTTGGGGCCTGGGAGAGTCCTAGGCAGGAGGGTCCAGTCGAGATGGAGCCTTGGCTGTGTTCCCACAAAATCCTGGCCTCTTGGAGCCCGTGGTGCCCAGCCTTCTGTGCAGGGGGTGTGGGGGGGGGGCTGGAGGTCTGCTTCCCTGGGCTCCGCCCAGGAAAATGGACAGAATCGTTCACACGTTGCAAAGTCGTGCATGCAGTAGGTGGTTGTGTGAATGTGGGATGGAGGCCCCCCATCGATACGTCCCTCTGTGCGTCCCTCCTTGAATTTTAGCAGCGACCCAGCTGGGACGTGGCCCCCCGCACCAGGCTGACCGAGAGGTGGCTTGGAGGCAGGGAGTTTCTACGGTTTGCTTACACTGAGGGAAAATGTATGGGAACTCAAGGTTCTATTGGCTTTGATTCCAGGGTTCCTCTAAGTCAACACGCCGGGGCGCCTGCTGGCTCGGTCGGGTAAGGGTCCAACCCTCGATTTCAGCTCAGGTCACCATCTCAGGGTTCATGAGTTTGAGCCCCACGTCGGGCTCTGTGCTGACAGCGCGGAGCCTGCTGGGGCTTCTCTCTGCCTCTCTCTGCCCCTCCCCTGCTTGTGCCCTCTCCATCTCAAAATAAATACATCAACGTTTAAAAGATTATACCTCTCGGCTGTGTGTGCTTGGCTGGTAGGTTTGTGTCTACAAAGCTAAATGTCGTCTCCACTGTTACTGGTTCTAACACAGAACAGCAGACAGGCTTCTGGGTGGAGTTAAGATGTGGCCATTAGGTGGGCCCTCATCCAGTAGGATTATGCTTATATCCTTACAAAATTCTTAAGAAGAAGGTGGTATGAGGGGCGCAGGGGGGCTCAGTCAGTTCAGCGTCCGACGTCGGCTCGGGTCATGACATCTCACGGTTGGTGGGTTCGAGCCCCGCAGCGGGCTCTGTGCTGACAGCTCGGACCCCGGAACCTGCTTCGGATTCTGTGTCTCCCTCTCTGTCTGCCCCTCCCCTGCTCGCACTCCGTCTCTCAAAAATGAATAAATGTTAAAAACCATTTAAGAAGAAGGCGGTATGAAACAGCACGGCCACGGAGCGCCCGCGACCTCGCTCACCTCCCCCCCCCCGCCCCGGCAGTCAGGGGTGTGCAACCTCTGGAATACCTCCAGTTGTTTTGTGCGGCCCATGCGGTTCTCGTGCGTTCAGGCACAGGTGTATGCGGTAAAGCGTGGGGCTTGGGGACAGCAAAGCTGATGCCACACTATTAGCTTTGCTACCACACTTGAGGCTGTTTCCCTCCTTTATAGAACATCGTGTGGCTTTTTAAAAAATGAAAACATATCATGGCACGTGCAGCAAAATTATACTCAGGGTTTAATAAAATTAAAAAGAGAGAGGAGGGCACGTGGGACATCTGGATTCGAGGTCTGTCACTGGCTAAGATGTGGTCTGCCTTTTGGACAGGTCAGCTCTCTTTCTGGATTAAAAAAATAAAGGTGTTTAACTAGACAGCCTCTCATTGAGCTCTCAGTTTTAATGTCTATGATTTTCTGACATGAAACCTGTTGGGATACGTAGAAAGTACCGGAGTCCCGGATGTGAGAACCTTGTCGGTTATCCCGGAGCTGAGTGACCGGGGACACATTTGTTCTTGTCTGGGGCTCAAAGGGCTCATGAGGAAAAGGGTGTAGTGAGGAGTCAGGGACCCGGGGTCTTCAAGCACCTTAAGTGCTGATATTATAAAACAATTTTATTCGACTATGGGGAGTCCACTACTCTTTCTCAGATGTGGGCTTTAATTCCTGAGAAACTGTATTTCTGAAAATTCATGTTTATTTTAAATTTGAAGTACATCGTGTGAGTTTCTTTTTTATTTTTTGTTTTAATTTTTTTAATGTTTACTTATTCTTTTTTACAATTTTTTTAAAAATGTTTTTTTATTTATTTTTGAGACAGAGAGAGACAGAGCATGAGCAGGGGAGGGGCAGAGAAAGAGGGAGACACAGAATCCGAAGCAGGCTCCTGGCTCTGAGCTGTGAGTACAGAGCCCGATGCGGGGCTCAAACTCACGGACTGTGAGATCATGACCTGAGCTGAAGTCGGACGCCTAACCGACTGAGCCACCTGGGGGCCCCTAATGTTTATTTATTCTTGAGAGAGAGAGAGAGAGAGAGAGAGAGAGAGAGAGACAGAACATGAATGGGGGAGGGGCAGAGAGCGAGGGAGACACAGAATCCAAAGCAGGCTCCAGGCTCTGAGCTGTCAGCGCAGTGTCCAACGTGGGGCTTGAACCCACAAACCCCGAGATCATGACCTGAGCGGAAGTCGGACGCTTAACCTCCTGAGCTGCCCAGGCGCCCTGATATTTTCACTTAGTTTTTTGTATCAATATCTGGAAAATCACATACACAGTGTGAAAAGCATGTTTCCCTGGTGGTGGGATTTTAAGTGCTTTAAATGCACTTATCACATCACGGGTGATGTGTTGTAGAATTTGAAAATTTTATAAATGTATGTAACATAAAAACACAAATACTGCCAAACGTATGGGAGTAATTATTCTCAGTAAGTGCTAACTAAAGAGTCTCTAAGAGGCATTCAAGTGTCCCGCTACTGCCCTTGCTGGCTAAATAGAGGAACGTGGTTGTTTCAAGTTTCTTGCGCTCGAGACAGACAAGCTTTCATCCCAAAATGAGGTGGCCTTGGCCATGTAGACGCACTTACCTGGCACAGAGCTCGGGGGAACGTCCTTCAGATTTTGGCTTTAAAACCACCACGGTTCTCTTACCCCAATTTGGATTAAAACTACCCTGGTTCTCTTTCCGTATTGTGTCATAGCAATATGATGGCTCCTTGGTGACAAATATCATGGTGACAAATGCTTTCTTGGCTGCAGGCACGTCTGTGCCTCAGCCGTACTTACCGCAGCCCCCTAGACACCTCACCTTGCGGGCAGGGGACTTGTCCTGGGGGCCACTCGGTGGTACCATTTGGCGGGTGGTGCCCTCACTCACGTCCCTGGGCCCCCCTGCGCGTACCTGGCGTGGGCGGTCCTCTCCAGACCTGGAAGCAGGTGGGAGACGTCAGTTCTGGTCAGAGGGTCTCAAGCGTCCTGAGGCACCTGATACACAGACGTCTCTGCAGGAATCTCGGGAGTTCTTGTCCTCTTGCTGCACTGGACTAAAGCCCGTCTTTCTGACCTGCTTCTACCCCAGCTTACGCCAACCCCCCGAGAGAGCAGCCAACGTGTGCTGCTTCTTCTCAGCCACTGGCTCCTGTGTCTCCGGGGAAGTGAGGCCCCGTGTCGGCTCCCACAGCCGCGCGACTGGAGAGTGACTGAGGGCTTTCTTGTCTTCCCATCTCTTGTCTTTGTCGCCTGTGACTCCCTGGTGCCATTTTACCCCCTGACGCCCCTTCCTTTATGAGCACTCGTGTGCTTGGGTGTGTGACACTCGGGTTCTTCATCCTTTGTCCCCTCCATCAGCCCTTCCAAGGACACTGTCCTCAGATTCCGAGCTTTGGATTTCTTCCCTTTCCCTTTCCACGTTGTCCATTGTCTCTAAGGTTGTGGCTGTAGACGGAACGTTTGTGTCCCCCAAACTGTGCATTGGAGTCTGAACCACACAGCGGTGGTGGTCAGAGGGGGGCCTTGGAGGTGATGAGGTCACCTCAGGAGGGGTTGGGGCCCTCCCCAGAGGAGGCCCCCTCGCCCATGAGGACACAGACACCGAATCTTCCGGCCCCACCCTCCAGCCTCCAGAGCTGCGGGAAATCTGTCCCTGTTGTCTCTGTCCCAGTCCAGATGGATGGATGGACGGTCACCTGGGCCTCTCTCTTGGCTTTGGCTTCCGTGTCCTCTCGAGGCTAACACACACCTGTCACCCAGACTCCCTTGTGGACGGAAACTTCCAACTGCCTGTGGGTCATTTGCATGGGACATGCCACCGTGGCTCCAGAGGGGCTCGTGTCCCCGGAGATACACTGGTGTTCTGTGGCCACGTGTGTGTCAGGCATCCCTGTCCCACGGTGCTGTCCCCAAGAGCACATCTTCCTGCTCAGCATGGCCCTCTTCCCCTGTCTTCCTGCTGTGCTCACCTGCTCACCTCCTGCTCTGCCCCCTTCCCTGCACCCGGCCACTGCCCTCCTTGTCTTCATCTGGATCACCGGAGCCTTCCTTTTCGTCTTTCCTGTCCCTCCCTCTCCTCACAATGCTACTCTTGTTTGTCCCCTTTTCTGTTCCATTTCCACCCAATCCACCCTTCTGGACCCAACACAGCCAGCTAAGGACCAAGGATGCAGGGACTTGGGGTCTGGGGTCTGTCTCGTGTGTGGATATAGGACGTTCGGGGATTCCTGGAATTGCAAAACTACTTTCTTAAGTGACGCTATCTCATGACACTCCTCAGCTGTTTGTGGAGGGTGAGGGAGTGGGGGGGGGCACCACGCCCTGTGTGAAATAGTGTGACAACTGGAGGGAAGTCACAGGGAATCACCAAACACCGCAAGCTGCCAGTATTCCTTGACGCAGCAGTGTAAGAAGGACTATTCTTATCACACGGTGCATTTTTTTTAAAGTTTATTTATTTGCAGAGAGAAAGACAGAGAGCATGAGCAGGGGAGGGGCAGAGAGAGAGGGAGGGAGAGAATCCCAAGCAGGCTCCACGTTGTCAGCACGGAGCCCGACGCAGGGCTCGAACCCCCGAAGCGTGAGATCAAGACCTGAGCCGAAGTCAAGAGTCGGATGCTCAACCGACTGAGCCCCCCCGGCCCCCCTCACATGACGCATTTTTGAGCACAACCGTGAGGATTACTGCTGTCGATAGAATTCTAAATGGAAATAATTGGAGCCAGGTTTCCTAAGAGTTATCATTTCCAGGACAGTGATCCAGGGTTAAAAATAATGCACGGGCTCAGACACAAGGGAACAAGGGAGAAGGTCCTCACGCCTAAGCGCATGTCAAACACACAAGTATCACACAAGCGAGTCAAGGAAGGAACCCTAACTGCAGAGCGGCAGCAAGTCTGTGGGGGCTGCACCCCGAGACCGGGGGGCCTGGAAGTCTGTGTCGTGATAGCGACACTGACCTCTGCCGGGAGCTGAGCCAATGTGTCCCGTCCGTCCAGGGGCCCCATCCTGCGGTCCCAGCATGGATCTCCAGGGGCCCCTCCGGCCCCCAGGTGCTGCGGGGTGGACTCCCTCCAAGGCAGCCGCGTCTGCACTCGTGACCGCATTGGCAGCTGCCTGACGTTTCGGGGTACGAGGCCAGGGCTCACCTCCCCTCGGGCAATCCCATCCTCGCCAGGGGGGAGCGGCACATTCCTCGAGAGAGGGAAGGCTGTGCTTGGCCATGGCCCAGACACACAGCCGGGAGGGGAGCCAGCTAGAGGCGCGGACGCGGGTGGGTGAGGACGCGCTCTCGGGGGCCCTGTCTGTGGGGCCAGCGGCTCAGTCTCTAGGGCTGAGGCTCAAGGTCTCTTTCTCCTGGGCCCGGCTGCATGGAAACACAATGACAGATGCCACCCGGTCTCTCAGTCTGCTCAAGGGGTTGTGACAAAAAGCGCCACAAACCGGGTGGCTTAGACAATAAAATTGACTTGCTCCCGGTTCTGGAGGCTGAGAGTCCGAGCTGCAGGTGCGGGCAAGACCCTTTCCTCCTGAGGCCTCCCTCCATGACTGTGGGTGGCCAGCTTCTCCCTGTGTCCTCACGGGGTCGCCCCTCTGTGACCTGATCCACACCAGTCATATCAGACAGGGCTCCCCGAACGACCTCATGTGACCTTAACTGCCTGTTTGACGACCCTATATCCAAATAAGGTCCCATTCCAAGGTTCCAGGGGCTAGGATGTCAAGATGTGAATTTTGGGGGGCGCGGCCCAACCCATGATGCCCAGTATAACAAGGGACAGACACATGCTTTGTTCATCACAAGGAGAGTCTCTACCTCATCAACAGAGAGGTGGCACGGTGGAGCACAGGTGTCCGCGGGCCCCAGCCGTGCACCTGCTGACGGCTGTCCTGTGGTGCGGCCAAGGTCAGCGGCCTTCCGTTCCTTCCCCTGCAAAGTGCGAGTACATAATCTCGCACCAGACAGTTAAGAATTTTAAATTCAGCTTCTGAGATAGCACTGGGAAAAAATGCTTACCCGGAATATGGCACAGAGTCACCGTCATCTGTCCCCTCAGAGGCCGTGATGGAGAATGACCCAAGTCAGAGACGATAGAGCTCATCAAGAAGTGGGGCAGTAGGAAGATGGTTCTTGTTTTGATCATGAATGGAAACCTGTCAGAACTCAACTTTCCTAGATGGAAATGCGGATATTTCATGCAAAAACAGAACAACAAAACAGCTATGTATTGCCGGTAATGACTCAACACACACCAGTGGGAAAAACACTGAATTCTTTCTGCCTGTCACAGCATTGTGTGTTTGACTCACTCCCAGGGAAAAAACAAGATTTGACTGGGGAGAAAAAGCAAGCGTTAAAAAAAGTAGCTCGCATTCTTTTGACTGGGCTTGGCCTTCCATGATAAAGCTTCCTACCCCCACGTGTAATTTTTGGACTCTTTGAGCACTAATTTCTACCAGGGGTTATTTTTGAACGTTTGGATTTTCGTGAGGACGTTATGATTCTGCTTTTGAAAGCCTCCTTGACCAGTTTTTCTGTTAATTCCATTTCAGATTTTATTAGCCCCGTGTCCCCCTCCCATCCAGGGCCAGAACATACACAGTAAAACCTTGGATTGCTAGTCACGTGTTCTGTGAGTGTTCCACGAGCCAAGCAAGTATTTCTCATAAATTTTAACTTGATAAACGAGCGATGTCTTGCAACACGAGTTGTGCATGGTGCTGAACATCGGGTGATCATAGCTGAGCCGATGGTTCTTGAAATTTGCCTTGAGATACAAGTGCTTTGGATTACAAGCGTGTTTCCGGAACAAATTGTGCTGGCAAACCAAGGTCTTCCTGTATACTGAAAAAGAAAAGTGTCTACTTTGACTTTGATATGTCCTGAGACAAATCATGATAAGCGCTGAGATGCACAGTGAGAGGCCACGTGGTGTTGTGGGGAGGAGCCAGACGTCAGAGCGGACGTTTTTTCTGTTCCGACCATGGGGGCCGCCATTGACGCATTTCTCCCCACGCATCAGGCCCTTCTCAAGGAGAGACATCCTGTTTCAATGTTCAGTGACAGAACTAAGGGTCTGACAGATGAGGTTACTTGCACCAGTTCACCAGCTAGGAGGTCTGCGAGGTCCACGCCCAGTGTGCTAAGTCTCGAGCCAGCACTGGTCAAGCTCAAACCCATTTTCTGGATTAGACATCACTGTGCCAGGGGCTTGGGAGCTTCTGGGAGGAAGAAGACACCTTTAAAATGAGCCCACCTTGCAGAGAGGGGTTGGTTCTCAGGGGAGGGGATGATGGTGAGCTCAGGATTATCGGATGACATTATCTCGTGTGTCCTAGGCTCTCACGTTTGCATTCCAGGAGGCGGAGGGCAGGTGCAGCTGGCAGGAGCTCACGTAAGAACTATTTATCTGAAATGTCTGTAATGTGTTTGAGGTAGGAAGCTCACAAAAGGAACGCCTCTAACGCAGATGGCGTTTCTGAGACGGCAGTCTCACTACCCTTCACGCTGTGGACAGGGCTGGACACTGAGGGCTTCACCCCTGTGGCGTATGGGTGCTGCCTTTCTCATCAGCCCATCCTTCTTTGCCTGAGGACGTTGATTCTGTGACAGATGATGCCCTGCACCCAGGCAGGGAACCACGGTGGGTTTGGTCTAATCACGACCTCAGCCAGATCCTCCGTTTTACAGCTTTGCTGACGGGCTTTAGTGGCGCTCGCCAGCATTTCTGGTTCTTCCTACTCCGGCACCGGGTTCGTTTGCAAGTCTGCCCCCTTGAACTTGGGCACCGCTGTGTGACTGCTTCAGCCAGTGATGTGCCAGCAGAAGGGACGGGCACCAGCGCTGGGTGGGAGCTCCTGTGGTTGGAAGGACACTCGTGTCTTCTTCCCTTTTGCTATGGCAGCTGCTGTGTTGCCAAAAATGCCAAAAATGCCACGTGCTTACTCTCTCAGTGATTCTGTTCTGTATTTTTGTTATGCTTTAGAGGTATGTCTTCCCTGTCATTTTATTTTCTGTCCATCTTTATATGTGTCTGTCTATCATCTATCTATCCATCTGTTACCTATCTGTCCATCTATTATCTATCTATCTATCATCTATCTATCTATCCATCCATCATCCATCTATCTATCTATCATCTATCGTCCATCCATCCATCCATCCATCATCTATCATCTATCCTTCCATCCATCATCTATCTATCTATCTATCTATCTATCATCTATCTATCTATCATCCATCCATCATCTCTCTATCATCTATCTATCTATCTATCTATCTATCTATCTATCCATGTATCATCTGAAAGACAGGGGTGACACAGGTGGGCCCAGGATGAGCCCAGCTCATGGCCTGGCAGAGTTTCCAGGAGAAGGTACGGGAAGGCGCCAGGCAGAGCCTCTCGGATTCCTGAGTGGAGGCGAAGAGGAGAATCCAGGGAGACCAAGCGTCTGGAGCAGAACTTGTTGGGGGGACAGAGTGGCACCAATTTGTTCAACTGAGTGTAGGATCACAAAGAAGCCCCCCACCCCGTCCCCAGGGCCAAGGAAAGAAGCACCTGGAAGGCTTAGAAGGAACAGCGCCTGGTCCTCCCAGCTCAGGCCGCCTGGAAAGGCCCAGGATCTATGAAGAACAGCGCGGTGTAGCCGGAATGGCCCTGCCTGGGGAGGGGAACACGTAGTCCCAGACCAAGCGCAACTCTGGTCACAACCAAACCAAAGCCTCATACCATTTCCAAGTAATTTAACTGATCAAAGCTTGAGAATATTTACAGGAATACAGAAATATCCAGCATGCAACAGAATAAAATTCACAATGTGTGAGATCCAATAAAAATTACCAACCATGCAATAAGCAGGAAATTCTGACCTGCAGTAGAGGGGGTCCGGGTGGGGGGGCAACTTCAGGCACATGTGTAGCTAGAGTCCCTGGGGCTGGGTGGGTGGAGAGGCACCCCAAGAAAGTATTGGAGAGATAAGCATTTTCCAAATCGATGGAAGCTGTGAAACCACAGATCCCTAGAGCTCCATGACCTGAAGTGTATCCTACCCCAAGGGCCCCAAACCGGTGATGGAGGGAGGGAAGATCTTAAACGCAGCTGGTTCAGACCAACGGGGATAAAGATGCCAGCAGATTTGTTGTTGGAAACACACCAACATCCTTAACGTACAAAAACAACCCCCAACGGGCCCACTTGCCCACCTTCTTGGAGCAAGGCATCACCAAAAAAGAAAAGAAAACAAAATCCCTGTCGACCCAGAATTCTAGATCTGTGCAAGGATAGCTCAGAAATGAAGACCTACAAGAACCACAAGAAACGTCAAGGGAACTCGCCCGCCCTCAGGGGCTCCCGACGGCCCTGCAGGGCAGCAGCGAGATGGTCAAGTGTGAACCGTCATCAGTGGCTATCATGAGGGAGCCTGGGTCCCCACCCACACCGCACAGCAGTAGGGACTCTGACGGTGTCACAGTGTCACGGGGCCCCAGTTGGAACCTTGAGTTCCACCCCATGGCCGTCTGTCACTTACACAGCTCAGATACTTTCTGGCGTTCCGGGCATCAGGCTCACCCGTCATTTCTGATGTTGACTCAGGCCACAGTCAGAATGGGAGCGAGCACAGAAGGTCCACCCTCTATCCCGTCCACCGGGGGCCTGCTCAGGCATAAAGCGTATCCCCAAATAATGCCCAAGAAATTTGTTTTTTCCATTCTATTATTTACAATCTTTCAACCGTAGTGGCAGGAAGGAGGCCGTTAATGCATAGGGTCCTGTGGCTGTTGATGGGTTATTTGAGAAAAATGCTATTCATTCTCTAAAAATAAATACAGAAGTGACTTAAATGTCAGCTTAGCAACCTTTTAAAAGACATTTTATTTTAATTCCAGTGTAGTTAACATACAGCATGGTATTAGTTTCAGGGACACAATATCGTGGTTCAGCACTCGTATACCTTGTTCAGTGCCCATCACGGTCAAGTGTGCTCTTGTTACAGAACAAGTGTGAGCTGAACAGAGTGAGGATTGGTCAGGTTTAATCTGCTTCTACTGACCAGTTTCTCAGAGGTGGAATGTGATCACCCCAGGGCGTTAGTGACTACGGTGAGCAGACCCCGCGGGCTCCCCAGGAGATGTGTGGGCCCACCAGTGGCTGCATGACCTGTGCTGAGTAGTTAGAGGCTGGCGCTGGTCTGTGAGCCCACAGGTGGTGTGTCGGCAAGGGACAGGGATGCTTACCACCCATTCCGAACACACGGCTTTGGGGAATGAACCATGGAAGTTTCTGGAATAAGAAGGCTCTCATCCCCTTATACAAGGGGATTTATTTTTGAGAGAGAGAGAGAGAGAGAGAGAGAGAGAGAGAGAATGAGCACATGCAGGGGAGGGAGAGAGAGAGAAAGAGAGAGAGCAGGGGAGGGGCAGAGAGAGAGGGAGACAGAATCCGAAGCAGGCTCCAGGCTCTGAGCTGTTAGCACAGAGCCTGATGCGGGGCTCAAACTCACAGACCACGAGATCATGACCTGAATCGAAGTCGGACGCTCACTGACTGAGCCACCCAGGTGCCCCAGTTCGGGGGTGTTTCTGCGGAGGTTGGTGGCATCTGCCCTTGGATGCCCATTGTGTCTGGGCCACAGCTCTGTCTTCCCAGAGGGGCCAACCTGGGACGGGATGGGACTTCTCACCCTAACAGAAAACAGGGGTCCTGCACACACCCTCTCACGGGCAATGGAAACTTCAGGGTCACTTGAGAAAGTGATTCTTGATTTCTGGGGCACAATCGGGGCTGGCAAACAGCCGCAAGTTGTGGAGTTGGATACAACCACCGAAGAGAGAAGAAATGATGTCGAGGACGGATTTGCAAGGATTGGGATTCCCATGAAGGGCTTTCATTTCCCCCGTGGAAGTCATTCTCCAGCTGAATGTTGTCGTCAGGTCAACTTTAGAGAGCTAAGACGCACTATTTTCTGGGTATGTGTTTTCATGCGTAAATGTATTCTCTTTCACGGAGAGTGTCCCCCTTTGCAAACAAAGACTTTGACAGCAGAGGGATGAGCTTGAACTCGTTCCTATGGGGATTCCAACAGACCTGATGCTGGTGTCCCCCCTAAAACTCACATGTTGAGACCGAGTCCCAGAGTGATGGCGTTGGCAGGTGGAGCCCCGGGGTGGGATTAGTGCTCTTTGACAGACCCCTGGGGAGCCCCCAGCCCCTCCCACCCCGCAAGGACACAGAGGAGGCCCCACTGGTGAAAAGCTTCCTGCTCTGGGACTCCTGCCTTCAGCGCTGGGGAGAAATATATTTCTGCTATGTAAGCCCCCGTCTGTGGGACCTGTGACAGCAGCCGTGGAATTGGCCGGTCCCGGATTCAGAGCTGGTGCTACAGGGCGCCCAGACCTGCCTGTCTCTCACTAGGGGTCAGAGGCACCTGCTGGCGGCCTGGGCGGAGCAGCAGGGGGGACAGGGAAGGGGTCACTCTGAAGCTGGGCAGCTAGGATGCAGTCACAGGGCACCGTTGTGTGTCTGGCCAGCCCGGTTGTCCCGAAGGGCTCTTGCTGTGATGGAGGCATGCTGGAAGGAAGCAGGAAGGTCTGGCCCTGCCAGAGGAAAACACTCTTCCGGCCCCTAACCCTGCCCCACTCAGCCCTGTCTGTGCACAGCTGAGCGGGCTGCGCCGCGGGCGGGTAACTGGACGGGCGGGTGCCTGTTCTGTCCGCCGAGGGGCACCGAGGCTGACGTCCCCCCAAGGCTGCATGTCTGGGGCCACCCGGCCTGCACCTTCCCCGGCACCTGCAAAAGCTGACTTTTCCAGCATCTGTGGCCAACCTTCTGGGAAAGGAAACACGTCCAGTCGGACGGGGTTGATAAGGCGGTTGAATAAGCGTGGGTCACGGAAAAATAATGACGAAGAAGAAAGACAAAAGTAAGATTAAGGTGCTGGCATTTGAATGCAGGTAGAATGAAAACATAGTCATTAACAAGTCACTTGTTTTCCCGGAGTTTTGGCCGGTGTCCTAGCAAACAGAAAGGGCCCTCACGGGAGCACAGGGTGCATGGATGGTGACTCGAGGTGGAGAGGGGGCTGTGACACCCTGTGCCCTCTCAGCCAGATGGTGGCCCCTGTTACAGGCCATTGAGTGGGGAAGACAGGGCCAGGGGTCCAGACAGCACCGGCTCCGCTGGTGGAAAACTCAGATGACCTCACCACAGCCGGACACGGTGACAGGAGCTAGTTTCTGAATGTCATGACTGCATAGTTTTGTTTTGCTTTGAGGAATGCCATGGCTTAGGTCCCTCCTATAAACTCTGATGGCAGCCTCGAAACCCATCCCGGGTCGGGCAGGCTGGCGGCCCCGGGTTTCCATCGGCCCCTCTGCCAGGACGCACGGCGTGAGGTGGGGGACGTGAGGCCCTTTCCTCCTTCTGGGCTTCCGCCTGCTGCCTGCTCTCACTGGAAGATTCCGTTTATTTCTCATCTGGCCACCAGCTGCTGCTGGTCCCCAACCCAACCCGCCTCTACCCACTCCTTCGCCAACCAAGCATGGGCCCAGCATGTGTCCAGGCCTTGCCATGTGCCAGGCGTGGTGCGTGTTCTGCTTAATTCTCGCCGCTATCCATCCAGGCTGGCGTGGTCCTCACCTCAGTCCACAGAGGATTAGTGGGCTCTGCCCAAGCTCCCCCATCGGGCAAGGTCAGAGCCCTCTGGACCCAGCCGTCTGACCCTAGGATTTAACGCCTGTCCCGCCCTCCCCGCCCCACAGGACCTGGGTTTCCCGGGGCGGGATCTCCGCACCCGGCTTCCCACCCGGTTGCCCGTCCCCGGATGCACCTGTCCACCTGCCCCTCGTGTGAGGTGCAGACTCCCGCAGCATCTCGCCAGTGTGCCCGTGGCCGTCCATGCACCGAGGGCTCCCCTCTCATCCCATCATGTGGGGGAGGGGCGGCCAAGTCCAATTTCCTTCTAGCAGTTTCCCCAATCTCCTTGCTCCCAGGGCCAGCGAGAAGGTGGGTACAGCAAGGCCCTTGCGCATCTTTCCGACCTCCTGGACTCTGGGTCCCCACGAGCCTGAACAGGTGCTGCTGACAGAGTGCCGGCCCGGCCGTGTCTTGGGGCTGACTCTGCCAGAGCCTGGATTGTGTTATTCCCTGACGGCATCGTGGTCACCCGGCCCCGGTGCCCGTTCCTGAGGGGGGGTGGGTGTGACGAGCCCCTCCGGGAGCGGTGCAGGGGTGCAGGGGTGCTGGATGCCCTTAGCTGCCTGGAGCCATAATAACAGCAGCGACAGAACAACGACGGCCTGCTCTACAGGCGTCGGGATCTGTGCCTGGTGCCTGCGAGAATCACCGGGTCTTCCCTGCAGCCCTGCTCCCACTTGGTAGACGAAGAACCCGGAACTCAGGACCAAGTAACTGGCCCAGGTTAAGAGGTCAGTGAGGGCTTGATCTGATCTCGAAGCGCATGCTTTCAAAATAATTGCAGGGAATAAAAAAAAAAACCTCAATAAAATAAAATAAAATAAAATAATTGCAGGGAATAAAAAAAAACTCAATAAAATAAAATAAAATAAAATAAAATAAAATAAAATAATTGCGGGGCGCCTCGGGGGCTCCATTCTCTAATCATTTGACTCTTGATTTCGGCTCAGGTCACGATCTCACAGTTCGTGGGTTTGAGCCCCATGTCGGGCTCTGCACTGATGGCACAGAACCTGCTTGGGATTCTCTCTCCCACTCTCCCTCTCTCTCAAAAATAAGTAAACATCAAAAAAAAAAACAAAAAAACCACGCCCCTCCTTGAAAGCAGATTTGTGCCCCCCCCCCCAGAGCTGCTCCTGGCTGGGCAGGTGCACAGGGAGGACACAGAGCACGCAGGGATGCGACCAGGTGCGGGGCCTAGGTGGCCGGACGGGGAGCGGGTGGTGGAGAGCCTGGGAGGGAAGGACCGAGGCGTGGCCTCGCATTCTGGGTGAGGACAGCAGAGCGAGGAGTAGAGGGACTGGAGCTGGCTTCTCAGACAGAGCCGCCCCGCGGTGGGCAGAGGGACACGGTGGAGGGAGAGACCAGGAATCAGGGCCCATGAGCCTGACTGGACCCCACTATGCTATTCTCATTATGTCAGTTGTATTTTACACTTGGCCAGCAGTTTTGCAGAGCAAGTCCGGAGCTTTGACTTCCCAGTCGTGCTGGGCCCGTTCTGACGGACGGCAGTCGGCTGGGGTCGTCTGGTCATCATCCAAGGACTCGTTTCCCTCTGCGGACCTTGGTCAGCCTGCAGGGGCCTGCGGGCCTGTCTGGGGCTGGGATGTTTTCAGCGGGGACTCCTGTCCTCGGTGTGGACGAGTTAGTGTCTAAGCTCGATTGGCTTCCGGGGCCCCAGGGTGGATAGACGCCAGACTTGTGTTTGTTCCTTTGGATTTGGGGTTAAAAATGCAATTTGTTTCTTTTAAGGAGTTCTAGGGACTTTCCAAGGCCGGGCCATGTAGCAGCCAGCCGCCCGGCAAGCCGCTGTCTTTACCCCTCCTAAGGAGCATCGGCTAAATCCCGGGAACAGACTTGGGAAGATGATGAAACTCAGCTCCTTTCGACTGAATCTGTGTCTCCCAAATGTCCGGGAGGAAAAGAGTTTCCAGGAAAAGAATGGTTGTAACACTGCATTTGTTGGCACAATATTGTTCATGCAAATCGCTTGGTTATGAGTGTGGTTCTGGTCTACCGTTGGCGGGACTCACACAACCAGGACAGACAGAGACAGAGACAGAGGGAGAGACAGACAAAAAGGAGAGAGACAGAGATATAAAGAATCAGAGAGACAGAGACACAGAGGGACAGAGACAGAGAGAGAAACAAACAAAAAGGAGAGAGACAGAGACAGAGAGACAGAGATAGGGACAGAGATACAGATACAGAGACTGAGAGAGATAGAGACACAGAGACAGAAGCAGACAGAGACAGAGATACAGCTATGGGGAGACAAAGGGAAACACAGAGACAGACAGAGAGAGACAACACAGATTCAGAGACCAGAGAGATAGAAACAGACAAAAAGAAGAGAGACAGAGGTATCAAGAATCAGAGACAGACAGAGACACAGACAGACACAGAGACAAAGAGATAGGGACAGAGAGACAGAGATACAGACACAGGTAGATAGAGACATACAGAGACAGAAACAGAGAGAGAGAGAGAGACAGAGATACAGCTATGGGGAGACACAGAGAAACAGAGACACAAAGAGAGAGATAACACAGATACAGAGGCCAGAGAGAAAGACATGGAGAGTCTGAGAGATAGACAGGGAAACAGACAGACAGACTGAGAGACAGACAGGGAGACAGACAGGGAGACAGAGGCTCAGGGAGAGAATGTGCAGAAAGTTGAGAACCAGGAGAGACAGCCTTGCCTGTGTCCATACAGTTATAGCTGGAGACCTTAGTGAAACAGAACATTTATCAGAAAGCCCAGGCAAGTAGTAACAGAATTCATTAACAGACCCATTTCACAAGAAAACTGGAGAAAGTTGTGGAGGACTATTTCACAGGAAGCCATCAGTTCCCAGGGGAATTAGAGACCAAGCTTTTAGAGACCAGATTGAAACTTCTAGTTCTTTTTTATGAAGCAAAATAGCAATGATACTTAAACCTGATAAAATAACATAAAGAAGGAATTTGAAAACCAATATTAATTTTAAATAACCAAGCAATAACCTAGATCAAAATTTTAACAAACCAATTCCAGCACCAATAAATATTTAGGAATATTCTGAGACCAACTGGTTTTAGAGGTTCATTCAAGGGTGATTCGATATTAGGAAATCTGTTAATATTATGTATCTTATAAACGTGGCTAAGGAAGAGTCACGTGATTTCCCCATTGGATGATGACAACTTTTGGTAAAAGTCAACCCAGTTTCTAATAAAAATCACTGAACAACAAGGTAATTTCTATCAAATCAGACAAACAGGTAAAGATACAAATAAAATAAAGAAAAAAAGTACTCAAGAGCTAAATGAAGGCCTGGAAAACACAGAAGTAGCCTTCAAAAATACAGACACACTGTGGTTCCTGTGATGCCTGAACATGAAATGAATGACTGTTCCACTCTTACTTCATAAAGTCAGTGTAAAACCAGTGAAAACACCAACAAGCTTTTCTCCCTAGACCTGGAAAGTTGACACCAAAGTTCATAAGGAAAAGTAAACACAAGAGGGTATGCAGGAAACACCTGAGGAAGAAGGAGGGTGGGGGGGCCAGCAGGAGAGCCACTAAGAAAAGGCATGATCAGACCCATCCTGCACTCCATAACTGCAAGAACGCCCAAATGAGCTAGAGATAGTGATGTAAAATAGGAAATATGCAATAAATACGTGTGAATGCCTTCAAAACCTCAGTGTAGGGAAAGGCTTTCTGGCAATGTCTTGATGTAGGGGCAACCAAGAAAGGCTGATTGGTTTGACTTCCTAAAAAAAAAATGTGTTCCTGGCAAAAAGCACCAATAATAATCCTGAGTCAGTATAGCAACCTATGTCACAGATAAGGGAACTGATATCCTTAGTACATAGAAGACATATTCAAAAAACTTTTTTACGGAGCTACTTTAACTATGTTGAACTATCCCTTGATAATCTGGCAATTATTCGCATGAAGGAGAGTCCAGAACACGGATTTATGACTGTATTAGCCTCGTCCTCAATTAGAGACTCGTGAATTATACACGCAACATTACTCTGTAGGGTCCTTGGGGCTGTGGGCTTACAGGGTCATCTCTGTGCTGCCTGGGCTGCTGTTGGCCATGAGACTCATGCACAAAGATGTTCACGGTTTTCTCCTTTGATCTTAAATCTTTGCCGCAGTTCAGACGCTCGTTCCCATGTACATCACTTCAGAGCTTCCTGAATTTGGCCAAAAGGCAGATTGAGAGTCACAAATTCATCAACTTTTGTCTTTTGGACATACATCTGGACAAATATACTTGTACAAGAAATTCGGAATGATTTGGAATTGGTATTTTTAAATGAAAAGCCCTACAAAATGGCTACAGAGAGGATAAAAATAGGTGATTCACACACAAATAAGATATATAATAATAACTCTTAAACATTTCAAAATGATGCGCAAGCTTCACTCCTGGTAAGAGAAACGCAAATTGTAGTCATACTGATTGGTGGTTACACAGACAGGCAAGTATGCCAAACCTGGGGACACCTGGGGGGGGCTCAGTCGGTTAAGCGTCCGACTTCGGCTCGGGTCATGATCTCATGGTGCATGGGTTCGAGCCCTGCGTCGGGCTCTGTGCTGACACCTTGGATCCTGGATCCTACTTCCCATTCTGTGTCTCCCTCTTTCTACCCCTCCCCCCCCATCGCGCCCTGTCTCTCTCTGTCTCTTTCAAACATAAATTAACATTAAATATATACATATATTTAGTGGACCGTATACTTGCTGAGCCTCTCGTGAAACGGGAACTGCTCTGCTGTGCTCTGGAGAAAGCCAGATGGAGGAACCCCCTGGGGACACAAACTTGGCAATACCCAGAACCCATACATAGTTGGACCCAGAATCCCACCTCCAGAAATTTACCCTGAAGACACACCTTTAGTAATGCAAAATGTGCCCACAATTATTCATTGTAACGTTGTTTATAATTGCAAAATATTGGAAATTACCAAAATGTCCGAGTATAGCAGAGTGATTAAAAAATACGTTGCTGACACACAAGGAGAAATAAGCAGTTTTGTAAAAGAAGAAAGACGCGCAGCCTGCCCGGTAAGAAGGAAGGGGAAGTCACGAAATATACACATATCCAACAGTTTTGGGGGAAGAACCCCAAAACAAAGCCCTGGAAGGATGGACCAGAAGACGAGGGGACTGGTTTGACCCGGGCAGGGAACAGGGTCGCAGAAGGACCAGGGCAGGGCGTCGATCTCTGGGCACGTCTTCAAGGTCTGACTTTTGGAAACACGTCAGGATTCCACATATTCAGAAAATAGCGTTGAGTCAGCAATTATGGGGGCTGGGGGACTAAGGCTGAATGCAAGCACAAACAAAACAGTATAATTCTACTTGGCCCTCATCGCAAGGGGGAACGACTGAATGTGAGTAACCTGGCCGAGGTAGGAGACGTGATGGTAAAAGTATCTTCGGAACGAACATGTGCAATCCCACAGCTCTCGGGACGCTGTGCTGCCGTGGTGGGATGTGTGTGTAGCCGCTCGGGAATCACTTTATGTCTTCTATTTAAAAATCACATTTTATTTATTTATCTATTTATTTATAAAAATTTTTAAATGTTTATTTTGGAGAGAGAGAGAGAGACAGAGTGTGAGTCGGGGAGGGCCAGAGAGAGAGGGGGACACAGAATCCGAAGCAGGCTCCAGGCTCTGAGCTGTCAGCACAGAGCCCGACGTGGGGCTCCAACTCACAGACCGCGAGATCATGACCTGAGCCTAAGTGGGATGCTTAACCGACTGAGCCACCCAGGTGCCTCTATTTATGTATTTAAAATATTTATTTTTGAGAGAGAGAGACAGAGCACGAGTGGGGGGAGGGGCAGAGAGACAGAGACAGAATCCGAAGCAGGCTCCAGGCTCTGAGCTGTCAGCACAGAGCCCGGCGTGGGGCCCCAACTCACAAATCGTGAGGTCACGACCTGAGCGGAGATTAAGAGTTGGACGGTTCACCGACTGAGCCACCCAGGCACCCCATTTACTTATTTATTTTTTAAAGTTTGTTGATTTATTTTGAGAGAGACAGAGACAGGGCAAGTGGGAGAGGGGCAGAGAGAGAGAGAGAGAGAGGGAGAGAGAGAGAATCCCAAGCAGGCCCCACACTGTCAGCACAGAGCCCAACATGGGGCTTGAACTCACAAACCGTGAGATCATGACCTGAGCTGAAATCAAGAATTGGCTGCTTAGCGAACTGAGCCACCCTGGCCCCCCCGGGAACCACCTTAATGCAGGGTAGCACCAACCAAGGGCAGCGGTAATGTTGGGAGTCAGAGATGTACAAGCAGGGACAGGCCAAGAAAAAAACAGGGAGATCTTCGTGGTACAGGAGGGACTGGAACGTGTATGTAACTGTGTGTGTGTGTGTGTATACGCTCACATGTACACACACACACACACACACACACACACTACTTTTGTCTGGTGAAAATGTCAGGAAGCAATGATGCCTCAGGGGCGATGAACACTCCTAGGGTCCAGATCTTGGTATTAGAAAAAAATACCCATTTTCCACTAGAGGGGAATCAGGGGTCCTCGGAGAAATGGCGGTCTCCAGGTCTGGGGAAGGAGGTTCCAAGGAGACCGAACGTTTTGTCTGCCTACAAAATTATGATGAAAATATCTCGAAAGGCACTGAGTTTTAGAAAGCTCCCACTGCAGGCTCTGGGAGGATTTGTGCATCAGTGTCAATAAGGAAAGGACAGGGTTGGAGCCCATAAGACAACACACAGATGCGTGAGACAGACCGGAGGAGACGGCAGACAGATTAGTTGACCTGGCTTAAGAGATGAAAAGCTTGTGGGAGAAATACACTGACACGGACAGCAAGCAGGTGGTCTGGGAACTGACAAGCGTGGAGAGTGGAGGTTTCTACCATGATGATTTTGAGGCCTTTGTATCATAATTGGTTTGAGTGGGAGTCATGGGTGGGTTCCAGATCTTGAACAGAATTTGATTAGAGGTCATCTCCCCGCGAACCGCTTAGCAGTTAAAGGGAAAAATCAGCAGAGGAGGGGACACCGGACCGCAGCTCTCCTGGGTGACCCAAACTGGCAAAGGATGAGTGGATGTCACCTGCCTTTGAGCAGGACACCCCGAGAAGGACACACAACCATACTGTGTCATGTGGGGAATTCGTGAACAAACGTCGGGTAAGTCAAGTGAAGAAAGTATCTAAAATATCTCATCTATATTCTCCAAGATGTTAGTGTTATGGCAGGAAGTGGTCCAGATTCAAGAAGATCAAAGACACATGGGGGACAGATGTGACGTGCCATCCGGCGGTACCCTGTGCTGGAGAGAGACTGGCTATAAAGAATAATTGAAAAAAGTTGGAATATTGACCATAGCTCATTTAAACATAATACATACATGATAAATCTCCTGACTTTGAAACTGTGTTACAGTTTTGTAAGAAAACATCCTTGTTTTAGGAAATAGGCACTGAAATATTAACGAGTTGAGGGGTATAATAAACACAGATACTCTTATACACTTCACACAATATTTATCTACATAGACAAATGACAAAAACTTAAACAAACAGTAAACCTGTGTGGAGGGAATATAAAATTTCTCTGTATTTTTCTTGCAGCTTTAAACAATTTTTTTTAACATTTATCTATTTTTGAGAGAGAGAGAGAGAGAGAGCACAAGCAGGGGAGGGGCAGAGAGAGAGGGAGACACAGAATCCGAAGCAGGCTCCAGGCTCTGAGCTGTCAGCACAGAGCCCGATGCAGGGCTCGAACCCATGAGCTGTGAGATCATGACCTGAGCCGAAGTCAGATGCCCAACTGGCTGAGCCACCCAGGCGCCCCTTCTTGTAACTTTTTAATAAGTTTGAAATGATTTCACAATTTAAAAAGTTAAAGAAATAAGTGAACTTTTCTTCAACAACGGCATAAAACCCAGGAGTGGACAAGTGTCACTGAATTGTGCTGAGGTCCCCACATTGCCTGGCAGGTGGTTATGGGACAAGCCAACACGAGACTTTGCCGGGTCAAGAAAGCACATCACGACCTCTGGGTAACGCCAAGGAGGGAACAGAGTGCCCGATGACGAAACCGATGGGGGAGAGAACGGAGCACAAACCACTCGGTCAATTCACAACGAGGCGAGACGGGAACAGGAAAGGGCGACGGGGCCGTGGGAATAGTGGCAAAAACAAACTGTGAGCTGCAGGCTTGCAAGCAGCCCGGTCCGTGAACACAGCAATTACAAAAAGACTGACTTCTTCCCAACAATCGCTTGAAGAAACGCAGACCGGCTCTGTGTGGCTGCCGTCTCCGTCGTGAGGTGGAAAATGAGAAGATACGAGCATCCGTGCTCCTGCTGGCTGCCAGCAAATGGAGGGCACGTTCAAACCTGGCGACAGGAGGAGGTCTGAAAAAGGGAGCATTGGATGCAGAGAATCTAGAAGAGTTCTCAGGGAAATTATCAAAATAAGTGAGCTTGGTAATATTTTGTATCCTTGGGTAAAAGGTCAATATAGAAACATCAATTATACCTCCATGTACCAGCAACAACAAATTAAAAATTAATCCTTAGTATGGGAAAAGAACCTAACAGCATAAAGACACCACTTCCCCAGGATGCAGTCTAAGAAGTGATGTACATCTGTCTACACAGCAAGCTCTAAAATAGGACTGAAATCAACAAACACTTCCCGAGTAACACAAGGATGTGCTACATTCAATTGAGATATTTTGAAGGTCGAGTTACTGGAATAGTTTGAGGTTATCAGCAAACGGATAGGCACAGTCTACGTTCCGGCAGTCTCTCTGGAGGGGACAGTGACAAGCTGGTTCTAAAATCTCAACGGAAGGGGCGTCGGGGGGCTCAGTCAGTTGAGCATCTGACTCTTGATTTCGGCTCAGGACATGATCCCAGGGTCATGAGACTGACTCCGTGTCAGGCCGAATGCTGAGCATTGAGCCTGCTTTAGATTCTCTCTCTCTCTCTCTCTCTCTCTCTCTCTCTCTCCTTGCTCCAAAATTAGAATAGAATAGAAGAGAATAAAATCTGAACACAATACATAGGGCCCAGAATGGCCAAGTGAATCTTGAGACGGACAAGCCCTGGAGGGACCAGCCCCACAAATACTGGGCTCGTACCGCAGTGTGGGGGGATAGAGCTGGGCAGGGAGCACAGCCCCTGATGGTGGGTGGAGTTGTGGGGCTCAGTGGCCCCCTTGCCTCTATCCAGAGCTTTTGCTTGAAGGGGTCAGGAGCGTGGAGCCCCACATCTCCTGTTTCCCACCTGGATTTGGGCTCTAGCTGCTCTGTGCTGCACAGAGGCACACAGGGGTTGGCTGAGCTCTGTCCCTGGCACGGGAGACCCTGCAGACGGCATGAAGGATGCATGGGGGAGAAGCATCCCTGGGGATGAGGGGGACCTTGAGGCTTCCGTGCAGCCCAGCCTCCCCCGGTCATGCTGCCCTTGGGGGCTGTGGGCTCAGCAGTACCACTGACTACTGTCTTCCCTTGCAGGTGGCGGTCAAGGAGCAGGAAGGATGGAACGCTGGCTCCATTGTGCCATGTGCTTTGCAGGCAGGACCGCGTGGTCTCTTTCCCAGCATCCAATCAGCCTCAGCCACTTGCAGGATGAGGCCACGGAGATGGGGCGAGGGCCAAACGCTGAGTCCGGGGGGCGATGTTTACTTACCGGTTTTTAATGCCATTGGCTCAGTTTTCACCAGGGAATAGACACACTACGGGCTGACTATTTATCGTTTTTGATTCTTCTTTCCAAAAAGCACATAGCTTAAAAATAATTACAGTAGTAGTAACTGATACCTACGGGCCATTTTTTTGGGGGGTGAAATTTCTGCTAATTTCTCTGCTATGAAGGTTTTTATGTAGTTATAAATATGTACGTGCAGTAAAACATTGGATTGTGCGTAACTTGTTCTGTGTTTTGCAAGATGAGCAAACATTTCTAACGAATTTTAACTTGATAAACGAGAGGTATCTTGGCATCTTGCAATATGAGTCATCTGTGACACTGAAAGTCACGTGATCACAACTGAGCCAATGGTTCTTGAAATTCACTTAAAAAAATTTTTTTTAATGTTTATTGAAATTCACTTTCAAGTAATACACGTGTGCATTGGATTACAAGCATGTTTCCAGAAGGAATTATGTTCACAAACCAAGGCTTTACTGTAATCACATAATTTTATTCTCTATATGCGTATACATGTGAATTATAGTTATGTGATGAAAATCAGGTGAAAATAACATTTATATATACTTTTTTATCATCTATGTAATTTTATCTTCATTTTCAAAAATGCATGATATCATCCACTTTTCATATTATTATAAAATAGTTGTTAAAATGCATTATACTCGCCCGTAATGTAATGTTCCAGATGTATCCCAGGTAAATGGACCTCTTCTCTTATGTAGAACATAAGTTCTTCTAATCCTTCACCGTTATGTATGAAATCTTTTATGTTTCTCTTCTCAGAAAGTGTCCTAGAGTAAACCCTTACAAATGCTGTGAGGGGAATACAGCTGTGAGCGCCATGAAGGTTCTCGGAAGCTGCAGCTAGGTTCTTTCTGGAACCCAGGCTGGTGCTGGTCCTGTACCACTACCCTGTGCACCTCTGGCGGCTTGGAGAATCTCCTGGCCGGTGTTTGTCTGTAAGGACAAGCCCCCACAGCTGCAGGTGCACCTGCTCGGAAGGGCGTCGCCGCAGCAGCCGTGTTAACCTGTGCACTGAGCATCGCGCTGGCACCCTTACCAGCTCCTCGCCTGCTCAGTGCACCCACCACCCGGCCTGCGGTGGGTGTGAGCCCGGTGGTGAGGAGAACGGGCACCAGCTTCCTCCTCACCCTCGTGGGCCCTGGGAGGACCTACCGCTCACAGGCTGTGTCTGGAGCCGGGGTGCAAGTCTGCTGAGTGCTCTCTGTCCCCCACATCTGGCTTGGTGGCTTCATGGTGGTCTGTGTCAGTTCCCCCACCGGCACCCTGGCCTGGTTCTTGTGAGTGTCCTGCCCTGTCGTGGCCCCCGGCATTCCTCCGACGGACGTGAGGTCTGCCGGCATGTCCCGCACACCCTCCCTGTGGGGACTTTTGTCTTCTACTCAGGCCACATCAGTCCTTGCCTCCTCCCTCCTGGCTCTGGGGGACCCGGGACAGTCCAGTCATCCGCTCACTCCCGCCACCCTGGCTCGTGCCTGCCCAGGACTTCCTCCAAGCAGAGCCGGGCCGCGTCTCGACATGCACACATCAGGGACGCACGTTGCACGGGCACCCAGAAACAAAGGGCCATCGAGAGACACAGTGCATGGAATTGGCAAAACGACAGGGCAGGACCTTCCCTGGAAAGTGAGAGTGAATTTTAACAGCATCTGGTGACCCAAAGGCTGAAGCTGGTGTCAAATAAGAGAGTTTCTGCAGTTATGCAGTTTAGGTTCATTGAAAATGACTTTATCTAATTCTTCAATTGTTTTTTTTTAAGCTTATTCTTATGTATTTTGAGAGAGAGAGACAGACAGACAGACAGAGAGAAAGAGCCAGCAGGAGAGGGGCAGAGAGAGAGAATCCCAAGCAGCTCCAGGCTCTGAGCTGTCAGCACAGAGCCCAACGCGGGGCTCAAACCCACAAACCGCAAGATCATGACCTCAGCCGAAATCAAGAGTCAGATGCTCAATGGACTGAGCCTCCCAGGCGCCCCTGTTCTTTGGTGGTCATAACCGTGGGCAGTTTCTCTGCACTAAACAGAAGGTTGTGGGGAATATCTCTGTGCCCAGCACATTTCCTGACTCTTGGGATAGAGCTCCAAGTGCTGTATTGCCTGTTCGCGTGGTGTTGTCCCCGAGACTTCCTGGCAAAGTGCGTGCCTTTGTGTCGGTTTGCCCTGCCGTCCACTCAGCAGGTGTGCGGTGCCCTTTCTACGGACCTGTCAGCCGTGGGTCTTGCGTTTCTAGAATGTTTTGTTACTTTAGGCAGTAAACTAAGTATATGTTGCTGATTACTGAATTAAAAACAGTTTTCATGAAAGCGGATTAAAAAAAATCAAAGAAACCCGTGTGCACCTCCATTTTCTATAAATAATCTTGAGATGCTATTTTTATGCCGTGCCCTTTAATTATTACATCAAATTATGCTGTGGCTGTCAACATCTTTTCCACAAAACACATTGAAACATTTGTTTTAGGAACCAAACTGTAGACAAAAATATAAATGGAAACACGAACATATACGCGTGATGAGCAACAGAATCCCCCCAAACAGCTTGAAATAATAGCAAGCACTTGATCTCATTTTAAACACCACCGCGTGAGGTTTCTGGAGTTGATTTACCGGCCCTTTGAAGTGTTTGGTCCTTAGAGCTAGCACAAACCCCACGTCAGAAATGCCGTGGCCAGAACGGAGGAATCGAGGTGCAAAAACGGTGTCCTTGAGGGCTCCCCAGTGAGAGGAGGACCACGCCTTCCTGGGAACCTGGTTTTGCTCAGAGAGGTCCCCTTGGGAGAAATCTGGGGGACGCGGACTGTGGTTTGCTGAACTTCACAGTCTGCACTGTGGGAACCACTGGGGCGGGGGGACCCGGGGCTTTGGGGGCTTGGGTGTGCCCCCAAAGCAGAGAGATGCATCTGCATCTGAATATTTTCTTCTCACGTGTTGCACTTTCCTGAGCACAGCTCCCTCCTCGGATGGAAGGCAGGTGACCTGGCGGAGCACAGGGGCGCAGGCAGGTGGTCCTGGGGACCGGAGGCAGGCTGTCCCGCCCCACTGGGGGCTCTGGCGCCACACCAGCCGGCCACCCCGTGGCACGGAGCAGTGCTCTCCCACAGTGTCTCTGGAGTGGCTCGGAGCTCTCGGCTCGGTTCCCAAGTGGTGTCTGTTTCCCGGGATTTTTGCAGAAAAATCTGGAACAGCGGGAGGGGGCGTGCGTGGCTCAGAAGCTCAGATGTTTGTTGAGTGAGTCCCAGCTCCTCAGACCCCTGCTTTCTGGGTTTCTGTGTTTGTAAAGTGTGGGGATTACATCACATGACCTTTAATGCCCTCCCTGGCTCTGTCTTTCCACAGTTACTTTGCTCTTTCAAGGCTGGAGTCTTTACAATTCTTTTTCGTGGTGGATTTGCATGGGAACGTGTAACGATACAGGACTTTAATTTTTCTCGTGTGTTCTGCAAGCCGTTACTGTGTTTCTGCATTCTAAGAGGCGTTCCCGCGTTCCCGTTTAGCACGCAGTTTGCTAAACTGACTTGGTTCCTGCTCCAAAAAGCTCATGGTTCCATAGGGGGAAAGCGAAACGTTGTTTTGGTGGAATGTGACAAGTTCATTAAGAAATGCATGAATATGTTTAGAGTTTCGGGAAGAAAAGCATCCAACTCGGCTCGAGGGTTTCGGATCCTCAGCCACGAAGTGTTTGCATCTGAGCTGAATGGCAGAGGATGGATAGAAATGTCAACAAGTTGGAGACATTTTAATGGGCTCACTTCTCTTTTTGGGCATTTTGGTTCTATGTAGTTTTTTGTTACTATAAATGATGCCATAACAAATATATGTTTATCTCTTTCTCTCTATCATCTATCATCTATCTATCTATCTATCTATCTATCATCTGTCTATCTATCATCTATCTATCTAGCCTTCATCTATTTATCTATCTGTCATCTCTCTCTCTAGCTATTATCTATCTATCTATCATCTATTGTCTATCTGTCATCTATCTATCATCTATCTCTCTAGCTACTATCTATCTATCATCTATCTACCTATCTATCTATCATCTATGTGTCTGTCATCTGTCTATCTATCTATCTATCTATCTATCTAATCTATCTATCTACTGTCTATCTATCTATCTATCTGTCATCTATCTATCTATCTATCTAGACTTCATCTATCTGTCATCTATCTATCTGTATATCTATCATCTATCTCTCTAGCTATTATCTATCTATCTATCTATCTATCATCTATTTATTTATCTATCATCTATCTATCGATCATATGTAAGTATATGCAAATCGACACCTACATCCACGTGTACACCTGCCTTCTCTTCTTTATTCCCGTCGAGGGTCTTACACCCACCCCCCTGTGTCTCAGATTGTTCTAATTTTCCTGTCTCACTCTTTCTGTTCAATTCTTTTGGTCTTCATAACCACCAAAAAAAAAAAAAAAAGAAAGAAAGAAATTAAAGCGAAGCAAAGCAAACTGAAGAAAAAGAAATGGTGGGATTTTACAGGCAAAGCGCTGTCCACAAATGTCCATTTCAATGGAGGCAAATGGATAGCAGATGTTCAGGGAAAAATCCAAATGTAACATATTTTAAGTTTAGAATGTTTTAACAGTTGAGGCATATTCCTGTCCCTAAAGTGTCGGTCCAGTGGCAGAACTGGATGTGTTTTGGACGCACTGTGACTTGTCCCCAGCCGTTGGATGGGCACTTGCCTAACGGCCACGGAGATCATTTTCCCCAGTGGTGGTGTGTGGCCGGCTGGGATCGTTTGGTCAACTGGGGCATAAAATGCAAATCTGAGGCTCTAAGGATTCTGGGTTTGGGTAGCTGACATACTCAACGGTGTGACATAAGCAGCGTGGCCAGGGTGCTCAGATGAGGACAACTGAAACATTATTGGTCTGAACCAAAAAAAGATCAAAGTGTCTCTTTGAGATGCTTCCTGCGAGAAGAAGTTAATGTAGCGATGCTGTGACGTACCCCCTTTAGAAAAGTGTCCTGGAATTGTGTGTGTGTGTGTGTGTGTGTGTGTGACACGGGGGTCTGGTGGCGAGGCTCTTGCCCATTTTAAACAATTGGCATCTTAAATGAGCTGTCCCATCTCCTAACCCTGCCAAGACCCACCTGTGGGACCACCAAGCCCTCCCGCGTCTGCTCTCGTGAGGCCGCAGGTGTGCATGCTTTCTGGTGGACGTCAGCATTTTGCCAGAGATGCTTCTCAGCATCCCTAAGACCCCACCAGAACTAGGCTTTTCTAGCCCAGGCTCAGAGCTCACGCTCCCTGCGTGGGCCCCTTGTCCCGCACCCTCAGGACGCAGCGCCCGAGCTCCATGGCTCTGTTCCACCTCAGAGCCTTGGTCACTGTGCATGGCTCCAGGGTCCCCTTCCTGAAGCTTAGTGGCCTTGTTTTATTCTCTGAACCGTGATCTAAATGCATAAATATTGTGGGAATTTTGACCTTGGTTTGTGATCGCTGAACTTCTCAGCGAGGGACTGTTTCCTCTTTCAAAGGAAGCAGACCCTGAGACTGCTCATTAGAGCCCATGTTACTTGCACGATCCCGGGTGTCATGGCCCTACGTGACCCGAGGCATTACTGACCCTTACATCTTAGACACATAAAGACCAGGGCCAGAGAAATCACAACTTTTCCTGTTTGGCACGTTTCTAGTAGGGGGAGGGTTTTTAACACCCAGACTTCGACCGCCATCTAGGGCTTTCTGCAATCCCGCTCAGTCCTGGACTGGATCTGAGGGTATAGAAGTGAGAAATCACCACATCCTGTCATCCTATGAGGCAATCCACTCACGTAAGACCCAGCTTTTGGTCCTGAATTCCATCCCCTGGGTATTCAAGAGTTCTCCTATTCTGCCTGCCAGGGAGGATGGGTGAGGAGAGGGTGACCTTGTGGGGCTGGGGGAGTGACGGGGCATCTGGCCAATGTTTGTGCCTTATCATCCAGTCAGTGTTGGCTCAGGCCTCGTCAGGCTTCTGGGGCCTCGTGGTCACCCATTGGGGTTCCCTGAATTAAAGCGGGCAGATCTGGGATGGTTTCTGAAGACATCATGCTCTTCCTTCTGAAAACTGGAGCTCGTTGGCTCCCGAAGAAAGAACAGGTGACCGAGACCCAGGGACAGAAGACACCAGGGTCATTGGAACTTGCTTAAGTGGTGGTCGACACTTAGGGTCCAGGATCCTGCGGGCAAACCGCGTGCAGGGGTGCGTGCTTGTGCGCACTTGTGAACATTCTAGAGCCCAGAGGGTATATGACGTTTGCTAATTTGGTTAATTAGCTAATTAACGAGTCAGTGATGCCTTGAAATGGAGCGGCCCCGGGAGCATTCACACGTGGCTGCATGTGTCTTAGACGGTTCTGGGGTTTGACCCGTGCTGGTGCCTGCAGGTGACGAGGCAGAATGACGCTTCGTCCCGCAGACGCAGCCAGGAGAGGAGGCGAGACCTCACCTCACATAGTAGGAGACAGGCCGAGAGACGCTAGTTTCTCTCAGACGGACGGACGGTCGGACACATGCCCCTGGTAAACGGCGGGACGACCCCAATTGCCAGTGTAGTTTCTCACAGGCTCGGGGGCAACTTGGGTGTGTAGACGGCATGTGCTCACACACAACTCATGCACACACGCACACACACACACTACATTCTCACGTACACACTCACACGCACACATTCACACACACCCTCATACCCAGTACACTCACACGTACACGCACACACACACACATAAGCTCATGTGCTGTCACACCAACTTAAACACACACTAACACACTCACGCACATATCTTCACACTCATACTCGGGTACTCTTGTGCACACGCCCACACCCACAAGCCCTCAGACGCCAGGCTGGGACCAGGCAGCTGAGAGCCTCTTGAAGTCACCAACGAGTGGCAGCTTTGATCAGATGTTCTGGTTCAACCTGCCACTCTTTCCAGGGAGCCTCTGGTCACGAGGGCACAAGGAAACGTGGCTGAGATGGTCGGAAAACGGGCCGTGGGAGAGAAAACCATAAAGATTCAAAGGGAGCCAAACTGACGCCCGCCCATCCTGAATTGTGGCAGGGACCACAGTCACAGAAGATGCCACCGTGATCCAGGAGGAAGGCAGGGGGAGGGGCGGGGGGGAGGGTCCCTATTCAAGAACAAATCTCAGTTTACCACCACAAACATGTAGTCTCGCGCCATTCAATTTATCCTCAAATCCTCGAACCCTGATGAATTTCTACTTCTGAAACTGCTTCAGCAAAACAAACTTCCTTCTGCGCCACGCCTCCAGCATCCTCTCTGTAAAGCTTACACAACCCTGGAACCGTCCGGCCAGGGTCCACTCACCTTTTGCACCTGCTGTCTTGGTTTACCGGTTCAGTCCACACCAGCCCTATGGATCGAGGAGACGCGGACGGACAGCGTTCTTTCCAGAAGGAATGAGCGAACGCGTTATCGCGTGTAACGCAGGGGGCGTCTCAGAGGCAGGCAAGGTGTGCACGGGTGGACGGACATCAGGAAGGACGGCTGGAAAGGTGCTGGCCGTCAGTGAGGGGCAGAATCTGGGGCCGAGGTTAGAGGTTCAGTGTCGCCCCTGCATGTAAGGAATCTTGGGAGACGACTGGGCGGGAGGTGTCATGGGCGCCAAGCAGGTGACAGTAACAATAGCTTCAGTCTACAGCCATGCTGTAGCTGCAGCTGCTGGCTGCTGACAAGGACAGGGCTGAGGACCTCTGTCCGTTAACCTATTTATTGCAAACCAGAGGTAAATGAGTCAGCAGGTGCAGGACACGGGCCTGGGACCTAGGGGACCCTCTTCGTGAACGTGGCCAAGGGGTGCATGTGAGACCGTCTGCTACTCTAGGTGCACAAACACTACACAGGTTCACGGCATTCACGGCACTGAACAAAGACCATGGCATGAGCCACGGGCTTAGATCGCAAGGCAGGCGACCCCAGATCTTGCTTCCAGAAGTGCATTTACTTAAGAGTGAAGTCGCGTTGCCTGGTGAGTGCGTATCCCAGGATAGGAGGAAATTTCAAGAGGTTGGAAAGGTAAAAATTGTACTGGCAAAGGGGCCAAAAGACATAGTAAAAAATATCTATATACATAAAAATGGTTCAAAGAGCCCGTGAGAAACAGAAATTTCACTGCCAGTAGGCCTGGGGACAGGATGATACTTGGCTGAGGACTGTGACAGTTTTTAGTCTCTAGTAAACCCTCCCAGAGGCCCCAACTTAGCAGTATATATTTTTTTTAAGTTTATTTATTTATTTTAAGAGTGGGGGAGGGGCAGAGAGAGAGGGAGACACAGAATCCGAAGCAGGCTCCACACCGTCAGCACAGAGCCCGATGTGGGGCTCGAACCCACGAACTGTGAGATCATGACCTGAGCCGAAGTTGGACGCTTAACCGACGGAGCCCCCCAGGCGCCCCTGCTTCTAAGAGCTGCTTGCTCATACCTGGGCCCAGTTTCCATTGAACTGTTTATTTTTGTGTCTTACTGATCTATCGGTTACCTTTATTCTGGACGTTGGCGATGGATTCCGGTGTTCTGGTTCCTGAAGCTTATAAAATCTGTAGGAAAAATGATACAAAACTAGGTAAGAATGTGACTGTGTGCTGCCAGCCCCCTTGCCACTGCCGTGGTGTTGTAAGTGGTCCTGGCTCTGGAGCCCTGGGAGACTCACGGTGAGCTGGCTCTTCTAGAACTTACCCTCTGTTACCTTTGTGGCGAGTATTCTCATTGTAAGGACATTTTAATGTTTGTGTTTCCACATCTGTCGAGGGATTCCGTTATCATGGCCCAGATGCAGACTTATTTTCTGGGTGGTGACTTCTGTCCCTTCTGGGTTCCACAGGTTTCCTGGGCACCGTGGCGCCCGACTGGCCTCCTCCGTGCCCACACCTCTGGTCCAGCGTGCAGGGAGCTGTCAGGGCTGAGGTCCCAGGGCTATCGTCCGAGATGATGTCATTTCTTGTGTGCATGCAAGTGTCCAGTGCATGCCATCCAGCCTGCCTGGGGCGCATGGACGCGGGCTGTCCGGACTCCCGCCAGGTGCGTGTGGACGTGGGGCTGTTCGGACTCCCGCCCCGTGCGCATGGACGCGGGCTGTCCGGACTCTGGAACACCCCACTCCCCGCCCCGCCGGGGCTTGGCTGAGATGTCCCCGGGCTTGCTGGCTTGTGTCTCGTCGATGTGTTTGCTGATTGTCTCCTAGGAGTCCTGTAAATGTTTTGCTTGGCTCAAGGCTTCAGCCTTTATTTTCCTGCACTGCTCTGGATTTTAGAAAGTACTTGTCTACCAGAATGGGGAGGCTGGCAGTGAGGTTCAGGCTGCCACTGGAGCCAGCCTGCTCTGCATGTGACTTCCTGGGGGGAGGGGGGACCCCGTGTGCTTCTCAGGAGCGGGGTGTGGGGGGCGGAGTGTGCACATCCTTGACTCCAAAATGGTTTTACCGTGAAACACGGTTTACAAAGCGTCTCACCTCCAACACATACCAGCACCCCCATAGCCGCACATGGGACTGAAATCACGGCGTCTCGGGGGGCTTCCCTCCCACGTGTGTCCCCCCCACGTGTGCACCGTCTTCTGTGTCCTTATTTCATTTTATCTCAAAATGCTGGTGACAGTGACACGGATGTGCAGGTGACTCGCGGGTACAGCCCCGAGGAGGAGTTGGTCGGCCTGAGCCCTGTCCCCAGCCGGGTCCCCGAGCCTCTGGCACCACAGTCACACCCTGCCTCGTGCCGCGGGAGGCCTCTCTCTGTTCTACTTTTCTTTCTGTGACTTAGACTTAGACTTAGACTTCTTTCTGTGGCTTGGCGGTCCACACTGGTTTTCCGGGGGCCGCAGGGTGGACGCGCCTGCACTGATGGCGGGTGACGCCAGGCAGCAGGGGTGCAAACAGGTGGGGGACTTGTGGCATCGCTGGGCATCACCGCGTCCATGATAGCAGGGACCCTGCGATGAGGGACGAGTTCACCTTGTGCTGCCTCTGCCCTCCCGCCGGGGAACACGGGCCCGGTGACCACAGCTGTCGGAGGGCCCATTTCCGGGCCCTACGCTGCCTGACTGGCCTCCGCACCGGCCCCTCATCCCTACCCTTGACCCCCGGTCCCCCAGCCACGTCCCCAGCTGCCCTCCCCAGTCTCTGTGTCCCCCAGACCCCACAGCGGTCCACTCTGTCACGCCCAGGCTGCATCGCGTGTGTGGGTGGACAGGGGTTGGGGTGAGCGTGCAGGGGCTGTGTTTTCCTGCAAGTCTGGGCAGGAATGCCAGTGTTTGTAGGGCCGGGCCAGCTTTGTGTGTGGGATTTGGTGCAGTCACGACAGCACAGGCAGGGGCGAGCTGGCAAGAAGCTGATGCCCTGGGTTCCGTGGCCTCCTGGCCTCTCCATCGCCAGTGATTCTTACTCCCACTTACTCCCACAGCCTGGGCCTTCCATTGTGTCTTCCTGCATAAAATGCAGGCCAAGTTCCAGGGTCTAAATGAATCCGGTGGTGGGAGCACCTAGCTAGGGGGCTGGTGGAACGTTCACATGCAGTTTCAAAAATAATCCCCTTGGCCGGCAGCGCACAGACTTCAGAGGCGCCTGGCCCTCCGGCTGTGTGGCCGCGTGCTGTTCTCCTGGGAGAATCCAGGGGGGTGGCCCCGCCTCACTGACCGGCTGGGTCTCTCCCCTGCTGCAGAGGGCCCACCCCGGACATGAGATTCGATGAGGCTCCCACCCTCGCGGTATAACGGGCCAACCCCACATTTTGCGTTGTGATTTTGCGTGGAACCGGGGCTGAAGTTTGCATGCTGAATTCTGTGCTGGACATTCCTCGTGTCAGGCGTTACACCCCCGAGCATTTTGAGTTTTGAGGCCAAAACTCAAGTAGGAGAGCCGTGCCCTCTGCTCAGACCTCGAAGACGCCGGGAGGCCCGCCAAGGAGGGTGGCTCCAGGCCCCCTGCCAGAGCCGCCCGTCCCCGCCTGAAGAGTCGCCCGGAGTCCGGAGCCGGCTCCAGACCAAACAGATTAAGAAGAATATAGGCAAAGCTGTAGCATATGCGCCACTGGGGCTCAGGAAAGGTCAAGGCGCACTAGACAGGCGGTCAGCCGCTCCCGTGTTTATCTGGTGTCGCAGGCGAGGCCGCACCAGCGAGGCAGACGGGCCTGAGAACTTCTCCCGCCCCATTCTCTGCCCTCCCCGGGATGCCCAGTGCTCTCTGGTCCACGATGAGGGAGGGGGAAGGGCAGTTTCCCACCAGAACGAAACAGGAGACGTTACGGGGCGGCCAAGGTCAGGTGGGCGCAAGATCGGTCATGCGGATCAGTCACGTCAACGCATGGGATGATGCCACTGTCACGTACATTCCAGACTTGGGGTTCACGAGCTCTCAGTTCACCCAGCTGCAGGCTGGAGAGCAGGTGCCTGCTCCCCAAGGAGGTCTTATCGCCACCGTGGTGGAGACACGACACATGTGGGCAGCAGTGCTTACGTTTTAGGGAGGTGGGCATGTTCCGGACCGGGGGGACAGTTCCCAAACTAGACTCATGGATGGAGTTCAAAGAGCAGTAGGAGCTAGAGAAGTGACAGAAGAGGGGAGGAGGAGGTTTTTGAAGGCAGAAGAGACTGCATGTGCAAAGGCACTGGGGTCTGAGACAAGAGCAGGTGGAGTCCCAGAAGTTCTGGTCCCCAGTTGTGCGTGGAGTGCAGGGTGCATTCAGGGACGGCTTCCATGCTGGGATGCATCATGAAGTATTGAACATCCTGCTGGAGAACTTCACCTTTATCCTGAGGGTAATGGGGGATTGAGCGCATAGAAGCTGCACAATTTGGAATCAGCCAGCACCTTTGAGGACGTGTGTTTTGTGAAGGAGAATCGTTCTGGTTACAGTGTGGGTCAAGAAAGCAGGCGTGCTTGGGCTGGGGGGTGGAGGACAGAAAACGGGGAGTGACAATCTGAAGGACACTGACAGTGTCCAGTCAGTCAAGCCGGTGGAGGGCTGGCGGGGCAGGGAGACATCCTGAGGGGGGGCGGTCAACGGCTGAGGGTCCGTGGCACAGCAAACTCTTGGGGGGCCGGACCCTCAGTATTGGATGCAAGCTGGACCCCAGCTGGACCTCAGGATTGGACGCAAGGTCCAGGATACCCCAGCGTCAGGGAACATGCGGGGTCAAGAACGTGGGGGAAGCAGATAGAATCTGGACCCAGGAGGGTTTGCAGGTGCCTGTGGCAGGAAGATGCTTCCATCTCCCCTTTGGAGATCGGGACGGGGGATCCTCACTGTGGGCCGGTGTTTGGGGGCCAAGCTGGGGCGGGGGGAAGGCTTGAAGGAGGGACCCCAGCCCAGGGTCCCAGAGCCCGACAGCAGGAGGAACAGCAGGGGACCCCTCTCAAAGGCTGTGGCATAGCTGCCTAGCAGGCCAGTGAGGTTTTCTTGACTCCATGTAAAACCAAAGGCCCGGCTCCCCAAGCATGAGTGGAATTTGATGCAAGATCTGGGGCAGCTCCAAGGTCGTAGCCGGCTGGGAAGCGGTCCCAGAAAGGGCGGAGGCCACGTAATTCTGAGCGAGGGCCGCCGCAGGGCACGGTGGGGAAGGCGCCGCAGAAGCAGGGGCTGGGTGGGGGTGGGGGGCGGTGGGTTCACGCGGAGCTCGTCCCCAAGGAGAGGAAAGTGATTACGGTGAAGGGGAGTTAGCATTTATTAAAGGTGGTTGTTTTGAGGATGTTTCTGTTTTGAGGGGGCACCAGACGCAAGCACGTGACTCTAGGACTCGGGGGGGTTGTGGCTGGGGGCGGGGCGATCCTGGGGAGGGGCTGTGTGAGAGTGCCAGCCTGGCCGGACGGAGGATGTCCAGGCCTCTGAGCGGGGACGTGCGGGCACACGCGACTCCAGAAGGAAGCCTCTCCTTCCCGCCTCGTCTCCCACACCACCTGTCCAAGTGCTCAACTTGAACTTTAATCTCACAGTAAGATTAGGGAACGCCCCCAAAGTTCACACTGCTGGCAATGACAGAGGTAGGAGATTCGCTGGGGGGGCCTCTGGCTTCAAGCCCAGTGAGCTCCCAGAAGCTAAACCAGCGTTAGGATAGTGTGTGCACATGCACGTGTGTGTGTGTGAGCTCGCGTGTTCATGTGCGCCCGTGTGTGTGTGTGTGTGCGTGTGCGCATGTGAGATGTCGTATCAGCAATTCATGAGAATTTATTTATTTATGTATTAAAAACATTTATTTATTTATTTTGAGAGACAGCATGGGTGGGAGGGGCAGAGAGAGAGAGAGAGAGAGAGAGTGAGAGAGAGAGAGCATCCCAAACAGATTCTGCTTAGTGCAGAGCCCGAGGTGGGGCTTGATCTACAACCCGTGAGAACACGAGCTGAGTCAGACACTTAACCGACGGAGCCACCCAGGCGCCCTGAGAGAGTTTATGTTCACAGGGCGTACGTGTTTCCAATTCTTTGAATCCATTTTTGTGTTGATGTGCAAATAGGGTCTCTAAACCTGAGCTCTGATCAGACCCATCCCTGGCCTAACAGCCCCAGGCCGGCTCCCATCGCCTCAAGAGTCAGGCGTTAGCCATGTCGTTTGGGCCCAGGACCCTTTGCAATCCGGTCCATTTCCTACCCTTTCAATCTCAGAACCCCGAGGTTCACGGAGCCCTCGTGAAGGTTACAAGGGTAACTCTTCCTCAAGGCGCCTTGCCACCTTTTGGCAGGGAACTGTCATAAAGACTAATTTTAAAGTAAGAGTAGTAACTTTATGGAGATATAATTTTCCACACCCAACTCTCATCCATTTTAAGGCATAATGGGATGCTTTCCGGACATTTATGGAATTGTGCACAATCCAAACACAGGTGTTTTAGAATCCTTCCGATACCTGAGAAATATCCGTTGTTCCTGTTTGCAGTAAATCCCTAGTTACTTTTTCTTGTCCTTTTATGTAAATGGAATCATACCCAATGTAGTGTTGCATCTGCCTGGCGGGAAGATGTTCTACAGGGTTATCCGTGTACCATGCACCAATAACCCGCTTCTGTTTTATTGCTGAATACAATTCCACTATATTTCACTATATGAATATACCAATGTGTGTGTGTGTGTATATATATATATATATATATATATATTTTAACGTTTATTTATTTTTGAGAGAGAGACTGAGCATGAGCAGGGGAGGGGCAGAGAGAGAGGGAGACATAGAATCCAAAGCAGGCTCCAGGCTCCGAGCTGTCAGCACACGGCCCGACATGGGGCTCGAACCCGTGAACCGTGAGACCATGACCTGAGCTGAAGTCGGCCACTTAACCGACTGAGCCACCGAGGCACCCCTACCGTATATTTTGTATTCAGTCATAAGCTAAAGGACGTTTGGACTGCTTGCACTATTGACACACAAGTTTTTGCGTGCACATACGTTTTCAGTTCTCCTGGGTGTGGCGTGCAATGGCTAAGTCAAAAGGCCAATTGGTGTTTAACCTTTTAAGAAACTTTGAGACTGTTTTCCAAAGTGCGCCATTTTGCGTTCCCGCCAGCAACGTCTGATGGGTCCAGTCTGTCCACACCCTCGCCGACACTCACTGTTATCATCTGTTTTTAAACCATTGCTGTAGTTACCCTAGCGGGTGTGTGGTGTGCTATCATTGTGGCTTTGACCTGCACTTCCCAGAATGCTAATGATGTCACGCATCATGTTCTACCTCTCTAGACGCCTAGCCCTCCATCAGTGCCACACAGTCTTGATTCCTGTGACTGTATAATAAGCCTTCGCATCAGGAGGAGAGATTCCGTCGCGTTCTCCTTCTTCATCAAGACTGTTTTAGCCAGAGGGTCTCTGCCTTCCCGTACGCAGTTTAGGATACACTTGCCCCCATCTGTGGACACCTTGTGGACGAGTACAGTCTCCCCTAGTTTGGATCGTCCAGCCTGTGAACACGGTGGGCTGTCCCCATTCCTTGGCGTTTTCTCTGAGCTCTTTCATTGGTATTTGTGGGAATCAGCGCACAGTCCCGGGCACGCCTGCATCCAGCGTTCCATTTTCCCCGGTGACTGCCTTTGGTTTCCGTGTGTCGGGTGGACCCGTGCCATGGTTCATGGGCGTCCTGGGTGGGGGAGGTATGCTTCCCGCTTTCGGATGGATATCCATGCGTGCATTCACCCGAGTGCTTTGATATGCCACTTTGTAAGCGAAGGACGGGCTTGTGGAACTCCGTTGAGAAGGAGAAAGCAGAACCCGATGCCTGACATCCTGATGTAAATCGGGAGGTAGGTAGCAACGAAGGGATGGATGGACCAGAGCTCAGCAACACGGTAGCAGTGAGAGCCTGTGCAGAATTAGCAGTCTGTGCGAAATTCAGGTTTAGGGTGGTGACGGGACCAACCGAAGAAAGATCTTTAATACTCAGGCTTAAGCTATTTTTGTTTTATTCTCAAGTTAGGTCACGTACAGTGTAGTATTGGTGACAGGAGGAGAAGCCAGTGATTCATCTCTGACATACGACACCCAGTGCTCATCCCGACAGGTGCCCTCCTTAATGCCCATCCCCCATCTAGCCCATCCCCCCCACCTCCCCTCCATCAACCCTCACTTCGTTCTCTGTCCTTAAGAGACTCTTATGGTTTACCTGCCTGGTTTTTCCTTCTTTCTCCTTCCCATCCCCTATGTTCATCTACTGTGTTTCTTAAATTCCACATAGGAGTGAGATCCCATGGTGTCTGTCTTTCTCTGCCTGACTTATTTCCCTTAGCATAATACCTCCAGTTCCATCTGTGTTGTTGCAAATGGCCAGATGTCATGCTTTTTCATTGCCAAGTAATACTCCATCACACATATAATTCACATCTTTATCCATTCGTCAGCCGATGGACGTTTGGGCTCTTGGCACACTTTGTTGATAGTGCTGCTCTAAACATTGGGGTGCTTGTGCCCCTAAGTTATGTTTTTGAACACACACACGTCTGTGTTTCTAGGACACACAAGGGAAGTGTGGGTAGACCTACTCCTCTCAGCATTTACTATTTGGAAGTGGAGAGTGGGAGCCCCAAAGCACATCCCAGACCCCAGCTGGGCTCTGCCACACGGGACGACGTACCTGTCAGCTTTACGAGAGCGTCCTGAGAAGTGCCTAGCTTTGCACCTAATCTGTGCTTAGAAACTCTTTTAAACATTTTTTTTAAATGTTTATTTGTTTTTGAGAGAGAGAGACAGACAGACAGAGCAGGGGAGGGGCAGAGAGAGAGAGGGAGACACAGAATCCGAAGCAGGCTCCAGGCTCCGAGCTGTCAGCACAGAGCCCAATGCAGGGCTCGAACTCATGGATCGCAAGATCATGACCTGAACGGAAGTCGGATGCTCAACCCACTGAGCCCCCCAGGTGCCCCGGTGCTTGGCAACTCTTGACTGCAGCTCCTATGAAAATTAGCCCCGGGGTCATAGAGCACTGGAGCCCACCGAGGAGTGCCTGGCACAGAGCAAGCACTAGAAATGTTCAGGGAACGGACAAATTACTGTGGGTAGCTCCATACGGTAAATCCTCAGTGCGTTTGTTGAAAGACTAAATTCTACCGTTCTAAGCACGTGATCACAGAATACTTTCAGAATTCTCAAATCTGCTTCAGTGAAGCCACCCGAACCCCCTGAAAACATGGTCAGGAGGGATCGAGAAGGAAAGATCGTGCAGGAGTGTCTGTGGAATACTGTCCTTCCGTCCCTCCCTCCTCCACAGCAGACCTTTCATGCGTGCCCTGGGTTCCGGGAGAAGACGCACAGAAAAGGGTGCAGTTGCCTGTAAGCGGGGGATCACGGCTCCTCAAGGGAAACGCTGGGGTGCACGCAGTTTTGCTGACTTTGCCGACAGTCATCTGGCCGGCCGGGTCCCCGTGCAGCAGCCGCAGTGAGCGGGCTGGAGATCCCAGGGGAGAGGCCCGGGTGCCGGGAGATAAGGGAAATTGCCTAACACAAACCATGCCTTTGACCTTGTTATTTAGAGGTTCTTTCCACGGTCCAAATATTTGCGTTTCCTGCAAATGCTTTCCAAGAGAGTTTATCTTAAGCCCGAGGTGGCTGGGGTTCCAAGTTGCACGAAGATTGGGGTCACACGGAGCCACCTCCTGCTTTTCTCAAGGGACGGGTTTCAAGGAGTAGCCACAGTGTCATCTTGGGGGGGGCCAGGGGAAGAAGAGGGGGTGTGGGTGAAGGTGGCCACTGGTGAGCCCCTCGCCCTCTCAGGCCTCCTGCTACTGGGGCCCCTCGAGTGTCAGGACCCCAGAAGGCAAACCCCTGACAAGTCAGCTAGTAATTTACCCCCAGAACGACCTTGTGAAGTGCGTTGCATTAGCACGCTGGTTTTTCAGTGAGGAGAGGGGTCAAAGGCACGTCCGAGGCGAGCAATTCCTCATCAGCTGGGTTCACACGGGCGCCATGATTTGGAAGCCACAGGCAGTGGGGGAAAATCCGAGAGAAATCATACCATCTTCTCAGATTCAATCTTTTTCTTTTTTAAATTCTTTTTTTTTTAACCTTTATTTATTTTTTTGAGACAGAGAGAGACAGAGCATGAACGGGGGAGGGCCAGAGAAGGAGACACAGAATCCAAAACAGGCTCCAGGCTCCGAGCTGTCGGCACAGAGCCTGATGCGGGGCTCGAACTCACAGACTGTGAGATCATGACCTGAGCTGAAGTTGGACGCTCAACCGACTGAGCCACCCAGGAGCCCTTCAGATTTAATCTTTAAAGAGAGCAAAAAGGCCATAGAATGCATGAGCGTCCGCTCTGCCTCCCTTTGTCAGTGGCCAAGGATTGTGTCATCAACCAATTACCCAGTCCTTTCCTGTTTGAACTTGAACTTGAACCTTGCCTTTTCACTCTCCTACAGCGTGGTCTCTGTTGTCCCTCTGCTCATAGGATGGGGTCTCCGGGTTCCGTTCAAATGCACTCATCAAGCCTGTTTACTTCTTTAAAAGATCGTAAATAAGGAACCGGCTCATCCCAAAGTTCAGTCTCTTCCTTTTCCAGGAGGCCGGTGGATGAGGCCGCCTTTGGCGACTCCCTCTTGTGTGACTCCTTCCTGCAGGAGGAAGCCCAGGACAGTGCCTTCCTCTTCAGAGTCTGGGGGCTTGGAGGCCTTTCCCAGAAGCGGCCTGGCTTGGCCTCCTGCCCGTGGAGTGTGGGGCCAGGACACCGAGGGCCTGGCCCAGCACAGTCCCCACTGCCCTTGCTGGGGACCCTTTGTCCACTGCGTTCCTGCCGGCAGCCGCCATGGCACCCGGAGGCAGCTCCCGGGAAGTGGAGGTCGATTCTTGTCCGCTACAAACCAGGGAGAGGAGCGAATTCTCAGGACGCGAGGGCAGCTCTGCTCCATGGTGGTCAAAGAACTGGAAAGAAAATGCGAAGTTTCAATTTGCCAATTAAAGGTAGAAAAATCATGAGTCTGCCCATGTCTTAACCTAGGGGTTTTTTTCTTTTTTTTAATTTTTAAAGTTAAAAAATTTTTTAATGTTTTTATTTTATTTTTGAGAGAGAGAGAGACACAGCATGAGTGGGGGAGGGGCAGAGAGAGAGCGAGACACAGAATCGGAAGCAGGCTCCAGGCTCCGAGCTGCCAGCACAGAGCCCGACACGGGGCTCGAACTCACAGACTGTGAGATCATGACCTGAGCCTAAACCATGAGTCGGATGCTTAACCAACTGAGCCCCCCAGGCACCCCAGCTAAGTTTTAAAGCCTGCCATCTCTCGCATCGAATGCTCGGCCTCAGTGTAGGAGGCCAGACGCCTGACTGGATCCCCCTGTGCCCCTTCCCATGGCTGGGAGTCAAGAATGTCTGTGGTGACTTCCTGGACAGTATGTTTCCCAAGGGCTCAAAAGCAAAATGAATTGAGTGAATATAAAATTATAGAACTAGAATTTGAATGTTATTATTTGCACTGGATTTTAGGGGACATAGAACAATTTTTTAAAAATTACTAGATTTGGGGCGCGCCTGGGGGGCTCAGCTGCTTGCACATCTGACTTCGGCTCAGGTCACGATCTCACAGTTCGTGGGTTCCCACGTCGGGCTCTGTGCTGACAGCTTGGAGCCCGGAGCCTGCTTCGGGTTCCATGTCTCCCTCCCTCTCTCTCTGCCTCTCCCCCGCTTGCTCTCTGTCTCTCTCTTTCCAAAATAAATAAACATTAAAAAAATTAAAAAAAATTACTAAATTCTTACAGGCCTCAAACAGAGACGGATGCACATTTCAGGTAGGTTAGGACATCCAGCCTCGTAAGGAAACCCCAAACGTCCTCTGGAGAACATCCTAAAATCTAGTTTAGAGTTTGAGAAAGCCGAGCGGAGTGTATCATTTTAGAGAATTAACCAATCCACGGAGCACGGCCTGTGTGGCCTGGAGGATGGCTGCTTGTGGCTGACGTCGGGACGTTCTGGAGGCCTCTGTGGGGCCGAAGGCCGTGCTCGAGTGCGTGTGTGTGACACAGCTCAGCCCCCTGCCCTCCTGCCTCCCACGCTCCCATCCTCACCGTCCTGGTGGCCTTGGGTGGAGCCCAGGGCTGGAGGGGCCTCTTCTGGGGTCTGACGGCTGTCTTTCATCTCACGGGCTGGAAAGAGGGGAGGGGGCCCTTGGGGACCTCTTACAAGGGCGCCCAGTCCATCCGGGAGGACCCTCTCCCCCTGTCCGCCACCGCTGGGACCTCCACCCGGGGTTCCCAGGGACACAGTCAGGCCCCGATGGGCGGGTCTGGTGGTGCTGGCTCTCAGGCTGTGTCCCCACACGACACTCTAGGGCTTGCGCGGTGACTGGCTGGTGAGCCTAAACCCCTCCCCCCTCGCCCCGTGGGTGGCCGGGTCTTCCGGGCACCCTCAGTCGGCTGGCACAGGCCCGCTCAGTCCCCCTGCTGCACAGGTGCCCAGCTCCATCCTGAGTTCAAGCCAGACCTTCTTGTCCTCGTTCCTCATCAGCCCCCATTTGGGTCCTGCTCCCTCCCCGGGGACTGGTCCGCAGTGCCCCACACCGTCCTCAGTAGGGTCTCTGCTCTGTCAGATGTCAGGATGTCCCAGCCACATTGATATGGACCCTCCCTGGTGTCACCAAGTCGGGTTCCTGACCCCACCAGCCATCCTCACCCTGTGACCCCATAAGCCTTCCCAACTCCATGAGCCTCGTGGCCTTCCCGACCCCATAACCCTACCAGCCCTCCGACCCTGTGAACCCCACTAACCCCCCCAACACTGTAACCCCACCAGCTGCCCCCTACCTTGTGACCCCACTGGCCCTCCCCCGCTCAGGCCCCTGCTGATGTCAGCTTGTCCCCGCCCGATCCACCTGTTCCTACCTCAGGGCTCACCTGGCGCTTTGTAGGCAGAGTTCATGCGGTTTAGGTTTGCTGTCTCTTCTCTCTGGGTGTGATTTGGGGGTTTCCGGGAGGTTCAGGAACCACCCACCAGCACCACTGGGTCCTGGTTCCCTTCTGGTCCCGAGCGTTTCCAGTGTTCCTGTTTGCACACCTGCATAACTCCACCCACAGAGGACACGGGGTTCTGTTTTCCAACATTTACACCTGCAGCCACGCCGTACCGACCACAGCTCGCTGGGTGGCGTGGCCCCGTCAGGGTGACACTGAACCCTCCCCCCTCCCTTGGCCCCCCGCACTCTCCGCGACCCCGAGGACCATCCCAGGTGTCTGAGTTAGGACCAGCCTCTCTGAAATGAGTCCCCTTCCTCGTGCTGGGCAGATGCCTTTCGGAAGGTCAAGTTCTACTTATGACCTGCTGACTGGGGATTTCAGTCACTGTCGTATGAGACCAGTTCTGCCCTTTTCCTATTGTGTCTGCGTTAATTATCCTGTGAGACCAGAGACAGGTGTGCTGGGCGAAATAGATGCAGTTTTTAAGAAATATCTTTTTACATATTCTGGAAGGGCGTGAACGTTCCCTCCAAAATACGAATGAGTTTAGTAGCTTGACCTCTTCGAAGAGGGTAAACTGGGCGAGACTGGAGATTTCTCCTGGGAATCACAACCTGGTTTTGGTTGTCCTTTCTTCTCATTGTTTGGGGATTGGCCAGTGGCAGGTTAAAGAATAATAGTAAGGAGGCCTCAGGGCACTTGAGCTGTTAGTTAAGAGCCCAGGAGGCCAGTCTCTGCTAAGGTTACAAGGGAGGAAGCAGGCCCCCCAGCGCTTCCGGACAGGGCCCGGTCCCACAGCGGGGCCTGAACTTGAATCCTTGCAAATCTGGTGCTCCACTTTCTCCTGCATGAAACTCGGTCCGGGGACTACTGTTTATGTTCGTTATTATTTCTTCCAACTTGTTAAAGGAAATGGCTCAAAGAACAGTACATTCCTGACTGTCCTGGAGTTTCCTCCCAGGCCCTCGCTCCGCCGTGCAGAATGGTTCAGCGACGCGGCCGCAAGTGCGCGAGCGGCCGCCAGACGGGTTCCCGTGTGAACCGTCTGCTTCTGGGTTAGGCCGGCCGGTCTGAGTCCTCACGGGGTCTGTTGTGTCTGAGGCTGCAAAACCAGGTGGACCGTTTCCCAGACATGCTGTTGGCGACCCGGCGCTCCTCCCTAAGGTCAGGAGCTCTGTCTCCAGGTTTTGCTGGATTTCTTCTTCCCATGTCGCACATCGTTCTGGTCTTCCTTGCAGTGGAAAACCGCTGTGGTTCGACAGCCCCGTCAAGTCTTCCGGCTGGTGGCTGAGAGGACCTGACCGGGCGAGGCCGCGTCTTCTCTGGTGCACGGCTGCCGACCACGGGCAGGGTCTCCCACAGAGGAGGGGAGAGCCCCGTGGGCCCTAATGGGGTGCAGTGCTTGTCTGCCCTGATCACAGAGGCCCCGGGCTGGGCAGGGGTGGTCCCTCCGAGGGGCCTGTCTTCTGGCTCTGTTTCCCTGCCAATTCTTACACGACAGGAACCTGTGCAGATTGAAACAATCAAGTTTCTTTGGTTTACCAGGGGCTCCCCTAGCGGCTTCAGCCCGTCCAGACGTCATGAAACACGAACACTAACATATCCACTTACTTGAAATCCCTACTCGGGGCGTCTGGGGGGCTCGGTCAGTTGAGCGTCCAACTCTTGGTTTCGGCCCAGGTCATGATCCCACGGTTCACGGGTTCAAGCCCCACACCGGGCTCTGCGCTGACAGTGCGGAGCCTGCTTGGGATTCTCTCTCTCCCTCTCTCTCTGCCCCCGCCCCCCCCATTCTCCCTCAAAATAAATAAATAAACATTAAAAAAAAATAAAATCAACTCCAGACTCATTGACATTTCTGTGTTTTCCACCTTCATTGACATCTACTTGACATACGAAGAGTTGTATGTACTCAATGTGTACCTTTCGGTGAGTTTGGGCAGGTGCACACACACCTGTGATATCATCGAACAAAGTAGAAACCAGGTGTGTCGCCTCCCTGAGATTCCGGGCTTCTCCTTGCCTGTGTGTGTATGTGTGTGATGTGTGTGTGATGTGTGATGTGTGATGTGTGATGTGTGCGCGCGTGTGATGGGACCACTCCTCACGGAGCTCCCCCTCGAGTCCTCAAGTGTGCTCACTGTGGGCGTCCTTCCCCCGACGTCTAGCACCTGCACACCCGTAACTTCCCACCCGGTCCCACCTGCCCCCTCCTTCTGTGGCTTTGCCGATTTTCCATTCCTCCTGGAAGTGGAATTAAGCCGTGTTTGTCCTCCCCAGGACTGGCTTGTTGCACTCGGCAGGCGTCCTTCAGGCCCATTTGCGTTGTTGCGAACTTCAGGCTGTCCTTGTTAACGGCCGAGTCATGTCCCACGTACGCACACGCACGCACCACATTTCTTCACCCTTTGGCCGGTTGGGGGGCACTTGGGTGGCGTCGACTCTTGGCTGGCGTGAGTAGCGCTGCCGGGAACGTGGGACGTGGCCGCCTCTGTCCCTCGGGATGAGGACCCGGGGCTGGATGGCTGGTAGTCTGACGGCACAGAACTTGCTCTCAGAGGGTCTGGGATCCCATTTCTCTCAGCTGCCCACGCCGAGGAACCATGGGAGGGGCACCTGCTCCTTTATAAAGCTTTTTAAAAGTTTTAAATTTATTTATTTATTTATTTATTTATTTATACATTTTTTTTTACATTTATTTATTTTTGAAAGACAGAGAAACAAAGCACACGTGGGGAGGGGCAGAGAGAGAAGGAGACAGAATCCCAAGCAGGCTCCAGGCTCCGAGCTCTCAGCACACAGCCCGACGCGGGGCTCGAGCTCACGAACCGTGAGATCGTGACCTGAGCCGAAGTCGGACGCTTAACCGACTGAGCCACCCAGGTGCCCCTAAATTTATTTTTGAGAGACAGAGGGATAGAGCACAAGTGGGGGAGGTGCAGAGAGAGAGGGAGACACAGAATCCGAAGCAGGTTCCAGGCTCTGATCTCTCAGCACACAGCCCGACACGGGGCTCGAACTCACGAACTGTGACATCGTGACCTGATCTGAAGTTGGACTCTCCACCGACTGAGCCCCCAGGTGCCCCTGCCCCTGCGTCTTCATAAGGACGCTGTGTGTGATGCTCAGCAGGCCTTCATGCAATGCCCAGTGCTGGATGAAGGGGGCCCGACTCATGGGGTTCTTGTTAAAATTGTGTAAAATGAAGCCTGGGGCAGTCTTTGGGGATGACCCTGTGTGGTAGAAAGGCTTTCCAGGAGGCGAGCAGGGTGGACGCGTTGGGGGTGCTGTCCCCCGGGGTCACTCTGTGCTGGTTCACGCTGGCCCCGAAGGCTGACCGGCACTGGTTGCCTCACTCCGGGGAAGGCCAGCCCCGGGGGCCCCTGCGGCAGACCCCACACGTGGGAGCAGGGCCCCCTGCCTCTTCCCACCGTCAGCCTCACAGATGGCGGAGGGCCGGCTGTGGGACGCGGCCCCACTTCGTCGAGACGCAGCTCAATCCCTGGGAGTTTGAGCCAATGTCGTCAGGGGGCAAAACATGACCACGTTTACTCACCAAAGCAAACAACGGCAGCCGGCTTTCAGGGATGTTTCACAAAGCATAACAGTTTTGTTTCTTTCCTGGGAAGTTCCTGTAATTCTTAGACATTCAAGAACCGTGTGGCTCACTTCTTGTTATTTTGTTAGCTGTGCCCTGGATACAGTTTGCGCGTGCCCCGTAAACCCCATTGTGCGCGTCCGTGTATTGCTGCGTGAGCGAGAACTCTTGCTCACCCAAAGGCTTCTCGGGAGCGTATTCAGACACAGGCATCTGCAGTCGGGGGGCTTGTGAAGTGCCCGAGGCCTCTGTTCTGCCATTTGGCTCATTTCCGGGGGGGGGGTCAACTGATTTCCAGTTATGGAAAGAAGATTTATGTCTGATTGGGTTTCCTTGTTTCATAGAAAATCTAGGAGAAAAAAAAGATGTGACTTTTTTTATTAATTTTTTTAAGGTTTATTTAATTTTGAGAGAGACCCAGCACAAGCGGGGGAGGGACAGAGAGAGGGAGACACAGAATCCGAAGGAGGCTCCAGGCTCTGTGCTGTCAGCACCGAGCCCGACGCAGGGCTTGAACCCACAAACCACAAGATGGTGACCTCAGCCGAAGTCGGACGCTCGACCGACTGAGCCCCCCAGGCTCCCCTAATATTTATTATTTGTTTTGGAGTTTCTGATACTGAGGCCTTTTGCCGTGTTAATTTCTTCCAGGTTCATTTATTCTATGGGGAAAGTTAACAAAATTCAGAACATTTTGCCTCTAGATGAGCACCCTAATGTTTAAAAAAGGTTTCACTTGCTTAGCTGTTTGCGCTTTGCGGGCTACTCCAGCGTCCAGTGGATGAAGAAGGCACACGGGAGGAGCACGAGACGGGACACAGCTCAGGCCCGCCCGCGTGGAATTTGGCAGCTAGCAACAACCACAGAGTCACCCATTTCGAGACGGAAAGAGCAGACGAGCTGGGCAGGTGACGGAGTACCTGGGGACCTCTGTTTTCCCACGCAGGGTGAGAGGCGAGCGATTCCGGGCTGGCACTTCCTCTCTTGGGACGCAGTGACTCTGCTCAGTAGTGGCTAACGGCATCGCCACGGCAGCCGTGTGGCCAGGGTTCGAATGTTGGAGCCACCCCACAGGAGCCTGGGGATTTGGGCCCCTTGCTCATCCTGTTTCCCTGTCTGTGCAAAGGTCCTGTGGTGTCCACCAGGCACCTTCCCACGGCGGGCACCCTGAGTATCAGACACCACGGCCCAGGGCCCTCACACCTGCCCGGGGCAAGGTCCTCACCCCCGTGGAACTCCCGTCCCTCAACAGCTAAGGGGGCAGGGTGAGCTTTCACCCTCAGAAGACCAATCCTGGGATCTGGAGCTTGGAATCTGCTCGAAGGTTTCCTTCATTTTGCAGAAAACCCTAAATTCTGCTACAATGTAATTTCCATATCAACAGATAACTGTTAAGTACCTAACTTAACCGCTCATCACCTCAGTCTAGTGGATAATTGTGACTCACTTGGAACCCTCCCTCAGTCCTAGGGTGTCAAGAAGACAGGCCTGAAAAATGCTGCTCTCCTGTGGGAATGTTCTAGAGAAGGTGCATCAGAATGCATTTAATATCGTCCAGGAACCTTCTTTTCTGAATTTTTATGTTTAAAACAAGCCAACTTCATTTTTAGCCTGAGGATTTTTTTTTTAATGTGTCTAGGAAATGAAAGTTCAGGGACACTTTTCTTGTTTGTTTACCCTGGAATGAGTGTATTGATTTGCGAGAAACTGTAAACCTGTCGATCTTTCTCATTTGTGTTCTGAGGCTCTTAGATACAAACTGCTTTGGCCAAAAATAAAGAACTAAACTCCCAAAGTTTCGATTTTATTTAGGATTCCAGAGATAAAAAATGATAGGAGGAATGGAATTTTGCAAAATGTGGGTTTTCTTTCCTCATTTTTATTCCAAATTAGAGGGAACACGTTGAGGAATAAGTCTGTCTCTTGGAGGGCAGGCTGCATGACAAATATGGAGTGAAATCTGTTCATCTTCATGAAACTCTCTTTTAGGAGCTCCGGTCTTTCCTGTAGAACTCACTTAAAAGTATGTCTTGTGTTCGATTCTTATCGCTTCATTATTTGTCTTGTTAAAAATGGTTTAAAAATCCTTTCCCCTTTATTTTGCGATAGTTTTTTAAATGTTCCTATTATTTACAAACATATCTAGCTTACAAGTAAGTGGAAAGCAATCTTTGTGGTATTGAATTACCCCCTTTATTTGTGGCTCTCTCTTTTTTTGAAGATTTTTATTTATTTTATTTTTTAAAGTTTATTTATTTTGAGTGAGAGAGGGAGAGCAGAGGAGGGGCAGAGAGAGAGGGAGAGAGAGAATCCGCGTTGTCAGCACGGAGCCCGATGCGCAGCTCGAACTCATGAACCGTGACCCTATGACCTGAGCCAAAATCAAGAGTCAGATGTTTAACTAACTGAGCCATCCAGGCGCCCCCTGGAAATTTTTATTTTTAAGTCCTCTCTACGCCCAGTGTGGGGCTTGAACTCATAACCCCAAGATAAGAACTTCACTCTCTTCCCACCGAGCCAGCCAGGCGCCCCTGTCTGTGATCTTATGTTTGTTTGTTTTAATGTCCCCACTTGGGCAGGGTGCTTCAAACACTCGCCAGTGAGTAAACTCCCCAGTCAACGTCTCCATTCCTGTAATGTCATTAGATGTGCTGTTGAACGTCTCAGAGGTTCAAACGATTCTAACATTTAACTGATTTTCAGACACTCAACGGATTCTTACCCGTTTTTATTTTTCAGGGAAGCCTGGCATTTTGGTTCCGTGTCACCGCCGTGGTCTGTGTTTGTGGCTCCCCGACCAGCCTCTGGAACATTCTTGCCAACCATTGGCAACAGCTTCCAGATGAATCCCCATGGGCGGGCTCCTTGATCTGCCAACGTGTGTTCCTTGGGTTCATCTGGTGACGTGTCGTCAGGCCCTACTCGGGTCCCAGGGTCTCCTCCTGGCTGGGGGTAACTTCTGTCAGGTGAAAATCAGGTCTCAACCCTGCAACCATACTGGAGTGGAAGAAGGGCCTTCCGGTCAGAGGAGCCAGGGGGGCAGGAGGGGGACCGTGACCAGTGACCAGACGGTGGCCTCCCTGAGGTCAGCCAGTTCTTGCAGGAGCAGGGAGGGGGATTGTCCCTCACTGGCGTGCTCACGGTGGGGGTCTGGGGCAGGTCTGGTCGGCAAACACTCCGTCCAGATTGGTCAGTGGGACATGGAGCTTGGCTGAGTTCACCAGATGGAGGGTGGGAGTTTGGGGGCCGGTGGCCTCGTCCCCGGTGATCAGAGGCATCCAGAAGTCTGAGCCGAGTCCTATGCGGGGTGGGGGTGGGGGTGGGGGGCGCGTGGTCCTGATGCTCCCAGGGAGAGCTCCGCAGGGTCCCTTTCTTGCGATGTTAACTGCTGGTCTGGCATCGTGTCCACTTACCTAGACCGTTTTATTTTTGTCCTCTCCCCTGTCCCTCTGCGCTGTGAGGAAAAGACAGCGGCCCTCGGGTTCTGGAGATGCCGATTTGAGATGCTACTTTCTTGTCCCCCACGTCCCGGTCCGGGATGCCGTCCACTGCTGAAGCCGTGATAACAGGGCGTGTGCTGGCTTAAGTCCAGTCCGCCTCGTCTGCCCACTGTGGCCTCCCTGTGGCCGGCGGCCGTTCCCGATCCTGCCACCCCCCAAAGTCACATCAGGAGCCCTCTCTTCCCTCCCACCAGCCCCTGCTCTTAAATTCACACCTGAAACGTTCTCTGCACACAGGGTCCGTGAGATCCTACCACCCTTACCGTTGGGTTTTTTCTTGACATTATTAATCCTGTATCACTTCTCTTGCTGTGACGCACTGTTCAAACTAACGTAGATGTGAGTGATTATCTCATGAAAGCCGCTCAGCTTTTTTTTTTTTTAACCCCATCTCCTGGCCTTTGGAGTAATGATAAGATTACTGTTGTGTCTGAAATATTACCTGATGCTTTGACAGATCAAATCGTAGAGGTTTTTGTTTTAATGCTTTATTTACTTATTAAAAAAAATTTTTTTTAAAAATGTTTATTTATTTTTGAGACAGAGAGAGACAGAGCATGAATGCGGGAGGGGCAGAGAAAGAGGGAGACACAGGATCGGACGTGGGCTCCAGGCTCTGAGCTGTCAGCACAGAGCCCGACGCGGGGCCCAAACCCACGGACCACGAGCTCATGACCTGAGCCGAAGTTGGACGCCCAACCGACTGAGCCCCCCAGGTGCCCCAAATCATACAGCCTTAAATTAAATAGTTCCTACCCCACAGCAGTGTCTCCTCCCAGTTCTGCTTCAGATGAACATGATCTGCATCTCATGCGTTAGAACTCAGGGACACCTTCATACCATGTTCGTGGTGATCCTCGGATGACAGAGAAAACCACGATGCGGGAAGACCAGGTGAGTTGCCCCGAGTGACAGAGCCGTGAGGTGACAGCCGGGGTCAGACACTCAGACCTTAGACCCTAGCTCCTCAGATCTGTTCTCGCTTTCACACTGCAATTACGAAGGATGGCACACCTCCCGAAGCATGGAGGTGGGGGGGGCAGTAAAATACCCCCTTGATCTGCTCGGGGAGGGGTGGCTGGAGGGAACATTCTTCCCCTGGGTGTCCCCACCCTACTCGACAGCAGCGTCTTCAATTGCTTTATTTTCTTTTTAATTAATTAGTTAATTTTCAATTTGAGACAGAGAGAGGCAGAGAGACAGAGAGAGAGAGAGAATTCTAAGCCGCCTCCTTGACCAACTCAGAGCCTGACGCGGGGCTCCATCTCACGACACTGGCATCATGACCTGAGCCAAAACCAAGAGTCAGACTCTCAACGGACTGAGCCCCCAGGCGCCCTTTAAATTGCCTTATTTTTGTAACAACGAGCAGGGGTGCGTCATTGTCCTTGCAGTACAGGAGACACTCGCTACCCAGCTGGCTTCGGCCCTACAACGTGGGCTCCAGAGGGTGCAACTGTGTCGTCTGTGGCCGTTGGCACGCAGCCCAGGCTCGCTCTGGGCGCACACTAGGTGCCGGGAAAAGACTTGCTGAGAAAACGGACTGAGCGGGTTCTGTTGCCCAAATGTGCCGCCAGTTCCTTCGCTGGGTTAGAGGGAAGTCTCTTATTTGTGTACCCCGTGGTAAGACGTCGGAATGCAAAACTGTTCTGGAGCCTTCTGGCCCGGAGAAGATGTGGGTCCGCTTCTGCTCACCTCCCTGAGGCACAACTGTAAACCCTGGAAACAAGGGAACAGACAACCAAACCTTACAGGCGGCTTGGGCACCGCGGTTGGGTGGGACAGGGGCGGGGCGTTGCGTGTCTCTGGGCCCAACAGAAGCGGGCCGTCCTGCGTGACCCCCCTCCCAGCAGCAGAGGGCAGCCCAGAGAAGCCCACTCCCCTCTCGGCCTGGGTGGGGGATCCCTTGGGAAACATCCCGAGCCCCACTGACCACAGGGAGAGGGCGCCCGGTTCAGAGATGGGGCTTGGCCGTGGATGGAGGGAGTGAATCCCCACAATCCTGAGACGGAAGCGGTGGGGTGGGCAGAAGGGACCCAGCCAGTGAGGTGTCCTGGCCGGGATGCTGTCTTTGCATAGGCAGAGGGCTGCATCATAGAAGGAAGCCCCCGTGGCCCTGAGACTGCCCTCTCCACAGGGGACACATGCTCAGGAGGGCCACCCAGGGCAGGTGGCCTGCTCCAAAGGCCTTGCACCCTCCCCCTGAGACATGAGGCAGAGGGGAGCAGCTTTTAGGGCTTTCTGACACAAGGTCCAGCCGGGGAACCCCGTCCCCGACATTAGAGGCTCCCAGCGACCCTGCCTGGAAAGCCCCCTACCCCTGTGGCAGCCGCATCGGGACCGTGGGAGCCTCAGGGGCACCAGATGACGGCACCAACACTGCAAGGCTCGGTCGCACTGGTGGAGGTGCGGGTGGCTACCAGCTGAAGCGGAAGATTCCGACAGGATCCGGAGCACCCTGATGTCACGAGGGTGCGGGATCCGACGGAAAACCCCCTGCCGTACCTACCGCCAGAGTTACAGCCCAGCGAGAACAGGCGGCGGACGGACGCCAAAACCAAGGCAACCAGAGGCGGTATCCCCTGACCAGGGCTGTCCCGTGGCAGTCGCGAAAATGTTTCAGCGATCAGTTAAGCATGTCTCCACAAGGTACAAAAATCGGAGGGTCTCAGCAAAGAGACAGAAATTGTGAAACATAACCAAATGGAAATTATGGAAATAAAAATGTCGCTATTAGAAATGTGAATAAGAAATTTGAAAGACGGGCTCCCTAGGGCTAAAAGCAGGGGACTGAGGGCAGGACGGATGAATGCCGAAAGGCCACACGGGGATGAGTCCATTCGTGTGCCGATATCGAAATGACACGTTTTTACAAGTGGACAACAGGTTAGGGGTCGCCATGGTGAGGGTTTGGGGATGTGCGGGGATGGTGTGGTTGCAAAAGAGACTCTGTTCTTGTGATGAAACCTTCTCCTGAAGGTCTGTGGGGGACCGAACACACACACACACACACACACACACACACACACACACGTAAGAGGGGAGTTCCGAACGTGGATCCACAGTTCCGACTGTGGATCATCTCACAGTCGATGTTGTGCTGGTGTTTTGCAAAATATTAGCTGGTTGCAGAAAGCAGGTAAAAGCTAGCAAGGATCTCTCTGTACTGTTGCCTACAAACGCGTGTAACCTACAGTTGTCTGAATGGGACTTTCAGTTAAAGAAAGTCCCGTGGGGCTCAGTCAGTTAAGTGTCTGTCTGACTCTTGATTTTGGTTTGGGTCATGGTCTCTCGGCTTGTGGGTTCGAGCCCCGTGTTGGGCTCTGTGCTGACAGTGCGAAGCCTGCTTAGGATTTTCTCTTTCTCTCTCTCTCTGTGCCTCCCTCCTCAATAAATAAATAAACTTTAAAAAAAACTAAGAAAAAGGCTTATTTATTTATTTACTTCTAATATATATATTTTTAAAGTAGGCTTCATTCCCGGCACTCCCTGAGATCAAGACCTGGGCTGAGATCAAAAGTCAGATGTTCAACAGACCGAGCCACCCGGGTGCCCCTAAAAATTTATTTTTCACAGTTTATGTTAGGAACACTTGGAGCATGTTGTCTTTTACAGGCTTTATAGGGGGCGCCTGGCTGGCTCAGTTGAAAAAATATAGGACTCTGGATCTAGGGGTTGTGAGTTTGAGCCCCACGTTGAAGGTACAGATGACTCAAAATAATTCTGAAAAATTTAATATTTTATACCTGAAATCACTCTGCAGGACCCAGCAGTGGGTTTTCTTGTTTATTTTTGCCAAATATAAAGCACACCCTTTAAAGCATGGGTATTCTGTAAGGAGTGGTTAAGAGCGAGGGCTTGGAAGGCTGGCTTCTTGGGTTCCATTTTTGTCCGTGTGGCTCCATGAACGTTGGGCTCCTTACATAACCTACTTCCATTTCCTGACCTGTAACAGGTGACCAGAGCAGTCCCTGTCTGTCCAACTCTATGAGGCTGAGCCCCCCTAATATGTATAGAAATACTTGGATGGTAGCTGCCTCTGGGGGGCACCATGTACATGCCAGGGACGAAGGCCATCCGTGTGGTTTTGAGTCCACCACAGGATTTGCATCTGCTGGTGCTTGGTTTGGGATGTGTGAAGAAGCTATGTTATCTGTGTATTCCTGTCCTGTGTCATTCGCCCCTGTGGACTATGATGTAAGAGGTGAAGGAGGGTGCTGGGCCCTTTCCCCGGGTTGGGGTGCAGTCTGAAGGCACGAGACACCCTGAACTCCCCTCCCTTGTGAAGTCTCTGCCGGCCCCCAACCCCAGGGAACCCAGCCCTTGTGAGCACAGCTCTGTCCTGTACACTGCTCGCTCCACTGCCTACCATGAAGTTTGTCCCAGCCCACACCCACACCTCTGAACTAACCTCATGTAAACTTCAGGACCTTCTTCTTGGGGTCCCGGTTGGGTAGGTTCCTCATTTTCGCACTATCTTTTTTATTTTTTATGTTTATTTATTTTTGAGCCAAAGAGAAAAAGAGAGACAGAGTGTGTGTGGGGGAGGGGCAGGGAGAGAGGGAGACACAGAATCCGAAGCAGGCTCCAGGCTCTGAGCTGTCAGCACAGAGCCTGACCTGGGGCTCGAACTCATAAACCATGAGATCATGACCTGAGCTTAGTCAGGTGCTGAACCGACTGAGCCACCCAGGCGCCCCTTTTAATTTTTTTTTTTAACATTTATTCATTTTTCAAAGTGAGAGAGACAGAGTGTGAGCAGGGGAGGGGCAGAGAAAGAGGGAGACACAGAATCTGAAGCGGGCTCCAGGCTCTGAGCTGTCAGCACAGAGCCTGATGAGGGGCTCGAACCCACAAACCACGAGATCATGACCTGAGCTGAAGTCAGATACTTAACCGACTGAGCCACCCAGGCGCCCCTCAGAACATCTTTGCACGACTTAAGGTGATACTATTTTTGTCGGTGACTGAGAGCCCAGGAGGAGTCCTTCTGGAGCTATGGGGGTGGCTTCTGGGCCCTGAGAAATCTGGGGGCTGGGACCACCACATTCGGAGCAAGATGGCAGATGAAGTCGGTGGCCCCAAGGGGGTCCAGCCAGCCAGGAAGGAGCAGTGGCTTGTCCGATTTGAGGGGACACATGTCTGGGAAGAGAAATGGGAAGGAAAAGGGGATGGTCAAGCTATCTGATTCTGTGCACCAGCCACCTGTCCTACCCTTCATCTCCTGTGTCTTTTCAGAACCCAGCTCTGTGAGCTCAGCTGATGTCCTTCCACATAAGAGGCGGCTGTGGGCCGCACACCCAGAGGTTTTGACCAGGTGCTGGTGGCCAGGCCAGGGGGCACACACAGTTTGTACTGCACCCACCATTACGTTAATAAAACTCCCTTTTCCTACGTTGTGGCCAGGGTGGGCAGCCGAGAGAACACGTGATGTTCACGAGCCCAGTGGCACAATGGAGGTTGAGAGTCAGGACGTGAGGCCGAGAGGGGCAGGGGGAGGGTGGGGATGGGGGCCAGGAAGCACAGGGCAGGTCGGGTAGATTTCCATGACCTCAGAGTTGCTGTGTCTCCTGGTCCCAGTGCTTCTGCAAGGCGACACCTGAGGGGCCCTTCAGCCTCTGAGAGCACCTGTGTTTCTGGCCACGAGGACAGCCCCATCTGTCTTCCTGCGGCCACATCAGTATGGCCTTCTCATGGGGTCCTGAGGGTACCTCGGCGTGGTTGCATCTGTGGCCGGACAACTGGTGAGCTGAGGGTACTTGGAAACCCTGACTGGTTCTGCAAAATGCTTCCAAGGGAAGGTAGCCCCTCCCCATATTTTCTGTAAAGGGCCTGGGAGTGTTTCTCTAGGACGGGTCCTGGGCACAGGTACACGCAGATGAAGAAGCTGAGGGGGTGTCTCCCGCTCGGCCCTTGGACCCAGGGTCCGGGCACCTTGCTCCTGAGGACCCGTCCTTCTAGGGCGACTGCCTATTCTCCTGCCCACAACGTCCGACCATTTTCTCACCGGACTCTCAAGCTGAGTCCGCATTGGGTGCTTCTGGGGGATTCTGAGCTGCTTGCCCTGAAAGGCGCCCGTGTTTCTGGATTCTAGAAGGCCACCCTGCCTCCCTGAGCCCCCGTTCCTCTCTTATTTCATGGGGGGACAGCTACTTCCTTCCCAGAGTTGTTGTAAGAATTAAATAATAAGCATCAGATTTATTGACATTTAAGCTCAGCGCAGCAAACATGCATGCGTCCTTCTGGGCAAGCTGCTGGGTGCACGGGGGACCGTGCTGCTGGCTTCCCCAGACCCGAGACCCTGCGCCATCCAGCCTACGACCAGGGCCCGTTGTTGGTCGGTTGGGGTGTTCCTTGTCCCCGCAATTTTGCTTCCATATCTGGACCTACTGTCATACCTGCCTGAATATGTGTTATAACGTGGATTTGCTGCGTTTCCTGATTCCAAAGGGACTTGAGGGCCCGTCTCAGCAGCACGCCCACTCTGGCCTGTGTGTCCAGCCCTTCCTTCTGACCAGCTTCCCATCTGTGGTCCGCATGTGCAGGAGCTTGTCAGGCCCTGCCGTCTGTAGACACACGGCAACACTGTGTGACCTGGTGAGGGGCTCGCCTGCCCTGGGAGTGGGGGGGCTGGAGGAGCCTCTTTTCCCAGCAAGCATGCTGGGCTGGCCGACACTCCCCTGCTGCGCTCCCTGCCCACCCCTCCATCCCCGCCAAGTCAGCGGTAGTTGTCCGGATCAGACTATGTTCTTGCGACAAGTTTCCCCGTGGAGTTTTCTTTCTGGTGATGTGTGTCTCAACTCTCTTTTCTGTTTGGAGCGCAGTTCTGTGACCAAATTGCTATCGAAGATGGGTCGAGGTCGGGACTGTTGGTCCCCTCCTTCCTCCCTCAGAAATTTAAACCGGATCCTAATCCCAGATTGTGGTAAATGCACGTTTCATGGTGCCCGAGACCATGTTCCCCGGCCTTCCTTGGTCTGAGCCTCTGCCTCTCTGATCCTTGGACTCGTCCCCACCCTCGTCCCCATATTGATGACTGCATCTGGTTTCCCCGATATCTGGGGTTTGCCAGCCAAAGCCGCGTCTTTCCGAGGCGGGCAGTCGGGGTAAGACTCACACACTGAGTGCTTAGTGGGGTCTGGACGCTTCTTCTGTGTCACCTTGTTTATTCCTCCAGGATGCTGTGGAGGGGAGGGACATCCCGGGATGCCGTGCAGAGGGGGGACCCCAATCCAAGCAGGACCGTGAGAGCGTAGCTCAGGGAGCCAGCGCACCTGCTGGGGTTGTACGGCCGATCTGCTCAGGGCCCACCAGCGTTTGGCATGCAGTTGAGGGTCGGGTCCCTGCATCTGGTGCAGCTGGACAGAAGCCCTGGGAACCGTGGCCTCATTGCCTCCACCCGGATGACAGGGGTGCCTTACTTGAAGTGGGATTGGGGTTTCTTTCCCATAGGAGTTGGATACAAAGACCCAGAAGCACAGTGCTTCTATGTAGCAAGCTCCCGCCTTCCTCAGGCCGATGGTGAACTTCCAGAGCTGGGAGGCGCACGTCCTGGCGGGGACCACGGCCTGGGGAAGTGCACCCTGTTTACTTTCTCATACGCTCCTCTGCGACCTGCAGTATTTGCCTCCGCCCCCAGGGGGTTTCCAGGAAGCCGAAATCAGGGGGTGTGGGGGTCCTGGTCAAGGGAGCACCGGCCCCCATGTCAAAGGGCTGAGGCTTTGGGACATGGCCTTGTCAGTAATTATGCGTGGGCACCGTGCCTGGCTGCAGGCGTGTGGCCTCTGTTTTCTCAGGGAAACCGGGGTTTGATGATAAGGCAGACTTTATCCTCTCCTGTGTCTTGCTCTAAATATTTATTTTCTATGGCGATACTGTATTCCCGAGGCTTTCTTGCTGCGATTGCTTATAAAAATAGCTGACAAGGTGCTTGACACAGAACTATCCCAAATATGTCAATTAATCAAATATGCATAATGAATTCATGCTCAAAATCGTCTGCCCTTTTGGCATGTTTTGACTTTTCCCTCCTGGTCGCAGGAAGCCCCAAACTCAGATTCCTTTCCTCAGTAACATGTTTATTGTTGTTCTTATGTTTTTAACTTTAGATTTGTTCAGACCCCCAAAAAAATTACTTGAAAAGATTTGAGGGCAAACTAAACCATATGTACGCGTGTCTGTATGTGTCCGTATGTTTGTAAGTGTGTATGTGCGTGCACACGTGTGCGTACATGTGTGTACGTTTGCATATCTTTGTACGTGTGCACGTTTGTACGTGCACATATATTTTTATGTGTGCATATGTTTTTACATGTGCATAATTTTTGTACGTGTGCATGCACGTGCATGTGCATACATGTTTGTAGTGTGCACATATGTGTATGTGCACGTATGTGTACGCATGTACACATGTGTGCACACATGTGCATATATGTGCGCATGTGTGCATGCACGCATGTGTGTGCGTGTGCATATATGTGTGCACGCGCGTGCGTGTGTACATGCGTATGCATGTGTGTATGTGTGCTCACACGTGCACACATGTGTGTACGTGTGCACACACATGTCAGTGCCTTGCACGTCTGCGTGTGCCTGTGTTTACACACGCACAGGCTTGTGTTGCATGTGCAAGCACGTGTGTTCGTGTGTCTCTCTGTGTAGATGTCTGCAGGTATGGGTGTATGTTTGCACCTGTGCGGGCGTGCGTGTTTGTGTCTATGTGTGCATATACATGTACATATTAAACCAGAAGCTTGTGCGCCCGTTTTGTGTTTCTGTCTGGTTTCTTACGTTATCACTTTTTCTCTCCCGTCATCCCGGGTCTGCTTCTCTGGTGCATTCCTGGCAGATGCCCCATGGTTGGCGCCCACTGGGTAGATGGCTGTCTTACCTGGAGGCACTGGAGAACTTTCTAACTCCACAACACTCCCAGTTTTTCCGCCACTACTCATAGGACCATGCACCTCCCAGACCCTCCCCCTTCTCTGTGCACAGAGAAAGGGGTGCGAGCCTCTCTCTGCCCTGCATGTGTCTGCTCATTCTGTGCACAAGGATCCACGGGCACATTGGCGAACAAGCACAACCCACGTCCAGGACCCTGGCGGCGTAGGAGCAGGGCGCTGTGGCTCCAGGTACGCCGAGCACCCCGGGATTGGGGGACACGCACACCAGGGTCTTAAGGAAACGTTCCCTGTTCCGGGAAAGAAAGGGACTCTGTGGCCACTTGCAGACTGTTTCCATGGCTGTTGCCCCATCCACGACCCCTCGAGTTCCTGGCCGTGCTCCCGGAGCTACTCGCTGCTTCCCGGGCCCCCACGCCTGTCCCCAGGGCGCTTCGGGAACTCTGGCGGCAAAGGCATCACCCATTTGATAACATCCGTTAACATGGGACTTGCCACGACCTTCCTGCTTTCCAGGGAACTCGCTAGTGAGGGCTGCAGCTATGTTTAGGCGATGGGGACACAGTTCTCAGGCGCGGCAGAAACGCGAGCCCCGCTCCAGGAAGGAGCAGCTGTAAGCATTTCATTTATCACGCCTGGCCCTTCTCTGGCCACGTTTCTTTTCTTTTTTTCAAGTTTATTGATTTAGTTTGAGAGAGACAGAGATAGCACGAGTCGGGGAGGGGCAGAGAGAGGGAGAGACTCAATCCCAAGCAGGTTCCGTGCTCAGCGGGCAGCCTGATGTGGGGCTCGAACCCATGACACTGCGAGGTCATGACCTGAGCTGAAATCCAGAGTCAGGTGCTCAACTGACTGAGCCCCGCCAGCAGCCCTCTGGCCACATTTCTTATTTCTCTTAGTGAATATCTGCTTTTCCTGGAGTGTAGGAGGAGGGCGCTTCCCCAGCAGGGACCTGACCATGCACCTCGTCCTCCCGAACGGCCTTGGGGCCCCATCTGCTTCTGGGAGCTGCTGTCCCCCTGACTAAGCCTCTGGAGCTCCACCGCTGACCGGGGTCCCCTGAGACCTCCGTCTTCTTTGGGAGCCTCCTGCTCCCGGCCTCTCGGGCAAACAGGGGCAGCCGCATTTGGGGGGCTGGGGCTGGAAGTGACTCCCACCCCATGGCCGTGGGCCCCACGCGGAGAGCACCCTGGGCAGGTCAGGGGAGCGGGAGGCCTTGGATCTGCGGGCCTTAGAGGCACCTCTAGCTGTGGCCGAGGGTGGACTTCACACGGGGGGAGAGGTCGTGTCCACACAGACTGGAGACCCCTCGGGCATCTCCATCACCCTCCGTTCTACCACCGAACGTTCCCAGCCTAGGATGTGGTGGGGCTCGAACCCCACTGAGTCTGAACTGCATCCCTGACCCTCCCTGTCCGCCTGCCTGCCACTCGCCGCTGTCAGCTGGCGAGTCCTGTGGCCACTGTACTCTCGCAGCCACCTGATGTCCCCCCCATGGTGGTCCACCTCCCTGCTCTCCCTGCTCATGGAACTTGAACAGGAAGCGCCCGCAAGGCTTGCAGAGGGACATCCCTGCCCTTCTGTGGCTCCTTCTGAGTCCACATGACCCACACGGCAGAGCCCGACACCCCCACCCAGGTGTGCTGATCCTTCGGAACCCCATCTTCAGCGGCCGCCATCCAACCTGCTCCCGTGCCTGTGCTGGCTGGGTGCTACTGTCCGAGAACGTGTCTGCAGGTGCCCGCTTTCCCGTCACATCCGCCAGCCTTTGGAAACCCAGAGAGTCTCAACTCTTTGGAGGCACGGTCTCGGCCCTTCTGCACCTGCAGGGACTGGGACCGTCTTCCTGGTGGGGTGCAGCCACGCACCTCCTTGGTGGCTGTGACCTCCTTGCGTGAAGGACGAATGGCCATCACAGGCCGTGCTGTCTCTCCTAGGACCAGAACGTGGGCTGCCCCTGGCCTTTTCTGGTGGCTTAGCTATGCTCCGATGGGCTTCCAACCTACTGGATGAACATTGTTTATAGTTTAAATATGAAAGCAAATTGGTGTGTAGATGGCGAGCCTTGCATTTGGGAGAGCCCAGGGAAACAAAGTGTCGATGTGCGGGTGGGGATATTGATCAAACGCCATCAGAAACAATGAAATAAACAATGTGATGCTGTTTATGACCATTCTGAGCTCCCCTAAGTACCCACGCTCTTGCAGCCCACAGCGTGCGGTGCAGAAAGGTGTCCTAACAGAGAGAAGCGATTAGTGACTCTTTGTGCAGCGACGTTATTCTTGCAGTTTTTAAACAAACTCGGACTGGAGAGCAACCTCAAATTCCAATCGTAGGAAGAATGTCATTGCCAACCTCTGAAATGCCCTTTTTTTGTAGCGTATTGCAGGAATTAACATGATAACCGGGCGTCTGGGGGGCTCAGTAGGCTGAGCGTCTGACTCTTGATCCCGGCTCAGGTCATGGTCCCAGGGTTGTGCGATCGAGCCCCGTGTCGGGCTCTGTGCTGATCACGGAGCCTGCTTGGGATTCTCTCTCCCCCTCTGCCCTTCTTCCCAATCACGTTCTCTCTCTCTAAAATAAATAAAATAAAACAAAACAAAAAAATGATAATCATGAGCAACATTATAAGAGCCAAAATGCTGCTTTTGCTGGGATATGAGGCTTATCAAAGCAGATTCGCAGAAGTGTGTTCAGGGCACCAATACGGGCTTCCAGAGCGCCAGTCATTCCTTTCACTCACACTTGTGTGCGTGTGGCACACTCATCACACCGACTGCACGTGCAGGTGCACATCTCCAATTATATGTGCGTATTCACTCGTTTAAATGTGCACACACACATCCCTGTGTATCAAGTCTGTTTGTGTCTTTTCTGTTGTCTGTCTACCTACCTGCCTATATGGCTGGATTTTAAAGATTCACCAAAATTTAAAAAGTGGCTATGTTTAGAAAAAGGTATATGTAGGGGTGCCTGGGTGGCTCAGTCAGTTAAGCGTCCAGTTTTGGCTCAGGTCATGATCTCGTGGTTCTTGAGTTCAAACCCTCCGTCGGGCTCTGTGCTGACAGCTCGGAGCCTGGAGCCTGCTTCCGATTCTGTGTCTCCCTCTCTCTCTCCCCCTCCCCTGCTCATGCTGTGTCTCTCTCTGTCTCTCAAAAATAAGTAAACATGCATTATTTTTTTTTGATCAAAACGATGTATTTTTCTTTTTTCAAGAGTGCTTTACCCATCACTTCACATTTACAGCCTTCAAGTTTTTTGCTAACAGTCGGACAGCGATTTAAATAAAAACAGCCATAGTCAAGACAATGGGCACTTCCCCCTCCGGCAGTGCACAATGAGAATGCGTTTGACACACAGCCCAGAACATTCCGAGTGAACTAACAGCAGGAAACACACTCGGGCTGAGATCATTTTAATGTCCTAGATGACAACTTGTTCTAAGTTTCAAAAGCCTGCCCGGTGAGTAGGATTCGGCCCTAAGGATAGAATATTAAAAATCGTTTTGACCTCTCTCTTCCAGGTGGGACAATCCCTCACCGACGTCTGAACGGGGCCCTCGTGTCTGCGCTGCGTGTGTAGGTCTCACAGGGACGCAGCTCCCAGCACAGGAAGCCGTCGGCCCCCTGGCCCAGCACCCTTTGGGGTGTCTTTACACAGCGTTTCTCATGATGGTTACACTCCTACAACACGGGGGTGTGGTTTTTCTTTTATGGACGAGAAAACAGAGGGAGATGTTAAGTGACTTCCCAGAGGTTTGCAGTGACAAATGAAAAGACAGGGCAGGTCAAGTGCCGACCCCACTCCTGGCACACAGGAATGTCGCCTGGCACCGTGGACAATGGAGCCTTCTTGCTGGGTCTGGCCTGGGAGGGACTTTCCAGGGCACAGGGGGAGACCCACTGTCTCCTGGGTGGAGATCCCCGAGCGTTTGCATGGATCCTCTAAGTAGGCATTGTGGGCTCCTGGTGGGGAAGAGGTTAGAACTGCAGACGCCCATCGGAGGCAGCTTCTAGCCTTCCAGAAAACTCATGCCCACAGCTGTGTGCCAGGGCCCCACGTGCTCTGGTGCCTGAACCCCTGCTCCTGCTTTACTTGCCCACTCCATCTGGGGCTCTCTGTCTTCGGCTCACCTCCACGTTTCAGCCGCTCTGTGGTCAGTGTAGGAAAGAATTGTATGAGACTCAGTCCAGTCAAAGCCGGTGTCTGTTGCTAATGTTCTTTCCGGAATGTTCCCCCTTGGGATCCACGCAGTAAGTCCTGATGAGTAGGTAGCGTATGTCCATCTTCCTCAACTCTTGACCTAGATTTGGGAGGAGAGGACCCCAGGGATTTGTGTGGCCCGTGGGAGTCTCAAATCCGCACGTCATCTTTGAGTGAATTATAAAAAGCATCCTCTCTGGCAAGCATGGAAGTGCCACCAGCTGGTGCCTCTTCCTCAGGGCAGACCCCGCCCCGCCTCAGCAGGCAAACTTAGGTTTCAACTCTTCCTGTCCTCATTGGACAGATACCAGTGTGCAACCTGTGCAACTGTACATCCTGAGCCTAGATGGTGGAGACTTAATTTATACAGGAAAGCAGGGGGAATTTAGGAGGATAGTATTTTTGAAAGGGGGGGAAGAGAAAGTAGACCTGGACATATCAGGGCACTTGGGACAAGTTTGTCCTTTGTTGCTGGACATGTTGCCGACCAAGAAACATGCCATGTGAGCCCGAGGGGTACGGACCCCTGTGGAGCGATCCTTATTAATTCATCTCTTTTCTTCAGTATTTGTTGGGTGCCTGCTTCCTGCCCGGGCCCTGTGCCAGTGTTCAGGACTCGGGGATTCGCACGGCGGTCGCTGTCCTTGTGAAGCATCTGTTTTGACTCTGGTCCATGGATCTGACGTCTAAGGGTCTAGGACATGGATGTGTGTGTGCATTTTCCGAGGGGGGATGATTTCATGAGGTTTTAAAGGGTTAAGAGGGAGACAAGGTTTTCAAGTCAGGCCAGTTAGACCTGGTTTGAGTGCAGGAGTGGAGCTGGCCCAGGGGAGCCCCGGAGCAGGAAGAGAGCACATGAAAGCAAGTAGGCACGGAGTATTTTCTGCCCGCCACACCTGGTGGTATTTTTCTTTTTCCTCTTTTTCTCAGTACACACACTGGCATTTGCAGGTGCACACAGAGGAGGCGTGTGACACCCTTTGCACGGCCTAGGTGATGCACACACGCACGCACGTTCTTGGGAAGGAGACACCCTGTAACCCAGCACACAGACGCACATGCATGACTATGCGGGAAGAAGAATGAGCGGCACAACCTTACCTGTCCCCTCATGTGTGCACACACACGCACGCACAGGGGAAGTCTCCCCAGTCACGGATTTGGGAAATTGTCGATCGTGCAGACTGGAGGATTCAGTTTAAATCTATTGATTAGTAAACACATGTCCTCCCTGGGGCGTATCTCCAGTCCTTTCTCCCGCTAAACTGAATTACTGGATCTTGAGAGAAAGACAGGATATGCTCTTTTCCAAGTTTTTAACCACAGGACAAATTCTCTTTTTTCAACTTGAGAACATCTCATAAGACTAGTATTTCTCCAGAGATTTCGGGGGCAGTGGGGTACACGTGATGAGACCAACCAGCTTTCTGGATTCAAAGGAATGATGTCATGGTCGTGCTGCAGCATGGGCAGGCTCCCTTCACACTGTCCTCATCACGCCTGAGGGGCCTGCGAGCACATTTCTAAAGTGCAGTAACCACAGTAGTATGATGAGGTGACAAGGCAGGGGTGTGCACGGAGGAGCCAGTGTGTTGTGTGTGGCTGGTGAAGATGATGATCATGGTGATGATGACACTCATGAGGGTTATGATGAGGATGATGGTGGTGATGGTGATGATGGTGGTGATGGTGATGATGATGATGATGGTGGTGGTGATGATGGTGGTGATGGTGGTGATGGTGGTGATGGTGGTGGTGATGATGGTGGTGATGGTGATGATGATGTGGTGGTGATGGTGGTGATGGTGATGATGATGGTGATGGTGGTGGTGGTGATGATGGTGGTGATGATGATGGTGATGATGGTGGTGATGGTAGTGATGGTGGTGGTGATGATAGTGATGATGGTGGTGATGATGATGGTGGTGGTGGTGATGATGGTGGTGGTGGTGATGATGGTGGTGATGGTGGTGATGGTGATGATGCTAATGGTGGTGGTGGTGGTGATGGTGATGATGATGATGGTGATGATGATGGTGGTGATGGTGATGGTGGTGGTGGTGATGATGGTGGTGGTGATGATGATGGTGGTGGTGGTGATGGTGGTGATGGTGATGATGGTGGTGATGATGATGATGGTGATAATGATGATGGTGGTGGTGGTGATGATGGTGATGGTGATGGTGATGGTGGTGGTGGTGATGGTGGGGATGGTGGTGATGGTGATGATGGTGGTGGTGATGATGATGGTGGTGATGGTGATGGTGGTGGTGGTGATGATGGTGGTGGTGGTGATGATGGTGGCGGTGATGGTGATGATGGTGGTGGTGATGGTGGGGATGGTGGTGATGATGATGATGATGGTGATGATGGTGGTGATGGTGGTGATGGTGGTGGTGGTGATGATGATGGTGATGGTGGTGGTGGTGATGGTGATGATGATGATGATGGTGATGATGGTGGTGATGGTGGTGATGGTGGTGATGGTGATGATGACGATGGTGGTGATGGTGGTGATGGTGATGGTGATGATAGTGATGATGGTGGTGATGGTAATGATGGTGGTGGTGATGATGGTGGTGATGGTGGTGATGGTGATGATGATGATGGTGGTGGTGGTGATGGTGGTGGTGGTGATGGTGGTGGTGGTGGTGGTGGTGATGGTGGTGGTGGTGGTGATGATGGTGGTGGTGGTGATGATGGTGGTGATGATGGTGGTGGTGATGATGGTGGTGGTGGTGATGATGGTGGTGATGGTGGTGATGGTGATGATGGTGATGATGGTGGTGATGATGGTGGTGATGGTGATGATGGTGGTGATGATGGTGGTGATGGTGATGGTGATGATGATGATGGTGGTGGTGGTGATGATGGTGGTGATGGTGATGATGGTGATGGTGATGGTGGTGGTGATGATGGTGGTGGTGGTGGTGATGGTGATGATGGTGATGGTGATGGTGGTGGTGATGATGGTGGTGGTGGTGATGGTGATGATGGTGATGGTGGTGATGGTGGTGGTGGTGATGATGGTGGTGATGGTGATGATGGTGGTGATGGTGATGATGGTGGTGATGGTGATGATGGTGGTGGTCATGATGGTGGTGGTCATGATGGTGGTGATGGTGGTGATGGTGATGATGCTAATGGTGGTGGTGGTGATGATGGTGGTGATGGTGATGATGGTGGTGATGATGATGGTGGTGGTGGTGATGATGGTCGTGGTGGTGATGATGGTGGTGGTGATGATGGTGATGATGGTGGTGGTGGTGATGATGGTGGTGGTGGTGATGGTGATGGTGGTGATGATGGTGGTGGTGGTGATGGTGATGGTGGTGATGATGGTGGTGGTGGTGATGACGGTGGTGGTGATGATGGTGGTGGCGGTGATGATGGTGGTGGTGGTGATGGTGGTGGTGGTGATGACGGTGATGATGGTGGTGGTGATGATGATGGTGGTGATGGTGGTGATGGTGATGATGGTGATGATGGTGATGATGGTGGTGATGATGGTGATGATGATGGTGACCATGATGATGATGACATTTATGAAGGTTATGATGAGCATGATGATGGATCGTGAGGGTGACATTGGTGAGGATGATGATAGGGATGATGACGGGGATGGTGATGATGGTGGTGGTGATGACAATGACAGTGACGATGGGAGCAATTGGTGCCACCAGGAGTGAATACCACTAAGCACCGATTCGGTGAATGTGGACTGAGTTAACACATGGACAAGTACTTATATGGAGAAGTACTGTGGATCCTGCGCTTTCTGCTCAAGTGTCTTCTAAATGTGCCGGCCCCAGTATATGTGGATGTGATGGAGCTAGAATCCAGTCCCAAGGTAAGGGCAACCATCTCACTTGTATTTAATGCATGGGGAAACTGAGGCTCAGAGGGGTTAACTTGTCAAGTTCACACGGCCGCTTGGACAGTTTGGACAACTGCGCTTGGCCTCCACAGCCTAAGTTCTTGGTCACTGGTTTACGGAGCAGCTGCTCTGTGTGAGACAGTGCTGAGTGTTTGCGAACATCAGTCCTCGCCACAGCCCTTCGAGAAGTTTGTAGAGGAGAATATGGAGGTTGATTTTGTTAAGCAACTTGCCCAGTCTCATCCAGCGGCTACAACGGAGAGCCCCACAGAGTCACAGCTGCCCTGCTCCAAAGGAGGGGTGTGTTTTCATCTGCATGTCTGAGCCAAGACCTGAGGCATTTCTTCAGATCAGGGCCCCTCAGGGACCCGTGAGACAGCAGATCAGGGCGACCGGACAGACACAGAGGTGGTCTGTAGAAGGATGTGTGTTCAGCCTCTAACGAGCACATGGGGAAGCCCAGAGGCAAGACTGGGGCCGTGTCCCAGGTGGGGTACACCAGCCCCCCAACACCATGCAGCAGCCATCAGAAGTTCTGGTTTATCTGGTTTGGACGTGGTTTGGTTTGTTTCGGGCTCCGGAGGGGGGTCGATCCGGTTTGTTTACGGGGAAGGCATTCTTGAAGGTGTGTGGGAGGGATGTTCCCTGGGCTATCAGCCGTGGTGGAGAAAATTAGAGATGTGACAGACACAAATGAATGGGAGTCCGTGAAACATGACAGAGGGCCAGTGACATGTCCCCGTGGCTCGTGCCAGCTTGAGCAAATCTGGAGCTCCGGACACAGGGTCGAGGACATCGAAGCATTTCCAACAGGAAGTTGCCAGTTTTATCTTATCCGGAGAATGGACATTTTGTAATGACTTGGCTATAAACTGTAATTGAAAACATATTTTTTAAAAGCCTGTGTTTGGACGTCTCATGTCGTAGATGTGGTGCTGCTGTCAGTCATGGCTTTTTCAGCAAGAGAAGACGTGTTTCCTTCCTTTTTACCCTGGGAGTGCAAATCCTGGAGGAAAGTCACCCTGTTGTCTCCGCCACCACAATGCACCGTGAGCAGCAGGCATGACTGGGTATCACTGAGGCACACACACTGTGCGAGCCCTCCTTTTCCTCTGGGAACTCGTGAATTGTAGCAAGACAAGCCTGTGAATGAGAAAAGGCATTCGGCTCTCCCGAGCAACCTAGAAGAGGCCAGCTTTGCAAACGCAGCCCTTCCTAGATTGCCCGTGAGGTAGCAGAATGAACTTTGAGATTAGAAGGACCTGGAATCAAACTTGGATTCTCCAAATAAGTATGGCTCCTCGATCTTGGCCTTTAGTTTCTGTGAGGTCCTCATTTCTTACCTGGAAAAATGGGGGAAAAATAATAATGTAGTTAATAGAGCCGTTGTGAGATTAGGTCCATTTGGCGGGTGTACCTCTCTGGCACACAGAGGCTGCCTGATGAATGCTGCGCCCATGTAGAGTGGGCGTCCTACACGTTCTTCCGAAACTTTGTGTTTCATTTGTGTCTTTTGGGGCTGGATGGTGGTTTGCACATGCGAGTGTGAGAATTATATGGTAGGAGCCACACTTGCTGGAGATCATCAGCAAACAGATCACCCCTGCTATTGGGGTGTTCACATCAATGTCAGGTGAAGTCAGCAGGGGGCCTGGGGCATGGAACGCCCTGGAGGCAGGTGTGAGGGAGACCTGAGGCCCGGGGCCTCCAGGCCAGGACGCACTGGGTTTACTCATCTGAGAAGCCCCCTTGCCATTCACCTGCCTCTCAGGCTGTTTTGTAACAAGGTCTCACACACACACACACACACACACACACACACACACACGGCATCTTGTGTTTGGTGTGTGCCAGGGGTCACGGGCTGCCAGGAAAGCCATATTCCTCTCCATCTACACACTTTCCTTCCTTTGCTCTCCGGGGAGTCTTTCTTTTCTTTTCTTTTCTTTTCTTTTCTTTTCTTTTCTTTTCTTTTCTTTTCCTCTTTCTTTCTTTCTCTTTCCGAGGAAACTGATCTCTTACAGTGGTTTCTTACATTTAGCTTCCATTTTGCTACCCTTCTAGATAGTTCTGACAATTAGCAAAATCTAGCAAGTACCGAATAGAGAAGACATACTTTCCTTGCTGCGCTTATAGGGAATGTTTCACGCTCTTGCTTAACTACACTGCCACAAACACTTGGGAGAACAGAAGCGCTCGACATTTATGGCTTAGAGGAAATCTGACCTGACTCAGTCAGCAGGTGTTTTCTGGGGGGGGGGCGACCTCTAAAGGGGGAAGACGCCTCTCAATTTTGTTTTCAAATATTTTTCAATATCTCAATTATCTTATGATCAATCTTTAGTAGAAGCATAAGGAGAACAAAAATTCAGAGGGAGACGTATGTGGAATCTATTTGGGCATTTTCTTAAAATTTTTTTTTAATTATTTATTTATTTTTGAGAGACAGAGACAGAGCATGGGCAGGGGAGGGGCAGAGAGAGGGAGAGAATCCCAAGCAGGCTCCACGCTGTCGGCCCAGAGCCCGACATGAGGCTCAAACCCATGACCCGTGACATCATGACCGGAGCTGAAACCAAGAGTCAGAAACTTTACCGAGAGAGCCACCCAGGTGCCCCCACCCTCCATTTTAAAGCTATACCTGTTCTTACCTCTTGAGGGGGGAACAAAACACCTTTTCTAAGACCATTCCCTTCCCTCTGCCCTTGAAGTACCTGGGGCAGGTTTTCGGTTTGCTTCCGGTGGCCCGTTTTAGAAATCTGTTAAAGTGATGTCAGCTTATACCCAGCCCCTTTCCCTCTCTCCGCCCTTGGAGGCCAGGTCTGCAAAAGCCTCGGGGTTTGATCTGCATTTGCAAACGTTCCCGGGGGTCCAGGAATCGTCACACCCTGCTTGTGAAGTAGGCAGTTACATCATTACCTGCTGTGCTATAGTTTGAGCTCAATATTCACAACACAGGACAGGGGAAAGACGATAGTTTGTCGTCTTTAAAAGGAAATCTTTGTCTGGAACAAGGCAGAGATCAGAGTGGCTTTTGAAAAGCCAGTTGTACTGGGGAGGCCAGGGGGGTCGGATGGGTGCCTGGCCTCGTCCGCGTTTCCCTAGCTTGGCTGTACCTCATCTGTGATGGGGACCTGAGAGGTGGAGGGGGGGCAGCATGTGACAGACGGGGGTGTTGCGGCAGCCTGCACACAGGTGGCCGGTGTTGGTCAGTGGGGGTGCCGTCCCCCGCGCCACCCTGGGTCCCACCGTGTGTCACCCCCACCTGAACACCCTTGTTTCCAGTGTGCGGCCAAACCACAGAGATTTCACTGCCATGACTTGTACCTTCTTAGGTTTTTATGGTTAATATTTTATTGCTTTCATGCGAAAGATTCTTTAGACGTGCGCTGGGGCTGGCTCCCATGTGTTCCCTTCCAAAAGTAGCCACGGCCTCTACCGGGTCAAGCCCACAGCTGTTTGCTTGGCGGGCTGTCCGACAACACTTCATCCCGCCGAGGCTCCGGGACGTCTCATAAACGCGCTGCTTCTCAGTCCGCGCTGAACGCACTGGCGTGGGGGCCCCCGCACGGGTGTGCGACTCTAGCCTTCCAGCCTCCACGCATCACCATCCGCTCGTGTGATTTGTCTTCCCACTTGGGGACATCTTTGAAAGTGGCTTCATAATTGTGGACAAGGACAAAGGTGGTCACGTCAATGTTGAGCCGTTGGTAAGGTCCCAAGTGACACAGGTCAGCCCATTGGATGGAAACCAGGGTCCCAGCAGTACTGTGATGTGGCCGCTGGGAGCATCACCGCCTCACGTCTGCTGTTTTCTGCCTCTGTGTGTGCGTCCCCACGGCCACTCTCCACTGTCATCCATGAGCCTCAACGGCGACAGGGTAGGGGCGTCAGGCTTCCCTGCACGGTCTCTAGCGCGGAGACCTTCGACAATATCGACAAAAATCACTTGAATTTTACTTTATGTCACCAAATAATCACTGCCCTCTTCATTAACATTCGTAATCCTTTAATAACGTCTCTGAATTCTAACTTGTTTACTAAATATACACGTAGAAAACACTTTATCTTATGAAACGGACTTGTCTCAGGCCACTCTTCCATATCTGTTATTTTATTGTACAGTATTTTATTTTCTATTTAATTTCATTTAATTTGTTTTCTGTTTTCTATTTTCTATTATTTTCTATTTTATTTATTTTATTTTCTATTAAATTTAATTTCATATTTCATGTTATTTTTATTTTAAAATTTTTATTTTATGTTATATATTTAATTTTATATTTAATTTTATATTTCCTGTTATTTTTTATTATTTTATATTTTATTATATATTTCATGTTATTTTTATTTTATTTTACTTTATTTTTATTTATTTATTTAAAAAAAATTTTTAATGTTTATTTTTGAGAGAGACAGAGCACGAGCAGGGGAGGGGCAGAGAGAGAGAGAGGGAGACACAGAATCCAAAGCAGGCTCCAGGCTCTGAGCTGTCAGCACAGAGCCCGACTCTGGGCTCGAACTCACAAACCGTGAAATCATGACCTGGGCCGAAGTCAGATGCTTAACCGACTGAGCCATCCAGGCGCCCCTTATTTTACTTTATTTTATTTTCTATTTAATTTATTTTATTTTCCGTTTTCTATTTTATTTGTTTTCTTTTATATTTAATTTAATTTAATTTTATATTTCATGTTATTTTTTATTTATTTTATTTTTTATTGTAGATCTCATGTTATTTTTATTCTATTCTATTCTGTTCTACTCTATTCTATTCTATTATTTTAATTCCAGTCACCACACAGCGTGACGTCAGCTCTGGGTGCACAGTCCGGTGACTCAGCACGTGCTCATCACGACAGGTGCGTCCTTCATCCCCGTCACCTGTTCCCCCTCCCCCGCCCTCCTCCCCACTGGTGACCGTCAGAGTGTCCTCTGTAGTTAAGAGTCTGTTTCTTGGTTTGTCCTCGCCGTCTCTCTTGTTTTCTTTTGCTCGTTTGTTTTGCTTCCACAGTTCCTGGCATGGGTGAGATGGTCCCGTCACCACACGGTGCCCCTGCCTCCCGCTGCCCTCCACGGCTGGGGTGTGAGGTGTGGACAGGTGCACGTGGGGTAATGATGGTCAGCTTGAGGTCATGTCCCTACCAGTTTTCTGGTGTTGCTGTGGAGGCGGGGAGTCCCAGACCAGGGTGGCTGCAGGCAGGTTCCTCCCCAGGCAGCCAGGGAGACTGTTCCAGAACCTTCTCTTCTCTCTGGCTTGTCCATGGCTGTCTTCCCTTGTACTTCATGTTTTCCCTCTTCTTCGTCCATCTCTGAGTCTGGATTTCCTGTTTATAAGGACACTTGTCACACTGGGTTTGGGTTCCCCTCCATGACCTGAAGTGTGGGAGCGGGGTTAGCACGTGAGCATGAGAGTCTGGGGGACACCATTCACCATCTTGTCACTCACTTATCTCTCAAAAGCCAGTACCTGTTGGGCAATCGTACCTGAGTACACGTTTAAAATGTTCCGTGACATCCCAGCTTTTCGCTTGGATAGTGTTTTTGGCAGCGGCAAGAAGGAGTTGGTGTTTTACAGCCAGAAGTCTCAGCTTTCTGGGTGAGAAAACATGTTCTTCTGGGAGTGAGTCTGGGACGGAGTGTGTCCTGGGGTAACTGTGACCCCCAGAACCTTGTCTTGTGGCACTTAGTCCACGGGGCTCTGGGAGATGTCAACACCCCCCCCACTTCCCCACCAGATTTCTAACCCATGTAAACCCAGCCTCCTTCTCCTGCCCCCCTCTGAGGCTCACCAGGTCCCCCCTTTCCCGGAGGTGGTGGTGACTGTCTTCCTCTTACGTCCGGAAGGCAGGCTCGCTAATGACACATTTCCTCTGTTCATCCTGTCATTAGTGAGCCTGACTCCCAGACGTAAGAGTAAAACAGGGAAAATGTGTCCTTGGGTCTGGGTGCCTCAGGTGGCCTCCTGGTCACCCTGGGGAATTGTCGGGAAAGGGGTGCTCCCACGGGGGATTGGGTGTCTGCGGGACCAGGTGGGGGTCACCCCCTCCAGGGCCACCCCCCACGCCTCCCTGCAGTGTGCTGGGCCCATGAGCCATTTCACCCTTGCGGGAGCCGCCCAGGGGCCAGGGACCTGACGGCTTGGGTGGCCCCTATGTCCTGCCCCCCTCCCACCAGCCCTCAGCCCATGTGTGCACCTGCTTCACCGCCTTCCAAGGAACCCACAACAAAGGAGTGGTCCCCATGGGGTGGCATGTCCCTCCTCCTGGGAACTGTCACAAGCCACTGTCCGGGTCAGTCGGCTCCCGATCTGTTGGCCGAGTGTACCTTGCGTTGTCTGTTAATTTGTGATGTTTTAAAACGCTCCCACTCTGGGCACAGTGGCCACGGCCACGGTCCACGTCAGCTCAGCCTTGCTGTCACCTCTGACGCCCCGAGCCTTTGGGGCTCCCTCTTCCTTGCTCCCCTAAAGCTCTTCAGTCTCCAGTGTCATAAAACTAGCTGCCACACGGAGCTCATCTATGTTCACGGGAGAAATGTGTCTTTTTGTACGTGCAGCCCCCGGATTCCGTGACACAGGAGCTCTCCATTTTGGAGGCGCACAGAGAGTACAGAAGGAGGAAGGGAGGGATGGTGCAGATGAATCGTTGTGAAGTCAGCCCTCAGGGAAATTGTATTTTCCTCAGTCTCCCTTCCCACTGGGATTTTCAAACAAATGCAACGAGCTTTAAGTAAACAGAAACGATTATGGTGAGATGTTAACACCCACCCCCATCTGTTAGACCCACTCCCCTGTGTTTCCGTGGGGTTAGTAACCGTGCATCCGGGGAGGAACCCTGTGGCTTACACTCCGGGGGCCTCAGACAAGAATGAAATGTGTGGCATATGTCTTCTCCGACCACCTTTCCTGAGAAAGCAAGGTGTACGTTTTCTTGCGGGGACCCGTTGGAAGCCCGGCTCAGAGAGAGGAGACGTGAGCCTGAGGGGCTGTCAGGGGGGCGGGCCCAGCCTCCTCCCTGGGAACGAAGGCCGGGGCCTGCGGAGGCCGCACAGCCTCTCTGCATGGTAAGGACGGAAACCCCGTGGAGAGACACAACCTCTGGATCAATATTCTAAGAACCTAAATCCCTGCCTGAAAAGGGCCGACATTTTCGTTGGTCAGAGGTTGCCAGACACTCGGGCCTCACGGGAGAAGTTTTGGGAGGATGGAAACGGAGTTTGCCTGCGTTCAGTCGGCTCGCCGTGCTCCGCTTCTCGAAGGTCGGCTTGGTCATGGCGGCATTGGGGAAACATGGCGTTAATCGCCGTAATTTGCTGAGCACAAGGTCCGCATGGTGGAGTCGACATGTGCCAACTCAGTACCGGCAGGTGACCCTCTTAAAGAGATGTCCGGTAGCCGGGGTCGTGCACTCTAGTTCTGAGACGAATTACTTTGTAACTATTGCGGCACAGCACGGGTTTTGCTGTTTAATAGGAAACGTTCTGGGCAACGTATTTCTTTCCCTCTTCCTTCACTTCCTCTCTCCCTCCTCCTCTCCTCCTCCCCTCCTCCCCTCTTCCCTCCTCTTCTTTCCCCTTCCTCCTCCTTCTTCCTTCTCTTCCTTCCACTTCCTCCTTCCTCTTCCCCTCCCTCCTCCCTCTCCTCTCCCCTCTTCCTTCTCTTCCCTCCTCTTCCTCCATCCTCCTCCCTCCTCCCCTCCCTCCTCCCTCTCCTTTCCCCTCTTCCTTCCCTCTTCCTCCTCCTTCTTCCTTCTCTTCCCTTCTCTTCCCTCCTCCCCTCCCTCCTCCCTCTTCTTCCCTCCTCCCACCTGCTTCTCCCTCTTCCTCCCCCTCCTCCTCTTCCTCTTTTCTTCCTTTCTTCTTTCCTTTTTATAAGCACACCCTGCCAAATAGACATTATTTTATCTTAATTGAATTTTCTTTGAATTGAACTGAATTGAATTTTAGAGCAATTAAGAGAACTAGATAGTATAGCAGCAGTATCTACAACAGCCACATTATGGTGCCTCCCAAGTGTCCATCGAGTGATGAATGGATAAAGGAGAGGTGGTGTATACGGACACACACACACACACACACACAGACACACACACACACACACACACACACACACACACACACACTATGGAATATTACTCAGCCATGAACAAGAATGAAGTCTTGCCATTTGTAACAACATGGATGAAACCAGAGTGTATCGTGCTAAGCGAAATAAGTTAGGCAGAGAGAGACAAATACCATATGATTTCACTAGTATGTGGAATTTAAGAAACAAAGCAGAAAACCAACAAACAAAAGACGGAACCCAGACTCTTCACTGCAGAGAACAAACATGGTTACCAGGAGGGGGGTGGGGGATGGGTGGAGTAGATAAAGGGATTAGGAACATACTTACACGGAACAAATGCTGAAGAACGTACGGGGTTGGTGAATCACTAAATTGTACCCTTGAAATGAACATAACCCTGTATGTTAACTACACTGGAATTGAAATAAAGTTTTTAAAAATCATAAAGCCGTGCACCAAAAAAGATGAATGTTCCTGCATGTAAATTTCACTGCAATAAAAAAAAAAGTGGACTGAAAAAAAAAAGAAGAACAAGGTAGCCAACATTTGGCTCTGGCCAGGACGCATCTCCTGATGTTGGGGCTGCCCGATTTAGCAAACAGAAACATGGGATGCCCACCTCCCCTGGAATTTGAGGTGAACGGTGGATCCCTCCTCGGTACCTCTGTGCTCCGCACATGGTCTGGGACACACTCACAAGGCATCCTGCGTTTGGGGCTGCTAGACCCTTGCGGGTTGCCGGAAAGTCCAGTTTAAGCGAGCATCCTGCATTCTGTCTGGCAGGGGGCTGCTCTGGGGGTAGGTGAACCTGCTCGAACTGCTGTCACATTGACCTTGTGCACTCAGTGCGTGCCCGCCGCCTGACCTCCCTCAGTCACGGGTGAGGCAGGCATGTCTCAGAGCCGCCCGAGGACTGAGGGACACCGGGCTCGGGCGGCCTGGCCTCTGGGAGGTGCCGAGCGAGTGGGAGCAGTTCTGCTTTCTGCACAGAGGTCCTCGGGGACCCTCGTGTCCCCCTCCTGTCTCCCTGAGGTTCCTCCCTCTTTCCAGCAAGTCCCACAGAGTCTGGCAATTGTGCGGGAGTGCGGGAACGGTGCGCACTTTGCAGACATTATTTTCTGGATCTTTTTCCCTCCATCTCTTGAAGGGAATAAAAAGTGCAAATTAGAAACAGGTTGCTGACCTCTGGCAGCGAGCTGGGCGGCGTTTCACGAACAGAAGATTTAAGGCCGTTTAGAGACGGCTCTGGATTCTGGTGGGAATTAGTTTTTATTAAACTCTGGTTTGGTCTCATTTCAGTGCTCGGCTTCAAGAGCAAAAAAAGACAATAAGGGATTTAAACTTAAGTGATTTTCTGCAATTAAAGTCTTCTGGAATTTTAAAAAGCCCAGTTGTACTGGCATTTGCCAAACACAAATGCGTTTTCCACCGGCTCAGCCAAAAGGAGTTGGATCGGCCGTTGGATCCTCAAGGAGCTGATGGTGACCGCATTCTCCGGCTGGGCAGTCAGGGTCCCGGGTCCAGCCCTTCTCATGGATGGTGGCACAGAAGGCTGCTTTGTCCCAGGGGCCCCGCGGGCACACACTCCTCCAGATCCTCCTGGAGCCCTGGGGGTCACGCAGGCTGGAAACTAGGGAAGCTGAAAGGACAGAACGGGACCCGGGGAAGGGTAGATTTGCAACAGCGGGAGAGCGATGCTCACGAGTGCAGCTACCTGGGCTCGGCCCTGCGCGGGGTGGGCCTGCTCATGTCCACCGCCCGTGCATGTGCCACAGTCTCAGGCCACGTCTGCAGACTCTCAGACTGCAGGAGGATCTGCCCAGGGTCAGGACGCAGGATTGGAAACCCCTGCCTGACCTGCCTGGGATTTCATTTCCTCCCAGGTGCAGAGGAACATGGAAATGCACAGTTTTTAGTGCCGCTTAAGGCCTGGAGATAACAGCCGTCAGGACAGCACTAGGGACCCACGGGTGTCAGCACATCCCCCGCGGGAGGCGCTGTGCAGGCTACTCGGTTCGCGGCCAGTGTGCCAGCCCCCAGGGGCTCCCTTAGACGACCCACAAGGTGACGGAGGTCAGGCCTGGTCACACCTGGGAATCCCCAGCAAAGGCTGAATGGTGGACTCTTTGCACTTGGTTTGGGAATCACTCTACAAATGTGGGATTTCAAGTCCTGCGGGGGACAGGAACCTGTTCTAATGCCAGGCGTTTCTACCCAAAAGAGCTGGGTGAACTGGGTGGCTGGCACACGAGGCCAGGGTAACTGGCGCGCATTCACCCCATGGGGCTAGGTCTCTCTGCCCACAAGATGCAGCCTCTGGTTTGCCTCCAATCCTGGGGGGACGGGCAGGTTGCTCTCATGAAAGAGGCTATGACGACAGCTGAGACGACACAATAAAAAATGGTCACCTGCACTCCACGTTGCGACCTCTCTGCACCCCGTTCTCGTTGCATATAATGGGGGTGACTAGGGTGGGTGCTTTGTGAGGTCTCGCGGGGATATGCAGAGCACACAGAGTGTCATCTGGTGCATGTGAGCTGCTGTGTGTGTGTCCGCGACCATCGCGTTGAATGACCTAAGGTAGGTTAAGGCCCCAGCACAGTGACCAGCGCTCAGGAAAGCGCACTGGAAAAATGCTAAGCGTCTAATTTCCTTGGGGTGAAAGGAGAGCTCCAGAGCCTTGACGTGCTCCCCTTGCAGCCCCCAGTCCCGTCTGGGTGACTAACCAAGTTCAAACACATCAGGGGCTAGAAAAGAAACCATGGGTTTGCATCTCTGGGAGGGGTCTCACATGGCTTTTTTTTTCCAGTGCTGACTTTGCCTTCAGGAGAGAAAGGACATGGTTCTTCCATGAGACTTCATCTATTTTTTTTTTAATTTTTTTAATGTTTATTCATTTTTGAGAGAAAGAGAGAGAGAGAGAGACAGAGTGCAAGCAGGGGAGGGACAGAGAGAGAGGGAGACAGAATCTGAAGCAGGCTCCAGGCTCAGAGTGGTCATCACAGTGCCTGACTCGGGGCTCGAACTCAGGAACCGCGAGATCATAACCTGAGCCGAAGTTGGACACTCAACTGACTGAGCCACCCAGGCACCCCATCATCTGTTTTGAAGACAGCCTTGCAGGTGGAATTCTTCAGTGTTGTGTATAGGAGACCTGAAGTGAAGAGATAAAATCCCAGAGACAAATGGCGGGCTTGTGGTGAGGAACAGTTCGGGGATGAACCCGGAAGCAGAATTTAAAAGCAATTTGTCTCCCCAGCGCCCTTCTGCAGAGCACCTGAAGAGTGTCTCGTTAAACCATAGTAGTAAGTTCCACAGATGAAGTCAAAGAAGGCCATCCTCAGGCACGTATTTCCAATCCAAAGGGGCGAACACCTCAGTGTCATTAAGGATGGGAATGAATAAATTGTGATAGGGCTTTATGTCTTTTTTTTAAAAAATAAATCTGCCTTGTCCTTCCCTTCCAGATGACCACAATTGCAAAGCAGAGCTTGATTTGACACCGGATGGCAGGACAGTGGTGTGGTCACCCTTTGGTGGGAAGTCCCCGGGAACACACAAGACCCAGCCCCAGAACAGAGCCCGAGCACAGCAGGGAGAAATGCGTGATTGAGTGCTGGAGGGAAAAGAAAGGTGAGCATGTTGCACGAGAACCATGACCGAGTAACTTAGCACAACATTCTCTGCCAGTGTTCACCACGGCTACTTGGGTGGACGGGACCACAGCTGCCCTTAGACGTTGCGTCCTCCTGAAGACGTGGCACCAAATTCTCCCAAGTCCAAGAGAAATGTCATCCTGCGCTTCCTTTGCCGTCTTGAGTCCAAGAGAATGCACCCTGCTGCAGTTACTAAGCTGTTAGAGAGTAAAGTAATAATAAAATACCTTTTAATGCATTAGTCGAAACAAGAGATATAACGGGTGAGCTAGTAAGTGGCAAAGTGGAGATCTGAAACCCATCTGGGAGGTTCCAAAGAGCTCTCTCTGTGCAGCATCGATTCTGCCTTTCCCACTCCCTCATGGGCTGAGACCCACCCCCATCCCCCCCACCCCCGCTCGAGAGACATGAGTGTGAACTCACATCTACTGGTGTGAACTCATGTCTACCAGTGTGAACTCACATCTACTGGTGTGAACTCACGTCTACCAGTGTGAACTCAGGGTCATCTTCCCAGGAACCCAGAGGATTTGCACTGCACACACCCATAGGCCGGGCACAGATCTCTTTTTCTCTCAATCACCTCCCAAGTCTCATAGAAAATTAAGCCATTTTCAGTTCTAAAGTTGATAGCTTGTCATTATCTTCATTAACCTTACAAGGGTCAATTCCTTGAGCTGCAGTTTTTATAAAATTTTAATTTCTGTTGCACATTAACAATGACAACTGCAGACACGCCTCCTCCAAAGTGTGGATATCATCCAACACAGCCCTGAGTCACCCCTGTTAGGGTTCTCCTGTATTGGAACACTGTAAGAATTAGTAATTCATTAGACACATAGTTGTGTTAGTTAAGAAGTCTCAAGGTGGAGCCAACTGCCCTTGGCTAGCAAAACAAAGTCCATGATGAACTGTATACCTTAACCCGTTCCTTAGATTCCAGTTGTACATAAACTCAAATTCTTTTTTTTTTTTAATGTTTATTTATTTTTGAGAGAGAGACAGAGAGAGACAGAGCACGAGCAGGGGAGAGACACAGAGAGAGAGGAAGACACAGAATCTGAAGCAGGCTCCAGGCTCTGAGCTGTCAGCACAGAGCCCGACACAGGGCTCGAACTCACAGACTGCGAGATCATGACCTGAGTGCAAGTCACATGCTCAACTGACTGAGCCACCCAGGTGCCCCACGTAAACTCAAATTCTTAGATGGGCTTACATGGGTGACAGTGAAATGGCAGGAAAATGCTTTTTGTTGAAATGTGGCGAAGTGATGTCAGTTGAAAATGAAGAGCCCTAGCATTGCACATTTCATTATCACTCGGGAGTGTGGCACTGACTGGTCCTGCCCCATCTAGGACTCACGGCAAGAAGTGGTGTCTGAATCCCATGCCCAAAGCGGGCAAGTGCAATCCATTTTTAGGGTTTAGTGCCTCCAGGATCAGACACAGCTTTAATTAGGAAAGTTGGTATAGGTTTTTCATTTTCTTGTGGTGTTTAGTCAAGCACTACCAGATAAAAATGGAAACCAGCAATTCCCAGGGGAGTCACAAGTTTTCATTTATCCTGGAAGCCACTGGGCATCAAAGACCAATGAGACCTCTGAGCTCTTCCTAATGTGGAAGTCAGCTCCTGAATCTCATCGTTGAAGATGTTATATGAAAATACTGGGGGTGTTTGGTCAGCTGAAGCATAGATTTTTCTTCTATAAATAGAGCACAGAGAAATAGTCTTTATTCAGTGATGTGAGTGTACATAACTAGCAAACAAAGACAGTATCTAGTCATGTGTTAAAGTAATTAAAAAGAAGTCGTTTCTTTCTCTTTTTTTTTTGTATTGGGTAAAACATAATCAACTTGCATTTTGAGGACAGAATAGCCTTGTACAAACAATCAAGAAACACAAGAAAGATGCCAAAAATATTAAAGAAAAAGTCAGCAAAACAAATATACACAAAGAACGCAAAACATAACCAGATTGAGGTCATCCTAAGAATTAAGGTTTGATTTACCATTCCAAAAGTCATCAGCACAATTTACCCATTATAAGAATAAAGGAGAGGAAAAAACGCGACCATCTCAAAAAAGGAAGAGAAGGCATTTGGTAGAGATCGACATCCATTAATATATTAAGGGAAAAAAAAACCATAGCCAACTAAAAATTAAATAAACAAGCGCTTTTTGACTTGAAAAGCTTGTCCACAAAGATGCTAAGTGAGCATCATCACTTAAAGGTGAAGATTACATACGCTTTTCTCCAGAGTTACGAAACCAAACACGATATACGACAATCCCTCTGTTATTGGATATTATGTTGGGGGAGTCTCCAGGGGAACGAAAGGCATTCTCCATGATGGCGGGGAATGCTTGGCTTTTTGGGGTGGTAACACCATGCTGTACTCCCACAAACATGGTGAAAAAGCTCCCATTGAGCTGATTCCATGCAGATGTTTGGACTTCCCAGTCGTTTGGATTTGGCCACTCTTGGGGGTTGAGAGCTGTGTCTCAGTGACATTTGATTTTGCATTTTCTAATGACTAATGCATTTGAGTACCTGTTAGCAGGTGTAATTTTGACCAGAATATCTTCTTCATTCGACCCGTGGTTCAAGTCTCTTGCCCGTTTTTCTTTGCACTCTTTTTTTATGGACTTGTAAGAGTTTGTTTTATATTTTAGACATTGTTTTTGTCAGTCATATGCTTTCACAAGCCATTCTCCCACTCTGTGACTCGAGTTTTCATTCTCTTTTCAGTGTTTTTGGTGAACAGAAGTTCTTAATTTAATATGGTCAAGTTTATTGTTCTTTTCTTATTATTGGTGTTTGTGCCTTACTGCAAGTATTTTCACTTCACCAAGCTCATGAAGATGGTCTTCCCTGGACTGATCCGTAAATCTCATTCCTTCTTTTTGTATTTATATCTGTAATCCTTCTCTGTGGTGTATTTTCCATATAGATGCTCATTTGACCCACCATCATGTTGTGCATCATTCTTGGATCTTTGCACCAAAAGCACAAGTAACAAAAGCAAAAATTGACAAGTGGGACTACGTCAAACAAAAAAGCTTTTGCCCAGCAAAGGAAACCATCAACAAAATGAAAAGGCAGCCTACAGAATGGGAGAAGATATTTGGAAATCATATATCTCATCAGGAACTAGCATCCAAAATATACAGAGAACTCACATAACTCAGGAGCAATCAGCCAATCAATCAATCAAACAATTAAAAAATGGGCAGAATATGTGAGTAGACATTTCTCCAAAGAAAACATGCAAATGGCCAACAGGTACCTGAAAAAATGCTCAACATCACTTGTCGTTTGGAAAATGCAAATCAAAACCACAATGAGATAGCACCTCACACCTCTCAGAATGGCAAGGAAAAAGCGTTGGTGAGTGAGGATGTGGAGACAGGGAACCCTCAAGGGCTGCTGATGGGAATGTAACCGATACAACCATCATGAAAAACATTGTGGAGTTTTCTAGGGAAATTGAAAATAGGACGCCATATGATTCAACCATTCCACTTCTGGGTATTGAGCCAAAGGAAATGAAATCACTATCTCCAAGAGATGGTCTGCACCCCATGTTCATGGCAGCATCACCATCCATTATCATAATCAGCCACCCAGGGAAACCACCTAAGTGTCCGTGGATGGACGAACAGATGAAGGAAATGTGGTCTAGGCATACAATGGAACATTACTCAGCCCTGAAAAAGAGGGACATCCTCCTATTTGCAGCAACACGGATGAATCCAGAGGGCATTACGCTGAGTGAAATGAGGTAGACACAGAAAGATAAATACCGTACGATCTCACTTGCATGTGGCATCTAAAACAACAAACTCATCATAAAGAGGCACTGCAGGGATGGTTGCTGGGAGCTGGTGAGTGGAGACGATGAGTAAGTTTGGGGGTCTAATGCACAGCGTGGCGACTCTAATACCGTGTTATATACTTGAAAGTTGCTAAGAGAGTAGATCTTACATATTATCACCAAACACACAAAAGGAAATTACATGAGGGGACAGATGTGTTAACTCATCCCATTGTGATAAACATTTTGCAAGATATGCATGTGTTGAGGCACCATATTGGACACCTTAAATGTACACAATGTTGTATGTCAATAATATCTCAACAAAGCTGGAAAATGCATCCACCCATACATATCCTTGGGTTTTCGCTGTCTTGTCTGAAAAAGTAAAGCAACCTTTGGTAGGCTATGTGGGTTTTACTTGGCATTTTCATCTGATTGGTTGTTGGCTTTTCTAGATCTTTCCAAGGCTTTTATACTGATGTCTACTTTTAGGCATCAGTAGATTAGCCAAGTCCTTGGGCTATCTTGCAGGGGCCCAACAGTTGTGAGAAGGCCGAGTGTTTGCAGAGGAGACAGCTGGGTGCGGAGCTGGGGCTACCTTGTGCGCCGTCAGCCATGCACGTGCTGAACTGAGTTTGCACCCACGGCCAGAGGCGGTTCCATAAGACCGAGATGCAGCTGTCTTTGTCTATCTCCATCCAACATTCTCGTTTCAACTCTGTGTCAGCGTAGGTAGAACGTACCTTGCCTTTCCGGAGACAAACGGCTGATTCTAAGCCCTGTGATGCTTCATTTCCAACAAACGTTATTCCTGTCATTCTCCAGGATATTGCCCGGTTAGGGCGGCGAACTTGGGAGGAAATACTTGTCATGTTGGGTGTGGAGCTCCCGCCCTCGTGCAGCCCCGGTGTTGTTTCCACATTTCGTTGAGCTTACTCGGTCCTCAAACCCTGGAATGCTTCCTTACAGGGTCACTGTCCTGCTTTAATATAGTTTCTTCACCTGATTTTTAAAATAACTCACTTAAAATTTTTTAATGTTTATTTATTTTGAAGGAGAGAGTGTGAGCAGGGGAGGGGCAGAGAGAGAGAGGGAGACACAGAATCCGGAACAGGCTCCAGGCTCTGAGCCATCAGCACAGAGCCCGATGGAGGGCTTGAACTCACAAACTGTGAGATGATGCCCTGAGCCGAAATTGGACACCCAACCAACTGAGCCACCCAGGTGCCCCCCAAAAGATAACTCACTTTAGAATGCCTACTCTCTTGGGGCGCCTGGGTGGTTCAGTCGGTTGAGTGTCCAACTCTTGATTTTGGCCCAGGTCATGATGCCCTGGTTCACGGGATAGAGCTCCGCATAGGGCTCTGTGCTGATGGTACAGAGCCTGCTTGGGACTCCCACTCTCCCTCTGTCTCTGACCCTTCCCTGCTTGTGCACATCTCTCTGTCTTTCAAAATAAATAAACTTAAAAAAAAAAACACTTAGAATGCCCAGTCTCTCTACAGGAGATTGTATGTGTTTGCAGAAACCCCAGAGAGGGCACCACTGGGAAAATATGCGCCTCGAAGCTTCTGTGCTGAACCCAACAGGTTCCTGGCGTTCCTCTAGTTTCTATTCCTTCCCATAGGATCCTTCACTCCAAACCCCTTCTTGCCAGCCGTTTCCTGTACACTGAATATGAGGGCTTCTCAACGCCCTCACGTTTGCACAATGTTTGCACATTTAGAGTTGACTCCACCAGGGGATACTTTGGGTGTCGGAGTGAGGGGTGGGGGCTGAGGTGCATTGATGTGCTACGCGGAAAGTTATTGTAAACCGAACAACCGTCTTTTCAAACTTCTGTAGTAGATGATTCCCTTCGTGGAAGATCTGCCCAGGGAGGCAAAGGCTGGGCAGCTAAAGGAAGAAAAGGATCCTGAAAAGAAGGAAGGGGATGAATGGGGATACTCATTGAGGTTTTTATTTCATTGTTGTCCCGTATTTCATTGTATTGCATCTGATGACACTGGGCTGTGTTTCATCCTGTGGGCAGATTTTGACTCTGGCTTCTGTAGGTCCAGCTAGACCGAGATTCTGCTAAGCTGGAAGAAGAGGTGTGGACTTGTCCTCTCCGAAGGAGCAAGGAAATCTGGCCTTCTAAGCCATCGGAAAATCGCCCAAGTTAGATATGAATTTTACTACCATCCATTTCTTATTACAAATGTCTCTTCATCCCACATTTGTTCGTTTTTCCCCCCTAAATACAATCACTTTCTCTTCACGTGTTCATTTTCAGTTTCCTAACGTGCACTGATTGCTATTCTCCCTTTTTGAAAAACTTTTTAAAAATGTTTTTATTTATTTTTGAGAGAGAGAGAGACAGAGTGTGAGCAGGGAAGGAGCAGAGAGAGAGAGAGAGGGAGACACAGAATCCGAAGCAGGCTCCAGGCTTTGAGCTGTCATCACAGAGCCCGACGCGGGGCTTGAACTCACGAACCACGAGATCATGACCTGAGCCGAAGTTGGATGCTTAACCGACTGAGCCATCCAGGCGCCCCTGATTTCTATTCTCTCTTAAGCTTAATTTGATTCTTATAAAATTGTTAGATGGGGTCCCTTGTAATTGTTCTAGATCTTTGCAAGCAGGTACGAGTTGGAGGTAGTAAGTTGGTCTCTTGTCTGCCAATTTTCCGTCTGGGGATTATAAACATGGGCTTCAGAGCCAGGCAGACCTGGGTGCGAATGCCGGGTATGAGCGTCATGGCTGTTCAACACCAAGCGCCCCTGAAGCTCTCTGTGCTTCTGTTCATCCTCTGTAACATGGGCTCTGATGCTCATCTGGGTTTGTGTTGCTGGGAAGATGGAACCATTTCATGTTCACCAAAGCACACAGCTCGTCACCCAACGCAGTCACTGCTCAGTGGATGTTTGTTGAATGACTGCAGGAACGAGTAATGAAGAGCGAATAGAGATTTTGATTGCTGCTTCAAAAAACTCACATGCGGGGTGCCTGGGTGTCTCAGTCGTTTGAACATCAGGCTTCAGCTCAGGTCATGATCTCGCTGTTTGTGCGTTCAAGCCCCACGTCAGGCTCTGTGCTGACAGCTCAGATCCTGGAGCCTGCTTTGGATTCTGTATCTCCCTCTCTCTCTCTTCCCCTCCCTGCTCACACTCTGTCAATCTCTCTCTCAAAAAATAAATAAAACATTAAAAAAAAATCCCATGCCCTTTGGATGTCAAAAAGACGATGGATTTCTGGCTCTGGCCAATGCAAAACCTTCCCAGACCCAACAGCTGTTGATTTGGGCTGATTTCAGCTCTATTGTCCTTGGCCCCTTATTTGAAAATTTTGAGGCAACTTATACTGTAGAATTCTTTGATTTTTAAACACTTGACAAGATTTACACAATATATGCAGACAGGGAGACTATAAATAGCCTGTCTTTAGTTCATTTCAAGTTCTGAGGCCAAATGAATCCAACCCACACCGGGTTTTCATATCACATGAAGAAGAAAAATCCTTTGGTGTCATGGAACATGATTGAGATAATTCTAGATGTACGTGCAGTTATAATTAATTCAGAGGGATCCGTTGTCCAGCTTCCCCCCGTGGTAATATTTTGCGGAGCCCTAGAATCACCACCAGACTACTGCACTGATACATCCACCAGCCTTATTAATATTTCCCTGGTTTTACTGGATACTCATTTGTGTGCATGTGTGTGTATCACGTTCTCTACATTTGACCGCTTGCGTGGGTTCATGTATCCTGGCAATCACCGACCTGTTCTTCATGCCTCAAATTTTGTCATCTTCAAAACGTCATATAAAGGAAACAATCAAAACCTGTTTTGGATTGGCTTTCTCATGCTTTCCCCTATAATCCCCGGAGTTACATTCAAGTTGTTGTTTATTTCAATAACTTGTTCTCCTTTAACCGGTGAGTACTATTTGCTGTGTGTAACATTGTGGTTAAACATTCTCCTGTGGGAGGACATCGGTCCTGATTCCAGTTGTCAGCTGCCACAAATAAAGCTGTAATGAACATTCATGTACAGACTTTTGTGTGAACATGATTTTCCTGGGATGCACGTCCAAGAGTGCAAATGTTGGGTAGTGTGTTGGTCACATGTTTAGTTTCTTAAGAAAATGCCAGTTTTTGAGAGCAACTGAAACATTGTACACCCCCACCAGCAATGGAGGGATGAACCAGTTTCTCCTCATCCTCACCAGCATTTGGTGTTAGCATTTTATTTTATTTTATCTTATTTTTTAGCTGCTCAGGTAAGAGTGTGGCCGTATCTGGTTGTGGCTTTAAATGACATGCCCTAATGGGTAATGAGGCTAAACATCTTTTCATGTGCTCATTTCTTATCTGTGCATCCTCTTTAATGAAATATCTTTTTCATTAAAAGGAGGAGAGTGGCAGGATCCTCCTATCTGGGTCCTATAGCTATATCAGGCTGCATAGACACAGTGCCTCCCCTGACCAGGCCACTTTCTGGATTTGAGTACCTTCTCCAGCTCTACCTACTCATCCCATGTGTCTGGAAGGACAAGGAAAATCTCGGCCTGCAGGCTTATGAGGCTCTCTGGACCAGGGCCCTTAATGTGACTGGGTCTCTTTTCCATCTAATGTTCCTGGTGTCCCTGGGCAGGAGAGTTACAAGGACCAAGAGCTTTCCCAGACTGGGCCATTTATTATGGCTGTCTCCGTTCAGCTGCCTGGTGTCTCTGGGCAGAAATGAAGGGTCTCAGTCCACCAGACAGGGAGGCGGCCCAGATCAAGCCGTGGTTAGGTCTCCCTTGCTCACCCCGACCCTTTCTGTATCTGTCAGACGTAAAGGAAGTCAGGCTCACGGAAGAGGACAGTGCTTCCTCTGGCCACTCATTTTTTAAAGTGTATTTATTTATTTTGAGAGAGAAAGAGAGAGATTATGAGCAAGAGAGGGGCAGAGAGAGAGAGAGGGAGGGAGAGAGACCTCAGCAGGCTCATCAGTGTGGAACCCGACGAGGGTCTTGATCCCATGAACCGTGAGACCATGACCTGCGCCGAACCAAGAGTCTGGCCACTAATTGTAATTGATGCCTCCACTGACGTTCCTTGCCAGTGGTGGGGGATAGCATGATGGTGTCAGAGGGGCCCACGTGCTATCTATCCCCTGGGGGGTGAGGGGGCACGGAGCTGCTGTCTGTTGCCGGGCTGGGATTCTTCTATTGCCTGGGTCAACCTTTGCTGGGTGGGGGGTAAGTGACACCCTGCCCCCGTGCTGGGACCCAAACCAGGTCGCCTTGTCTTAGCCCAGCTCAGACCTCTCCCTTGCTTGCCTCTACGGTGGGGGGGACAAGGCACTAACAGATCTGTGCCACGCTGTCCCCGGTAGATGCTCTGGTTGCCACCGCAGCGTCAATCATACAAAATAGTTGAAACGGTCTTCTGTACAAAAGGATCTTGATTTCTCAAACAGCCAGAATTGTGGTCTGGAAAAGAAACTTTATTTTCTGAAATACGTACTGACTTCTACGAAAAATAGTATACACATGTGTGCCTGCTTGTATGTTCAACGCCTCACGTTAGGGAGTAAAATTCGAAGTGTTGCGGCAATGCTGGTCGCAAGCCTGCGTCTCCTATGTACCGGATGCACAGTGGAAAATTTTGGAAATTTCTTTGCAATGTTTAACGTATATTAGCACCGTAGCGTTACTGAGGTTAAAACAAGCCTGGGAGGAGAGGATACACGTGCTGAATGCCCATGGAAGTCGCTCCTTTAAACGGACAGATTTTCCAAAGCTCGAGCACCAGAATTTTTCCTTTGCGTGTCATGTCATTTCGAGTAAAAGCACAGTGAAGATTTTGTAAGTGTTCTGTAGAGCTTAGCATTTTGGGGAAAGAGTATTTCTTGCCTCTATGTCCGTCCTCATGATTTATCCAAGGAGTTTTGCCAAAAACACCCCACCCCCACCCCATCGAGCATAACAGCAGGTGGTCGGAAGTTGGCTACACCTGCGTCTTTCATTCCGGCCACGGTTCTCCTCGGGCTCTCGGCCGGGCTGGGCTGAGACTGGCCATTTCCAGTAGAACCGTTTTGTTTCAAGTTTTATGTTCAAGTCTTGGATCCAGTGTGATCTGATTTTCGTGTACAGTGTGAGACAGGGGTCCAGTTTTCTAAACACCATGCACTGACAGGACCACCCCTTTCCCCACTCCCCTATTCTTGCCTCCTTTGTGGTAAGTTCATTGACCTTCTATGTGTGGGCTTATTTCCGGGATATTCTTTCCCAGGGATCCATATGTCTGTTTTTATGGCAATACCGTACTGTTTTGATTTCGGCTCTACTGTTTACTTTCTCCTGTGTATTTGAGTTTAATTTTCTCTTCTCATTTCTAATTCCTCACGCTGAAAACTTAGGTTATTGATTTGAGATCTTCTTCCTTTTTAGTATATATACCTTTAGTGCTTATAAATTTCTCCCAGTCACTGCTTTTACTACATTGCACAAATTCTAATAAATCCTATCTTCATTTTATTTGTTTCAAAATGCTTAAAAAATTTTTTTAATGTTTATTTACTTTTGAGAGAGAGAGAGAGAGAAAGAGAGACAGAGGGATGAATGGGGGAGGGGCAGAGAGTGAGGGAGACACAGAATCCGAAGAAGGCTCCAGGCTCCGAGCTGTCAGCACAGAGCCCGACGTGGGACTCGAACTCACAGACCACGAGATCATGACCTGAGCCAAAGTTGGACGCTTAACCAACTGAGACACCCAGGCGCCCCAAGACCTGCTCCTTTTCTAGTGCTCGTCCTTTCTTTACATAGATCCCCACATTCTGACCCAAATAATTGTCCTTCTCTCTGAATACACTGAGCCACCCAGGCATCTCTAAAATTAAGTTCTTATAATAAAGCCTTATAAATATGTGTATACATATACATATATAAGTAATGTGAGCATTGGAGAGAATTTTTAATTTATTTTTTATCTTTATTTTTAATTTTGAGAGAGAGAGAGACAGAAAGACAGAGTGTGAACAGGGGAGTGATAGAGACAGAGGGAGACACAGAATCTGAAGCAGGCTCTAGGCTCTCAGCCGTCAGCACAGAGCCTGACGTGGGGCTCGAACCCACAAACTGTGAGATCATGACCTGAGCTGAAGTCAGACACTCAACTGACTGAGCCACCCAGATGCCCCAGAGCACTGGAGAGAATTTTCAACAGGATTTATGGCATAGACTAGTAGGATTGTATACGTAAGAATTAGTTATTCATGTAAACAAGGACGTTTGTGATACAGATGACAATGTGCTAACCTCCTTATTACATTCAGAGATTTTAGAAATCACTTAGAAAAATACCAACAATCAAAAGGAAATAACGAGCACAGAATACCAAACTAAGTTTACAAAAGATTGAAAAAGACATACAATAGCTTATATGCACGTGAAAAGATACAGAGCCGTATTTGTAATTAAATACGAGCAGATAAAAATAAATTAAATACCTTCTCACCAACCTGATGGGTGTCAGGTGGTAGGATGCCCTGACCGCTAAGGTGAGGCACAGGGACACCCCCCCCCGCCTCCCCGCAGAGTCGTTGGGCACAAAATTGTCACAATCTGTCTGAGGGTGATTTTCAGTAGTTACCTAAAATTGCTTCATAATCCATACGGTGACACAGCAAATGCACCCAAAATTCTGCTTGAAATTCTTATTCGTTTCAAGTACGTCCTCTTCAGGGCAAGAGCTGCCCTGGTTAACCGGAATGAGGCTGCCTGGAACCCTCCATTGCTAACTGATTATTCAGAACCAAAGTTCTAAGCCTCCCTGGGTTCAGGTTTCCTCCTCCTCGAAACAGAGCCTCACACGGCTATTACGAGGATTTAACTGATGGAAAGCACTCCTCTTGTGCTCTTCACCTGACTCTGGGCTCCCAGATAGCCCTCCCGGGAGAGAGTCTGTGTCCCTGGTGTTCTGGAAGCTTCCATGAACCTGTGGTGCTGGAGCCGCTGGTGGATGTTCAGGAGTAGGGCTGGGGAAGCCCTTTGCCGTCTCAGACTCAGTGTCCGGCTACCAGGGTGTGCAGGCTGTGACCTTCCCTCTCAGGTGACAGGAAGAAGACAGGAGCGGGTGTCCCTATGTTATAATACTCCCCCCACCATGCTCTGGTCATGTTGTTGCTGTTGTTGTTGTTTTGTTTTTACTTTTTTATTTAAAAAAATGATCATCGACAGTGTTCGTGACCATGGAGAATGTTCTGCATGATTCTGCCGTTGTTTTTTTCCCACAATTATTTTACAATTTGTTTCACTTCCTCCTCTAAAAGTCGTTTTCACGCCAGCGCACGCCCGGCCTCCAACAGTGTGTCAGAATTATTACTGGGGTGTCCGGACCCGTTCACGGCCCCAGGGACTTCTGCTCCAGACCTGGGCTCTTTCTCCTGACCTCCTGGCAACAGTTTGCCTTGGATGCCCACTTCCGGGGGGTCCAAGAAGAGGCATCGAAGTGTAATTTGTTTGCTTTTTGTTATTGTGAGGATGAACGCGATGCATATCCAGGAACCAGCACCAGAGATTTCTTTTTTTTAAGTTTATTTATGTTTTTTGAGACAGAGAGAGACAGAGAGCACGAGCAGGGGAGGGGCAGAGAGAGAAAGGGAGTCACAGAATCCCAAGCAGGTTCCTCACCGCCAGCACAGATCTGGAGCCGGGGCTCGATCCCACAAACCTCGAGATTGTAATCTGAGCTGAAATCAACAGTCCAACGCTTAAGCAACTGAGCCTCCCAGGCGTCCCCAGAAGTGGGTTTATTCCTTAGCTGAATAGGAGCGAGTGGGGGAGCTGGTCACAGGATGGGGTTGGAGATGTCTCTCACTTGCAAAAATTTGTTACAAGCCCAGGGAGTGTGTTTCCAGCGTTTGTACACACACAAGATTGAACATGAGCTGGAATTAATTTGCCCTAAATTCTTCCTCTATATTCTTCTGCTGTAAGATCTTAATCAGTAAGGGCAAATATTTACTCTCGTTTCTATAATTTCTCACGAAAGCTTGCCTCACTTTCTAAGTTCGTGATCTTAAATTTGGGCAATTTAAAGCGTTTGAAATAACTTTATAAAAGTATTCAAAAGAATCAGTAAAAAAAAAAAAAACCAAAAAACCCCAAAAACAACAACAATGAATATTTGCATGTCCTGACGGTCAAACAAATAACCTCATTTTTTCCAAAACAAACAAACAAGCAAACAAAGAAATCATCTTTGGGGTAAAGGCTGAAGATGGAAAATTTCAACCAAACAGGAATTGCCCATAAAAATCAAGCATCCTCAAATTAAAGCTTATAGTGGAAACTCTTTCACAATTGTAATTAAATTGGTCATTCTCTCCCCGTTTTTACAATGGGCTATGATACCTCAACTCGATGAGAAAAGCCAAGCCGAAATGTCAGAGCTAAAACCACATGAAGGCTCTTAATATTTGTGCTAATTTCTACCTCCTCTGGCGTGTGTTGTGAAATGCAGACTTCTTTTCAAGCCACGGGCACACACAGCCCCCTCCCCCCAGGTCCCCAGTGACTTACAGGGAAGTTTCAAGAGTTAAAGGATTGTTCTCCTCGGTCACCAAAATAATGGATACCACCATTTTTCTTCTTGAAAAGTGGGTAAAATAAAAGCCTCTTTATTTTGGGAATGCATCAGTGCTTGGTCACAGATTGACTATAGCAGCTTCTGTGCCGGTGTCTGCAGTGAGGTCTGTAAATCAAGAAGGACAGTATCTGGGGCGCCTGGGTGGCTCAGTCGGTTAAGCGTCTGACTTCGGCTCAGGTCATGATTTCACGGTCTGTGAGTTCGAGCCCTGCATCGGGCTCTGTGCTGATGGCTGGGAGCGTGGAGCCTGCTTCGGATTCTGTGTCTCCCTCTCTCTGACCCTCCCCCGTTCATGAAATTTCTCTGTCTCAAAAATAAATAAAAATTAAAAAAAATTAAAGAAAAAAAGGACAGTATCTGAGGTGGGGGGGGCGTGTGGCGGGATCTACGCTTTCCTTGACTGCTGCCGCGCTCAACCTTTCCCCACACCCAGCACCATAGAGATTAGACCCCAGGTATCCCTTCCAAAGCTCTGGTCTGTGAGTGCACGGGGTTTGCAACGAGAAGGGGCCATCGGGTTAGTGACTCGTAGACCTTCATGCAGCACCTGTAACGTACCAGACACGCCAGCCTCTTTTCCTCTCTGTCTTTATTGTTGGCACGATTCAAGGAGAGGAGCATCGTCCTTCCTCTTTTAAAGGCTTCCTGTTGACAAGTGAACTCCCTGGAGGATTGTTCTTAGAAAGTCTCTTCGGGTCGGAGCAGAGATGCTTGGAAAAGGCAGGGGTGAGGTCTGTAAAGAACATACGGCCAGTCCCAGTGGACAAAGGACCACCCCTGAGGGCACCTGCTGGTGAAGGCTGGTTATGAACAGCCTCACATATAACATCAGTCTACTTTCTCCAGATATGCGGCACTAGATGGATGTACGGACAGTTCATCCTCTCCTGTCTCCTCCCCGGAGGATGTTAGCACGTTTTCTGCTTCTGCAAACATGAGGGTGCTGTCCTCCCCCATCATCCTGCCTGTTCTGACACCTCTGGGCTCCTCCACGCCATCACCGGACCGTGTAAACTTGTCGTGTGTGTGAGCGTATCAACTCGGGGTGAGGGGAAAGCGTGTGTTGGTTATCATGGGGGCTGGCTGAGTCATAAATTGAATAAATCAAAACAGGCAGCCATGATGTTCCTTTATTTGGGGGAACGTCCACTTTTACCACCATTGTTTCAAGCTGGGGTAACAATGTTGGTCCCAAGGCACTACTGGAAGCTTCCCACACACACGGAGCTGTACAGTCTGGACCAGAGCAAATTAAAGCACAAAGAGAAAAGCAAATCAAAGTAAGAATAATAAAAACGTACACACTACACAATGCGAGTGTATTCGCCGTAAGTGATTCTAAAACTTGGCTTCAAGCTTCACAGAAATCAAAGGAAATAAAGGCATACATAGCTACCTACACACGTATTTTTCATTAGGGGACAGAGGAAGTACGCCAACTCCTCCAGGGAGACAACAATTCATCCTTTTATTTTCAAGACAAAACTTGTAAAACAATTTATAAAATGATTTTTTAAAATATTGGATGGGGGCTGGGGAGACCAGTAAAAAAAATAACTTGAGTGAATGCATCTCCAGCGATAGAATCTCGGGTCCTCGGGTCTCCTGGTGGGGATCAAGTTTGAACAACCATCGGTGGACATCTTCCAGAAGGAAGATGGATGAACTCGAAAGAGTACGGGGCTGGAAATCAGAATCCTGGGTTTGAACTCCAGCTCTCTGGGTCACTGGACCTTGGTGAAGTCACCTCCTCTGTCTCTGTGGTTGTCTCCTGTGAGCACGTGCAGAAACGTACTCCTCACTGCCTTGGCTCTCTTCCGTGTCTCCAGCACCTGGAAAATGTCCTGGCACAAAACAACTGCACGATACACATTTGTCAAGATGTTGGTCGAGTGAACAGACGGAGTGAGTAACAGAGCTCCAGATTTACAAAGTGAAACTTTTTTTTGCTGAATATAGAATACCATACGGTTGTTGAGGGGGGGTCCAAGGTTGGAATGACTGGCTTATGCCTGGGTGTATTAGTCTGCTGAGGCTGTCATAGCAAAATGCCATCAATGGGGTGGCTTGTTCAACAGACATTTATCTCTCATGGCTCTGGAGGCTGGAAGTGCAAGATCCTGTTTGAAAGGCTGGGCTGGTTCCTCCTGAGGCTTTTCTTGCTGTGTAGACACTCATCTTGTCCCCATGGCCTCATGGGGTCTTCTCTCTGTATGTCTGGGTCCCGGTGTTCTCTTCTTATAAGGATGCCTGTCATGATGGAGCAGACCCCACCCTAATGACCCCATTTACCTTAATTTCCTCTTTAGAGGCCCTTCGTCCAAATGCAGTCCCATCGAGGGTTAGAGCTCCAACGTATGAACTTCGGGGCAGGGTGGGGGGGAGATACAATTCGTTCCATATAGCACCAGGTAACCCCAAGGAGAACTAATTCAGTGGCACTTTGGTAGTTCAGCAAATAGAAAACCAACCATCCAGTGTCACAGGACTCTCATATGAGGCAGGATAAGGAATAATATTCTGGAATATATTCCTCTATTAGAGGCTCTGTAATTAGAGATACAATTTCCCCTCCATGATAAAACTCTTAGAAGAGTGAAAACAGAATTCTAGCTGTTTTTTTCTCCTTGCCCTATGTTCACCTCCTTCGATGGTCAGCACATTTTGAAATTCAGAAAATGTTCTGAAAATTAAATGGGCCCATTCAGTCAACCCAGGCAAAGCTACCAGTGCCAAGTTAAAATATTTACAAGTTCAGGAAAGCATTAGGGACGATGGAAAATGATCCCCATTCTTTCTGCCAATTAGCGTAATTTGCCCAAAGTCACTGAAAATCGTACAATTAAAATCCATGGGTCAGTTCTATTACTTATAGTCCGGCAATGGAGATGCTGTGTCTCCTGTTGAAAACACTTTTGTTTTTCCCGTGGCTTCTGGGCCATGGCGATCTCCTCCCTTCTGTCCCTTTCCCCTGTCGTGGTTTATCTGTGCCCCTGGCAGACCCCCTCCTCCACCAGCAGCTTCAATGCCAGAAATGCATGACTGCCACCCAGCTCCCATTGGCGGCTCCGACTGTCCCTGGAGGCTCCACACCCCCAGTCACTCACACAGCCCTCGCCTTGTCCAGTAGGCGTCCTTGAGACTGGGACCGGCCACCCAGTTCCTTGAGACCAAAACCCTCAGCTTTGCACGGGCTCTTCCTGGGGCGCATCGTCTTCAGACGGGAGTCTGGTCCGCCATCTCTTAACGGGGACCTGGGCAAGTGTCCTTGCTCCGTCCCCCGGCTCCACCCCACTCAGACTACAGGGCCCAGAGGTCCTCTGATGAGTGAGGTTACAGAAAAAAAGTGAGAAGGACTGAGGCTTCCTCTAGGTCACAGAAGGCAGAAAGACCGCTTGTCCTGGAGCAGAGAACAGCTTCCTGTGCCCAGGATGCACCTGTCCCCTATGTGCGGGGTCTGGTTCTGGGCCATGAGGGAGGCACAGAGATGCTGCACTTGGCCTCTTCGATGACGATGACCTTGAGAGGTCACACGCTGCCTTGGGATCCTTAGCCTCCCGGGACCCCCACTTCCCCTGGCGGCTTCCACTCCCTCCTTCCGAAGGCAGTCATGGGGACCCGGTGGGGTGGGCACAGCAGAGTGCCCACCTTCATGCACGCTGGCTGTGCCAGTCGTTTTCATTAAATGAGTATTTTATCAGGACCAGTTCCTTCAGGGGTTCTGCCCGCAGCCACGCGTGCCCATGCAGCTGGGCAGTGAGGTCCCCAAGGTCATCGATCAATTGCCGCGTCTGTGGCTTCCTGCGTTCTCCCTTCGCACCCCCAGTGCCAGCCAATCACGTACCTTCGTCTTCACAACGACAGAAGTATGCGCAAAGACCATGAGAGGAAGGATGCTTTCCAGCCCCCGGATGGGAGGATGTTATCTCAGAACCGAGAGCCCGGCCTTGATGTTTCTGTATTCATGTGACTATAGGTTCCTTTTGGTGGCATTTCACAGAGTCAAGGCCCAGGCGCACCAGACCGGGGCTTTTCTCTCCCTGTATTTCACGAGGGACATCTTAGGTAGGAGTCCATCTGGAAAGGTCACCTTCGTTTTCCCACTTCAGCCTCTTTCTTCGTCAGGGTTTCCGAGATCAGAAGGTGTGGTTCTGGCCAGAAGTAAAGCTCCAGCATTGGGCCTTCCTCAGTTGCGGGGGAGTCTGCAGGAAGACGGGGGTCTCGGCCACGTCTCTGAGTGAGGGCCACATCTGTGACCCTGCGGTGGGGACAGGCCTCCTCCTCCTCCTCCTCCTTCGTGTTTGTTTAGGGATTTCTGCAGGCAAGCGCCCTGCTCCGCATCATGGTTTACGTTCATACAGTGTTTTAGCAGATGGGAGCACTCTAGTCTCCTGGTAAACGTATCTTGTGTTGGGGATGTTTCATATGGAAGAGAATGGGTGATCGGAAGGGAGGAGGGAGGGGAGATTTTTCTACAAAGTCTCGGGAGACTGTCCAGTCTTCACACCTCCTTTGGGCACTTCAGACCTGGGTCAGGGGACAGCACGGGGCAGGTGGCTGTGGCGTGGGGGCGGTGGGCTCCCCCTGGGCCAGCTGGGCGTGCAGGCCGGGCCTAGGAGGTGCCGTGAGGCGACAGGAGAATGTGATGAGGGGGGTGGATGGCCCTGGGGGCCAGGCTGGGCCGTCAGCTGGAGGAAACGCAAGGGAAACATTTATAGCAAATGGGCATTTGTTCTTTGCCAGTTCAAGTTGTTTATATTTAACAAAACCTTCCCCACCGTCATTACTACAGTAATGTCCCAAAGGGACTCTCCTTGGACTCTGATCTCAGAGAACGTTCCAGAAGGTGAACCAGGAGGGGCGGGGCATTCCTGGTCCCACGGCCAGTGCTGCTGTTCTCGCTGTGGTAACCCTGTGACCCAGCTTCCAGGTTCTGGGAGCTGATACGGTTCCTGTGACCTCAGAACCTGGAAGTCAGGGGGACGAGGTCTGAAAGCTTTTCCGTCCTGCTTCAGGCACCCAGTTCTGTGGCACCCAACAGGCCTGGGGGCCCTTCATTCCCCAGAGAGCTTTCCAGGCACCGCGCTGAATCTGTGCTCAGCCAAGGGTTCAAGGTTGGAAACTCACTGGGTCATCAGCCGGTTGGAATGGACTGACTTGTATTTACGGAGACGTTAACATGAGAGGAGAAGCAGTGGCTCAGGGAGTCTCTGCACCTGCGTGATGAGGGGGCCTCTGCAGACGACAGGGAGGCCTACACATTTGTCCTCTTGCCATGACCGGAGTGGAAGCTCTGGCCCCTGCGACAGATGAGGGACCTCCATTTCTGTGACTTCTTTTTTTGTTTTTGTTTTTTTGTTTTGTTTTGTTTTTAAATGTTTATTTATATTTGAGAGAGACAGAGCACAGGTGGGGGAGAGGCAGAGAGAGAGAGAGAGAGAGAGAGAGAGAGAATCCCAAGCAGGCTCTGCACTGTCAGCACAGAGCCTGACACGGGGCTTGATCTATGCACAATCAGCGAGATCATGCCCTGAACTGAAATCAGGAGTCTGACGCTTAACCAGCTGAGCCGCCCAGGGGTCCCTCTTCTGAGACGGCTTGTCATTAGTGGAGGTCGAATTTTGACAAGGTTGTTCTCAACACCTATTAGATAGCAACATATTGTTCTTAGGTTGGTTAACATGTTGTGTGATATATATAAGGATCTCTTAATAGTGAACCAACGTTGCACATCCTACTTGGTTGTGGCGTATTATTTTCCTGATGTGGTGTTGGATTCTGCCTGCTAACGTTTTGAGGAGGTATGCTGCCTGGATATTCGGGAGCGATATGCGCTCGTGGCTTGTCTCCTTTGCAGGGTCTTTCTCTGGTTCAGGGATCAATGTATCCTCGCTTCCCAGAAGGATTTAGAAAGTTGTCTTTCCTTTCAGTGCTCTGAGAGTCTTTGTAGAGCATTGCAACCACCTGGTCTTTGAAGGCTTTCCCCTTGGAAACCATGAGGGCCCCGTGTAATTTGGGGGATAGTTCCTTAGCACATTTCTCTGTTTATTCCATAAAAATAATTCTGTTTAAGGTTCAGAGCTCTAATGAAGCCATTTTGGTAATTTACAGTTTCTTAGTAAATTTCCTTTAGTTTGGATTTTCAAATGTATTTGTATGAAGATTTGCAAAATAGCCTCATTAAAAAAAAATTCTCCTCTCCCAATGGTTACTTTACACATATCATTTCTTACTTAAGTCTGTGATTTCTCCCTTCCGTCTTAAGTTAGATGGTGGTTTGTCTGTTTTGTTAATTTAAAAACATGATTTGATTTATTGGTTAATGTTATTTTTAATGCTCTTTTTAATTAGTTTCTGCTTTTTTGCCTTTATTATTTCCTCCCTGAGCCTTTCTTTCCCTCCCTCCCCCCCCCCCCCCCACCCGCCACCGTGGGATTTTAATTCATTTATTTTTATTTTCTCATTCCTGTTGATAAAAGTGTTCATCACTCTGATTGCTGCTCTGCGTTCATCCCATACATTCCAACATGTAGTATTTTCATTTTTATCATTTTAAAGAAGTTTGTGTTTCCTGTTTCATGCAGGTATGTTTAATAAGAGTTCCCTAATTTGTACACAGAGGGGTCACCATGTCTTTGGTTTTTGGTCATACATTCTAGCCTCATCGCTCTGTGATCTCAGTGTGTGTTGGTAAAGCTTCTCTTCTCTGAAAGCTGATGTGTTCTTTGTCGACTGATAACGGGCATTTTCTGTGAATGTGTGCGGGAGAGGAGTCCATATTCTCCAGCATCGCTCTTGGGGCCACGTGTGGACCCGTGGCGTCGCTCTCTGACCCTGTCCTCAGACTGTCCAGCTCTTTTTCTCCTGGCCCCCGATCTCTCTTGTGCAATCACCTGTTGTCTCTGGGTTTCCATGTCTCCCTCTGCGTGACACTCCTGGTATTTTCTTCACGACACTGCTGACTTAGCCAGTGCATAAACATCCATGTGTGTTTTATTCCCATCACGGGATGTCGCTGTTAGTGTTAAAAGTGCCGTTCTTGTCACATCTAAAAACACGATAATAACTTTGAAATCCACGCTGTCTGGTGTCAACAACATTGCCCTGCTGTTTTATTTTCTTGGTTGACTTTGTCCCCCTCCTCCCAATGCGGTTTTCCAGCCTTGTCGAGTCTTCCATGGTGGATGCTCTCTTGTGCACAGCACAGAGCAGGGTCTGGTTTGTGAATCAAATTGAACATATTTTTATTTCCGTAGGTGAATTAAGCCCATCCACATGGGTTGTTATGACATGTTTGATCTCAACGTTGTCGTAATAGTTTATATTAGTCATATTATACTTATCACAGTATTTTATAATGGTGTACGTTTTGTTATACGGTGAAACCTTGGTGTGTGAGCATAATTCCTTCCGGAAACATACTTGTCATCCAAAGCACTCGTACCTCAAAGAGAGTTTCCAGAACCATTGGCTCAGTTGTGATCATGTGACGTTCGGCATCACGTAGTACTCGTGTTGCAAGACATCATTCGTTTATCAGGTTAAAATTTATTAGAAATGTTTGCTCGTCTGTGGAACATTCGCAGAACAAGTTACTCACAATCCAAGGTTTTAGTGTAATTGTTTTGTCCCTTCCTCTAGGAAAAAAATTGGTTATTGGGGGCATTTAGAGGGCTTTTACTTTAGTTTTAGTTTTTACCTTTATACATTTTTTTCTGAGAGAGAGAGCAAGTGAGAGAGCGACAGAAAGGAGACAGAGAGAGAGAGAGAGAGAGAGAGAGAGAATCTTAAGCAGGCTCCATGCTGAGTGCAAAGCCCGACGCAGGGCTCGATCCCACAACCCTGGGATCATGACCTGAGCTGAAATCAAGAGTCCAACACTCAACTGACTGAGCCCCCCCCCCCCCCCCGGTGCTCCTACCTTTGTAGATTTTAATATTCTTAGTTCTGTGTTTTCTGTTTACATGTTATTAGCAGGTCTGCTCTTTGTACATTTGTTTCCGTTAACCCCACGTCGGGTTCTGTGCTGACAGCTTGGGGCCTGGCACCTGCTTCAGAGTCTGTCTCCCTCTCTCTCTGCCCCTCTCCCGCTTGCACTCTGTCTCTCTCAAAAACAAATAAATATTTAAAAAAAACATTTTCTCTGTGTTTGTCCATTTCTTTTATTGTTATTTGAAATCTTTGCATTTTGGGGTGAAGGTGGTTTCTCATGCCCTGTGTGCTTGTTTGAGAATACTTACTTATTTCTGAAGTACCTCGTGAGGCAGCCTACCAGGGCGGCTCCCCAGGCCCCCAGATCCTGAATGCGTGCCTCTCTTTGGCGTAGGTGGGACTTGGGAACACAATGGCATATCACTCCCATGACTACGTTACTTTACATAGAAAAAAAGAGATGTTGCTGATGTAATTAAGGTCCCTAATTATTTGGCTCCGAGCCAATCAAAGGGAATTTATCCTGGGTGGACCTGAGCTCATGAGCTGAGGCTTTAAAATAGACAAGAAAGGGGCGCCTGGGTGGCGCAGTAGGTTAAGCGTCCGACTTCAGCCAGGTCACGATCTCGCGGTCCGGAGTTCGAGCCCCGCGTCAGGCTCTGGGCTGATGGCTCAGAGCCTGGAGCCTGTTTCCGATTCTGTGTCTCCCTCTCTCTCTGCCCCTCCCCCGTTCATGCTCTGTCTCTCTTTGTCCCAAAAATAGATAAACGTTGAAAAAAAAATTTAAAAAAAAATAAAAAATAAAAAATAAAATAGACAAGAAAATCAGCAGGTGCTCTCCTGTAGGTCCCGGAAGGAGGCAAAGAGCATGTGATGAACAGTCTACAGAAAAGCCAGGAGCGAGGACAAGAGAATAGTCTGTAGGAGCCAGCAAGAAAACGGGGACCTCACTTCTACTACTGCAAGAAAATGAATTCTGGCAGCAACATGCGTCGGCTTGAAGCGGGACCTCAAGCTCCAGGTGGGAACAGGAGGACAGGAGGCCTACTGTACTCCTAAATTCTAGAATCCACTAGAATTCTCCTAAATTCTACTACTTTTAGCAGACTGCTAAAACCACTCAGGGGGAAGCATAGGCTGCCTTTCCTGCAGAAGGAAGTGTGGCTCAGTGGATGGGGCGCAGAGCCCAGAGGGAGAGCTGGGAGCCGGGGAGAAGCATTCCCAGGGGCTGAAAGCCACCCAGGAGTTCGTACGTTCCTGGCTGGAATTCTGAACTACCAGTTCCAGACACTTCCTTTTTCTCTCCTTTTAGAACCACAACGTCCCCAGGAGTTGTCCTCTGCCCGTGGGGGTTTGTGGATGGACACATGGTCCCCGGTCCCAGTCCACAGAGGGAAAGCGGCTGTGGTCCAAGAGCTGTATTTCACGGAGTGCACCCAGGAGCTTCACTCGGTCTGGATCCAGATGATAATCCATGGCAACAGTTTGGACTTTGGGCTCATGAGCTGTTGAGGTGTGAACAGATGAGGAGATTCTGATCTTTGAGCTGAGCCAGAATGAGACTCCGCCCACCCTCCCCCAAACTACTGACCTCGACGCTTAAGCCTGGAAGGTTGCAGGGGTTGGCTGTGCACGACAGAAAACCAACGTAGACACAGTTTTTTGCTTCATGGTTGTGTTCTGGGGCAGGTGAGGGGGCACGCGACCTGGGAGCTCACCTCAGTTGATTTGCGTGAAATTGTATTTTCTGATTTTCTGCATGGTTTTCTGTGGACTGTACTTCCCTTTTGTTCTTTTTTAGGACCTTGCATCTCTTGCCTGTGGTGTAACTGGTACCTCTTGCATGTTATGGCTTTTTGACCAATCCATGCAAACACAGGTGCTCTGGCACGTTTTTAGGTTGTTTTGGTGGTGGGGGTGGGTGGTCACCAATGGGCACATCTTCCTAAACTCTGAGAGGTCATGGTAGCTGTGATTGTTTCTGAGAGATGGATGTTTAATTTAGCAGTGTTTTTTGTTGTTGTTATTTGTGCTTTAAAATTTGTCTTCATTGAGCATGCTTTACTAATGCAATAATAGCAATAATCCTAAGGATAAGTCCGATTCTTATGGGCTGCTGTCATGTCATGTGCCAAGAAGAATACTTAACATATGGGATTTTATTTATTCTTCGCAGCAATATTCTTAGGTAAGCACTATCATTTTCTTTTGAGGCTTAGTTAGATCAATGTCAAAAGTACAATATGTCAGGAATCAAGATGAAATTTTGTTGGGAATTATCTGTAACTACCGGGAAGGTATCTTTTCTCCTCCTTATGAGTATCTTCAGTGTATGATGAACATGTATTGAGAGCTTAGCCTCCATCTGGACCAGGCAGCGTGCAAAGCACTTCACACTGGCCACAGGGTGGTATTCTGATCACTTGATCACATTGGCCAGATGTGATATTGTGATTTATAATAAGATATATATCTATATATATGTATATATATAGATATATATCTTATATTATATAGTCTAATATATATCTATGTATATAGATATATATTAGACTATATAATAATATTGGTCTTGGTCCCCATTTTTGGCACAGAGCTCCTAAAACCCTTGGAATTTTCCAAGGGGTGAGAGCATTAAGGTGTCTGTTGTTATGTTAATGAAGTGATGTTTGGAGAGAGCTTGGGGAAGGGAAATCCATCTTGTTAAGAGGGTTGGAACTTGAGTCTCCCCCACTGATCTCTGTCCTGGGAGGGGGAATCAGTCACCAATGGCCAGTGATTTAGTCCGTAATGCCCATGTAATGAAACCCCCATAAAACGCCAACAGGACGGGATCCAGAGAGATTCCGGGTTAGTGAGGGGCCATGGAAGCTTCCCCAGACCTTACCCTATGCTTCTCTTTCATTTGACAGTTCCTGAGTTCTGTCCTTTTACAGCAAGCTGGTGATCTAGTGAGTATGCTGCTTGTCTGAGTTCTGTGAGCTGCTCACAGTAATCAAACCCAAGGAGAGGTCATTGGAAGCTTTGATTTATAGAAGCACATGTGAACACCCAGATTTGACATTGACCTCTGAAGTGGGAGAGGGACAGTCTTATAAGACTGAACCCTTAATGAGTGGGGTCTAATGTTAAATCCAGGTAGGTAGAGTCAGAATAGAGAACATTTGGAGGATACCCAGCTGGTGTCAGAGAATTGGTGGTGGTGTGGAAAACCGTCACGTCTATTAGGATTGGTGACCAGACCCTTTATCATATAGAACTGACGCCATTAGCATTCCACTTTTCACAGTTGAGAAAACACAGCACTATTAGGTGGGAGAATCAAGGTTTTGAGAACAGATGTCTAGGTGTTTCCAAGCATATTTGTAATCATCATGAAATCCTGTGTTAATGACTCTTCTTATCAGTATCACCCTTCTTGTCCATATGATAAAGGGTCTTATATGCAATTTATTCAAGATTGCATAGATCCCAAGGCTGGATGAGAACCCAGGGCACTGACCACAGGGGCTCTTTTCCCTTCACTACCCATAAATATAACTGTTCCCATTGGAAGAAGAAGACAGGCACACGGATTTCTGCAGCTGTTTTATATGAAACAGGAGGTCCCAATGGTCCTTGATAGTACACTTCTTGTCTTATGACTTACAAATATTCCGTTGGGTTGACGGTGGCTATGGTAGGTTATTTGTCTCCTTGATGGGCCTCTTGGGTCTGGGAAGACCAAATTATACTCAACGTTGGATTAGAGCACTGTTTGATTAGGCTGAGTTTAACATTTCCCTTTTCTGGGTACCTTCCACTCTTGAGATGCTGTTACCAAAAAAGCTTTCTAGGCAGTTCTTTGCTCTGGGTCAGACCGTTTCCACGGTCCCACACCTGGGCCATGACTCACATTTGCCAAGATGCCAGAGTCCATTTTGAAGAAAGGATGCTTGCCATTGCCCTGACCTCCAAAAAAGCCTGAGGGAGACCGAATTGTGTCTTCAAGAGAATTGTTCTTTCTTGCCCCCCAGAGATTTGTAGTGCACAGGCAATATTTCACTTTTTCTTTCCATGAAAGCATCGCTTTTTTGCCTCTTTTAGTATGACAGTCCCATGTTGCCACTCAGAAAGGTAAACCTTCAAGAAAAGGATGCAGAGATGTTGACTTAGCAGCTGGGACCTCAGATGGAGGCTCTCGATGAATTCTGACCTTGCTCCAAACTAAGCCTCCACAGCGTTGTCCAGAGCCCTTGCATCTCTGTTATGGTTCCACTGTGTCTCCTGGTTATGCTCTGGTCCGTGGCTTCTTCCTCAGCTGACTCGTAAAAGACTGCAAAGTGAGCAACCTAATTGCTGTGTGGTGTTGAGGCGAGACTTCAATCCTAAGTAAACAGTTATAGGGTTCAATAACTTAATAACCCTACAACAATGTTATTAACTTGCCTCTCAAATTTTTGAAACAACTCATACCTTCTTATGCCCTTCTCAAGTGACCAACAGCTTCTGCAAACATAAAGGAATCCAGACACAGCTGGGTGAACTTCAGTCTCAACATTTTTTTATTTACAATTTTGCTCTAGCTCTTTCAAGATTGAAAAATGTAAGAACAGTTTCACAAAGAACACTGTTATAATCTCTAACTCAGTTTAATATAAGCAAGACTCTTGGAAGTAATTGTAGAGGTTTCGTATCAGAGACAAAACAATCTGATGTTTAATATTATAATATTGTTATCCAGGTAAGTATTTAAAAATCTAGGAGTAGCGACACATAATATGAACTCTTCAAACTATCTCTGTTACCTGTGTGAAAGACAGGGATGGATAAAATTATGGAAAAGGGGGTGCCTTACTGGCTCAGTCAAGTAACCATCCGACTCTTGATTTCGGCTCAGGCCGTGATCTCACGGTTGTGGTCATGAGATCGAGCCTCTCGTCAGACTCTGTGCTGGCAGCTTGGAGCCTGCTTGGGATTCTCTCTCTCTCTCTCTCTCTGCCCCCCCTTAAAAGAAATAAATTTTAAAAATATGTGAGAAAGACAGAAAGCAAAATGGAATCTTGAATTAAGTGCCTTGTGGATTAAATTTATCAAAGCAGCAGCAGCAAAGTTGTGTGAGAAATGTTTTATTCAACAGATAACATTTAGCAGCTGATAGATGTCCATTCTCGGGCTCATTTCCACGGGAAATGGAAACACAGCATACTTTCTGTCATCCACACGTCCAGTTTCCTCAGACCCACATTGTAATTGGTGAATACACCTTGGCTTGGCGAGAAGGTCACTCAACTAAATGCATTCTGAGATCAAGGAACGTTCACAGAGATGTTATTTTGTCCTTCTGGGATCCTTGAGCATAACCCAGGGATCCATATGTATTTCCTCTCTCAATACCGAAGGCAAACACCCACTGGGGATCAGGGCGTGGGTGCCTCCGGAATGCCAGCCTCTTCTTCTAAAATCTCTTAAGAGTTTTAGGAGGAAATGCGGCTGAATTTCCTCCTTCACGCATTACGAATTAAAAGCTTTCCACAAAAACATTTGTTTTGGTGGCTCCAATTAGAAACATTTTCTGCAACATATTCAAACTTTAAGTCCTCTCATTTTGAGAACATATTTTGTAATATTACCCAAAACCCTCAAACAACCCAACACCCACAGTGAGAAGTTAGTTGTCTGGTGGCCCTCCCGCTGAGGTAGCCTGCAGAAAACGTGGCGTCCGATACCGCGGTGACCGAAGACATCATTCGCACACCATGGGAAGTCTTAGAACCACTGTCCCCTCTATAGATTCATGGGGCAAGAGACTGTGACCGCAGTTGGGTTTACGAGGGAAAAGTAATGAGTTGTCACTGACCGTAACCTTTTGGGCTGGGTATGCAAAACTGTGACATGGCAAGAAGGAACATGAGACACGTTGTCTGAAATGCATGACCAATGAAGGCAGCTGTGGAAGGAATTTTTTCCAAAATGGAAAAATTCCCCCCTGATATTAGATCACATTCCACATCTTTGCTCATTAAAGATGAGCATGTGCCAAAGGCTTTGACATTCCCTCCTTCCAGGAAGTACCCTTTCCAGTTCTGCATCTCACCGGCTCTGGCGATGCTGTTTCCTCTCTCCCACCCAGGCCTGGTGAAATGGCCATCCACTTGCACTAGTCTCTGAGAGCTTCATCAGACCTCAACCTAACCCACAACTCTGCAAGTAGCAAATCATCCCCATTTGAACCCTTGGCGACCAGGTCTCTAGCTTTGGAGACTAGAGTAATTCAGTTGTGACACTGAGATAGAGAACATATGAGAAAGAATGCAGGTTAAAGAGAAAAGACTTTCTCTTTGGGCGTGCTGAATTTCTGGGAACTTCAGGACACCTAAGTGTAGTCATTCAGCAGCAATTCGTGTACAGGGTTGTAAAGGTTGGGAGAGAGAGACATATGAGGGATTCAGCATTACATAGAAGGTGGATACAATAAAGTGAGTTGATGAAATCATCCCAGAAAGTGTCAAGAAAAGCAATGAACCAAGGGGTGGCCTTCCCCTACGAGCTAAAATGGTGGGCAAGGAACACCCAGAGCTGGGGGGAGTAGTTCCACCAAAGAAGGAGGGGCCAAAAGAGGCAGCCTCAGAGGAGAGATGGAGTGCTGTGTGGCTGTGTGGTTGGATAACCCCCCCCCATTGTATTTACAACGCAGAGCTCAGCGGCTACCCACACCTGGTGATCATAGGCGCAGTGCAGGTGCAGATGCAGACAGTAGCGGGTTATTGCCCTGGGAAGTGAGGAAGGAAGATGGCGCCATGGACTCCCTGCATGTAGACGGTTCTACGTCAACTCCCCTCTCTGATGCCTTTCATACAATGTACGAGGTAGACCGTTCAGGACCCTACCTTGCTTCCTTTGATTTTGGATTTACTCCAGTGTGTCTGACAAGGGTCAGAGGGGCCGGGGAAAGTTTTGTGAATGGGAAATGAGGGCTTATTGAAAACCCACCAGGCACTGGCTACTAAAGGTGCATGATTTCCCGGAGCCACCTAACTCAGTTCTCCTAACCCAAAAGGCTAATTCTTTTCATTTCCATTTTATGATCACGGAGTGGTTATTACACAGAAGAGCCAGGATGGGAACTCAGTTTCAATCCCAAGACTCATTTTCTTTCCATCGCATCACACCATGGTCTTGATGATGAGGCTCAGAAGTGGCTGTCACTTTGTAGGTGATGGATGGAGTGTGAGGGCTAACAGACATGGCGGCAGGACTGGGACTCTGGCTCGGGACTAAAGTTCTAATTCATGGTTCTTTCTGCCCTGCCATATGGTCTGTTCGCAGATGGCTGAGATGGCATTGTGCTCAGTATCATGACATACACAAGAGTTTTATTATATGATCCTTCTCATTAAAGGTGGTGTGGTCTAAATGGGACACAGAAAGCAGAGTAGGATTCTGACTTGGCAGGCGTGTGGGTAACTTGTTGAAGGGGCTTATATTTGAGCTGGGCCTTGGAAAATGGGTTTACTTTGTACAGGTGAAGATGTCCTCCAGCAGAATCGATTTGAAGATGAGTGGTGAACTTATAATATTGAAAACATGTGAATCCAATCAAGTCTCCTGCTTGCAATCGTCATAAGCAAACTAAATTATGGAGCTGTATTAAGCTTTTAGTCGTGAGAACACACAGACTTTCAGACTCATATATATCAGGAAGGCGTTGGATGGCATTTTTACAACTTAATATACAAAGTAGTGATACCTAAGCGAGGTGTCTAGCTTTTCCACTCCAAGTGTTTTCTACTTAGAGTGTTTCTTACTCTAAGCTAGGTCCCTGGGAAAGAGAGAGAATACATAATGGTCCACATTCAGGAAGGCTGACTTCAGTCTGATAAGAGGTCAATTTCTCGCTCCCATTTGGTTAATGTTTGATTAATGTGTTAAAATGTGATCAAATGTCATTTGCCAAAGTGTAATTTTCCCAAGTTAAAAGCGTGGTTCTCATAAAGAAGAAACAACTGTCAAAACTACATTGAACTAATTAGTGAAGGAATGACTGATGGCAAAACTGGTCACTGATCATTTTTAGGAACAGGGGATGTATCAGTATTTTGAAAAAATATATATATTTGGGGCACCTGGGGGGCTCAGACGGTTGAGTGTCCGACTTCGGCTCAGGTCACGATCTTGCGGTTCGTGAGTTCGAGCCCTGCGTCGGGCTCTGTGCTGATGGCTCAGAGCCTGGAGCCGCTTCGGATTCTGTGTCTCCCTCTCTCTCTGCCCCTTCCCCACTCATGCTCTGTCTCTCTCTGTCTTAAAAATAAATAAAACATTAAAAAAATTTTTTTAAAAATTTTGAATAAGATTGATAGGTTAGCCCCAAAACTTCTTAGTGTTCTACAGGGTAGGAAAACCTTCAACATTAGTTATATTCTGTCCTGGGCAGAAATCTACAAATTTACTAACTTCACAACCTCTGGGTTCCAACAGCAAATAGCAAAGTCTGGGCAGATGGCCCCTCTCTGGTTTCCAAGTTTGGGATACTTTGCTCAAAGCCAAATCCTGAAACTATCAAGTGAACTGGTCAATACCATTGGGTATCGCTAGAGCTGAACCTCATAAAATCAAGTTTTATTAACACAGCAGGCATGGCATGAACAACACTGAAATGATGTGACAGATGTTTCACATGTTAAAAATACTCACTTTTTATTTCAAAATCGTTTTATATTTCCTTAGGTCTTCCTTAGACCCATGTTAATTTATACACAGATTTTAAAATTTGCTACAAGGAATATTGCCAACTTAAAGCAAAATACTTTTCCAATGGAAAATTATCCTGATATTTTACACATATGGAGTTAAAGGCAATAACAGTAATATCCTCCCTCCCTTGTTGTTTCTGCAACTGAGTATCTTAAATCGGACCATATGGGCTACATATTAAGGACATACAGATGAATTTATGAATTTTTCTTTGTCTATGATAAATGATTGAACATATTTTCACATATATGTATGCATGTATACTGGAGGTGTACTTTTCAATGAAAAAATATGGAATGTTTTTAAAACATTGACATCATGTTCAGAAGACAACTGAGGGACAAACAAAAACCTTAAAATTGCCGAAGAAGGGGTGCCTGGGTGGCTCAGTCGGTTGAGCCTCCGACTTCGGCTCAGGTCATGATCTCACAGTTTGTGAGTTCGAGCCCCGCATCAGACTCTGGGTCGACAGCTTGGAGCCTGGAGCCTGCTTTGGATTCTGTGTCTCCCTCTCTCTCTGACCCTCCCCCGTTCATGTTGTCTGTCTCTGTCTCAAAAATAAATAAACGTTAAAAATAAATAAATAAATGTTTTAAAAAAAATTGCTGAAGGAGCAGAGGGATTGAAGAAATTCGTAAATGGATGTGAGCTGTTCTGGTCTAGGCACAATCCGTCAGGAAGAGAGGGAAACAAATAATAACAGTGGAATCTGTTGGGAGAGCAGGGCTGGTCAACTTACCTTGACTTACCCCAGGAGCTAAAGGAAACCTGAGTGTGAAATCTGCTAACGGGAGGGAAAGAGAAGGGTCAGGAAGAAGATGGGAGATTTGGTCTACGTGCGTGGCAGACCCCTGAGCCCCAGCCAGCGAAGCCTGAACGTCACTACCACCAAGTGTCCTGCTGGGACCTCCTCGTCTTCTGTGGCACCTGCCACGAACACCAGCTTCCAGAATAAACCTCCATAGGTTTCATGCCTTGAGTTTCCTGTGCTGAACAATACTCCTACACTGGATGGCTTCTGCCATCGATAGTCCAAATTTGCATTCCATGGCTCCGTGTGGTAGGCGTGACTGCCCACCCGGATCAGGCTGCAGCACGTGACCCTGGTAGGGGAGCACATCTCCTTGCATGGACCCCGCACAGAGCTACTGGCCACCGGGTCTGGCACAGACGACCCGGCTGTTCAGCTGAGCGCTGGGGTGTGTGAGCCTTACACGAGGCTCCACGCCACCCTCCCCTTTCTCAGCAGAGATGTTCATCTTGCTTATTCTGCCTGGTGTCTTCCCAGCAACATGCTACTTTGTGATGATGATGGCCAAGCAGTATGTTTTCCACAGAACAAAAGATCCATGAGATGCGTGCCATTTGTTGACATGCAGATCCAAGCCAGGCTCTCACTGTACGGCTCATGGGCTCATGCCAGACCCCCCACGCAACTCTACTCGGTGCAGGCAAGGCAGCGACTCTTCTTTGAAGCCCCTTTCATGGATACCATACTGAATAAATCATGGTGATCTTCGAGCAGTTGACTCGACTGCACCCACGATTTCCCTTTACGACGGATTCTCGAGGGTGAGGTGTCCAGTACAGTAGCTCCTGGCCACATGTGGCTGTTTAAATTCACACTTATTGGGATGCCTGGGTGGTTCAGTGGGTTGGGCGTCCAACTTCGGCTCAGGTCATGATCTCACGGTTCGTGGGTTTGAGTCCCGCGTCGGGCTCTCTGCTGACAGCGCGGAGCCTGGAGCCTGCTTCGGATTCTGGGTCTCCCTCTCTCTCTGCCCCTTCCCTGCTCTCTCTCTCTCTCTCTCTCTCTCTCTCTCAAAAATAAATAAACATTAAATAAATTAAATTCGCATTTATTAAAAGTAAATAAAACTAAAAATTCAAGTCGTCTGTCACTCGAAGCACATTCCACAGGCTCAGTGGCTCACATTGGGCAGGGCAGACATATTTGCATTGTTCCAGAAATGCCTCTGGGGCGTGCTGAGCCGAGCTAGGGGGGATGTGGGACGTCTTTGGGAGAAGAAGTGCACAGTCGGCCGAAAAGGCAGCATGTGAGTTTTACTTGCAGGCCTGTTCTTACATTTCTCACTGAAAACCTGACATTTCTTGCTCAGTCCAGTCCTCAGAAAAATCTCACAAATGGAGATCTGGATGCCCAATGTTTTCTGAATCTGCTGCTGGCTGTGTGTTTTCAACAGAAACCCACATTAGCCAAGTTTTGTTGAAATTTAGTATGTGTCTAATCTGACAAAGCTAAAACAAAAATCGGACAACAAGCAAACCGGGAACACCAGCGAAGGCTTCATCAGGGGATTCTGGAATCTCTTTGTTCCGGAGAAGACACGATCTGTGGCCACCGTCCCGCCTGGCTCGTCCTTGCGGGTCAACAGCGGGCCAGATGCCATGTGCCTGTTGTCACCCGGGCTCCGTGCCTGCACGAGCGTTCACCGTGCAGACAGCAGCTGGGTCTCCTTAGGTAACCACCACGGTCACATTAAAGGGATCTTATAGATCCAACATCTGGATTTCCAAATAAAGACAAGAAGTGGAGAACGGTGCCAGCTGTTGAGAAAATTCCGGAGTCTTCCTATGAGTTTGTAGACATTTCTCACCATTTGGCAGAATGCATTGGAATTGTGTTTAAAGAAAGTGGCTCACTGGTTATTTGAATTTTCGGTTCCAGTAGTGAGGGAAGGGAAACATGATTTTTAGCCCTTGGATAGCCCTGAAAACATATTGCTTTTGATTTGAGTGGCTACTGGACACGACAGGATTTTGTTCTGTAATGACCACTGGTCACTGTCTCGAAGACGAGGCCTCACTGGAACTCAAACATTCACTAAGCCAGTTAAAGTTTACAGGTCTGTTTCCCACCCACAGTCTTCTGACAAATCTTCACAACAACTCCTACAAGACAAGGCACCAGAGACTAAGAGAAGAATTACCGGCCAAGATTACGGACGTCACGATGAGCATTCGGGGTGTGTTGGCCCCAGTAGCAAGGCTGGACCAGCTCAAGGCAGATTCGTATCTTCTATAACAATCCTCCTTGTTATTTGCCGTCTTTGGTTGACGACGTACTGATTCCGCTGCAAAATCTCCCTTGTTTCTAGCGCTTACGTTTTTCATCGTGGAACTCGTGTAAGTGGTGCCTGATCTTTGCTTCCTGGTTACATCTTTAGCCTACAGCCAAAGCTCCCAGAAAACGTGCCCGTGCGCACAGAGAGTTTGCATGTGCTTTCGGGAGGTCCGGGGTCCTGGAGAGACGTGCAGAGTCCCTGGGCCCAGGATAAGAAGCCCTGAAATGAGCTTAAAGACCCAACATACCTTCATCTCAAGCCGTGGGCTTTTCTGATATTCAGTGAATATCATACCCACACGACGGCGGCCAAGGTGTGAGGCACCTTTCCGCCACGGGAAACATTCTTTGGGTAACACTCTGTGAGATACGGAACTGGTACAGCTCACACGTGTGCTACTGAATAACAAAAGGTCATGAAGCGTAAAGCGAAAGTCACCCTAATTGACTTGTGCTGCTGTGAATATTTCGCTTTGTTCTGCAACCAACTTAATGTCTTTTCCTTGACTGGTAAATATCTGAGTATTTTTCGCTCAGCCCAATTTTATATTTCAGTAATTGACGTGATGGAAGATGAATTGATATGGGCAAATGTCAAATTACGGAGTAAATATTTTTATACACTTGACTGTGTGAGTCATTATGGGGTAATAGATAGATTTTTTGAGTTTGTTTTTCAGAATGCTAGTCCTTTAAAATGCTCCAAGAAGAATAACTTCTAGGAGCCTAAGTCGATGGAGAAAGTTCTGTACGCTGTCTCTGTGTCTTCAAGACTCATCGTACACCTCAAAGGCTCTGAGAAGTCCTAGAGAAACAAGCCTGTATATTACAGAGCCATCCAAATTCTTTGGAGAACAGAACACCAAATGATAGAATGATACCTATTATAATATCCTGCAGAAATAGTATTCCTTGAAACATATTCTAAAAGGCATGGGCTTACCAATTTAATTCCTTTTTGTCCTATTTTTTTCTTTTTGTGATTCAGATTGTGCGATTTTTGAAAATAACATTGAACTGAGTGAAAATGGAATTACAGGTTTATTCTACTGCTAGTAAGTAGCGTGATTTTATTTTATTATTGTTATTTAAAGAATTTTTACCGTTCATTTATTTTTTGACAGAAATAGAGAGACAGAGCACAAGCTGGGAAGGGGCAGAGAGAGAGAGGGAGACACAGAATCGGAAGCAGGCTCCAGGCTCCGAGCTGTCGGCACAGAGTCTGACGCGGGGCTTGAACCCACGAACCGTGAGATCATGACTGGAGCCGAAGTTGGATGTTTAACCAACTGAGTCACCCAGGCATCCCTTGTCTTATTATTATCTTTTAAAGTTTATCTATTTATTTTGAGAGAGACAGAGACAGTGTGAGTTGGGGAGAGGCAGAGAGAGAGGGAGAGAGAGAATCTGTCAGAGAGACAGAGGCTGGCTCTCTTTCGCGCGACAATGCTAGCCATTCCCAGGTGGAGAATGCAGACGTCCCCCTTTCGTCTAGACCCACTGATGAGCAAACCCCCATTCCGTGGGAAACACAAAGGGAGCGGGGTAGGTAAACACGTCTGCCGTGGGCCGTGGCTCTGTTGGGACCGCAATAAGAAAAACTGCTTTTTCAAGCAAACAGAGACAGATCTAGGGTGGGAGAGGGCCAGGGACACTGACTCAGCCTCCGCGTCTGGGCAGAGTGGAAAGTTTTCATCATCCTGCAAATGCATCAGTGCTCCTCGCCCCTCGCCAAGTGCCAAACCTCCTTGCCTTCCTTCGGAATCATAAATGACTGCGGACGATGTTCCTGAGGCTTCAAACTTCCTCGGGCAGCGTGGTAAAAACCGCAGCGTGTACGTTTTTTCCAAATTTATAACGAGATCTGTGAATGGAAAATATCAAATAGGCCTAGCTGCTCCATGAAACCAGTAAAATTCCGTTACAACAAATGGCAGCAGGCGTCCACACAGTAACTGGAAATAGAGGCACAAATGGGAACACGGCCTTGTGGCAGAATATGGGGGCTGGAACTGACCCAGAACTCAAACTCAAAATCTCTAAACCAACAAACGAGCAAATTGTGCCCACAGATAGCAGCGGAAAGTGGTCCAAAACACCACACGACAATTGACGATAATTTACAGGCAGCCTCAGATTTTTCCCATACGTTGGGCACCTCAACACGCTTAGTATTTCCAACCACTTGTATCAAAACAGCTGCTTTACCTGGTAGACCCTGGAGAGACGGGCAGAGTGCCTGCAGCCATGTGTCCCTGAATGTCACCCACCATCTCAGTGGTTAAAACCTAGGCCCAGCCTGATATAATTGTTGGCCCTTCTCAGTATCAACCTCACATTTGGTCCTGTCAGAGGACTGTGCCCTGCTCTTTACTTCCAACAGACCTCACGTTTTCCCGGCCTCACTGTTTTTGGCCTTGGGTCTCAGCATTGGTCGTGACTAGACTGGCCAGCTGGATGACCCCGCGTGGATGCTTCTCAAGGTCCCTCTTCCTTGGATCCCTTTCTCACCTGCTGGTCTTCCCCGCCCTGGGTTAGAACATACCCCTCCTTGGACACGCAGTTTCCCAATTCCGAATTCCCTTCCAATCTCACCCTTCTTCTGTCTGATGGTGCCATCTGTCACGGTCTTCGTTTACAAGATTAATGAAGACCGCCATTCCCAAGTCACATGATCTAAAACACCATGTGACTGACACCTATTCTGAACTGTGAGCTGAAATTAAGGAATTATTCAATTCATTCATTCATTCACTCGTTCACTTGTCAAAAATGTATTAGAAGCTTGTTTTACTCCTGGCACCTGGTGAACTTCTCAGATCAGAGAGGTACTTAACACCTACCCTGTCATCTTGGAGGAATTTTATACTCAATGTACCTAAGGAATGCATTGTTCCCAGTTTACAATTTCCGGCATTTTCTGGAAGTTGTTGGAACTTCTCCTTTCTCCCCTGGCTGGCAGTTTCGATTTGCCAGCCTGCCTGTCGTCTATGTTACTCGCAGGAGTAGACTCTGTCAGTCCCCCCTTGGAACACATCCAGCAAGTGATAGGAAGCATGGGGAACCAGAAAGTGGGGAGGACTGGGGAAATATGGTAGAGTCACCAGATCAAAGTCTATAGTCCTGATTTTATAACTTAAAACTTGCCTCTCTCTCCCTATTGTCCTTAAAAGAAAATCGGGGAGGCTCGCGGCAAAGCCATGACACCAGCCCTTTCTCACCGTGAAGCTTGCAGCAGGTAGGCTCACTTACAGGTGCCTGGACAGTAGGACAGTGGAGAGGAGCTCTAGGGGCAGGTGGAGCCTGTTCTAGAGAGTTGTAATAAGACTCCACTTCCCAGAACCAGAACCTCTCTCCCTCTGGTGATGGGACTTTCTCATGGGTCCCTAAGCTCCCAGGTGTTGGGAGTTGGCTTTTCCAGACAAAGCCTGTGACTGATGCCCAAATGTCGAATGCGTGGCACCACACAGCTCAATACCCCCCAAGGCCAAAGATGTCCACCCAGGTTTTCCCTAGAGGTGGGGGGCTGCAGGGAGAGGTCAGCTAGATGTTCTTCCATCCAGGAAACTTTACCAGTCACACAGGTTGGGTCCATTTTCCTTCCAAGAAGTTATCACATGTCTATTTGTCTATGACCCCAGCACACAGTGCATTAGAATTACACGTTCACTTGACCAACGAGGTCACACTTGTGACGCCTCTTGCTTTGTCTTTTTTCTTAAGGTTGCTTTGACGATTCAGGGTCTTTTGTGGTTCCCTAGACATTTTAGAATTGTCTTTCTTTCTATTTCTATGAAAAATACCACTAGGATTTTGACAGGCATGGCATTCAATCTGTAGCTCCCTTTTGGGGAGCGTGGCCACTTTGATGATATTAGATCTTCCATTCCATTAGCATGGACTTACCTTTCCATTTATTTGTGTCGTCTTCAGGTTCTTTCATCGGTGTCTTATGGTTTTCCGTGTACACATCTTTCACCTCCTTGGTTAAATTTATTCTAAGCATTTTATTTTTGGGGGATACTCTTGTAAATGGGATTGCTTTCTGAATTTCTCTTTCTGGTCGTTTGCTGCTAGTGTCTAGAGACTCAACTCCTCTGTTAAGTAGGTTATAAAGTTCTCTACGTCTACAAATCTGCAACTTATTTCTTAACTATTTATGGTATAATTTGTCATGCTATTTTAATGTGATGGAGTCATATTTTTTCAGGTTCCCCCCCCACTTTTGTGGTCTCAGTTTAAGGAATTATGAAGACATTCTTTTATATATTCTTTCAAGAATTTAAAAGCTTTTTCTTTTCAAATTTAGTCTTTTATAACACATCTTGAACTCATTTTGAGGTATGGTGCTGTTGATGTAATTTTATTGTTTCTATTTGGAAAACCAGTTGTCCCAATACCATTTAATAAATGAATTCCTCTCTTTGCATGATTTATAATGGCTCTGTTATTGTATGCCAAGAACCCGCTCTTTTATGGGTCTATTCTATTCATATATTTCTCGAGCCCTACACCATCTTCATATTGTCTTAATTAATATGGTTTATAATTAGCAAATGTAATATAGCTTATAAATAAGTCTTTATATGTGCTAAGCCACGTCATCTTGTTTCTTTCTCCGAATTTTAACTGGCTCTTCAAGATTGATGCATTTTTGATCAACATATGCATTTTTAAAATCAAGGCTGAATTCACATCAAATTTCACCATTTTTAATTGTTTTGAAGGGTACGATTTAGTGGCTCTTGCTACATTCGCAATGTTGTGCAACCGTCCCCACAGCTTAGTTCCAGAACATTTTCATCACCTCGAAAAAGAACCCTGTACCCGTTAAGCAATCATGCCTCCTTTCCCCTCTCGTCTGGTCCAACACAACCACGAATATGCTTTCTGTCCATGGGTTTGCCTTTTCTGGACATTTCGTATAAATGGAACCACAGTATTTGTTGTTTTGTGTCAGGGTTTTCTTTTATTTGGCATCAAATTTTCAGTTTTGCTTGTGATGTTGCATGTGTCAGTACATCATTCCTTTCATGATGGCATGATATGTCTTTGCATGGCTGTGTCACATTTTATTTCTTCTTTCATCAGCTAGTGGCCGTTTGGGTTGTCCCCACTATTTGGTGGCTGTGAATAATGCCACTGTGAACATTCGTGCTCACGTTTTCATTTGACCACGTGTGCTCATTTCTACAGGTGCAGTCGGTGGGTCTCCCGCCAGAGGTGTCCTCAGTGGCTCTGTCATTGTGCATTCCCACCAGCAAAGTCTAAGGGCTCCAATTTCTCCAAATTCGTGTCAACATTTATTATTGTCCATTTTTTTATAGCTATTCTAGTGAGGGTTATATGGTATCTCATGATTTTGATATGTATTTCCACAATGACTACGATAAGCGTCTTTTCGTGTGCATCATGGCTATTTGCACATCTTCCCTGGAGGATCTATGGAAGTCTTTTGCCATTTTTGAATTGAGTTGTCTTTTCATTGTTGAGTTGTAATTGCTCTTTATACATTCTAGATACTAAATGTGATCTGCAAATACTTTCACTCATTCTGTGAGTTGTCTTTTCACTCTCTTGTAGTGTGCTTTGTTGTACAAAGTTTTAAATTTTGGTGCAGTTCTGTTTATCTATTTTCTTCTTTTTCTTGCTTATGCTTTTGGTGTCATATTTAGGAAACCATTGCCTAATCAAGGTCACAAAGATTTATACCTCTAGGTATGAATCCTCCAATTTCACTCTTCTCTCATTTTGTTTTCTCTGTTTGCAATTCTGTATGTACTTTAGAATCATCTAGTCCATTTCTTTATAAAAGTCAGTTGGAATTTTGATAGATAAGTTTGGGGTATATTGCCATCTTGAAAATTTCAGGCCTCCCAATTCATAAGCGTAGATGTCTTTCCATTTGGCTATGTCCTGCGTAACTTCTTCCAACAAAGTCTTGTCATTTTCAATATATTAGCATTTTATCTCTTCTAAAAAATTCAATAATGAATGTTTTATTCTTTTTTGATGCTATTGTAAATGGAAGTTTTCATATTTTTTTTTGTTTTTGATTTCCTTAGTGACAGTATACAGAAATACAACTTTTGTATGTTGCTCTTGTGCTGTGCAACTATGTCAACCTACTTATTTGTTCTAATAGTTTTTGGGTTGTGTGTGAATTATTTGGGTTTTCTTATACATAACACATGTCATTTGTGAAATGGGGTAGTTTCACTTTTCCTTTCTAATCTGAATGCTTTTTATTTATTTTTCTTGCCTAATTACCCTAACTAGAACCTTCTAGAACAATGTTCAATAAAAGTAACAAGAGGGAAAATGCTTGTCTTGTTGTTGATCTTAGGAGGGAAAATTCTTGGTATTTCACTCTTTTTTTTTTTTGTTGTTTTTTGGTATTTCACTCTTATGTGTGATGTTAACAGTGCATTTTTTTTTTTATTTAAAAAAAATTTTTTTTCAACGTTTATTTATTTTTGGGACAGAGAGAGACAGAGCATGAACGGGGTAGGGGCAGAGAGAGAGGGAGACACAGAATCGGAAACAGGCTCCAGGCTCTGAGCCATCAGCCCAGAGCCCGACGCGGGGCTTGAACTCACGGACGGCGAGATTGTGACCTGGCTGAAGTCGGACGCTTAACCGACTGCGCCACCCAGGCGCCCCAACAGTGCATTTTTAATCGATGTCCTTTGTCACATTGAGAAGGGTCCCTTCTATTTTTATTCTTTGAGTGTTTTTAACATGTAAGGGAGTGAGATATTTTGAGAAGGGTCCCTTCGATTTTTATTCTTTGAATGTTTTTAACATGTAAGGGAGTGAGATATTTTGTCAATTTTTTTTGCATCAGTTATGACTATGGTGTGTTTTTTTTCTTCTTTCTATTAATATGGCATATTGCATTTATTTATTTTTTTGTATGTTGAACTACCCTTGTATTCCTTGGTCACTGTGATGGTTAATTTTATGTATCAAGTCGTAGGCCACGGTATCCGGCTGTTTGGACAAACAATGCTGTGAAGGCATTTTTTTTACATGACATCCCCATTTAAATCAGTAGACTTTGAGTAAAGTGGATCACCTTCCACAATATGGGTGGGCCTGATCCAATCAGGGGAAGGCCTTAAAAGAAAACAGACTGAGGTCCACCAAGGAAGAAGCAATTCTGCCTCCAGACTACCCTTGATTTGAGATGCAACTTGAACTCTTTTGTGGGTCTCCAGTCTGCCTTCTTATTCTTTAGATTTTGGACTTGCCAGCCACCATAGGTCTGTGAGTCAGTTTCTTAAAATCAGTCTCCTTTTGGGGCGCCTGGGTGGTGCAGTCGGTTAAGCGTCCGACTTCAGCCAGGTCACGATCTCGCCGTCCGTGAGTTCGAGTCCCGCGTCGGGCTCTGGGCTGATGGCTCGGAGCCTGGAGCCTGTTTCCGATTCTGTGTCTCCCTCTCTCTCTGCCCCTCCCCCGTTCATGCTCTGTCTCTCTCTGTCCCAAAATAAATAAAAAACGTTGAAAAATTAAAAAAAAAAATCAGTCTCCTTTTTTTGTACACATATACACACATTCTGTTGTTTCTGTTTCTCTGAAAAGCTGATTGAAGCATTGAAGCATTATAATCCTTTTAGTAAGCTGCTAGATCCATTTGGCTGGTATTTTTTTTTTTAATTTTTTTTTTCAACGTTTATTCATTTTTGGGACAGAGAGAGACAGAGCATGAACGGGGGAGGGGCAGAGAGAGAGGGAGACACAGCATCGGAAACAGGCTCCAGGCTCCGAGCCATCAGCCCAGAGCCCGACGCGGGGCTCGAACTCACGGACCGCGAGATCGTGACCTGGCTGAAGTCGGACGCTTAACCGACTGTGCCACCCAGGCGCCCCTGGCTGGTATTTTTTTTAATGTTTATTTTTGAGAGAGAGAGAGACAGACAGACAGAGCATGAGTGGGGGAGGGGCAGAGATAGAGGGGGACACAGAATCCGAAGCAGGCTCCAGACTCCAACCTGTCAGCACAGAGCCTGATGTGGGACTCAAACTCATGAACCGTGAGATCATGACCTGAGCCGAAGTAAGACACTTAACCGACTGAGCCACCCCGGTGCCCCTGGCTAGTATTTAGTTGAGCATTTGTGCACCTATATTCACAAGGGACATTGGTCTGTAGTTCTCTTTTCTTGTAATCTCCTTGTCTGCTTTCATGTCAGGGTCAGACTGTGCTCATAGAGTGAGGTTGGAACGGTGCCTCCTTTTCTATTTTTCAGAAGAGTTTGAGAATTATTAGTGTTAATTCTTCTTTTAAATGTTTGATAAAATTCACTTGTAAAGCCATCTGGTCTTGAGCTTTTTTTTTGTCGGAATTTTTTTTTTTTTTTTTTTTTTTTTGGTTGCTGATTTGACATGTTACTTGTTATAGGTAACAGACTTTCTTCTTGGATGAGTTTTGATAGTTGATGTGTTTTTAGGAATTTATTAATTTTATCTTAAGTTATTTATTTTTTGGCATGTAATTGTTCATAATATTGTCTTATAATCTCTTTTATTTCTGTGTTTGTAATAATGTCATCACTTTCCTTCCTGATTTAGTAATTTGAGTCTTCTCTGTCTTTTTCTCCATCAGTTTAAAGTTTTATCAATTTTGTTAATCTTTATAGAGAACTGGCTTTGGATTTTATTTCTTCTGTTGATTTGAATTCCATGCTTTGTTTGTCTCAGCTGTAATATTTATTATTTCCTTCCTCTTTCTTGATTTGGGTTTAGTTTGTTATTCTTTTCCTGCTTTATTAAGGTGAAAGGTTAAGGTTTTGATGTGAGATAATTCTTCCTTTTTCATGCAGGCAACAGCAGCAGTAAATTTCCTTCTGACCACTTTTTTTTCTACATCTGTAAGTTTCTTGTGAATTCTTCTTTGGCTCACTAGTTATTTATGAATGGGTGGCCTTATTTTTCATATTTTTGAATATCCCAAATTGCACTTTGTTATTCATTTCTAATTTCATTTTATTGTGGTCAGAAAAGACACTTTGTGTGATTTGGTCTTTTAAAATTTGTTGAAATCTTTGCTGTGGCCCCAATATTCATCCAGAAGGATGCTCCGTGGACACTGGTATGTATATGTGCTCGGTTTAGTGTTCTAGGAATGTCTGTTAGTCTAGTTGGATTATAGCGTTGCCCAAGTCTGGGATCAATCCTCTGTTTGGATGTTCTATCCAGTATTGAAAGTTGTGTAGTGAAGTCTCCAACTGTCCTTGAAGAATTGTCTATTTCTGGGGTACCTGGGTGGCTCAGTCAGTTGGGTGTCCAACTCTTGGTTTCGGTTCAGGCCATGATCTAATGCTTCCTGGGTTTGAGCCCCACGTTGGGCTCCTTGCTGACCACTTGGAGCCTATTTGGGATTCTGTCTCTCTCTCTTTCTCTCTCCCTCTTTCTGCCCCTTTCCCCACTTGTGTATGCCCATGCATGGGTGCTCTCTCTCTTTCAAAGTAAATAAATAAACATAAAAAAGAGAATTGTCTATTTCTTCCTTCAATTTTGTCACTTTTGGCTTTGTGTCTATTATGGTTTTGTTATTTGGTATGCATATATGTTTATAATTGTTTTATCTCTTGATGAATTAACCCTTTTATCATTATAAAATGTCCTTGTATCTCTGACAAATGTGTGTTTTAAAGTCTGTTTTGTTTGGTGTTAGGACAGCTACTCCAACTCTGTGTGGGTACTGCTAAACCTGTTTGTGCCCTTGAGTCGAAAGTATCTCTTTGATCTTGCTTTTACTTGCCGTTGTTGTGACCTTTGGTGGTGCTGTTTATTCCTCCCGAGGAGGCTTCGGGTCGATGTCTAGCACCCTTTCTTTGCGACCTGAGGGACTCCTGTGGGCATTACCTGGGATTCAGGTCTGCTAGCCATGAACTCTACCGTATTTCGTATTTCGTTAATCTGGAACTATCTTAACTGCTCCTTCGTTTCTAAAGGAAAATATATTTTTTTCAGATGTACAAAGCTTTCTTGAAGGTTTTTCTTTCTTTTCACACTTTAAAGATGTCATTCTACTGCCTTTTTGCCTCCAGAGTTACAAGACATTCACTGTTAATTTTACTGGAGACTCCTTGCGTGTGATGAGTCACTTGTGTCTGATTGTGGTGTGCCTCATTATGTGTCTTGGTGTGGATGTATTTGATCTATCCCACTCACAGTTAATTGAGCTTCTTGGAGGTATTATAGATTAGTAGGGTTCACTAAATTTGGCAAGGTTGCAATATCTATCTCTTTATATCTATAAAGCCAGAACTTTTTATGATTTCTGTCTCTTCCTTGATATAATTTCTCAGTTGGCAAGACACTATTCTTTAGTTTGGCAGACATGATTTCCTTTTGAGTTCTTTAAACATATTTAAAATAGCCGTTTTAGCATTTTTGTCTAGTAAACCCATCGCGTGGACTTCCTCAGGGACAGTTTCTCTTAATTGGCTTTTTCTTATGAATATTTCTTATTTCTTTGTTTGCTTCCCAATGTTTTGTTGAGCACTGCATATTTTGAATATTACGATGTAGCGACTTTGGAAATCATATTCTCCTTTCTCTTTTTCAAGGGTTTGCTGCTGCCTCTTGCTGGAGTTATTATTTCTTGTGTTTTCATGACTTTCTGAGCAAATTCTGTGTAGTCTGTACTCTTGTTGTGTGTGACCAGTGAAGTCTCTTAGTGGTCTAATAGCACCCCCCCCCGGTACCCGATCAAGGGGATCATGACCCCACCTAAATTTTCACGTCCTGCTGGCACAGATTCGATGTCAGCAGATGAGGGGTTAGAGCCTCCCCAGGTCATCACCGGGCATGTGCATAGCCTTCTGGATTTTCGGGAACATGCCAGAGCCTTTCAAAGCCTTTATTTCTCAAAACAATTTGTTCTCCAGCCTTTTCTCCCCAAATTCTAGTTATTCTGCTCATCGTCCCAATCTCAGGCCCTGCTGGTAGCAACAGGGACCAAAACAATCGACTTGTAAGTATTTTTAATGAATATCCATTGGGTAACAGCTCCCGTGCTAGCTGAGTTCTGAGGCAGACAAAGCAAAGCGGGGACTTCAGACCAATTTTCAGGGGAGCTGCCAGACGAGTCACGACCAGTTATCAAGATTCTTCATGCCCCTCCTGATGGTGCTGGCACTGGTCGGGAAGGCAACTCTCATTTTCTAGGCTGCTGCTAAGCTGGGGGCAGAGTCGGGGTGTGGAGGGAGAGCTCATTGGCCAAAACTCAGCGTTCTTGCAAAGATTTAGAAGTTTTTCTTGAGAGGACGGAAGCACAGCCTCCCGGGAGCCGGGTCTTGGAACCCCGTCTCGATGGCTACGTTGTGCTTTACTGAAGCAGAGTCTCCATCCAGCCCACACAAAAGGGTTGTGATCACACACACACACACAAGGTTGCAACCCCGAGGCCTCACCGGGACCCGTTTCAGAGGCTGCGTCCCACACTGTCTTACACCTTTCATTAAGTCCCATCCTGATTTTACAGTCGTTTCCTTACTTACATTTTTCTCTCTGTCCGTTAGAATGGATATTTTCTCTTGGATGTTGTCTGATTGTGTTCCAATAAGAAACAATCCCACTTTGCCTGCGTTCCGTTGTTAAGTGTGTCTTATAAGTTTTTTATTTCAGACATTGTATTCCGCCCCCCGCTCCCGGAATTCTCATTTGATTATTTTTATAGGTTACAATTCTCAATTGAGTTTTTTTTTTACTTTTTACAAATTTTTTCGATCATTTTCTCTTGTTTTCTTGAGCACTGAAGTATACCTGTTGAAAGCCTTTGCTGGCTAACTTCAAAATCTAGATAGTTTGTGGATCAGATTGTGTTATCTATTTTTTTCCCCCTCAGCTATAACTTGTGTATTTCTGTGGTTCAAAGTAAATAGTAATTTTCAATAATGGCCCTTCTTATGTATTTGAACATTGTGAAGCTTCTAGATACGTTCTGGTAAAGAACATTCACTGGGCTGGTAGGGAATGGTCATTGAATTCAACTGGGCGTCCTGCCCAGTCGAGATGGGGCTGTGTTACTCATAAGGCCCGGTCACCATCGGCCTTCCAGGGTTCAAACGGGGAGTCTGTGACCTCCCCAGGGCATCTACCCCAGCCATCAGAGTTACAACCTTTGTTTTGCCAGCTGTCAACATCTGTTCTACCTTGTCGCCACCTTTAAGAGGGTTTCCGTTTAGGCTTTTAAGTTTTTACCCCACCTGGCACAGCATGTTACACTGTCAGTGGGGAGAGGGAATTATACAACCGTAATGAGGAGCCTGAGTGAAGTTGGAACAAGGGCTACAGCGATAGGTGTGGTCAGACGGATGCTTTTAAAATACAAATTGGACCACGTGACCCCGTAAGCAGCACTCTTGGGCGTAGAAGGAGACCTGGAGTGCGGGCCATGTTCCACAGGATTCTGCATGACCTGGCCCTGGATTCATGCACAAACCCCTCCCTCCTCGTCCTGCCCTCACTCACGGTGAGGTGCTCACCGGCTCCTTGCTTGTCCTCCAGCAGCCCAGCTGCCCTTCACCCTAGAAGCTCTGCTTTGCTCCTCCCTCTTCCTGGAATAATCTTCTCTGGAGGGTCCTTCTGGTTTCTGGCCAAACATCACTGCACGGGTCCCCACCCGGGACTCCCTGGGTATCGCCTGGGCCGCTCTCCTGTTTTCTCATGTGCATATGGTGTGACGTTATAAATGTGTTTCTTGTTGCCTTGTGTGCTGCCCTCACTCCATTGTAACCCCCATCAGATCGGGGAGCCGCTCAGTCTCCCTCACCGCCATCCCCCTGGGCTTTGAGTGGTGCCTGGCATATGGTAGCCAAGCAATACATACATGCTTTCAACGACTATTTGTTGAATGAGATGAAAATTCCAGATGACAATTATAAGGCCACAGCTGCCTTGCAGCTCCTAAGACCCCCAATTCTGAGGAGACTGGAGAAGATTTCCAACATGAGGTGAAATTTGGGCTTCCAAAGCTGACTCATGGAAGGCAAAGAGAGGACAGAGCATTCTAGGCAAGGAGAAGAGACTAAAAAAAAAAAGGCAGATATAGGGAAGAGCCCAGGATTTTTATCCTGTTTCCTACAAAGCCTGCTGGGATGCATACAACACAGGGGCGTGGGGGGATTTGTGAATCACTTACTGATGGACCGAACATCAAATTCTAAACCAAGGCAAACTGTTAAAAAGACAATCCCTTGCAAGTTTGGATCTAGGGCGATTTCAAAATCTTTGTCAGCATTTTTATTTCCGGTCTTTAAGAGATATTTGTTTTGCTCTGTTATTTATTTATTTATTCATTTATATTTTTTTTTTACTGGTGGATACTTTTAATTTATCCACCAGTGAGCATTTACTGAAACTCATGTAAATTAAAGGGCCCAAAAGAGTTGGGAAGATATGTCACATAAAACTGCCCAGATGCGGGGTGCCTGGGTGGCTCCGTCGGTGAAGTGTCAGACTCCTGATTTCAGCTCAGGTCGTGATCTCACGGTTCGCGAGTTTGAGCCCCGTGTCGGGCTCTGCGCTGACAGCGTGTGACTCGCTTGGGATTCTCTCTCTCCCTCTCTCTGTGCCCCTCCCTCGCCCTCTTTCTCGCTTTCAAAATGAATCAAACCCTGTTGCCTGGACACATTTCAGGTTGTGGTGGCTCTTCCCTGTGTCCACTGGCGACGAATGATGAGGAAGGAGGTAGCAGGCTCCAGCTGCACTCAGAGCGTGTTGAACGGCAAGACCACTGGTGTCCCCAGTGTTGGGAGGATGTTTATCATGATTCAAAGTGCAGCGTGTGCCCCAAGTCAAAACGTACCAACGTTGACAACACCCTGTGAAATCAAACTGGGAGGCACCTGCCCTTTTCCCCCAAAAGCATCACCGAAGATCTCCGGACCACACAGCACTTTTGCTGCTGTGCGGCAGAGTAAGGCGTGTTGCAAAGATCACGATAAATTTATTTCCTAGTGTTTATCCCTGCAATGTGCCAAGAGAGACCAATTTTGAACTGCTTGCTCTCCGATTCTTAGCAGAGATTTGGTTGACGAGGCTTGATGGTTGAGAAAAACAAGGAGAGAAGCAGCCAGCCTCCCCTCTCCCCTGCCCCATACCGCAACCCTGCATCATTTGGGTGAGTTTCTATGATATTTGTAACTTCAGCTTTGGGGGGGAGTTAATGCAGAGAAAAGTCACATCTCTGTACTTCCGTGCAATGGCTGTCATAGTCCTTGGTCCCGGGCTGGCCTGCGTGCTCATGCGAGGTCCCAAGGTTAAACTGAATTGGGAATTTATTACAAGCCTGGTAGACTGAGGTTGATTTTAGGGCGACGAATCTACATTTGAGTCTTTGCGCTGGCATTGGGCAGGTGTTTAATTTCAGGCAATTGCCATGAGCATTACTTAGCCTCAGTATTTTCATCTGTGGAATGGCAATACTGTGATATCGAAGCACCAGGGTACTGTCAGCATTAATGAGAGCTTATCTCTAGATTTTGCAAGTTCTGCTTCTTCTGGCTCTATGCCTCTTGTTTACAGATCCATCAGAACATCCTGATCACTGCTCAGAAGCTCGTCTGCCAAATTTTATCAGTCAAGTTCAATAACCCATCGTGCTTTGCCTTTGCTTCCAGATCACCCAGGCCTGGATTTGAAGACTGTTATGGGCACCGACAGTTTATTACCATATGTAACTAGTTTCTATAAATTTCGGTGTATGCTCCCTCTTTTATATTTCCCTTAAATTCCTCCCTGGGAGATGTGTATATGGTCTCTAATCTTTTAACTGTGGACAGAATATACATTGTGAATGACAAATCATTTTTATCAAGAAACTGGGGCTGGCAGGTTACATATCCAGCAAAAAAAAATATATATATATATATATATATTAACAGAGACTATGAGCACCCACCCACGTTGCATATCCTGGAAATGGAAGTTCTGAGGCGAATTTATTAGTGTTTTCTGGCTTTCAATCACAAGACGATCAGGCTGGATTGGTTTCCATCTAGAGGCAATAGGGCTAGAAGGAAGCATAAATTATTGAGTGAACCCAGTGGTTCTACAGAGTGGAAACTGGGGTCGTGAAGTGAAATGGCATGCAGTTGGCAGAAGGGCTCCCTCGAGAGCCGAGGCCCCGCGCCTCAGAGCCTTGCTCCTGCCTCTGCTCCTGTCCTCACTGGTCTTCCCCCAGCTCCTTGAACAGGTGCCTGCGTGCCTACTGCGGCACAAGAAACAGCTGCAAAGCGTCGTGGTGCGAGGCAACACCCTTTTTATGAGACACCCAATTCTGCAGTGAGGAATTTGGATACAGCGTGGTGTGGTTGGCTGCCCCTGACCCACGATGCCTGGGGTGTCAGCTGGGAAAGCTCAACAGCTAAGGCTGAGCCAAAGTGCCCGGGACTAGAATCACCCAGAGGATTCTTTTCTCGGGTTGCCTGGTATCGGGGGTGGGGCAACTCAAAGGCTTGGATGGGAGTGTCTCCACGTGGCTTCTCCACGTGACTCTGGCTTCAGGAATGGTCACCTTGGGGTGATCAGACTCCTTGTATGATGCTTCAGGACTCTGAGCTCAAGATGTTGAGTGTTTGAAGGGTGGAAGACAGAGACTCCACATGTTGATGGGAGGAGTATCATACAATAAAATTCCCAGAAAGGTATTTATTGCAAGTGTTTTATGTGTCAGACTACAGGCTTTTCTTGGGGGGACAGAAGGGGGCAAGGCATGCGCCCCATCTTCAAAGAGTTCCCAATCTACAAAGAAACAAAGGCAGACACTACCCAAACTGATCTATTATGACACCATAGCAATTAATCTTCTGACCTTGCAAGAGGGGTAGTGAATAAATTAATGAACCAGAGTACGGAACACAGACTATAGAAACAGACCAAACGGGACTTTGATAAAGGCGATAGTGTTATGGGAGGTCTTATTTCAAAGATGGGACTACATAATATACGGAGCTAAGAAAATGCATTTCTACAAGGACTTTGTGAAATAGACATCTACCTCCCACCATAGAAAAATGAAATCCAGATGGATTCAGGGCTTATGTTCAAAAGCAAAGCTTTGAAACTGGTAGATGCAGTGTGGATGACCCTCATTCTGACCTTGGGGTTGAGAAGGATTTCTTAAGCAGAACACACAAAATACTAATCACAAAAGAAATGATGGATGATGTCTATCCCATAGAAATGAAAAACATGTTCTTGTCACAAACATTCTTATATAAAGCAAAAAAGCTACAGAATGAGAAAATATTTATCATACATATAGCTGAAATGCAGCCCCCGTCTATCTATCCATCTAGCCATTTATCTTTCATGTATAAAGAAAAAAGGAAAAAAAACAGACCACCCAAGGAAAAATGGACTAACGACACAGCTAGCAACTTGCTGAAGAAAAAGGCAGGAATCACCAATAAAAAGTGAAGAGTTTCTTCACTCACTGGTGACTTTGGACATGTCAATCGAACTGCTAAGACTCAGCTTTATGCTGACTCGATTGGACATGAGTTGAATTGACATGTCAGGCAACATCAGTGTGGACCTAAGAAATGTCCTGCTGAGCGTCTAAATGGAAGCCATAACTTTGTTAAAGGTCCTGGACTCGAGCCCCGAATGATCTCCTTCTCCAAACATTCATCCGTATGCACCAAGTTTTAGTCCCACCATATAGGGAGTGAGACATCAGAAATGATGCCGAAGAAGGAAAAGTCTTTACTGATCAAAGGATGTGCCCAAGAGAATTCGGGATCTTAAAGTAAGCCAGCAAACAAAATGGTGGCAATGTCATCTGTAGCTTCCCATTTGACCACTCTGGTCTCTGGCAGTTGGGGAAAAGAGTGGACATAGGTCCCAAGTTCCTTGGGAAGCTGTCTCAGGGTCTGTAAATGGGGGCTTCTCACTGGGAGCCACCAGATGACTGTTTTAATGAGCCTCGAGGAAATGAGCTCGGCTGAAGGAAACACAGAAATCAAACTTTGCCTCCAGATAACGTTGACTTTGGGGCAAGTGAGTGTGCCCTGTCTTCTGTCCCTCATTATGCTTATCACGTTTGAGCGCCCCTGCGGCTCTCTCCAGGACAAGTTTACATAAAATGCTTCTGTGTAGCTTCTAGTTCTTTGGGCCTCATCCATGCCTTGGTCGACGCCAGCATTTGGCACACACTAGTGTTTGGACGACTTGCTTCTTGGTCGCGGAAGGTCTAAGTGTCCAGCTTGACCTTCCCCTCAGAAAAGCAAATGTGAACTTCCTGGGCTGAAGCAGTCAGCGCCCAGTTCATCAGAGGCACAGATAGTGAGAAGCCCGGGGAGGGGACTCAAAAGGCTGTCAGTGACCAGCCGCACTGGCCAGCCTCTGCTGGCCACACACGCGTCCCCAGGGAGCCTGCTTGGCGCCTTGGTCTGGTGGGAAGGGGCAGCAGGTGGGTCCCTGTGAGGATGGCCCTCGGCTTCCACAAATTCTCCTGCCTCAAGGACTGACTTGTGGCTCAGAGGAGGCCTGTGTTCTCTTTCTCTTGGAGGAGATAATGACAAACGTGCCTGCCCCTGCTGGTCTTTTGTCTCTGTCTCTCCTCTCTATCTCTGTCTCTGGCTCTCTCTCTCTGCCACACACACAACAGACACAGACACACACACACACACACACACACACACACACACTCAGAACACCAGGTGATAGGAAGCACTACACACGGAATGTGAGAAGGGGGCATGACAGCTAGTGACGTGGGTGGTCAGGAGGGACTTCTCCAGTCGTGATGTCAAATCAGGAAGTGTGACGAGGGGAACAAGCAGCAATAAGACTCAGGACAGGTGAGTCTGAGGTGTGTGAACCAGCAAAGGCATAGCTCCCTGTGGTGCAGATAGGCCTTCGGTAACAGAAGGGCTGCAGGAAAACCAGAAGGGACAGAGTCGGAGGGGCCGCAGGTGAGGGGGTTGGCCGGGCCAGCAAGGTTTACATGGGGCACTGAAGTGTAAAAGAAGAATTCTGAGCTTTATTCTAAATGGCCTGGGGTGACTTGGGAGGGGTTAAGGATGGAAAAGGTAGGGTCTGGCATTGTTTTACGAGGATTCCTGCAGTGTCTGCAGGTGGGAAGAATGCGGTCGCCGCTGGAGGCAGGGGGTCACTGAAGGCTGTGCGGTGGTCTCAGGGATAGTGATGGTGGTCACAGTGACTGTGATGGTCTGTTGGAGCTTACTGCTGGAGGGAGACCCACACACACATACACACACGCACGGACACACTGGGGCTGTGGGCAGGTTTGGAGGAAGAAAGCAGAAAGAAGCCGGGATAGTCCTCAAGCCTCACTCCTACCATGTTTCCAACCACCTGGACAACAAGAAGTGTTATGTGTTTGGATGGAAAGGCTGGGAGACCGATGGGGGTGTGGAGGAGAAATGGAGTCTGGTTTTGCCTGTTCAGTGTGAGATGCCCTGAGACCCTCAAATGCAGAGCAGAAGGAGCCCCGTGAGAAGAGAGAGGGAGGTCCGGGGCTCTCAGGGAGCCCGTCTGCCAGTAGCAGCGGAATCTGGCTGACGACGTGTGTGTCAAATGGACCCTAGGGGTGAACAGATAGGGGAGTAATAAAATCATGGAAACCATCAATACGTTGACGTTTCTGTCAAATGGGATTTCTAAGTAGCCAGCTGGAAGGATCTAGAAGGATCTAGAAAGATCTAGCAGGAAGTACTAGTGAAAAAAATGATTTGCTGGAGATGGAAATCTTGAAGATGGAACGTGATTGTTGCAGGTAACTCCACGGCATGGCATGACGGGAAGGACCCTGGACGGGTGAGGTTTTAAAGAATTTGGGGAGCTGGGGGTTGGACGGATTCTTCACGGAGCATTGGGGACATCTGAGGCTGGGCGAGACCTCCGTGGTCCACGAGTCTTCAGTAGACAATAGGAAGACAAAGACAAGGAGAAAATAGCCTTAGGATCTGATCAATTATACGGCAGATGTTAGGGTACAGTTTCCGGTTTGGAAAACGCACTCAAGGATGGTGTTGAAAAAAGAAGGAGGGACAACCCAGGTGTATATAAACATTCTTCCCTCCTTCTTCTCTCCCTGGGGTGGAGGCCCCAAGGGCCTAAGGACCCTGCAGAGAAGGCTGGGGTGGACAGTCAGCAGACAGCATGATGAAAGGCCCTGGGGCGCCCAGGAGGCGGGACAGAATTTCCTAATAGGAGGTAAATGTGTGCATGAGAGCTGTGCACTACAGTCTGGAATAAAGAATTCCTAGGGGCACCTGGGTGGCTCAGGCAGTTAAGCGTCCGACTTGGGCTCAGATCATGAGTTCAAGCCCCGTGTCAGGCTCTGTGCTGACAGCTCGGAGCATGGAGTCTGCTTCGGATCCTGTGTCTCCCTCTCTCTCTGCCCCTCTCCCACTTGCAGTCTGCCTGTCTCTCTGTCAAATACAAATAAAAATGAAAAAAGAATGCCTCAGCAAGAGCCCCTGGGGTGCACTGGGGGCGGGGACGGGGCGCAGAATAGAATCCAGGAGGTGTGGGCTCTAGGAGGGGAGTGTTCTGTGAAGGGAGATTGCAGTGACAGATGAAGATATTTTTCCTTGAAGACGGGAAACTGTGTCACATTTAGGGAAAGAGGGGAGTCCGTGGGCGAGGAAGGGTTGCAGTAGAGAGCCTGAAGATACTCAGCCCGGGCTGCCCACCTGGCCAGCACCTGCTCCCCGGGCTCCTGGATGGGCAGGGTCTTGGCTGCTACACCCAGGAGACACCCCCTCCACGGGGTAAACTGACCTCCTGTTCTGTCATCTGTCTTCTGTGAGCTCTGTGGGTCACTTGTGAGACCAGCCCCAGAACTGGATCCAGCCAGGAGGAAATGAGAAAAAGAGAAGTCTTTTTTTTTTTTTTAATGTTTATTTATTATTGAGAGAGAAAGAGACAGAACATGAGCAGGGGAGGGACAGAGAGAGGGAGACACAGAATCTGAAATGGGCTCCAGGCTCCGAGCTGTCAGCACAGAGCCGACGCGGGGTTCAAACCCACGAACCGCGATATATTGACCTGAGCCGAAGTTGGACGCTTAAACGACTGAGCTGCCCAGGCGGTCTGTGAGAGAAGTCCTTCTTTAGGGAAGTACAAATCAAGACCACAGTGCTCGGTACCTGACCTGTACTAGTCAGTGTCCAGTGTTTTTACTCAAACCCAGAACGGATACATTTTCAGCTTAGAATTCCCTTCTCAAGGGAGATAGGCGTGTTTGCCAATGACCGTTCCTGACGATGGGCTTCTTAGGTAATATTGTTCCAACGTGTCACTTTCAGGGCTGGGGATTTAACAGTGTAGGTTACCACTTCCCAGGGTCCCCGTTTGGCATGTCGGGGAAGTTTCCTTTTGGGTCTGTGCTTGTGCTTAACACCTACTTTATGCCTTTACTTTTTATTTTATTTATTTACATTTATTTATTGTGTTCAATACAATTTTATTTTTTAATTATTATAATTATTAAAATTTTTTTAACGTTTATTTATTATTGGGAGACAGAGAAAGACAGAGCATGTATGGGGGTGGGTCAGAAAGAGAGGGAGACACAGAATCTGAAACAGGCTCCAGGCCCAGAGCTGTCAGCACAGAGCCCGGCGCAGGGCTCGAACTCACGGACCGTGAGATCATGACCTGAGCCGAAGTCGGACGCTTAACCGACTGAGCCTCCCAGGCACCCCTATTATTATTTTTTAACATAATCTATTGTCAAGTTGGCTCACATACAGTGTGTAAAGTGTGCTCTTGGTTTTACGGGTAGATTCCCACAGTTCATCGTTTACATACAACACCCAGTGCTCATCCCAACAGGAATCCTCCTCAATGCTCATCACCCATTTTTCCCTCTCCCTCACCCCTCCCTGCCATCAACCCTCAGTTTGTTCTCTGCAATTAAGAATCTCTGATGGTTTGCCTCCCTCCCTCTCTGTTTGTATCTATTTTTCCCCTTCCTCTTCCCTGTGGTCCTCTGTTAAGCTTCTCAAGTTCCACATATGAATGAAAACATACGATATTTGTCTTTCTCTGATGGACTTATTTCACTTAGCATAATACCCTCCAGTTCCATCCACGTTGCTACAAAAGGCCAGATTTCATTCTTTCTCATTGCCAAGTAGCATTCCATTGTATATATAAACCACATCTTCTTTATTCATTCACCAGTGGATGGACATTTAGGCTCTTTCCATAATTTGGCTATTGTTGATGGAAAAAGAAGAGTCTTAGCAGACTCTTCCCTTCCAGAGCACACTGGGACGAGCCAGGGGCCCCTCGCACCATTGTGTGAGCCCAGTGGCAAGCACACACATCACACACATTTGTGCCGCAGAAGCTTACAGTTGGCTTCTTGTTATTTGCTCATTTTTAATTTTTACCGTGTCCTCAATTCTGATCTATTGAATTTTATGTTGTAGGATAGTATGTTTTCTCTGAGGCTTCTGGAGTACTCTTTGGAACGAGGCAGGGTATGTAAACAAAAATTTGGAATCGTCATTTGTGTGGTGCTGTTTTTGTCATTGCCCTTGAGTGCTACTCTTTATGGTCCTTTTGGAGAGAATGTGTGACCAATATGCTAAATGTTATCACCCTTCTGGAGAGTGTTATGGGCTACATTGTGTCCCTCTCAAAATCCATATGTTGAACCCCTAACCCCCAATGTGTCTGTCTGGGGATGGGGCCTTTAGGGAGGTGATTAGGGTTACATGAGATCATAAGGGGGGGTCCCTAGTGTAGTAGGACTGGTACCCTTACAAGAGGAGGAAGAGAGACACGTCTGTCTCTCCACCACATGAGGACACAGTGAGAGAGTGGCCATCTGCGAGCCAGGAAGAGAGATCTTTCCAGAAGAGCTCACCAGTCTCAGCCAGCCTGGCCCCTTGGCCAAGGTTTGCAGCCTCCAGAATGGGGGGAACATGAGTTTCTGTTGTGCGGGCCACCCAGGCTGTGGGGCCTGCTTATGGCATCTTTGCAGACCCACATGGATGGCTCCACAGTGTTTCCAATGGAGTCCATAGTTTTTTGGGGGGTTACAACTTGAAGACTTAACCATTGAAAACATAGTCTGTAAGATGAGCTAATATCTTAATATATTTACTACTAAGAAAATTTATTAGTTTTTATTCTCAAGATTTTTTTTTGAGTCACTTAAACGTCTCTGAAAATAGATGGGATAAATTTTTTAGAAAGTTTATTTATTTTTGAGAAAAAGAGAGACAGAGAGCTAGTGGGGGCAGGGCAGACAAAGAGGGAGACACAGAATCCCAAGCAGGTTCAGGCTCCGGGCCATCAGCACAGAGCCCAACACAGGGCTCAAAGTCATGAACCGTGAGATCATGTCCTGAGCCAAAGTTGGACACTTAACTGCCTGAGCCACCCAGGAACCTAGATGGGATAAAATTTTAATGCACAAAGTAGAATTACATATTTTTCAAGAAAATTTGAGGTTTTGACTTTCATTTCTCCCAATCTTCCTGCGGCTTTCCTTTTACATCCTGTGGACTCCTTAGCTGCTGCTGCAAAAGATATGGTTGAAATTCAATTGTCTGGAAAATGTGTAATCTTTCTAAAGACAGTAAAATTCTCACAATAGGCAGACACAGGTACTCTACAGTCCAATTAATTGATGACAGCAACAACCTAACTTGTGCTCTTAGTTTAACTGACTGATTGTTGTTCCAACTTTGAATAAACCTTCTGCCATCTCTTCGTGTACCCTAGAGCTTGTGAATGTGTTTACAAGACCAGGAAGGATGGAGTGTTTCATCACTTGTATCTGTCATCCATCCATCCATCCACCCATCCATCCATCCATCTATCAATCCATCCATCAATCCATCCATCCATCCATCCATCCATCCATCTATCCATTTAACCATATGTCCATCCATTATCTATCTTTGTTTGTGTCTATGTATCTATGTATCTATCTATCTTAGTACATTCAACCTATGCAGATTTAGCATGTATAAACTTTATACACATTATGTGAGCACAGCAAGAAATGCAATTCTAATGCTACTCTTTGTCTTGGCCTAATAGTAAATTACATTTTTATTTATTGAGTTTTTAAAATTTACTTATTTATTTTGAGGGAGACAGAGACAGTGCAAGCAGGGGAGGGGCAGAGAGAGAGAGAGAGGGAGAGAGAGAAACCCAAACAGGCTCTGCACTGTCAGTGCAGAGCTTGACATGGGACTCGAACTCACAAACTGTGAGCTCATGACCTGAGCTGAAACCAAGAGTTGGACCCTTAACCAACTGAACCACACAGGCACCCCACATTTTGATGATGGTTTAAAGAACAAGTTCTCATGCCCTATGTTACTTTGTCTGACAGTGTGTTGCAAGTGGTCTCTGAACTAAGTGTGGACTGAGTATTTCTTATGTAGCGTGTATTTATTATTGAACTACCAGCAAAAACAGGAATGTTAATGGTGTGCAGCATCTCTTGGTGCCACATCTATAAGGTGTCGCTTAGTAATAGTCTTTCAAACCTAGCAATTTACTTTCAGTAATTTATTCTATCGTTCTCCTGACATGTATTTGCAGAGATACTCAGAGAAATATTTTCTGGGAACACCGTCGGCAATAGCGGGAGGTTGGAAAGAAGAAAAATGGCCACCCAGACGGGACCGCAGACAGATGACGATGTGTCCATGTCATAAATACAGACTGTCTTTTCCAGACAGTATGTAAGTCACAGTGTGAGGGGAACAGGCACAGGGCAGAACTCTCGGTAGTCAATACTTCTGTTTGTGTAAGTAGAATGGTTTAAACACACACACACACACACACACACACACACACACACACACACAGCTTATATGCCACCAGAGAAGAAAGGGTTTGCATTAGGTACTTACACACAATGAGCTGAGCTGGTGAAAATAACACATTATCTGACTGGATCATTGAAATGTTCTGGCTGTCACAGAACGGACAGAAGGAAATGTCACCTGAAGGTATTGCCCAGCAAGCCCTGAGTACCTAAAATGGACAGCAATGGGCTCTTGTACTACACCAGACTGCACATCCGCGGAGAAATTTAGAATGGTGTCAGCAATGGGTGAGTTGTAGGGGGAGAGGAGTGAGTTTGAAATGTTTTTCATGCCCAAGTGTGTTGGCTGCTTTTGCTAAAAGGCACGCAAGAACACGCATGTCCACACGTGTGGTTCCCACCTGCCCTATGCCCACATGTGCGGTTCCCACCCATCCTATGCCAACCAACCTACTACAGATACCATCTTCAAGCGTAACATGGTCCAACTGGGTTATGCGCTTTGCTAACATTGAATCATCTAAAAAAGGATAATTTGGCAAACCAGGGTGATAAATTTCCTTCATTTTCAACTGTGCGAAGCGTGTCAGCAAGTGAATCCAATCTGCCCGGAGGGCACCACGTCGAGAACAAAACCAGTTAGGTTTTGAAACTATGCTTCATCATCTATGAGATGTTAACACAGAATGTGAATTTCTCATACAATCACAAGATGCATTAGAGATTCCTTTCTCCAGATCAGGAAGGGGACACTGGCAACGTGTCTTGCTCACGGAGTCCTTCTAAATTTAACATGTTTGAGATAAGCAGGAGATAATTCCACTTCAGCGATTTTTACTATAATTCTTTAAGGTTTTAAGTCTTAAATGAAGTCTCAACCAAGATTTCAATTTAAATTCTTTTTTGAAATTTTTTAATGTTTTATTTATTTTTGAGAGACAGAGAGAGAGAGAGAGAGAGAGAGACAGAGCACGAGTGGGGGAGGGGCAGAGAGAGAGGGAGACACAGAATCCAAAGCAGCTCCAGGCTCTGAGTTGTCAGCACAGAGCCCAACGCAGGGCTCGAACCCATGAACCGTGAGATCTTGACCTGAGCCGAAATCAAGACGCTTAACTGACTGAGCCACCCAGGCGCCCCTCGATTTACATTCTTTATAGAATGTCACCACTCACAACTAGTCACCTGTGTGAAATCACAAGGGTCTTCGTTCTGTGCAACCCAAGCCTGGAAACATCCGGTCCTCACTCTGACAGAGCTGAGAACGCATCCCTAACACCACACAGAAACGGTGCTTGCACAATACCCCCAGCCCTGCTTTGTAATTAGCAAACGTGCAATGGTCAAATCATGACATCGACTTTTGTTAACAAATGCTTAATTTTCTCTCCTTAGCATATTAGGCCTCCTGTCAAAAGGAATTAATAAACAAATTAATAAATAAAAAATTATTAATTCCTGTACTTCAAAGGAATTAATAAACAACTGGAGTTTGGCAACCCCACTCTTGTCCTCTCTACTTCTGTACCCCAAAGGCCCTCCCCTTCCACACACACACACACACACGCTTGCACATCATCTGTCTCATGCACACCAGACCCCGTGCACACGAGGATATACGTCCCCCAAACTGGCTTCTGTCTGGCCCCCAAGGGGGGATTCTGCCTGGACAGGGCCCCCGCCTGGACCCCAGGTGTGAGCTTTCTTCAAACCCCCCCACCCGGTTCCTCCCTCTTGACCTCTGGTTTGTAAGCCTTCCTATTTGGGGCCCTCAACTTGGTACTCTACCTCTTAAAAGTTTGTCCAGGGGCGCCCGGGTGGCTCAGTCGGTTGACTGTCCAACGCTTGACGTCGGCTCAGGCCATGACCTCACAGCTCTGAGTTGGAATCCTGTGTTGGGCTCTGTGCTGACAGCTTGGGATTCTCTCTCCCTCTCTCTGCTCCTCCCCTGCTCACTGTCTCTTTCTCGAAATAAATTTACAATATTGAAAACCAGAGTTTGTCCAAACAGGTGAGATTTGAACACTGAATGAATGTTTGGTGATAATGAAGAAGGTAGAATTTGAGGTATGACGCTAATGTTGTGGTTTTGGCAAAGGAGGGGTCCTGGTCTTTTCCAGACACATACTAAACATTTCATTAACATTAACATTTCATTAACAATGAAACGATCTGCTCCTGGGATTTCCTTCAGAATAATCCGGGGGCTGTGGGTGGAATCAACGTGAAACATCGGGTCGAAAGCTTTCAGAGCTGGACGGTGGGTACACGGGGATCCACAGCACCCCTACCTCCTTAATGAGCAAATCAGCATAAAAAGGTCCCTCCAGTTTACAAGTAGAATGGCAGCGTCCTGATGTGAAATGTCCCTCTTCCTTATCAATGGCCAGACTCACTAAGGGAACCTGCCCCAATGGGTCCCCTCAGCTGCCCTGAGTGTGTGTGTGTGTGTGTGTGTGTGAGAGAGAGAGAGAGGGGGGGGATCCTTCCTCCCCGTCCCTCCTCTGGATGAAGCCCCACAGAGCTGGAGACAGAGAAGGAGGACTCAGGGAGCATCTGGCTGTCCCCTGCTTCAGTCTCTCCCGGCCCTAGTCCCGTTGTCACATTTGGTCACAGCTGGCTGGTGACCTCCGGGACCCCTCCGCTCTCCAGCTCCTGGCCGGGACCAGCCTCCTACACCCCATGCACCAGCATCTCACGGTGAGAACCCCCTCTGGCAGTGAGCCCCCCCAGGTGACATATGGCCTGGTAATTCCAGGCTGGCCCCCTTCTTTTTTCCTGATTTTTAAACATTTATTCATTTTTGAGAGACAGAGAGAGAGCGTGAATGGGGGAGGGGCAGAGAGAGAGGGAGACAGAATCCGCAGCAGGTTCCAGGCTCCGAGCTGTCAGCACAGAGCCCGATGCGGGGCTTGATCCCACAAATCGTGAGACCACGACCTGAGCCAAAATCAAGAGTTGGATGCTCAACCAACTGAGCCACCCAGGTGCCCCTGGAGTGTCTGTAGGAACCACGTAGGGTGACAGGAGCCTCTCCCATGTGGACTTTGCACCAACAACAGGGCCCTTCCTTATGTTGCAACCTGGTCATGTCTGCTGTGTTGCCCATCACGGAGGCCAGTGCGCCATCCAGTGGTTCTCAATCTGTGTTCCTGCTGCCACCCCACAGCTGAGCACAGCTTATTCCTCACCTTCCCTGCACAGAACGGGAATCGTGGATCTGCATGGGTCGCTGGACAAGGTGGCATTCGGCATCCCTGAGCCGCCCTGGAGACCTCCAAGTCAGTAACACGTTCGGAGAGACTTTGGTCACGTTTCTCCCGATTCTAACTGAGTAGAGTCATCATCGCTTGCCTGGAAGTTCGTAAACCCCAGCACAGCCCTCCACTTTTCGGGGTCCCAATACACAGGGCCCTCGATGAGTCAGTGACCCCTGCAAAAATATCCCTCATGGGCTGTCACGGACAAAAGATCCGCAGTTCAGAATTTTTTTGGAGTGTGGGCTGTTCACGCACTCCTACCGCTTAGTGAGAAGTGATTATAAGCTGAAACCACGCTCTGCTAGAGTTTGTTAAGCACTGAGTGAGCAGACTTTCCACCGACACGCGGCCAAGTCACAGAATCGCCACTGAGCGAGTGTCACGTATTAAGCTGAGTCTCCTGCACTTTCCAGAGAAGATGCTTTATGGCCGGTGCGTCTCCCCAGCATCCGATCGCTTCCAGCATCTGCCCTTCTTGATTTTTACTGTCGAATATACAGAACGCACGTGGTTTATCTTGAGCGTCCTTGGTCTTGTGGACAGTGGCTTGGTTGGTCCCAGACAGTGTGGGCATGGTTGTACAGTGTTTGTCTTCTGAAAAGATCTGAGGACATGTGGGCATTTTAGCTCAAATATGCGTCGTCTCTGGATGTTAAGAAAACGGACACAGAACTCCCTCACCCATCGCATTTTGCAATTTTTCTTCACGGCTGATGTGCTGCCTGAGACTACGTGCTACTGAAAGAATCTGGCAGAGGTTGCTAGAAGATTTGCAATCACTTTGACACTACAACCTTAACGATATTACTTTCAATTTTGTGTGAGCTTAATAAAAACGTACATGAAATATATTAGATAAAGAGTTAAAAGCCTGAGAGAAATCGAAAACCGAAGGAAACCACATATGGCTAAGATTAGAAATGGCATTAGAAACTGGCCTCACTGTCGGGGCCAAAAAGACCTGAGTGTTGGGAGCAGGCTGTACTGGGGGCTGATAGCGAGGCACCGCCTGCAGGGGCTCCAGGCAGCTCAGCATGGCCCCGGCCGCCTGCAAAGAGGTGCATACCTTGCAAAAGCAAGTGACACTTGGCCAGGAGGCAGCGGGTGCCGTCTGCAGGAATCAGGGTTTTGTTCTGGGTCTTGTGGTCTGTGACCTGGAGTCTGTGGTCTGTGTTTGGTGTTCTGTGGTCTGTGATCTGTGGTCTGTGGTCATTGGTCTGTAACCTAAGGTCTGTGATCTGTGTTTTGTGGTCTGTGGTCTGTAATCTATGGTCTATGGTCTGTGGTCTGTGATCTGTGTTCTGTGGTCTGTGGTCTGTAATCTATGGTCTATGGTCTGTGATCTGTGATCTGTGGTCTGTCGTTTATGGTCTGTGGTCTGTGATCTGCGGTCTGCAGTCTGTGGTCTGTGATCTGTGGTCTGTGGTTTATGGTCTGTGGTCTGTGATCTGTGGTCTTCAGTCTGTGGTCTGTGGTCTGTGATCTGTGGTCTGTGGCTTATGGTCTGTGGTCTGTGATCTGTGGTCTATGGTCTGTGATCTGTGATCTGTGGTCTGTGGTCTGTGGTTTATGGTCTGTGGTCTGTGATCTGTGGTTTGCAGTCTGTGGTCTGTGATCTGTTATCTATGGTCTGCAGTCTGTGGTGTGTGGCCTGTGGTCTGTGGTCTGTGGTTTATAGTCTGTGGTCTGTGGTTTATGGTCTGTGGTCTGTGGTCTGTAATCTATGGTCTATGGTCTGTGGTCTGTGATCTGTGGTCTGTGGTCTGTGGTCTGTGGTTTATGGTCTGTTGTCTGTAATCTATGGTCTATGGTCTGTGGTCTGTGATCTGTGGTCTGTGGTTTATAGTCTGTGGTTTATGGTCTGTGGTCTGTGGTCTGTGATCTGTGGTCTGTGGTTTATGGTCTGTGGTCTGTGGTCTGTGGCCTGTAATCTATGGTCTATGGTCTGTGGTCTGTGATCTGTGGTCTGTGGTTTATGGTCTGTGGTCTGTGATCCATGGTCTGCAGTCTGTGGTCTGTGGCCTGTGATCTGTGGTCTGTGGTCTGAAGAGCAATAGGTGACCCTCCTGCCAGTACTTCCAGCATGATCCAGCACTGCCCAGAGGGCCCGTGGCAGCCACAATCGCAGGTACGCTCTCCGGGTGCCGTGCACACTCTATGTGGGTGTGGCCTGAGGGGTTCTTCCCAGGAGGGGGACAGTGTGCAGAGGGCCTGACCCTGAGGCAGCAGGGCTGCAGGGGCGCAGATCACAGTCTCCCGTGCTTGATGCAACCTGTGCACGTCCGGGGAGACGTGGGAGCCGGGAGGATGGGGCCGCCAGTGTCCTCACGTCGTCCAGGGTGATGAGGAGCTGGGAGGAGGACAGTGTGGCCAGGACAGAGGACGGGAGCTGCCTGGCACTGGTTGGTGGTGACATCCACAGTTTCCCCGAAGGCACCGCCTGAGAGCAGACTTTGCCGGTGGGTCCGAGGCTGGCAGCAGGCAGGGCAGGGGAGATGCCCAGCTGGGAACTGCGTGAGGCCCCGAGTTTTTCATTTGAATTTGCTTCCAAAATTTAGAGATCATGCCATGCTGCCGTGTGTCTCCACGCTTCCCTTGAGGATTCGTGAGATGGGGCCGGCCTGTTCAGGGACCTGCCAAGCACCCCTTTCGTGGGGCCGTGGCACGTGCGGGGAGCCGGGCCCCCATCCTGGGGCGAGGCTGCCCACGCTGACCCGTGTCCACTGGCCTGCCGCTCCCGCTCCTGGTGCCGCAGGCCCGTGGGGCTCCTGCAGCTCAAAGCTGTTGCTCCGGGCTGACCTTCGCCCTCCCGGCCCCTGCGCGTCGGCCAGCACCCTTACCCTGGTCCCCAGGCTGTGGCCCTGCTGATGGCCGGCGGTGCCTTCCCGCAGGCTGGCCCCGCTATCTGGGCTCGCACTGGCCCCGGGGAGCAGGGTGGGAGGCTGTGGGCTGCACCCCTGCTGAGGCAGCACTCCTGCCCTCCGCCAGACGCCAGATCACTCGGTCCTTTCCGGAACATTCCAGGAACTCTCCAGTCACTTTACCACTTTCCCTGGGGGGACCTCCCTCCCAGCTCACTCACTCCCCATGTGTTCTCTCTTACCTGGGAGCTCGAGGCCCGGGAGAAGCGAGACCTCCTTCCCTTCCCCGACTCATCCCTACACGCGCGTGGTGCTCAGCGAGCACCGGGCCCTGCCTTCCGCTGGGCTGTGATGGGGCCCTAGCTGAGCCAGCAGAAGCTTGCTAAGGATGGGGGTTTCTCCCCTCTGGTCTGTGAGGCACTGGAGCGAATAGAGCTTTCTACCTCGACCCAATGGAGATGCTTTTCGTTAGGGACCACTGCCTGCTGTCCTGAATCTGTCACAGAGAAAAATATTTTCCTCCATCGTCAGTGGCTCCTGGTGTTCGTCACGTACCCTGTAAACAACCAAAGCTGTTTGATGCTCAAGCTGGTCTCAGTTGTGTCCCCCCAAATGTTTACATTAAAGCTCTGACCCTCAGCACCTCGGAATACGACTCCATGTGGAGAGAGGGCCTTCACAGAGACCTTCGGGTTAAAAGAGGCCGTTAAGGTGGACCCTCATCCCATCTGAAGGGCATCCTTACAAGAGGAGATCAGGGGGCGCTTGGGGGGCTCAACTGGTTGAGTGTCCAACTTTTGATTTCGGCTCAGGTCGTGATCTCACGGTTCGTGGGCTCGAGCCCCACGTCGGGCTCCGCACTGACACCGTGGAGCCTGCTTGGGATTCTCTGTCTCTCTTTCTCTCTGCTCCTCCCCTGTACCCCCTCCTCCTTCCCTCTTAAATAAGTAAATGCTTAAAAAAAAAAAAGAGGAGATCAGGACACAGACAGGCACAGAGGGACGGCCCTGGCAGGACGCGGGGAGAAGGCATGTCCAGGAGCAGCCATGCTTGGATCACAGCCTTCCAGCCTCTGGGATGTGAAGAGTGATGTATGCTGCTTTGGTATAGTAGCCCTCACAAATAATACAGGTGCTGTAAATTCTAGAGATTCCAGCATTTCCATTTTGTACATTTCTGGCCTCCCAACATGTTTCTCTCTCCAGCCTTCTGATGAGATCTTTTAGGATTCCCCAGGAACGGGCCACGTTCAGACACCTCTGCTGGCCACATAAACATTATGTTCTAGACTTCAGGAAATGTTTAATTCCATGCACCCACACATCGTGCAGCTAAGCAGCAAGTGCAAAAGCCCCCGTCACCTGCCCACGTCTGCAAAGCGAAGCCGTGTGATTGGCAGAGTGTGTTCCCCGAGGCCGGTGCTGGGGTCACGGCTGACCACGTGCACTTTCAGTGGCTGAGGAAGTGCACCTGAGACTTCTGGGCACAGTACTTCCGAGGCTCCCGAGGGTGGGTTGCCAGCAGGCGGGAACGGCCAGGGGGCCGCCAAGTCCAAAGTCCGGCCAGCTTTGGCCGAACCAGCGGGTTCTCGGGGTCCACTTTGCTGCACCCCCTGCCTGGGGGACCCTCCGGAAGCCAGCACCGCCACACAGGCCCAGATGGCCCGCCGCGGTTGCGGACAGCGGGACTAAGTAGGGAAGGAGGAAGGGAAGTCCATTTTCAGAGTGCATTCAGCTACAAGGAAGGATTGTTATTATTTTTTTAAGTAGATTTTGTGGAGAGAGAGAGAAAGACACACAGAGCTCTGACCACGCGCGGAGGGCATTTGGTCTGCGACTGTAACGTGGCCTCACAGAACGACTCGCGGTCAGTTAGCAGAGAGAAAACAGACCAGAGAGGGAGTTCGAGCTGGATCGAGTCACACCGCCACACGGCGAAGGCGGAAAGCAAGCGCTGTGTGCGGGGAGGGGCGGCCCCCAGATGAGAACAAGATAAGGCACACGTGAAAATGGTTACTTTTTATGACTCATGAGTTCAGAGAAAATACAGATGTTTGTGTGCCTTCTGCCTTCGGCACTTCCTAACCGCCTGGGATTCATCAAGGTTTCAAGGTGGCCCGGGAGCCTGTAGGCATTTGTCTTAACCGCTTACGCACAAGGATTCCGTTTCTGCCGTAGGCGTTCTCTGGGGGCTCCCACAGTTCTAGAAGTGTCCATGTGAACAATCACTTCAGGTCTTATCTGTTGGTTTTTTTTTTTTTTTTTTTTTTTTTCATTTTATGAAAATGGCCTGTGGTTTTCCAGGTGTCGGGGGTGAGAGGGCTCCCACATGCTCCAGCCGGGCTTTGCAGCCGGCCCTGCGGTTGGAGTGCGTCCGGAAGCCACTCCTCCCGGCACCTGTCATTGCCCCTGGCTCTGCCGTCTGTGGGGGAACCACGAGGGCTGTCGCTCTGGGGAAGCGGCGGGTGGGATATCCTAGAGGAGCCCCGGGGCCCGTGAAGGGCTCTCCTCCTCGACCCCTGGGGCCTCCCCTGTGCAAATCTGCGTGGCCCTGTCGCTGCTGCAAAGTGGGGACAAAACCCACTCAAGGAACCGAGTTACCAGCAGGAACTGCACCAAAGGGAGGCAGCCGGGTCCCCTCCTAACGGAGCCGGGAGGCCAGCGTGTTCCCCGGCACCCAGCCCAGAAGCCTCGTCTGGACGCATCTCGGGAGGCCGGCTCGGGGGAAAGGCCTCATCCTGTGGTGGCCCTAATTGGCCCTTCTGCAAGTCCTTATGGCATCAACTGCTTAACCTCCGTGTCTCTGTGCTTTTAGAGAACGGTGGACCGGGGCGCCTGGATGGCTCAGTGATTCTTGATTTCTGCAAAGATTATGATCTCAAGGTCATGAGATCAAGCCCCGAGTAGGGTTCTGGGCTGACGGCATGGACACTGCTTGGGATTCTCTTTCTCCCTCTCTCTGTCCCTCTTCTGCTCGTGTGCTCTCCCTCTTTCAAAATAAATAAACAAACATTAAAAAAAAAAAAGGAGGGGCACCTGGGTGGTTCAGTCGGTTAAGCGTCCGACTTTGGCTCAGGTTATAAACTCACGGTTTGTGGGTTCGAGCCCTGCGTCGGGCTCTGTGCCGACAGTTCAGAGCCTGGAGCCTGCTTTGGATTCTGTGTCTCCCTCTCTCTCTGCTCCTTCCCCGCTTGCACTCTCTCTCTCTCAAAAATAAATAAACTTAAAAAAAGTTTTTAAAAAAAGGAAAGAAGAACCATGAACCATCAGTTTTGCTAGTGGCACAGCTAGGCTGTGTTTATCCTTTGTGTCTGGTTGGGCAGGTGGGGGCTTCTCACATGGGTGAAGGAGAAAGAGAGAGAGAGACAGGGAGAAACACAGAGTCAGAGACAGAGAGTGCCCAGAGGGGCCTGTAGGGCTGGGGCCTCCTCTAACTGACCCCTGACTCCTCCCCGTGGGACCTTCACAAAGGCCACCTGGGGCCCTGGGGCGGGGCCCCTCAGGGGGGGTGGGTTGTGGAGCAGAGAACACCACTGAACAGGCCACAGTGAATGTGGGACAGTCAGACCTCTGGCCACAAGCTCCGCACGTCCCTCCCAGGTGCCCCCAGGCCCCCCTACAGGCTGAATCAGATGCGGTTCATCTGTCCCTCCTTCACGGGACTCACAGACGTGGGCCCACCACAGGACGACCACTGTAGGCTCTTGTGCTGAGCAGGGGAGAAGCGGGACAGGGCAAAAGGCCTCAGACCTGCCGGCTGGGCCCTGTCCTGCTCCCCGGGACGCTTCTTCCCGGCTCCTTCTGCAGCTCCTGGGCTCTGACCCCTCCTTTCTCTGTAAGGAACGACTGGTCTCTGGACCCATTTTCTCAGCCTGCTTCCTGCTGGGTGACAAATTAGCACACACCAGTGGCTTTAAAAGCACAGCTATAGTCTCCCAGGTGCAGAGTGGCCGCAGGCTCGGGTCTGAGCCTCTGGAGCCACCATCCAGCTGGGAGCAGGTCCTCACCGAGCTCACTCATCTCCCACAGGAGTCAAGTCCACGTTTGCCCGATAGCTCTGCGTTCTGGAGGCTGCCTGTGCGCAGGTCCTGGGCCTGGCCGCCCCCAGTGGGCAGCTTGCAGCGCCGACGGACGTCACGGGGTCCCCTCTGCTCCCGGCTGAGGCGAACGTGTCGCTTCGGAAGGGCTCACCTCCTGGGTGACCCCCTGTCCCAGGCCCGGCTGAGCGGGGACCCTAAGCACGCCTGCAAAATGCCCGCACAGCGGGGCCTCGGTTTGTGTTTACACAGCAGAGGAAGGGGTGTGTGTGCCCGGGGCCCTGTCCCCATACCGCCCCCCTGGGGGCTTCGTGTCATGGTCCGCCACCTCTGTGCCTTTCAGTTCCAGCCGGTGGTGTTACAGTGGAACGAATCTAAAGCCCCGTGGCCCTCCCTGCGAGGTTGGGGGACACTGAGGTCAGCAAACGCCCCAACCACGAGCCTCTCTCTCTGTCTGTGTCCCCGTTCCCGTGTGACCTCTGCACAACCCTGCGCTCTGCACAGCCGCCCCCACACAAGACTTCCGTTGTGATCCGAGGCTCTCCGTCTGTGTCCCAGGGACACCTGTCCGTCTTACGTTTCCTTCCGGACTTCCGACCTCTCTCACCATCCCTGCAGACGACAGTTCATTCAGCTTTCCTACTTATTCAGTTTCTGCTTTCATTTGATTATTCATCTCCCTTCATTTGTGTTCCCAAATCGAATTTTGTACCAATTTTGTACCAATTTTGTTTACTTGGCCTTTGGGGCCAGCTGTTTTTTTCTTTTGTCCTTTTCAACGTTACTAATGACGTTTATAAATACAGATTCTTTCCTTGTTGAAGCTTATTTTTATTTTTATTTTTATTTTATTATTATTTTTATTTTAGAGAATGGGGGGGTGGGGTAGAGAGAGAGACAGACAGACAGACAGAGAGAGTCCCAAGCAGGCTCTATCCAAGCCTGACACAGGGCTTGATCTCATGACCCTGGGATCACGACCTGAGCCGAAATCAAGAGTTGGGCGTTCAACCAACTGAGCCACCCAGACGCCCCTGACGCTTATTCTCAGCATAGATATATAACAACCGTCTCATGTCTCTCTACTGAAGTATGTTTATGTTTGTGTTAAATACTTATTAACCTATTATTACATAACTTTTCCACGAAATTTTGTTTTTCTGTTTGTTTGCTGAGGGTTTTTTTTTTTCCTGTTTAATATTCTCTTTTTTTTGGTGAGTTTTGATTTTTCTCTTTTTATTTGGACATAGGAAATTAGATGGAGGAGATCTTTTGAGCAAACTTCCATAGGACGATGGGGATAGCTGATTGTGTGCGAGGGACCCCCGCCTCTGCTAACAGGATTGCTGCTTCTGGCATGGGCAGTGGGCATGACTTTCAGGATGCGGTGGGAGGACCACAGGCCTAAGCATGTTTTCTTCAGATTTCTTGGTAACATGTCCTCAGGGCTGTAAAAGCCCCCCATCCCCTCTGCGAGGTCATCGCTGGTATCCAAAGCTTTCTAGGTCACACCTGAGACTCATGCACCTGAAGAGTGGCAATCGGAGGGGTGGGGGGACAGGGTCCATTCTGGACACTTCACCTGGTCACCCAATCAGTTACTCCTCAGATCTCCTGTTTCCTCCGACTCTGCCAGCCCTGAGACGTCACATGGCAACATGGCAGAGCCCGGGTGCCATCGCTGAAGATTCCTCCTGTAACAGGGTACAAAAGAAACCCCAAAAGTGTGGTCAATTTCCTCCACGTTTGTGGAAGTCGGTTCTATGTGGACAGGGACACTCCTCTCTCTTTCTTTTGTCATGTACACACTGCCTGGCTGATGTACTCACTAAGTCTAGGTTAAACAAGTGAGTGAGTGTAAGAGTGAATGAACACACCTCTGGAGTTCTTGAACTCGATACGTCATGGGTTCAAATAGGACCCTTAATCAACAGTGATCAGACCCACGTAATGAAATGATGATTGCCTACATTTGACTATTGAATTCTTTCTCGTTTTGATTCATAGAAAGTGATGAATATTTTATTGCAGGGCTTAAATATTATGTATGAATTGCCTTCTCAGCGATGGCTTCTGAGCATCCCCGGAAATGCCCCTGTTCTGGAGTAGACGGGGATCCCTTCTGAGCCTGCTCGTCGGGGTCTGCTGAGCTGGCCCTGACTGTGCTTTTCTCAGACCCAGGACATTTTGTGTGGTCTCCATCACTTCCTCCGGCTACTTAGAGTGATAAGGTCTCTATAGTCCTAGACCAGAAAGTTCTCATCCTTTAGTACAATCAGCAAATTAATTGACACCATTTCCTTAGCACTGAACGCTGGCCGTCCACCTGCTCCTGTCTGGTCTGTGTGCGTGTGCCCACTCAGCATTCAGGAAGAGCCTGAAGGGCCTGAGGTGAGTTTCCCTACGTTGAATTGCCTCTTGCTCAGCCTGCAAGACACACGTGGCTATGCATCTCAAGACCCCAACTTTTTGGTCCTTCGATCCATTTCACGTGGGCTACCATGGGCCCATGGGAGTACTGCCTGGAGACCCTGGGGATTTAAAGCGAGTCCGTTTTAGATTCAGCTAGCATGGAGATCACCAAGAGAGAGCGCACTGGAAGGAGAGAGAGTACAGGGGGTCAAGCGGACAGTCTGGGGACAACGCTGGGTTTCACGTGGGCTGTGAAAGGTGGCCCGGGTGTGGCCACGTAGACGCTGGGGAGCCAACACGGCCTGGTTTTGAAACATTTGCATGGAGGCTGGTAATTCAGCTTTGCCCTAGAAGATAAAGTGGGGCTCATCCCATCCTGTGCCCACACAACTGGGAGCAGGCATTGCCATTGTCCGCTTACATCTTTGCAAATTCCCTTTACCTGGTTTCCTTCGCTTGTCTTCATAAATTCCCTCATCTGTAGATGTTGCTATTCTTATCGTGCAATATCTTTACGTTATTGTCATTTATCTATAGTTACGTCATTTACTTCACTTTCCTATTTCCATCACGTGAAGGTGTTTACGCTGGATTCAATAGCCGGTCTCCTGGAGTATGATTTCGTCCTTCCCACGTTAAAGGACTGTTCAATGCCTAGGAGTCAAACCGGGCTATATTTACATGATTGAAAACGATTCATTCAAGCCCTCTTCCCTCTGCTTGGTCACTATTGTGTAAGCAACAACGGGGAACTCTTATTCTGACTTTGTATTAATGTAAAATTTATGCTTGGGAATACGAGAGTGGTTCCAGGGGGTTTGACATGTGTTGCAATGGTCTGTTTCCTTCCAGTATACTTATCTCTGAACCCGTCATTTTATTGGCTCCGTGGTTATAAATGTGTTCAGGAAGTGCTTTCTGAAACAATAAAAGTCTCTCTGCTCCATTGTCAAAAAATTCCCTGCATTCATGCCTACATTTTATTCTGGCGGCACTTGGGGTGGCGGAGGGGGCAGCGGGGGGAGGAGAAGAAAGGAACCTTTGTAGACCAGGCTTCCACACCGAAACCTGAAATCTCACAATCAAAACAATGAGGCTAATCTGAGAACTCTTCCTTTTCATGAACACTTAGGAATGCTGTTTTCTGCAAGAGTAAAAAAATGATCATCAAATTAAGAAAGAATAGCATAGCAACGGCCCTGTCCTCATGGTTTACAACGGACTTCCAGCCCTTTCCTTCTTGGGTCCACCATGAATGGGAACTCATGACCTCAGTTTACTGGGGAGGAGGGGTTGGGGAGAGAGTTTGTGAGAGGCCAGGTGACTGGTACCAGGTCTCAGCCATTAAAATAGGACAAGTGACCAAACCCAGGCTGTCCCACTGCTCCCCAACTGAGAGACCACTTTTCAGCTTCAAAACCAAGCAAACACAAGCCAAATAAACAAGACTCCTCTCTCCTATCTCTGGATTCAGATGACAGTTGCATTTTGCCCCAAAATATTGAGCAATCGCAAATGGCTTTTTTCCCCCCCTCCACACTGGAGACGAACCACAAGTTATTATAACAAAACTCGCCAAAGTATTTCATCAACTCCTGGCGTCTCCTTATATCTTGATATGCTTATCCAGCATGACTGATGGCTGGGTTCTTAATAAGTAGGCTAGTTAAGCAGAGAAGTTAATGACAGAAGGTTTTTCGTTGGCTCCAGGGCTCGGCACGCACAGACAGGACCCTGCACGAATTCCCCCAGCGTCGACGATAGGATGCTTCTGGTCTGCCAGCATCAGGCAACTGCATTAATTAAAAACACATTGTATGTTATCACAAAAGATTGATTTTTCTAGGAAGAATTACCCTTTGGCATTTATGATGAGCATGAAGAAAAACAGATAGTAAGATTACAGACATAACTGTGCTTAATTTAGGACGGCAAATGTTTAAGATCAGGATTAAGGCTTCAGGAGAGAGCGCCACAGCAATGGCTCTGCAGAGGAAATATTTAGGGCTGTTGTTTTTGTTTGTTTAGGCTGACTCTGGAAGGCGGACGTTTACTCAGCCACACTGGGTATCTGTGATGTAACGCGATAGCACCCAAATGTCTGAAAAACACAGTTGAGTGCTTCACCCTTATGTGCTTAAACCAAACACGAAATGCGAAATAAACAATAAAGGGACAAATAAAAAGTTTGCAAAGCTGGCAGAGGCTGAGAAAAAAAGGGAAACGAAGCTCTCACTTTGAAAGAGACTCCTGGTAATTCCAGTGGCAAGAGCAGGGTTCTGAGGCCGTCGGGCTTTTAAAGCAATGCGTGATGCAGGGGCATACTTTACAGGCCCGATGCAGGAGTGCAAACCCCCACGAGAGCCCATTGCTGTGAGCGTCCAGCCCCTTGTGGATAGTCCCAATATGCCACCACGCAGGTCTGTAGACCCTGCTTCAATTCTGTCCCCACCTCGGTCTTTTGCAAAATCTGTATCCAGACGGGGAGAGTTCCAACCAATGGACTGTCCTCCTGACCTTGACGCCAGGCTGTGACACATCAAACCGTTGCTCGGGAGGGCATCTACCGCCTCCCACCCATGGTTGGTTCCTCCACACTAAGCACCCGCTGCGCATTGTTTAAAATATTTCCCAGACTCCTTTGGCATCTGGGGTCTCCTCTTAACATCTGGCGCTTTGCCGGGGATCCGAAACCAAGCACAGTGACCCAACGGTGAGCATGACAGAACATCCTGTCCTTGGGGATCTACCGCATACTTACATTTAACCCGCTGACAATCAGTTTGGATGTGGATCCAGATACTTTCATGGGTATTTCCATTCAACAAAAGCAGAAGGTGATTGTGCTGAAATTTGCTTGGCTTGTTCTGGCACAACATGGGAAGGTCCGGCCAGATACGCGCACTGCTCCTGGGCTGGTGCTGTGGACCAAGTTCCTTCTTTGTGACCAAGCCAGATCTGTGCGCCTTACAAGGCAGGTAACCCCGCAGCCTTCTGTCCCGGCTCCGAGGACACTTCTGTGCAAAGGCCACATCCCACGAGGCTGTGCCTGCAAGATACGCCGCATGACCTCACGTCGGGCTCCATGCTGACAGCTCAGAGGCTGGAGCCTGCTTCTGATCCTGTGCCTCCCTCTCTCTTTGCCCCTTCCCATTCGTGCTCTGTCTCTGTCTGTCTCTCAAGACTCAATAAACATTACACTGACTTGCACATATTAATTTGCTTACTCCTTCCAAAATATCTGTGAGTTAGATGTTATGATTTCTTCTGTTTCACAAATGCAGAAACACAGAGGAATCGAGCATCACGCCTACAGCCCCAAGTCTACTCAGTGACATAGAAGATAGGAACTTAGAGACTGGCTTCAAAGTCCGTGATTTTAACCACTGTGAGCCAATGTCCTATGTTTCAGCAGGATACACTTGGTAGGTCTATTGAATAGGTATGTGCAGGCCATCTATCTCTAAGCACATTCCTAGCAAGAGGACTCATAGGAGAGATCCGAGAATGTGGAAGGATTTAGTTAGAGGCGACATGTCAAGCATGAAAGTAGGTGAGGCCAACTGGGAAAAGATAGTGGAAGAACAAGGGGGACCAGAGACCGAGCCTGGAGAATTGCAGTATTCAGAGGTGGAGGAGGAGAGGGGCCCAGCTTGGACTGAAAAGGAGTGACCCGGCTGGAAGAAAATAAGAAAATGGCAGCCTAGGATCCAAACACAAAAGGATTCGAAAAAAAGCCAAATGGCCAACGGTGGGCATGAGAATGACTATGAATGGAAAACATCATGATTTGTAAGGATCTGGAACAATCTATGCTGCTTGATTGAAGGAAGTGGACTCTGTTTTCATCCTTTTAAGGATTTATTCATACTTTTTAAGTATCTCGGGTTGTTTAGAAGTTTACGCATGGCTATCCCATTCAATTTTCTGAACATTGGTGAACTTTCAAAGTATGTAAGATATTTAAATGTATCAAATTTGCACTGAGGAAATACAAATTGAGTTAAGTGATTTTACTTTATCAAGTGTTTTAGTAGCATATGAAATTTTATTCTTGGTCTTCTGCTTCTAGTAATTGGAGACTTGGTAATTTGGATCAGCCCTCCCACCATGATCATTGGCAAAACTGCACGACAACAAGGAAAAATCTGAATGTCTCTGAGACTCTGATGAGGCAGAGATGAATTATGTGGCCAAATGCTGGGGGAAGCCAGAAGCCCCAAGAAGGGGCAGTGCTACTCAGGGCCTCACTTCCACTCAGAATACTGACTGGTTCTGAAAGGGATCTGAGAGACTGAGAAGCTGAGGACAGCATGTGAAAGACTCCAGAGGCCATGCAGGCAAAATGGGGAATTCATGACCTATGTAGGGAGCAGTAGCCTTGGGTGGAGACCCCAGATGACTGAACCTGATGTGTGAGGGCCAGCTAGCCCCGGATGAGGCTCACAAGGACCAGCTTCAAATATTCTTCATCCCTAGATTTGGTTTTAAGGTGATTCAACATTGTTTGTGCCCCATCCACGTGCCAGATGCAAATATCAACTTTCTCTAAATGAATAAACCATTATCCCTGAGTCCGAGTTATTTTATAGCTTTTTATATTCAATAATGATTTAGGTCACAAAAAAGTGACAAGATAAATGAAGAGACAAGACTATTAACAGCTAGCAGAGAAAAAAACAAAACCAGAACCAAAGGCGTTCCAGAGATGGAGTTATAGGTCATATGACCTATGACTTATGTCATAAGGTCATGGAATCATATAAAGAACTTTATCCCAATTGGGGCACCTGGGTGGCTCAGTCGGTTGAGTGCCTGACTCTTGATTTCAGCTCAGGTCATGATCCCAGGGTCGTGGGACTGAGCCCCATGTCAGGCTCTGTGGTGAGTGTGGAGCCTGCTTGAGATTCTCTCTCTCCCTCTCTCTCTGCCCTCCCCCACTAGTATGCACTCTCTTGCTCTCTCTCTCTATCTCTGAAATAAAAAAGAACTTATTCCCCCCCCCAATAGAAAATCAGAGTAATCTTTTAAGTTTGATAGAAATAGACTTATAGTAGAAATCAGCCTGGCCCAAAAAAAAAAAAAAAAATTCTGGTAGAAATGTTTTTAAATATTTGAGGAATAAATATTTTTAATTCTACTTAAACTTTTCCAGAAAATAGATAAAAAAGGGACTCATTCCCTGTTCTTCCTTTTATTTTTTTTTAGCTTTATCCTTGATATAAAAAGCTGACTACACCAATAAGAGACAGGGAAATCATGTCTAATTTCACTTTGATGCAAAAATTACCAAAAAACCTTAATGAACCAACCTTGCAATAAATAAAAAAGGATAATGCATCATGATGAAGTCAGTTTTATTCTAATAGTTAGATTTTTTTTAATATTTGAAAATAGTATAATTCATGATAACAATATAAAAAGCAAAGAGTATGTGATCATTTGAATAGACACAGGAAGAATATATTATGGAATTCAACTTTATGATAAAGCCTCTTAGTAAACTAGGAATAAAAGGTAACACATAATTCTAATGAGTGTCCAAAGTGAAGAAACAAAAACTAAAACCAAATATGAATTTCAAGGTAAACGATAGAGAATTGTGTTTTCACATACTTTCAGAGTAAATTAAAATTCAAAATTTGAATTCAGTACAATGTACTTTCAGTTTTACCGTATATGTTTTTAAATGTTTGTTTATTTATTTGGGGGGGTGCAGAGAGAGAGGGAAAGAGAGAAAATCCCAAGTAGGCTCTGTGCTGTCAGTATGGAACCCAATGCAGGGCTCAAACTCACAAACTGTGAGGCCATGACCTGAGCAAAAACCAAGAGTCGGACATTTAATCGACTGAGCCACCCAGGCGTCCCTACCGTTTTTTTTTTTAATAGCAGAGAAAATATCCTCACAAATGTTTGATCTTTTTTCCCCCTTTTCTAGCAACTTCTGTGTACACACATATGCACCTACTATATAAGAATATCCACTGTTTACATGAAAACATGAAATTTGTAAAATATGTACAGGTGAAAAAACCTATTTTAATGTTGTCATTCAATTCTCTTCTGTTTCTCAAGCATCATTCGTTCTTCAGGCAAAAGTACTATCATTTGGAGGGATAAGCCAAATCCCCTCTCTGAAAAGAATATTAATGATCGCATTCCTATAAATTACACACAGAACCCTCCAAATTTCTTTTAGGGAAGAGTAGGAGTCCCTTTAACTGATTTTTTAAAAAAATGTTTATTTATTTATTGAGAGAGAAAAAGAGAGAGAGGGAGAGAGAGAGAATCCCAAGCAGGCTCCATGCTGTCAGCGCAGAGCCTAATGCAGGGCTCGATTCCAGTAACCTGTGAGATCATGACCTGAGCCAAAATCAAGAGTCAGACACTTAACCGACTGAGCCACCCAGGCACCCCAGATTCTTTTGGATTTGTGTTACAAGTGTTGGAGACGAATGAAAATGGAGCTATAACAGACCAGAACTTATGTGATGCAACAAAACAGATCTAAGAGGGAAGTTCACAGCAATAAACATCTACATGAAGAAAAAAAGAAAGATCTTGAGTAAACAACCTCATGTTACACCTCAAGGAACCAGAAAAAGAAGAAGAAGCTGAGCCCAAAGTTGCCAGAAAGAAGGAATAATGAAGTTCAAAGAAATGAATGGAAAGAGAAACGATAGAAAATATCAAGGAAATTCAGAGGTGTTTTTTTTTTTTAAAGATTGACAAAACTTCAGCTAAACTAAGAAGAAAAGAAAGACGCCAATAAAATCAGAAGTGAGGAGGAGATATTACAACTGGTAAGACAGAAATACCAACAATCATAAGAAAGTCCCATGAACAATATATACCAACAAACCGGACAACTTAGAAGAAATGGATGGATTCCTACCAACGTAGAACCTACCAAGACTGAATCACAGAGACACAGTGGATGGTGGCAGTGACAAGAGGAATAAGGGTCAGGATGTCATGTGTAACGTGGTGACTATAGACTGTATTATACAACTGGAATTTGCTAAGAGAATAGAACTTGAACATTCTGACCAAAAAAAGCATAAAAGGGGAAAACAGGTGAAATGATGAATGGATTCACTTGATGCTGGGACTCTCTTCACAAAGTACATATATGTGAAATTATCAGGCACGTTTTACACTACAGTTTTATTGGTCAATTACACTACCTGGAAGCTGAAAAAAAAAATCTCACAACCAGGGAAAGAAGACGTGTCTACAAAGGAACCGCTCTGCCAATTGCAAACTTAGTCACAACGCTATGGTAGATGTGCCGTCATAATTCCCAGTTTCCACTTTGTACTTTCAATGTCATGAAGGAACTAAGAGATGATAACTAGAAATCTCTCCCCAGAGAGATTAACATTTTAAAACAATGGCACCTTTTCAAACACAGCATCATAGCGTTTATCGCCAACAGGCCGTCAGTAAATCAACATCTAAAGGATACACTTTCTGAAGAGCCAGAGAACTAGAGCCAGAAGAGAGGACCTGACATGCAAGAAGGAATGTTATTCCATGGCTTGGGGTGACCCCGTAAGACCATAAATAATCCCCTTTATGGATGCTCGGCACACCTCCAGGGCTCGTTAACTAACGCCCCTGAAACACGAACGGGCCAATGTAATACTGCAGCCAGAGCTCAGAAGTCTCCCCGAGTAAGGCAACGAATGACTGCTTTGGGCGAAATGCGACATGACCACTCAAAGTGACAAAAAATACATCAGACACACTTGCTGTTTAGTAGAAAGGAAGCGATACTGCTAAGAGCCACGGTCTGGATATGTGTGTTCTCTTGGAAGGTCAGCAGTGCCTTAAAGGCCACGGGGTATGAGCGATTAGCCCTCCAAGAAGGAATAGAAGCTAGCACGCTTAGGTTCTAAGAACAATTTTGGATGGTACAACTTACATAATATTTTCAAATTCTACAATTGTGATCTTAATAATTCAGAGAAACATAAAATACATTTTCTTCTACCCCAAAGTGGATATTCTTTAAAAAAAAATTTTATTTTATTTTACTTTAGAGAGACAGAGCATGAGTTAGGGAGAGGGGCAGAGAGAAAGAGAGAATCTCAAGCAGGTTCCACACTCCAGCATGGAGCCCGACACGGAGCTCGATCCCACGACTGTGAGATCACCACCTGAGCTGAAATCAAGAGTCAGACGCTCAACCTTGGCAATCCCCAAGTGGCTATTCTTAAAGAAGTACAAACGTCTACCCGTTTTCCCAGAATGGGTAAATTAATGACTGAAATTCACATTTTCAGATTATTTGCATTGGCGATGGGGTAATAATAAAAACCATTTTGGGAACACATTTCCCTAAGTTATTTGAAATGTTATTAAGATAATAATTTAAGGCAACGTGTGCTGAGCCTGTCCTGAGCACCAGACACCAAGCCAGCTGATGGGCACAATAGAGACCACAGCGGGTCCCCCCTGGACATGCTCGTGGTCCAGGGGCAGGCAGAAGTGGGTAGCAGCACCGTGACAGCAGAGCAGGGAGACGCTGGACCGGGAAGACACAGGCTGAGTTTAGAGGGTCAGCTGCTCCAAAGCTTTCACGCAGATAATCCTGGGCTGAGTCTGAAATGCTTTGCAGATTCCTCTAGGAGCAGGAGGCCGGGAGGAATCTGACAAAGGAGTTTGAGCTTGGCTTGTCAAAGGACATTCATTTAACCAAATTGCGTCTATGCCAGCATGCCTTGTGTACTTTTACAGCGAAATCCAATGAGGCAGGGTCACTCTGTCTGCTTTCCAAACCAGGAGCCACGTAACATGTGGACCTGGCTGTGGTCAGCACGGGGTACACAGCATGGGCCAGCTGCTCCTTGGGGACAGGGTGGCCGCACCACGTCCTAGGGGTGTGGGCCTCATGGCGTCTCAGCTTTCCAAACTTGCGCAACCTGAGAGCGATTCATTCCACAGCAATAAATACGGATAGAGTTCTCTATTGTCAGACCAAGTAGATCTGTCAATGTTACATCTGCTCAGTAACCTTCTCTGTGTCCCTTTCTGCTTGGGCTGCTGTAACAGATCGTGGGGGTGGAGGTGGGGGGTTAAACATAGACTTTTTCTCAGTTCCAGAGGCTAGAAGTCCAAGGCCAGTGTGCCAGCGTGGTAGGGTTCTTGGTGAAAGATCTCTTCTTGGCCCTACGTTCGCATGGCTTTCCCTGGTGCACAGGAGCCGGGATTCCTGTCTCTTCCTCTTCTTACAAAAGCATTAATCCCATTATGGGGGTCCCACCCTCCTGAGCTTATGTATCCTTGATTACCCCCCGAAGGCCACCCCCTCTGAACACTGTGCCACTGGGGATCGGGACTTCCACAGACAGAGCTTGGGGAAGGGGTCACAAACGGGCAGTCTGTAACACTTGGCATTATCTCTAATATAACCCGAGTAGTTGCCTGAGATCAGCACACATCTATTTATGTTGTTGGCTTCTCTGTGCAGTGCTTCCATTCCCGGTGGATTTCATGGTGCCTCTTTCCATATTGTCAGGGGCTGTGCACCGACAATGGCATAGAAGATTCACGACTGGCTGGATGCATTGCTATTGGATAGCAGGGGCCCAACTTTCTCCATAAAAGGCCAATAGTAAATACTTTAGGTGCCAAGGGCCATCTAATCTTGACTCAACTGGGCCAGTGGAGGACAGGATGGGTTGTAGACGGTATGCAAACAAAGGGGCAGGCTGTGCTCTAATAAAGTACACTTGTAGGACCAGGTAGAAGACCCAGTTTGGTCCATGGGTCTCAAATCTCTGTGATTGGACATGAATCATGTATGTGAAGGTACTAAGCGTATGACGGTTCATAGCATCACTGAGGCTCTACATCTTGGTTCACACACACCTCTTCCCACTCTGCCCTGCACGCACCTCGCAAGCACTGTTCCGTATCCAGGTGAGCCCCGCTCTGAGGTTCATGGTTTTTGGTGAGCCGCAAAAGGTACTTTTTGATTGCAATTTCCTCTCAAAATTTCCTCGTAAAACAAGTCTCATGGAATATATTTCATCATGTAATTTCAAAGGACATAATTTGAATTTAGAGAAAGTCCGAACTGTCTATATTGAGCGGTTGGAATTAACTTTTCATTTTTAAATATAGTCATAATAACGATGTTGATCCCTGATAGGTGTTTTTTTTTTTTTTTATTAGACTGACTGACATATTTGGCCTCACAACAGTAAAAATTCAGTCACCTGTGTCTAGCACGTAGAACACTTCGCACGCGCATGGCTGGAGTCCCAACCGCCAGTGACTCTCATCACGTTCGAACATCCTGTTACCACTCATAGCACTTTTCTCCACCTCTGACCACAAATCACTTTACGTTTCTAAGATACGGTTCGTTTTATACAACCCAGACCTTTCCTGTTTGTCCATTTCATTTTGTGTTGAGAAGAATACAAAATAACAAAAAGTAAAAAATTGATGGAAATAATTTCTTTTTTTAAGTTTATTTATTTATTTTGAGAGACAGAGCATGTGTGCAGTAGGGGCAGAGAGAAGGGGAGAGAGAGAAAATCCCAAGCAGGTTCTGCACTGACACCGGGTTCGAACCCGCAAACCATGAGATCATGACCTCAGCCAAAATCAAGAATGGGTTGCCTAACTGACTGAGCCACCTGGGCGCCCCTGATAAAAATATCTCCTATTTCCAAATACTTACTGTGTTTCAAATGGTACATTTTATTCCCTGTCGTGATGCACAACTATTTTTACACGTTTGCACTATAATTGCGTCTGTGATAAAGTTGAGCATTCAGTTTTAAATGGAAGATGTTTGAAAGTGTTTTCATTTTTCAGACTTCCAACTTAAATTTTAAAGTGTTTGGAAAATAGAGCATAACATAAAAAGAAAAAAACCCACAACTCTCCTGAGTGTATAAACTGATGGAACTCAACAGCCCCCTTTTCGTCATCTCCAGCCTCGACCTTGGGATTGACCTCTTGCTGCTTGTATTTGGGCTGCTTCCGCGGAACTCTGCACAGACACACACGTATGCACACTTATCCACTCCTGCATGTGAGCAAAGGAATATATGTGCTGACACGGGCGGACACACAGAATATAAAAGTGGTCCTCTCTGCTGTTGTTCTTAACAACAACGCCATCATGTTATACGCACTGCTCATCGACCTGCAGCTTTCAAGTAATAATTTATAACGAAAATAGTTTTTGTGTTTGTGAGTACACGCAGCTGTAGCAAATTCCGTTTTAACAGCGTCACAAACCTAACATCCTCCAAAGATTTCAAACTGGTGCTTGTTTGCAAAAAAAAAAAAACAAAACTGAATCTGTTTGTTTATCTTATTTCCATCCATCACATTCCATTGTGAGCACTACGGTGAGTGTCTCGGGAATCTGGCCGCTGGTTTCATAAGGAAAGCGACCAAGTAATTCTCCTTCCCTTTCTTTCTGTTTTTTCCTCCCTCCCCTGCCCTCCCTCCCATAATCTCCTCTCTCATACCCTGCTCTGTTATCATGAACCATGCTTAGTCCTTCCTGCTTTGTAAAATAAGTCTGGAGTTTTTCAAACATCCTCTATGTTAGGGGATTTTATGAATAACACGAGAATGATAGGTTACTAAAACACACTGGTTAAAAAATGTCTGCGCTGGGACATTTTTAACGACAAATTTGTGTCTATTTTATTACTCTATTCAAATGTTCTCTCTCTTTTTCTTGCTCAACTTTGTGTATTTATGTTGTCCAGGTGTGCCATCAATTGTATGTAGATTTTCAGTTTGGGGCATAAACTTGCTTATGATATTTCTTTCAATTATTCTGTCTCCTGAATTTTTCATTAATCTTTAAAAATTAATTTTTTGCGTTTTTATTTATGCTTGAGAGAGAGACAGAGACAGAATGTGAGCAGGGGAGGGGCAGCGAGAGAGGGAGACACAGAATCCAAAGCAGGCTCCAGGCTCTGAGCTGTCAGCACAGAGCCCAACGTGGGGCTCGAACTCATGAGCTGTGAGATCATGACATGAGCCGAAGTCGGACACTTGACCCACTGAGCCACCCAGGTGCCCCAACATTAATCTTTTTAAATGAAAATTATATACACATAGTCTTTACTCTATTTTTCCCAATTAGGTTTTGCATGAGTTTTAATATATTTTGTCTGACAGAACTACATTTTTGTTTCATGAACAGACCCTTTATCTAGGCTGGTTTTAATTTATTGTAACTATTTTGTAAGTATTTCACACTTGCTGCTTTCCTTACTTTACTTAACTGACCATTTTCGTATTTCTTAAGAAAAATGCTTGGTTCTCAATGTTTCCCAGGCAATACACAATTGCTTAAAAGTTCACGTAGGCTTGGACACATCTGATGGATTTTGATCCATCCAGCTTTTTTATTGTTTTTATTTGAAAATAATTTTTAATATCAGATTTGAGTTTCTCATCGATTCCAAAACTTTTAGTATTTTTTCTTATTATTTATGTGTGCATAGGTTTATTTTTGGTGTTGATACTGTATTTTGATTTCTAGTTAGTTGCATCATGGACCAAAAACACAACCTACATCTGAGCAACTTTTTGGTATTTATCCAAGCGCTTTTTGAACAAAATGCATTAAAAAATATGGATGTTTCACCAGAATAAAAGTAAGCATATATATTCTCATTTTATAATGAGACTTGGTACCACCATTTATAATGGCACTTGGTACCACACACACACACACACACACTCACAAGGTAACATTATTCTTGAAACTTGTCACTGAGTGGTGAGGCTCTTGGCCACTCATCAAACATACTGAGCACTTTTGGTGTAGAAGATATTGTGCTAGACACCCGCTGTGACTACTTTTGAAACTTCTTTTTTTGGTACTGGGTGCCAGTAGTTACCAGATGGTTGAGGAAAGAATTTTCTAAAAACTTTTCAGTGTTGTGGATAGTGCTGTAATGGACATCACCATGCAGTGAACGAGCTTTGTGTTTCCGTGGAGCTGCTCCCCGGGTCAGATTAATCAGTGACTTGGCTTCACACCGTTTGCACTCTGTTTTCCCGAATGGCTGTCTTAAATCAGGTTGGTCTCGGAGCCCAAAGAGCACACACATTTCCTGGCCCCCAGCATCTCTTCTCACCCTCCTTTGGATTCTCACAAAAAATAGCAGTTGAAATCTGCAGAAGCAGATTAAATTAAAACCAGAGGTGGCAGAAAAAGCAGAGGAAAAAGGGAAGCAAAGAAAACAGCTTCCAAAGCTGCGGATATTACCTGAATATCAGTAATTGCCTTAAATGTAAATGGTTTAAATATACCAAGTAAAAAGACAAAGAGTGTCAGTATATGAAAAAACCAAGGTTTAATTGTATGTTGTCTATAAGAAATGAATTTTAAGTATAAAATCTCAGATAGGTTAGAAGAAAGGGGATGGGAAGAGATACACTACGCTAACTTTAATCAAAAGAAGGCTGACAGCTATACTGATTTCAGACACAGAAGACTTAGAACAGGAAAAATGAGCAGGCACCTTGCGTGGTGTGTGTAATGGTAAAAGGGTTCGATTCCTCCCAAAAGACATGGGGATCTTAAATTGGTATACACCAGGATGACATCAAAGTATGTAAGACAAAAAAAAATACCTGAGGCAAAACCTGATAGAGCTGTAAAGAGAAATAGATAAAACCACAATTTATTAAAGTACTTTTAACTGAGTGAAAATGAAAAACACAACTAATTAAAGTGTGGGAGGGGGCGCCTGGGTAGCTCAGTCAGCTGGTCACCTGAGTCTTGATTTCAGCTCCAGTCATGATCTCACAAGTTCCTGAGATGAGCCCTATGTCAGTCTCCACGCTGATGGTGTGGAACCTGCTTGGGATTCTCTCTCTCCCTCTCTCTCTCTGCCCGTCCCCTACTCTCTTTCTCTCTCTCTCTCTCTCTCTCTCTCTCAAAATAAATAAATAAATAAATAAAACAAAAAAAATAAAATATGTGAGTTGCAGAAAGACAGTGTGTAGAGGGACACTATAGCATTGAATGCACACTTTATAGAAAAAAATCTAAAATCAGCAACATCAGAAACTAAAAAAGAAGAGAAAATTAACCCCAAATTAAGCAGCAGAAGAGGAACAACACAAGTGAGAGCAGAAGTTAATGAAATTGCAAACAAGAGAAGAACAGAGACAGCCAATAGAATCACATGCTGGCTCATTGCCGAGATCAGTGACGCAAATACTCCCCTGTTCAGGCAAACCCGACCCAAGAGAGGAGACAAAATGACCATCTGTGTACCAACCATATACTATATGTACTAATATAGCCCACATGTGTTAAAGGGATCACATAGAAATTTTTTCAGTAACTTTGTGCCCACAAATTTGACAACTTAGATGAAACAGACTAACTCCTTAAAAGACACAAACTACCAAAATCATACAAGAGAAATAAAATAATATAGATAGACCTATATTCTTCAAATAAACTGAATCAATAGTTAATAATAGTCCCCCCAAAAGAACCTATGAAGCTCCAAAATAGCCCATATGGCTTAAAGGACCTGTCTACTGATGCATAGGGGCACTTGTACCCCAATGTTCATAGCAGCACTCTCAACAATAGCCAAATTATGGAAAGAGCCTAAATGTCCATCAACTGATGAATGGATAAAGAAATTGTGGTTTATATACACAATGGAATACTACGTGGCAATGAGAAAAAATGAAATATGGCCTTTTGTAGCAACGTGGATGGAACTGGAGAGTGTGATGCTAAGTGAAATAAGCCATACAGAGAAAGACAGATACCATATGGTTTCACTCTTATGTGGATCCTGAGAAACTTAACAGGAACCCATGGGGGAGGGGAAGGAAAAAAAAAAAAAAAAAAAAAGGACGTTAGAGTGGGAGAGAGCCAAAGCATAAGAGACTGTTAAAAACTGAGAACAAACTGAGGGTTGATGGGGGGTGGGAGGGAGGGGCGGGTGGGTGATGGGTATTGAGGAGGGCACCTTTTGGGATGAGCACTGGGTGTTGTATGGAAACCAATTTGTCAATAAACTTCATATAAAAAAAAAAAAAGACCTGTCTCCACAACATACGAACGACACTCAAAGTTCATCAATCAGAAAAAAATCAACCTGATTAAAAAAATAAGCCAAAGACCTTAACGGACATCTCACCAAAGAAGAAGTAAGGGTGGCATATAGGGTATGAAAAGATGTTCAATATTCGTTGTCATTAGGAAATTGAAATTTAAAACGAAAATGAGACACCATTACGCACCTAGAAGAACGGCCAAAACCCAGAATGCTGGAGCAGCGGGAACTCTGGTTCACTGCCCGTGGGAATGCAAAATGGTGCGGCCCCTCTGTAGGATGGTGTGGAAGTTGCTTCCAAGGCTACCCATAATTTTCTCATACAACCCTGCAATCGTACTCCTTTGTATTTACCCAAGTGAATGGAAAACACTATGTGCGCATAAAAACTTGCACATGGATGTTTATAGCAGCTTTATTCATAATTGCCAAAACTTGGAAGCAACCAAGGTGTCTTTTAACAGGTGAATGGCTATGTAAGCCGTGGTCCATCCAGGTAATGGAATATCATCCAACACTAAAGAGAAATGAGCTATGAAGCCATGAAAAGGAGTGGAAGAAGCTTAAATGCATAGGTCTAAGTGGAAGCTGCCAGTGTGAAAAAGTTTCACTGTAAGATGCCAGTTACGTGACATTCTGCATAATGCAAAAGCTTTAGTAGTGTTGAAAAATCCGGTGCTTCCCAGGACTTTGGGGTGCGGGGGGCAGTGCCCCACGGTGAAGCACAGTGGGTTCTCCAGGGTGGGGACATGACTCTATGACACCATCATGGTGGGTTCTGTGAGTGCGTCGATCCTTCCAGCCCAAATACTTAACATCGAAGTTTGCAAATTTAAAGAAATCACTGGAGGTGAGGGGATGGAACGCAGACTATGACAAAACAATCCAATTATATTACGATGAAATAACCTCACTTGATGAGGTGCTGATCTAACTTTGGATATAGAGTCTGTAAGACTAAAGGTGGAGAAGGTGTCCATAAGCATGCACTGTACTGTAATCGCCATCGCCGTCACTTGGCGGTGGGGGACAGTCAGCAGTCTGACACCACTACCATGTACCCTGGAATGGAAGGAAATGGGCAGGTTTCTTACGGTTAGAGAAGAGAGTTTACAGAGAAGCAAGTGGAACAGGCTTGATCCATGGATCATCAGAGATGGATCAGAATCGGAGATGATGACCATATGAGCTCGTTTTAGCTTAAAGTCGATACCAATGGAAAGATGGGCATGTTTACAGATATGTGTATATACGTGGCTCAGTATACATTCCACTACTTCCTTGCTATTTCAGCTGAGAGGATGCCTCATTAGCAATGAGCACACCTACTGCTGAGACCTTGGCTTCTAATGCCCATCTCCAACACAAGGAACCAGGGTTTCTTGGAGAAGGGGCCCATTCTAGAACCAGGGCAGGGAATGTACAAGATGAGCCTGCTGCACCTGTCTTGTAGAGCCAGAAAGTAAAGAAGTGCTAAAAAAGCCAAACAAACTACAACCAAAGCAAACCTGAAAGACCCCATACTGACATGAATGTGTCAAAGGGACAGAGAAGCTAACTGAGAAAATCAGCCACGGCCAAAGTCCGAGCAACAAAATATAAAAGCAGTACAGGACTGCAAGCGAAAGCATAAGATAAATGTCCACGTGTCCACATGGACATAAATAAATATGCGTATTTGGGGAGAAGGCACAAATTCCCCACGCAGAAAAATCCTAAACAACTTAATGTAGATGTTGTGCGTTCAAGGAGACAGAGTACCCCCTCTACTTCTAAGTGTGTTCTGTGCACAGTGATTTCCTTCCAAAGGGCATGGCCTGGAAAGATGTAGGGAAACAGGTTCAAGAATTCCTTACACTTAAAAAAATGGGTTAGAAAAAAGCTTAGGGCAGAAAGCCACTGCCATAGGGTGAAAGCACCCAAGGTTAGTTAGTGAGATATTGTAGTGGGATCACGAGTAATTTGTTATATCGCCTGCGGGAAATTACTTTCCATCTGCTTCCAATATACTTTTATCACAAACACCACTTGCCCCCTAGACCCTTTGCTTCTTACACACACAATGATTACTGATTGTTTTCTTCATGTTCACATGTGTAAGATTTTGAGAGCTCACTAAATATGGAGATAAAACCCCTGTTGGGGGCTCTTGTCTCCTCCCAGACATTAGCCTCTCTCGTATTCAATTCTGTGTCCACTTTCTTGCTGGACAATAGAGAACTCCAGACTCATAGTCTGCAACAGAAAGAGAGGAGAAAGAGGGTCTTCATAGTGAAGCCCGGCAAACACCGCTCTAACCCGGTGACCAAGGTCAATGTGAACAGTGACCGGTCATGTTGGCAGTACGTGTCCTTGATATCACGTGAAGAAAACAGCACCTTTCCTCTTGTGGTCTTCCTTCAAAGCAACCGTTACCCCAGTCTAACCGCGAGGGAAACCACAGACGGGTTCCCGTGAAGGAGCATCCCACAAAAGTCCCGGTAGCACTCACGAAAATGGTCAAGGTCATCAAAAACAAGGGATGTCTGAGAAACTGTCATGGCCAAGGTGAGTCCAAGGAGACATGACAACTTAAATACAACGGTGGTGTCCTGAAACGGATCTTGGGATAGAAACAAAAAAATGATGTTGGGTAAAAAAACCAAAAAAACAAAAACAAAAACTAACGAAAACCTGAATTACTTGTGGATGTACTTACAGTTGACGCAAAGTAGCGATCTGTGTGCTTTCGTTGTATTTAGAGTTGAGAAAAGAGGGTGAAGGAGGGAGAAGAGGAGACATTGCAGCCAGAAGACACCCGGGTGCCAGGGCTGGGGAGGGGGGAGGCAAGAGGCCACTCAGGGAGCAATCCCACCCTGAGCCCAGCCAGCACCAACCTGACAGCCCGGCGGGGGGGAGGCGCGAGGGCCTCATCAGTCAACCACCATCATTGAGGATCTTGACCTCTCGGGACAAAGGAAAGTATTGCAGAATTTCAGGCAGAGGCCTGGCATGCTTAGACTTGTGTTCTGGAACGATCGCTCTTAATGTTTCTGAGAAAGTGAAGGGCTCAGATCTGTCATTTCCCTTCCTTTCTTTGCTGTCCTTTGTCCCCTGCCATCGGAGGGCGGGGTGGCGACCGCCAGGGCTCCTTCTGGGACCCCCCTTTGGATGGCAGTCTTGAGGGATGCCCCTGGGTCCCAACCCCACCCCGTCCTTCGTGCTCGAGAGCGAGAAGCGCAGCCCGTAGAAGCCGCCCATAAATCTTAGAAGGAGGTTGAAAGCCTCCTTTCTTCTCCGACAGCTCTCCCCTCGGGCCATCGTGGGGTGTCTCAACCAAGCCGGCTAATTACCTGGAGCCTTGGAAAGCAGCTTTGTGCCTTCAGACATGATGTTTCAGTAATTAGTGATCAATTAGGGCTCCGCTCCCGCAACAGCCCGGTCCTTTCCCGTGAGGTTTTCTCCCACTAATGCTGTGCTGACAGGCAACTGAGTCATATCTTTCTCCAGGCTGCCAAAAGCCACACACTCCACCGAGGGGAGAGGGGGAGAAATGAGAGGCTGGGTAAGAGATAATGAGATAATTACCCCTCGCGGCAAGTACATCTTGGAATTTGCATGCGAAATGAGGGATCTGGCACCAAAAAATGCTGATGTCGGGTAATGGGTGATTTTAATTCAAGCAGCAGCTCAAGGAGAGAATTTAGTCATCCTGACTTCTCGCCCCAGCCTCCCCCCTGGTCTCCCCACTGGACTTTTCATCTTATAACTAAGCTCCACTCCACGCGCAGAGACGATGTCCTAAAACACGGCGCTGTCATTAAAAGGGGGGTCTACTTGCCTTCATGATAGAACTCCAGGTGTGCAAGACCTTGCACCCCACGGCCTCTCCCCACGAGTCAGTGTCACCTCTGACAAGGACCACACGGTTGTGTATGTCACACCGCAGGGACGTGGGGCCGTCCGCGGGCCCCCAGACTTCAGCTGCTTGGTGAACTCGTGTTGCCTTCTTTCTAAACCGCTCCCTGGTGCTCGGAACAAACTCTGGTGTCACTCACGATCGCTCACTCCTCTTCCCCGTCGCCAGTGCACCTACAGGTCCTGTCGACTGCACCCTGCACCCACCTCCGTCCTCACTGCCCGCCCTCCACCCCCGGCTCTGCAAGGGGCCAGGCGTGCGGCAGCCACAGTGCTCACCCCTGCTGGGTCTCCCCACCACTGCTCCCTTTCTGCCATCCTGCTCCTCTGTCCCTCCTTCCTCCTGTCCCTCAAGGGCTTCCTTTGGGTTGTGGTCACGGCGGGGGAGGGGGGCGTCTAGGGACTGGGGGAACCATGGATCTCCCTCCACACACTCCGTGAGGGGTAGGATTTGGACTTGCAGTTGGCATTCAACGTCATGCGAGTGTCAGGGGCACAATGCAGTGATTCCATGCTCCCACACGTTTCGCCGCACTCACCATGGGAAGTGTAACCATCTTTCAGCACACAACGTTACGACATCATTATCTTAGTCCCCTTGCCTGCTGCCCCCCCTCCCCCTCCCCCTCTCTTGCCAGTTTTCAGCAAATTGTTTAGGTCGCCCTTGATGTGGTTCTCTTGATACACCTGTTGCTTGAAATCTATTGAGCCTCTTGGATCAGTGACTGTCGTTTTCATCAAACTTGGAAATATCTGACCATCGTTTATGGAAATATTTTCTTCTGTGCCACCATCCTTGAAGATTCAGGTGACATTTATCTATTTTAATTTCGGATATTTTCTATTGCCCTACGTTCACTAGTCTCTCCCCACTGAAGTATGTGCTTTACCGCCGATGCTAACACCGCATGCCTCGTCCTAGACGTGTTAACTTTTATCTCCAGAGGTTCCATTATTAAAATGCCTTCCGCTTTTCCCCTTGCTCCGTAACTCCCGCACTCTCTGACCGTACAAACGGTGTCACAGTAACCGTGTTTACGTCCTTGTCTGATAATCCTAACAACTGTGGCAGCTCTCAGGTGGTTTGCATTGATTTCTTTCTCAAAATGGGTCGAGTTTTTCTATTTTTTAAAAAGTTTATTTAGTTATTTTGAGGGAAAGAGAGAGCGAGAGAAAGCAGGGGAGGGGCGGAGAGAGGGAGAGAGAGAATCCCAAGCAGGCTCCGTGCTATCAGCGCAGAACCCCACATGGAGCTCAAACTCACAAACTGTGAGATGGTGACCTGAGCCGAAGTCGGATGCTTAACCGATGGAGCCACCCAGGCGCCCCCAATTTCTCTATCCCCCGCCCCACCCCACCCCGTTTCTTTCCTGGAAATATTTGATTGAATACCACACGTCGTGAATTTTCCCTTTCTGGTGCTGCGTGTTTTTGTGTTTCTTACAATGTTCTTGAAGTTTGCTCCGGAATTTGTTAGGCTGCTTGGAAGGGGTCTGAGCCTTTTGGGACTGACCTCTGATACTTATCAGACAGACCCTTGAATATCCGAAGAGCTCACTCTGGTGCCAATCACTCCCCGTGCCCAGGCTAGACCCACTTGTGTTCTCAACGCTGGGCCCCCGTAAAGCATGAAGCTTCCGTTCGGGTCAGCGTGTGTGCACTACTCAGCCCGGGTGGGCACCAGAGGCCTCACCCTATTCCCTTCCCTCCCCAACTCTGTCCCGGGCCCTGGCCATCTGCCACTGGATGGGTCTGTCTGTTCTCTGGGCTCCATCAGACGAGGCGGCGTGGGCACAGGAAGAATGTTCTTCAGACCCCCGGGTCTATCCCTGTGCACGCTTCTCATCCCGAGCAGCCCTCCCCAAAAGCTCCAGCCCTGTGGGGTCTCCTGCCTCTTTGGTTCACCTCCTGAGCTTAGGGGAGCTGCTGGGTCCCCCCAAGACGTGACCTGGAAACGCTGTAGCTGAGGCAACGGCAGGGCTTGGCTCTTGTGTCTCCTGGATCTGTCTCTCCTTGGTATCCAGTGTCTGGAAAGCTGTGGTTTCAAATCTTCTTTTTTTTTTTAAGTTGTTTTGGGCAGGAAGGTGCATCCGACCCCTGCCACTCAGTCTTGGCTGGAACTGGAAGCCCCTCTTGTCTGCATCTTTGCGCAGGTTAGTCCTTTGGAAAAAGCGCAGATTACGTGAGGAATTGTGTTCTCACAAACTCTTTCCTGACATTTCTGCAGGTCAAAAGCTCCAAATGTCCTCCCATCACTCCCTAAAGTCTCTTCCCCTTCTGTGTTCCCTTAGCACATGCTCTGCGATGTGACTGTCACACTTTTATTGTGGTCACCTCTGTAGCCTTCCTTCCGTTTACTAACAGTCGATTATTAGTGAGTGTTTTTGAGCGGATGAATGAATGAAGGCCAAGGGGTCGTGACGTCGCAGGTGGCCCACACCGGCCGGTGACAGGGTGTGTCATTCCGGGTGCATCCAGGAGCAGACACGAGGCTGGGACAGAGACGTGGGGGGCTCGGGAGGAAGATGCCAGGGGTAGGTGAGGAGACACTGCCTACTGGGATGCGTCAGACACCTGTGACAGAAGAAGGCAGAGGGAGCTTCCTACTGACGTGCGCTTTCTGCGCAAGACTTGGCCCGGTGGGTGAGCCGTCCCTAAGCCAGTGGCGCGTGGGCCAGAAGTGGCCCTGCGTCCCAGGGCACGGTGCTCAGTCACTGATGAGTAAGAGCCCAGGCCCGGGAGGCGGTCCTGCCCAGATTCCAGCGTTCTCTCTGCATCTGACGGGCCCGGGCACACAGCCTCCCCGCTTATCCAAGAATCACTTTATGAGCCTCCTGCTTTCAGTGCTGGCAGATGTAATTTGTTGCCTTTATTATCTTGTAAAGATGCTAATCTCTCAACCACAGCGAGGGGCTGCTCCCGTGATGGATCCTGCCTCGCCACTTGACACGTCGAAGAGCTCGCTGGATCGGGGAGCGACGCTGGCCAAGGCTCCTGCATTCCTCGCCCGGCACAGGGAAAGCGCGAGATAAAACCGAGCAAGCAGCGCCTTGCCCCAGGCAGCCGTGCTGAGTCATGGGGTACAGGGTGGGACGGCCGCCAGGTGCCCCGGCGCCCCGTGTCTGCGCAAAGATTCGGAACCTCGGGGCGGTCACGGAGCTGCTGCCACTGACGGGGGCTCTGCCCCCGCACAGGGAGCCCGGATCCAGAGCCCGTGGACAGTACAGAGTGAGAGGGCGTATACAGGCTGGATTCTGGGCTGGGCAGGGCACTTTTTCTCTGCACTTTGCCTCGGTCGCTCCTGCCCACGCGCTCTATTCTCCCAGATCCACCGATGACAGAAGCCGAGCTTCGGGGCCACGGCAGGGAAGGGAGCACGGAGTCGGCTCAGACACGAGATCCGTGTCGACGCTGCAGTCGGTGTCTGAACCTCCCGCGGACCTTTCTGAAGTTGGAGGGGTCCGGGGCACGCCCACGGTGCCTCCATTCCGTTTCAATTCTTTTAAATCCAGAAATTGGGTGACCCGGCTCCATTCGCTTCTTCGTTTGACACGTGCACACGTGGCTTGGTCAGATTCTTAGAGGTCGGGCTGAGACACGGGCGGTGCCCGCTGTCCAGGCTCATCCTTCCCAGGGGCCTTCGACACCATCTCCCCGCGCCTATCTCTGTGGCGTCCCGTGTGAGCCCGGCGATCCGCAGGTGTGGCCACCCCGGAGTGGAGGGATGCGATTCGGAGGGACTTCCCAACAGCCTAGATCAGATCAGCCCCTCGAGCCGCGGAGCTCCTCAGGGTCAAGAGGGTCCGTGGACACACCTGGGGGATGGCCCAGGCAGAGAACAAAGGAGTGAAGGAAGAGGGAGAGATGAGAGGGTGACCCCCAGGTCTCCGTCTGCATGGGATGGACGGGGCAGGGCAAGAGGAGGCAGGCAGTGGGACGTTCTGTCACTGAGCAGCTCAGAGTCCCCCAGTCCCTCCCACGGTGGTGACGCCGTCTTGCCCCTGTCCTCTGGCGTCCTAACCTCTGGTCTTTCTCAAACTCCTGCCGTTCTCTCGCCCTTGTAACACATAATGCTCAACCCTGCTTGTAGTTACAGAACAGCCCGCCTGCACTGAGTGACGGTGGAAATAGGCATCTCCAAGCGCATCCCGGCCCACGCACACCTGCTCCTCCTGAGAATCCATGAAGCACACGAGCTTTGGGGACAGAACTGCCCCCCAGCAGGGTGGTGTGGGACGAGGCTCTCCACGGCCGTGTGCCCGTGGAGGCCCTGCCACGCACACACCCCACGGGGACGCATGGACCCACCTGAGGGATCCATCAGCGTGCACTCTGCCCGCTGCCCTGTAGCGGAGGGGAAGGGATGGCCAGGCTCTGTCAGAAGGATTCCGGAGTGGACCGCGAGTTGAGACTGGAGTGTTGTGGCAGGAGGGACAGAGGTTACAGGTAAGAAGGGGTCTGCTGGCTGAGCTGTGGGATTCTGCGCACTGACAGCACTGTGGTGTAAGGTCCCCGCCCGGCCAGGCAACAAGAGACCTTGCCAGGCCCTGCCCTCACTTATGGCGTGGCCCCGACCTGCCCAAGGCCATCACCTCCCCAATATTCCTTTACCTTTCCTGGGGGTTTGGGGGAACAGCCGTCAGCCTGCAGGATGGCAAAAATGGTTAGAACCTGTCACCTGGCCGGTCGCCGGCCCCTCAGACTCCGTTAGCTCAATTTGGTGTGGAAAGGATGGACCCAGAGTCTGAAGGGTTCTCGCTGGTCACTAACTGGTCGTGTTTTCTTCTACCTTTTCAGTTTCCCATCTGGCAGCACAGCGATCTTCCCAGGAAGGTCTCAGGGATAAACCGAGGCACCAGAGCGAACACAACGGGGCCTTCTACTGGGGAACTGGCTTTGGACGCAGGCTTGTGAATTACCGAGCTCGAATTTGAACTGGGGCCCATTTGAACTTGGCCAACTCTCCTTGTGGCACCTGCTTTTCCAGGGAGGGGAGCCTGCAGGTGGGCCCGGGGCACAGGCCCTCTGTGGGCTCCATCCCGCCTTCGCCGCCTGGTGGGCTGGCGGCCTGAAGACTCCAGAGCTGATGGGGCCACGGTCCTTGTGCAGAATCGCAGACTCATACAAGAGGGCGGACAACGTAGCCAGGATCACGGTCAGCATCGGGGCTCGGGGAAAATACCGCAGAGGGCATTTGTCTTCTGTTGTTACTGGGACAAAGTTCATCATCACGCCCACAAGCGTGGAGCCGGGGCCACGGGGCTCAGGTGAGCCTGTGCCCAGAGTCCCACAGGCTGTCACCAACGTGCTTCCAGGTCAGCTTCAGGCCGGCTCGTGTTGGCAGAACTCAGTTCCTGGAGGTCCTGGGGTTGAGTCCCCACTTGCTTGCGGACCGGCACCTGAAGGTCACTCTTGGCTTCTAACTCACTGCATCGCACGGCTCGGACCCTGTCCTCCAGGCGCCAAGCCTGCGGTGGGAGGTCAGCGCAGCTCTCCTATCATTTCAAATGTCTCCCTTCCTCTTCTTCTCCAGGGGTCTGGAGACCGTTCTCTGCTGCAAGGGCTCATGGGATTGGGTGAAGCTGTCTCAGAAAATCCAGGATGAGCTCCCGGTTTTAAGGTGCAGAACGTTCACTGCATCTGCAAAGCCCGTCTGCAGGTGCGACAGCACATTTGTTTGGAGTTCTGGCCATCAGGGCGTGGGCTTCTTTGGGGGCACTTCATTCTGTCAAGGGGACAGTGAAGGCATGTACGGTCTTTGAGGGTAAAACCGGACATTTGGAGGAGAGGGTGAGGCAGGGAGGTGGGTCCAGGGAGCAAAATACATCACAGAATTAACAGAGGCAGGATTTAGCCACAGGGTTTAAGCAGGAATATCTTGGGGCGCCCGGGGGGCTCAGTCGTTCAAGCATCTGACTCTTCATTTCAGCTCAGGTCAAATCTCATGGTTTGTGAGTTCGAGCCCCGTGTTGGGCTCCATGCTGACAGTGCAGAGTCTGTTTGGGATTCTCTCTCTCCCTCTCTCTCTGCTCCTCCTCTGCTTGCACTCTTTCTGTCTCTCTCAAAATAAATAAATAAAGTTAAAAAAAGCACAGGAATATCCATTTTACCAGGTTCTACTTAAAAACAATGGGTTCACGTCGTCCAAGACTTTGGAACGCCTAGATGGTTCCATCTGTTTCCAGAATTATTAAGGTAGATTATTACCCTAAAACCAAAAATAAGGTGAGCACATTAGGAAAAGTATAGTCCATAGTTCTTTTGTGTTACCAAAGAACGTAACTCGCAATTCCAGCGTGTACGATTCCCCTTAATAAAATATTCAGAAGCAGCATTATTTTCTGAAGTTCGTCACTGGAATCCGACATACTGCCTGTTCACAGCCCGTTTTCATGTGATGAGAAGACTTCAACGAAGTGTGTTGCACCTTTGAAACAAAATCTACTTAAGAAGAACTATTTACTTCTTAAGATTAAAAAAAGAATGACTTTAAAGTCGTCTGAGAAGACATGGGTTTTGATTTTGATTTCTCACTATTCTTTTCATTAATTTCTTCAGTACTTTCAGCTTCTGAGTGCCAGACTCTAGGGCACAGGAGGGTAGGTAGAGTCAAGCTACGTGCCCGTGTCGTACGACTTTTTCCCCCACAGCCATCGGCTCTGTGAAACCCGTAATTCCTAGGTCTACTGCTTGGCAAGTTTATCAACCACTTAACCTTTGATCAGATGATTTTAATAACTTGTGTGTGTTGAGAAGTTTAAATACGTAGATTAGCTTTTTTTTAAATTTTTTTTTAACGTTTTTATTTATTTTTGAGACAGAGAGAGACAGAGAATGAACAGGGGAGGGGCAGAGAGAGAGGGAGACACAGAATCCGAAACAGGCTCCAGGCTCTGAGCGGTCAGCACAGAGCCCGACGCGGGGCTCGAACTCACGGACCGTGAGATCATGACCCAAACCGAAGTCGGACGCTTAACCGACCAAGCCACCCAGGCGCCCCTAGATTAGCTTTTTATTGTATGTTTTTTACAACGGGAATCTTAATGTGAATGTCGTTAAAATCAGACCTAAATTTAAAAGGGAGAGTTAATGATGCCAGAATAGAAAATCCACCTTAAAAGAAGACACTTCATGACTTGGGGGCTGCCCTAGAGTCCCCCGAAGCAGTGAACAGTCGAGCAAATGAAAATGGAATTGGAAGGGCCGTGGGCCCCGCTGGGTGCCCCAGGCCTGGGATGAGCCCTATTCCATCTGTGCTCAGGTGTGGGACTCCGGAGGCAGGGGAAGGGCCTCACGGACCGAGATCATGACCTGAACCGAGTCGGACCCCCAACCCACTGAGCCACTTATGTGCTCCTGAATTTGCTTTCCTCTAGGAGTGCTATTTTAGTCTACAGTTGGAGAATCGACTTCTCAATCAAGGAACGGAAACCAAATAGATACTAGTGATGATCAATGAAGCATCTGGGAAGCACACTGTTCTCTTGGTTACCCAGCCCCAATTAACCAGGTGGTCGGTGTCTCAAGGGCTCCCGTCAGAGAGATGGGAGTGGGGCGGGGGCTGTGGCGGGATCGGCCCTATAAGGTCCAGGAACACGCAGCGAGAGGCTGAGCAGGACTCCACAGCCTGGAGCCTCCGAGGACCCGAGGACCCGGATCAAGGGTTGTTACAGGTACAAGGAGAAACGGAGCACATTAAACAGATCTCCCCAAATCGAAAGATCACATAAACACACACACGGAAAGTGGGGACGTATAACCGCTAACAAGCTTGACACAATCTGCATCTAATGTTTATTATCTATCGATTATCTATCAACCTGTCTGTCCTTCCCAAGTGGAAATATTCATCCTTTTGAAACACCCAAGGGGAACCAACAAAGGTTGAAATGATTTTGGCCACAGTCTTGGGTTAAAAGGACTGAAGAGTGGAAGAAAGAATCTTTTTACTTGGTAATTACAAACTTTCTTTTATTTTACATTATTTTTTTAGTGTTTGTTTATTCTTGAGAGAGAAAGAGACAGAGCGCAAGCAGAGGAGAGGCAGAAAGAGAGGGAGACACAGGATCCGAAGCAGGCTCCAGGCTCCAAGCTGTCAGCACAGAATCCAACACAGGGCTCGAACCCACAGACCATGAGATCATGACCTGAGCTGAAGTCAGACACTTAACTGACTGAGCCACCCAGGCACCCCTCTTCTGCCCATTTTTTAAAAAATTTTTAACGTTTATTTTTGAGAAAGAGAGACAGAGCACAAGTAGGGGAAGGACGGAGAGAGGGAGACACAGAATCTGAAGCAGGCTCCAGGCTCTGAGCTGTCAGCACGGAGCCCGACGCGGGGCTCGAACCCACGAACCGTGAGATCGTGAACTGAGCCGAAGTCAGACGCTTAACAGACTGAGCCCCCCAGGCGCCCCAACTCTGTTTTGTTTTTTAACCAAGTGAGAGAAGAAAAGCATTAAGCAGGTTGGGAGGATGTGGGGAGATTCTGGGCTCTTTCGGGGGCCTCTTGCTCACTGTCCCCCTGGAACGGTGAGGAGTTAGGTCAAGGGGAAGGACGTGGAGACACAGGCAGCTGGAGGCACTCATGTTTCAAGGACACCAGGTGCTGGGGTCTGGGGTCTGCGTCCCCCCATAGGCCTGCATGCCTTGTCCCCGTCCTCCACAGGAGAGCCTGCTTTCGGGAGGGGAGGGGCGCTGGCTGGGAAGAAACCGTGTGCATCTGAACCCCGGGAGTGGGGGGAACTCCGGATGCCGCAGGTGCAGAATCTGTGTCTGTCACCCTGGGAGGGGCTCAGGGCCGCCTCCGTGTTGTCTTGTTCTCTCTCTTTCCCTACTTTGCAGGCTTGACAGAATGACCTTGGATGGGCTCCCTGCACAAAGAGGGGAAGACAATAGTCAACCAGTTGCTGCAACTTTGTCGATAAAATGTAAGAAGCGTTCACATGGGGGGATGGCATGCCCAGGTGTGTAGCACATTTAACATTTCCGTCGTGGTTTGCGTCCGTGTTTTCTTTTTCAAGTGTTTTTTTTTTTCTTTTCATTTCAATTAAACAAATATCTGTAGCTACTCCGCTGTCACTGGGGACTCCACACTCAAGCAATTAAAATAAGGAAGTGGATGTCATGAGGTTGTAGGAGGAAGCAAGTGAGAGAAAAGGGAGGAGGGAGAGGGGAGGGAGAAAGGGAAGGAAGAGGGAGGAGGGGGAGGAGGGAGAGGAGGGGGAGGTAGGAGGAGGGGAGGGGGGTGGAGGGGGAGGGAGGGAGGGAGAGAGGAGCAAGAAGGAGGAGGGGGTAGGTAGGAGGAAGGGGGGAGGGGAGAGGAGGGAAGAGGGAGGAGGGAGTAGGTAGGAGGAAGGGAGGAGGGGAGGAGAGAGGAGGATGGAGGAGGGAAGGAAGACATTTAATTCATGGTCACATGCTTTCTTCCAGTTTTGTCCCCGGTTATTCGACGACTGTGGTTGACCTTGTGCAGTTTAGTTGTGAGTTTGAATTGCACCGCCCCCTGCTACTTTTCAGCCAGCTACTTAAACCTGCGTTTTTTAACCTGCCGAATGGTAACCGTCGTTAATCGCTATCCAGGCCTATCCAGGCCTATCCAGGAAAAGTGTACTTTTCCATTAAATGTTTAAATATGTAAAACTTGGCTCAACCATAGCATTTATTTTCAATTCATGCTTACAGTAAATGGTTTCGTTGGTTTCTGAAATCATTGCAACATGTATATAATACTTTATTTCTCCAATGTACTAAAATTTCAAAATCTGACATAACTAAACTCTGTTTTCTGCTTATATAAATAACACTATAGTAAATACCTTTAGCCATGTGGCTCTTTGCTCAGATGGAGTTACCCTTGGGTAAGTTAATTACAGAGGAGACTAAACTTCGTTAAAAGTATTCATCAACATGCAACACAGTGGCTCGAATCGGGGGTCATCAAGGAAGTAAGGAAGTGACCACAAATGTAAGTTCTTCAAGTTTTTCCAGAAGATTTCTGCTGTTATAATGCTCCTACCTGTTTTAACTTTAAACAACTTTCCTAGCTTCCATAATGTTTTTTCTTTCCTTGAGTGGCTATAAAAGGCTTGATTTTTCTTCAGTTGGGATTTTCTTCCTCACTCTGAAGAATTAAACTTTTCGAAGAACATTTCTTTATATACTGATTGTTGATAGTGATTTATAGAAGCCTATTTAGACTCTTCCTACATCAGATTGACTACATCTGAACGCCTTCTAATCTTGGGTATATTCATTATAAAAACAAATCATTTATGCTGGACTAAACATTAAGCAATTCCATCTATATTGTAATGACACCTAATGTGGAAATCAAAGAAACAAACAACCACAGAGTTACTGTTTTAATAAACCACTTGGTACACTTTCCACTGGGTTGTCAAAGAGAAATTTGGAAAAAAAATCCAGGCTACTACAGGCAGTCTTTTTCATGGGAAAGTTACTGAAATTATAACGTGGGCAGAGAGAATGTGACAAGGGGGTCAGGGGCCGTGTGATCAGACAGAGGAACATCAGGGCTGATAGAATCAGGTTGCGCGTAGAAGCAAAGAGACAACGAACAGAAAGTTAAAAGGATACCGAGGGGGTGGTGCAGAGGTATGAACAGAAATTCTAAGATATTACTTTTACCTGAGTGAACCCAAAAAGGAAGTATTTTCCTGTACTTTTCTATCCCGCTACCAACAAAGGATGAGCAGATTCAAGGAGACAGAGTCAATGACAGTGTCCATCAAGGAACCCCATTTGGCAATTTTCCCATCAGTTTTTATCCTGAGGTCTATGGATATCTAAGAATATGGAACTGGGGGGAAATGAGGTTCCATACTTTTTATGAAATATTTGACATGAACTACATCCAAAATAAGAAGGCGGAGAGGAGTGAAGAAATTGCTGATATAATTCCACAGCTAAGGGACATGTTCACCAAGAGGTTTGTCACGGAATATGAGAATCGTAACGCTCTAGAAAAAGGAGAATCCACAGGCTTCTTCCAGCCCTCCATGTCTGTCGGCCTCATAGCAGCACTGGACCCAGAAGGATCCTGGCTCACGTACAGGCCCAAGGACCCACCTGCTTTGGGATTTCTTGGGCCCCTCCACTGTGTACCCAATGTCCCGGTAATTGCTCAATGTCACAGATTCCTTCCGAGGCTGAACATATCTGTCATCCAGGTCGTCTGACAGTGTTGCAAACGCCCTGTCCTAAATTCTCGGCTTTTGTTTTCCTCATCCTCTGTCTCTGTGGCACAGTCCTTTGTCCACTTGCTTCTACTTTTCCTTAAAAGGAATTTTCCATAACTGATCCTTCCCTCCTTCACCTTTTATTTCTCTAAAATATAGGAAAAAATTTTTTGGCATTAATAATGTTTACAAGCATTTAATTTCCAAAGCAAAGCAAGAGATAAAATAACTGTCACGTAAGAATAAACTATACTTTTCAAATTTAATTTAATTTAATTTAACTTAATGAGAGAGAGAGAGAGAGAGAGAGAGAGAGAGAGAATTCTAAGCAGGATCACGCTCAATGAGGAGCCCAAAGCAGGGCTCTACCCCATGACCCTGGGGTATTATTATCTGAGCCACAACCAAGAGTGGGACACTCCACTGATGGAGCCACCAGGCGCCCCTAAGCTATAATTTTTTAAATATGGCTGTTAGAGCCTTTCCACTCTAGTCCCATTGTCCGTCTCCAGCTTTCTTTCCGCTTAGCCTCTCCTACATTGTTGATTCTTTCACTTTCCTCAACCGGTCATAACTTGTCAGAAACCGTTAACGCTCCTTGAACAGTAAAGGGCTCCACGAAATCCGGTGGGGTGAACACGCAACTAACATGTGCAAGTATTTCTGTTATGTTGTGTGACATGAAAATGCCAATATTAGTTTCAAAATTAGTTTCAAAATGCCAATTTTGAGTTTCAGATGCAAAAAATTCACGTGGCTCAACTCATATAATTACCTTTTGTGACGAATTTTATTTGAGCGAAAACAATGATTCAGGGTTACTCCCAGTTTCCTAGCAAGGGGGAGTTGCTCTCATATCAGCAAACAGCGTCTGTCTTCTGCCCGCTGCCGTACGTAAGAATCCATCGTAAGTACGACAGGATGCTCATTCATAAAAACACAGACACATTTTCTAAAATGACACCTGACTATGTATCTATACAGGTTGAAATTTATCTCAAGCTCTGACCTTGGGTTCAGGGGATGGTGGGATTACGGCTTTTGGAAAATAGCTCGGAGGGCCAAATCAATTAGCTGATTGTTGGTACCCACCTATAATGTCTTGGAAGAGATTCTTATTTGCAAGCATCAGAAAATGATTTTGTGAGCGCTTCCAGAATAACAGGGTAAGAACTTGTATACATTTGCTCTTCTATCAGAACAACAAGGACACTGGCAAAAATTGTCAAATTAAAGTTTCTCAGGAGTCTGGAAATACTCCAAAACTTACAATAATCCAGGGAGTGCATATGCCAGCAAATTATCTGCATCTCAGCACAAACAGTGGGTTCTGTGGGTTTTAACTTGTCCTGTCGCTGTGCACCGCCCGCCCCCCAAGTTCTGGGGGAATAGTTAAAACCAACAGACTCACAATCACAAGGGCTATAAAAAATGGAAAAAATAGATTTGGAGATTCCTAAAGCCCTATTCCAAGAGAATCACAGTATTGGATCTGTTTGGCTGGTCCCTGAAAATCTAGCCAGACCTCGTTTGCATTTGACCTGACACAAATTTCACTCCTTGTGAGCAGCCTTTTCCCAAGGGTGCCTGCAGAAAACAGTCAGTGGCAATTGCTTAACATTGCATCGGGCTGAGGGGTCATCAGAGTGGGACAAAAACCTGGGGAGCCAGAGGGTCGCAGGGTGCTCGCACAGCCTACACATGTTCCTGAGAGTTAAGAAAGGCACACACGCATTGGGGGCTGGAGGAAAGAGCTGTGAAACCCTTAGGTCCTCACCTCTGGCTGACCTTGAGGCTCTGGTCCAGCAGGAGGGTTAAGCTAAGTCATGGTTGTCAACCCCCCCCCCCCCCAGAGGCCTGAATCCATGATAGGCAAGTACACGGACCCCTCTACAAAGGCTGGGAGAATTACCGGGTCGAGTTATTTAGACAAATGTCTGTCCAATTATGACATGAATACTAAGGTGTGGGCAGAGGCTTCACTGATTACACACAACAGGAACATAGATTTTATAGAATTGATTCAGAAAAGTCCCTAAATGAAAGAGCCAGAACAACCAGAAACTGTACCAACACCATACCACAACCACCAAACCTGGGCTGAGAGGGTCTGATTATGAGAGTTGCCGCTTTCTGTCACTTAATGTGTCCAGTTTACAGAAAAAGGGAAAAAGAAAAAAAGAAAAATGCAATAAAAGCCCCCAAATCCAGGAAAGTAGGGTACATACCCAGAGAAAAGACACGGTCAAGAAGAAGTGTCCTTGAGAAGCTCAGACATGGGACGCACTAGGCAAAGACTTACCTCCCCGTGAAGATATGTCTAAAGAACTAAAGGAAACCACATGCAACAACGAATGGAAACTATGAGAGCAGGGTCTTACCAAATATAGATCATTTAAAAAAATTTTTTTTAATTTAACGTTTACTCATTTTTGAGAGAGAGAGAGACAGAGCATGAGCAGGGGAGGGACAGAGAGAGAGGGAGACACAGAATCCAAAGCAGGCTCCAGGCTCCGAGCTGTCAGCACAGAGCCCAAAGCGGGGCTCGAGCTCATGAACCGCGAGGTCGTGACCTGAGCCGAAGTCAGACACTCAACTGATAGAGCCCCCCAGGGGCCCCTTTTGTAAAATTTTTTTAAATATTTACCAACCATAGATTATTGAAAAAGAGAGAGAGAGAGGTCGTTAAAAAGAACGAAATAGAAATTCTGGATTTGCAAAGTACAATAAATGAACGTTCAGTTGAGGGACTCAGGCGGATTTGTGCCGACAAAGAAAAAAAATCGGTGAAAACGAAGATCATTCAGTTGAGGTAGTTCAGTCTGAGGAACAGAGAGAAACAAAATGAAAGGGGATGGAGAGTGACTTATAGACGAGGGATTTCTCTTGGGGCGATGAGAATATTCTGGAATCAGATAGAAGCAGTAGTTACACGATTGTATGAATACACCCCAAACTACCAAATTGTACATTTTGAGAGGCCAGTTTCAGCTATGGGAACTATATTGCATTAAATCCTAATTAAAATCGTTTCTCAAAAAGAAAAATGATATTGTAGAAATGGAACAGGAAACAAATACTGTGTGTGGCAGGTGCTAGAGAGCTCACAGGGTAGCGTGGAAGGCTGTAGTGTCCACTGAACACAAGTCTTGTCTGGTAGGAACAGCATAACCATTGAGGCAGCTGCTATAGCTGGAGGCCACCTCGATTCTTCTAGAGCCTTCCCTCTGGCTCCTCACTTGCTCCGTTCCCTAATGGCTACCCCACTGAGTCTGGGTCGTCAACCAGCCAGAGAGCCTGGGAAGGAAAGACCTCTTTGTTTGTATTAGCTAAGCGGTCAACTTCTCTGTTCATCGAGAAGCATGAGGGATTTCAGGCACATACAGCAAAGAAGCCAAACAAGCAAAATAAATCGATGTTGTCCGAGCCCCTGACCCCTCTCAGGTCAGCTCCTGAGACGGCCAGACAGGCTGGAGATGCCAGCGCAATCAGGGTGGGCTCAGGAGCCCGTGGCATTGCTGTCATTACAAAACAAAGAACTGGAGGGTCGTCTGGGGGCTCAGTCCATTAAGGTCCAACTTGGGCTCAGGTCATGATCTCACGGTGTGTGGATTTCAGCCTCATGTCGGGCTCTGTGCTGACAGCTCAGGGCCTGGAATCTGCTTTGGATTCTCTCTCTCTCTCTCTCTCTGCCCCTCCCCTGCTTGCACTCTGTCTCTTTCTGTCTCAGAAATAAATAAATGTTAAAGAAATTAAAAACAAACAAACAAACAAAAAAAAAAAGGACTGGAAACAAATCTAATGGATGGTTGCTTAAAGTTCCCGACTTCAAATAATTTGAGTCAGAGGGGAAAGCATAGAATAATACCTTGTTTGACACGCAAAACACATATTACATCTGAAGATGAATTTATTCTTGAATATAATGCCTCAAAGTCACACCTTGTCATTCCCATGAATAGGCAATAAGCAGGCTCAGAGATGTTATGACTTGGGGTGGGACACACAGCTCGCCAAGGAGGCTGCCAGCTCTGGGATCTCGTCGTCTGACTTTGGTTATTAAGCTCTTTTTGTTCCTTTGGCTACATGGTAATTTTATTTGCCTATCTATCATCTATCTATCGATCGATCGATCTATCTATTATTTCCTTGGAGAGGGAGAGTGTGTGAGCGGGGGGATAGGCAGGGGGAGAGAGAGAGAGAGAGAGAGACAGAAAGCAAGAATCTCAAGCAGACTCCGTGCTCAGTGCAGAGCCCAATGTGGGGCTCGATGCCATGACCTTGGGATCATGACCTGAACCAAAACCAAGACTCGGACACACAAATGACTGGCCATCCAGGCACCCCTCACATGATCCTTGACGTAGCAGATGAGTGGTTTTTCACACCTCAGATGTTTGTAGTATGCACAGTTATGATCCAATTTCAGAAAAGGGGAGTTGTATGAACCTAAGTGAATGACCGCTGGGCTCACCTGAGCCCCTTCCTGTGCTGTCACCTATGCCTGTCCCAATGTCACACTGCTTAGAGCATCGCCACAAAGCATGTAGTGGCTGATCATTAACCTTTAGACTTCATCTTTGAATAACCCATAGCAACCAGTAAACATAGACCCAAACAGGAAAATGCATCCAAAACCACTCTGGAAGCTAAAATTAAGGCTGTCGAAGCAGAGAGAGCACAAAACAATCATAGCAAAGGAAAAGAAAACAAAACAAAAAGTAATACACGCGTTTTCAGTTCGAAAACTAAATTTTCAAGTTTGTGCTGGGAAACTGATCCACGGGCTTCCCACTTGCCATTATCGGTCTGAAAGAAAAGCTGAGCTGTTAACCCTGGTCTTATCGGGTTTATCTCCAACATACGGTAGCACTTTAAATAAAGGTGGGGTGGGATCCGCGATCACACTAATAAAGCAGGGCTGAATTTTCTCAGACTCTGTGGCACCACGTCTCTGCAGCGTTTAAATCTTGTGACTGGGACAGGAACTTTTATTGGCGCCTACCAGCACGATCTGTGTTTGAATCAATTTCCTGGCTTGCGTTATAAAGTTTGTGGATTTCTGCACAAGCAATTTGGGAAAAGCAAGCACTCATGAAATCACTTGACCCAAGAATTTCTGCAGGTTCAAAGGGAAACGGTCCTTCATCCATGAAGGTATCGACTCCCTTGTGACCGCTCAGCCGAGACGGGTTTCACGTTTGGTACAGCAGGCAGGTAGCTGGTGCGTGGGTAAAACACACTTCAACAGGGTCCACGCTTCTGGTGTATTTTCCACACTGGGATTTCACCAAAACCTTCTGCACTGTGATTATTACAGGTATTTGTGGGCGAAGTAAAATACCCTCAACCCCTGTCTTAACAAACTCATTTAGGTTCATTTTCTCTTTCCAGGCCGCTGTAAATGCAAATAAAGTTTCAAAGCTGTACAGCATTTGAGTAGACAGAGACATTTTATCTTATTAGCATGTAAAGTCGCAAGGCTATAAATATATTTCCTCAGGTTACTAGACTTCCTTACAGAATATGTAAGATTTTCCACGGCTTTTGTTTTGTGTAGACACTGCTGCATTAACAGTTTGCTTCTTTGGGTTAGGCTTCTAAGAAAAATTTCCAGGCATGGGCTTAAAGATGTGGATATCTAGAAAATATGGACAATTTTAATTTTTATTATTAGGACTTCCAAAATAGTGACTAAGTTAAACTGGTATCAGAAACGTAAGTGTTGGGGCTCCTGGGGGGCTCAGTCGGTTAAATGTCAGACTTGATCTCAGCTCAGGTTTTGGTCTCAGAGCGGCGAGTTGAAGCCCCATGTTGGGCTCCGTGCTGGGCATGAAGTTTCTCTCAGATACATAAGCAAATAAGTAAGTAAATAAATAAACAAACAAATAAATAAGAAAAATAATTTAAAAGAAGAAACACGAGCATACATCAATGTCTCCATATCTCGGCAGCACATAAATACCATGATGAATAATCCCTTTTTTGTAATTGATCTTACAAAGTTCACAAGATCAAAAAATTAAAATAGACTAATCTGAGATTATATTATTAGTGAGAACAAACACTTCCATGTAATTTAAAGCTGCTGCTGACTTTAGCCCTTCTGCCAAGATGTCTAATTAAGTCTTCAAGATTTTATGATTCCTAAGCTCCTTTAAATATGGTAACTGCTCGTATTCTGGCTGCTATATTTGATGAAAATATATATTTTTTTTTCAGCCTATTTTTCTACTGGATCTTTAAGCAGGAAATATTCAAAAGTGAGCTGTCAAAGTTGTATTTTTTTGCAGTATAAATATATATATGTATGTATACATATTAATGTTTATTTTGACAGAGAGAGAGTGTGTGAGCAGGAGAGAGAGGGGTAGAGAGAGGGGGAGACAGAATCCAAAGCAGGCTCTGCACCATCAACACAGAGCCCGACATGGGACTCAATCCCACAAACCATGAGATCACGACCTGAGCTGAGGTCAAGATTCTAACCCTTAACTGACTGAGCCACCCAGGCGTCCCCACAGTATACATTTTTTAGGAATAAGAATCTGAAAGAGGAAGACATTGCAAAACATTGAAAAAATTATCTTATCGATGTTTCCCAGACGTTCGGAGCCCAGCAGAGCACTCTTCTATTTCCCAAGCCCAGCAGGAAGGCACAGGTGGCATTTTGATGCTTTTCCGGGTGAGGGATTCTGGGTCTGGGTCTGCCACGGCGTCATGAGCCCCTTCCACGGGCCAAACGCACCAGCCGCCGTAACGCTGCTAACCTGTATCTTTGCTCACTTTTGGGATCACAAGATTGAATTTCCTTTAGATGCATTGTAAACATGCTTTATTTTGACCAAAGAAATATTTCCACTGCCTGAATTGCTCACAAATAACTAGGAATTCAAAGATTGGTCAGTGGGGAAAGTGCTAGAAAAGACATCAGAGATGGAGAGAAAGTATCAACCTGCTGTTCACATCACTTAATTTGATACAGAAAAGGAACTTTCTAAACGGAAGGCCTTACAGGGACAACTTAATTCCTGCCGAAAGGCGATGGGCACACAGGTGCTCACACGCTTTCCAAATCAATGTGGCCTCCTGATTTAAAGGACAGATGATATCAGATGATAGGCCTGTTCCTTTGGCCTCGATGACATAAGCAGAAGGGCTATTAATGAGCAGGTCCAGGGGGTTTCAGCTCAGTCAGGTAATCGGTGGGGGCGAGGTCACCAATACTGTCCCTCATTCCGCACAAGGACTTAAACAGTCCTATCCTCCTTTGAAGCCTGGAATGCTGAAACAATGCCCCAGGGAGCAAAACCACAGCCTTCTATGTGCCGGTAAGAGGACTGCCATCTGGGTAGAAACGAACAGATGCCAATGGATAAATTCCCTCATCCTGAGGCTTCATACCTAGGTCACATGGTCTCAGAAGAGCACATTAGGTTGGATCCAGTGTGCAGCATCTCCAAAACAAGCAGATGACACCCATTTGCAGACATTGGGATCCCACAAAACTCCTGGTAAAGAGCTACCATGTAACCCACACAATCCGATTCCTTTCCTAACCAAACTCCAGCCTCCTTAACTAATCTAATCCTAAACCTAACCCTAACCCTAACCTTAAACCTAACCTCTAACCCCTAACCCTAACCCTAACCCTAACTCTAACCCTAACCTATAACCCCTAACCCTAACCCTAACACTAACCCGAACCCTAACCCTAACTCTAACCCTCCCTGTGCTGGGCAGCACCCATTTCCCACAGTGGTGGCCCCCAGAGTTTGTCGGGGCCTTTCTGTCACATTTCCATTACCTACTGAGCTCCTGTGACAGCTCTTGATATCACGTTCTCTCTCTCCACATGACTGGTGTGGTCTCGATCTCCTGAGGGGGTGCCTTCATTTTTAGTCTCTGATAGTGTATTTGGTATTTGGCCGTGACCTTATATTAAATCTGACTTGTCACCCCCTCCTAGTTGGAAGTGGTATAACTTGTACACGACCGTCCCATCAGCATTGCCCAGAACCCAGTGGGAGGATAACGAGGGGTGTAGATCGGAAGTGCCCTCTGCGGGTGTGTGTCCCCATGGCAAGCTCCCGTGCTCTGCCCACGATGGCTAAACCAGCTTCACGTGAACGCTGGCTCTGGTTCCATCAGACAAGGCCCCTCTCTTCTGCAGCATCGAAAGTGACCCTTTCACAACCAACTGAAAAATACCTATCAAAAGAATGATTTGGGACTAATTCATGGCCTAGATTAACACAGTTTCAGAAAGCATCGACGCGTCTGCTGAGCCAAAAATGTAGAGACAGAATATGGAGAGACTTGGAGAGAGAGGAGGACAGGCACGCGGCGAGTATTTTAATTGTAAATGTGAGTTGTATGGCACACCCGTGTGCACAATGTGCTGAACTGTGCTTTCTGAAAGGAAGAATTTTATGGTATGTGTATTAAATCTTGATAAAGCTTTCTATGAGACGAGCATAAAAATATGATCAATTCACCATATAGCAGAGTAAAAAATAGGGATCATGCGATTATCTTAGTAGAAGCAGAAGATAATCTGAATACAACCCAAACCCACGAAATGCCTTTTCATATAAAAATGTTTTCAACCTTGCAATAAAAAGCAATGTCCTTTAATCTAAGTAAGCACGGTTATAAAGTCACTACAGCAAGTGTTATATTCAACACATGAAACATTGAAGTATTTGCCTTGAAACTGATGACAAGACAAAGCTATCTTTCCGTCACTGTGCTGAAAGTGTAATACGCGAGGAAAAAGAAATACGCTATATAAGGACTTAAAGGAAGAAATGAAAGGATCCTGTTCTAGGATGACATGATTGCATGTGTAAGATACGCAGAAGAAACAATAAATAAAGTCTAGGTTTAATTGACTTACATGGGCAGTATCACTGGATACATAAGGAATAATAAAATATAATCAATTATTTCCTATAACTGGTAACTAAAAAAAAAAAAATAAAATCTTAAAAATTATACAAGTTACATTAGTGTCTAAAATAAACCCAACTGCTAGGAGTAAGCGAAAAGAAAGATGTACGAAGCAGGCCTAAATAAGTAAATAAGTAGAGGGCTGTCTCACGTTTACAAGTCCAAAGCCTCAGCGCTGTAATTCTCTTAAAACGATCGATGGATTCAGTGACCCAGCAGAGCGCGTGTGGGCAGGCGCACGTGTGCTTAGAACCCAGCAAGGTGATTCTAAAACCTATATATGGAAGCGCTGATAATGATGAGGAATCTCTTAAAGAACCAAGTTGGAGAATTTAGCCAGATTTCAGAACATGTTCTGTAACACCGCGGTAGCTGGGGCAGCGCCACGTTGACACAGGAAGGGAAGACGGATGGTGGGATTAGAACACGGGCCCGGACATGGTTAGACCCACAGGCAGATGCCATTACACACCCGCCAGGTTGGCTCTGGCTGGAAAACACAGAGAGAAAGGTGGTCTAACATGTTGGCAAAGTTATGGGACAACAGAAACTTCGGTAAACTACAGGTGGGCGGGCGTCAGGGCCAATGTGGAGAGCTTGTCAGCCAGTAGTTACTAATGAGAACAGCACAGCAGCTTTGCTTGTAACGGCCCCACGCTGGAGGCAGACTGGGCCTGTGAGCTGTGGTGCATAGCCTCTAGGGACGATTGCTACCTGCATCACAAGTGAGACTCCGCCACGCAGATGCAAATGGAATGAATCGGACACAGAAGTGGCCCCTGAGGACAGGCACACACCTGCTGAGGCCCCCCGCCCAGGGTGAGCTGATGGTGTCATACCAGCTCTCCCCTTTGGGGGGATTAATGGCTGGGATGGGACGCGTAGGGGGTCACTGGAGTGCAAGGTGATGGGAGTGCTCACTTTACCAAAAATGCTTGAGCTACAGGAATTAATTGCGCACTTTTATAGGTATTTTGTCCTCGAATAAAACACAAGTGCACATAGATTTCACGCCTGGATATGCTCTTCATGTACTCGGGGCCTTTTCTGCACCCTGGAACTTTCCTCTCTCTGCATTTGCCCCTTTTAATCTGCGGATTCGGTCATAAGACACAACGCCTGGCTTGGATCAAATCATGTATCTTTCAAAACAAGAAGAACAAAAGAAGTAAAAACTACCAGTTTTCAGCAAAGAATTATGGTTTCATTTTATTTCTTTCCATTATACATTCCTGTGGGTTGACTTGCTGGCCCTGATTAACTCTGCCCATCGAAATGAAAAGGGTGTGTATTATCTCAACGCCTTTTTGTAAAAACAAACAAACAAACAAACAAACAAACAAACAAACACGAGGTGTTGGTGTGACTTACCAGCCAGCTGTGACCAGCGCCAACAGCGATGATGCTGATGCGAAGTCATATAATTGCTGCTTCAGGGTTTTTTTTTTTCCAATTCTTTGTGCCTCAAAAGCCTAATATTGTATGTAACATGTAGAAATTAAAGCAAAAATGGGGCCGCCTGGGTGGCTCAGTTGGTGAAGCGTCCGACTTCGGCTCAGGTCATGATCTCACGGCTCGTGAGTTTGAGCCCCGTGTCGGGCTGTGTGCTGACAGCTCAGAGCCTGGAGCCTGTTTCAGATTCTGTGTCTCCCTCTCTCTCTCTGACCCTCCCCCATTCATGCTCTGTCTCTGTCTCTGTCTCTCTCAAAAATAAATAGGCATTAAAAAAAAAAAAGATCTGATTCATGAACGCTCACTGAGTACATGTCTTCCGCACGCACATCAGCACCGTGCAGGGAGTTCTATCTACTAACGGTAGGTATAGAGGTCAGAGCACCTACAAGGGAGAGAACCATGCTCAGAGACGTCGAGCAGGCTTCCTGGGAGCACACAGCGGAGCCACGACTACTGGGGTGGGACAAGTGCCCCGCTCACGCCTTCTCTGCATTAAGAAGTGTCGGTGACCAGTGATGGACTAAGGCACAGGGGCCGCCGTTCTGGTGGTTGGAGCCTGTCGGTACAGGTGGTGCCTTCCACACAGCCTAGCTCAGCAATGATGGGCGAGCGGCTGTTCCTGTCCCCTGCCCCGGAATGGCAGCATTGCCAATGGCTGAGAAAAGTTGTCCTCTGCACTCGAGAAGGAAGAATCCAGCGCAGGAACACAGAGCCGGTGACCCCACCTCAGGGAGCTGAGTCCGTCGGGCTGTCCGCATTCCTCCTCGTTGGTGCCAGGGCGTCTCCTTCACCAGCCTGATCTGGCTCACTTGTTTTTATCGCCCGTGAGTTAAGACCACAGAGTGACCATTCGGATCATGGCCGGATGCCTCTGAAGCCTTGAGATACACAGGCCATCACGGTAGGTCAGACATTTAACCCCGGATTATCCAGTCTCCCGAATCCTGATGGGCAGAGAAATTTCCCAGTTGTGGTCGGGGGAGGTGTGACCACAGAGAAGCGGCCAGAGGGTTGCAGGGTCGTGGGCCTTACAGACGGAGGAAGGGGACACGAGCCAAGAAGTGGGGGTGGTCTCCAGCAGGTGGAAAGAGCAAGGGAAGGGGTCTCCTCTGGAGCCTCTGCAAAGAAGTGCAGCCACGTCCACACCTTGCTTTTAGCCCAGTGGTGCTCGTGTTAGACCTTGAACCCAGGGCACTAAGTACTGACCTGTAAACCGAGCGCTACGGTGAAATGGTAAACGGGTGCTGTTTTCAGCCATCGAGTTGTGGTGTTGCATTAAGGCAACATAGAGAAAGGCGTGAGGCATGAACATTTCTCTCCCTGGCATCCGTGTTCTCACTCATGTGCACGTTGCCAGATCTATAGGTGTGGGCGGAGCCCGCAGTAGGCACAGTGGGCATGCCCCCCCCCGGGCCCCCTGTACTCTTAGAGACCACCTTGCCCTTGAGTGCAATGTTCTCTGCCTGGAATATGCCCCCCTTTATTTCTGGAACCCCCTCCTTGTCCTTGGACGGGCAGAGCAAACCCCATCATGCACATCAAAGGAAAGCAGTCAACCCTGAGCTTGTGGGGTTCCCGTGGGGACCTGAGCAATCCCCAGAGCTGAACTCCCCAAATGCAAAGCCGTCCAATCTCGGCTCCCATGGAGCCCTGAGTTCTGGCTCTTTCTCTCTCAGCCCCAGTCTGACAGGGTTTAGGGGTCTGGTCTATGCAGGGAGCAGGGCACTGGAAGTCTGGAGGGGGCTCTGTTGGGGGCAGGGCTCAGCCCAGTTCCTGGCCGGCAAGCTGCCCAGACAAGTGACTGGGGGGCAGATGGAATAAAGGAATGAAACCAGTGGCCGGGCGAGAGGCCATGTGGAAATATGTTCATCCCTGCCAGTCATCTAGGCCAACCTGTCAGCCAGAAGAGGTAGCTGGGAAAGGCAGCAAGTGCTGGGTATCTGCATGTGCCCCAGGATCGACCCGGACTCCTGGGGGGTGGTGCCTGCAAGAGAGCCCCTCATCCTGGTCTGGAGTGAATTGGAGCATGGGAATGAGCATTCAGCCCCCACGGTCCCACGGGAGCCCCTGGGAGGCTCAAGCCCTCTGTTGTGGGTGATGGGTTAGGGCCAGGTCAGTGCCAATGGCTGGGGCATTGAGTGTGGGGGAGGGGGAGTGCAGAGGGGAGGGAAGCTGACAGGTCTGTCTCGATCCCCCAGGATGAGGCTTCGATTTGGGGCCCCAGGAGGAGAGGAAACAAAGGTAGAGGTGCTGGGGTGGGCCCTGGGGTTGGGTCACAGCTGTGGCCACAGATGTATTCCAAATCCAGCCTCTGGGAGGCGTCCTTCATGGTGGCTCGAAGGCCCTGGTTCTTGCCATCCACGTCTACAACTGAGCAGGAGTGGAGAGACAGGGCTTGGTGGCAAGTCCCTCAAGGCGCCTTCCTCAACACGTGCTCCAGGGCTGTGTTTCATCAGCCCAGGCGCCATGCTTCTGTGGTGGCTTCAACCACCACATGGCAATCATGGCAGTCCCTGCCATGATTTATTTGTGCGCCCGAGTCCCTGCAGGAGGTGAAGCCCTGGGGGCCACAGCGATGCATCTTGTCTTCTCAAGGTCAACCACAAGGACACATGACAGAAACTCGGGAAAGGCCAGTGATTGAAAGGACATGAGTTTTAAATTCACAGATTGCCCTGGTTTCCCGTTGGCAGCGAAGAAGCGTGGATCATCGTCACATATCCAAAACTCAATTTTTTCTTAAGTTCGGGGTGTGTTTCTCGGTCTGTTTCTGTGTTTTGGGACAGAGCTGGTCCTGACTTACTGGTTTGTCTGAAGTGGCTAACGTTGTGTGATTGAAATGTGCAGAACTAGGAGTTATTTGCAAACCCAGTGGGGTTCATTGTTCCTTCCTCTAGCTTTGTGTCTCCTCCATTTTGGCAGAGTTCTGGTACATGCTGTTTACCAGTTTTCAGTTTTTTTTCCTCTTTTTTCTTGTGGAAGATTAATATTTGGGGTGGTCTGTTCCCTTGCTTCGAGAAATTCCTTTGGGATAGTATAGCGCAGAAATATGTAAAAACAACAGCACATTCGGATTAAGAGTTGTGAAATGTAGGAATCCTCAGAATAGTTGAAGTTTTGGAACATTCTGTATTCCTGAAATGAAGGTCAAGAACGCTTTTGCCTCCACCACCGTGAAATGACCAAGAACATCCACTTGAGGAAGTAGAAAGACACACATTTACCAGATGAGCTAGTTTAATCCTTACATTGGAACAAAGCTTGTTGTGATCCGAGGCTGAGAGGGGAGGACGCACAGATCTGTCACTTATCAGCCGGACAACAGGAAGCAAACGAGGTCGTTTCTCTGAGTCTCTGTTGCTGTTTCCACACGTAACACGGAGATCAGAGCATTATGAAACTGGCCCCAGAACAGCTCACAGGATAGTGGAGGTGCTAACGAAGTCGCAGACGATAGACCACCGGGATGGCACAGAGAGCCCAGAAATCGACCCCTGCAGATACAGGCCAATCGGCTCTGGCAACCGCAGCATCATGAGCCAAGATCATCTTTTCCACAAGTGCTGGAACCACCGGACAGTCACAAGCAAAACCGGGAACTGCAAGCCCAGGGCTGAGGAGTAGGGGAGGGTTCAGCAGATGGAGCACGGGACGATGATCAGTGCCGGGGAGATACTTCGTCAGGCGTCGCCGTGGTGGGGACACAGGTGTATAACACCAGTACAACCCCAGGAGTGAAGCGTGATGTCAACTGTGGACTTTGGGTGATAAGGAGATGTCATCGGCTTGGACACAGGTGATAAGGAGGTGTCACGCATCCCTTGGTGGGAGATGTTCATGGTGGGGGAGGCTGTGCGTGTCTGGGGCGGGAGCCTATGGGGAATCTCTGTCCATCTCCCTCAACTTAGTTGTGAACCTAAAACTGTTCCAAAAAAATAAAACCTGTTTAAAAATTAGGAAACTAGGGGTGCCTGGGTGACTCAGTCGATTGAGCGTCCGACTTCGGCTCAGGTCATGATCTCACCATTCCCGAGTTCGAGCCCTGCGTCGGGCTCTGTGCTGACAGCCTGCTTCAGATTCTGTGTCTCCCTTTCACTCTGCCCCTCCCCCGCTCACACTCCGTCTGTCTGTTTCTCTCTCAAAAATAAATAAACTCTAAAATTTTTTTAAAAAATAAAAAAATGAAATTAGGAAACTAAGAGGTTGTCCTAAACCTTAGGACAGCCCTTAGCAAAGCCCACCACGAAGGTCATTCTGGTCATTTCTGGGGCACAACCGCCGAGGTCCCCACCTTCCCCGTGGACCAGGTGGCCCAGGCAAGGCCCGATCCACTCACAAGCTCACCTCTTTGTGATACAAACCCACAGCTGGCATTTGTAAAGAAGCATAGTCCGGGAAATCTGCCCTGCTCAGCCATAAAACACCTGTAGATTTTAGTATTCCTAATTTTGTTATTAACTTTGCTGCTTTAAAGAAAGTTAGTACTCACAGCCACTATCTGGAGTGTTGTTGTTGTTGTTGTTGTTGTTGTTGTTTTTAATAATCAAAGGCAAGTACTCTATAATCCAAAGTACTCTATGCTGGATAAGAAAATAATGATTTTCTTGAGGGTTATACGGAAAGTACAAAAACTGCCTCTTAGATTTTTGGAAACAGAATGAGATGAAACCTTCATTTTTTGTTGGGGTTTGATTTTCCTTTTCTGAAGTGACATGTAAAGTAGTCATGGATGGGGTGGCTGGGTGACGTGGTCAGTTAAGTGTCCAGCTCTGATCTTGGCTCAGGTCATGATCTCACGGTTCGTGGGTTCGAGCCCCGTGTCGGGCTCTGTGCTGACAGTGAGGAGCCTGCTTGGGATTCCCTCTCTCCCTCTCTCTCTGCTCCTTCCCTGACTGATGCTGTCTCTCTTTCTCTCTCAAAATAAATAAACTTTAAAAATAACTAACTAAAGGGGCACCTGGGTGGCTCAGTTGGTTAAGTGTCCAACTTTGGCTCCGAGGTCGATCATGGACGTCTGCTGACTGTGGTGACGAACCACATGGGAGCTGTGGCCCAGGATAGAGGCTGTCATAACACAGAGTTCCAACCCCCGCCAACCTGCAGTCTCTATTTTTAGAAAGCATGTCTGTTCTATAAATAGCATTTGGCTTTTCTGGAAGAAAGGATGTTGAAATTGCTCTTTGGAAAGGTTTTCGTCCGATTCCTCCCCACTCCCCCATGTTCTCTGTGGACCAGGGAGGAGCTGCAAAGTACCAGATTTCCTGAGGGTCTGATGTGGGCAGAAGTGGCCAGCACAAGTCCCCTCGGGGGCGCCGGAAGGGCCACCAGATGGTCCGGTCCGTGTGGACGTTTTGTGAGGCCACGTTTTCTGCCACCGGCTTTTGGGAATAGCATGGAAACTGGGTGTCTTTTGGAATTGGGGTATTTTTAGTTCTTTTTCAAGTGAAAATAGAACAATGATTTTCATGGAAAAAGTATTTTCTCTCCACATTTCCCTCACTTATAATAACCACCCCTCCCCATCCACGTGGAAAAAAAGGAAAGTTTAAAGCAGTTTTGAGTGTTTTAGCATCTGAAGGAAGTTTCCATCCTAAATGCTACAAGTGGTTTATAGATCTGTGAGGTTATACTAGGAAAAACACCTGTGTGTTACTCATTACACCCCTAATAGATTGCTTTGACCCCTCTTTAAAAAGTGTGAAAAAAGGTAGCAAAAGTAATAAAGACAGAACCATTCTTAAGATAAAATAAGCATCAGGAATCCCTCGCCCAACCTCCACTTTTGCTGAGTGAACACTGGCAGCTCAAGACCCGTAAACACCTCGCCCTCGCAGAGCCTGCCACGAGCCAGGGTCCCACGTGGCAGTTCAGTTCTTTCTGTGTTGGTAGAGGTGAAAAATTTAGCTTCGTTCCTGGGCAAAATCTCTTGCCAGATAGTGAACATTTTGAAATACGATACAAACAAGTGTTTCTAAAATACAAGGTAGAATCTGCATTTATGATCTACCTTTTACTAGATTTATCTTTTAAAAATTTAATTTAATGTAATTTAATTTAATTTGACTTAATTTAATTTAAGTTTTTAGGCAAACTCTACTCCCAACGTGACGCTCAAGCTCACTCCCCGGAGATCAAGGATCAAATGCCCCACCGACCTACCCAGCCAGGCGTCCTTATATTTTATTGGATTTAAATCCCACCCGGACTCTCGCCGTGCGTGTGAGCTATTTCCCACGTGAGGAGGAAGTCAATGAAAGTGCATGTGTGTTTAGCTGAATGTCTGAACCTAACAGGTGCCCCACGTGTCCTCCCTCCCAGGAGAGAGGCGGGCTTGGTGGTGACTGGACCACCAGCTTCCGGACACAGAGTGGAGGCTGTGTGTGTCACAGAACAACGCGCTTGTGGAGGACTCACCTGAGGGTGTATTTGACAACTGGGAGGGGGCGGGGGACCCCCTCAGTCACTGGTTTATGGGGGATGGACGAGGGCCGTGCTGGAATCCCACAAGAACTATGAATGCCCACTCTGTTGGAGTCTGATGCCCACCCAAAACGAACTGAATGAGCACCTGAATAGGCAGACCCTGTCATCACCCCAGTGTCTAACCTGCTTTCAGTCACACACCAGCCACCGGCCCGCCACGCCCCATCCTTCCCCCAGGGAATCCCTCTGGGTCCTCCTGTTCACAGCCTGCACATTTCTGTCCTGGATTGGCGATCAAAATCCTCACACATCTCTCAGTGGATTCTGTCTCCTCTCATCTAATTGTCTACAGTACTCAACATATTTTCACATTCATGCCAACTTTGTACATCTTTCCCAGGTGGGAGATCGTCAGTGGTTCCAAACCTGTACTCATTTTTTACACAAACTTGAGCCATGTTAACCGCGCATTTACATAAATCATAGCTTAGGCTAATCCTGTAGAACCTTGGAGAAATTGTGATTCGTTGGCTCTGCATAATCCACCCACGAAGTTTTTGAAATTTATTTTTATTTTTGTTTTTTAATTTATATCCAACTTAGTGAGCATATAGCACAATAATGATTTTAGGAGTAGAACCCAGTGATTCATCCCAACAAGTGTCCTCCTTAATGCCCAGCCCCCCTTTAGCCCATCCCCCCTCCCACAATCCCTCTGGCAACCCTCTGTTTGTTCTCTGTATTTAAGAGTCTCTTCTGTTTTGTCTCCCTCCTTGTTTTTATATTATGTTTTCTTCCCTTCCCTATGTTCATCTGTTTTGTCTCTGAAAGTCCTCATATGATTTTGGTCTTTCTCTGACTGACTCATTTCGCTTAGCATAATACCCTCCAGTTCCATCCATGTAGTTGCAAATGGCAAGATTTCATTCTTTTTGATTGCCGAGTAATACTCCATTGTATAGATATACCACATCTTCTTTATCCATTCATCCGTCGATGGACATTTGGGCTCTTTCCACACCTTAGCTATTGTCGATAGTGCTGCTATAAACATGGGGGTGCATGTGCTCCTTTGAAACAACACACTTGTGTCCTTTGGATAAATACCTAATAGTGCAATTGCTGGGTCATAGGGTAGTTCTAGTTTTAATTTTTTGAGGAAACTCCATACTGTTTTCCAGAGTGGCTGCACCAGTGTGCATTCCCACCAGCAGTGCAAGAGGGCTCCCCTTTCTCTGCATCTTCGCCAACATCTGTTTTTGCCAGAGTTGTTCTTTTAGCCACTCTGACTGGCATGAGGTGGTATCTCAGTGTGGTTTTGATTTGTATTTCCTTGATGACGAGTGATGTTGAGCATCTTTTCATGTGTCAGTTGGCCATCTGGATGTCTTCTTTGGAGACATGTCCATTCATGTCTTGCCCATTTCTTCACTGGATTATTTGTGTTTTTGTTGGGTCTCAAGTCTTAGACCAAAGAACACTGTGTAATTTTCTTGTACCAAGCATATCCCTTGACTTTAGATCCCAGTATAGGGATAATTAAGAATTATCCCTAGAGGGGGACACCTGGGTGGCTCAGTTGGTTAAGCGTCTGACTCTTCATTTTGGCCCAGCTCATCATACCACAGTTTGTGGGTTCGAGCATCAAAATTCTAGAACTCTAGAATTAAGAGAATTGAGTGAGCCGTGTATCCAAGCCCTTGACACAATGCCTGGCCCAGAAAGGTCACCAAATATGTTAGCACTCGTGATTGGAACAGAAAGATCACTCGCAGTGAAACAGTATGAACAGGGTCTCCCTGTTGGAATGACAGTGTTGGACAGATGACTGAAGGCAAAATCCTCCATGGTATTCAGAGAAGAATAGAGAATAGAAAATAAAGGATAAAGGTGGAGAATAGACAGGAAAGATTCTGTGTCGCTAAACTAAAGCGGTCCTATCTCAACTCGTGCACGGTGTATGCAGTGTAAGGAATTCAGCATCCGTATTTTCGGAATACGCATGACAAGTGTGGGCGTGCTCTGCAGTTGTTTCTGTAGCTACCTCCTACGTGAATCCAGTCTTGCCAGCGTGCAGCTGCATTCACAAAGCTTCTAGAAATGCCGTTTTCTCTGCAGCATAAACCAAGACTTCTACGTTTTTGCCTCTGCCAAGTAGACTGTGAATAAAAAGGAAGTTTATAACTTCCTCCCAGAGGTTATAAACTCTTAAAGATAAATACAACGACCAACAGTGCCATCCACTTGCAGGGGACCCGGGGGCAGGCTGGGAGACGCCACTGAGTGCAGGGTCCCTTGTGACACGTTCTGTGGGAAGCTCTACATTTTCTGGCAGTTGTTTGCTAAACATCAACTCGCGGCTCAGTAAAGAGTCTGTAAGATCATGGTGACTGCAAGCAAATAGTGTCACATTTGGAGCACATCTGTTTTTCATCATCCTTACTCTGGCCCGTAACATGGAGGGTGCCAGCCAGTCCCCGAGAACGTCGACCTTCACCACCCTGGACAGCTCTGTCCCCTGTTGTGCTGGCGTCTCAAACCCAGCCACAGACCTCGCTGCCCCTCTAGGTAAGGTTGTCGGAATTAGCGAATAAAAAACAGAATCCCCAGTGGGATTTGGATTTCAGATCACGAACAGATCATTTTTAGGGTGAGTATGTCCCACACAATAGTTGGGACATACTTGTACTAATTTTGTTGTTGTTGTTCTTGTCTGAAATTACACACTTCACTGGGAGTCCTGTGTTTTGCCTGGCAACCCAGCCACTAGGAGTGGGACAGGCCAAGCACGCAGATTGGGAACAATTTCATACGTGGTGTGTGTGTGTGTGCGTGTGCACGTGTGTCTGTGTGTATACACTTGAACCTCCACAGCGTTCTGGGGTGCCTGGGGCAGTGTGAGGTGCAGCAAACCTAGACGGGGGAAAGCCGTGTGGGTGCTGAGGTCTTTGGGGACACCATTGCCCACTCCCCACCGAGTCCTCTGTGTCCTCCATCATTCTGTTGTTCCCAGAATGCTCCCCGAGCACGCCGGCCGCTTGGACTAAAGAGTGTCAGGTAGGGCCTCAGCCGCGGCAGGCTTTAAAAGCAAGTAGTTTTGGTACGGGACAAGGGTGAGAGACACACATCTAGAAAACTCTGGTCTTGGGACAGAATCTACTGCATTCACGGGAAGACGGAGTTGAATACCTCACACTTGACCGGTACCCGCATGGACGCCCCAACAGTCACGTTCTCTGCCAGAGGCCGGCACTCCAGCACCCCTGGAGACCCCAGGCAGCCAATCTCAAAGAGGGAGCGGGGGGACACGGGGCCAGGAGGGCAGGGTTTCAGTGATTCTGCATGGGATGAGGTCAAGTGCAGGAGACTGGGATGCTTTCTATTTTTAAGTTTATATTATTTAATTTGAGAGAGAGAAAGAGAGTGAGAGCAGGGGAGGGATAGAGGGAGATATGGGCCTGATATGGGGTTTGAACCCCTGAAACCCTGAGATCATGACCTGAGCTGAAATCAAGAGTCAGATGCTTGACCAGCTGAGCCCCCCGGGCACCCCTGGGACACTTTCAACAAGACATTATCAGCAGAGGCAGGAACCCCTAACCTGCCATGCCCACCCGCACACATGCTCTGCTAGGGCAACAGCTCAGTCACAGTCACAGAGAGGCTTAGCTCATGCTTTGTAAGTGACCACAGACCTTCTCCTGCAGGAGCGACCGGGGAGCAGCTGCTTGTAAACATTTTTGTGAACATTTGCCCGGCCCACTTTGTGTCCGTGCAAATCCTACGTTTTCAATGTTTCAGATAGACCCGTGTAAGCGGTTTCAACAGAAACCATTTTAACTACGCAAACACAAAACCAGAGTTTATTTTGGTTCACAGAAGGAACTCTTAAAAACAATTACGCTCATTACATTTGGTTATTTGTAGGCTAGTCCCACCAGCCCAGTATTCAGAGCATCAACTTTAAACCATTTGTTTGCAGCTATAACGTGTGGTGTGGCCCCTGATGCCTGTGGGGGCCGGGAGTGGGGGCAGGGAAGGCATCTGCTGTCCAGGGCAGGGGGCTTCCCTGAATTGCCCAGGACGCTGTCTGCTGTCCTCGAAAGCACATGAAAAGAGTTGACATGCGCTGGCCCCTGCGTTCATGTGGGAGAATCGGGTCTTTGTCTCGCTTCCCATTTTGAAGGTTAGGAAACTCCAGGCAGCAAAATCCTGCCTCTTACCCCGTGTTGGTCAGATCTGTGCAGGATATTTGCTCCTTCCTGTCTTATGTCAGGTGTACCCTGGAGGGTGTAAACCCTGGAAGGGGATGGAATCATCTGGAGAGATGCTCAGACCCACCTTGGATGAATAATTCAGAATCCCAGGCAGGGGCAGTGACCCTCAGACGCGAAAAGAGGCCAGGAACAAACCCTCCGGTGGGCCAGAGAGTCCGAGGGGGCGCGACCCTGCAACACCCCCATCACAGTGAGAAGCCGTGTGTCAGGCCTTGTGACCTTGGCTGCCTCCATTCTGGTCGGGAGTCAGGCCCTGGTCTGTTTTCGGGATCATTCTACACATGCTTGAACATTGTTCTTGGATCTGTTATAAAATGAATGTTCTTGTCGAGGGGCCCCCTGTGATGAGTGTTCCTTGGAATTAAATACCGTAAAAATGTGGTTTCCTCTTACCGACTCTCTGCTGTGCCTTTTATCAGACGGTGGGAGCTGCAGGCCCACGGCTTTCCTGGGCTCCCTGGTGGGCAACGCCGTGGCCACGGTACCTCTGGGGCCAGCAAGGGGGTTTGCACGTCCCCTGCCCTTGAGTGACAGTCTCGAGGTCACTACATGGCCTATTTAACAGTATCCCAGGTATCAAACGGGGGCCTTAGCAATAGCAATGTGTTGTTCCAAATGTCGTCAGATGATTCAGCCTCCACTTTCTGGTCCCTTTCACACCCTGCAGCCTCGGTAAAGGAGCTATGAGTGCTGCCCCTGCCATGGCGATTGTTGGCCACGGATCTTCTTGGCAACACGCTTCCCAACTAGCTCTGTTGCAAGTAACACGTTACCTAATTATTATTATTATTTTTTAATTTTATTTGTAGAGAGCGTGTGTGAGCAGGGAGAGGGCAGAGGAGAGAGAGGGTCTCAAGCAGGACCCATGCTCAGTGCAGAGGCCGACGCGGGGCTCGATCCCATGACCCTGGGATCATGACCTGAGCCGAAATCAAGAGTTGGCCGCTTAACCGACTGAGCCACCCAGGCACCCTGTGGTACTTAATTATTTGTAGATGAAATATGGCCTGTGAGCAGCTGAGTCGGGATCTGTTGTTTCTTTCTTCTTTTGGCAGACAAATGCACGAGGTTCACACGGGGCAGCGCAGTGTGGTCTGGGGACACAGGGACCCTGGGCAGCGTAGTGGGGTCTGGGGATACGGAGACCGTGGGTTGAACGTATGTGCGGGTTTGCAGAGGAGGAAGCATGCAGGTGTTCGAGAAGCGACCGGTGGATTGGGGGTGGGGCAGGGATGTACCTTGTTTATTGGCCACTTTGGGGAACGTTTCCTTTCTGTGTGAAGGCTGCTTTCGACTTGGCTCGCTGGGTGAGCTGCGTGTCCCCGTGGGTCGAGCTGCGTGCATAGTAACTGCTGAGAAAAGCCTCTCTCACCTTTTGTTTCTGTAGCTTGGCTCCCAGTAATTCACGGGGGCAGAAAGAACGTGGAGCTTGGAAGGAAAGGGTGCGATCCAGCTCGGCCAGTGCGTGGCTGACCTCAGCTAGTGACTTCCCACCTTGATTTCTGTTTCTGAGTGCGGCTTCTGCAAGAATGAGATAAAATGCCTGGCAGGCTGCCTGGTGAGGCATCCAGCCTTTGCTTCCTATTATCCGGGGTACAAGTGGGGCCACCTGCCTGATGGGGGGGGGTCTAAGGCAGGGCTGGCACGGGGCGGCATGTGTCCCCCTCTTCAGAGTGAGCGTCCCCAGTGGAAGCTTCCAGAAGAAAATCTGTGTTCTCTTCTTGATTTGTACTGAGTGGTGTACAGCTTCCCGCTCCTCTCGGGGCTGTGGCTCAGCCAGATTGACAACCCAGTCTCCTGTGCCCTAGTTTGCTGATGGAGACCTTGGGGGCCCAGCACTATGTCCCCCGTTTGTGCTGGGGACCCCGAGGTGGCCTGCATGCCACTCTCAGCCACCAGTTTTTCATCTCCTGCCTGCAGACACCAATGTGTGCGCCTTCCCCCACCGCAGGGTGATGACCGAGGGTTTGCACTGCTCCTCGGCCACCACGGTCTCCCGTGTGGGGATGCAGCCTGGTCTGGGAGGGGCCACACCGCAGAGCTGAATCCCTAGGGTCATTGATCTCTTGCACTGACCGTCAGGCCTCCCTGGACACACAGGAGCACCAGAACACACAGGGACACGTTGGTCATGGAATCGCACCCTGTTGCTGTCGGCGACACTGGGCGGGGACGGGAGCCTCACCGACAGGTGACTTGGCTGGAACTCTTGCTCACCACCCCTCCCCCCACCGTGCCCATCATTCACCAGCAGCTTTGGGAAGATTAGTGCCTGTCTTTGTACCCGCTCCTGCATTGTGACGGGGACAAACAACACCCTCGTGTGTGGTGTTACCGCGAGCGGGGACAGCCCTGCGGTGGACGCCCAGATTTGGCACGTGGTCACTCAGTGCCGAGACTCTTCGATGGGGTGAAGTCGTCTCTGGGTGGGTGGTTGAGCCTTGTCGCTAAAACCCCAAACCCACCCCCTGTGTTTGCATTCTTGTGGCTCCTAAAATAAAATATGGGTTTTTGTTTTTCAAGTTTATTCATTTTGAGAGAAAGTGTGTGCAAGCAGGGGAGGGGCAGAGAGACAGGGAGAGAGAATCCCCAGCGGGCTCCGTGCTGTCAGCCCAGAGCCGGACTCGGGGCTCGATCCCACAAACCGTGAGACCATGGCCTGAGCAGAAATCAAAAGTTGGGCACTTAACCGACTGAGCCACCCAGGCGTCACCGAAAAATCGGTTCTTAAGGATTGCATCCTAAGGTCTGTGTTATAAAGTCAGATCACCATGGAGGGAGGTGTGCCAGAGAATCTGGGTTATAATTTGAGGTGTTTCAAGCGTTTTTGGACCAACCTTGTAAAGAAAACCTGTTTTCTCTTTCCTCGACAATGTTTCTCAGACAGTAGGTCGGAAGCTGGAGGCACAGAGGGAGGTAGATCACAGGTTATTCCTACGATGCCGCTCTTCAGAGTAAATGAAAACTTTTCACGATGAAAACCTTCTAAGTCCGAGCAGCAATATAACGAATCCCCACGTCCGCAGCGTCTGTGGTCAGAAACCGTCAATAACTTGCCACTTTATGGATCACTCTTCCCCATTTCATAACTAGAGTATAATTCAGTTTCGGGGTCAGCAACTGCAAAGTGCATTTGAGAAACAGGTAAGATAATCTCTTCACCATGAAACGTGTACCACTGCTCACAAATTGTACAGGGATTTCTGTCGTCACACAGACGGTCCGTGTCCAGACACCCATGTGTCTCCGAGCCTGTCCAAAATGGCCTTTTACCCTTGGTTTGGGTCAAAATCCCACCCTGCTTTCTTGCCGCCTGGACGTCTGTTCTGGAAGATTCCCTGCCCGCTGCTCTTCGTGGGGTCCACGTGTCTTCCCTGGCCGATGTTGCTGGGGCCTCATTTTCGTTTGCCTGTCCCCAGATGGTTACCTGGATCCATTGCTTCTCTCGGGGCTGCAAGATGGTGATTTCCTACCTTGGCATTGCTGGGAATTCATTACTGCTGTCGTGAGGAGGTTCCATCATCCAGCAGAAGGCACAGGGGGCGCCTGTCTGCTGGCCCCTGTGCAGGCCGGGGGTCATGGGTGACAGGGTCCAAGTTCATCAAGGCCGGAACATGCTGACCATACTAGTTTTTCTTCTTTCCCCTCTTTTAAAAAAATATTATTAAGGGGGGCACCTGGGTGGCTCAGTCAGTTGAGCGCCCTACTTCGGCTCAGGTCACGATCTCACGGTCCGTGGGTTCGAGCCCCGCGTCAGGCTCTGTGCTGACAGCTCAGAGCCTGGAGCCTGCTTCGGATTCTGTGTCTCCCTCTCCCTCTGCTCCTCCCCTGCTCGTGCTGTGTGTGTGTCTCTCTCTCTCTCTCAAAAATAAATAAAGATCAAAAAAATATTATTAAGGAAAATGTTCCATGTGCTTTAAAACTTTTATATTCTCTGATAATGGATCTTAACAACTATCTGTTAGATCTACCTGATTGTTCTATTTTTGTGTCTCTTCTATCAACCCATTGAAAAATATTTTCTTTATTCATTTTGTCTCCCTGGCACTGAGAATTGTGTGAAAATCTCCTGTTATCAGTATATATCTGTGGGTCTCGGTTTATACCACCTGAGGGCTGTGCTCTGTTGCTGTTTTTCTACATTATTTTTTAATATATATATATTTTTAATGTTTATTTATTTGTTTCTGAGAGAGAGAGAGAAAGAGAGAGAGAGAGACAGTGTGAGCAGGGGAGGGGCAGAGAGAGGAGACACAGAATCCGAAGCAGGCTCCAGACTCTGAGGTGTCAGCACAGAGCCCAACGTGGGGCTCGAACCCATGAACCGTGAGATCATGACCTGAGCTGAAGTCAGATGCTTAACTGACTGAGCTGCCCAGCACCCATAAAGTGTTATTTTTGAGAGACAGAGACAGAGCAAACAGAGGAGGGGCAGAGAGAGAGGGAGACACTGAATCCGAGGCAGGCTCTAGGCTCCGAGCTGTCAGCACAGAATCCAACACGGGGCTCGAACCCACAGATAGTGAGATCATGACCTGAGCTGAAGTCAGACACTTAACCGACTGAGCCTCCCAGGCGCCCCACTTCTGCCCATTTTTTTTTAATTTTTAATGTTTATTTTTGAGAAAGAGAGACAGAGCACAAGTGGGGGAGGGGAAGAGAGAGATGGAGACACAGAATCCCAAGCAAGCTACGGGCTCTGATCTGTCAGCACAGAGCCCGACGCGGGGCTCAAGCCCACGGACCGTGAGATTGTGACCTGAGCCAAAGCCGGACGCTCAACTGACTGAGCCCCCCAGGCACCCCACTGTTGCTGTTTTATCAGGAGAACTGGGAATGGTCATGGGGGGGACCTCAAAGGCTGATTTCAATAACTTATATCCTCACTGTGAAATTACACTCTTTACAATGACTAGCCTTCACTGTCCCTCTGCTGTGAACTTATCACGTGGCCATAATTACAGATTCGAGGGAGGTTGGTTGAAGAGACCTCACATACCCCACACTCTCTTCCCCCACCCCCCCGCGGTCTCTACAGCACGGAGCCGACACCAGGAACGTGCCATCCTTTCGGCGGGTGCGTGGTCCTGGGTCAGAGCATCCCACGTTTAGGTCCACGCAAGCAGCTGTACAACTGAGACACGGACCTGTCCTGTCACCACACGGATTTTCTCCTGCCACCCCCTTGGAGCCACCCCCTTGGAGCCACCCCCACGGCCACCACAGAGCCCCAGCCCTCTGGTTTTACGTGGTGACGATGCGTGGCCCCTGGAGGTGGGCTTCTTTCACTCAGTGTGATGCCCTCGTGGTCTGTAAAAGTCATCGTGTGCATCGATCCACTACTGCTTTGGGTAGCTGACTTGGACGGGGAGGTTTGGATCCACCCGGTTTGTTTACCTATTCAGCTGTAGAAAAACCAGCTTTATCTCTGTTCCAGCCCGACGATTATAGCCAGGACAGTGATTAACCATCACGGGCAGGTTTCCACGTGGGCGAACATTTTCTTTCCTCGGGGTTAAACGCCCGGGAGTGGAGAGCACTTGCTGTGTTACTTGCTAAGTGTGTGTTGAGTTTTGCATGAAAATGCCAGACTCTTCCCAGGTGGCCGTGCCATTTCATGTTCCCCCAGACCGTCAGAGATCCAGCGCCTGGGCACGCAGCTGCCGTTTCTAATTCAGCTGTTGTAACAGCTGTCTGTCTGGTGATTTCCCGCCATGGTCTTCGTTTGCTTTCCCCACCTCCCGCCCCCCCCCCCCCCGACCGTGGCTGCTGACCCTGAACATCTTTTCTTGTGCTTATTTAATACTTATTCCCATGTTTTGCCGATTTTGTGATCAGACGGTTCGTTTGCCTTTTCGCTGCTAAAATGTGTGGTTCTTTATGTGCTCGAGATCGGAGACATTTGTCAGGCATGCAGGGGACAACAGTTTTCTCCTTGTCTATAGCTTGTCTTTCGTTTAAAAAAGTAAACTTTATTTTCTAGAACAGCTGTAGATTTACATGGTAGATTTACAAGGTCATGAAGACAGAGAGTAAAGTTCCTGCATATGGCGGCCTCTTGCAGCGTCCCAGATGGGAAGTTTCCATGCCCTTAGGACACATCCCGTGCCAGCACATTGACAAGGTTCATCATCCAGGAACCTCCCTGAGCCCAGGGACTGGGGCTTCTACTGAGGTTTCATTACAAAGGCTGAACTGATTGAACCTTTAGCTCCAAGATGGAACTCAATCCCCACCTCCCCCTCTCCTTGCGTGTTGTGCTGAAATTCCCCAGAGCAAAGCTCTGACCCTCTAATCGCATAGTTGGAGTTTCTAACACGACCGGCCCCCATCTCCCTGAAATTCTCTCGGAGCCCACAGAGTGTCACCTCAGTTGCATTAACTCAGGTGTGGCCCCAGGAGCCCACCATGAATAACAAGACACTTGGATCACTCGGGAAATCCAAGGGTTAAGAGGGCCCAGGGCCCACGGGCAGAGACTAGCCAGATTCATTATTATACAATGGTGCGTGGGGAACAGGGCGCATCCTCGCTGGTGTTATGAGCACCTGGCTTGGGCGTGTGTCTCAGGTGTCCCCTCTTGGGAGTTACTTCCTGCTCTCCTTTCCCATGCGGTCTCCTTTGGAGGCACTCGCCAGGAGCAGCCACACGGGGGGTGGATCCTGCGGAGTGTCAGCAAAAACTATCTGGAACTCCTCTGCATGGAATGTTCGTCGCTTCCACATTTATTTATTTATTCCATCATGTATTTGTATCAGTATGAACTCATGGATATTTATTTTATACTTGGGGTTATCATCCAAAGCCTCTTGATTTATTTTGCGGTCAAATTGTTTCACATTTGGCCATGGGGAGCTCCTTCAGTTGGCTCCTGTGTGTGTTTGACATCCCCCCTTATCACTGCGGGGCCATGTGTGTGTGTGTGTGTGTGTGAGAGAGAGAGAGAGAGACAGAGAGAGAGAGAGAGATTTCCTTTTCTAGGAACATGCTCCAGGCTAATCTTGTGAGTTTCCTCTCCTGACTTCAGGACATGTCTCCAAGGAGCCCTGGTGCTTAGAAACCAAGATCCTGGTGCCAAGCGTGCTCACTGCTGGTGGGGCATCCTTGACGCCAGGCCCGCTCAGCTCACAGAGCGAGGAAACCTAGGTGTGTGTGCTGACTCGTGTGTCTACGGCTGCATCTAAACATTCCTGGGTGTGGCCTTCTGTGTCTGTATGGAGCTAGATGTGAGCTCACAGTGATGTCTCCAAGTCTGATCCATTAGCCCAGAGACATTTCCAGCCTCCTCCCCTTGCTTCTCTGTGACCCCCTCCCCAATAGTGAGAGACCCTCTCCTCTCTGAGCTGTTCAATTGCAGGGTGTGTAGAGAAGAGCTAACGGGCACGCAGGGGAGTGAACGTGTGTAAGTAGCACACTGTGACGCTGAACGGCTTCTCTTGCCTTTAGTGTAAGGGCCCAGAGCTACTTAGGGCAGCCCCATCCCCTCCCTGCTGCCTCATGCCCCATCACTGTCTGCACTCTGTCCTAAAAGCCCTGACTGCCTCGACGATTTTTCATTTGCATGCTGTTCCACTCGGTATTTCCAAGTCGCGTGTGTTCCGACAAATGAACTGTGTCGTGTGCCCGCGATGACAGCATCGCAAAGCGAGGCATGATTTGAACCCCCTAGAACACCCTGTACTGCATCGTTCAGTCCTCCAGCCCCCAAGCCCCAGAAGCCACAATCGCTCACTGCTGCCTGTCACAGACGTCTCCGCATGGGAATTAGGTAGTAGGCTCTTGTCACGTAGCATGCGTGAAGTCCATCCCTGGTTTTGCTTGGCTTAAGAGCTTGTATTTTGTTTTGTTTTTACCACCCCAGTGACATCCCATTGCATAGACACAGCACGACCTCTTTACCTATTCACTTACTGAGGGATGCCTAAGTGGCATCCAGATTTGGTGACCACGGCCAGGCTTTGCCCATTCTGTCCGTCTGCATGTGGGGACGTCACCAGCATTCCCAGAGACACTGCCTGAGCCCTGCGGTGTTTTTCCCGGGTGCAGGGGTGCTGACAACACTCTCTATCCAGTGACCGAGTCTCTTGGGGCTACAGGCTCCCTTGGACACGGACATAGACACCTTAGGCTTGTCGAGGCCGGGACGGGGGAGGCTGGTTGTTGCCTCCCGTGAATCCATCTGAGGATTCACAGTTTTTCCCTTCCTGAGGCTCAGGTGGGGCCACAAGATGCTGTCCTAGCTTGGCTGTCAGTGAGGTGCATGCAGGCTTTCTGAAACACAGGCGAACCTTCGGCACGACAGTGCCCTTCTGCGTGTCCCTTGTCCCCTTGCTCTAGAAAGCCCGTGGACTAAGGTTGGGTTTTGTGGAGAATAACTGTGCAGCCGCCACGGATCCTCCTCTGCCCGGTCCCCCCTCTGCCACCCCGCCGTTACAACTCTGCGTAAACTGTATGGAGTCTCGCTCAGTTTTCTAGTATCTAAGTGCGTTCCCTGTTTGGGGGACACTTCTCTGTGCTGAGCCTCCCAGCTGACTCCCGGGGTCACTTCCAGGCTGCTTCTTTGTAAAATCTTCTTAAAGCAAAGGAGGGGTGACACGCGGTCTTGAGGTACCCCATCTGCTTTCTTGACTCCTCTGCTTTGGGGGGAACAGTTTGGGAACAGGGATGGCGGTGTGTCAGCACCCGCGTGCGTCCAGCATTCCTGGTGGTCAGACATAATCTGTGTGCCGTCTGGGAAGAGAAGAAGCGTGTTTAGTTGACCGTCTTTAGTTGACTCCACAGAGAACATTTTGCTTGCGTTTAATGCATCTGTGTGGACAGCAAGATGGAGTCACTCGTGTCCAGCAATGACCCAAGCAGTGAGTCGGCGAACAGACCTGAGATCCTTCCCGCTCGAACGTGATGAGCGGTGAGTGCGGAGGTCCCACCCGGACTGGACAGAGGCCTCAGCTCAGCTGTGCATCCTCAGGCTGACTTGGCATTTGGTTGGTTGACTTCCTGCCCCTGCGATATCCTGTGTGCTGTGTGGCTGGTCTCCTGCTCTGGTCAGCGGCCCGGGTAAGGAGCCAGGTGCATCACGTGGGGGAATGTTCCTGATTTGGGGGTCCCGAACCTGCCTTACGAGTATGTTGCCTTTGCTTTTTAAAAGATTTTTAAAATGTTTATTCATTTTTGAGAGAGAGAGAGAGAGTGCAAGCAGGGGAGGGGTAGAGAGAGAGAGAGAGAGAGACAGAATCCAAAGCAGGCTCCAGGCTCTGAGCTGTCAGCACAGAGTCCGATGCGGAGCTCAAACCCACGAACCGTGAGATCATGACCTGAGCGGAAGCCGGACGTTTATCTGACTGAGCCACCCAGGCGCCCCCTGCCCTTGCTTTATGACTGAATAAAGCTGATGCCCAACTCGCATGTGCACCTCTGTAGCGTGCTCGTGACAGCCTGAAATAAGGAGGTGCATTATGACTGATGTGTACCTTAATGTAATTATTTTCCTTTTGGAAAGCTATGAACACACCAATGATACCTTAAAATCAAATTACTGCCATCATGCCCGTACAAAGAGTGGGCAACCAGGGGAAATGTGTGTCTCAGGTACCATGAAAATGTCCCAGGTAATTTACACGCCTTTGAATGCATCATAAAATTATACTCAAGACATTGGCATTAGTCCCTCTTCTGGAACCTTCAGAAAAGTATCGGGACTCACTTCCACTGGGGATTCTTCTATAATATGTATTATTCTACAACGATTTGGCTTGTGTCTCACAAAAGTAATATGTTAGTAACACAAGTAATTGAATGAAGAATGGTATCGAAGGCCTGTCGCTGTCTTATCATTGCTTGGTGGAGTCAAGACAACACTGATTATCTTCAAACCGGTAGGAACACTGAGTGGCCCCTGACCCTGGGGTTACGATGCCAAGTGCCTTGTGGTGGGCACTTCAGGGGCTGCTGGGTTTGGCATCTGGTAAGAAAGATAAAGAAAGTGGGATTGCAGAGCGGCTGTGAATAGGGGGGGCACGGTTAGGCATTTGGAAGAGAGACGAGCCAACCCCTGGAGTGCTGTGCAGTGACGGGACCTCTCTGGGAAGCAGGTGTGAGGGCCTGGCCGCGTTGGGGCTATTCGGGAACGGATCACAGGAGGGGTGCGGTGCCCGGAAGGTGTGGAGGAGGAAGGGAGACGCGGAATACTAACCACAGGGGTGAGCTGGGCGCCGTCCCTACACTCACTCGGAGGGCGCTCCCTGCAGGAACGGGGACCCAAAGCCATGGGGCACCGTTCAGCCGGAACCCCAGGAGGCGAGCAGGAGTGGATGTGGACATCCACACGTGGAGGAAAACAAAGCGGGGGCTGAACACGGGCGTCCCTCACAAGGAGCAGAACACGTGGCCTCACTGCCCTGGCTGTGCCGGGGAACACAAACCTGGGAGAGGACAGGTCCAGGAGGGGGTCTCATGAGGAAGCCTGGGGACCAGACACGGGCTCTGTCAGCCTCAGGGGCTCATGCCGCACGGCCCCAGAGTTGGATCTTGAACAGGAGGTTTGGCCTCGGCCTGCCGGTATCCCCACGTCTGTGACATGAGCCCACACCACCTGCCTGGAGCATCTGTGAGAGAATCCGGTCACCCACAGATCGTAGGTCCCTGCGAGGCCGTCAGCCCCTTGTGTGCTGAGGGCAGCCATTCGTGTGCTTAGTAAACCATCGAGGACAAACACGTGACCGGGTCACTCCACTAAAACCCTGAGGTGCCCAGAAAATGTGCCTTCTCTGTTTACACTAGAACTCTTGGCATTTCTTTGGGGACCCTACTCCCTGCTGACCAGGAGAATGAAACTAAATGTCTGATCCGATTGGATTCCATCCATGCCACGGTGTAAGCAGAACATGTAAAGGTACACCACCTGTCCTTTGGAGCAAGCGATGCTCGATTTCCTGGAAGGAAGCAGAGTGGAAGAACCTTCCAGGCAGCCGGGGCTGCGTGAAGTGCTGGAGAGAAGTCCTCCACCATTCCTGGCACGTGGGCATGGCCCTGTGTGCACATATGACTCGTGTGGCACAGTGGCTCTTGGGGAGGAGGACTTTGCTGGCCAGACTTCACAGGGGCATGTCGGTCGCTGGTGTCACACCCGTTCCTGCCGGCTGCAGAGCCGGACTGTCCCCTCCTGCCTGGCTGTGCATCTCCAGGCGCTTCTGAGTCACTTTGCATAGCCACAGGCAGCCCCATCACTGTCTACATCATTCATTCATTCAGCAAATATCCACTGAGGGCCTTCTGTGTGCCAGCTGTCATCCGTGGGGACAGAGGACAGCCAGAGAAGACTCAGTTCCGGACCCTGCTGAGTATCCCCCTCCCTTCTCTGGTGCTTTCCTTCCAGCCGTGCCTGCAGAAGGGGTAAACATGGGTCCCTCCGACACTGGTCACCTGCACAGACCACGTTCTGAGTCATAAAACACACCTCAACCCAGGTGAAATACAGAAATAAAGCAAAGTATACTCTCAGACCACAATGGAATGAAACTAGTGAGCAGTAACAGAAAGATAACTGGAAGATATCTGAGTATTTGGAAATTTAAAAATGCACTTCTAATTACATAGGTCAACAAAGAAGTCTCAAGGCCAATACATTTTATTTTCCTTTTTTTTTTACATCTAAATGACAGTAAAAATACAACTTAACAAATTTGATGGGATGCAGTGAAAGCAGTGATTAGAGGGAAATTTATAGCTTTAAATGTATATATTAGAAAATAAGGAATATTTACAATCAATTATCTTAAGTTTCCACTTTAGGAAACTAGAGAAAAGATAGCAATTTCAATCTCAGAGAAGGCAGAATAAGAGAAGTATTAAAAGTTAGAGCAGAAACTAATGAGATTGGAAGCAAGAAACCAATAGAGAATATTAGCAAAATATAGTTCTTTGAAAGATCAGTAAAATTGATAGATCTCTAGCCAATCTAGCCAAGAAAACAGGAGAGAAAGCACAAATTGCTACTGTCTGAAATGAAAGTGGGTCATCACTACTGATTCTGTAGATATCAGAAGTATAACAAAGAGATATTGTGGGCAACTCTGCTCACACAGTTGATACCTTAGATGAAATGAGTCGATTCCTTGAAAACCCAAAATACCAACATTTGGAAAAGGAAATATAGATCATCTGAATGGGGTGAGATTTATTAAAGAAATTGAATCTATCATTAATAACCCTAAAAAAAAGCAGCAACTTAGATGTTTTTACTGGTGAATTCTACCAAACACTTGAGGAAAAAAATACCAATTTCTGTAGTCTTTTCCAGGAAAGAGATGCAGAGAGAATACTTCCAAACTCATACTGTGAGGCCATCATGACCCTTGTAATAAAACCAGATAAAGACATTAAAAGAAAAGAAAACTATAGACCAATATCTTTTTTGAACAAATGTGAGCAAATTGAATCCAGAAGGATATAAAAAGAATAATACACCATGAATGAATGGCACATATTCCAGATTTACAGTGCTGATGCACCATTCAAAAACAAATAACTGTAATCCACTTTATCAACAAAATAGAAAAGAAAAATCATATGGTCATAATAATTCATGCATGAGAAGCATTTTACATAATCCAAGAATCACTTAAGATATTTGTATAGAAACTCTCAGCAAAATAGAAAAGTAGACTCACTCAACTTGATAAAGAACACCTACCCGAATCTTATAGTTAACAATGTACTTTATTGTCAGAACTGGTCACTCGCCCTCAAGACTGAGAAAAAGACAAGTGTGTCCCATAGCTACACTGTCTTATAATACATACTGGCGGTATTAGACAAAGCAATAGACAAGAAAAAAAATATTCACAGATTGAAAAGAAATATTTTTTTTCACAGATGACAGGATTATCTATGCAGAAAATACAAAAGAATTGACAAAATATTCCAGAGTTAATAGGCAAGTTTGGCATGTACACAGAAAACATTGTTAACCTACAAAGCACAGTTGTTTTTCTAAATACCAGAATTGAATTAAAACCAGAATACTACTTATGATAGCATCCGACAATGAAACACTTAAGTGTGAGTCTAACAAAATACATAGGGAAACTATCTGCAGCAAAGCAAAACCTGATGAAAGCAGTCAGAGACCTAAAGAAATGAGGGGTATTTCATGGTCGTGGGTGGAGGAATCAATACTGTTAAGAATGTTAATCCACATTAATCTATAGATTTAATGCAGTCTCAATTGAAATGTCAAAAATCTGTTTTATAGATATTGAAAAGGAATTTTAAATTTTATATGAAGACATAGACCTAGAATATTCAATGCTATACTGATGAAAAAGACCACAGTTTTACGACCCACAGGATGCTATTTTAAGACTTATTACAGAGTTACACTAATTAAGACAACACAGTGCTGGTGAAAGACCACATACACACATCAGTAGATCGGAATAGAGGGCTCAGAAATAGGTCAAGGCAAATACAACCCACTGATATCTGAGAGAACAATGGAAATTCAGGAGGAAGTAGGGTCTTTTCAGTAAGTGTTGCTGGGACAACTGGAAGTCTATGTTTAAAAAAATGAATCTAGGCACACATCTTACAACTTTTGCAGAAATTAACTCAGAATTGATCACAGACGTAGAGGTAAAATAAAAGCCTATAAGAGCCCGTGAAGAAAATCTAAACAGCATCGAGTTTGGCAGTGAGTTTTAGATAGAACACCGATGGCACCACCCATGAAAGACAAAGTTACAAAATGTTGGACTTTAAAAAATTTTTAATGTTTATTTATTTTTGACAGAGAGAGAGAGAGACAGAGAGACAGGACGGGAGTGGGGGAGGTGTAGAGAGAGAGGGAGACAAAGAATCTGAAGCAGCCTCCAGGCTCTGAGCTGTCAGCACAGAGCCTGATGTGGGGCTTCAACCTACAAACCATGAGATCATGACCTGAGCTGAAGTAGGATGCCCAACCAACTGAGCCACCCAGGCACCCCCAAGGTTGAGCTTTATTAAAATTAAAGACTTTGGCTCTAAAATAGACATTGTCAATAGAATGAAAGCAAGTTACAGAATTAGAAAAAAAAATTGCAATACATACACCAGATGAAAGAATTGTGTCCAAAATATACTGCAACTCTTAAAACTGAGAAATAAGGACACAAAAAAGAATATATTGTAAGGCAACGGGTGAAGATCTGAATCTGCACTGACTCCTCACCTGTGAGGATGCACAGAAGGGAAATGTCGTTTGTCACGGGATCACATTGCTAAGCAGCACTGAGGTACCATGATGAAACTGGTAGAAGGGCTAAGAGAAAACAAGTAACCCTCCCCCCCCCCCCCCGACCCAGGACACTACTGACTGCTCACAAGGCTGCAGAGTAACAATTGTCATTCGTGGCTGGGGGGAGGGGCACAAAATGGCACAGCCACTTTGGACGGTAGCCTGGCCATTGAATCAAGGCTAAACGTAATTCGTACCATCCGGTCCAGCGATCACACTCCCAGAGATTTAACCAAATGAGCTGTGAACCTTGTCCACACAGAAAGCCGCACCCACATGTTCGCAGTGGTGTCCTTCATAAAGCCCCTCAGCTGAAGGAACTAAGATGTTTTTCTAGAACCGAGTGAAAAACTAGACATCGTACAGTAGAATGCCCTCACCCATAAAAAGACACGAGCCAGCAAGCCACGGAAAGACAGATAAGCCCTAAATATATAGTAGTAAGTGAAAGGAAGCCGTATACTGGGTGACTCTGAGATATGGCACTCTGGAGAAGACAAGCCTGTAGAGATGGAAGAAAGATCAGTGGTTGGCAGGGGTTCTGGGACCGGATTCGGAATGGATGAAGCATGCAGGATTTTTAGGGCAGGAAAAGTGTTCTGTGTGGCCTTGTAATGGTCCACACATGACATTGTGGATTTGTCTAAACCCAGAACTGTACAGCAGAGCGAGCATTAAGACATACAAATGAAAGAAAGAAAAAGAGAGAGAGAGAAAGAAAGAAAGAAAAAGAAAGAAAGAAAGAAAGAAAAGAAAAGAAGGAAGGAAGGAAGGAAGAGTCAGGAGATCCCAAGAAAGACCGCAGACCTTGACAAGAAAATCCACCTGTGCACAAACGTATGAAAAGCATGAAGCCACTGCAGTGGAGCACGTGTGTGTGGGGACGGGGCAGGAGGGGAAGACAGTGACCCCCGTGGCTTGGGAAATGAGTGGAACCCATCACTAAAGGCGATATAAAGGATGCGTAGGCCCAGTAGTCCTCTTAATAAATACTTTTGCCGGGGGTGCAGGTGGGCGATTCTGAAAGGTCTGTGGACGTGAGCAGTCAGGTAAGTGGGGAGAGGGTGGTCTGTGTCTAGAGGATCCATGTGGTAATAAATCAGGGATAAAGTCGTGTTTAGTTTACCATAGGGAGAGGATATTTCCATACGGAAGTACCTGTAGATACGTGCATATATGTGACTCTACATGCATGCGTCACCTCTGCAGATTGGACATGAAGGGCTGGAGGTGGAGAGGCCAGCAGCAGCCAACACCAACATCTCAGTGTTATTTAAGGGCAAGGAATAAAAATAGAGTGAAATTAGCTTTTAGAGAAAATACCATCAGGGGCTCAGGGCTCCTGGGTGGCTCAGTCTGTTGTGCGTCTGACTTAGGCTCAGGTCATGATCTCACAGCTTGTGTGTCAGGCTCTGTGCTGACAGCTCAGAGCCTGGAGCCTGCTTCGGATTCTGTGTCTCCCTCTCTCTCTGCCCCTCCCCTGCTCATGCTCTGTCTCTCTCTCTCTCTCTCTCTCAAAAATAAATAAACATTAAAATAAAAGTCAGGGGTGCCTGGGTGGCTCAGTCGGTTGAACATCCCACTTCGGTTCAGGTCATGATCTCACGGTTCTTGAGTTCTAGCCCCAGGTCGGGCTCTGTGCTGACAGCTCAGAGCCTGGAGCCTGCTTCGGATTCTGTGTCTCCCTCTCTCTTTGCCCCTCGCCTGCTCACACCCTGTCTCTCTGTCTCAAAAATAAATTAAACAAAAAAATGTAAATAAAGAAATAAAAAACATCGTTATTTCAAGGCTCTGAGCGACTCGGTTGGCCTGTGACGGGCCTACACCAGGATGGTCTCCACCCCACCGTGGGGTGTGCTCTGTCTGGGATCAAGCTATCTGCGTTCTGATCCCCATCCTTCCACTTTGTCTTCGTCTGACCTTGAAGCATTTGACCCCGCTCTGTGATGATCACTGAGACCACAGCATGTGGTGCTCCGGGACGGTGGTGCGTGTGTGCCACACTGTCACCGGGCGGGCGCTGTGCTGAGCCTCATGGAGGGGCTGGGCCCTCATGGCCAGAAAAACAAATGAATGGCTTCTGCTCTGAAGGTGGTGTAAGCACATCATAAAATTAAGTTTGTTAATAGTAAGTGTTAAGTTCGAAAGTGTGTATCCTCCCCCGTCCCCCAAACTTATATCCTGAAATCCTACTGCCCGACATGACCGTGTGAGGTGACTCACTCGTGAGGGTGGGGACATGATGCGTGAAATCAGCATCTTTGCAGAAGACCCCAGAGAGCTCCCTGGCCCCCTCCACTGCACGAGGACACAGCCAGAGGGCGGCCGTCGGCGACCCTCCCCAGACCCTGACCCAGACCCAGCAAAAGTCCAGCCTCCAGAACTGTGAGAAATCAGCGTTTTGGTGCTGGACCAGCCCGACAGGACTCAGACATTAATTTCTATAAATCCACAACATTCAATTATGCTGTTGCCAAACATTCCCATGTAACCTGGTGATTGAAAGCAGCTGTCGTTAACTGAGCCATAGCTACGTAGCTGGACAACGCTCAGAATACAGACACACGGACCAAATGGCCCTCGGAGAGCCCAGAACTTGCCGAGAAAACAAAATATTAACTAAACAGTGGCCTGAGAGTATGAACTTTTAGGATATTTGGGCCACAGGGAATTGGAAGTCCAAATCAAACCGGTTTAGTAAGGACGGGCTTTGTTGTTTCCTGCGAGCTGGCGTCCGTAGGGCAGAGGTGGGGTCCTCGGTCCCCAGGCTGTCCCCCTGCCCAGGCTGCGGGCTGTGGCTCCTCTCTGCTGGCCTCACCCTGAGGCTGGTGTTAGAGCTCACGTCTGTGCAACCTGACGCCTCCTGCTGATTCCTTCAGAGCAGGAGACATCGTCCCAGAGTCCTGGAAACTGCCTGCTGATTCGTGGCCAGAGTTTCTGGCACGTCCTTCCCTGCCCACGTTTCATCGCAGGGTAAAATCCAAGCAGGGCTCTGCTGGGCCCCTGGGCAGTGCCGGGGGCATCCGCCCTGGGCCTGTGCTCGGCATCTGGACGACGTGCCTGCCGAGGGCGGGATGACCCACCTCTTGGGATAATCGGATCCCCATGTCACATTAGCAGTGGGCACCCATGTCACGTTAGCAGTGGGCACCTCCCCACATGCACACTCACGTTCTGGCCTGATGGCGAGTCGAAAGTCTCACTGGGTTGGGGAGGCCGGTAGAATCTGGCTGGCGGGACCCCGCTCTGTCCTGCCGCTGCTTCATTTACATCACCCACCACGAGGAGCCTGATACCCTGCAGGTGTCGGGGGGACTTAGCAGCATCAGACGACACCCTGATCTCACACGGAGTGAGGAACACTGGCCTTAGCCGCTGCCTCCCGGCCCAGGCCCAGGGTGCACTCCGTCCTATCTACTCTGGGGATCTCCCCTGCCCTCCTGGATTCCACCGGAATAGCCCAGTTGCTGGTCAGTGCAGTGGGCAGATAGTGGGGCCGGGGCTTGCTTTAGGGGTCATGGTCACTGGCCGTGAGGAGCTTTAAATGATTGGTGTTCACTTCTGCTCAACCAGATATGCGGCCATTCTCCAATGAGAACCAGCAAAGGGCCGTGTGTTCAGAGCTCAGCATGGCGAGACCGTCAGGCCCATCGCTGTGTTTGGCAAAGACTCATAGGTAGGCAGGGTGGGGAGAGCTTTACAGAGGGGAGAAGGGGATGCTTGGGGCCCTGGGGGAGGCTGCAGGTGTGGGGAGCTGGGACGTTACTAGAAGTGGGGCGTCCCACGCCAGCGGCTAGTGGAGCACAGCTGTCTCCCTCTGGCTGGTCCTAAACTGCCGGTCAGGACAAAATCAGGGAGCTGTCAGCTACGAATCGAGTCCCGGTCGTTCGGGGTTGATTGTTGCGGGGGGTATTGTTTAGACTCCTGGATTGTCATTAGAGACAGACTTCCTGCACGTCTGACTTAGAGACAACAGGCTGGCTTCCTAAGCTGGTCAGTCTAGAGAGGGCCGGGACCCCGGGCTGCTCAGCCTCCAGAGGTCTAATTTTATGTATGGTTTTGCCATTGTCTGTTCGTATATCCAGTCTCTGACATCTCTCCATGACGGCATGTGGAGAAAGAGAGAGAAGGGAAGAGGAGGAAGGAGAGAAAGGAGGGGGAGGAAGGGGAGGAGGGGGGAGGGTGGGGAGGAAGGGGAGGAGGAGGGGGAAGAGGAGGAGGGCCCCAGCCATTGGCAAGCCCTCCCCCAAGCCTTGTGGTGGGAGCGGGTGACACACTTAGGGCCCCAGCCCAGGGTCCAAGGGACAACAGTGGGTCCCCTGAGCATAGTTATACACCAGGACACAACAGAGGTCCCGTCAGCAAAATCAATGACAACTTCCCAGCATTCTGTTGTTCGGACACATTTTTACCTTTGCCTGTGGAACAACTCAACCTTCAAATCTGTCCTCAGCCACCGGGGACGTCTCGAGTAGGACACGGTGCATGTCCAGAGGAGGTCCCCAGCACTGTCACACATGGGAGCGTTTCAGCTTCCAAATAGAGCCGCTGTCAGCATTCGCAGGCGGGTGGCCCACGGGGCTCTGGCACCCAGATTTCCTCAGGGAACGGCGCACGGCCTGAGGCCTCCGAGGCCCGTGGCTTTGACTCTGTTGTTGCAAGTTCAGAAGAAACAGCCCTGTAAATAACCAAACCTCTTGCAAAATGCCTTGATGAATTTACGATTCAATTGTTAAATGTTTCCTTACTTGTGCTAAAAATATTATCAAAGACACTTCTGTCATAAGTGGACTTTACTCTGGTGAGACTTACATGTTTTCTATAAAAATATTTTGCTCATGAAAATGAGTAGTGTATTGTTCGTTTGTGTATTAACTGCCTAATGACCAACATCAACAATTAAAAGGCAGTTTTCTCGGGGTGCCTGGGGGGCTCAGTCGGCTGGGTGTCCGACTTCAGCTCAGGTCATGATCCCATGGTTTGTGGGTTCAAGCCCCTCGTCGGGCTCTGTGCTGACAGCTCAGAGCCTTGAACCTGCTTCTGGTCCTGTGTCTCCCTCTCTCTCTGCCCTCCCCCTGCCCGTGCTCTGTCTCTCTCTCTCTCAAAAGTAAATAAACTTTGAAAAAAATTTTTTTAAAGACAGTTTTCTCTTTAATACTATTTATTTGTAAATAAAATGTTTCTAAGTAGGCTTCACGCCCAGTGTGGAGCCCAATGAGGGGCTTGAACTCACAACCCTGAGATCAAGACCTGAGCTGAGATCATGACTCAAATGCTTAACTGACTGAGCCACAGTCAGGTGCCCCAGTACTATTTTTAAATAAAATAAAAAAATATCCTTGAGAGGGGCTGGGAAATAATTTCAAACCTGCGCACCAGTGACAACCTAGAGATGAATAAAAAATGCTTTTGTGGCTGTATTTTGGGGGGAGTGATTCCACCTGGAAGCCGGAAGGCGTCGACACACAATGGGCTGGACACACAGCCCCAGGCTGGCACGTTTAAGGTCTGAACGTGTATGGAAAACGATTTCCAAGCTTAATGTTACGTGGAGGCCATGATATGTTGGTCTCTAACCCCCACATGGATGGACGCATCCACGATGTGCTCAAAACAGATGGACAGAAGAACAGACGCCGAGCCCCTGGCCTTGTGGCAGGTGTCCAGCCGCCCCCAGGGTGCATGCAGGCCTCGGTTGGCTTTCCCGGGAATGAGGATTCGTCTCCCGTCACCGGCCACGCTCTCTGCCCAGGATCCTGCAAGGCGTCTTCCTCGCTCTTTCTCTGGCTCCTGAGAAGACCCACCACTGCCTGAGTCTTTAGTATACACCAACCCTGTTTCTGGAATTCCTTTCAAACCTGTTATCTCACAGAAGCACCGAGTTTAAATTTGCTGGATCATCTGTAGTTTGCCGGGGGTGTCGTAGCTGATATGGGTTTTCAAGACAAGGTACACGCAGCCCGAGTCCGCAGGGACTCGCCGGCCAGCGGGGCGGGTCACGGTGCGCGTGGTGGCGGCCACACCCAGAGCCATGTCGGGGCCTGGAGAGTAGAGGGTCTGGAGGCCGCTCCCCTCCCCGAGTGGTGGGAGTCACAGGGGGCTCGTTCTGGGAGAAGACAGGATGCGTTGAGAAGCCAAGCGTGGACAGAGATGCGGGCATCCACTGGTTCGCACGTACATTTCACAAATTCTGGGCAATGGAGGGTCAGGTATTGTAGTCAGAACATCGCTGGGAGGGCAGAGGGCTCAGAGATCCCTGGAGACACGGCCCCGGGGGCTCCCAGGCCAGCCTGGGGAGCCCTGTGCACAAGGGAGCAGAGAGTGTGGCCGTCCACAGGCTGTGGGAGGTCCCAGGAGAGAACAGAAGCACGAAGGGGAAGGCAGACCATCACGGAAGACAGGTCCAGGAGCAGAACTTGAGTGCGTGCGGTGGATTATTGGGTTGAAAGAAAGTTTGCCTCCAAACCATCTGGCTAACCATAATAGAGCCTACAGATACTGGCTTAAAGTCAGTGGGTCACATGCAAATCTCATTTGATTGCTATGTGCGGAAACATGAACTTCTCTGTTACCACATGTTTTAATTCGCATTATTTCCATTATCCCACAGTCATGTGGCTGAACGCCCGTGCTGAGCGGACCCTGTGCTGGGCCCTGGGGACACACCACTGCACGACACACACTACCTGGTTTCTGAAGGTGCGGATGCTAAGCAGAAAGAGGATACACAATAAAATATACAAACGTCTTCGGACTTGCTGCTGTCTTCATCCGTTGGAGACGGGAGTGACGAGAAGTGCGTTAACGCTCATCACACGCTGTTGCGCACCCAGCATCCTGATTTATAGACCTGCGTGCAGTTTGCAGCCCGTGAAAATGGCAGGTGCAGGGCCCGTTGTCCCAAGAAATGGCCCTAAGTGCAGCTCAGGTAGGCATGTTAATCTAGAAACCACTAAGAGGAGGAAGGAAGTTTGTGAGGGTCCCTGGAGACGGTCAGCATTAGAAAATGTGGGAGCAGGAGAGGCCCCACTTACCAGGGGTTCACCCAGGAATCCAGGTGACAGAGTGTTTGCAAAACCCCTGCAGAGAAAATTGGCAAAATGTTACCAGAGCAATTGCAGAACACCTCAATTAACACTGAGACGTCTACACCCAACACCGGAGCATCGAGGGAACAAACCCATAACTGAGCGCCACATCCGTCTGTGATCCCAAGCATTTCCAGATGAACAAAAGGAGCTAGAACACCTGCTCCTAGGATCGCCCTTAGAAGAATGAGAGTCTGAAAAGGACCCCGAAGTTGACAAAAAATGTGAATGAGCAAGGTGGACTTAAGTTGGCAAATGTCAAGATCCTTTTGAAGCTTCAATGAGATTCATTTGGAGATTGACGCGTGTCAGCAAAACACAGGGAGACAAGGCAAAGATTACGTGTATATGTAAATATACACAATAAATATATAAAGAGATGTATTCATATATTTACTAACGCTGAAATTCTCTTGGAACGTATAGAAATACACTTACTGATCTCCCAAAAAAGAAAGGCTATAGTAGACAATAACATGAAGAATACAACTCAGAGAGAGAGAGAGAAGGAAAAATCAGTCCAAACCACATCTGAATACTTCTTTTTGAGAAATGTGCTATAAAGAAAGTTGAAAGATAGGTAGCACGGAGCAGTTTGGAAAAGGTATCAAAAGGGATCGGCATCCAAAATGCTGAATAACTTATGGAAATTAATTGGAAAAGAACCCCACAGAGAGATTGTCAAAGTCGGAACAAGAATTTCACACAGGAGGAATTCTGAATGAGTCACGGACATCTGAGAGATGCTTAGCCTCCTGGTGATCAGGACCACAGAAACACAGCCGGTGCTGAGAAACGTCTCGGCCCAGATCAGATTGGCAAATGTCCGGTGATGTGGTAATCCCAAGCACTGCGGAGTATACGGCTGATACTCTGCTGGCTTGAGCCCCACACATCGATACAGGTCAGAGAATAACGTAGAAAGATTCAGGAAGTTTGGAAAGGCGAGGACCCGCCCCTGACCGTCAGGTGACATCTAGAAGATGGAAACCTTGCGAACAATCCACAGATGCCCACTGCTGGAGAACGGTTTTGTGTCTGATATTAGGAAGCCCTGGGCTCTTTGATGCCCCTGTGGGTATCCATCATGTGGCATTCATCTCCTTGTGACCAGGGCCTTGTCACTCAAGGAAGGCACGGCTCCCAGGGGCTGTGGGTGGGGGAGGCTTGAGAGGACGCTGTGCCCAAGACAGGACACAGCTCCTTCGGGGTGTAGGCTCTGTCTGCCGTGCAGCGGCCCGCCTGATGGTTTTGCATTGGGTAAGCAGGTGGTGGGTGGGTTAGTCATGTGCAAAAGAAGGTATGAAGTCAGTTTCACAAGGGCTGTTTTTTGGGGACCCATGCATCTCGAGGGGATCTCTGACAGGCATTTCCATCTCAGCATAAAGGCCCCAGAGACACGAGTTAAATGTGGGAATCCATAGCCAGCGCGAGTGTGTAGAAAGTTGTTAGAGGTCCTGCTTTGAATCAGTTGCCAGATGTATCAGCTTTTGTGTCTGTGTCCTGGGGAGGGGCCGTGCAATCTTGACCTGTCTCCCAGTTTTGCCTTTTGGGCACAGACTACTAACACTTGATTTCCTTCTGTCCCGTCTCCCTCCTGTAACCCTTTGCAAATGCCTGGCCACGTGAGGGCCACGTGCCCCGCTGTGCCCAGACTGTGCAAAAAACATGAACAGCAGGGCTTTGCCAGAGCGGTCACAGAAATGCGTGTTCTACCCTCCCCATGGTCCCCAGACTCAGTTCCAGAGGAAGGAGTTTGGGGACTTAATTAATTAACTAATTAAAGGGAACCAAACTGATTAGGAATGAGGCTGGAGTTCGTTTCTAAGTTGTACCCGTTTCTAGGTTGTAGAAAAAGAAATATTTTGAGCGTGAAATTTCGTACCAAAAAAAAAAAAAAGATTCATGGAGAGTCAAGTTTTGTAACTTTTGAACATGAATATGTGAAGGGTATGAAGGCGTCCCCTCCATCGCCTGCAGACAAATGCACGATCAGCAGGCAGTGAGCCTCTCTGGAGTGAGGCCACCGGCTCTGTGTGTGTGTGTCCGTGCACATCGGGGGACATGTTTTACGTCATTCGCAACATGCTGGAAACACATCAATGATAATGTGTGTGTCACAGTCCGAGGAGGCGTCAGAGGTCTCACTTCCCAAGTTCCTTTTTCAAATGAGATGTGCCATCAGACGTGGTGTCTTTGCAGGTCCAGAGTATCCCCACCCAATTCTGCACAACTGTCATGATAATATTCACAGTAACACTACAGACAGCCATTGAGGATGTAAACTGTTTTTCTAAGTCTTTGTTTTATGCTCATCAAAATCTGAAAAGGTGGGAGAATTTTATTTTTATATTTTTCTGATTTCAGAAGCACCTGCCAGGGATCCTGTCCTTGGCGGGACAGTGCACAACCCCCACAACTGTGCATTCCCACTGCCCAGGAAGCCCCTTGCCATCCTCACCAACTGGCCGCTTCCACCGGGCAGGACGCCGGGACAATCTCCTATGTCAACAGATATCATGTGTACGGACTATGGTTAGACAAAGTCACAAACGACCCTCAAATCATGAACCGACTGTCTCTAATGCTCATTTATCAGTGGCTGAGGTCTTGAAAATCAATTTTCTAGAAGAAAAATATTTCATATAATAGTTGGATGCTGACAGACCAGCATGAGGAAGAGAAACGTTCGGTTATGTCTTTTTCAAAGTGACAAGAAGCCCCTTCAAACACTCCCTGGTTGAAGGTTGTAGCAGAGGACTCTGCTGATGTAATCCCAGGAACTTTCCCTCCCGCACAGTAAGGGGTCCCTCTGCAGGGGGGTCTGGGGCCAAGCAGCACATGTTGGGAGGACTCGGGTCTGGGGATCAGGAGATCCACCTCTGGAGCTCAGCCCCACCCCCACCAGGCCAGACGCCTGTGGCTAAATCGCTCTCCCTCTCTGGACGCCCTCAGTTTTTTATTTATTCTTATTTTTTAATTTTTGAGAGACAGAGAGCATGCAAGCAGGGGAGGGGGCAGAGAGAGAGAGAGAGGGAAAGAGAGGGAGGGAGAGAGAATCCCAAGAGGCTCCACGCTCAGAACAGATACTGATGTGAGGCTTGATTCCACGACCTGGAATCATGATCCGAGCTGAGATCAAAAGTCGGATGCTCAACTGACTGAGCCCCCGGGCACCCCTGGATGCCCCCTGTTTGTTGTTAGGCGGGAAGAGTCGTGGCTCAAGAGTTCGAATGATATGCGTCTCAAGACCTGGACCTTAACACGCGCCTGCCTGCCTTCCTTCTTTCCAGCAAGTACTGGCGGGGCTCCCACGGGGATAGGAGCTCAGCTCAGCTGTGGGCTGGACGCTGTGGCGGGTGTTTCTTCACATGATGGAAGATGCTACTTGATGTTCTTTCTCTCCCTCCCTCCTCTGTCCCGGGAACTCAGGATCACATACAGAGCGGGTGCCCAACCCGCCATGCTCTCTTGGCTAATCCGGGCCTCCGGAAGGCAGTTCTAACACAGTTGCCAAACTGTCTGGTCCCAGATGTCTGACTCGCCTGAGGGTCACAAACTAAAATAGACCCAGGGCCGGACCTCTCCCTTCCTGTCATCCCAGGAGCCTGGGGTCAGGGGACATTGTCATGGAGGCTAACTGTCCTAAATTAAGAGCTTTTGAGCTGTTCCTATTGTATGCCATTAAAACAGGGCCACGGAGGAAGGGTATTCTGAGGGAAAGCCATGTCCGCACCGTGGATGTGGCGCCCCTTGGGATGCCCGGTGTCCATTCTCCAAATCCTCACGTCCTTACATAAGGGACACAGGACATGCATGGCTACGCCAGGGTGGAGGCCGCTGTGGTGACGGGTGAGCAGCGCAGGTATGTTGGTAGAACAGGGCACATATATACAACATGTATTAAACATAGGAAACATGTACAGATTTTAGCACATATTTTTACCTATTAATACTCGAGTGCTTTTTGGTCAGTTTTCTTATTAAAATTGTCCCTGGTTTTTCTTGGTATCGTGACAGAAATGTATCCAAATATAGCACTCAAGGCCGTGGAAAGATCCATGGGTATAGCACGTGACCGTCCTTCTTGATGCCGTTAGAACAAAACACGGTAGTTACTGTTCGGGGCCAGACCCCCGGTGCTCGGTGCATATCTCTGTCATCACTAACCTCACATGGCCATTCGGGTCCGTGTTTTCATCCCCCTGTTGAAGGGAAGTGAGTGACGTGGGCCAGATGTGCAAACACACACACAGGATGCCAAGTCAGGCGAATTTCAGACACAAGGCACATCATCTGTGTGTAGGAGCACCCACACCGCATCGGGCACTCGTTTCTACTAAACCCCGAGCCCTGAATTTGCCAGGAGACCCGTTCTTTGTCCGGTGACCTGGGCTCAGGACCACGGTGTGAGTTCCTCCCCTCACCCCACCAGGCCTGCTTCTGTGCCTGATGAGGAAGTCGATCTATTCAGTCTCTAAATAGAGACTCAGCACAAGACTGAGGCTGCTGGGGAAGGATAGGGCCAGGAGGGAAACGCTGAGAACCTGTTTCTGCCGGGTTCTCTTTTTTGCTCTCCAGCCACTTCTTCCAACCAGGAAAAAAGTCACTACAAACCAGAAGCATCGGTGGTTGCGGGACACCGTGTCCTTGCACCTCGAGGGGCAGAGAACCCGGGCGATGTCAGAAACTGCCTGGGGCTTCATCCCGTTTTCCGCGCTGTCCGTGAGCTCCCCATCTGTCACCTTCAGAATTAATTCCAGATGTCCTTTCTTTTTCCCTAGGCTATGAAATAATACTATTTTTTTCCATTAACCTTTGATGATTACATCAAAATATTACATTTTCTGAAAAAGAGAGATTCCGTACGAGGGGGACGGGGGGCGGGGTGGGGGGGCTCTGGCTGCAAACACTTGTCCTGGGGGCAGGGAGGGTCAGTGTGGCCCCCGAGGGGAGTCTGGGAGACCAGTTTCCCGGAGGCTCGGGCTGGGAATTTTGAATCCTTTTAGACAAATTTGTAGTGTAATGCTGTGTAACTAGATAAAGCCTTCTCAAGCCTGATCCTTCTCCTTTGAGCTATTTCCGTCCCATGTCCTGGCATAGACCAGACGCTTCTGAGAATTGTGGTTTGCGGAGGACGGGTGGCGTTACAGGGCTGTTTTACTGGAGTATGTGGCCAGCCTTGTGGCTGTGGACCGAATCGGCCCCCCACCCATGAGTATGTTGAAGCCGTAACCGCCGTGAGATCGTACTTGGAGAGGGGATTTAGGAGGTGAGTAAGCCTGAGTGAGGTCATGAGGGGGGCCTCCATCTACCAGGACCGGTGTCTTCGTAAGAAGAGATAATGGAAAGCCGTCTCGCTCTCTGGCTCTCTGCCCACCCCGGGAGGACGCTGTTGGGCAGGGAGGCACGACAGGAACCAGAGTGGTGGGCACCTTGACCTGGGCTTCATCCAACCTCCAGCAGACTCCTGGTGCATAAGCCCCTGACCTGGCTACATGCCTGGTGCCCATGGCGGACTAACACACCTGTCCTGTCCATTGGCATCCCACAGCCCTTGGCAGAAACAGGTTCTCAGCGTTTCTTTCCTGGCCCTATCCTTCCCCAACAGCCTCAGCCTTGGGCTGAGTCTCTATTTAAAGACCAAAAAGGTCTACCTCCTTACTCATCGTATTTGTCCATTTTTCTTTTGTTCCTGCGTTTCTCCAAGAGATGCTCATAAACTCTATTTACTGGTAGGCACTGTGCCTCATTATGGCTCAAGCTGCATTAAGGAGTAGGGTCTGTCATTTGTGAAACGCGACGAAAGCCATGTTCTGAGCTCTGTGTTCCACAAGCATAGTTAATTTATCCTCCCCAATGACCAAGAAGGGGAAAGGGATGATAGTTTCATCTTATTGGTGATAAAACTGAGGTATGTTGTCTCAAAACTAGCATTTTTGGAGCCAGAATGAGGACCTGATGTGAAGGACTCCAAGTTCTCACCTGGCATAGACTAGTATCCAGGCGTAAAACTGGCCCCTAAAAAGGAGGGGAGGAAGACCAAGCATCGGAGGAGGAAGGGATTTGGCCCCTCCCTGTTACCTAGCCGTTAAGATGTGCCCTGACTAGCCCAGGGGGGCAGGAGAAAGAAGACAGGAGCATCGCAGTGCTCCTCCCTGGCTGTCATGCTCCACGGGTGAGTCCCTCTGGGGACCACCCAGCCCGGCTCTGCCTGGCATGCCTCTCCGGGGGTCCCCCCTCTTTCTTCCATCTTCCCAGGTCTCTCCACGCACTGGAGTGCCCCTCCTGGTCTTTGTTTCCCATTCAGTCCCTGCCCTCCCTTCCTTGCCCCATTGCCCGGCTCCCACACTCCTTCTCACCATAGACATGGAGCGGCGGCCAACCTTGGGAGCGTGCCCGTGAACCCCTGCTCGTCCACAGCATACACACTCACCTGGACCCCGGCACCCGGTCAGCCCTCCCGTCTCCACCTGTTCTGCTCGCCCTGGGGCTCACTGTGGACCCTGGCTTTTCATCCTCCCTTGGACGGTTCTCATCGCCTTGGGAACGTCTCTGACGGCACCCTTGATAAAGAGGAAAAGGAAATCATCTCAGTGATGGCGTACTTCACATTGAAAGAGTGTCAAACGCCAGATAGAATCTCTCAAAGTATCTTTTTTTATGACCTGTGCTTATACTTACACCGACCTTCCCATCCTGGTACTGCCTTGTCTTCTTAGATCTTTCAACATATTGTGCAATTGGTGTTATAATTGCATTCCCCAGATGAAGGGTTATACACCCATTCCCCAGATGAAGAAACTGGGGCATAGGGAAAATGCCAAAAGATTTTTTTTTCTTTGCTCATTTGTTTTACTTCTTTTTTTAAAGTTTTTTTCTTACTATTTTTATTTATTTTTGAGAGAAAGAGAGACAGAGAAAGAGAGAGAGGGAGACACAGAATCTGAAGCACGTTCATGGCTCCGAGCTGTCAGCACAGAGCCTGACACGGGGCTCGAACCCACGAACCGTGAGATCATGACCTGAGCCGAAGTCAGACACTTAACTGACAGAGCCACCCAGGTGTTCCCTGTTTTGTTTCTTAAATTCCGCATATGAGTGAAATCATATGGTATTTGTCTTCATCCGACTAACTTATTTCACTTAGCCTAATACTCTCTAGCTCCATCCATATCTTTACAAACGGTAAGGTATTAATCCTTTTTGTGGCTGAATAATATTCCATAGTGTGTGTGTGTGTGTGTGTGTGTGCCCCACATCGTCTTTATCTGCTCATCTTTTGATGGGCACATGGGCTGCTTCCGTGACTGGTGGTCACCAGAGGGGAGGTGGGGGGGGGGGTAGGGGGTGGGGAACAGGTGATGGGATTAAGAGTGTACTTACCTTCATGAGCACTGAGCCACGTGTACAATTATTGAATCACTATACTGCACACCTGAAATTCATAGAATTAATATACCACTGGGTGTTAACCATAATTGAATAAAAACATGATTTGCAAGATTACCGTGGGAAAATAATAAAGTAAAAGAAAGAAAAAAAAACCCACATGAGTCACGCAGTGAACCAGGGTTTGAACCCAGACTGTCTGATTTCAGAATCTTACATCCAGCTATATAAGAAGAGGTGCTTATTTGGTCTTGTTCCCGGAAACTTCTAACTTGGAAACAGTTTTGGAAACTATACCAACATCTGCCACCCTCCTCCGCACAAAAATACGGTTTCCTGCCTCCAGCGCGGGAGCCAATGGGAGGCTCAGGTTCCTCCTCCGTCGAGCTGGGCTGGGAGCGCTGGGCCTGCAGGATTACTCTGAGTCGACAGTTTAAAACGTACGTGAAAGGGCTGTTGTAACCCACATAGCTCTCCAGCCAAGGAGGGTGAAATACCGGATCTTTCCTCATTCCAACATTGCCGGTATGGATCTGCGGAAAAGAAACAATGATTTCATCCTGTCCAAATACTGTCAGGCTTGATGGGATTGTAGATAAAAAGGAAAAAAAAAGACCCCAAGTATAGACAGAATGCATTTCCTCCTGTGGTCATTATTTGGTCAGCCTCCCTCCCGCAGACGCCCCCACAGTTCAGTCAGACCACGAATCACGTGTGGTTCCCGGGGTGTTTGCAGAGTCGGACGGAAGCCTTGTGGGTCTGTCCAGCCTGCTCGCCTGACCGTGAGTCTCACCGGCTTCCCGAACCTACTTCTACGTGCAGGTAGGATGCAGAACCAGATCCTGACTTATTCCTGGAGCCAGGCCTCCAGCTGGAAGAAACTGGAAATTATTAGGACATTTCAGCATGTTTTACAAACCTAAGAAATCCTGAGTTCCTCCGTTCTGAATCCAGGGACAGCAGCACCCAGGGCACTCATGAGGTCCTCAGGCGCATGTTTCTGTCCCAAATAAATGCCATTTGAAGTGTCACCAATGCTGTTATCTCTTACAAGAATAGGGGATGAGCAGCCTTGGACCAAGTGAGTTTTCAGAGCATGACATTTGCAAAGAGACTGAGTGACACTTGGTTAAGATGCCCTGCAGGTGCGCCCGGCGGCCCCTTGGAATTTATTGCATTGGCCACGAGCGACCCTGTTATCCCTCACAGCACGGCAAGGAGCCCCTGACTCCTGTCATTTCTGTTGTCACCAGGCCTCCTGCTTCCTCACGCCGCAGGACCCACCGTGGCAGGCGCTACTCCTGACCTCGCATGGACCCCCCCTCCCCTGGGTGACCAGGGCCCCACACCAGGACCCACACTGACTTTGGGACCTGTAATTCTTTTTTAAAAATGTTTATTTATTGATTTATTTGTGTAGAGACAGAAAGCATAGGGAAGGGGCAGGGACAGAGAGGGGGACAGAGGATCCGAAGCAGGCTGACAGGGGACAGCCCGACGTGGGGCTCGAACTGGCGAACCAGGACGTCATGACCTGAGCCGAACTCAGATGGTTAACCGACTGAGCCCCCGGCCGCCCCAGGACCCGTAATTCTAAAATCAGCGGCATGATGAATCCTTGTGCCTCCACCTTTGTGAGGGAGACTTCCCTCCAAGGGACAGAGCTGACCCCCTGGGAGGACCCGGAAGTCTGCCATGCCCCTGACTGCTGAGGGACATCGTGACGCACGTGACGTTTCTGGGGCGTGGTTTTCCAATGTGCAGAATACCGCTCATTACACCTACGACTTGAAGTGCGTAGAATGAGAAGGAGCCGAAGCAGAGACCAAGGGGGACGAGAGGGTCACACACTCGCCTGCATCCGGTCACACAGCTCCGAGCGGCCCCCGAGATCCCGGAGGGCACGGCCCTGCCTGGTGCAGTGAAGGATCCTGGTAATGAATGCAAAGGTCAGCGGAGGAGTTACCGTCATGTACTTAGAACATGCTGTCGATTCCTTTTGGTGCCTCACAAAGGTAAAACAGAACTACCCTACGACCAGGCACTTGCCTTCCTGGGAATTTACCCAAAGGACACAGGAGTGCTGATTCCAAGGGGCACATGCACCCCAACGTTTACAGCAGCTCTATCAACAGTAGCCAAAGTATGGGAAGAGCCCAAATATCCATCGACTGGCAGATGGGTAGAGAAGGTGGGGTTTATATACAATGGAATACTACTTGGAGATGAGAAAGAATGAAATCCTGCCATTTGCAGCAACGTGGATGGAACTGGAGGGTATTATGCTAACTGAAATAAGTCAGGCAGAGAAAGACAGTTACCATATGATTTCACTCATATGTGGAATTTAAGAAACGACAGATGAGCACTGGGGAAGGGAAGGAAAATTAAGATAACAACAGAGAGGGAGACAGACCATAAGAGATGCTTACATATGGAGAACACACTGAGGGCTGCTGGAGGGGGGAGAGGTGTGGTTAACTGGGAGATGGGCCTTAAGCAGGGCATCTGTCGGGGTGAGCACCGGGTGTCATGTGTAAGACACGAATCACTGGGCTTTCCTCCTGAAGCCAAGACTACGCTGTATGTTAAGTGACTTGAACTTAAATAAAAAAACAGAACTGTCGTCGAACAAATGAATGAGCAAGCTGTCTGCTGGGTCTCTGGCGGGAACAAGGGATCTGCTTCTTCTTTGTCCTGAGGGCTCCACATGCTGGCCTCTGATTCCTTCCAGAAGCCCTGGACACTGGGCCACGTCTCCCAGGTCCCCCAGGGGCCTCATGTTTCCCTGTGTGACAATAGTACCTCAGGGCGTCTGCAGGCTCCTGGCCCCTGTAGACGCCGGCCTGCCCATGAAACACGCAGACGTGACAGTGGCCTAGGCCTTAGCCCTTCCTGCCCACCCGCCACAGTGCCCGACTGGGTGCCAAGTCTGGTTTTGCGCCTTCCTCCTTCGCTCTGTCGGTTCTGCTATCATTGCACCCCTTCTCTGGACAATCCTGATTGTTGGGGACAACGGGACATGACGGGAGCAACCCCCCTGAGACAGGGCAGCCCTGGGGCCCCGCAGGGACCAGAGAGCCTCCTCCGGGGGCTCCCCTGGACAGAAGTCCTGCTTGGGGGCTGGCACCACCCCCCAAAATGAGCTACACGTCTCCTCTGCAAGACGCAGGTCCCGCCTTCACTCTGCAGACCTACCCCTTCCTCCTCAGTCCCCTCTTTGGCTAAAATGAGGCAGTCTACCCCAAAGGTCACCCTCTGCTATCCTGGGTAACTTGCACAGCACGGCGAGTATGGCTCCCAGAGCACTTTCCCCAGGAAAGCTCTGTGCTCCTTGATGGCACAAACGTTGCCCACTATCTCATGATCCCCACGGCCGGCCCCCAGGCTGACTCAGATGGCACTGGCCGTGGCCCCTGTTTCGTTCCCCGCATCTCCCCACCCAGGGCCAAACAGCCTGCAAGGTCAGCACCTGCTGAGGGCTGGCTTTCCAAAACAGCACCACCACGGCCGTGGGCAAGACGAAGCCGAGTTTGTTTATTTTTTATCATGGAAACCCACCTCAGCTGAGTCTTGGAGGTACCTTGGAGAAGAAGGGCAAAGTCACGATATTTATCCAGACTTGTAGTCTAGGCCAAGATGGGTCTTTCATGCTGGAGTTTTTGATCAGAAGTGGCCAAAGTGCGTGGATGAAAGTTCAGGGTGGGTGAGCGCAGCAGGAAGGGGAGTTTGCAGGACGGGGTCCAAGAGTCTCAGATGGAAACTTTCAGCAGATACTCTTGTTGAAGACAGATCTTTCTGGAAGTTATTCACAGCATGAATCTTCCTGAGAGTCTTATGGAATAATGAGGTTGTGCCACCGAAGACACCTGTGGGCACCTCCAGTCAGGTTCACGCGGAGAGGGTGCCACGTGGGGTTCGTGGCTCCAGCCCTCACGTTGCACGCGCATCACGGAGGCAAACTCCAAGCCCAGCGCATTCTTGGGGGCCCCGGGGGGGTCGCTTCAGTGATCTAACTGAAAAAATTATCAGCCAACTGGTAACTTTCCGGTGAAAGTGAACCGTGGCCAACCCGTGACTGCAATTTCTTTCACATTCTGCTCAAATATGAAGGGAATAGGAAGACATCAGGTGAAAAGTTCCACGTGTCTTCCCTTAAAATGAAACCCTTCCGTACGGTAAACCCGGCCAGGTTGTTTCCTCGAGTAAAAACCATGGCACGAGGCCCACTGCCATCACCGTGACGCTGAGGTACAATCCACACCCTCACTCCTTCTCGGCTTGCCCTTGCCCAGGCTCGGTCGGCCACTCCACCTCCCTGGCCCGCAAAGGGAACACGCACCTCAGTGCCTCCCGTTTGCAGGAAGCGATGGGTCCCCTCTTTGTCTCGTCTCCTGTTCCTCCTGCCGGTAACCTTTGCAGCTGGGTCCTCACCGTCTCCGTGGACTGCGGCTGCCCCCTGCCTGTCCCTGCACCCCTACACTTGTGTCTGTCCTCACCATGATGCCTGGGGAGTGGCACTGGGATGTTCAGGTGTCTCCTCGGCCACGGCATAGAGGCCCCTCACTCAGGAAGCCCACGTAAAAAGGAACTGGTACCTGTTCTGGACCTCGAAGGGTAAGCAAGAGCTGGTGGAAACGCATGGCTGGAGAATGTACCTGTGACGTGGACCCATCAGTGCACACAGAGGAATGAACGTGGGCCCTTTAGGGAAGCGTGGGTCCTTCGTGGAATCTTCGGAGTGAGAGCAGGGTCCCCCCGATTCTTCAGGACCCTGTGATGACAGGCTGAGACTTTGCTCCTTCCCTGTAAAAAAACATCTCTCAAGAGAACACAGAACGGCAGCTCCTTGGAAGTGTTTTCCCACTTGCTGCTTGCTCGTATGGAAGCGGCTCAAGCCACAGTTACCTGATCGCTGGCCACGCCCTTGACTGGGGCCAGCATAGGTTCGAACGATGACATAACTGTGGAGCACAGGGTCGTTCTCCGAATTTCTTGCCCCACCTTCTGATGGTTGCAAACTTCACAATAATAAAGCCAGCGCCTGTCGATGGGTTCCTAATTCTTGGCTGGATATTGCATCAGGCATGGACGTCACAGGCTGAAAAGTGCAGGGTGCCTGGTTGTGGTGTCCAACCAGTGCTACGGGATCCTGGAGATAATCCACACGGGGACGCAAGCCAGATCCCCTTCCATCCCGCGAGACGACGGGGAGCCAGCAGCCCTCGTGCCCATGTGCCCTGGGCTAGACGCTGAGGCCCAGGGGGTAGGGAGGTTTCTGTAGAGGGAAGACAGACCTTTTCCGGTCAACGTGTGAGGGAGTCCAGACTGTTACGTCGACAAGTGTGGGCTTCCCCCCTGCAGACCCACGTTTGTCATTTGCCCTTGCCGACCCGTGCCGAGTCATGAAAAGAACTGGGCCATCGCAACATTTAGGAGAAAAGGGGATACAATACGAGTTCTGGATGGAACACATCAGAGCACTTTGCAAACAGTAAACTTGCAAGCACAGCTTTGAGAGCGTTGTTTCAGCTCGTGCACCTGCGATCTCGCCCGCCTGCGTGTTTCTGTGTGTGCGCGTTCCCATGTCCGCCTGCTGACACGTGTGGGACATGCAGGTGCTGGCAGTGATACTCGGACGCCCCTTGGGAAGAAAACAGAAAAAAACCCGGGTTTCCAGCGATGCAGAAAGAGCTGAGACCACACCTGATGGCTTTCCCGGCTCTGCAGAAACGGCAGAGACTTTGAAGATCATGAAGATCATAGTTGGCTTGGAAACAGACGTGCGATATGATCTGGATGAAACCTTCTGCAACCTGATTAAAGAGGGGGCCCTTTCTCAGTGGTCGTTGGGGGGGCGATGGCTCCTACCTTCATAGCTTCCTTACACCACAAAGGCACTGCAGCAAAATGCCGTATAGTAACTTAATGCAGTGAAAACTTGTTTAAAAACCACTGACTTCCGGGGCGCCTGGGTGGCTCAGCCAGTTAAGCGTCTGACTTCAGCTCAGGCCATGATCTCACGGTCTGTGAGTTCGAGCCCTGCGTCAGGCTCTGTGCTGATAGCTCAGAGCCTGGAGCCTGCTTCGGATTCTGTGTCTCCCTCTCTGTCTGCCCCTCCCCGACTCACACTCTCTCTCTCAAAAATAAATAAACACTAAAACGAAGAAAAAGAAAAAACCCACTGATTTCCATTCGGATGGTCGTCAAGAGTCCGTTTAGAGTATCTTTTTCCCAAATGATGAGTCTGCTGGGTTGTCCTTAATTCTTTCTCTGACACACACACATTTAGTAATTGGGGAGATTATTAACGGCCATCCATTGCTGCCTTCAAAGACAGGAGATGCCTTCTTGTGGTTAATTCACATGGTCCGGCAGCCCTTAACGTTACTTTTAACCTCTTATCATGCATTGGAATTTCCGTAAAGCCACAGTCTAGACCGGACTTGCTGTGGCTCTCAGGGCCCAGAAGGCTGGGGACATTCGTCCGGTCATTCAGAAGACACTCCTGGAATGTGTACAGGGTAAGAGAACTGTTCTCCTTTGCAGACATACAGCAGTGAACAATGAGGGGCAGAAAATACAATCTTGAAATGGATGTACATATTTTTTCTTCAGATGAAGGTAAAGCCTCTGGGGAGGAGGAAAGAAAAGCAGGTTTAAGTGGCTGGAGAGGGCAGGGTCTGGGGTGGGGTGGCTGTTCTATGTGGTGAGGTCAGAGCCGTCCTTCTTTCTTTCTTTTTTCTAAGTTTATTGTATTTATTTTTGAGAGATAGAGTGCAAGAGAAGGAGGGACAGAGAGAGGGAGAGAGAGAATCCCAAGCAGACCCTGTGCCGTCAACATGGAGCCCAGCTCGGGGCTCGATCCCACGAACCGTGAGATCACGACCTGAGCCGAAATCAAGAGTCGGGCACTTAACCGACTGAGCCCCCCAGGCTCCCCAGAGCGTCCTTATTTCTAAGTTGACTTTGGAGCAAGCATCTGAGGGAGGGAAGCATGCTTTCTGAGGCTGAGGTGGTTTAGGAAAAGAGACCCTCAAGCGGGAAGGCCCTGAGCAGGGCCCTCTCTGGGGTCTCTGGGGAGGGGGAGCTGTGGGTGAGGCCGGGAAAGCAGTCCCTTGGCATCCAGTGCTGAGAACGTGGCATGAGTAGGGCCCCGTGCATTTCCTTCTAATTCTGCGATCCTCTCATTTGTGCATCGTATAAAACCAACGCAGTCAATTCGAAAGCACCCGTTCTTTGGGAACTGGTTTTCCAGGTCCCCAGGCCCAGCATGAGGCGTGAAAAATCAGAGCCTCGTGCGATAAGCAAGAATGTCACACAGGCACCGATTTTCCATGAGGATCCACAAGGGCAGACCTGACGTTTCACCCTTAAAACCACAATAAACCGTACGGTCCTATCCACTTTTTCCATGGAAGCCACGCAAAGACCTTTTGCCCAAGTGAACAGTCCTCATCAAAAGCTCCGTTTCAGGAACTTAGGCGGAACCAAGCCGTGTTTACAAGAAAAAGATAAGGGGAGTGCAGGCTGCTGGTGTCAGCGACACCTCCCTGGAAATGTTGACTTTTTCACGTGGTTGGTCTGCGAGTTAACAATGTGGTTCAGAGACTTGCGGGAACCGTTGCTTTCAAACGATACGTGCTTGGGGATGGTGGAATTCCAGAAAGCCGCGGACTTAACACTAAATCGCCTTGACCTGGAACCAACCAGGGAAGAATAAAACAATGTAGTGCAGCGGGGAGACTGCATGGGACCCAATATCCCCCGCGGGAAGCGGGTCCAGGAGCCCCCGTGGTTACAGTCGGTCCCTGAGTGGACGCCAGGTTCCCTCACTCGCCAGAGTGGGCACTCAGCCTTCCTGTTCCCTCGCTTGGAGGGACAATCTTCTGGGAAAACCCACTTCCAGGGTGGTCCCTGGGGAACCAGGATGGCGTTGAGGAACAGTGATTGCACGGGTGTGCACAGGTGCCTGGACTGGCTCCCTAGGGACCAGCCTCATCACCTCCAGCTCCTTACCTGGCACTGGGCTCTCCTGATGGCTACAGGGTAGACGCACATGATCACATATACACACTGTGCGCACACATATGCAGACATCACACACACATACACATTGTGCACACACATATAGAGATATCACACACACACACACACTGTGCACACATATGCAGACATCATACACACACTGTGCACACACATATACAGACATCACACACACACACACTGCACAAACATATAGAGACATCACACTCAAACACTGTGCACACACATGTACAGACATCACACACACACACACACACCGTGCACCCACATATACAGACATCACACACTTGTGCACCCATCACACATGCACACACATATGTGGACATACACCTCACACACACACATGCACATACCACACAAATATCCATACACATGCACTCACACATACACATGTGCACACATATCACACCACATACACTTAGAAACACACTACGCTCAAACATGCACACACATCGCACATCGCACACAGAAACATTATTGTACCAGGTCTGTGTTGCACATGGTGTGTACTCAACAAGGAATTCACAGGCCAGGGTGCTGCCCGTCCCCTCACTGGGTCTGGAGGGAGGTGTGGGGACACAGGAGCAGGTGGTGGCTGCAGCCCTCGGGGGTGACAAACCCCACGTACACTCTGTGCTCTGAGCCTGGTCTAACCGGCTCCTATGTCACTGCTGTTTTTATGAGCTCAGGCGTAAGGGCATTAAACTCTGCTGCAAACTAGTCCCCGGGTTGCGAGACCCCCAGTGGACAATCCCCTGAAACCAGAATCAGTTCCCGATCTCCCCAACATCCTGCTGACAGGGAGAGTCTGGGTGGCTCCGACGTGCACCCTCTTATCTGGGAAGCTACGTAAGCCTTGCCCTGGGCCTCTTGGCAGAAGCGGTGCCCGGCCTCGCCGGTAAACAAGACGGGTGTTGTCTCCTGCCACCTCCCGGCCACGAGACAGACACCCTCTGTGTTCGACAGCGGGGTCTCTTTCTGTTTGCATGATGCATCCATTTCCATCACCTCCCTCCTGGGCAAGGGCTCTTACCTCCTCCTAGAGAGTCTGCTGGCTGAACGGCAGCTAGCTCATGCGGGCCAGCTGCACGGCTGGATTGCATTTCAAGTTCAGATACGCCCCATCCTGAACCTCGTGCTGAGGGGAACCAAGGGCAGAGTATCTCTTTCCTACCTGTGGGGTGGGCGTCCTGCAGGTGCTCGGGGGCACAGAGAAGCACTGGGCTCGGTCAGGAGCCACAGGGGGCCGGGGGAGAGCGCAGACCAGAGTTTTCAAGGGGGTTCCAAGGAAAATCAAGGCAGGCAGAGGAAAGGATTTGGCATTGGCTAGTTTGAATAATTCCACTGGGCTTTGGGCTGTAGGGATGGCCTCCCGCTGTCTGGCACTGGCCCCGGGACAATTTAGAGCAGGCTGCTACTGCTCAGCCTGGGGCTCGGCCTGGGTCTCGGCCTGGGGGCTCGGCCATGGACTGGCCACCTGCACAGGAAAGACGGGTCCCAGGCAAGACGATGTCAGGTAAACACTCCAGCCCAGCGATTAAAAGATGCCTGAAAGTCACCAAAACACATCTCAGAAAACACAGAACAGAGAGGAATGAATTTGGAGAAGATGATTCAGTGTTGGAGCCTGAAGTGTGGAGTTGGCCACGCAGAGAGGGTGCCAGAAGGCGTCTGGGTCTGAGCCGGACGGAGATGCGGTGGGGGCTGCTGTGCACTCACCCGCAGTGGGACAGCCCTCAACACGCGCGTGTGGGGGGAGCGGCCACTCTAAGCAGGGAGACCGGCCTGCGGTGATTCTGCCCAGGGTCTGACGGGACTACGGCTCGTCTGCAAAGTGCCCACGACATCAGCACTGCTGGGGTTTATCATCCTCTTCCGGCAAAAATCACACCAAACGGATGGTGTGTAGGGAACTCAAAAAAAAAAAAATGATCGAAGTGCAGAGTTTTCTAAAAACGTGTATTGTTCATTTTGGACACACGAGGCCTGCATTGCTTTCATACTGACCTGGGTCTAACTTTCAGTATGTGATTGACCTTGCTGCTGAAGAGACATCAGGCAGGGAAACTGGGTGAGTGCAGAGGGTGCCAGGGGTACACAGCCGGCAGGTGCAGGGCCGGGAACCCCCCCCCCCCCCACGAGGACAACGTAGGGCAGGTGCACACAGCCAGCAGGTGCAGGGCCGGGATGGCCCCCCTTCCACCCCATGAGGACAGCATAGGGCACACTCTGCTCTCTCCTTGTGCTGTTGATCCCCCCACATGGGACTGCCCCCCCCCCGCCCCCCCTCATACCGCTCGCACTTCCCAAAGCCGATGGTCGGTTCTGCCTGATGTTTAGACCAGCCTTGCTGCTTCTGCCCAGAACAAAAGGCACAACACCCCCGAGTTCTGTGGGCTCCACGCGATTTCATATTTCCTGCAGAATTGCTTCCTGCTGGTCCTGACGCCTGTTTTCACGCCCTCCCATCAGGCTGTTAAACCCTACGTCCTCTTTTATTTTCTTGTTACCTGTTGGATCTTCTTCATCACGTAGCCCGCGGACGCTCCCCTGTATTTGGTGACCCAGCAGGACATCCTCTCGCGACCGATACGTCATTTTCATTCTGCTTCTGCCTGCCAACCTCCCTCTGCTGTCTGTTCTTCTTTTCCCCTCGGGTTGGTGATTATAAAACAGCTCCCGGATATAATATAGTTTCCCCTGTCCATTGCACATTTTACCTATCAGGTCACCATCTCTATGACTTTGAATCTTAAGAAGATACTTTTTTTAATGTATACCCTTCTAATTTCTTCATATCTCTCAGCCAAACAGGCCCCTAGAGACTGACCCTAAGTGCTATTTTCAGGACTAAAACTACCCTGAATGACCCTCAGTAAAGGTTCTGAGAGTATAGGTTTCAGTAATGACATCGCCACCACAAGTCAGGGATTGGAATGATCTGAGTTCTTTTTCTTTAAGTGTATCTATTTTTTTGTGTATTTTGAGAGAGAGAGAGAGAGAGAGAGAGACTCCCAAGCAGGGTACGCACGGTCAGTGCAAGCCACAAACTGCAAGATCATGACCTGAGCTGAAGTCAGACGCTCAACCGACTGAGCCCCCCAGGTGCCCCGGCAATACTAGTTTAAGTAAGGAAGGTAAAGGGACCTAGAAGTGAGTTGCCTTCACTTCCCTTGAAGTGGTAAAATACTGTGATCAGAATATCATAAGATACACGCCTCTCTTACCATTCCCAGGGCCAGCACCATGACCACTATGCAGATACACTCAAAACCATTATGAATAAATCAAGATGGAATCCTAAAAGTACTTGCCAGAAGCCAAGGAAAGAGAAACCATAAGTGGTCTAAATACACGAACTGAAGGGCAGAGTAGATTAAATCAATGCCAGAAAAAAAAAAAAACACAAAAGAACAACTCACCTACAGGCTCCTTAAATTCATGGACTTCTAATTCAGCAACAGAGGTTGCTGGAAAGAAACTCAAGGAAGACCATAGACCCTGCAAGCATGAATCGTAACAGAGAAGGGGGGGGGGGGGGCTATGTTTAGACCTGACAGAACAGACAGTGACTGTCACAAAACAGATGTCACGTATGCTGATGGCGTTAGTCTACCTGGGACACACAGTGGTCCAGATGTGGGCATGCCAACCCCCAGAGCCTCACACACAGGGACAAACCTGACGGAAGCGACAGAAGAAATAGAGAATCCACAGCTGGGGAGTCAAATAAATGGACCAGCAAGAGGGCTGGGGAGCTGAGCACATAATCAACCAACAGGACCTGATTGACCTACACAACGTGCCCCTCAACAGCAGTGACAGACACTCCCTTCCTACCAGGGGCCAAGATAGGCGATATCTTGAGCCACAAAACAAATCTCCATACACTCAAAATTATTGAAATCCTGCATAATGTATTTTCTGACCAAACTAGAAATCAATAGCAAAATAAAATAAAATAAAATAAAATAAAATAAAATAAAATAAATCTAAACACACACACACACACACACACACAGGAAAATCTCTAAACACGTGGAAATTAAGCGACACACTTTTAAACAATCTATGCGGCATGGAAGGATGAAGAATAATTTAAAAATATTCAAGTTGAAATGAATAAATTGAAATGAGTGAATGAAAATGAAACCACACATATCAAAGTTTGTGGGAGACAGCACCGTGTTGACAGATTGATTTATAGCATCAGATGCTTACATACAATATGAGCACAGTCCCAAATTAAGGACCGAAGTTCTTGCCTCAAGAAACCAGAAAAAGAAGAATGAGAGAAACCAAAAAGAAACCAGAAGGAAGGAAGTAATAAAAATCAGAGCAGAGACTAATACATTTTAAGACAGAAGCACGATAGAGAATAATCCAAGAAGCAAAGAGCTGGTTCTTTAATAAGATCAATAAAATGGATAAGTCTCTAGCACACTGACAAAGGAAAAAGAAAAGACACAACTTAGAAAAATCAAGAATGAAAGAGGGCAATCACATCATGGGGAATGCTGTGAAGGGCACCTCACTTCGAGTACCATTGAAGACACAAACTATCAAGACTCCCACAAGAAGAAATAGGTCAACGGGGTGTGCCTACATCTATTAAATTAATTAAATCAATAAATGATAGACTTTCAAAAGGCACTAGTCTCAAAAGATTTCACTCGTGAATCCTCCCCAGGATTCCCAGGAGGAAGACACGACAGGAATCCTGCACGATTGCTTCCAGAAAGTAAGACTAGACAAAACACCGTCTCCTTCTGAGGCCAACACTCTTAATCCCAACACAAGATAAGGACGTCACAAAAATGTAAAAGTACAGACCAAAGTCTCTCACAAACACACATAAAAAAAATCAAAACATTAGCAAATCAAATGCAACAATGTATAAAAAGAATTACACAACCATGACTAAGTGGAATTTATCCCAAGCCTATAAAGTTGGTTCAATATTAGAAACCCCTATGGTAGGGGCACCCACGGGGCTCACTCGGTTGAGTATCCTACTTTTGATGTCAGCTCAGGTCATGATCTCGCAGTTTGTGAGTTGGAGCCCAGTATCCGGCTCTGTCAGCGCAGAGCCTGCTTGGGATTCTCTCTCCCTGTCTCTCTTTCTCTGTTTCAAAATAAATAAGTAAACTTTTTTTTAATGTTCATTTTATTTTTGAGAGAGAGAGAAACAGAACATGAGCAGGGAGGGGCAGAGAAAAGGAGACGCAGAATCCAAAGCAGGCTCCAGGCTCCGAGCTGTGAGCACAGAGCCCGACGAGGGGCTTGAACTCACGAGCTGTGAGATCATGACCTGAGCTGAAGTCAACGTTCAACCGACTGAGCCACCCAGGCGCCCCACTAAATAAACTTTTTTTTTTTTTAAAGAAAGAAACAGTTATTGTAACCTGATAGGTCAACAAAAGAAAAAAATCACATGATCCTATCAGTTGGTGCAGAGAGAGTATTTGACAAAATTTAAAATCCGTTCGTGGTGAAAACTGTCAGCAAGTCAGGTCTAAAGGGGGCGGGATTACCTCGACCTGAGAAAGAGTGCTTACAAAACGATGCAGTGAACACCACACTTTATATGAAATGCTGAGGGTTTTGGGGCGCCTGGGTGGCGCAGTCGGTTAAGCGTCCGACTTCAGCCAGGTCACGATCTCGCGGTCCGTGAGTTCGAGCCCCGCGTCAGGCTCTGGGCTGATGGCTCAGAGCCTGGAGCCTGCTTCCGATTCTGTGTCTCCCTCTCTCTCTGCCCCTCCCCCGTTCATGCTCTGTCTCTCTCTGTCCCAAAAATAAATAAACGTTGAAATGCTGAGGGTTTCTCCCTAAGCCTGGAAACGAAATAAGGATGTTTACTCTCTTCACCTTTACTCACTATCGTACTGGAAATTCTTGTCACTGCAATAAGGCAAGAAAAACATATCTTTATTTGCAGATGGCATAACTGTGTAAGTAGAAAGTCCCAAAAACTCTATAAAAATACTCCTAGAACTAAGGAGTGAATTCAGCAAAGTTGCAGGATACCAGATAAACATAAGAAAACCCTTTGCATTTCTATATACTAGCAATGAACACTTTGTGCCATGATAAAAAAAATACAATCACATTTATAATCATGACAGAAAAAGAAAGGAACACTTAGATGTAAATCTAACAAAACGTGCTGACTTTTATGCCCAGAACTATGAAACAGAGAGGAAAGAAATCGGAGAACATCCAAATAAATGGAGATATACAACGTACTTGCTGACCAGAAGACTCAACATGGTAAAGGTGTAAATTTCCTCCAAAATGGCTGATAGACAATGCTATTCATCTATTTTAAAAAAATCCCAGTAAGGGCCTTTGTAGACCGAGATAAACTATATATTTTTTTAATTTTTTTCTTTAATGTTTATTTATTTTTGAGAGAGAGAGAGAGAGAGACTGAGTGCAAGCAAGGGAGGGGCAGAGAGACAGGGAGACACAGAATCGGAAGCAGGCTCCAGGCTCTGAGCTGTCAGCACAGAGTCCGACATGGGGCTCAAATCCACGTACCATGAGATCATGACCTGAGCCGAAGTCGGACGCTCAACCGACTGAGCCACCCAGGTTCACCTCAAATAATTTTTAAAAATATGGTATATAACAGGGGCTCCTGGGTGGCTCAATCGGTTGAGCGTCCGACTTTGGCTCAGGTCAGGATCTTGTTGTCCATGGGTTTGAGCCCCACGTCAGGCTCTGTGCTGAAAGCTCGGAGCCTGGAGCCTGTTTCGGATTCTGTGTCTCCCTCTCTCTCTGACCCTCCCCCATTCATGCTCTGTCTCTCTCTGTCTCAAAACTAAATAAACATTAAAAAAAAAAAAAGATGAAGTGGTCCTGTTAGAGTAGCACCAACAATTACAGCAGGAAAAAACAGTGTACCACTGGGGGAAAGTGGCAGGATATACTATGAGGGATCTCTCTGTATTATTGCTTCAAACTGCCTGTGAATCTATCATTGTCTCTATAAAAATGTGAATTAAACTATGACCGCTCGGTTCTAATGTGCAGTCACTATCTAGATCCTGACGTTGAAAAGACCTAGCAGGACGTTCTGCATGGAACAGCTGATTCTGACCTTCCTTGTCACTCTGTCCCTTGGCACTCCCTGTCACGAGCCCTAGCTCACATGTGGGCGTCATGTCAGGTGCACACACCTTTCCTCCACCTCCGCTTCTCATGGGAGGTCCATTGCTCACTGGAGAAACTGAGACTCCTTCAAAGACCCACCCCAGAAATGGCCTCTTCTGTACACCCTCATTTTGAATGCCTGAGAAGGCACCCAGTACTCTCATTCAATTCATGGAAACTCTTCGTTGAGTGTTTTTTTAATGGTATTTGATGCTGTTCTTGTGTTGTAGACAATGCAAAAGTCTGGTCTGCCAAGAACACGCTGTCTGGTGGCCAGACACACGGTTACGCTGCTGATTTAGAGTGGAGAATGGGTAGCAAAGAAGATAAGCCCAGAAGACCTAGGGAGGCACAGAGGCTCTTGCCTCTGGTGCAGAGGGTCACGGGGAGGGCTGATGAGAATATTCCAGACCCTACTGCCGTGGGGTCCAGTGTTTTGTGAATATGGCTTTGTCTCCAGCTCTGCGGGGGAGTCCCTCAAAAGTATGGCTCCTCTTTCCTTCATCTCGGCACCACCAATGGTTCGAATCTTTCCTGGAAACTGGTAGGATTCCTGGAGGACTCCAGCGTGTTTGTTGAGGAGACAACGTGGAACCACTGGTGAGTAGGGAAGTTTCAGCTTCTGGTTCTCAAGCCTTAGCCTGAATCCCAGCGTCCTGAGGGTCGCTACCTCCAATGCCGAGCTCTCTATCGTGGGAGACTCCGTAACTTATATTGTCCTCCCATAAAATCCTGTAAGTCCTTCTAGTAGGTTCTGGGTTTTCCATCAGGGGCTACCCAACTCCAGCCTAGCTCTCTTTGATACAAGAGCCTTTAAACTATTTTAAGAAAACTGGATCTTCCTCCTGACCAGGCTGTATTCCCATGATCATTGTTTGCAGGGACAGAAAGAAAAAAAGAAAACAAAGTAAAACAAAAATAAAAGCATCAAGCTTTTGTTTTTATTTTTTGACATACGTCCAGACTACAAAACACGCTGGAACTGTTTCACTGTCAGGGGTCTGTTTCCAGAGGACTCCTGCTAAGTTGCAGTAACGTCACCCTACAATGACATTTTTGGTGGCTAGGTAATAAAACCTTCCCACATAGAGCCAAGGCGGTTTTGCATTCTCTCCTCTCCTTCGATGGCGTGACCCGAAGATCCTAGAGCTGAACCAGGGCAGGGTTGCGTATCATTGTCCTGGTTGTGTTGGGGGAAAAAAGCCCTCCGGAGATAACAGGACGCATTCTCTCATTTACAAACGAGGAACAGACATCCCAGGGAGCCCGGTGTCCTGAGGAAAGTGCAGGAAGTCTCTGCTAATAACTTCCAACACTGAATCTTATCTTCTCCACGGAAAGTTCTTCCTGCTTCCACACGCATCACCGAGGATGATGAGACGGCGTTGGAAATGGTCATCGACACGCTATTTTCTCCGTGATCTGTGTTGTGCCGAGGGAGGGAATGTTCAGGTGCGTGCTGGGAGATCGTAGGATGGAAAAGCGGTGTTGGACGCCCCACCAGCCTTCTGAGCGCACAGACCCGCCGGGCTGCCGGGCTGCCTCGCAATTCCCCAGCCGCTCGTCTTGCAAAACACTGCCGTTCCCGTCAAGCAGGCCCGATTTCCTCCATCTCTTCATGCTGAAGCCAAGCACTTGGGCCACAGTGATTAATTGCCTTTTTGTTGTTGTTTTGTTTTTAGCTCGTTTCCTTTGGTAGGAGTTAGAGCGCCTGTGCCTTAAAAACTCAAACTAGGGCTGTGTTTTCGTGGTACGATCTGTACCTCACTGAAATACGACAACAGACACAAGCGAGGTTTTCCCAAATCCCCACTCTGCCGGGTTCACCTTGTCTCCAGGGGCCAGATGGCACCTCTTGTCTGGGGGACATCCTGAGCCTACCACACTGCTCTCCGGGGTCCCAGCCAGGCCAGGGGTTTGTGGTCTCCTGAAGGTCCTGTGCCCTCCAGCTCCCCAGGCAGGGCCGAACCAGAACCTGGTGACCCGGCCCCTCCGGGCTGTCCCGGCAGTCTCTGGTTGCCTTTGAGTGGGGACATGACCTCAGTCTCTTGGCGCTCCATGAACTTTTACTAAATCAAAGCTGTCCAGTATAAAAACGGGGGACTAGCATGGACATCACTTAAACATTACATTAAATTTAATTCATTATCATTCAAAGGACACCTGGATGGCTCAGTCCGTTAAGCGTCTGACTCTTGACTTCGGCTCAGGTCACGATCTCAGGGTCCGTGGGTTCAAGCTGCACGTCGGGTTCTGTGGAGTGTCAATGTGGAGCCTGCTTGGGATTCTTTCTCTCCCTCTCTCTGCCCCTGCCCCACTTGTGGTCTCTCTGTCTCTCTCTCTCAAAAGAAATAACTTAAAAAATAAATAAGTAAAAATAATGTTAAAATATTAATGAATTAACTATTACAAGCTTGAGGTCAGATGTCACAATGGCTCCATTTCTCAGTCCTGCTCTCTGCGGGGGACCCATTTCAAGTGTTGGTCTGTCCCCCTGTCTGCTCACTCTCTACCCGTTACTGATGGTGAGGCGTCTTCCCACCCTTCCTCTCTGCTCATTCTGTAGCATTCTTAAATCTCATCTCCGAGTGGCTTGTTTCACTTAGTGTTGGATCCCCTAGCTCCATCCATGTTGTGGTAATGGCAAATCTCATTCTTTGTGATGGCTGAGTTCTATTCCATTGTGCATGCACACACATCTTTATTCATTCATCCGCTGATGGACACTTGGGCTGCTTCCGTATCTCAGCTACTGTAAATAATGATGCCGTGAACATGGGGTGTGTATATTTCTCCAAATTAGCGTTTTTGCACTCTTCCGGTAAATACTCTATAGTACAATGACGGCATCATGGGGTAGTTCTATTTTTAACTTTTCGAGGACCGTCCACACTGTTTTCCAGAGCGGCTGCACCAGTCTGCATTCCCACCAACCGAGCACCAGGGTTCCTTTTTCTCCAAACCTGTTGCTTCTTGTGTTGTTAATTTTAGCCATTTCGACAGGTGCGAGGTGGTATCTCATGGTGGTTTTGATTTGCATTCCCCTGAGGATGAGTGATGTTGGGCATCATTTTTTTATGTGTCTGCTGGCGTCTGGATGTCGTCTGTGCAGAAATGTCTGCTCGTGTCTTCTGCCTGTTTTGTAATTGGATTATTTGGTTTGGGGGCATTGACTGTAACAGTTCTCTATGTATTTTGGATACTCACCCGTTATCGGACATGTCATTTGCAACTATCTTCTCCCATTCCTTAGGCTGCCTTTTAGATTTGTGGATTGATTCTGTTGCCATGCTGAAGCTTCTTATTTTGATGCGGTCCCAATAGTTTATTTTTGCTTTTGTTTCCTTGCCTCCGGAGACACATCTAGACAAATATTGCCATGGCCGATGTCAGAGAAATTACTGCCTGTGCTCTAGGATTTTTATGGTTTCAGGCCTCACATTGAGATCTTTAATCCATTTTGAGTTGATTTCACCCATATGTGGAATTTTAAGAAACAAATAAACAAAAATAAAACAAGGAAAAAGAGAAACAAACCGAAAACACAGACTCTTAACTACAGAGAACACACCGACGGTCACCAGATCGGAGGGGGGCGGGGACGGGGGAACAGGAGACGGGGACAAAGGACGCACCTGTCGTGATGAGCACCTGGTGATGGATGCACATGCTGAGTCACCGTACTGTGCACCTGGAATGGATACTTTTACAGTGTATGTTAACTAACTGCAATTGAAATAATAATTGAAAAACTCCTCTGTTTAGAATCTTACCAGAAGGCACTCCCAAATCAGTTTCTGTGTTCTGGCTCTTGGTCTTTGTATCCAAAGCAGTTGCCCCGTTTTTCAACATCCGTAGTGCCCTCACTTCTGTTTAGACCAGCTAAGGGCCTCCTCTCTTCTACTAGCTAAACATTTTTTCTAAGTAGAGAGCAGTTTCCTCCCTCAGGGTGATCTTATCCCTCCCCAAGGGCGTGAAAGCAGCTGGAATGCCTATTTATTTATTCTCACCATGTCCCTTCTTGCTAGGTCTGAGGCCACGGCCCTGGGCACCGAGGATCTCATGCTCCCAGCTCCACTCTGGTTTCCTGTCAGCTTCCAGACCATCCTCCTTCCCGTCAGACGCCCCCCCCCCGCCCCCAACAACACAACTATCCAAGCTGTCATGCTCTGATCAGCAAGGCAGTGAAGCTTCCTCACCAGCCCCATCTCAGTCCTTCCCTGGACGGTCCTGGTGCCCTGGCATGTCCGTGACGCTGGTGGACAGCGGGTCCCGGCTGAGTATCAGCCGTGGGGACCGAAGGCTGCTATTCCCCTCCTTCCCACTGGCTGGCTACGTGTCCCCTGGTGTCTCTTTAGGTGTCAGTGTTTCCCAAAGGTGCGTGCTGTCCAATCTCCCAGGGAACTCTTGGTCACCAGCTTTCTCTGGAATTGTTCTTTTTTTAGAAGTTTATTTATTTATTTTTGAGAGAGAGAGAGCATGAGTAGAGGAGGGGCAGAGAGAGAGGGGGAGACACAGAATCGGAAGCAGGCTCCAGGCTCCACGCTGTCAGCACAGAGCCCGACACGGGGCTCGAACTCACAAAACCGTGAGATCATGGCCTAAGCCCAAACCAAAAGTCGGATGCTGAACGGACAGAGCCCCCAGGTGCCCCTCTAATTGTTCTTAAATGTATTTCCACACTCTAAGTATCTACATCCGTGTTGTTCAGTTTGGTAGAAAGAGCCACAACCGATGTGCTCCAAGTTTGTTACTGCAAAATGTGTGATAGCTTGACATTTACTGCGGTGGTGATTGGGTTCGGCTTACTCCAGGCGGCCATCCCGTTCTCAGGCTATTTTGGGGATGGATCCCTGAAACTCCCAACTGGCATGACCCTGTTTTTTATTTAACCCTGTAATGAAGAGATTCTTGCATTCTAGGAGGCTGAAATGTTTGATTCAGCCTTGCATTCCTGCACCGTAGTGGGGGTCTGACATCATCAGCCCAGCACCTACTTTTCTGCTCTGGTGATTAATGCCATAACCAGGTATCCAGTCTCTTGGGGTAGAAACGTTTTATGGCTCCTTGGCCCAAATGTCCTGTTATCTGTTGTTTCGTTTTTCACCTCTGAAATTTCTGTGACTGGTTTGATTCTGAGAAAAAATATTTATATTTAAAGTGGCAATGTTTTTTTAAAAATTTTGTAATGTTTATTTTTGAGAGAGAGAGACAGAGGTGAGTGGGGGAGGGGCAGAGAGAGAGAGAGGCACAGAATCCGAAGCAGGCTCTGGGCTCCGAGCTGTCAGCACAGAGTCTGACGAGGGGCTCGAACTCACAAACTGTGAGATCATGACCTGATCCGAAGTCGGACCCTTAACTGACTGAGCCACAGGTGCCCCTAAAGTGGCAATACTTTTATTCCATGAAATGCTTTTGTAAATTAACTATTCCTTATGTTACTGATGGTATTTCTGACACCACTGTCATTCGGAAACTCATTTCTGACATTTGGGTCCCATCCACTGTTATCCCATTGTTCTCACCCCCGATGCTCACCGTCTCTTCTGGAACAGAGCCAGTGATGCCCTCCTAATCAGGAGGCTCCTGCTCTCGCTGCCCCGTCTCCTCTCCAAGAGGATGGGCCCGTGGGTGGCTCAGTCGGTTAAGCGTCCGACTTCGGCTCAGGTCATGATCTCACACTCCGTGAGTTTGAGCCCCACATCGGGCTCTATGCTGATAACTCAGAGCCTGGAGCCTGCTTCCGATTCTGTGTCTCCCTCTCTCTCTGCCCCCCTCCCCCCCGCCCCCGCTCATGCTCTGTCTCTCTCTGTCTCAAAAATAATAAAAACATGTAAAAAAATTAAAAAAAGAGGCTCCACCAGCCTTCCGGAACAACTGGGTTACAGACAGGCATGCCCGATGGGTGCTATCCTGCCCTCAATGGGGAAAAATTGGTTCTTAGGTGCTAAGAATTCTTCCATATTTATGTATGAATCACTTACTTACATACGGCATGAAAAGAGGCAGACAGCGTATCTGTGCTGTTACAGTTTTGGGGGGAGCTATTAGGAAAACACAGCTACAAACATTCCTTAGGAGGCAATAATAATAGAGTTGAGGGACTCCCTTGAAATACTGATAAGCCATGGCAGAACCATGGCTCACTGACTTTGGCATCGTACGGATGGAGATTAGTCCCCTGCCTCGGGCTGTGCTTCCCTTCATTGGCACAGCCCCGTGCTGTTATGCTGGCCGTCCCCGTGTGCTCTCGAGCGTAGGCACCCAGTGAAGACTGCAGACCCAGTGAGGCTGACCAGAGCTTTCTGTCCAGTCTCTTCTCCAACGTCTTTTTCTCCATTCTCTGATTTTTTGTAGCTCCTGGCTTATTTTCATAGGTTTTACTTTTCTTTTTTGCTTTTGCTCTAACACTAGGGCTGCTAAAATATGTGCGGACCGTTACCTCGAAAGCAGCAGGTTACACGTCGTCTCAAATGCACGCGGAGCCTTGTCCGGCAGAGACCTTATGTTAGGCCGTATGACAAGCCCTGAGAAATTTAACAGCATTAAAATCATACAAAGTTTGTTCTCCAGTCAGAATGGAACGAAACATCTCTACAACATAGATTTGGAGGAATTCTCAAATAGGTAGAAATCAAACAATGCACTCCTAAGTGGCCAATGTGTTGAGGAAGAAATCGCAATTGGAAACTACAAAATAATTTGTGATGAATGAAAAATGGACCCACTACATACCAAACCTGGTGAGATGCAGCCTAGCACAGGGTCTGGAGGGAAGCTTATACCTGTAAGCACACATATTTTTTTTTTTAAATTAATGTTTATTTATTATTGAGAGACAGAGAGAGCATGAGCAGGGGAGGGGCAGAGAGACAGGGAGACACAGAATGTGAAGCAGGCTCCAGGCTCCGAGCTGTCAGCACAGAGCCCGCCGTGGGGCTCGAACTCACGGCCCGTGAGATCATGACCTGAGCCGAGGTCAGACGCTCAACCAACTGAGCCACCCAGGCGCCCCATATTTTAAGGTTTAGATTTAATCGTTAAAACAGTAATATACATTCATCAGAAGCTGATGAATTAAATCAGTTTTAATTTTACTCTCCACCAGCATCAGTCTGTTGATGGTTCAGCCAGAAGCTTGACGCCCATTAGCAGCACAGGCTCCTTCTGTCCTTCCGAGGGAGTTCCTGAAGGGATCCCTTAGCCCACCGGATTGGCTGGCATGGACATTCACGCCACCGTTTCCACTTTGCAGGGCATGAGAAGGAGGAAAGCAGGGCAAGAGGGGAAAGGAAAAGCATTCAGAGCATGTCATTCACGTGTTCACATGGAACAAAACAGAAGTGGACGCCTGCCCAAATAAAATCTACGATTTTCTACATACAAATTTAATCGGACTAATGATTTCAACGTCAAGTGCAAAACTCTGACACATTTAGAAGGATATATGGGAGAATGTCTTCCCGGGCCATAAATCAAGGAAGGATTTATAAAATAACACACAAAAATTTCTGAGAAGAAAATAAAAGATTGATTCAACCACATTCAAATGAAGAACACTTATGCAGCCAAAAGCACTGCGAAGCAAGTAAAAAGAGAATAAAAGAAAACACCCCGAAATTTTGCATGCAAAGTACATCCAACAACAAAACCAGAAACAAGAACTTTCAATCAGCAAGAAAGGAAGAACACAGAAATAACCTTGTTTTCAAAATTTGCGAAAGATTTTTCCGTATGAAACAGAAAGGGTACAGAAACATACGAAAATAAGTTCAAATTAAGAAAAATAGTTCAGGGGCGCCTGGGTGGCGCAGTCGGTTAAGCGTCCGACTTCAGCCAGGTCACGATCTCGCGGTCCGTGGGTTCGAGCCCTGCGTCGGGCTCTGGGCTGATGGCTCAGAGCCTGGAGCCTGTTTCCGATTCTGTGTCTCCCTCTCTCTCTGCCCCTCCACCATTCATGCTCTGTCTCTCTCTGTCCCAAAAATAAAAATAAACATTGAAAAAGAAAAAAAAAGAAAAAAAAGAAAAAAAAAGAAAAAAAAAGAAAAAAAAAATTAAAAAAAAAAAAGAAAAATAGTTCACTAGTATTAGGTGTTGGGTGCGCCAGGACCTGGGACATTTCTGTGCCTTTGGAAAGCAGGATGCCAGTGTCCTTCCAGATGCTTACGGCTCAGCGACTCTGTTCTTGAATCAGGATGGTGGAGGAATGAAGTTCAGGTCTCCCAGTGTCTTGTAAACAAATTCGTGGTAGTAGTTTCAATCCTTTTTTTTTTTCCAATTGTAAATTTTAAAGTTTTAAAATAACCCAGAAATACGCAGACTAGCATAACACCATCCACACGCTTTTCAGCTGGCTTCAATGGTCCACATCTGGCCACCTGTGTTTCATTGAATTCATTTCCCTCCTTTTTTATTTTTATTTTTATTTTTATTTTCATTTTTATTTTTATTTTCATTTTACTGGTCTTTTAAGTCCATGCCAAGTATCATGTGATTCAAAGCATAAGTTGTTTATGACCAAAGTAATGGAAACAACTCAAATATCCATCAATGGGAAATCACTAAATTGAACCGAGGTCTTTCACTCAGCAAAATATTATATGTGATGGAAATATTAGATGCTGTCCTCAGCACTCATGCAGCTTGTAATTGAAACATTAAACGTGAAAAAGAAAGTCATTGTGTCTAACATACAATATGACGTCATTGTTGAAAACCTATCACAACTGGAAGAGAAGACTAGAGATGCCCCCAAATTCAAGAGGGTTGTTGTTTCTGGGGCTGAGATGCTCTTAGTTCTTATGGTGGGAGGGGGCATATTTACAGGTGTTTAGGAGATTGCTATAAAATTTACACCCAAGATGCTGGTACACAGTGGAATACATGAGCACAATGATAATATGGACCCAAATTGGCTCAATTAGGATACAAGTGTAGGAAAATGGCCCAAAAAGAAAAAGCCATAGGGATAAGTGATGCTGAACTGTATATATTTTTTTATCGGAAATATTTTAATACTCCCCAAATTGTCCATATGTAGCCACAGTGGAATTCTAATCGATGTGCAATTATGTAACATGGTGATAAAATTTGTCTGGGAGAAAATAATACAAAAGCATCCCTGAAAATATTTTTAAAAAATCAATAGTGAGCTTACTCACCCTTTTCGATAACGAGATGCATTATAAGAGTAGAGTAAGTAGAAGGTTGGCCCAGACATGGCACAGCAAAGAGACAGACAAATGGGAAAAAGAAGTGATTTTGAGGAAACAGACTAGTGTTTGTTTAACAACATTACTAGAAGATTAAGGCATTATTACAAATATCAAGGGAAAGGATAGAAAACTGGCAAGATCATTGCCTTATTCATAACTAAACAATGCATTCATTTATAATTAGAGTTTAGCAGGAAAATATTCAAACAGAAACATTTTTTTAAAAAACATAGAACCGTTTTTACAGCGGGAGAAGACCTTCCTGAGGGGCACCTGGGTGGCTCAGTGGGTTAAGCCTCTGACTCTTGACTTTGACTCAGGTCATGATCTCACGATTTGTGGGTTCGAGCCCCACATGGGGCTCTGGGCTGACCATGTGGAGCCTGCTTGGAATTCTCTCTCTCTCTCTCTCTCTCTCTGTCTCTCTGTCCCTCCCCCACTTGTTCTCTCTCTCAAAATAAATAAATCAACTTAAAAAAAATAAACACGAAAGAAACCTGTCTGTGAAAGATTACACACATTATAATAAGGTGAAATAAGAAATGGTAAAATTAAAAAAAAACACTAAAATACGAATGCTCTAAAAGTACTTGTGTTTTTTGTTTTTTTTATTTTTTTTTTCAACGTTTATTTATTTTTGGGACAGAGAGAGACAGAGCATGAACGGGGGAGGGGCAGAGAGAGAGGGAGACACAGAATCGGAAACAGGCTCCGGGCTCTGAGCCATCAGCCCAGAGCCCGACGCGGGGCTCGAACTCACGGAGCGCGAGATCGTGACCTGGCTGAAGTTGGACGCTTAACCGACTGCGCCACCCAGGCGCCCCGTACTTGTGTTTTTAAAGAAGCCGCTCTTCCACACTAGTGAGAGAGAAGCGCTCTCAGAGGCAACCGAACAAAGTTATAAACGGGCACACCATTGAAGGACAGGAAATAAGTGACAGTAAGGGCCCAAAAGAACAATGAAAGAAAACAGAGAGAAAGCAAAGAAGGAAAAGGGAAAACGTCAAGTCCCCAGGAATAAACGTGGCACGAAGGTAAATAAAGTGAGTGTGCCCCTGTTGACGTCCTCCCTGACGGGCTGGAGTCTGTGTCCCGTGGGTGGCTGATCCGCACTGTTTTCACGGGAGCAGAGACTTGTGGTTCGCGCTACTAACCGGCAGGAAGGGAAATGATACAAACTTCGCAGAGACTTTGAGGAGTTCACTGAGGGCCACCCCTACCGTGGGGTTAGCAGTGAGGCAGCAGCTGAGGGTGTGTGCAGTGTCCAACCCGGAGGCCTGCCTGGGGGAGGTGTCCCAACACCCGCACTGGGTGTGCTGTTTACCATGAGCACCGGTGCTCATCCTGCTCCCAAACATGCGTGCCAGTCCCTCGGCCCGTAGGCGGGGTGGCCCCCGGAGCACAGCCGTGGCGGCACAGCAGAGGGAACACGTGTGAGCCATTCATTACCTATGGCCCTAGCTCCCCTTATGCGGGTGAGTGACCAAGAACGACACATCGCCCCTCGAGGAGGAGGAGGAGGGGGAGGAGGGGGGAGGGAGAAGAGGGGGAGGAGGTGGGGGGAGGAGGAGGGAGAGAAGGAGGTGGAGGTGGGGGGAAGGAGGGCAAGGAAGAGGGAGAGAAGGTGGGGGTGGAGGTGGGGGGAGGTGAGGGGAAGGGGGGAGGAGGAGGGAGAGAAGGTGGGGGTAGAGGTGGGGGGGAGGTGGGGGAGGAGGGGGAGGAGGGGGAGGAGGTGGGGGGAGGAGGGAGAGAAGGTGGGAGTGGAGGTGGGGGGGAGGTAGGGGGACGTGGGGGGGAAAGGGAGGAGGGGGAGGAGGGGGAGGAGGGGGAGGGGAAGGAAGGAGGTGGGGGAGGAGTAGGGGGAAGAGGGAGGAGGGGGAGGAGGGGGGACAGGTGGGGGAGGGGAAGGAGGAGACTGGAGACCCTGTAGGGGAGGTTGCCAGGTGGCAGGTTGAAAACGTTTGCCCAGCTGTGTTTAGTGGCACAGAACATCATTTGTGCTATGGTTTAGAATAAAAGCACCATTTTAATAAAGAAAAAAATTCCGACTCAAAGTTATATACCAAAATCGTTACATTGATGCCAAAAATCCAGAAATGGCAGAATCAATACCCAGTATTTAGCAAGGGTTTAGTGTGCACATGAGAACAGCTCACCAAACGGGAGGGAAGTTTCACACGTAACTGCTGGGAGGCCCGGGGACGGTGGCCGCACAGGGTGGCCCACGACGTGAGGCCAGGAGGAGGTTCGCCCTCGGCAGGGGTTGGTCATCACGTTGGGCGTCTCCAGCCAGCAGGGGATTGGCTGAAAGTGACTACCTTACACCATTTTTAGGAAGGTGACTTAAATTCGTTTCATAATCGTCAGAGGCGTTTACAAGAAATTATAGAAGTTAGGTTCCGGTCTTGCTCGTGAAATCATGGAGTTTAGTTTTGCTGATGTGGCTTCCGTGGTTTTGTCTGCTCCGGGATATACTCCAGTCTGGTCTCCCTTTCGTATGTAATTTCATTTTTATTTATTTTTGTTTTGTTTGATATTTATTTATTTATTTTCAGAGAGAGAGAGAGAGAGAGAGAGAGAGAGAGAGAGAGACTGCATGTGGGGGAGGGGCAGAGAGAGAGGGAGAGAGAATCCCAAGCAGGCTCCGCACTGTCAGCGTAGAGCCTGACGCGGGGCTTGAACTCACGAGCCAGGAGATCACGACCTGAGCAGATATTGGACACTCAACCGGCTGAGCCCCCCAGGCGCCCCTGTTCTTCTGATTTTTGTTCACTGAGGCACACAGAGGGCAGGAGCTCACCTTGCGGATTACAACCTGCCGGGAGCCGGTGGGACTCGGCATGTCATTCCGTGACTGCATCCACCAGGACCCACAAGGCCCAGTTGTCCTGGGAAAACGTGAGCCCAGCAGCGAGGGGGGCAAAGTGATGCGTCCCTCTCCTGCTCTCGGAAACTAGTGGGTCCTGTGGCTGGGTAAGCCCCCCAGGATCCATTTCCAATTGTCGGGCAGCTGAGTCTCAGATAACAAAGTAATCTGGAATCGTCCATGCTGGTGCCCATGCGTGGCACACTCACCCCGGGATTCGTACCAGCGCTTGCCCACAATGACTTGGGACATTTGACCACTTGTTACCCAGCCTCTCAACCTCCTGGACGTTCACAGTCGCCCACGTTAGTTACTGACTTGTTCAGTAAAAGTCTGTGGGGCCCCTCGACTGCATCAGGCCCTGGGCCGGGTCCTTATTGTGCATAAGGAGCAAATCACACTCTCCAGCCTGAGGTATGTCCTGCTTGGGGAAGGCCGTCGCATGCAGTGAGTTTCCGCAACCTCAGCAGGGCCCAGGAACGTATTGCGGCAATCACGTCCTGCAGAGCAGGGCCCGGGACGCGGTCCCGGAGAGACAGGGGAGGCATTCCGGGTCAACACGTGGTCCTGGTGATCAGCGCAGGGTATCCCCCGAGATCCTCCCCCCACAGTGCTACACCCCAGTTTGGCATCCGCTCGCACACAAGCCCCCCTCGTCGCCCTCTTCCCCAGGGCTCCCCAGCTCTCACGCAGCTGTTCCGTTGTTCTGGCCTCTCTCCCCACACCGGCTTGTCCTGGCACCTGTTGGCTTCTTGTCCGAGGTCCCTTGCCTTCCAGGCCATGGGAAGACCGTCGTTGGAGCCTGTGGGAAAGCTGTTGGGGTCCGGATCTCAGGCCCCCCTTCCAGGTGAAGGGCAGGAACTCCAGCAGGCACCCGGACTTTGGTGGTACTGAGGTCATTCCGCTCCCCAAATCCATCAGGGACGCAGCTCCCACGTGGATGGCCGCATCGGCCCCTCGGAACGTCTCCTGCCGTCACTTCCTGCCCCGTTTGCAATTTTCCCCCAAGAAAGCCACTGGGATTTTGTGCCGTGATGTGCTGTGAGCTCCGGGCTGCACACACCCCACCCCCGTGAGGTCAGTCTATGTTTCCCACCCCCGCTCGGCATGGCTTTCCAAAGCTCAAGGCACCGTCCGTCTCACATGGTGGGTGGCTGGCACGGTTTTGTCCATTCAGAAGGTGCTTGGGAATTGTTCCCTGGCTTTAAATTTGTACATTTCCAGACTGCAGAAAAGGGAGATGTAATAATCAGTCCTAGGGGAAATCACTTGCCATTTGAAAGAAAAAGAAGGGTGAATATCATGGTGACCCCTCAAACAAAACTAAGCATCAGCTATTTTAAGATTTATGCGTAAACATTTTTTTTTTTTTTAACGTAAGAACAAAGAAAAACTTGGCTGGCGTTTTGTTTGTTTGTTTTCGGGATTTGTTTGAGTGAGTGGGGAACATCCTGGCCCCATAGTGTTCGTGGAAACGTGAATTCAGTCTGTTTGGAGGACGATTCAGCCATCTGTACCGGAATTTAAAAAATCAACGCTGTTTGATCCAACTTTAAAAATGTAACCTCGGGACACATGTGCCCAAGTGTACGTGGATATTGACTCCAGATTGTTTCTCATAATAGTCAACGCTGTAAACAATCTGCAAGTCCACTGACAGAGAGCCAGTGACTTCCCATGGGGCACCCGTACATTGAAACACGAGGCAGATATTAAGTATAGAAGGAGGATCTGTTTATCCTCTGGTGGAAAGATGCCCGAGGTATGAATGTATGTGAAAATGTGCATGACTTACCCGTCAGCTGATGCATCACCAATGTCTGTGATCTACAAACTTACTAATGGTGACAGTGGGCTTTGCTTCTGACCGTACGTCCCTTCTACGCTCTGACTAATCCGTTAGTTTTGTGTGTTTTACCGAACTCGGTACAAAGAGGGGAACACAGGTTCCCCAGCCCCCGCCCAGAGGAACACCTGTGTGTGTTTCCCTCTGCCTGTGTCGCACCTGCCTGCGTTTCCCAGCCCGTCATCCCTGGAATGCTGATTTCCCCGGCTCCTCTCCCTGATTCGTCCCAAATTATTACAGACATTCATGCAAACAGTTGGGCAAAATGACCCAAGCTCCCAGGAACTTCTGTCACATCCTTGGGTTCAGTACATGCCTGACTCTTTGCACATTGGTCCCAGGAGTGGGGAGGGACGTTTTATTTTATTTTATTTTATTTTATTTTATTTTATTTTATTTTATTTTTTCAAAGTTTATTTATTTGGAGAGAGAGAGAGGGAGAGAGAGAGAGAGAGAGAGAGAGAGAGAGAGAGAGAGAGAGAATCCTGAGCAGGATCCACCCCGTCAGCACAGAGCCCTACGTGGGGCTTGAGCTCCTGAACTGCAAGACCACGACCAGAGCTGAAATCAAGAGTTGGAAGCTTAACTGACTAAGCCACCCAGGTACCAGCGGAGGAAGATTTTAGTAGGACCAAGTGGCAATAAAACTGACATCACAAGGGGTTGGCTGGAGCACACATCTCTTTCTAGTAAATTCGATCACCAAATGCAGGGATAGCTGGATCTTTTTAGTTTTGCAAGCATATGGCACGCTTAGGGCTTGTGGATGTGCGTCTTGGGAAGCCTTTCTGAGAGCTTGTGTATGCTGTGCTACACCACGGCCCCGCAAGGGACACAGACATATTCCATTCCTCTTGGAAGTTAGTGCCGGGAATAGTCTATCGATCACAGACGTGACTTCATTTTTCTTCTTAATAAGATAATGACAAGTATTTGAGCGGCAATGTTTTTCCTTTCACCTTGGCTGTGAAGGTGCCCAAAAGTGGTCAGCTTGCTATTGGATTATCATGGCAACGCCTCCGGAGAACCGACGTGTGTATCTGTCTCCCCCTCCAAGGTTTTCCTCTCTTTTGTTTTAACCAGACTGCACATATATCTTTGGGGATATCTACAAGTTATTCGTGTTAAAGAAATAAAGATAGGATCATGAACAGTCAAGAGGGTTACTTCAGTCTTTCATTTCTGGGGTTTGGGATTGCATCTGGGGACAGAGAGCAGAGGGCCAATGACTGCGGTGGTTTCTTTCCATTTGAATGCAGACATCAGGAAAATCACGCTCTTTGCTCTGCTGGCATATGTCTGCCTCACGTCCTGGCCCAAACCAGGAGCAAGAACTATGACCAACACAAAGAGAACAGTTACAGAAACATTTTCAGAAGATTAGAAAAAGTCACAGATTAGGTTCAAGTAATGTACTCCTTTCCAGATTATTTATTTGTTCTTTGTTTAACCACAGATCCTAGTAAACATGTCTCCGTTCAGATGTTTTATTCCAGTTACAGTGATCTAAAAAAGGCACAAAACAGAAAAAAGGATCAATATCATATTCTCATGGACAACATCCTAAAACCTCATCACAAACAAAGTTTCCTAAAAGCAATTGCCATGTTCACACAATGGGAAATGCATGGAGCGGGATGGGAGTAATGAGTTCAGTTTGCAGTGGGAGGGACACAGAGGAACAGGGGATTGAGTCAGCGCACAACGGCCTGTTTCCCATGTTTGGGAGCACGTACTTCCGTGGAGAACAGCTAAGATGACGGTCGGAACACCACAGAAAAATCTGTAGATTCACAAAATCCAACCTTCATCATCATGAAACTACTCAAACCATGAACATAGATGCCTGTCAGTTGTCACACGAGCCTGCGTGCCGACTGAGGAAAGCCAGCTCCCTCGGAGATCACAGTTAGGCAAAGTTCATGGGCTGCATGGCCCCGCAGGGTCCAGATAGGTCCTCACATCCTGGGATTCGGTGGGCAGTTAGCTGGATGCCTTCCCCAGCGCACCTCACTGCCCAACACCACCCGAGGTTGCCGCCCTGCGGTCAGAACATGACGTGAAGCAGTTGATGTCTGACCATCATGTCTGACAAAGATGAGATCGAGGTTCAGAGTGGTGAATTATTTGCTCCCAAACAACCGTCTGCTCTGTGAGCGCTGCATGTGTCGCTCTGTAAAGAATGTTTCAGAGAGGCGGTAACTGAGTGTCTGGCTATAATCTTGCAGATGCCGTCACTGTTCTCATGTTCAAGATAACGAGGCCAAAGCATGGGGAGTAAGTAGTTGAGGCAGATAAAACCCAGGGAGGCTGGCTTGCCCTCTATGTCAGGACGCCCATCCAGTCCATCCAGTAACACCCCAGAGGTGACTCCTTTCCCTATAACCACTGCTCCCTGGATACACTCCGCCTGTGTCTGATGGTCCTCGTGCCCAACACATACGTCTGTGGACAACCCATTCTCCGTTGTGTTTCCACCATCAAGGGAGAAGCAGAAAATTCTACTTCAGTATTGATCTCACTGGAGATTCCGATCTTTATGTATGTATGTGCATTATCCTTGAGTCCATGGTGGAGTAAATCACTTCTGAAAGAAAGTATTTAGTAAATTTATGGAATCAGAGTTTTGATTTCTGAAAAGCACTTGGAATCCTCCAAATTCAAAGAAAGACCAGAAGGAGGGCAAAAAGGCAAGAAAGAAGAAGGAGGGAGGGAGGAAGGGACAGACACCCAGTGACCTGCTTAGCTCATCCATGGTTATTTCCACAAGAAGCTGAGTACTCACGAGACAAGGACTTGGCAAAGTTAGGTAGCAGTGCTAAAAAGGCCCTTTCAAAATTATTTAAGTCCATAGTTTCCAAGTGTTTGGTTGATGGCTTTTGATTTAAATTATGTAAGGTCTTTCTTTAAACAAATCTAATAAGAAGCCCCCAAGTGCTGGGGCTGGGCCAGGGCCCCCCCCCCCCCCACCGTGGCATCTCTGGATGAAACCTATTCTGAAGCCATCATTCCGAGTAACGGTGCTGTCTGGTGTCACTACCCATTGGGCAGGAAGGCCCATTGAAGGAAAACATCTGCTGGACGCACCTGCCCAGGTGTGGGCCAAGCTTCAGGGGACTCACACTGACCCAGGTGAGGACAAAGTCTTGAAGACCCCTCTGCCTCCAGCTGTGCCTTCGCCGAGAAGGGAGTCGGGACACCTTGAGATCCTGGTGTTGTGCTGGCTACTGTTTAACTAACTGCACAGGAGATGGGGGATAGGCATGAACCTTCCATTCTCAGCCCTCTGCCTCCTGCCTTGGGGTTGAGAAAGGTGTCGTAGAGAGACATCATTTGGGGTGAGGACAGGAGATGGTTTTCAGCCCCACCTGCAGGAATTATGGAGAAAACCCAGCGGTGAGAGAGGCTCCCGGGTGTGACCCAGACAGGGACCCAGCCTTGGGCAAGAACTCACGGTCTGGGGGGGGCGGGGGCCCAGAGACCCAGACCTAGTTCTCAAGCTGCCTGCTTCCTTCCTGTTTCCTCTTGTCTGTGGGCCAGTGACCACTGCAGCAATAAAACTCTTACTCAGGAAGGACTCCTGGCCTCCGTCCAGGTACAATCACCCTGGAGGTGCCATGGAAAGAGTTCAAGTCCGCACCACCTGGATGGAAGGCTATGAACCCCAAAGAACTGGTCGGGCAGGAAACTCCAAAAACTTAGGGCGGATGGGCCTTGGGATGGAGGAAATGCAACCTCTGGACATCCAGGCAGACAGCCGCGTGGGGGGACGGCAGCCACCACCCTGAGCCCTGCGTGGGGCCCAGGAGGACTGGTCTACATCAGCCCGGACTGGCCTGCCTTCGCCTCAGGCTCGAAGTGACTAAGGTTGGCGATGAGAAACAAGAAACTAAATGCAAAGCAGCCGTCTCTTCAAGAAGAAATTCCTTAGCTCGGTGTTGGGTGTCAGGTTCGCTCCGATTCTCCCTCTTGGCCAAGAGGCAGCACTGACCTCGCAGTCGAGGAGCCACGGCCACCAGGCGAGCCTGTGCGTCGTCCCCAGGCGGAGGCTTGTCCCAAATCATTTGCTGATGAACCGACAGTGGACGCAGCTCAAACCATGTGTGTCTGAACATACCGGAACCCGGTCCCGGTGGATGCTGCTCTCACTCCTCCTTCCTGTGATACGTGGCGCCCCATGTGCTGTGCTGGACGCCGACTCTCCCGTCCCCCTGCTCCCCCCGGCCTGCCTTCCTGGGACTCTCCATGCGTGTGCTCAGGATGGTGGGAAAGCGGCGGCGGCCGGGGCTGGACACAGTTTGCCCCCTCTTGGATGTGCTGCACGGCACGTGCGTGAGCCCCCGTGGGGTGCGTTGGTCCCAAGACCCTGGGACACTTGTTGGTGCCACATCGGCTGGCATCTTGCAGAGCACAGGGTAGGAGGCACCTGTCTGTGAGCCCAGGGAACGTCTGGGGTTAGGTCGGCAGCCTAGGGGTCACACAGTGGGAGGAACAGCTACAAATTGGGGGGGGGGAATTGATGTGTTAGTGGATCCCTGCTCAGAAATGCACATGGGCTCACAATCTCGCTTAATGCAAAGCAGGAATTTGAGAAGAAAGTGGTGCTATCCTCAGGCTCTCTCTCTTTCTCTCTCTCTCTCCTTCTCTCCCTCTTTCCCTCCTTCTCTCTTTTTTTGGGGGTCAGGATTGGGTGATTTTGAAATCACACCTGCCAGAAATGCTACATGGGCACAGGTGAATTGATAAGGTGAACCCGGTTCAGAGAGGCTGTCTCGTGACTGCAATTCACATCTGAAGACAGAGGCCACTGAAGTCATGGATTTTTCTAGTAAATCACTCACCACAGCGTCCTCCCTGTAGGTGTTTAAGATATTCAGAACCAAGTGCCTCATGAGAGTGCGGGCGCAGGAGGGCCATGGGGACCTGCACACGGGCCCTTGGGCTGACACCATCACCGAGCCCCAGGTTTTCCAAGGAAAGATGCAACTCTCGGGGCACCCATGCTTGTGCACAGCGATCCCTTGGAGAAGGTTGTGTCCATCCTGACGGGAAGGTCTCCATGTGCGTTCTGGTGACCTGGCTTCCTGGGAGTAAGTCCCCTCGACTTCAGAGAGGAAGGGCCTCCCTTGATAACCCAGCTCACCCACTAACGGCCTGCCTGGCTTGAGGCAAGTTCATGTAGCATCTCTGAGGCTCTAGCAAATCACCTCTGCCGTGAAAATCGAGGCAGGCACTGCCCTGGCTGCTGGGAAGATGAGGCGATGCACGGATGACAGCCAGAAAGACTGGGGACAGAGCCCTGGGGGGCAGTGGGGATCCCGCAGATGCCCGGTGGGCTGTCCTCACCGTGGTGCTCCCCCCACAGCCAATCCCCTTTCTTAGTAGGCAGCGGAGTCTCACGGGTGCCTAAGAGGCGGTCTGGGAGCTCCTTACTCCTAATCATCGAGGAAACTGCTAGAATCAATGCAAGCATTTGGGCACACAGTGGAAGATTTTCCACGAGGGCAATTCTTTCCAGCTCGGAGACTTGATTCCCTGGACACAGGGGTTTTGCCGCCGAGAAAGCCCCTAAGCAGAGACGTGCAGTCTCCCTGCCGGCCTCACTCTGGCCCGAGGCTCCAAAGCAGACTGCACGGACGTGGCCACCTGTTTTCCTGTGCCAGGCCTGCTCATGCTCACGAGGGGCGGTGGGCTACAGGACACATGGCACACATCTGCCCAGCAAACACCCCTGCACACGGACCCCAGACCCTGCTCTCCCCAGACTTGTGTGTGGCTCTTTCCCAGTGTCTGGAAATTGCATGTTGCAGTCTGCTGGCATGAGGGGTCAGTAAACAAGATAAAGTTCCCAGAGTTTAATCAGACTCAAGTGCTCTCTAAACAGACCCGGCACTTGGCGGCAAATTGCAAATCTGGCCGGGGCCCAACGTCTCTTGTCTAATCCCACGGAGTTTGAACGTGGCTGTCATGCCCGCCGTCATCTGGAAAACAAGAGCTGCCTGAAAGTGACAGGAGGGGACTGTGTTCTCTCTGATGTCCCGCTGCAGCTGCAGGAATGCTGAGTCATGGATGCGTAAGAAGGGTTTTAGGGCGATCCTGGGCTTGATGGGACCCAACCTTGCAATTTTCCCAGACGTTTCCTTTTAGACACACGATCTGGTTTCCTGTTTCCGCTGAGTCGCTCAATTCCAAATCCGCGGTCCTCGCCATGCTCTGCAGATTGCACAACGTCCTTCCTTCCTTGCAAGGGAGGCTTTACTTCCAGAGGCCGTTTGTATGTCAGTGGAGACCGTCTTCCTCTCTCTCTGAGTGCCGTCCATGGGCGGGGGGGTCGGCCCCTGGAGCCCCCGCAGCCCCAGCCTCCACCACGCTCTCTCAGAAACACAGACTCAAGCGGATCTTAGTTTTGAAAGGACTCACGGAAAAATCTACAGGCGCTCGGACAGGAAGGCTTTGTTATTCTGGAGTTAGGGGAGAGTCGGATCAAATTCGAATGTGCTTATAAATGATCTTAGGCTTCGAGGGGAAAAGAGCTTTCCTGGTGCTGCTGGCCAGCGGGTCTCGTGCTCATGCTGACACAGGCCCCACCACAGGCCGTCCCCGCCGACGGGACCAAGGCTGTGCTCTGGGGACGCATCCACGGCCCTGTGGTCACCTTCGTCCCCCTAACGCCACACGGCCACTGCACCTCCTGCAGGATTATGACAAGAACCAACAGAAAGAATGGGAATATGGGATCCGATGTATTAGTTTCATTTACATATTACTGTTTGGAAGGCATCTGTAATAAAACCTGAACGCAGCGCAGACGGGTGGGAGGCGGAGGCTGAGAACGTAGGTTGAGACCCAGGCTCTCCGCTTGCTAACGTGTGGTTTCTGATGCAGCGCTGAGCATCCCTAAGCCTGGGTGTCCACATCCACGCACGGGGGTGGCCCTGATGCGGCATCCACCTGTAGGAGCGGCTGAAGCCTCGCGTGCACTCGACACGCCCAAGCGTGGGCTCTCATGGCCCCATCCCTTCTCCCACATGACTCATGACACAGCCAAGGAAAGCCTTGGAAACTAAACGTAAGCGTTACAAGGCTCTGAGCGTCCTGACCGACAAGCCCCTGTGTGAGAAATATAGGAGTTCATGATGTTGAGTTCAAGTTCCTGGGAGGGTGAACTTCCCTCAGGAGAAAACACCCGTATCCGCAGTGTTTACAGCAGCGGACCGCCTTGTCTTCAGCCCGCAGTTGGAGATTGAGAGGAAACGAGACGCGGGGATCGAGAAGGCCATCCTTGGGGCTGGTGGGCTGCCACTGGGGGCCCCACTGCTCCGTCTGGACCCACCCAGGGTGACGTTTTGAGGCAGCAAAGTCAAATGAGATGCAGCGAGCGTGCAGGGTGTGAGCTCAGGGGAGTGCAGCCTGTGAGATAAATCTCCAGAGGCCACTTTCTCTAAAAGCTGGTGTATGTCACCTGTCGCCTCTCACGGGAGAGCCACCTGCCAGCCACCGACTCAGGATGAGAGGGAGGGCGTGTGCGCGCACATGTGGGCAGCTGCGGCCAGAGACAGTGCCAGCGGCCAGGCGCCCGCCAGCCTCCGTCCCCGGAGCTGAATGCCGTCAGCTGTACCAGGCGACCTGTTCAAACTTCATTCTGCTGAAGCAGCATCAGCACAGCACAGCCCGAGGAAGGAAACAGGGGTGAACGTCACCGAGGTTCTGATGCACCTGCAGAACAAAAGAGCCATGAGGCCACCGGGCAACACGATGTCCTTCCATCACGGCGGTCCCAGAATCCGTGGGGGACGATGGGCAGGGAGAAGGCGGCACGGACGGAGGGGCAGCCCACGGGTCCCCCACTCTGAGATGTCACTCCTTTGACCCCCAGGATCCAGAGTAGGAGCGTCCGAGAGTCTGAAACCTGGCGCCCTTCCCAGCTCCACGGGCACCTCACGGGCACACTGATGGGACCCAGTTGAGGGAATGAGTCCACTCCTGTCTCCTTGCTCCCTGACAGGCTCCGTGATTTACTCCCAGAATGTCCTCTCCCCGTATCTCTCCCTAGTTATCTACTTATTCTCCCAAATCTGGCTCACAATGTGGTTCTGTGTCATATCTTTTGTTTAAACGCCCCATCCTCCCTCAGGACATGCTGTGTTTTCTTTCAGAGTCCTGATCCCTTTCCAAAAGCACCCTTTCGATAACTCAGTGTGCTCGATTGGTGCCTTTACTTCCTTCCCCCGCTTCCGGTGCCGACCCCCCAGGAACCTGGAGGAAAGGGGCCAACTCGGGTTACCCCCTGACGGCAAAACGCCCCTCGAGGTGCATGCAGACACACACATCGATGAAGATGCGGAAGCGGGAAACCAGAAGAAGGAGGCGGCGATCACAGCTGTGCAGTCCAGCAACTGGAGAAGAACACCACTATTGGCCTTGGCAGTGTAGACAGCAGGGAGAGACTATTTGCCAACAGTAACCGGGATTCTCCGCTCGCCGTGTATTTCTTTCTGTGTGCTGTCCTCCCCCGGTGGTTCGGGGAGCAGTGGGCGGCTTCATCCCCCGTCACGGAGACAGGGCTGGAAATAGCAAAGTGCCCGACGCCTCTCTTCTATTCTGAGAGGCACTTCTTAAATCATGGCTGTCCACGGCAGACAGGTGGGCTTTCTGAGAGAGAGAACATTTGATTGGCCTCTTTCTATTTCTAGTCCTGAAAGTTAAGGGGTGAAGAGCTGGTCCAAAGAAGTTATACTGTGAACGAGAGAATACCGTAAGGTACAGGTGAATTTTTTCCCCTTGACTTGTTTTATGATATTTGCAACGTTCATGGCCTGCACGAGAATGAAGTATACGGCAGCTGAAAATTATAATAGAACACAAATGAGCCCATCACTCAACCAGAGACATGGGCATCATGGGGGTGCGGGCTGGCGTGGTCCAAGCCAGGTGGAAGCTTGGTCTTTCCCTCCTGGGGGGTGGGGGTGGGGGTGTGCGTCACTAGCTGCTCAGCCCCCGTAACCGGGCGGGGAACCTGTGACTGTTCACGGGGCCTTTGCCTGGAGAAGGGCGGATGTCGGCAGAAAGGTTCTCTGTTGTTCCGAGGGGCCGGAGTCCCAGAACCCCGCAGCCTGGGTGAGCTGAACCACAGACACGTGGCTGCGAGCTCAAGACCGGGGTGCTGGCAGACTCGGTGTCCCCTGCAGGGCCCTCTTCCAGGCAGGCAGACGGCCACCTGCCCAGAGTCCTGTCTTCCGTCTTCCTTAGAAGAGCTCGAACCCTGTTTCTGAGGCCTCCGCTTTGTGGACCTGCTCACCCCGCAAAGGTCCACCTCCTGAGACTGTGGTTTGGGCGTCCACACAGGAATGTGGGGCAGGACAGGCACTCGGCCCCCGGCGGCCCCTCTTCTCCCATCCTCTGGCCAATTAAAACATTTTAAGGTCTGTGCCTGCTGGGATTTCCAGGTCGAGGGCCTGCCGTTCTGCCCCTGGGATGCATGAGAGGCAAGAAGAACGTGCCATTTGTCTTGTCATTTATTGTGGAAAACTGGACACACTAGCGAATCCAGGGCAGTTACCTGGAAGCTAAGCACCCCCATCCTGAGGTCTGTTGTTGTTTCTTCTGGGCTCACTTGGCCGGCGTCTGTCCCCACCGTGCTGAGAGGTGGGGCGCAGGGAGGGGGGAGTTCACTCTGAGCCGCAGGGGTGGTGGCATGGGCTGTGACACCAGGGGCGCTCGGCTCTGGTCCCTGGCTCCCCATGGAGCCCCTGGCCCGCTGCCCGGTGCGCAGCTCTGGGCCTCCCCTCATGGCTAGCTGATCCTTACAGCGGGTTTGACAGCATCCCCGAGTAACACTACCCTTCACAGCCTGATCCAATTGAAGTCGGTTTTTTTTGTTTTTGTTTTTGTTTTTTTTTTTTGCACAGGCAGGATGCTCACAGTTTATGAGGCTGAGTTCAACCCCTGGAGGGATGTTCTCTTTCCGGCTCTCTTTGTCACATCTCTAGCAGGCCCACAGTTTCCCTCCGAGCTGCCGGCACCTGTGAGGGACGAGGCCCACTTCTCCCCCATCCTTTCGGGTTTCCCCTCCCGGCACAGAGCCGCACCCTCTGAGCAGGAAGAGCTCAAGGTCTGGGTCCAGTGCCGTCCGAGCGCTGCACCTGGGAAGAACCCTCACCCTGTAAATCGGGGTGCAGGATAAAGGGAGCCCCAATCTCCCCTGGGCCACGCCGGCCTGGGAGGAAGCTTGCGCAGCACAGACCCCGGGTGCCAGGAGCCACGTCCTCCCCGATGCCGAGCTGGACGACCAGGAGCCTGTCGCCCAAGTGACACCTTCACCACACCGAGCAGCGGCTGGGAGAGCTCCCGGCTGGAGAGCCACACGGGTCCTCACTGCTCTTACCAAGATGTAGTAGCTTTTCCCGCGGATAAACCTTCCTCCTCTGACTGGACACCTTTGGCACAGCTCCCAAGTGCTTTCAAAGGTTGGGTTCAAAAAAGCCAACTTTTACCAGCTGGGTGCTGTTGCCGTGAGGAGAGAGGCGGGGAGGCGCTCCCCACAACCCTCTGCAGGTGCTGCCTCTGAAATGTGTCTGATCAGTTTGGTAGCTCTGTTCTCTCGGCTCTGGTGGCCCAAAGCTCAAGCCCAGTCTCTCCAGGGCAAAACCAAGGTGCTTCAGACTGCACCCCCGGGGGCTCCAGGGGACAGTGTGACATCTCTTTGCTTGTGGCCTTGGTTCCAGCCTCTGCCTTCCTGGCCTCATGGCCTCCTCTCTTCTGTGTGATAATCGGGCTCTCTCTCCCGTAAGGACACGTATGGTTGGATTTAGAGCCCTCTGGGGTGATGTGGGATGTGGTCAAGTCCTTTATCGCATCTGCAAAGACTCTTTTCCTGATGAAATAGTAACTACAGGTTCCAGGGATCAGAGTGGTATCTTCGGATTCCTGTTATTCAGTCTACTATGCGTAACGTGCCTCTTCCTTCCTCTGGCTTTTTCTTTTTAACTTTTTAATGTTTATTTATTTTTGAGAGAGAGACAGAGCACAAGCAGGGGAGAGGCAGAGAGGGGGGGGAGACACACGATCTGAAGCAGGCTCCAGGCTCTGAGCTGTCAGCACAGAGCCCGACACGGGGCTCGAACTCATGGACCGCGAGATCATGACCTGAGCTGAAGTCAGTCGCTCAACTGACCAAGCCCCCCGGGTGCCCCCACTCTGGCTTTTAAGTTACTGGTGTTCCTGCATGTAAAGCCCACATCTTGGGGCTGCCTGGGTGGCTCAGTCGGTTGAGCATCCAATTCCTGATTTTGGCTCAGGCCATGATCCCATGGTCCTGGAATCGAACCCTGTGTCAGGTGCTGCACTGAGTGTGGAGCCTGCTTGGGAGTCTCTATCTCTCCCTCTCTCTGCCCTTCCCCTGTTCTCTCTCTAAAATAAACAAAATGAAAAAAATTTTAAGAAATAGCAAGGTCAGATCTTTCATTTTTCCCCACCTGGGATGGAAAATCTCGGCCTTTTCACCAGAGTGTACAAATCATTCACATTCAAAGTAAAGGTTGATATGGTTATGTGTGCATTTCCCATTTTTCTGTTTACTTCTTATATGTCTGTCTCTTGTTTCTTTTTCTGCTCCCCCCCCTTTTTTTTTACTCTCTTTTGAGTTACACAATTTTTTAGTATACCATTTGAACTCCTCTTGTGTTAAAACTGTGTTTTCAGAATGATTTTCTTAGAGATCGCAATACGAATCCTAACTCCTCACAGCCGACTGCAAGATAGTGCTAACTTACTTCCCGTAAAACACAGAGGCTTTAATACAGTTTCATTCTCTCCCTCTTCCCTTGTGACATTGTTACCACGTGAATTTGTAGGAGAGCCAAAACAGAGTGATCCCAGCCCCTGGTTCCTGGCACAGAGCCCCAAAAGCCCATGGGATTTCCTGGGAGCTGGGGTATCTGTGTCATGCTAAGTGAGCGGCTCTTTGCGCCCCTAGATTGGCGGGTTGGAATCTGGGGCCAGTCCAACCTCCAGGGCTGGAGACAGAGTTTAATCCCATGGCCAATGGCTTCCTCTATCACGTCTCCATGACGAAGCCTCAGTAACACTGTGGACACTGGGCTCCCGGAAGCTTCCTGGTTGGTGGGTGCTGTGTCCCGGGACGGTGCCGTGCTGGACCCCAGGGGAATGGACCCCACAGCCCATGACGTCGCCCTGTGCTGGTCCTCCCTGTGCCTGTTCGGAGACGTAGCCTTAAGAATAACCAGGTGTGCATGCGGGTGGCACTTTCCTGAGTTATGTGGTCCTTCAGCAGCTTTGGAACCCGGGAAATCTCTTATCAGAAATTCTGAAATTTTTTTATCAGAAGGAATTTCTGTGGTTACCATAAATTCAAAATGTGTTTATGTCTTTGGTTGATTTCCAAAATGCTGAAGGTTTTGTGTTGTTTGTTTTGTTTTGTTTTGTTTTGTTTTGTTTTGTTTTGTTTTTCAGTCCTGTCCAGATTTATGGTTGTTTTTTGGGGGAAAGGATTTATTCTCCTCACTCAGCCATGATCCACAGCCCTTCCTTCCTTCTGACTTTCAGAACCGTCCTTCTTGCCTCCTGCTGTCTCGTGAGTCCTTTGTTACCCGAGTTCATTTAGTCTTTTTTTCTATTAAAAAATTTTTTTAACATTTATTTATTATTGAGGCAGAGAAGGACAGAGCATGAGCAGGGGAGGGGGCAGAGAGAGAGGGAGACACAGAATCCGAAGCAGGCTCCAGGCTTCGAGCTGTCAGCACAGAGCCTGATGTGGGGCTCGGACCCATGAACTGTGAGATCATGACCTGAGCCAAAGTCGGATGCTTAACTGACTTGAGCCCCCCAGGCACCCCAAGAGTTCATTTATTCTTATATACCTCGTATTTCCAGAACTGATTTTGTATTTTCCCCCCAAATGTCTTTATGTCCTGCTACATCCCCTTGCAAGTCTCTTAGTCTAGTTTTATGACCTCCAATCTTGCTGACCTTAAAATGTGCTTTTATCCCTTTCCCCTTTGTCCTCAGGTGGGTTTGGTGGCTGTGTCGTCTGGTGCCCCTTCCAGTGTGGAGACACTCTTCTGCTCCTGGCCCTCCTCCTTCTCGAGTTGTCCCCAAGAGCCAGGTGTATTTCCAGGTCATTTGCTGCTTATGATCAGGTCGGTCCCGTGCTAACTGTAGACTCTGCCCCGTGTTCTTCGGTTTCCAAATTTCCCTCCAAGACATCTTTTCTGCTTCCTTCCTTCGTGGATCATCCCTTCATGTGTCTCTACTTAGAGAGGGTTTAATTAGCAACCCCCAGTCACTTCACCTCTGCCTGTAACTTTCTCTCCGTATCTGCCAACATTATCAACACCAGCACAGTTGAAGAATAACTCAATTATAAATTTGCTTATAAAATTTTTTAATGCTTATTATTGAGAGAGAGGGAGAGAGAGAGAGAGAGAGAGAGAGAGCATGAGTCGGGGAGGAGCAGAGAGAGAGGGAGACACAGAATCTGAAGCAGGCTCCAGGCTCCGAGCTGTTAGCACAGAACCCGATGCGGGGCTTCAATTCACCAGCCGTGAGATCATGACGCTTAACCAACTGAGCCAGCCAGGCACCCCATAAATTTACTTATAGATGTATAAGTTAACACCTCACGAAACCCCAATGAGCCAAGGATGGTTTCGCACCCCTGGTGCAAAAGGCTTTCCTTTGAGGAGACTGCTTTCCTAAAGACCGACTGAGCGAAGAAATAAATGCTCTCTTACGTGTGAAACGCGGTGTTTCTTCATTCAAAATGGTGTTTGTTCAAGTGCCCGGCCCGCATTTGTAATGTATGTGGGACGCTCACACCACAGCACCATGAAGCTCACAGAAAACTAGTCAGCGATACAGACAAGGAGATTACGACACCTCTCGGGGCGATGGGCAGGGGTGTGCTAAGTTCCTAGACATTGGGAAAGCACGGGCTTTGCAATCTGCTCATGAACGGCTGTGCCCCTGGCATCATCCCGGGGCCAGGGAGTCGTCGGGCAATGTGGGCGCTGATGCCTGGGTCTCTGCCCGACCTGAGAGAAGATGTCAGAGTTCAGGCAGAAGCCGGGTCCATCTGGGACACACCGTACCTGTCCAACAGCGGGGTCTAAAGATCCCGGCCCTCCCTGTCCCTGCACTGCAGCTCCTGCCCGGATCTCAGAGACAGTGCAAGCCCTCGTATTGGGCGTATTGGCTGTGCCCGTCCATCGAACCGAAGGTCTGAGGCAGTCCTGCTGGCCAACCCTGGCTTGTGCTCAGGCTTCGTTAGTCCCTCTGTGTGTCTGTTCTCAGTTCCTGCAGCCATTTTCAGTGTGCCATGCGAGTGACGAGCCAAGGATCTGTGTCTGCAGGCTGCTTATAGGAAGCTTCTGTCCAAAAGCCCGGCACAGTGTAAGTAGCTTTGCACTGGAATCAGAAGCTACCCGAGGTGAGTCCAAATGGATGTGACAACAGAGTTCAAGTGAACGTTTATTTATAGCTACTATGTCCTCTAGCATTTCTTCCCCCCCCCCCAAGCTTTTAAAGGAAATTTAAAATTAAATACTATTAATTCACTCAGAATTGGTACCTGTGTACAACCATTGGCAGTTATCTTTCTTTCACTCTGTTCATCTTTCCTAGCTGCCGATTGCCTGCTGAGTGCCAGCCGCGTCTCCAAAATCCCCTGGAACCAGCCCTGGTCCTGGATGAGCCCAAAATAAGCACTTCTCAAACCCGCGCTCAAACAGGAGACGCGTTTCACACGAAGCAATGCCCTGAAATAGTGCGTACCATGCAGGCAGCGATGACCATGTTGCATATTTGAGCATCAATGCCTGCTTGAACATTTGTGTTTAATCGTGAGGGCAGAAAGGAAGCGCTGGCTGCCCTCAGTGGCTGGGCGGGGAAGCGAGTACCCAGGGGCCATGCGGGCAGCCGACGTGGAGGACAGAGCCCAGGCACAGCCCTGTGGGGCCCTGGGGGCCCTGGGGGGCCGTCCCGTTGTGGTGGGAAGTGCCCTGTCCCTGCACAAACCCTCTCTGGATGACAAGCCAGCACATAAAGGCGCATTTTTCCCCGGTGCTGTTTTAGACTCAGCCATCTCTTCAGAAATGCACCAGCTCTCGGCTTCTGTGTCTGTGTTCCCGTCTCCAGACCAATCTCCTCCGGTCTCCTTGGAGCCTCTCGACAATGACCTTGACCCTGACCTTCACCCTGCTCAGTCCCCTTTACAATAAAACAAACAAGTATTTATTTTGCACTTATTCTTGCGTGGCGACTTAAAGGGCCAGCGGTGTCCTGTCGGCACACTGCCATCAGTGTCTGTGGCCTTCTTGAACCTGTCTTTGCTGCAAGGGGGGCTGTGCTGTGCTCACACTCCTTCTGGGTGGGGGGGGGATCTGCCTCTCCTCTACTTGACCTTTGGAGTGTCTGCTGTGGCTCTGGTGTCCTGAAGTTCTGCGTGCACGCACACACGAATGTAGGCATGCGCACACGGTCCCCGCATGTCACACACACGGGCACATGCACGTATAGACGCGCACACTTTCACCTATGTTTATATTTCCTTTCTATTTTTTAATTTTTGAGTTTATTTATTTTGAGAGAGACAGAGAGACAGAGAGCAAGAGCGTGAGCAGGGAAGGGACAGAGAGGGAGAGAGAATCCCAAGTAGGAGCCACACTATCAACACAGAGCCCGACACGGGGCTCTAACACACGAACCTCGAGATTGTGACCTGAGCCGAGATCAAGAGTTGGACGCTTAACCGACTGAGCCAGCCAGGCGCCCCGAGTGTTCTTTTCTTGAAGCTCTGGTCCACGTGTTGTGTGGCCCCGAGTCCTTTTTGCCGTGCTCCGTTGGTCACGGGTCTCGACACTTGGGACCGCAGACCCACGATTGCAGGTGCACTTTGCTGTGGGAAGGCTGAGCCCGGCTGGTGCAGGGTGGTCCTGGACCAGACTTGCACTTGCTTCTTCGGGGACTTTTCGGAGTCCCACCGAGGTGATCTGCTGGTTCCTTGCAGGGGTGATTGGGTGGCTTTGGATCCCTGTTTGGTTGGTGGTTATAGGTCGGAAACCTCAACCTCCTGTGGCTGGTTCCTCGTGGTTCACTTCCCTAGACTACAGAAGAGCCAGGACTTCTGGTGGCTTCTTGGGTTGTAGACAGCATGCTCAGCCCCACTTTTCATGGATGGGGGCACATCTGCCTGGAGCTCAGGCTTCCCCTGAGGACAGAGCCCACGGGCCTGAGTCCGGGCCTGCTTCCCAGCGTTCGTGTCTCTTCCTCTCTGCCTCTTGGACCTGGGGTTTTATTTCTTTTCATCTCACCTCTCAATCAATTTCTGTTCTAATTTAGGAAGATTTTTTTTTATGTGCTTTGGTGAAAGATTCTCAGATACAGACACCTTGCCCACTTGCCATTGTCTTTTTTTCCTTTATAGTTTATTACTTATTTTGAGATAGAGGGAAAGAGAGAGAGAGAGAGCATGAGGGGGAGGGGCAGAGAGAGAGAGAATCCCAAGCAGGCTCCACACTGTCAGCACAGAAGTGGACGCAGGGCTCGAACTCACGAACTGTGAGATCATGACCTGAGCTGAAATCAGGAGTTGGACACCCAGACGACTGGAGCCACCCGGGCGCCCCATAGACTTTAAATTTTAGAGTGCCTCCAGGTTTACAGGAAAATTGAGTAGAAATTTCACAGTTCCTCAAATCCCCCTCCTTCCCCTCTATAGTTTCCTTCTTACCAACATTTTGCATTAGTGGCTTAGTCAGGATTCTGTCTCCAGAGAAAGAGAATATAGAGACAGACCCTTTCTCTCTTGTCTCTTTCTATTTAAATATGTATATTTGCATGTATGATTAGTACATACTAACATATATGATATCACTAATGATCACCATCAATCACATTGATTTAATGTATTATTAATTATTGATAATATTATTAATAGATTATAACAAGGATACTCTTGTAATATAGTGTTAGGTTGATGTAATTAATACTAATACCGTTAATGTAGAATATACATTTATTTAGATAGCTCCCTGCTGATATATTGATCATAAGGGATTGGCTCGTGTGGTTTGGAGACAGAGAAGCCCCAGGATCTTCAGTCGGCAGGCTGGACACCCAGGGGAGCCAGTGCGCCGTTCCAACCCAAGCCCAACAGCCCCGGAAACAGGAGAGCTGAGGGTAGCCTCCAGTCTGCAAGCTGGCTGACTGCAGACCCCAGAAGATGCGATGTTTCAGCTGGAGGTGAAGGCGGGGAGATCGACATCCCAGCTAACACTCCGGTCAGGACCCGTTCCCTCTTGATCATGAGGCTCTGGCGTTTTGTTCTGCTTTGTCCTTCAACAGATTCGATGAGGCCGGTCTACACTGGGGAGGGCAACGTTCTTAGTCAGCTGACTGAAGTGTTGTTCTCATCCAGGACCCTCCTCACAGACACGTCTGGAAGAATGACTGATCAAGCAGGAAGGTTTGTGTGTGGACGCAGGTTTTCAACTCGTTGGGGTGGAGATCACGGGGCTCACCAGCCGGATCGAATGCTAAGATGATGTTTAGTTTTGTAAGAAACGGCTCACCTGTTCCCCAAAGGGGCAGCCCCCCTTGCCTTCCCCCCAACAGTGGACGGACACCCCCATTTCTCCGCATCCTCGCCAGCATTGGGGGTTGGCTTTCTGCCATTCTGACAGACGTGTGCTGGTCTCATTATCACATTAGTTTGTGCTTTCCTGACGACATACCATGTGGCACATCTTTTCATACGTCTGATTGCCACCACATATCCTCTTTGGTGAAGCGTCTCGTCTGTTCGTACGCTCACCCATTCTGTGCTGTCTGTTCCCCTACTGCCGAGTTTGAAACTCAGTATACTTTGAATACAGTCTATTACTAGATGTATGTTTCGCAAATATTTTCTCCCTGTCTGGGGTTTGTGTTCTCGGTCTCTCGATAGGCTCTTTCGCTGAGTGGAGGTTTTTACATTTAGTGAACTCTGATGTATCGATATTTTTTCATGGATTATGATTTCGGTGTTCTATCTAAAAAGTCAGCACCCAAACTAAAGTCACCTAGATTTTTTCCCTCTGTTAGCTTCTAGAATAACTTTGAGTTTTACATATAGGTCTGTGATACATTATGAGTTAATTTTGTGAAAAGTGTAAAGTCTGCCTCCAAATTCATTTTTTGCATGTGGATGTCCACTCTTTCCAGCACCATTGGTTGAAAAAGCTGTTCTTTTTCCACGGAATTGCCTGCTTTTTCTTGTCAAAGATCAGCTGAGGGTACTTGTGGGTGTGTTTAGAGGTCCTGTATTCTGTTCTGTTGATCTGTCTGTTTTTTCACCAATACAACACTGCTTTTATTAATATAGTTTCATATGAAGTTTCAAAGTCGGGGAGTGTCAGGCTTCCAACTCTGTAATTTAGCACCAGGTCAACTATTCTAAATATTTCTCCTTTCCGTATAAACTTTAGAATCTGTTGATATCAAAAAAAAGAGAGAGAGAGAAGATTTTTGGGTTTTGATTGGAATTGCTTTGAATCTGTAGATCAAGTTGAAGAGAAATGACATGTTGATAATTTGAGTTCCCTGTCTGCAAACGTGGTGAATATATACATCTCTCTCCATTTATTTAAATCTTCTTTGACTGTTTTTATCTGAGTTTTGCAATTTTCTGCATATGAATATTATAGATATTTGGATAGATTTATCCCTGAATATGCCATGCTTTGATGCTAATATAAATCATGCTGTGTTTTTGGTTTTAAGTTCCAATCATCATTTCTGCTACACTGGATTGCAATTGACTTTTGTACATTAGCTTTGTATTTTGCAACCTTGGTGCCATAATTTATCAGTTACGAGAATGTCTTACTGTTGTCTCTTTGGGAATTTCTACATAAACAATCATGTCATCTGTACACAGATACAGGATTATTTCTTCCTGCCCATTGTGTCCGTACGTTTCATTAACTATTCTTGTCTTATGGTACTAAGTAGGATTTCCAGAATGATGTTGGAGACAGCCATGCCTTTTTCCTGATCTTAGGGGGAGAACGTTTAGTTCTCAGCATCTTGGTGACAAACTATCAAGAGAAATTTATAAAATAATTTGATTTTAATTATGGAGAGCCGCTATGGAAATTCTTTAATATATTTCTTTCGCTCAACATCGCCACCATGGAAGTATGGCTGATGTGGTTGATGCCTGGAATTTGGTGGAAACCACACCAAAGTTTGGGACGTTTGGGAAAATGCCATTTCCTGCTTGTGTCTGAAAGTCCTCTCCCTTTCCTACCCTTCACCCCTGTGTCACCTTGTGTCACTCACCTTTGCACCTTGCTGGTGGCTGTCTGTCTGCACTGCTGCCCATGTGGAAGTCCGCAGGTGTTAAATCACACCTAAATTCCTAATGCTAAGCTAAATTTTTTAATATTGACAAATGCCCACAAACTGTCATCAGGGGCATTAATTTCTCTCTAAATATTAGCCTCTTTCCTCTCAACACTTGCATTACATACTCATACTTTGAGGTCTTGTTATGGTGACAGAAAATAGCTTGGTTTGCTTGGCTGTGATGCACCATGTTCTGAACGTGACATGATGGGAGATCACACAACTGGGGGCTGGTCCTGTAATGCCCTGGCTCCCCTTCCCATGTGACTGTCATGCACCCAGCCTGTGCTCGTTGTCACCCAGAGGACACCTGGATCGTTCATGGGCACAGAGCACAGATCCAGTAGCTTCGATGTGAGCGACGTCTCTAAGGTTCCAACCCGGCCGAAGAACACTGCCTTATGAGCTGCAGGCTATAGGTTGAGTGTGGCAGTTATCAAGTTTAACAGAAAGAGTGGCCACTGGCGTTGATAAACTTTTCAAATTTTGGCCGAGTCATTTCCTGCATCGTGTACGCGAGCCAATTTCTTATGCTTTCGAGATTCAATTTCCTTATGTGTCAGTTGAGTTCATTTTCCTTCACATGTTTGGTTAGAATTACAGAAAACCATGGAAAACCATGTCTGCCTGGAACTGGTACCTAGATCATGCTAAATGCTCAAAATATTGGTCTTCTTACTAACGAAATTGTTAACATAAGCAATTATAATAATCGTCATATCCATCCGGTAGCATAGAAGAGAATGAAACCGGGGCGCCTGGGTGGCGCAGTCGGTTAAGCGTCCGACTTCAGCCAGGTCACGATCTCGCGGTCCGTGAGTTCGAGCCCCGCGTCGGGCTCTGGGCTGATGGCTCGGAGCCTGGAGCCTGTTTCCGATGCTGTGTCTCCCTCTCTCTCTGCCCCTCCCCCGTTCATGCTCTGTCTCTCTCTGTCCCAAAAATAAATAAAAAACGTTGAAAAAAAAAATTTAAAAAAAAAAAAAAAAAAGAAGAGAATGAAACTTCCTTCTCTAAAGGATTGGGTTTTCATATTTTATATTTTGTCGAATTCCAAACTTTTCCAAGAAAGGTAACTTAATCATACGGATCCAAATGCAGCAGAAACATTAAAATGTAAATTATGATATAAAGTCTTCAATTACATCACTTTACAATGATGCATAAGAGGAAATTCTTCATTCAGAACAATCCATAATATTTTAGGGTCACCTGTGGCTCGGTCGGTTGAGCGTCTGACTCTTGATTTCGGCTCAGGTCATGACCTTATGGTTCGTGAGTTCAAGCCCCATGTCAGGGTTTGTGCTGACAGTGCAGAGCCTGCTTGGGATTCTCTCTCTCCTTTTCTCTCTGCCTCTTCCCCCGCACAAATAAATACATAAACTTAAAAAAAAAAAAAGAACAATCCATAGAAAACTTTGGCCACATTAAATGACTTCTGCTTCGGAGTTCACAGCTGGAATAAACGCATCCAAATGAATACCTACTTGGCTTGGAGCTTCTCACGGAAGTGTCCACACACTGGAAATCAGAGCAACCCACTTTTTTAGTTTGTTATGTGTCTAACCTTGGTCATGCCGCTTCAGTTTTGATGACTTCTACTCTTCAGCCTTGTGAAGACGAAAAACCTTTACAGATTATAGGGAAGGGCTTTGGAGGAAGCAAAGGGAGGGGAAGCCTTCGTCCTTCTGTCTCGAGACTCTGCGGGGAGGATCGAAGCAGAATCGTGAAGCCGAATTAATCGTCTCAGGCGGTGAGGAAAGCGTCCTGAACAACGAGTAACAGAGGGCGGCCGGAGCCCAGAAGAGCCAACGGGCTTTCCTGCCACCCCTCACTCTGGGTTAATCTGGCGATTTCACGGGTTCTCTCTTCTGCTGTCTCTTCTCTCACACCTGCTGTCAACCCTTCCAGTGGTTTGGATTTTCAGCTCCTGTGCTTTTCAGCTCCAAAATCTCTGCTGGTTCCTTGTTATAACACCTCCTCATCGATGTTCTCCATTCACACATCAGTCCCTGGCTGCTCATTCTTCGTCCGCGGCACCCCAGCGCTCCGGGCGTGTTAACACGGGTGGTGTAAAGGTCTCTGGCTGGTAAGTCCAATGTCTAGGCCTCCCAGGGACAGTCCCGGCCACTTATTTTTCCTGCTAATGGGCCATGTCCATTAGCCATGGGCCATTTCCAGTTCCCTTTATGCCTTGTAATGTTTTGATGACATTTGGGTGTGGTGAGGGTGGTGACTCTGGGAACTAGTCCTCCCTGGCCCCCGGCTCCGCATCCATTTTTGTGGTGACTTTTCCAAGCAATTTTTTAATGAAGGTTCTACTCCTGTTGTGCATCCTCACGGAGGCCCCTGTCCTGCTACCTCCGTGGTCTGCAGTGACTTGGTGGAGAGTCACTGACATGCCTGGGGCGTGAAAGACAAAGAAAACATCCCAGTGTTTGCAGATGGGGGCACCTCGTTGGTGCAGAGCCGAGTTGAGCCGCGGGTGACCCTGCCGTGGCTTAATGTCCCGAGAGCATAAAGGCAGGGTCCTCTCAGTCTTGTCACGAGCGTGGGTGTGGCCCTGGGCACACACATGTTATGCTTCAGAGTTCCCAGAACCATCAGCCTCCTGCTTCCTGTGCTTCTGGTGGTTTCTTCTGTTTGCCCCATCCACCTCCCTTGGCCCCAGATGCCCACGGCACTGTATGTCGAGCAGGCTTTCATTACTTGCCATCTGGGAAGTCGCTCCAGCCCAAGATCCCGGGGAGCCTGGGGGAGCTGGGTGGGCAAGCACAGCAGGGGCCGTTCCAACAGCCTTTGGAGCCTCCTCCCTCACGGATCCCCCCCGGGTCTCTGTGCGCTTTCCACGAGATCTCAGGACTCCGTAAAAGTCATTTTTTGTGCCAGCTTCATTGCCACGGCAATGGAGGCACAGGTCCTCAGAGCTCCCGTCCACCTGTGCCGTCACCCGGCATTCGTTCCCGGCGCCTAGTTCACGGTTGGGGGAGTCTGATTCTGTGACAAGTCCCGTCTATGACACGACAGTTATTGTGAGTCCCCACACCCACTAGGCACATGGTTCATCCTTTTCTATCCAGTGGGCCAGAAAGCATAAAGCTGCAATCTATGCATTCGTGACCCTCTTGAGAATCCGTATGGTTGCAATCAGATTATTCTCGAGAGGCAGAAACGGAGCCAATAGGAAACTAAAGCCTCTATGCGGTGGAGTCACTGGCGCTAACATCCATTTCTCCTCCCTTGTGACTTCTGTTTCCTTCCAGCCACGCAGCAGTGTGTGCCACGGACTGGGAGAAAAATACGTGGTGGGCGCTGTCCTCCCTGTCCCCACCAGGGACAACGATGACAGGAAGGTGAAAGAGAGGTGGTGAGTGTGCCTCTGGCCGTGAAGCCCCAGGCGGAGGGAGAGACAGAAGCTTTCACAAGGATTAGAACTCTGTTCATCCTGGTTTCCCCAAACGGCAAAATGTCACAGTTGGAGAAAATCTGTTTTGTGTCTCCTCTTTGGAGCACGGAGGTGTGGCTTCTACAGGGGCCATGGTGGCTACAAATCACAACCTTAAGGCAATGATCCCGAATTAACAGATTCACCTGTTCACGCCGACACGGCTGCGACATCACAGAAAAGGACGCTGTTACGCACAGGACAGCGGATCAGATGCACCGCAGTCGATAATCACTAGCACGTCTTTGAAAAGAAGAGCTCGCGGGTGTGAACGGCTGTGCCAGCCCACAGCCCTGCCGGCCTCCGGACCCCGCGTGACCACCGACAACAGCAGGTGACGTTTCTGCAGATCTGCCGATGAAACCACGGAGCCCCGCGGGGAGTGATTTTGAGGAAGTGGCAAGATAGTATGTGGGGCTGCTGATGAAAATTAGACCCTCTCGGGGCAGCCGGGCGGCTCAGCCGGTTAAGCGTCTGACTCTTGATTTCGGCTCAGGTCATAATCTCACAGTTTGTGAGTTCGAGCCCCGTGTCGGGCTCTGTGCTGCGGGCAAAGAACCTGCTTGGGGTTCTCTCTCTCTCTCTCTCTCTCTCTCTCTCTCTCACTCTGTTTCTCCCCCGCTTGTGTTCTTTCTCCTTCTCTCTCAAAATAAATAAACAAACTTTAAACAGAAAACTAAACAAATAAAGAAAAAGAAAAGAAAAACGAGGCCCTCTCTTACAGTCGTGTTTCTGCGTTGGGTCGAGCATTCCTTCCGGCACCCACCCGTTTGCGGAACACTTGCTGGGCTGTGCTGGCACGGCCAGATCCAAGAGCCTGAGACCCGCGGGGCAAGGTGAGCGCCAGGGCACAAACACCTGCAAGCCACTGCACGTCTGCGACTGGAGGTGACGCGTTGTCGTGCCTTGTCCCTGAGCCTCATCGCCCTCCTTCCCACTCCAGAAAGAGGCTGGGGGCTGCACTGCTCTGTCGGCCCGTCCCCCCCACCCCCGGGGCTTCCCGCTTGAAGGCACCAGTGGGGGGGTCCTCCCCCAGGGATGGATGGTGAGGTGGTCCCAGGGGTCACTGTGTGCAAGGTCATTGTAGCCTGGGGGAGGTGACAGGAGGAGCCCCAACCTGTGGTGTCCCCGTGGGTCCCACCGCTTCCAGTGGAGATGGCTCAGACATCACTCCGCCTGCTCTGACGTCACCCCACCAGCTCTGACATCACCCCCATTGGCTCTGACGTCACCCACCAGCCCTGACATCACTAGGCCAGCTCTGACATCACTCTGCAGGCTCTGACGTCCCTCAGCCAGGTCCGATTTCACTCCAGCAGCTCTCCCAGCGCCTCTAGAACCCAGACCTCTGTCCTCACCCCGTAAGAAGATGTGTTCTCTTTATAGATTAGCCCTTATCCAAGGAGACTGTTCATGTAATGAAATAATTAAGGGTGCTGGGAGAGGTGGAGAAGAGACCCCAGATGTGACACTCGATCTGGATTTTACGCTTCTCGGGAAGAGACGTGAGGCGGGCGGCGGCTCCAGGTGGGGGAGACCCCCTGGGAATGTGCACCTCCCTCCCCCCCCGGGGGACAGCAGGTGGGGGGCGTCCTGGAGGAGGGAGCGTCCCAAACCCCTGGACAGGCGGTGACGTCTTTCTTGGGCAACAAGGAGCCCACAGAAATGCCTTTTGCAGAGCTTTGCAGCGGCCCCAGCGGGACGCACTGGCTGCCAGAATCCGCGAGGTTGAATACAACATTGCACTCCAAGTTGCCTTTTTTTTATTCAGAGTTTACCCCATGCCACATCAATGGCGTAGGTATACTGAAAGTTGTTCGCTGTTCACCTGAAATTCACACATCACCAGGCGTCCCTTTAACACGGCCAGGGCCTTTCTGGGGCCTGGACTCTGCCGTCCCAGGGCTAAGGCTCTTCAGCCGCCTGCTGGGGTTACATGTCATGTTCATCAGTAATGTTGCAGCCTTTGAATCGTTTCTCCGTGGACCTTGAGTTGAGAAGTGACAAGCGTGGGCTTGCAGGCCGTCCCGGGCTGTCGGGACAGCTCTGACGAAATGCCAAAGACCGGGCGGCTTCTGAGCAGCCGACATGTATTCGCTACGATCTGGAGGCCGGGAGGCCAGAATCAAGGCGTCAGTGCGTCGGTTGTCTGCTGGGAGCCTTTCTCCTGCATCATAATCAGGCCTCCCCGCCACGTCCACCGGTGGAAGGGCCTGGGGCCTGTCCGAAGCGTCCGACTTCGGCTCAGGTCATGATCTCACGGTTCGTGGGTTCGAGCCCCGTGTCGGGCTCTGTGCTGACAGCTCGGAGCCTGGAGCCTGCTTCGGATTCTGTGCCTCTCCCTCTCTCTGCCCCTCCCCTGCTCACACTCTCTCTCTCTCTCTCTCAAAAATAAATAAACATTAAAAAAACATTTTAACCACCATCAGCTGAAGAGACAGCTGCAATGAATCTGTCATTTAAAAAAATATAAATCCCTGGAGCTCTGGGATTGCAGGCAGGTGAACTTAACAGCTCCAAATACTAGCTTCATAATGTAGACCCTGGGCCACTGTTTGTGGTCATTATAGGTTGTGCTTTTGCATGAACAGCTGTTCCCCACCTTTTTGGTAACGTCGGCAGGGTTTTCCTCTAGAAAAACCACAATTAATTTCTTATTCTAGAATTTATGGTTTGGTTGAGAAGGTCCTCATTCCAGGCTATACAGGGAGCCTGAATTGGCTGAAGTCAGTCAGTTTGCCCCATGCTTTTGGCCACAAGGAGCGTTCTGGGATGGGAACAATGGAAATGGAGGTTTCCTGCATTTCTGGAAGGAAGAAGTCCCTCAGTTCACCTCCCCTGTGCCCCTATGCTGTAGTCCCTGCAGCTGCTGGCAGCCACTTTATGACCATGAGGATGGGACCTGTCTGAGGCCACAGGCAGCCCGAACAAAAGGACAGCAGGACAACATGGGCCACTCTCATTTCTTGTGAGTTCTGGGTCGAGACTCAGGGGAGGCCCTGTGCCGTCTTGTTCTCTGAGACGCCGGTTTTCCAGTTTTGTTTGAGTGCCTTTGAGTCTATCTCTTGAAATTGAGACATCTTCACCTCCGGATGTGGGGGAGGGATCCTATTTGGCCTCGCTTTTCTTGGAAACAAATGGGATGTTGCCCCCTTAAAGAACAGTTACTTTTCTTAGTATAAATGATTATTTTTAATACACGGATTTATTTTTAAAAAATAGAGCACAAAGTCTATTGAGATTTCCAAAGGCATTCACTTAAACGTCTAATGAATCCTTTCTCTTGTTTATAAAAGGATTAAATGAGATAAATGAGCCTACTGAGGGGCACTGTGTATTTTAGAATGAGGTAGGAATGACGACTAGTGTGCGTTCGTTTCGCTAATTGCTGGTTACCAGGCTGGGCGCAGGGCCGCGTGCTGCGGGTTTCGGGGCTGAGCGCCGCAGGTTGGCTCGGAAGCCTCGCTCGTCGTGTTAAAGTGGCCTGTGATGGTTAGTTGTAGCGGACCGGGGAAAACATCAGCAGTGACTGGAGTTTTACAAATCCGATTCAGGTGCAGAAGGTCAGGCCTGTGGGGAAACTTTAGGTCATGACCAGGGTCAGGGGGCGGGCTTTCCTTAAAGCACATCTGGATGTGAGTACACAGCCAGCTCGGGTAGACACGGGGCTCAGCCAGCTTGGAGCCCGCAGCGCGATGGCCTTGGAGGACAGTGACGGGTCTGACAGCAGGGTCCACCTGGGTTCTTGCCGTCGGTCCAGCCTGACCTGTCTCTCCGGCCAGGGCTGGCCCTGGGGGGGAAACCACCCTGTTTGAGTTACTTAGTTCCCACATCAGCCCTCAGGGTAGAACCTTCTGCCTCATGCTTTCCTTTTTTTTAACATGGCCTCAGGAGTCACACATTCCCCAAACATGCAGACCGCAGATAGCTTCCAAAAAGGAGAGTAGAAAAATGTAGCTTTGAATTAAAAAAAAAGAAAAGCACAAAATTTATTATGATGTTTTGTTTGTTTCCTATAATAAGGCGAAAAAAGTTAACCACAATGGAAATATTTGACCATCTCCCAGCTTGGCCAATAGCTTTCACACATGTGTGTCCCCCTATTCTATCAGTCAGAGTACCCTGCCAAAAATTACAAAGAGGAAGAGGAAGAGGAAGGAATGAAGGAAGGAGAAAGAAAGAAAGAAAGAGAAAGAGAGAGAAATAAGAAAGAAGGATAAAAGGAAGGAAAGAGAAAGAAAGAAGGAAAGAAAGAAAGAAAGAGAAAAGGAAAGAGAGAAAGAAGAAAGAAGAGAAGGAAGGAAGGAAGGAGAAAGAGAGAAAGAAAGAAAGAGAAAGAGGAAAGAAGGAGAGAAGGAAGGAAGGAAGGAGGGAGGAAGGCAGGAGAGAGGGAGGGAGGAAGGAGGGGAAGGAGGGAAGGAAGGAAGGAAGAAAAGGAGGGAGGGAGGAAGGAAGGTGAGGGAGAACACGAAGGTCCCATTCTGGTTCAGTGTTTTTGTTTTTTGTTTTTTGTTTTTTTTTTATTTTATATATGAAATTTATTGTCAAATTGGTTTCCATACAACACCCAGTGCTCATCCCAAAAGGTGCCCTCCTCAATACCCATCACCCACCCTCCCCTCCCTCCCACCCCCCATCAACCCTCAGTTTGTTCTCAGTTTTTAACAGTCTCTTATGCTTTGGCTCTCTCCCACTCTAACCTCTTTTTTTTTTTTTTTTTTTTTTTGGTTCAGTGTTTAAACTGCAGCCGCAAAGGCGTCCCAGCACCATGCTCCTTCCAATGACATGGACGGTGTAGGAAGCACAAAGCCCAGAATGTTCTGCCCAGACCTGGAGCCAAGCAGACGGAAGGCGGTGTCCACAGGGCCTTTGCGGGACATCAGGTGGCCGGGCGAGTCCGGCTTCTCCAGGAAATCCAGCTGATTAACATCAGCGACTGGCAGCTGACCCGTGTTGGGGACACAGGAGTCACAGGGAGCGCATCCCAGGGTATCTTTGCACACGGAGGGTGTGGTTAGTGGCATGACTGAGTTCACGTTGAGCTTGGCCATTTCGAGAAGAGGGGGAGCCGAGTGGCGGTGTCTGCGACACTTGAACTGAGCAAGGCGTCGGCGGGAACATGCTGTGGCATCAGCCCCGATTCCCATCACAGGATGCGGACCGTCGAACGAAGAGGCTGGACGTCCTGAGACCATCAGGTCGTGTTTAGGTGCGGAGGAGACACGTGCTGAAGCTTTAGCCTCACGCCAGGAAGCCCGATTCAGTTGTTGGGGGCTGCTCCCGTCGTGAGCCCCAGAGCTCTGATGTAGACGCCTTTTCGAGGGCACGGGGCGCACGGACAGCCTGACGAGGAGAGACAGTGGCTTCTGGACGCCAACAGCAGGCCTGCTTCTTGTCCCGCGTCTCAGATACAACATCTCCCCCAGGGCAAAGGGCAGCTGGCGTCAGGCCCCTCAGAAGGATCGGGGTTCCCTGAGCTTGGGGCTCCTCAGCTGTGACGTTGCATGTGCCCAGACAGTTTGCCTCTGCCCCGTGGGTCGTGGGGGGCAGGGGGGGCAAGCAGATGCACCCGTATCACGGGGAGAATATTCCATATCTTCTGACGGTGCTCGCAGGCCGTTCAGATGCTGGTTCCAGGAGCGTCCGGGAGTAGTCATTGCGCAGGGAGACGTGAGCTGGCTTCTCTGGGCGCCTATGAGGGAGATGTCCCTGGGACAGGGCTCTCCAGCTGTGGAAAATGCCATCACCAAAGATCACGCTGTTGGACGGGACTCCTCCCCATCTTCCTGGTAAGACAGGCCTGGACACGCTTGTGGAAGGACACGTGGTCCCTGGCATTTATGGGACTAGAGGCGAGCCCGGGGCAGCGGGGTCCCCGTCAGACAGCCTCAGCCCACAGCCTGGGGCCCATGGCCACCTGCCATGTCCCCCTGATAAGGTTCCTAGGTGTCCATCTTGGGGGGATTTGTTCTCCTCGCTCGCCTTCTGTTTCCATCTGAGAGGGTGTGTTAGGTTGCTGGTTTTCCAAAGCACCTTGAGCTGCAGAATTCTTTACTCAGGCAAAGTTGCACGTGGGCGTGGCCACAGCTGGGGTGCAGACATGCCCTGCATGCAGGGTCCTGGCTCTCTCCACCCTGCCTGTGCCCGGTCCCTGACCTTTCCCTGTGACTCCGGGGTGAGCATCCGGGCATCGGGATTTGAGAGCACGCGAGGCACCGTCTGAAGGGGCCAGATACTGTCAGAGAGCCTGTCAGCGCTGACTTCCAGACGCACGAGGCCCACGAGGAAGTGAGTGCACGGTGGCTCATCGGGGAAACGTGCTTGCAGGAAAGACGGCCACCCATTCGCCTGGAAAATCCCTGGGTCGTCGTGGGGATCGAGTTCTCATTCAGATCCAGGCCTCTGGTACCTCGTGTTTCCAGTGTTCTCTGTGCGTCCCTGAGTTTCTTTCTCTCCTGGTAGTGCGGGGCCCTTCCCGTAAGTGGACAAGAACGGGGAAGTGATCCCGATGACACACACGGCCAGTGTGGGGCTGACGCTGGAATCTGGACCCATTTAAGACCTGGAAGGACATCAGACAGTCTGTGAATAAATGAAGGTTTTACAAGCTGGGGAAGGAGAGGGGCCCAGGCTCGATGCCTCCGTGTCCACGGGACAGTCCACCCGTGCTCCCCGTACGAGGACAAGCCCCGGACATTATGTAGCCCAGGAGTAAGTGTTCCTGCTCCAGGATGAGGAAGGGTAAGGGTGAAGCCCCAGATGCCGGCAGAGCCCCCGATTCCCCACGGACCCTTGTGAGGACGGAGGCTCCGCGGCCATCAAGCTGCCCTCCGCTACCCGGGCTACGGAGGCCTGTGCGCCCACCTCCTGCCGCTGGCCATGCTGGGCGTGTGCAGACGTGCGTGTTTCTGAGCCCAAACCAAGTCACTGGCAGGGCAGGTGGTGGGGTGCTTCTGGGGGGACGGTCCCAGGGAGCCTGGCTCGGGGACGGTCCCCAGGGAGCCTGACTCAGGGATGCTCCCGGGGAGCCTGCACAGGGATGGTCCTGGGGAGCCCAGCTGAGGGACGGTCCCAGGGAGCCCGGCACGGGGACGACCAGCAGCACATTGCGGGCTGTCTGAGCCCCCACCACAGTGACGTAAGTGCCAGCTGTTTATTGTCCCTGTTTCATGCATTTCCAATTCTAGACTCTCCAGTTACAGGTGCACATGAATGTCCTTCCGTCCCCACCTCCCACAGACACGGGGTGGCTCCCGCTCTGCTGACACGGGCCATGCCCTCGCGCATCTCTGGACGCACGGCTGCAGTGCTTTCCCCGGGAGGCATCCTGCGTGGACACACTGGGTCACCAGGAGTGGTTGCTGCATATCCCCTCCCTCCTGCCTCATTCCCCGAGGTGTTGATCTGGGGTGCACCAGCGAGGACCCGGCCGCAGAGCTCCCTGCCCCTCCTCTGACCACTGCTGCCTGCACCACCACATCCCCGTGCCCGCTCCCTGAGCTCTGCCCCTTTGGCCCCGTTTTAAACCCACCTTCTCCGAAGGACACCTGTAATCCGACTCCTCCTCAGGGACCTGCTGGGGCCTCGCATCCTGTAGAAGAAAGGACAAGGGCTTCTCCCAGCAGTGCGGACTCAGGTCTGCAACGTCGGCCTGAGAAGTGGCAGACACGTTGGCCCAGCGCTGTGCCCATCAACAGCCTGTCAACCACAGCACCTTTGCACAGCGCGTTGCAATCAGAATCTGTGGTTTAGGCGGAGGGGAGCAGTCTGGGTTTCTTAAGGGGAAGGGGCGGGACTGAAATCAAGACTCTGCACGACGTGTCAGCCATCGGGTATCTTTCGCGTCATGTGGTAAATCAGAGGCGGCCTTGGAGGAAACTGCACAAGCCGTGGAAAAACAAACTCCAATTTACCTCTCCCCTCTGGGGTGCTTGGGGATTTTCCCAGGCAGGAGCCAACCGCTTGCGAAATGGCTCAACTTTGAAGTTCGAGGATGCATGGCCCCCCCCGGGGCCGAGGTGGTGTGGCTGTGGGTGGGGAGAGTGGTAGGATGAAGAACGGGGAGGTTTCAGTGATCCTTGTCCCTCTTTTCTCCTGATGTGAGTGTTCGGATCCCACACAGCAGGTGGGGTGCAGTGTAGGAGTCGTGGGAGAGGCCCCCGAAGGGATAGATGGGGGGGGCCTTTCACTGAAGGCTTCTGGGCACGGATGCCTGTGGGAGGCGGGGCCCAGGGGACTTCTCCAATGAAGGTCAATCACCCTGAAGCTCCTGGCCCCCGATGCTGCGGACTGACAGCTCCCCGGCCACCTTGCAGGCGCCTGGGAAATGGCCTGCGGACCCTGTCCCACTCGGTTCTGCACTGCTGGAGACAAAGCTCTTTGGAAGTCACCATGAGTGGCGGCCCTGTTCTCCTCCCACCTGTGCACCAGGCGAGGTCTCCACCCTCCAGCCAGTCTTGGCCCGAGGCGGGGCGGGGGGGGGGCCCAGTTGTGTCACTTGTGGTCACGGAGCCAACGCAAAGGGAGGGGACAGCCCATCGAGGGGTCTTCCCAGCTGGCCAGGCTGAGGCACAGCTTAGCCTGTGGTCTTCACGTCGGTGGGTCGCCAACCCCCTACTGGACACCAGCATCCGGAAGCTTCCGGAAGGCACTCAGTAAGGATGTATCTAAGGAGAGGAGGGTCCTGGTGTGGAGGCCCACTCTGGGAACACGGGGTGGTGCTGAAGTGATTTCGGGCAGGGTCACGGCTTAATTCGGCTGCTCAGCTTTCCTGACCCTAGAAGGAGCCAAGGGGCTGGTCACCAAGGCTTCCTCAAACTCAGCGGAGCCGCTGCCCCACACGGAGCACCAGCAGAGCGGGAACAAAGGTCTTCTTGGGAAAGGGACTTGTTTTCACAACGGGATCTGAGAACTTGCTTCGAATTGCCCATCCGATGGGCTTTCTGGTGAGCACTCCACCGGCTCTTCATTTAGGGCAGGCCAGATGGAGACAGCTTGTGCCGTTTTCTCTGTGATTCCTACTGCAAGGGACATGCTTTCTGGCCCCGGCACCAGACCGCGTTGCCTTAAAAGGATGTGTCTGCCCCCAGCCCACTCTGCACCCGCCCCTCTCCCACCCAGTGCCCACCCTGTGCCCGCCCAAACCCCTCCCCGTTCTCCTGCCCTGTCCCCGCTTTGCGCCCCCCCACACCCACCCTGCGCCCACCCAGTGCTCGTCCCACAGTCCGCGGTCTGTTCCCTGAGGCTGCCGTGCCAGGCCATCTGTGGGGTCCTCTCTGGAGGTGGCATCCTGCAACTCTCATGGGGAGACTGTTTTCTCATCTTAAATCTCTGTCTCAACGCTGTCTTCAAACAGCCCCGTTCCAGTGGGGGGGTCGGGGGGGGGCGTATAATGTGATGCCGATAAACCTAACCGTCCAAATTCGATTTTGGTTCATGTGGAGCCAGGGCCCTCCATGTGCTGTGAAGATGCACATGAGCAATCAGGGCAGATGATAAAGTTTCCCACTTACACGGCGTTTCAGTGAGCAAGCATCCACAGACCGCACATCCTAGAAAAAACAGACAAGCGCTGAGCACAGCTTCATAAGGAAATCCGTGCCGTCGTTCACACCTGCTTGTCATCGACCACAACGTCATCAGCCAAGAAATGTCTGATCAAGTTTTACTCCATTTTGCTGCATCTAGAGATTAACACAACGCAACGCATCTTCCTTTCCCTTCCACCGGGCGGGTCGAGAACAGGGGCTGGTCAGATTCTGTGGGGTCTCAAGGGAGGTCTCCGGTGGAGAAAAATACTGTAAAATTATGAATATAAAGGACAAGAGTAAACGTTTCATTAGAGTAAGGATAAAATCCCCACCAATGAACAAATTGTTCAAAGACGATGTTCTTTGCCACAAAAGATCAGAGTCCAGAAGCTGATGCGACAGTCGCGGTCCATCATGTCCCGCGGACAGGCTCGGGAATACCTGCTTCCCACGTTTTTCTGGTAGACCCGCCACCTCCATTCACAGGGTGACGGGTTGCCTGGAAAGGACCGTTCAGGCTTTCATCCCAACGGTGTGAACAAAATGTTTTCGCTGCTGAATCGTTGCGAAGGGCCTCAGGTGTGCGACCGCTCTGATGTTGGTGCCGTCATATACACTTTTGTATTGTTGACAGACGTGGCAGAGGCCTGTGCAGCAGGTTTTCGCACATGTGTGGCCTCAGGGAACTGTTGTGCCCTGACGGATTGTAACCTCTCACCGGCTACTTCCGACTTGCTGGGCACCTGCCGTGGTGAACACATTGTATCACAGAATCACCTTGCGCTACACACACTCACGTCTTCATGAAGAGGCATGCATTTCACCACGGGGATATTTGTTTCTGCGGCCCATGTGGGCCAACCCTGCACGGTCCAGACATCCTCAGGACCAGATGCTTTCCATCCGACCCGTGAGATGAGACGCGTGTAAACACGAAACGTCCCGACAGACCGACAACCAGCATAGGGTCTGTGCCCTGTGGACGAGGGATTCAGACGACTCCCATCACAAAGAGGAAAGCATCTTAGTTTTGTTTCATTCAGACCGTCACCTGCTTGGATGAGGCCCACCACACTGGGGAGAGAGATCTGCTTTACTAGTCTACTAATTCAAATGTTCACCTCACCCAGAAACACCCTCACAGACACACACCCCCGAATGTGTGGGCGCACAAGTCGACACATAAAATTAACCATCGCACTGCCCAGATAATTCAGTGACCCCTTGTGTGAGCCCCTCTCCTTCCAGTGACTTGTTTTCTAGGGGACAGTCCCCACTGTATCAATTACAGAAATAAGACTGGGAGAAGCAGCTTCCCCGGAACTGACAGGTGTGCCCTTGACTCACATTTTAGTGCTCTTTCTGCTACGAAGCTGAAAGGCACCTCTTGCCTGTGTCCCGGGGCATGATGCCGTTTAATTTTCCGGGACGACCTACTTTGCAGTGGGATGTGTGCTGGGCATACATATGTGACCTTACGCAGTTTTCTATTTGCGACCAGAACGCTCAACTGGCAAAAATCCGTTTTGTCCGATAAGACCCAGGAGTTCTCATAGGTAGGCAAAGTTTTCAGGATCGAGATGCTAAATATGAAGAGACCTTGCGGAGCAACGCACGGGCCGTGCCTGACGCATCTCCAAGGTGTGCTGGGTGCCCACCCGGCAGCCCTCAAAGTCTGACTGACACTCGGTAAACACAGGACACACTCACTGTGCAGTCCCTCCCATTTTGCAGATGGGAAAATTGAGCCCACACAGCTTGGTTCTTGTCTGCCCAGACTCACAGAGCCAGGAGGTGGTAGAGAAAAGAATCAACAGCCAGTGGCTGGACTGAAAGTCCAGACACCCCCCCACCCCCCCCAAAGCAGGGCTTGACAGAAAGTCTGCACCTCCTCTCTATGCGGCATCCCACATTTGACATGACAGAGCAGAGCTCCGTCTTGAGGATGAATTCTACCCTCACCGAGTGGTTGTGGTGTTAGCGACTCCTGCCGCGGGTCTGAAGAGGTCCCGGTGAAACCAGTCGGGGGTCCCGTCATGAGCCGGGACAGCACGAGGAACACTGGGGTGCAGGGGGCCTCTCCAAGGTCAAGAGACCCCCCTCCCGTGTCCATCTCCTTGGCAATTGCTTTGACCCACCCCCCGGCTCTCTGGTGTTCTTATTTTCTGCAGTTGTTTAGAAATCTTGAAATTCTTAGGTTGTTTTGACCTCCCTGGAAGAACACACTGAGGCAAGCAGAGCAAGCTGGCAGCATCGTGTGGGACCGTTGATCTCCGACCTGTTTCATAACATTGACCTCCTAGCGAGAGCATTTCCCCGGACCGTAAACTTGCTTTGGTTTTGCAGGAACCATAGTGTCCGGGCAATCACGCGCTTGATTCCTATACACGGTGTATTCGCAGGGTCTCCCGTGCCTGTGTACCGTGACGGCCAAATGTACCATTTCTCTGAAATTTGCCGTAAGTCTGACATCCCTATCAGTAATCACCATTTCCTGCCAAGGTCAATTTCTGGGCTGGTTATGAACCTGGGAGAGCAAAAGCTCAGGAGAAGCCTCACTCTTGTTTTGGTTGTTGATGTCAGCAACAAAAGCTTCCAGCAAGAACAAAATATAAAAACATCAAGCTAAAGAGAGGCACCTGGGGACACTGGCTAGCGGGGCTGATGCACATTTCCTATAAAGGGACGGACAGGAGTGACAGCTTTGCAGGCCACTGTCAACCTAGGACTCACCTCTGCTCCCGCACAAAATAGCCACAGACAGGAAGTAGAGGGTGGATGTGCCTGTCCTACCCCCGGTCCCCTGGGTCCCCGTGGGGATTCTGAATCCAAGCTGGCGGCTGGTGGGGGCACAGGGCTTCCAATGTGCGGACACGCTGCCCAAACGCGACAGTAGTTTTCTGACTCCTCGTGGTTTACAACCCGGAGCCAGGAGTGGGCCAAGCCCTGCCAGTCCCCTCCCCCACTGCCACTGCGCTCAGAGGTCAAGGGCCACCTGCACGAAGCAGGGAGTTCTGCCCCTGTCATTACACCCCCCACAGGAAGAGTCTGTTCTGGGGGATAAAACCCAGGTAAGGACTGGACGATCCTGGAGGTTCACCCAGCTCACGGGCTGTTAGCTTGACATATTTTATGTAGCCATTATCCGGAAAGAAATTCTACCTTCTAACTGATATCTCATGTGCTCAAGAACACACCTATTAAAATAGGCTATTTTTGCATTTTGATTTTAATTTTGAGAGAAAGAGAGAGAGAGAGAGAGAGCAGGGGAGGGACCAGGAGAGAGAAAGAGAGAGAGAATCCCAAGCAGGGTCCTTGCTGTTAGCACAGAGCCCGACGCAGGGCTTGAACTCACAAACGGTGAGATCATGACCTGAGCCGAAATTGAGGGTCTGACCTCTAACTGACTGAGCCAGCCAGGTGCCCCCCAAATATGCCATTTTTATAGGGATGTGATGTCTGGCATGGCGACCACAGGTAAGCACACCGTGTCGCGTATTCGGAAGTGGCTAAGAGGGTAGATCTTCAAAGTCCGCATCCTGAGAGAAAAAGATCGTGTGACAGTGTGGAGAGATGATGTTCACTAGCCTCTCGTGGTGATTCTGTCACAGTACGTGTAAATACCAAATCGTCCCTTGTACACGGGAAGCCAATACCATGTTGTAAGTCAATCATCCCTCAATCGAAAATGCTATTTTCAAGCCGTACTGTTTTCCTGAGATTTTTGTTAAAAGTCTAAATTTCGCGGAAGTAGCAAAATTTCCGACCGTGTAAATCACCATGTTGGTTAGAGATTGGGACGAGAAGGTCCTTAAACCTAATCAGTGCTTTTTCTCGCTTAAATATAATACGAAATCCTTGATTGAAATTAGGGAAATATAGAAAAGCAGATACTTGATAATAAAAATAACAATTTATCTCTGTGATTGATTTTTATATTTTTTTGTTGATTCTGTTTTTTTAACTGCCTCATTGCAATTTATTTTGTTTTTCTCTGTGTATATATTGAAAACATACCTACTTCCTTTATTATTGAAAGCTTAGAGAGATTTTGTAAGTTATACACTTGGCCTTCTTCTTATATTCACAGAGAGAAGAGTTTACTCAAAAATAAGTAATCAGACTTAAGATACTTTGTTTATATCCTCATGACATATACTTTCCTTCTATTTTTTACATAAAGTCTTTTTACCTATTGAGGTCTGGTGTTTCTTTTATAAACTTCCACGAGTTTCCGTAATAAAGATATCACACATTCTATTTGTGGTAAATGTTTTGCAAAACTTTTATTTTATCAAAGCTACTTAAATTTATTTTATTTTTTATTTTATTTTTTTGTTGTAAAGTGTATTTATTTATTTTGAGGATGGAGAGAAAGGCAGAGAGAGAGGGAGACACAGAATCTGAAGCAGGTTCCAGGCCCTGAGCTGTCAGCACGGAGCCCGACGTGGGACTCGAACCCACAGACCGTGAGATCGTGACCTGAGCAGAAACCAAGTGTCAGATGCTTAACTGACTGAGCCACCCAGGCGACCTCTACTTAAATTTATTTTAAAACATGTTCTAATTTGTATGCAGTCAAAAGTCAACTTTTTTCCTAAGAACTGTTGATTCGATATCCATGCAGCATGAAGACTGTGCCCCACATTGCCCTCCACCATAGGGACACGCACCTGCCTGCGGGTCTCGTGATCTCGCTGCCCTCTGGTGTCCCCCCTTCCCTTCCTCACCTGGGTGCCTTCTCCCTGACCTCTGAGCCTTGGCTCAGACACCATCTCCAGGAAGGATGTCGCAGACAGTTGCCACAGTGAGCTGTTTGCCTAGACTGTTTTGTTTTGTGAATAAATGAATATGGGTGTTTTTGAAGTATATTTTTTATCATTTTGAAATAATTCGGATTTGTAGCAAACTGACAAAAATAGTTCCAAGGACATGGGTACGTCTTCATTGATAATTTCCCACATTTGTTTAATTACTAATTCATTCTGTAACAACATATGTAACAACAACTAATTCATTCTGTAACAACTAATTCATTCTGTAACAACAACCTATTAATGTTTTGTAACTTTTCATTTTGATGTAATTCCAAACTTACACAAAAACCACAGGAATGGTGGTGGCGGGGTAGGGGGGGGGCGGTGCTGAGTGGCTCAGAGGTTAAGAGTCTGACTCTTGATTTCGGCTCAGGTCATGATCCCAGGGTCGTGGATCGAGCCCCATGTTAGGTTCTGCACTGAACGTGGAGCCTGCTGGGGATCCTCTCCCTCTGCCCCTCCCCCCCACCCGCCATGCACACACATTTGTACATTTGTACGTGTATGTATTGTTTTCGTCCAAATTTTGTGAGGGTTGCCTAGATTCATGCTGCTGGGTGGTAATAGCGGTGAGAATTTGGCACACACAGAACCACGACATAAGTTGGAGATCAGGAAATTTTATGTCAACAAATACCACAGTTAGTTGTTGGTTCTGATGACAGTTTTGACGATTGTCACAATAATTGCCTTGAGAGCTCTTTCCCCTGGTCCAGGATCAAATCAAGAGCAAAGTCCTTATGTCCCTGGCCTCCTTTATTCTAGAATGTGCTAAGCCTATCTTCACCTCTGGTGACGTTTCTCTTGAGAAGAGAGCAGCTCCTTTATTCCACAGAATGTCTATCAGCCTGGGTCACCTGTGGTTTCTTCCTCACAGATTTCCCGTGCACTTTGTCAGTGAGGCCTTGGGGGTGATGCTGTGTCCTCCTCGGAGCACCACACCAGGGGCAGCTGGCGTCAGTTTGCTCTGTGACGCGGCTGCTCATTAATCACTCAAATAGGACGCTGCCTGCCAAGCATCGGCCCCGTAATGCTTATGGTTGGGGCCAGTAAGTCCCCGGTGAAGAGATACTCCCAGTCACCCTCCAACATTCTTCTGCTGGATTGTACAGCCTGGTATGCTTCCCACCTGCCTCAGCTGCCACGTCGCAGGTGCGGAGTGGCGATTGTCCACGAGCTGGCTTCTCCGAGAGGCCAGACACCCTCGACTTCCTCTTGGCTTCGTGTGGGTGCACGTGTGCATTTGGAGCTGTGAAGCAGGTACGGTCCGACTTCCTGGGGCTCTGGGGTGCTGACCGTCGGTTCTGGGGCTGGGCTCTGTGCTGATGGCTTTTCTCACATCATCACATTTGATACTCTTAGGAAGCGACACGTTATTTTTTTCATTTCACAGATGAGGAGGCTGATGTGTTAAGAAAAATGCTTTTCGGGGCACCTGGGTGGCTCAGTCGGTTAAGTGTCCGACTTCAGCTCAGGTCATAATCTCGTGGTCCGTGAGTTCGAGCCCCGCGTCGGGCTCTGGGCTGATGGCTCAGAGCCTGGAGCCTGCTTCCGATTCTGTGTCTCCCACTCTCTGCCCCTCCCCCATTCATGCTCTATCTCTCTCTGTCTCAAAAAATAAATAAACGTTAAAACAAAAAAAAAAAGAAAGAAAAATGCTTTTCTACAGGGTGTTTCATAAATAGCAGAGCCAGGATTCAAACTCGAAGCATCCGAGCCCAGAACCCAAGCCTGTGGCTCCTATAGAAGGTGGGCTTCTGTGGGTTGTAGGTGACAGAAATCCACCTGGAACCGGCCCTGGTGGAAAGAGGATTCATCACAGGGTCACTCGGGGGTCCCCTCCATCCCGGTAAGTGATGGAGCCCCTGACCCCGTGCAGGGCAATGATGCCACCAAGCCAGAGTGACGGTGATGCTATCCTGGCATTGTCTCCCTTCTTGCACCAACGCCGGGTGACGCTCCCCACCGTGTGCACGTCTACAGCGGGCATGACTCTTTACCCCAGTTTGGGATTTTTTAATTTGGGGGAAAAACTCTAAAGCCATCATTTAGTAAGTGGCCAAGCGTGGACCGAGGTTTCGATCCTCGCCCACCCAACCGTGCTGAAGGCATCAGGTCAGGTAAACTAAAACTCCTGTTCCTCCCAGAACCACGGTCGGGTGTGGAGCGAGGACATCCCCTGAATCAGGACACAGGCTTGAATTCTGTGCAGACGAGGGTGGAGGTGTGTGGAGAAGACTGGACCAGCCCCTCTGTGCACGAAACAACGGAGCAAGATTCCCCAGTGTCACCCGTGGGGTGTTTGCGAACCAGCTGACTCTGAGGTGGGAAATGCATACGTGCACACGTTTGTACGGTTTTATATGCCACCGGTGCGTCGTGGAGAAAACACTCAGCTGGAAAGAGAAACAGAACCGATTCCAAATCCTATTACATGCTGCGTGCTATGGGTGATATTTTCACTTAAGAATTTTGACCACAAGATCATTTAACGAGTTTCCCTCGTGTGGAAATATGTTTCGGCTGCTCGTCAGATAAAACTGGTTATATCTCTAAGTGGCCAAGTGGAAAACCGCACCGCAACTGGGTGTATTTCCACGGACTTCGAAAGCTCTCGGGCACCTGTCAGACATGATTTGCAAGCGAGGAAAGCTAATTTTATTCTGCAGAGTTAACCGTGCTTTTTGAATCAGACTGTGGGCCAATACTGTCTACTTAAATGTTTTTCTCTGTTTTCTTTTAACCAAAAGGCACAAACTAAAAACATTTCATAATTGCCATGCATTCTGATAATCCTGTCCCCCACCCCTCCCCACCCCCAGAAAAGACCAAAGCACAACCATAAAGGAAAAGAGAGATCCTGGTGCCTGTTTGGACACGTGAGGAATGTGTGAATGTTAATGAACAGGTGCGGGGAGATGATGGTGAAGAGTCAGGAACCGTGGCCGGAGGTGAGGTTTTGAACTGTTTCTGGTGTTGCATCCGTCTCTGCTCCGTCTTGGGCTGGGAAGCTGGGACATCCAGCTTCTGGATGCCACAGATGGACGAGACAGGCTGACGCCTCCCAGGTGGGACCAGTTCTCTGTTAACCGGAAATCAGCATAAGGGAGGCATCGCCTTCTGCCCACATGACGGGCTTCGCGGAGACGTGGGGAGGATGCAGGCCCAGGCGCCCGAGTGCCAGGGGAGGAGCGGCTGCGGTTGGCGCCGGCCGAGGCCTCAATCAGGAGGACAGCCTGGAGGCAACCCCGGAACCGCAGCCTGGCTCGGTCAGAGCTTTGTAAAGACGCAGCCGCCAGCGAGCGATCCGCTGCTCCGCTCGTTCCGCAACGTCGGTTCCTCGTGTTTGAAGAATCTTTGTTGTCTTTACGAGGGGCTAACTCAACCCTGTGGAGACAGCAGAAGCTGAGGGCCCAGGTCAGGCCACTCCAAAACCAAGGGCTGGCAGTGGGGGGGGGGGGGTCCATTCAGAAATGCGGACATTCTGAGAGATGGAGAAAGCTGGCAAAATGTACGTTGCGTTTCAGAATTGTAAAAGCATGGTCGTGTCTGTCACTGCACGAAGACCCCAGCTACTTTGGAATCAAGTGGCAAATACCCTGATTATACCCCAGGGCCCTCACTGTGCAGACAGGAAGCCCAAGGCCTGTGGGAGCTGCCAACTTGCTTCGGGCATGGCTGGTAGATCATTCTGGGGGGCTGCTGTTCGTGGGTTCTTTTCTGGTCTCCTGAGGGTGAGGAGATAATTAGAGGCGGCTGACAGTCTAGTCTAAGGAGCCTCAGACGTTATCGAGGGGTCGCGGAGAGTTGGATCAGCTACTACACTTGGGAGGGTGAAGCTGAAAGAGTCAGGAAGGAAGACTTGTTCCTCTCTGTCCTCTGGTTGGTGGAGACCCCACAGAGCACGTGAAGCAGGTGCCAGACCAACTGGGCAAATCCCATCATGGGACCGTCCTATCTTGGGACAGTCCTGCCATGGGGCAGTCTTATCATGGGACAGTCCTATCCTGGGACAGTCTTATCCTGGGACAGTCTTATCCTGGGACAGTCCTTCCATGGGACAGTCCTTCCATGGGACCGTCCTGCCACGGGGCAGTCTTATCATGGGACAGTCCTATCCTGGGACAGTCTTATCCTGGGACAGTCCTGCCATGGGACAGTCTTATCCTGGGACAGTCCTTCCATGGGACAGTCCTTCCATGGGACCGTCCTGCCATGGGGCAGTCTTATCATGGGACAGTCCTATCCTGGGACAGTCTTATCCTGGGACAGTCCTGCCATGGGACAGTCTTATCCTGTGATAGTCCTTCCATGGGACAGTCCTTCCATGGGACAGTCCTTTCATGGGACAGTCCTATCACGAGACAGTCCTGCCATGGGACAGTCCTGCCATGGGACAGTCCTATCACGAGACAGTCCTGCCATGGGACAGTCCTGCCATGGGACAGTCCTATCCTGGGACAGTCCTTTCATGGGACAGTCCTATCACGAGACAGTCCTGCCATGGGACAGTCCTGCAATGGGACAGTCCTATCCTGGGACAGTTCTTTCATGGGGTAGTCCTATCCTGGGACAGTCCTGCCATGGAACAGTCTTATCATGGGACAGTTTTGCCATGGGACAGTCTTATCATGCGACAGTCCTGTCATGGGACAGTCTTATCATGGGCAAATCCTACCATGGGACAGTCTTGCCATGGGACAGTCCTACCATGGGACCGTCCTGCCATGGGACAGTGTTATCCTGGGACAGTCCTATCCTGGGACAGTCTTATCCTGGGACAGTCCTGCCATGGGACAGTCTTATCCTGGGACAGTCCTTCTATGGGACAGTCCTTTCCTGGGACAGTCCTTTCATGGGACAGTCCTATCATGAGACAGTCCTGCCATGGGACAGTCCTGCAATGGGACAGTCCTATCCTGGGACAGTCCTACCATAGGACAGTCTTACCATGGGACAGTCCTGCCATGGGACAGTCCTATCATGGGACAGTCCTGCCATGGGACAGTCCTATCCTGGGACAGTCCTATCATGGGATAGTCCTGCCATGGGACAGTTCTGCCATAGAATAGTCCTACGATAAGTGAGTTCTGCCATGGGACAGCTCTAAAATGGAATAATCCCACCATGGCACATTCCCAGGATGGGGCACCGCCAACATCCCCGTGAACTCACTCTGACTGGAGCCAAGGTTGGGGACCAGGGTGGGACAGGAATGTGATGTGTCAGCAAGTGAGGAAGCAGATCGTGTCAGTTGGTGAGGTTTCCTGGGCTCTGCGGCTCCACAGCCCGGACCCACTTTCCATGCACCACACACAGCTCACACACACACACACACACACCACTGCCCCCACTCAGGGAGCCCCACCCCCATGACCTCATCCCTCCTATACCAGTCTCATGAGCCTAATGAAAAATCCTATCACAAGCTGTGCCCTGGGGGAGCTGATGTGAGTGTGATTCTCCTCAGTTCAGTGGTTCAGGCAGCCAATTGCCCGTGTTCGTGCGTGATGCGTGCATAGCTCGCTTGTGAGCTCAGCGTGCGGACACGGCGGGCGGTGGGGGAATTACCTTGAAGGTGCTCTCGGGGCCTCAGAAGGAACCAACATAGACGTGTCAAGGACAGCTGTGATGTGAAAATTACTGTAATTATCAGGGATCAAGGCGTCTGACTCAGCACGTCCTCCGGGATGTCTCATGCTTGCTCTGGGTCTCTCTGGCGTGAGTCTCCTCCGCGTGTGGTTTAGGGAGTTCTGGAAGCAGAGTGTGGGCATGATTGGGGCGAGTTTGGGGGTGGTTTGGCTGCAGAGGGAAAAGCCGGCACAGGAATTATCAGCCGCTCTCACTGCCACAGATCTGTGAGGGGAGGACACTTCTCCAATCACAGCTGCACGGAGTCCTGAGCGGCTGCAGAATGATAGACCTCCGGGCTTCTCTGGGCTTCCTGGATGCTTCCACGGAGCTTATGTTGATGTCTTAGAGATACCACCTTTTCTGGTCCTCCCGCCTGCGGCCCCCGTGACCCCAGAACGGCAGCCCTGGGCAGCAGAGCCCCCCGGTCCACCTCCTCTGGATGCACCCAGCCCTCGTCTGCAGCAACGTCCCCCTGTCTGCTCCAACCCTGGGTCTTCAATGGGCTCGTTCTTCTCCCCTGCTGCCCCTCAACAGCGCCCACCCCACCCTTGCCATTGAGGACGTCCTCATACTCACTGGCCCCAAGAACTACCATGCTTGTGTTGCAGAATTACCCGGTGAGTGTACAAGAGCCAGACGGAAAACACGTGTTTCTGAAAGAACGGTCATTTCTCCTTCCTCTTGTGCAGAGTCCCCGTTAGCTCGGCCGGGAACGCTGGGAGGGGTTGCTGGTTCACGAGTTTGTAGTGGGGCTGTCTGGGGCAGGCAGACCGTCCCGGAGCCTCCGTCCATTCATCTTCGAGCCGGGCGTGACGTTGTCCTGCCTGACGGGTGTCCCTCGAGCAATGCCCCCGAGCTGTGACCACTGGCTCAGGTCGGGGGTGGGGTCGGATCGCCTGAACAAAGCAGAGAAACAGACTATCTGCCCCCCGAGGATGCTGACCGATTGAGAACACCTGCTCTGAACAGGGGGTGACTGGACCCTCGCCCCCTCCTCGGGTCACACCTGCTCAGGGCAGTGGCTCCTGGGGCTGGGGGCTGGTGGGGGAGGGCTGTGTCGGGCCCGGGTCTCCCAGGTCTCCCAGGAGTCAGTCGGCCCCCAGCAGGCCCAGGCCTGCCTCCACCTTCTCTCAGCACCACGGGAACCCTGGCCAAGTCGCTGAATGCAGCTCCAGACACAGAAGGAAGCCCTCGGATGGACCTTAGTGTGCACACAAGGCTGAATTCCCACCTCTGAGCGGGTCTGGCACAACATGGCTGAGCCCGTGACCGTGACCATGAGTGACCAGGAGCACAGGCAGGATCCCACTCAAGCCCGGGCTCAGTGTCACTTTCTGCACTCACACACTGTGAGACCTAGGCCGGGGGAGGGCACATAACTTCTCCAAACAGACGGAGCCAGACAAGTGCCTGGGCTCAAGTCCCGATGGTCAGACTCTGACATGACGGCCGTTCTGTGCTGAACAGGCGGGAAATTATACACCAGGGAAACATCAGGCCACGGTGCCCCGGCTTGCTCACACGGGTGTGAGCGTCCGAGCAGATGTGGGCTGGAGAACAGGAAACCACGCACTGCAGGGACCGCGGGGCTCAGACCCCCCAAGGTCAGCGAGCACGGTCAGGTGCTCTGTGTCTGGCTGAACTCAGAGGGGGCATGACAGGGACGCATGGGGTGAGACGTGCTGTGTGTCCACGTGGCTGGCCCATGGTGCCCAGCCGTTTGCTCAAACACCGATCTAGATGTTGCTGCGGAGGTGATTTATGGATGACGTTCACATTTACCATCAGGAGACTGTACATAAGGTACATGATCTTCTGTAACGTGGGTGTGCCTCGTCCAATCAGTCAAAGGCCCCCAGAACAAAGACGGAGGTTCCCTGGAGAAGGAATTCTGCCTCAAGTCTGCAGCACAGGGACCTGTCTGAGCTGCCAGCCTGCCCTGCCTTGTCCAGATTTGCCCATCCCCCCAATCGTGTGAGCTCGGGAGGACCCTGCGTGCATCACATGGCCAGTGCCTTCAAGGCAGGAGCACACACTAACCAAGAAACGAGACGGATAAGTATAAAAGTGCGCGTCTTTGTAAGGGTTATCGAGGGCAGAACACGGGTGCTACACGCGGCGTGGAGGGCAGCCGCGGGTCCCCAGTGGGGACAGGACTCTCTGAGAACTGAGATGGGTCAGAGGAGGCTCCCGGATCAGAGGCATGACAGCAGAGGACCAGCACGTGCCGGGCCAGGAGACCTCAGCCTCCTGGAGGGGGTTCTGTTGGGGAGGGGGTCCGGTAAAGAATGGAGGGGAAGGCACAGGTGTCTGTCGGAGCCTGGCAGGCACCGGGCATGGGGTCAGCCCTGCACGTAGAACGTAAGCCTTGCAGCTTCTTGGGGGGGGGGGGTTGTGTTGCAATCTGACTTGACATGTGGGGGGACTTGCCCCGAGTCTCACGGCTGGGACTGGCCGCAGCTGGGTTTGTGGAGGAGCGGGAAGGAACAGTGCTCCCTGAGCCCCTCCTTGTACTGCTGCTCAGACGTTCAAGGAAGTGTGAGTGCGGGGTCCTTTTCTGCACGGGCCAAGCGGCCTTCCCGTGTTGGAGGCAGCTGGACCCGGGAGAGGGCACAGCGGGCACCTCTGGGCACTGGCCGGGGTGGGGGGGTCTCCCTGGCAGGCACAGCCTTCCCCACCTCCCAGCTCACCTTCCTGTTTAAATGCCTGCCTCTGCCCATCAAGGAGGTGAGCAGGTGGCACTCGCCTCCCATGCAGCCCAGCCCTTCCTGACTCCTGGTCTGGAGATTCCAGACACTGCCCCACATAGGCCGCCTTTGGGGCCCCACAGAACCCGCGGCTCCCTCACGTGGGACCAGGGAAGTGTGGGTGCGTCCAATTTCAGATCAAAACCACATTCGAGAGGAAAGCGATAATTATTTTCAAAAAATGCTTCACTCTCAATCCACACAGCAACTGATCCATCAGTCGTCCATCCGCAGAGGGAGTGTGAGAGGCTCTTTCGGACGGTGTCCCAAACCCCACGCCGCCCCCAACACCCCGTGGGTGGTGAATCGGAAGGCCGTGGCTAGGGTGTCAGTGCAGGTACACAGGCGAACCTCCCAGATGAGGAAAATTCCCATGCCCAGGGGATGCAGCACATGGGCAGGGGAGTGAGTGTTTGGGGTTCCTGGTGACTCTAGTTTTGGTTCTGGTGGCCCTGGGCACAGAGGGCAGGGACTGGGGCCCTTGCAGGAAGGGAAGAGAGAGAGGACTGTCCAGCGGCAAACCAACCCCAGCTCAGTGGATCTGCAAGACAGAAAGTCACTCCAGAAACCGCTTAAAAGCACAACGAGGGAAAACAATCAAAATGCCTGTGGGAGTGATTTTGAAGTGACCTTTCTCCTCTCTTCTGCAGAGCTCCCTCCTCCCTTCTGCTTCTGGAACCAGGCACCACCCTGAAGACAGGACTGAGGGGGCTGCCTTCAGCAGGTACATGGTGCCTGTCCAAACCGGCCAGATCCTGCATTGCCCTGTGAACCCCCAGCCCCTTCTGGGGGGCCTACGGTGTCTGGAGGTCACGCCTGCTGCCACCTCCTTCACAGGCAGAGAAATAAAGCCATCATTCCTCTTTATCCCCAACTCTGTGTTCACGTTACATTTTAGTTCCCAGGCTTGAGGTCGAGGTCAACAAGGAGCCAGCCCTTTCAGGCCTGGCCTTTGATTAGAAGGAAAAAGTAAGTCTTCACTGAAAATCTGTAAGATAAAGCCTGTCCTCACCATGTTGGGGGCAAGAATTCACACTATCTGACTGCCAGAAAAAAAAAGTAAGAAACACTCAAGCTGTAAATTTTCATTGTCCTGATGCAAAGTCCTGAGCCACTCAGAAGCCCATGCAAATGCTCTCTAGAGGAATACACATAGTTTCAACCCAAGTGAGTTCACACACACACACACACAAAAGTTTCCAAGCATATCAGGCAACAAGCAACAATGAGTGAGAATCAGCAGAAAGAAAGAAAAAAGAAAGAAAGAAAGAAAGAAAGAAAGAAAGAAAGAAAGAAAGAAAGACCAGGAACCACACTCTCAGACTTCAGGCATTGAACTACCAAATAAAAATATGAAATGAATGGGGCGCCTGGGTGGCTCAGTCGGTTAAGCAGCCAACTTCGGCTCAGGTCATGATCTCGCGGTCCGTGAGTTCGAGCCTCGCTTCAGGCTCTGTGCTGACAACTCAGAGCCTGGAGCCTGTTTCAGATTCTGTGTCTCCCTCTCTCTGACCCTCCCCTGTTCATGCTCTGTCTCTCTCTGTCTCAAAAATAAATAAAACATTAAAAAATATATATAAAATGAATATATCTAACAGTTCAAAAGAACTCACAATGAGTATCAAAAATCTGAACTATTAGCAAAAAATCACACAAAATTGTCACGCAGCCATCGGAAATGGAAAAATAAAATTTTTAGAAAGAGAAACTTGATTGAAATTTGATTGCTGAAAACTGCAGATTTAAGCAGATCAAGAATTAAACTGGAAGTCATAGCTGAAGAAATTAATCGGAATGCAGCAGAAAAAATAGTCACAGAAAATAGGTTTTACAAAGATCGAGGTGTGGAAACTGGCAGTGAATATTTATTTATGTGTGTGCACGTGTGTAAGTGAGAAATTAAATGATCCCAGAAGAAATTCCTAAGATATAAGAAGGAATGGGGGGGGTGGAATTGCAAGCTTGCAGATAAAGTAATATTTATGATATTTCTAACTTGTAGGGTTAGAAGCCAAATAAAACGAAAATACTAGGCAAGCGTAGCCATAAGTTAAGAGAAGGATAGTTGTAATTCACAGGCTCTTGTATCGTCCTCCAGCCAGACATTGTCGGGTTAAACGTGCATGTTAAAATGCTTAGGTAGGCAAGCAGAATTTAAAAAAAAAAAATGGATACCTTGCAAAATTAGATGGACAACAAAGAAAATGTAACAATGTCGAAAATTGTATAGGAGGAAGAAAGAATAATTGTTAAAAAGGAGCGGGAGAATCCCAAAGTAACAAGACAGAGGTGAATGTGGGTTTAAACAGGACGGGTTCCCAACAGCATAAATGACTGGGACTTTGTGGTTGGAAACAAAGCCCTCCAGACTCAATTTTAAGAGGGGGGGGGGAGGTGCATCTGGGAGGGGCTCGGTTGGTTAAACACCCAACTTCGGCTCAGGTCAGGATCTCCTGGTTCGTGAGTTCGAGCCCTGCATCGGGCTCTACTGTCAGCACAGAGAATGCTTCAGACCCCCTGTCCCCCTCTCTCTCTGTGCCTCCCCTGCTCCAGGGCTGTCCCTCTCTCTCTCAAAATAAGTAAACATTAAAAATAAATAGACTAATAACAAAAGGTGGGGGAGAGCAATGTTCTTTAAAAGGGACTGTCAGAAGACATGAAAACTGAAGGTTTGATAGTAAAATAATGACAGCATTGTAGCGAATAAGCCCTCAGTCACCTACAGTGACAGAACTACCACATAATACGATTCTTTTTTCTTAATTGTTTAAAATATTTTATTTTATTTTTGAGAGACAGAGCATGAGCTGGTGAAGGGCAGAGAGAGAGGGAGACACAGAATCCCAAGCAAGCTCCAGGCTCCGAGCTGTCAGCACGGAGCCTGACGCGGGGCTCAAACCTACGAATCGTGAGATCATGACCTGAGCTGAAGTCGGACGCTTAATCGGGAAGCTACAATATATACTGCTTCAAGACCTTAAACGTCCGACATTATCACACAGGCATGTGGGACCAGTCCTCAAACCCTGATGGGGGACATGGAAAGTGGACAGGGTGACAGGGTCCCCATCCATAATGGGGGTGTGCACACCCTCGGGCCGGGGCATGCAGCCCTGGGGGGTCCCATTCTCCCCAGGAGACAAAGTCAACATCGTTCTTAGCAGCAACCCCAGGAGACAGCTGAGATATCTGTCTGCAGCTAACTGGATAAATTAATTACCAAATTCTCATACAACAGAATGCTCCCCGTCGATGAGAGGGAAATTCGGCTACACACACAGGAAATGGCTGACAGGATAGTGTGAGAAAATGTGTACCACAGATCTGTGGTCTGATCCAGTTTATGAAAAGCCTGAAAAATAAGGCCAAACTAAAAAATAATTACTTGGGAGCACCTGGGGGCTCGGTCGGTTAAGCGTCCGACCTCGGCTCAGGTCACGATCTCACAGTTCATGAGTTCAAACCCCACGTCAGGCTCTGTGCTGACAGCTCGGAGCCTGGAGCCTGCTGTGGATTCTGTGTCTCTCTCTCTTCCCCTGCCCTTCCATCGCTCACACTCTGTCTCTCTCTGTCTTTCAATAAATAAATAAATGTAAAAAAATAAATAATTACTTGGAAATGCAATTTTACAAAAAAGAGAAACATTGGATTGATAGCAGCTACTTTTTGGGTGGGAGAAAAAGAAAGGTTGGAAGGCTGGGGGGCTCAGTCGGTTAAGCCTCCGACCTTGGCTCAGGTCATGAACTCACAGTTCATGGATTTGAGCCCCATGTCGGGCTCTGCACTGACAGCTTGGAGCCTGCTTGGGATTCTCTGCTCTCTCTCTCTCCTTCTGTCCCTGCCCCTCCCATGCTCACGTGCATGGGCTCTCTCTCAAAATAAATACAAAGAAACAAAGCCCCAGAGGGGATGAACTTCCGCTACCCGTAGAGGGCCTCTCTGCAGAAGTCCTGCAACGCTGCTGTGCAGTGAAGAGAAACCCAGAAAGGCAAACCCAGGAAAGAAAATAAGCTTGTAGTTATGATTCCAGAACCTCTGTCCTCGCAGCCTGTTTCATTCTGAGGCACTTGTAAGGTGGCGAGGAGTGGATTCGTGAAAGCAGGTCCTCTGTAGATGGAACGTCAAAACAACAATAATGACACCAAACTGGACATCGGACATGCTCCTTTCCGTTGAAGCCACTTCCACAGTCACGACCCTGTTCAGTTCTCCTGTGTCCTTGTGCTTTTCATGACTCTTGCGTGTGCCTATCCAAGTAGATAATTGTGCTGGGCAAACTTACCTCCTTAAATCCCAAAGAGCAAATTATTATCTTTTTAATGTTTTTAATGTTTATTTATTTTTGAGAGAGAGAGAGAGTGAGCAGGGGAGGGGTAGACACACACACACACACACACACACACACACACACATACACATAGAATCTGAAGTAGGCTCTGAGCTGTCAGCACAGAGTCTGACGCGGGGCTCGAACTCACAAATCGTGAGATCATGACCTGAGCTGAAGTCGGACGCTTCACTGCCTGAGGACCCCAGGCGCCCCCAAAGAGCAAATTATTATAACAGCCCATGTGGGAAGCTGAGACATGCACCCCCAACCGTGCTGGGGGTCGGGTTAACATTGAACACACACTGTTTGATTTCACCCCCACAACCACACCGCGTGAGTTACCACTGCCCTCGTGTTAGAAATGAGGAAAACATTAGCGGCTTTTAAAAGATCATAGAACCAGTGGCTGAGTCTGGATTTGAACCCAGGACCGATTCACTCCAGAGCACAGGACTCTGACCACGGGGCTGATGGCTGCCCTTGGCGGTCAATTCAGGGCAAGTTCTCCGTTCCTAGAGAGAAAACCTGGTGACGAGATAATGGGGGACAAAGAGATGTCCCTGCAGCTGTGTGTGTCCTGCCTTGTTCTGAGTCCTGCTCCTGGGCACACACTCCCTGCCCCAGACCACTCGAGCCTGGGACTGGGCTGACTCGGTTTCCCCAGGGTGAAGCAGCTCTGTGCCTCTCTCTCCAATTTGGTCCAGTAACTGCTTCCTCTATTTCCACCAATGGAGAGGAGAAGGTAGAGCGAGTTTCCAAGCAGCGATATACTCAGAACCTGTCCCCAGCCCGCCCCCCACCTGCTGCCTGCTCCCCAGACGCCAGGGTTCAGGACCCACACTCCCCATGATGAGTGTGTAGAATTTCCTGCTGTGCCCACGGTCACGCTTTTAATCCCGGAGGCTTTTCTTGTTTTTCTTTTTCAATATGTGTTTATGTTACAATATGGTTATTGTATAGAAAGATCGATACAAGGTCCTTAACTTACTATTACGACTTTATTGTAAAGGAAGCCATCTTTTCTCATTATCTGAGGGCTAGTTAGGTGTCCGTAATCCTCTGACACCGCAGAGGAGAAGCCGTCATCAGAAAAAAGCTATCTAGCATTCCAAGAATAAAATGATCCAAACTGTGGCATTGTCTGAAATATTATGCTGGCCTAGGACATCTGTTATAATCTATAATTCATTTTCTCTGAAGCATTTGTTGATTTTTCATTGATTTTTTTATTGAAGTAATTGGTTAACCCTAAAAAATTGAAAACAGGGTGTCTGGGTGGCTCAGTCGGTTAAGTCTCTGATCTCAGCTCTCAGCTCTTGATCTCAGCTCAGGTCATGATCTCACAGTTTGAGCCCTGCGTCGAGCTCTGTGCTGATAACATGGAGGCTGCTTGGGATTCTCTCTCCGCCCCTCTCCCACTTGTGCTCACTCCCTGTCAAAATAAATACATAAACTTAAAAAAACAATTTGAAATACACCACTGTCTTAACAGGAAAAAAGTATTATCTGCATATTACTTTGCGCACACATGTTTGTATATTTAGAATTATATATTTTATGAGATACTTTCCCATTCTTTTAGTGTTGAAATGCAATATGTGTAGTTTTTCATTTCCTACTTTTTGTATATATGTGATCGTCCAGCTTATGGCAATGCCCAGCATTTTCTACATTTCACATTATGCTAGAAATATGTTCATTTTTCGAGATGTCGAGTGCAGTGTGATTCACCCTTAGAAAGAAGGAAATCCCGCCATTTGAGACAACAATATGGACACGTGCACATACACATGCACAGGCACAGATATGCACACAGAGACGTGCATACCTGTGTGTACCCAGATACACATACACAGACGTGAACAAAGACAGAGCAGTTTTCCCAGCGATTGAGATAAAGCTTTTTGATAATCTTTCCCGTTCAAAACAAATCAGAGTAATTTTCACACATGCTGGATAATGTGTGATGTACAGCATTGGCCTAACGTTTTTAAAAGATTGCTGGATGACTACGGGGCCTGTCATCTCCTTTCCCCCAAATGCCTCCCCAGCTACTCCTCATAAGAAGACTGGAGGACAGAACGCCCCATCTTTGGGAGGAGCTGCTTAAAATCCCCAAACAGTGTGCACATCTACACTTAGCTAATTGACATGCCTCCTAACATTTCAGAACACGAACGGGAGGTCACATTTTTCCAAACTTAGAACCTTGTTTCAAAGAACAGCAAGGCTTCCTGGTACAGAAGATGAAAGTCTTTAAAAAAAAAAACCAACCCTTTGACGGAGACTTTTTGGCCATTAAATAGCTTATTAAACAGAGCTTTGATGAATTCCAGTAAGTGTAAATAAATAAGAAACATATGGATTGGATTTTCTTTGAAACATCAATGGATTTGACTTTACAAGGAGAACTGTTTGTGTTTTAGCACAACAAACAAACAAACAAACAAAACACTAGAAATGCAACGTACTATCTTGCTGCTCCAAGAATTTCCCAACTTATATAAAGCTTAATTATTAGGACCTAGAAAAGGGCAGTGACTTGGGGTATTGGCTATTACTCAAAATAGCGGTTTGTGAAGGCGCGCTGTGCTAAGCACACCGATGTATTTTTAAGACGCTGCATGTTGTCGTGCGTGTTAACTGCACTCGAGGGTGTTCTCAGGGTGAGAAAAGGCTGTACCACATTCTCTAGGTCATTAAAACTGGACAAAGTCTACCGCTGGTTCTTGGGTGAAACTTTCACGTAGTAGGTACATTTCATTTTCACTTCCTCCCGAAGGATTATATCATCGTTTTAAACCCGTTTTTTTTTTTTTAAAGAAAGTATTGGAATTGGGCTTGTTTGCAGTCAAGGTATTTTTCCTGTGGGAGCAAGATTCTCCCGGCAACTGTTCTGTTTCCAAACCAGAAGCGAGTGGAGCCAGGGAAGACACAGGAATGTGGCTTCTAAATCACCATGAAATGAGCAGGCAGCGCACTGGCCCGGCCCCCGAGATCCCTTCTGTTTCCCATTTCTGTTTCCTTTGTGCAAAAATCTGCTTCACACGGAATGCTTGGGGCGGCTGCCATTAAATGAAGAAGAGAGGCTGGGTCTCCCAGCAAATCGTAACAAGAACGCTAACGAGTCACATCAATGGTGATGACGAATGTGCAGGCTCGTTGCCACCCTTTGCTAGGTCTGCTATCTGCTGCCCACCATGGGGGTCTCTTCATTCTCTGGCCTTCGTTCTGCTTCCTGGCCAGCTGGTAAGGCAGAGGCTGCCGTGCTCATTTTGCAGATGAGGAAGCAGGTTCGTCCAGGGCTCCCAGCATCCTGAGATAAACACCGCTAACCTAACTCCACCTCGGAGCCATCACCGTAGATGAGGGTCTTAGAAACCCCCCTGCCTGGGTGTCCAGGCTTCATTTTCCTGGCGTTCTTCCTCGGCCTCACTGACCCACAGCAGGCATTCCAGCCAACACGCTCCTGCCTGCGATGATGGAATTAGAGGGGCGTCGGGGGCGAGGGGGATAAGGGGGCAGGGAAAGCTTTTGTCGGGGCCGCAAGTCCTACGCACCACGACGTTAGTGTGAAACTCAAACCAAGACGACTGGTTGTCTTCACCGCCACCCCCTGCGCGGCCCTCCACCTGCCGGATGTGATCCCAGAGAAGGAGCGTGCGCGAGATTGGAGCGAATTACGATGCCAGGCAGGGTGTGGGTTTCATCAGGGAAAGGGAGGTATCGCAGAAGCTCTGCGATTCTCAAGTGATCCCAGGTAGGGTCCCAGGTAGGGGACACCATTTGCTCTTGGAAAAGAGTTTCTCGACAGGCCCTGGCTCCCCAAGGAGGCTCCCGGCGGCCGCCTGGGAAGCCCAGGCCGTGAGTTCACGCTACCTACTCCTCTGGCATCAGCTCACAGCACCAGTGGACAGGGTGACCGGATCTTTCCTGTGCACCATTTCAGAAGCTCTTGGGGCTGTTTTGGAAAGGCTGTGTGGTTTTCCCGTGAAAAGAAACAAACACATGAAAAAGCTTTAGTATTTGAAAAGAAAGGTCACTTTGACGATTTAAAAATGTTAGGTCTGTTCCCAAAGCATGTCTCCGTCCCTTGTCGGAAACCTGGGGCCATCATTCCCTTGCGTTACTGTGGCGCTACGGTTTATAAACACTTTAGAGGCACCTGTCACTGCCCATATCCGCATCCAGCTGGCAATTCCCCCGAACGGGGAGCTCTGGCTCGTAGGGAGCCCGTCTGGTCTACAAACTACCTCTCGGTGGCCAACCCCTAGTAGTCCTAATGTTACAGGGGCTCCAACCTAGGACAAGGTACTGTGTGGATTCCTCCTGGAAATGCAGAGGAGATCCCATGTGTGCTTGGCTAGCTTTGATGTGTTGGCATTTGCCAGTCATATAAAAATCAGCAACTCAGCCCCCTTTGAGGCTCTGTTTTCTCGTTGGGAAAGTAAAGACAATAACGCCTGTATTTCAGGGCTGCTGTGAACTCACAGGGGTGAACCGCAGTGAACCACAGGGCTGCAGTGAACCCTTTGTGAACTGCACTTGGGATCTCCATGGCACTCTGGTGTTTCCAACTGGGGTCCGGGAGCCGTGCATACTGGTCTCACATGGTAGGTGTCGTTACCACGACGATGGGGGGTGGGCGGGCAGAATACATGAAGATCTGCGACCTTCCAACCACCACCATGGATGTATGTGTCTCTGAATTATGAAGTGGCCGGTCTTGAGGGCCCAAGAGGAACTACCCCTGAGGCATTACCCCTCCCTGAATAAATTCCCTATTCTTTGGAAAATAGCACCCCTATTGTTCAAGCTGGAAACCAGGGAGAATACTTTTCCTTTAACCTCTAGATCTGAATCATCCAGAATCCTGTTGAAACTACCTTCAAAATGTATCCAAGTTAAAAATTCATATATATATATATGAATTTATATATATATATGATTTATATATACATGAATTTATATATTTTTATAATTTAGAATTTATTTAGAATTTATTTAGAATTAATTTAGAATTTATATATATATATGAATTTGTATATAAATTCCAACCTGTCCAACCTTGGCTCAGGTCATGATCTCGCAGTTCATGGGTTCGAACCCCACATCAGATTCTGTGGGGACAGCTCAGAGCCTGGAGCCTGCTTCGGATTCTGTGTCTCCCTCTCTCTCTGTCCCTCTTCTGCTCCCGCTCTCTCTGTCTCTCAAAAATAAACATTAAATTTTAAAAAAATGTATGTATATGTATATATTTTATTTATATAAAAATAAATATGTATATATTTATACATTAAATAAATATATATATTTAAATTTATATATTTATATATATACATGTATGTATATATTCCTGGGTCTACAAACCTTTGTTTTCCACCTTGGTCACAGGAATGTGAATTCCAAAAAGTCTGGGTCTTGCCAGGGTGTTTCACTGCTGTACCCATCAACACTAAGAACAGTGCCTGACATACGGAAGGCTACCCTATCATGTTTTTATTTCTTTAAGTTCTATTTTTTGATTTCTGAAAGAGATTGAGAGACAGACAGAGCCTGACGCGGGGCTCGAACCTGCGAACCGTTAGATCATGACCTGAGACGAAGTCAGACACTTAACCGACTGAGCCACCCAGGCGCCCCTCATCATTTGTTTAAAGAAAAAATAGGGGAGCCTGGGTGGCTCAGTCAGTTAAGTGTCTGACTTCAGCTCAGGTCATGATCTCGCGGTCCATGAGTTCGAGCCCTGCGTCGGTCTCTGTGCTGACAGCTCAGAGCCTGGAGCCTGTTTCAGATTCTGTGTCTCCCTCTCTCTCTGTCCCTCCCCCGTTCATGCTCTGTCTCTCTCTGTCTCAAAAATAAAATAAAATAAATAAAATAAAAAAAAGAAAGAACAGGGGAGCCTGGGTGGCTCAGTTGGTAAATTCAGGCTCAGGTCATGATCCCAGGGTCATGAGATCGAGCCTTGGGTCAGGCTTCATGCTGCACGCAGAGCCTGCTTGGGATTCTGTGTCTCCCTCTCTGTCTGCCGCTCCCCAACTTGCATGTGCATTCTCTCTCTCTCTCTCTCTCTCTCTCTCTGTCTCTGTCTCTGTCTCTCTCTCAAGTAAAAGAAAGAAAGAAAGAAAGAAAGAATAAATTGGTCATAATCTGCTCTTCTTTAAATTATCCCCCAAACAGAGGCCTATTTATCTCACTTTTCCAAACTTTTCTGTCATTAGACTGAGCCACAGGAACAAAATTCTAGAGAAATACAGAATCACCCAGCATAGCATATGGTGGCTTCTCAAACCTGGCATCTAACCCACGAAGGCACGTGCCCAGGAGGTGTGGACAGGTGCTCCCTGTGATGGCAGGTGCCCAGGGGGGGACACACGGTCACTGAAATGGAGCCAGGAGGGGCCGTGCTGTTGGAATCCCCTGGGAGGGCATGGAGGCCGTTAACGCACCTGCGCTGTGCATGGTCCAGACGCAGAGGAAAGACAGAAGGAATGTGGGGGGCGTTAAAAGATTTCAATCAAACATCTGGAGACGAAAATGCCCATGTCCAGGATGAAGAATGTGCCCGTGGGGTCACAGACGACACACTCTGAAGAGAAAGACAGATGAAGCTGAGCCTCCCGGAAAGGAACCCCAAGTCCAAACACAGAGAAGACAGAAACAGTCAAGCTTCTAAACCATCCTTTTTACCCCATTGCACAGCTATGTTCTAAAAATATCAGTGTGACACACACAAGTCCCTCTTATATGGCTTTCCCACCATTTCTGTCCCAGGGAGAAAACGAGCCACAGATTCCATGATCCAGGATTTCCAGGTCAAATTTATGTTTCTGTGATGGGTTACCGGAACCTAGGATGTCGCGTGTTTCCTTTGTTTTGGGAGATTTCTACACGGACGGCCTGGTGATGACAGAACTAGGACGAATGCATTAACTCTCATCAAATAACTTGATTTCTTTTTTTTTTTTTAATTTTTTTTTCAAAGTTTATTTATTTTTGGGACAGAGAGAGACAGAGCATGAATGGGCGAGGGGCAGAGAGAGAGGGAGACACAGAATCGGAAACAGGCTCCAGGCTCCGAGCCATCAGCCCAGAGCCCGACGCGGGGCTCGAACTCACGGACCGAGAGATCGTGACCTGGCTGAAGTCGGAGGCTTAACCGACTGCGCCACCCAGGCGCCCCTCAAATAACTTGATTTCTTAAATAAACAGCTTGAGCCAGAGGAAGAGAGCCGGGGAGAGATTCTCGCCCCCTGGGGCTCCAGCTCCGTGCAGCTTCCCAAGTCTGCCAGGAGGAGGGCACACGAGAGGATGCCTCTTCTCTCGACACCTCCCCTCCGGGGCACAGACCTGTGGACAAACACTTCTGGGCAGGGGCTGCGGGTATGAGGTGCCAGGGGCGGCCCTTGTCAGCAGGCAGGGCTCACCCAGCAGAGCCTTACAGGGTAAAGCACCCTCCCGTTAGGACCAGGGACCCACAGTGCACTGGCCACCGTAGCCGAGGGCTGGTGGGACCAACAGGCAAGAGACAGGTGGCCTCGAAGAGAAGCGAGTCGGCTCCAAACCTTCCCAGCGTCCAAGACTGTGCCGGCTCCTGTTTCTACGGCAGGCCCACCGGCTGGCGCAGGGGACGAGGCAGGAACGAGCACTCACTGGGCTTGGATGCCAGGTGCTCTGGGCGGGCCCTCTCATGTGGCCTCGCTCCGAACATGAGACATGCCCATGGCCTTCGCTTCTGGGATTCCATTAGAGGTGATGGCCGCCCACGGGCGCAGGGAGCATACGGTAGCTCCTGGATCCCACCCCACTCTGTCCAAGCATCGGGACGACTAGGTGTTCCTAGAGAACATCACAGGCAAGCCCCTGGCCTCAGATGAAAGTAGACAAGAGATCAAGAGACACAGGGGCTACGGTTTGGGGCAGGTGGAGACCAGATATCTCTCCCCCAGTGTGTTCCTGATGGATCTGCCGGGGGCCTTGGGGTCTGTGGAGCTCACCTCGCCCGTGACGGGGTCCTGCCCTGTGCCGGGTGGACTCCAGCAGGTGGGGGACTGCGCGGGGCTGTGTCCCCCTCTGGCCGCTGATTGGGTCCTGCCCTTTTCTCCAGGACGAACTCAAACTAACTGAATCCCTGCCAACCTGTTAATCTGGGGGCTCCCTCTAGAGCCCGCTGCCGCATGGCCACTCTCTGTCCCCAACACTGCTCCCACAGACAGCTCTGTCCCTACGTCCCCGTCTGTCTGTCCTCCACTGAAGTCTCTCGGCCACCAGGCAGGACGGCGTCAGCACACGTGTTTCCAGGTCTCACCCCCGGGACAGGCGCTGGTTACACGGTTCCTGCTGGCTCTTGTGTCCCTCGGGGAGGACGGACGTGCGGCAGAGGAGGAGAATGGACCCCGCCCTGTAAGCTCACGTTTGGCGTCCTTGCTGCTCGGGGTGCGTGGAGAGGCAAGGGAGGAGCACACGGAGTCTGAATAAACCGGCCCCGTGGGAGCCACAGGACAGGCTGACAGCTGAGCCCTCAGCCCCTCGCGGTGTGTTCCCGAGCCCATGTGTGTTCCGGGGGTGATGGCAAGTACCTGGCGAGCTCAGAGGGAGGTCGTGGCTGCCCAGTGCAAGGTGGGGTCAGCGTCACCTGCAGGGAGCAGCAGGGGTCCTCATAATGAACTCCTGGGACGTGGGTCGGGCTTGCTGGCTCTGGTGGCACCCTCTGCACCGCCCTGTGACCTGTCCAGCTACACCTGCAGGCTCACGTCCCTGACAAGGACACCGTGTCCCACCCCCCGCTGGTATCCTGCAGCTCCCCCTGTCCTGCGGGACCATTGGCAGCTCCCCACTGCGCCCCCGCCCCTGCTTCCCCAGAGCGTCGTGGCTCAGCATGTCACCTCCAGGAGTCACGGGTTCAGCGGGGAGCTCAGTATCGCCTGAGGAAAATCTAGTCTGTCCCTCAGCAAAGGGACCCTAAAGGACCACACTTCCCAGGAGTCCAGGGCTGGGACTTGAGGGGCATGCTGCACAGGCAAAAACACCTCACAGGCACCCCTAGGCAGGCAGGTGGTGGGAAGGAAACAGAGGCCTGCTGACCAACTGGCCCAGCCCATCGTGGGTGAGCCGTTCCAGGGGACCCACAGCTCGGCTGAGCCCCTACCTCCCCGACCTGCCGTCCAGCCGGGCCCTGGGGTCTCTCCCAGGGAGGACAGTGATGGGGTCAGGGCTGTTTCTGCTTCACGATGTGGGAGAAACAGCCCCTCCCTCAAGTACACATGTCCCCGTTTCATGGGGGGACTGTGGACGGCAGCTTGTCCGTGTGACCGTCCACTGTGGTCTGTTGCTGCGGGTTGTGTGTTAGTTCTCACACATTTCCGAGGTCGGAGGACTCTGCCCCATTGCCTGTTTCCCTTTCTCCCAGAATGCCAGGGGGGATCCTTCTCGGGGACTCGTACCCCGCTTCGTGCAGCACCCGCGGCCCCTCATCCGCTGTCCCATACTTGGGCTGACAGCGGCCGTCTCCGAGCAGGTGACTATTCTGGAGAAAGTAAACGCGTCAGTGTTTTCAATTCAGTAACGGTCACATAGCAGGAGGTGTTCCGGGTGCTGGGGATGCACAGACGTGGTATTGTGTCCCGGAGCCCAGGGAAGCGGCCAGTTCTATAACTGCATCTGACTCCTTCTGGGGAAAGGTCCACGCAGTCACCAAGAAGCAGGGTGTCGTAATCTAGAATCAAGACCGCAGGAGTTCACCAGGAAAATGCAACAGACGGCTTTATCTCTGGCAGTCGCGGGGTATAGAAGTAATGGCAGTTATAGCAGACAGGTGTTGACGCTCTGATAAGGGCTGCACAGCTGCTCCGTGGGCAGCGTCTCGAGTACCATCCGTTTCTAAGTCTGCGTTGTCCATTCAGGTTTCAGACGCATCCTGGGAGTTAAGAAGACTTTCCTAGACACCTGTTCTGGATGTAAATGCTCCCAGAGCAGCTCTGTTTCCTGGGCTCACGTCAGACAGCAGCAATCGCCAACGACAGGGACGGGGTGACAGTGGGCCAGGTTTCTCAGCCCGGCATGCTGGCCTCTCCCCTGGAATTATGGGCACAGCTGAGAGCGTGTGCACACCCTTCGCTTTCTTAGGAGAGAGTCCGAGGCCTCGTTAGCTACCAGAGGGATGTGTGGTCTCCCTGAAGCCCAGCATTGCTGCCCGTGAACGTGTTACAAATAATAGATGCAGAGCAGAGACACCTGCCGGAAGGGACGGAGCGGAGCCTGCTTGCCACGGCAGGACCCCTCTCCTTTGGGACGCGGATCCATGGATGCGATGCGCAGAGAACTGGACAGCGCTGACTCAGTGCACGCGGTGGGACATCGCACTGGGGTTCGGTTCTAAATTTGATGCTAACACCCTGTGGTCACAGGGACGTCCTTCTCCCTGAAATGGGTTCCTTCATCTACAAAGGCTGGAAACCGTCATTTAAAGAACAGCACGCACTTTGGGTTTCACGTACTGTGCGCTGACCTTCTGTGTTTGCTTTTCACGCACAGGGAAGGCCACGCATGCCGCGTGCGTGTACCTGGAGGGGTTTTATGCATCGGGCTCCACCTCTGCGGGTCCCGGGCTCCTGGCCACACAGCGGAGCCCACGCTGCTTTGTGTCCGACAGTGAGGAGAGCCTCGTTCGGGAACGTTCAGCTTTCTCCTGCTGCACGAGTTCAGTTGTTAGTGGGCAGTTAACTTCCAGCTGGGTGCTCTTCAAATCCTAATAATGGGCTAGATGAAAACGTGTCCCAGAATGGTAAAGTACACCCACATCTGAGAAAACGGGAGGTCACTGACCTCATAAGTCATGGGGGGGGGAGGACTTGCCTAGGGAGGGAGATGAGGTGCTCACGGGAGGCGGGCCAGGTCAAGTGGGTGGTGACCGCCATCTGTGCTCACGTGCCTGCTGCACCCCTCGAGATGTGTCCTGTCTTGACAAGGCCAATTAGGGCTGAGTATAAATCATTACATGCTGATAAGCAAGTGCTTTGGAACCAGGGAGACGTATGCAACTGCCCCGGGGTCATGGTCTGCATTCCTGCCCCATTAGACACCCACGAACACCGGGGCTGGGCCAGCAGACGCTCAAGGGATCCGCATCCTCACTGTGCCAGCGCGATGTGTTCCGACTGCCGCTCCTGCGGCCACGGCCCCCAGGCAGCCTCCTCGCCTTCCCCCCCACTCACGGGACATTCCCCTCTGCGTCCTGGAGCCCCCGTCTGGGTGATGCACTGCACCTAGGACAGAAAAGTAGAGCTATTCCTGCTCTCTTTAGATGGCTTCCAGATGGGTCTATCACTTACCTACCAATCTGTCTTCTATCTATCTATCTATCTATCCATCCATCCATCTGTCCATTCATCCAACCATCTTTCCATCCATCCATCAATCCATCCATCTGTCTATCCATCCATCTATCATCTGTCATCTATTATCTATCTATCTATCTATCTATCTATCTATCTATCTATCCATCCATCTGTCTATCCATCCATCTATCATCTGTCAACTATTATCTATCTATCTATCCATCCATCCATCTTTCCATCCATCCATCCATCCATCTATCTGTCTGTCTATCCATCCATCTATCATCTGTCATCTATTATCTATCTATCTATCTATCTATCCATCTACCATAGATCAAAACCATCAGCTTGAGAGAGGAGCAGAGGCAATAGTGGCTCAGAAGAAAGAAAACATAAGTATAGGTGAGGGGCTAAGGAAGTGTGTTTTAATCATGGTTTCTCTCTGGTGGGATGGGGTTGTGGAGAGAGATGGAAGAAGACAATGACACACTCTGGGACAGTAAATATACAGCCCTTCCCAAGGGAAGGGAATGTTCTAGGGATGATCCATGGGAATAAAAGAGGCAACGTAGTTTGGGACAGGGTTATCACAGCAATGAAGGAATGGGCTTTTTTTTAAAAAAAAAAAAAAGAATAAACTTTAATAGAAAAAAACCTTTTTAAAAGAATAACCTTTCTTGATAGAATATTCTAGATGCATAGTGCCGGGTTGTGGTGGCGAGGACAAGAGAGGAAGATGGCTGGTGAAGACAGACCACTGTCGGAGACCCTGGACATCTCGCGGAGGACGGGGAAGCCGCAGGAGTGCTGATGGAGGGCCAGGTAACCCTTGCTCTCGGAGCCGTCTGTCTCTGATTCGGTGACACCTACCAGCTCACCCACATTTCCTTGCCAACCAGCTGCAGAGTCTGTTCCCAAATAAGGAAAAGAACCAGTAAGACCAGCAGTGATGACGCTGCCCCTTCCGCTCCCCTCCCACACCCCTGCCTTAGACTGGAGGAGGGGTGGCCTCGATGGTACCCCGCCCACCAGGTCTCGTATTTTAGAAAGTGCCATTTCACTGCTCTCCATCTGAGCTCCAGAAAGACAACCACCAACAGTGGGCAGGGGGCTATCGGGATCCTCGAGGGGGGCCAACAGTTCCCACACCTAATCTGTGAGCGCACAGCGTGCCGGGAGACCTGACCTGAAAATTTGCATGAATTACTCGTAAGCCCTAAGCAGAACACATGAAACCCTCGTGGCCAGAGTGCCGTGGGTCTGCCCCCTGGCCGTGAGTCCTCACTGCGGTGCCTGCGGTATTCCTGTGACTTCCGTGGGCTGACCTTTACCTCTCCTGTTCCAAACTCTTGTGGGAACTTTCTGGACTTGGAGCAGGACTGAGGTTCTCTCGGGCAAACCCACACACTGAAAATCCTCCCTGTGAAAGGCCCACCGAGGGCTGGCGTGCTCTAAACTGCTTCTTGACATGGGGCCGAGGAGATGATGGAGCTGGGCTCTCCATCCTGCAGGAACCTGTCCACGTCCATCAGGCGTGGCCCACGTGATGCTGTCCTCCCTCGAACACCATCAAAACCATCTTTCTCCTCAACAGCACATGGAGTCAGCACGTAGCCTGCTTCTGACCACACACACGGACGTTTAGGGGCTTAGGTGGCCCCTGTCAAATCCAGCCCTCAAAACCTCAACAAACTTCTCGGGGGGCGCCTGGGTGGCGCAGTCGGTTAAGCGTCCGACTTCAGCCAGGTCACGATCTCGCGGTCCGTGAGTTCGAGCCCCGCATCAGGCTCTGGGCTGATGGCTCGGAGCCTGGAGCCTGTTTCCGATTCTGTGTCTCCCTCTCTCTCTGCCCCTCCCCCGTTCATGCTCTGTCTCTCTCTGTCCCAAAAATAAATAAACGTTGAAAAAAAAATTAAAAAAAAAACAAAAAAAACAAAAAACAAAAAAAAAAAAAAACAAACTTCTCGGAAAGTCAGCCCTGGAAAGCACAATCCGGGGCGGTACCTGCCGTCACCCGGAGGAAACAGTGTCCGTTTCTCGCAGACAACTGCACACATCGCGGGGCTCTCACGATCGCCTCGCGTGGCTTGGGGATGGCCGTCGGGAGAGGGTGTGGCCCTGGTCCTCGCCCTGCCAGCCTGCAAAGTGGAGCCCCCCGCCCCCACGTCTCCCCAGCTCCCTGTCAGCAAAGTGTTGTTGGCGGGGCACCTGGCTTTGGGGACCAGGGTGTCAGGTTGGAATTCTGTGTCTCTCACTTATTTTGGGGGTGATCTTAGGCTTTAATCTCTCCGCATCTCAATTTCCTTTATTTTTTCTTTTGTAAAATGGGCGTAATAAAAATCACCTAACTCACAAGGTTTCATGTGAGTCCAGTGAGTTAAAACATATATTCAGAACAAGGAGTCCTACACCATTGTGGGTTCTTGTCATTGCTAGGGACCCGCTGCTGAAGATAACCGGGGACTGGGGACTGGTGTGGAGGACGATGTCCAGTCTCCAGCAGACTCAGAGGATCAACTAGGAATCAGGTCTGAGGGCTCCAGCCTTTGCGTTGGACAAGACCGAGGGGCTCCAGCCTTTGCGTTGGGCAAGACTGCAGCTTTTCTCCTCTCCACCGTGGCTTCTGCTCCGCCCTCTAAATCCACGGCTCCCAAGGTCCCTTCTCAAGTTCAGGCTACCGTCATGGTGTCCAGCTGCATAAGTCTGATTTCTCACTCATCTTTCCCTCTGGGTACCAGATGGAAACACCAGAAACTGGGTCAGAGCTTGGCTGCTCACCTTCTGTGTTTACAAAAGCACCACACAGATTCAGGGAAGTTTGGCCCTCCTGTCTCATGGGATGGCCTGTCCGTCTGCCCCCATCTCACGTGCCAGGAACCTGGGTTAGGTCGTAGGACATCTCTTCTCATTTCCCACATGCAACCAGGCCTGTCATTTCCAGGCCCAAACGACCTCATTAACATTCCTCCTTCTTCTGACGCTTCCTTCCACAGAAGAAACTCAACCATGCCCTATACTGACTGCAGCCTCTGCTCACAGATCCATCCTGTACAAGTCAAGAACGTCCTCACTTCCCCAGCCAGCAGAGAGAACCAAGAGCAATCCTGGCTCAGTGGATCAGATGCACCTGCCTGGTCATCCCACCAAGACAACGATGTGAAGAGGCTGGGCCATGCATCATTGTGCAAGAACACAGGGGAGAACACTGCCCTCACACACAGAAGGTGGCTCACCAGCTCATATGTGACAGTCCTGCAGGCACATTCAGGGGACAGGGCGGTGCCCTGCAGTGTGACTGAGGCAGCTCGGGGCGGGGTGTGGTGGTACTACCCACAACGTGGCTGGAAGGGCAGCTTGAGGCCACAACCAAGGGCCTGCATGCCACGCTGGGGTGTGTCAATCACCTTCAGGAAACTTACATCACAGGCAGCTGGCATCACCAAGATGTAGCGCTTCATCCATAAACACTAGGAGATTTTTACACGTACAATTTTCAACCCCGCGGTGTGTCAGGTGAAGCCTCATAAAATTAATAAAAACCAGCTGGAAGTAAGGGCTCAGCACCTCCGTGCTCACGGTTGGCTCAGAGATGCAGGGCAGCGTAAGGGATAGAACACTCTGGCACGTTGACACCTGGCTCCAACCAGGACGGCGAAGCAGGGAGAAAAGAACCCAAACCTCCCCGAGTTCAGGCACAGTTCACTTAGAGTTTACAGTGAGGGCTTGGGACATTTATTACCTTATCTGGGCAAGTTTATCTGCTTCCTAAGAGTGATGAGCTCATTTTTATGATCTTGCTTTTGAGTTACAGGCTTCCCATGAGAACGTAATAAAGGGCCCATAAATAAGTGTTTATCTCTGTCTCTAACACAGTCCAACTTTTGTGGAGCTGGAAGTTGCATTAGAAATTAATTTCTGTATGTCTGGGTAAATAAAAATATGCTGCCACTCATGTAAGTAAAAAGACATTAAGAGAGACACATCCTGCGCCTGGCTGATAAGTCTGGGATGCACACCCACTTTCAAGTAGACAACCTGCTTGCTGTTCTGTGAGCAGAGCAGTAGACTGTACAACTATAAATTAGACTCTCTTCCCTTAAAATATAAATTACCTTCTGATGGTGTTAGCAGATGTGAAGGACTTCATCTTGTGGTTCCTTGAATCTCTGGGCCCGTGGCACTCTCTCTTAGAGATCGTTACACACGTAATTTCATAAACACAATATGGAGTGATAAAAATCATCATGACTTTGCTCTGACCCTGATGCTGACTTCTGAGTTTTAAGCCCCAATATTTATCAGAGACGATATAATAAAGGACTATCATAGGAGACGCAGAGCATTAACTGAAGATTTTCTTTCTTTTGTAACGTAGCCATTAAAGCAACACATTGATGTGTATTCCACGTTTTCTCTTTTTTAAAACTGTTTGTTCACTTATTTTGAGAGAGAAAGAGAGAGCACAAGTAGGGAAGTGTCATAGAGAGAGGGAGAAAGAGAGGATCCCAAGTCGGCTCTGTGCTGTCAACTCAGATTCCGTCATGGGACTTGAACTCATGACACATGAGATCATGACCTGAGCGGAAATCAAGAGTCGGATGCTCAACCCACTGAGCCACCCAGATGCTTCTCATTTTTATTCACTTAATGAATATGTGCTAATTTCGACTGTGATTTCCTTCTTTGACTAACATTGCTTATTTAATTTCTAATTATTTGAGGATTTTCCAGATCTCTTTCTGTTACTTGTTTCTATTTAACAAACTATTTCTAATTCTACTGTGATCAACAATTATATTCTGTATGATTTAAATCCTTTTAAATTTATTGCAATTTGTTTTAAAGACCAGAATGCTGTCTGTTTTGAGAAATGTTCCACAGGAACTTGAAAGGAATGTGTCTACTCCTGGTTTTGAGTGAAATGTTCTATAAACATCAATCAGATCAAGTTCATTGATAGTGTGTTCAAGGCACGTGTATGTGTTCTGATCACTTCTCGGTGGTGAAGGAGGGATAGATATCTGACCTTAACTAGCACGAGATGTCTGCTCTTGTGATGCCCAAGGTCAGACAGATTAGATGGCTCTGGTTTATTAGCCACATATACTGACATCTGGGGAGGAGGTCACCGTGGACCACACAAGGCTGCACGGGGTGGAGGGCACTGGGAAGAGAGGAAACCATGAGGGGCTGAGGCTGTAGGCTTTGTAATGAGGGGAGGGTGGGTGGCCTAGCAGGAGAGTGTGATGGACTTGTTGGAATAGGCTTGCAGGCTGGCGGGATGTAGCCAGGACACCGAAGGCAAGGAGATGTGGAGCTGGTCCATCTTGTGCTTGTGGGGTACATCCTTTCCCTCATCTTCTCTTTCTACCCTATCCACATCACTAACGATTTTTACCCAGTCTTTGTATTTTACCTAGAGTGATTATACCATTTACATTTAATGAATTGTATACTTGGGTTTTGTTTATGTTCTTATTGCTTTTCATTTGTCTTCTCCTCTTTTCTCCTCTTTTCCTGCTTTTTAAAAAATTCAGTGAGTATTTCTTAGTGTTCTATTTTATCTCCTCGGTTGGCTTGCTGGCTAAAATCTTTTATTTTGTTGTGTTGCTCTAGGGTTTCTAGTTTGTCACTTCTGTATATGAGAATCTATCTTCCTCAAAGAACCTGATCTCGGTATACTACCACTTCACTTGTGTGTCAATTCTGCTGTTTGCCTGTCATACATTTTGTATCGACAGATGGCATAATTCTGCCACAAACCTATAAATCTATTGCTGTTATTTGTGTTTGAAATATTCTATTACATTTTCTCAGCTTCATATTTTTATTATGTTTAGTTAAGCTTTTTATTTTGAGAAAATGATCGATTCACTTGCAGCTGTAATAAATAAACAGAGAGATTCCCTATGCACACCGTCAACTTCTCCCCAATGAGAACGTCTTGCTAAATTACAGTAAAAGAGTCCAACCAGGATCTTGGCATCCATGGAAGCAAGATCCAGAACATTCCGTCCCCACAAGGGTCCCCTGTGCTGGCCTTTGCATGCCACATCCACCTGCCCTCCTCTGATGCCCACCTGGATTCCTGGAAAACCTACTCCATTTCTATATTTGTGTTATTTCAGTAATGTGTGTACGTGGATTTACACAGTATGTGACCCTTGGGGCTTTCTTTTTTCACTCAGCTCATTCCCTCACAGTCTTCTGTATTATCTGCTGACGTATGAGAATGTCAGCCCTTTCTATTACAACATAATATCCCCAGTATGGATGTACCATGGCTTGTTGAAATACCTGCTTGTTGAAGGACCACTCAGTTGTCTCCATTGTGGGGCCTTACCAACACAACTGCAACGAGCATTCATGTAGAGGCTTGTGTGTGAACACAGGTTTTCATTTCTCTGTGCTAAATGCCAAGAGTGCTGGTTTATCGCAATCATATGGTAGCTGCACATACAGTTCTTTTTCAAAAGATACTTCCAGGTTGTTTTCCAGAGTTACTGTACTATTTCCTATTCTTGCCAGCATTTGGTGTGGTTGCTTTTTTTTTAAGCTAGTCTGATCAGAATGCAATTGTATCTTACCAAGCTTTTAATTTACATTTCCCTAATGGTTAACGATGCTGAATATCTTTGAGTGAACTTATTTGCCATCTGTGTCTCTTCTTCGATGACATGTCTCTTCATATTTTTCTCCCCATTTTCTAGTTGGATTATCTGCTTGTCTTCACTGTTGAGTTCTGAGTGCTCTTTATATATTCTGGATACAAGTCTCTTCTCAGATACGTGCTCTACAATACATTTTCTCACACGGTATTTGTTTTTTCATCCCCAACACAGGATCCCTCATGGAACAAATGATTTCAGTTTTGATGGGGTTCAATGTAATGAACTGTCCTTTCAATATATTATATTTTGTGTGTCAAACCTAAGAATTCTTCACACAGCCCCAGATCCTGAACACTTACTTCCTTCTCCATTTTTTTCCCAACAGATGTATAGTTTTACATTTTACCTTTATGATCAAGCTTGAATTAGTTTTGTCAGAAGTTATGAGGTTGATATTGAAATGAGGAAATATATTTGGCCCATGAATGAACTGTTGTTCCAGAACCATGTTTCTGCACCTCACTGATTGTTTATGCATCATTGTCAAAAATTGACTGGGCACACGTGTGGCAGTCGTGGGAGCTCTGGGTCCTGCATTCAGTTCTGACAGTCTATGCACCTACCCTTCTGCCAATAGCATGGTCCAATCACCACCGACCTCTGTAACCAGCATGACTATATAGCAAGACTTGGAATCTGGTCAAGCAACCCCTCTCATTTCATTCTTCTTTGTCAAGATCATGTTAGCTGTTCTAGTTTGTCTGCCTAAATAATTGTGTTGACAAAAAAAATTTTTTTGAGGATTTTGTTAGGAATGATGATAAACCTGTATACCAATTTAGGTATAGTTCACATGCTTCCTATTTTGAGTGTTCTACTTCATGAACACAGTTGTATTTATTATACCCAGGATAATTTTTTATTTTCTTTTGTGATTTATTTTTTTTATTTTATATGTATATAGGGAGATCTAGTGGGACAGAGGGACAGAGGGAGAGAGAGAATCTTAAGCAGGCTCCACACTGTTAGTGGAGCTCAGTGTGGGGCTCGACCTCATGATCACGTGATCATGACCTGAGCCAAAGTCGGACGCTTAACCAAAGTTGGATGCTTAACTGACTGAGCCACCCGATGTCCCTAGATACATCCACTTTAAATGAGCACTTTATCATATTAAGGCTGTTTCCCTCTATTTCTAATTTTATGAGAGTCTTATAATGAATGAGCGTTGTGTTTTGTCAAAGGCATTTTCTGCATTAATTGATTTGATTTTTCTTATTTAGAATGTTAAACCGGCCTTGAAGATCTGTAATAAATCTGACTTGGTTGTGGCGGGTCTGGGGTATAATTGTTCCTATAAATTGCTACAATTAAGTTGCTAGTTTTTGAGGATTTTTGCATCTAACCTTATGGTAGATATCGGCATTTTCGACTGTCTTTTATTTTAGAATCATGAAATGAGTTTTCTACTCTTTCATATACTACAAAGAGATTGTATAAACTTGGGGTTAATTTTTCTTTAAATGTTTTGTAGAATTTTAAAGTGAAGTGATCTGCACCTGGAGATTTCTTCTTCTTTTGTGTTTGCTTGAGGACTTTATGACCAAAATATTAATATCACATATGGTTCAGGGATTTCTCAGGCCGTCTATTTAATCTTGGTTGAGTTTTGGCACTTTACGTTTTGTGAATAATTGGTCCATTATTTCTAAATGTTGAGTTTATGAGTATAAAATTATTTCTAGCATTTTTTATCCTTTTCATGGTGTCAGGAACTGCAGCACTAAATCTTTCTTCATTTCTCTGGTGTTGGTGATTTGTGCCTCTCTCTTTTATCTTTGTCAGTTTTGTTAGAGTTTTATCAAGTTTATGATATGTTTTGAAGAACTAAGTTTTTCTTTTATGGTTTTCTGCTGTTTCCTTGTTTTCAATTTCACTAATTTCTGGTTTTATCTCCATTGGTTTTATCTCCATTGTTTCCTTCCTTCCACTTGCTTTGAATTTATTTTGCCTTCAGTTTTGTGGTGTCTGGAAATAAGAACTGAGATTATGGATTTATGACCATTTCTTTGCTCTAAGGTAAGGATTTATGGGCATACATTTCCTTCTCACCACACCACCCTTTAGCTGTGTTCCACAGATCGTGATTTTTTTAAATAAAAATTTTCCCTAATTCTACATGTTTTCTTTACTTCTTTTGAAATGTCATGTTTGATTCATGGGTTGTGCAGCAGCCTGTTATTTAATTTTTAATTGTTTGCCGTTTTTCTTATTGTCTTTCTGTCATTGATACTCAGTTTGGTTTCATTAGCATCAGGAAATATACTCTTCATGGTTTCGGTTCTTCTAAATTTTACAGAGGTTTGTTTTATGGGCCACGGAATGGGCTGTCTTAGTCAATGTCCCGTCAGTGCTTGCAAAAATACACTAGTGTATTTTTCTGTCAATGGGTGGCGCATTCTGTAAACATCAGCTTCACACCATTGAGCGATCGTGTTGGTCAGACATCTGATATCCTTGCTGTTTTGTCTCGTCCAATACTTCTGTCCACTGCTGATTGTAGCGTCATCATTTTTGCATCAAGCGTTCGCTACGATTGAGGAAGCTCATGAGAAGTAGGATGGTCTGCGACATTTCCTCTCGTGTTGCACACGCTGATGTCCTTCTTCCCTTTCTGGGACCCTAAGCCTTCCGTGGTCCCTTTCTTTCTGCTCAGAGAACTTCCTGTGGGTCATCCCACGAGGATAGCGTGTTAGCAGGAAAGAGCCTCTGTTTTCCTGTCGGGAAGGTTTTCCTCCTCATTTCTGAGGAACAGTTGACAGGGATTAGAATTCGCAGGGGAAGTTCATTTCTTTCAGTGTTTGAAAAATGTTGCGCCACATCCTTCTGGCCCCTATGGTTTCAGGTGGGAACCCCCCACCATTCTCTCCTCTCTGGCTGCCTTCTAGACCTTGTCTTCAGTCGTCAGATGTTTGGTGATCGATCCCGGTGTAGAGTTCTCCGGTTTATTCTGTTAGTTTCACTCGGCTTCTTAGTGTATAACTTTTCATCTTTCATCAAACTTGGGAAGTTTTCAGCCATTCCATACTTGAATAGTTTTCCACTTTTCTCTGTCTGGAGCTCCAGTTTGAATGTTAGCTTTCTTCCTCTATTTTCTCTCTACAGTTAATACTAAGCACATTTATTCATCTGGCCATGGTTTCACTGATGCCGCTGTCTCAAACCCCCACTGAGCTCATTCAGAGTTTCCCTTATTTCAGTAAAACCGATTTCAAGAAGCTGATTTTACTTTTTTTCAGTTCCACCAGTGAAATTGGTTCTATTTGAGAATTTCCACGTCTTTTTGTTGAAGCTGTCTTTTTTTTTCATTTTTTGTAAAGGAATTCGAAATTACTTGTTACAGTGCTTTCGTTTTGACTGTTTTAAGGTTGCTGTCAGATAATTCCAACATTTGACTCATCTTTGTGTGAATGTCCCTTCTCATTTATATTGTGATTTTCCTGGTCCTTCACAGGACAAGTAACTTTCAATTACATCCAGGAAATTGGCTCTTTTTTTTTTTCTTTAATTTCTGAAATGCTGAATCCTATTTAAACTTCCTGGATTAGCAGGTAATGTCCCTGTTGACATGTAGCTTGAGGAATGGGTAGGTGTGGATGTTCAGTTTCCGAGGGGACCCTGCCAATGCCCCAGCATGTGGGGCATGGAGAGCATTGCCTCACTGCAGATGCGGGCGCACGGCTGGCTCTACCTGGCTCTGCCGACACCTGCCTGGTGAAGGTAAGCATCAGGTCACAGCATCTCGCTTCCTTTGGGTAGGGGTGTGAGCCCACCTCCTGCCAGCCCCTGCCTGTGCCAGGGAACAGGAGGCGAGACACCAGACATGGAGTGCCGTCTGGGTCCGCCTCCCACCCCCCTGTCTGCCTTGTTGAATCTGAATGGAGGGTCAGGACTCAGCTAGTTTCTGGGCCCTGCTCTTGCCAAGGAAAAGGGGAAGCAGAGTGTGGTCCACTCCTCCTTAAAACATCTTGTCTGGGACCGCCTGGGGGACTCAGTCGGTTAAGCATCCGACTTCGGGTCAGGTCATGATCTTGCGGTCTGTGAGTTCGAGCCCCACGTCTGGCTCTGTGCTGACCACTCAGAGCCTGGGGCCTGCTTCCGATTCCACGTCTTCTTCTCTGTCTCTGCCCCTCCCCCGCTCACACTCTATCTCTCTCTCACACTCAAAAAATGAATAAACAATTAAAAAAATTGATTAAAAAAAATCTTGTCTGACTCATGGGTGAGGGGTGGGGGTTGAATTATTATAGCCAGATGACACAGGTCAAGAAAAATATGGTGGGGCCTCCTGGAGTTTTCATGAGTAACGCTTTCTGGGACTAAATTTGTCAATGTCCATCAAACGTCTCCTAAATACTTACATATTTTGCCCACTGTGCTTCTCAGAATAGGTCCTGATACACAATCCAAAATAGCAGCAATGCTGTATTCCCAAAGATGGCCAGTATAAAATAAACTCTAAAAATGAGACAAACACAGTATTACAAATAACACCAGGTGATTAATTACATCTATAAGAAGAGATATGAAATCACTAAAATGTATGAAAATGCTCATAGCAACATGAGAAATATTCATATCAGAATATTAATCAGAAGAAATTGTTGCAGGGGCACCTGGGGGGGCTCAATCAGTTGGGCGTCCGACTTGGGCTCAGGTCGTGATCTCAGGAGCTCGAGCCCTGCATCCGGCTCTGTGCTGACAGCTCAGAGCCTGGAGCCTGTTCTAGATTCTGTGTCCCCCTCTGTCTCTGCCCCTCCCCCACTCATGCTCTGTCATTAAGAAAGAAAAAGAAATTGATGCAAAGTGGTTGATAAATTTTGATTTGGGGCACATAAAGATGTGTATGCTCCTCTTGGACTGTTTCTGACCTAAATGCTGCAGTTTTGTAGGACTCAACCTATAAATTAAGGATAAATTAAGGAACTGAGTGTAAGAACCTCCAAGGCCCTGGCACACGTAAGTAGAAATGTCAGCCAGGTAGATGATGCTATGTATGAGTCTCTCCGTGGGCTACCAGAGAGGTGTGTTTCTTGCTCTTGCTAAATGGCCATGCGGTCAAGGTGAGGATTTGGGCTTTCCACTGGACACACGGGACTCGGGCCCAGAGAAGCTCTGCCTCTCCCTCCTACAACTTGCAGGGGAAAGGAAGGACACCAAATGAGGCAACAATTCTTAAAGCCTCAGCCTGCAGGTAGCAACAAGCATGGACCCAATTCTCCATCAGACCATAAAGAAGGTATTTTGAAAAAAAAAACAAAAAAACGCAAATGCTTTATCACTCTGGTTTCTATAAACATTTTCAGTTTGCAATGTCTAAACAGGCTAAGAAACCCAGCTTTTAACTACAGATAATCCCTCTTTTCTGTATCGTAGATCCTGAAAGATCATGAGAAATGCGGTTCGAGTTTTACAAAGCATTTGTAAAAATCAGCAACTTGTCCGGACCCGTGGTCTGATCGCTAATGTGATAAGCAGGTAGGGTCTTACAAGTAGTAGCGACAATTCCACTGAAATTCTCCCGGGTTTTATGAGCTTTTAACACTCTTAAGAAAGAGTATGATGTATAAATAATGTCACTGCTCCCAGCAATCTGAATTTATTACACAAAGGTGAAAACGAGGTTGGTCCGCTAATGCGCTTTGTACCCCGTTTAAACTTGCACTGATTTTGTCTGATTATGATAATGAGAAAGCTGAGTGCATGCTGGTATTTTAGATCAGTGGGAAGGTTTGTTCTGAGCAAGAAAATACCAAGTCAGCTGCTGAGAAATGGCGTGTTCAAACACTGCCCGACGTGAGGAGTCCCAACTTGTCCAAACTCCCCTTTTATTACGTGTTTGGATGCCTTCTGGAACCCAAAGGAGGTGAATAATGCTTTTGGCAAGGACACGGGCAGGAGGTGGGTGCAGTCCTGACCTCTGCCCCACGGAATGCAGTGTCCACAGCCTCGGCACGCGGCACGTTTTCTTGAATCAGCACACTTTCAAGGGAAAGGGAACGCCAGCCAGTTTCCTGGGTCCTCTGCAGAATGCAGGAGATGTGCTCTCGTGCTCTCTGTGATCTGCAGTCCCAAAGGCTTGGGGGCACAGAAAGGACCTAAAAAACAAGGAATCGGGAAGTATCCAGAGACTCACGGAACATGAGGTTGCCAAGTGGGGGGGGGGGGCGGTCACCATGACATCAAAGGCAAGGAGACACAACGTGTAGGGTTGTTGTGAGCCAGGGTCCTCGCTTCACCTGACAAGTGAGAAAGGGACAGATGTGACGGGTGACTCATGGGTGGGCTTTGCAGTCCTGGGGAGTGAACACTGTGGGATGATTTTATTTTTAAGTTTATTTATTTTGAGGGAGGGGAGGGACAGAGAGAGGGGGAGAGAGAGAATCCCAAGCAGGCTCCACACGGCCAGCACAGAGCCCAATGTGGGGCTCAAACTCACGAACCGTGAGATCATGACCTGAGCCGAAACCAAGAGTGGGAGGCTAAACTGATGGAGCCCCCCAGGGGCGCGGAAATTATTTTTGTTGATTGCAGACCATGTGCCATACTGTGACGCAGATCATGCAGGTGTCATTTCACCTTCCAGAACACCACGTGAAGGAAACATTCCTCTATACAGTTCAGAAAACTAGCCTGGGAGCCTTAGATAACCAGTCCCAGCCATACATGTGAGATAACAGATTTGGAATCTGAGTCTGGGACTCTCTGACATCTCAAACTATGTATTTGTGGTTCTTATTTTTAGATGTGTAATTCCCTGGTGACATATGGTTTACAGATAGTAAAGGGAGAGGATAAACTAAGAATACATCTGACATGCTAGCTGTGTATATGGTGTGAGGTACGAAATGCAACTAAGGGGGTGCCCAGGGGGCTCAGTGGGTTAAGTGTCTGACTCTTGATTTCCGCTCAGGTCATGATCTTGCAGTTGTGGGATGGAGCCTGCTTGGGATTCTCTCTCTCTCTCTCTCTCTCTCTCTCTATGCCCCTCCCCTGTGCTCTCTCTCTCTTTTTAAATAAATAAATAACTATTAAAAAGATTTAGAGGAGCATCTGGGTGACTCAGTCGGTTAAGCATCTAACTCTTGATTTCAGCTCAGGTCATGATCTCATGGTTCATGAGTTCGAACCCCATGTTGGGCTCTGCATTGGCAGGGCAGAGCCTGCTTGGGATTCTCTCCCCTTCTCTCTGCTCTTTCCCCCACCCTGTGTTCTCTCTCTCTCTCTCTCTCTCAAAAATAAATAAATATTGGGGTGTCTAGGTGGTTCAGTCGGTTAAGCATCTGACTTTGGCTCAGGTCATGATCTCACATTGTGGGTTCGAGCCCCACGTCAGGCTCTGTGCTGACAGCTCGGAGCCTGGAGCCTGCTTCGGATTCTGTGTCTCCCTCTCTCTCTGCCCCTCTCCCGCTCATGCTCTGTCTCTCTTTCTCCCTCAAAAATAAACATTAACAAAATTTTAAGTAATGAAAAATAAATATTTTTTAAAAATTTAGAAATACAGCTTCATTTTGATCCTGATTACTATACAGCTGAGTCCTACAATATTTTCAAAATTAAAATAACACTTTGCCATATGCTTTCTTCTCATATGTATCTCACACTTATTTCTAGACATTCTGCACCTTTCTACTCTGTATGTCCATAAGCATGCCAGCATCATACTTTCTGATCTCTGGGGATTTACAATAATTTGTAATAACTGGAAAGGGGAGGCCTTCAGTGACTTTCATGCTGATGGATATTATTAAACATTTGTTCCTCTTTCTCTAGGTTAGAACCATTTTATTCACTTTTTAAAGATGGCAGCATGAGTACAATTGTGAATCTATTTTAATTCATATAGAATTATTTTAAATGTCACTTTTGAAATAACACTTAGTAAATCTTATTTTATGAGAAAATACTATGCCTCATGTAGGTTTCTCCTTTTCTTTATTCAGATAGATCATTCCTAATAAAATTTTTCCTAAGGATTGTATGGCTTGTTAAAGTTTTATTGGCTATCGAGGCAAGAAAAAGCAAGATCTATTTTTATCCCTGGATGTTGGACCAGATAATTCTAACAAAAAGGTGCAATAATTAAAGCCATAGGACATTCAAATTCATAAAGGTATATGCTTATCCCATACAGTTTATCATATACCCATTATACTTTAACAAGCTATATAAATAGTTCAGTTAAATCACAATCATTTTACTCTACGAAAATACTTTAAATCACAGTAAGAAACTGAAAACCATTATTTTAAAAATGTACACAGAATTTACTATACAGTGTTTTATTTTGTTTTATTTTTTTATGAAAAACATCTTTTATTCTTTATTTTTGAGAGAGACAGAGAGACAGAATGTGAGCGGGGAGGAACAGAGAGAGGGAGACACAGATGGGAAGCAGGTTCCAGGCTCTAAGCTGTCAGCACACAGCCCGACTCAGGGCTCGAACTCGTGAACCACGAGATCATGACCTGAGCCAAAGTCAGGCACTTAACCGACTGAGCCACCCAGGCGCCCCTACAGAGTTTTAAATATTATGGGAAGTTAGGCCACAGCAAAGTAAATAAAAAATATAAAGTTTGGAAAAATAGAGATTTGTATTATATAGATTCGTAAAAGTTTAATATACAACATGCACTAAGAACACACACAAACTGAGTCTTAAAAGTAGACAAATACTTAATAGAATATGGACACTAATATAATAACAGATTCCTATGCTCGATACATACAAAAGTATGTTCCTCTTAATGATTTTCAACTAAATGCAAATTAAGGTTTTAAAGGGATATTGCTTTACACCCTTCCGGATGGCAAAAATATTTTTGAAAGTGGTCTCTTGTGGGTGGAGATCAAAAGCAGACTCCCTCAGATTCCTACCGGAGGGTGGTAGGCAACGGCTTTTTGGAAACATGATCCAGCATATCGCTGACACTTTAAAAATAAAACACATATGCTGTATTTTTCTTGACAATCTAGTCTTCAGAATGAAAAGCCAGGTTGTGTAAATAGTGTGTTACACATATTGTATAAATATGTACCATCTGTATGGCTATTTTCCATACGTATGTGGCTGTACATGTGCATATGTAACTATTATTCACATATATACATAAATACATGTGTGTATGCATATGTAATACATATATATAAAATCATTGGTTGTGGTAGCAAGAGTCTCGGGCGGGCGTATGAATACACATTGGTAAGGAAGTGTTTACCTAAACTATGAAATATATGTGCACTTGAAGTTTGCATCACAGTTAGCAGAAGGAGTTACATCTATATCGATGGACTCTGCTGTGCTACTTTACTTCCAAAATGCTTTAAAATAGTCTGCTCACAGGGTGCCTGGGTGGCTCAGTCGGTTAAGTATCCGACTTCGGCTCAGGTCATGATCTCGTGGTTTGTGGGTTCGAGCCCCGCGTCAGGCTCTGTGCTGACAGCTCAGAGCCTGGAGCCTGCCTCGGATTCTGTGCCTTCCTCTCTCCTCTCTGCCCCTCCCTTGCTTGTGTTCTGTCTCTCTTTTTCTCTTTCTCTCAAAAATAAACATTAAAGAATTGAAAATAAAATAAAATAAGCCGCACATGATTAAGGGAACAACTGGATAACCTCTGAGATCTGCATACACCCACGAAGCAAGAGCAAAGTACATCCTTCACCCCTCCACCTGTCTTCTGCATCCTGTCAGTCTTCTGTGATGCATTCCCCACCGCTTTCCAGCCGCAGGCAACCCTGAGCCCATGTTCCCCTTCCTACACGTGACTTGAGAATGTCTGGAACTCCGTGTGAATGGACTATGGACACATACAACATTTACTCTTTTTGTGTTGCTTCTTTCTCTCACGTAATTATTTTGAGACTTGTGCATGCGGCTTGCATTAGCATTCCCTTCTTTTTATTGCCAAGAAATATTCCATTGCACAGCCACAACCCAGTCTGCTTATCCGTTCCCTTGATGGGCGGTCCCTTCCGTTGTTTGTTATTACGCACAGGGCAGCTGAGGGCATTTGCGGACACATCTCTGTGCGGATGTGAGCTTCCATTTCCTCGGTAGGTACCTACACGTGGGAAGCCTCAGTCACACAACAGGTGTATATTTGACTTTATAGGAAACTTCCAGACTGTTTTCCAAAGCGACTGCACCGGCTTATATTCCCGCCAGCAGGGCGTTAGAGCTCCCGTCTTTTCTCGTGATCACCGACAGTTGCTGGAATCCCTCTTCAAATGTAACAATTCCGGTGGGTATATAATTGTGATTTTTCTTTGTATTTCCATAAAGACTCAAGATGTTAAGCGTCTTTTGTATGTGCTCATCTGCCATCTGAATATCTTCGTTGGTGACTGATGTAATCTGTTGCCTATTTCTTAATGGAGCATTTTCTCACCTTACCGAGTTTTTAGAAGTGTTTTTTTTATTATGAAAAAAGCTGTGAATAGTTTGAATTCATCTGGTGAAGAATCTTATGGAAAGATACCCACTTTGCTCTTCACGTAGCTCACCCCGGGATTTGGAGGTATTGATGGAGGAGACGAGAAGAGGGAGAGGGTCAAAGGGCCAGTGCCAAAAAAATATGTAAAATATGTCCAAGACTGAAAAGAAAAACCAAACAGTGAGGCGTTATGGGAAGACAGTCATGTAAACTTACAAAGCAGTGTGCGAATAAATGATCGCCAACATGTTTAAAGTAATTATCTCAAGGTGGTGCGATTTCAGGGGGTTTTTACACTTTTATTTACATTTTCACATGTTGTTTGATATTCTTAAATGTGTGTAATTGCACCCAGATTCCATTGTCAACAACACAGAATATCAGTTCAGGTGAAGTTCTGGGTCCCGGGGAGGACGGTGGGGGCTAGCGAGAGACCGACGCGCGAGCTCGGAGGAGACTGGGCCCTACCTGGCAGCCCAGCCCAGCACCCCTGTTCAAGGATGACTCCGTCCACAGGCCTCCCCTCTGTCAGGGAGACCTGGGCCCCCTGGGGAAGCTGGGAGACAGCCTCGCTGTAGAATCACTTGGCTTTCCTGCTCATGTGTGTGGGCCTCCACTTATAACTAAACTTCCAGAAAATTAGTGACTGTTTACCCGGCAGATTCAAAAAAGTGTTGCCTCGTCGAACGTTGGGCCTCGACTCCTGGATCAGATCTTTTCTTTCCATAACTAGTATAAGTGCTTGTGTCCAGGTGATTCATTCACCAAGATTTTTAGTGACTCATTTGTTTGATTAATAATTAATCAGGAGAGCTTTTACTTAGATGCCATGGTGATAGCTGGATTTACGAAGTTAAATAAACACCAGAATGTAACCCAGGTAGTTGGGTGTCTCCCTGTGTTCAACTGTGTAATAGGAAACTTTTGACACGAGACATCTAAAAACCCCAGAGGTCATAACTGAAGGTGACCTCAGAGGTCAGTGTTCCTGGCTCTAAGACTGAGCATTCTATGAGCACTTATCGCAGACCTACTGTGTGCCTGGCGGTATTACAGGAGCTTGGCCAGAATACATGTGGCTATTTTATTTTAGTTTATTTTACTTATTTTTTATTTTAAGAGACAAAGAGATAGACCGAGCACAGGGTAGGGACAGAGAGAGGCAGAGGGAGAGAATCCCCAACAGGCCCCGCACTGTCAGCACAGAGCCCGATGTGAGGCTCAATCACGCGACCCTGAGACCATGATTTGAGCCAAAATCAAGAGTGGACGCTCTACTGACTGAGCCACCCAGGCTCCCCTGTCTTTAATTTTCTTGATTGAGGATACTATGGGTACAAAGTAGGAAGAGAAAAGTGGAAAATAATGTCGTAAATGTAATAAACAGGTTCATCCTTATCATGGTAGAGACAAGCAGGTGCTCTGGGGAAAGACAGCCCTGGACAAGGGGACGGGGCACAAGGCTGTGTGCTGAGGGTCAGGAAGAGAGCACCGTGGCTGGGGTCACGACGCAGCAGGAGAAGGCGGGCAGGGCAGGAAGGGGACAGTGTCTCAGGAGCATAGGTGACCGAAGACCATTGAGTTTTGCTACAAGAGACTTAGTAGGACTTTGAACAAAAAGATGACATGTTTGGATTTCTGTTTAGAGAGGCACATTCTGGCTCCTGTGCTGTGAATCCACGATGGGGGACAAGGGTGTAGAAGGTTCTTTGTGATGATGGCAGTTGAGACCAAAGATACAGTCGAGGAGATGCTAAGACAGGTTCAGAAGGTTCAGAACCCAGACACATTTTATTTTATTTATGTATTTATTCAGTAAAGTTTTATTAATTTGAGAGAGAGAGAGAGGCAGACAGAGAAGCCCAACCAGGCTCCCTCCGTACTGTCAGCGCAGAGCCTGATGTGGGGCTCGATCCCACAGACCTTGAGATCGTGACTCAAACCAAAATCAAGAGTCAGACGCTTAACTGACCGAGCACCCCCCCGGCGGCCCCCAGACACATTTTAAGTGAAAGCTGGGCTTCTTTGCTGGGATTTGGAGGTGAGATGAGCAGGAAGACAGAAAGGATGTCTTTGCCTGAACCCCTGCAAGCATGAAAGACTCGGGTCCTCGCAGAGAGAGGGAGGGAGCGTCCCCTGGGGAGCGCCCTCCCTGAGAAGTGCCACGTGTCCCCTCCACGCACGTTTCCTGGTCTATGGGTCGCGCAGCAGGGCCGGTGCCTCACGGTGTGGCAATGAGGCGCCTGCATTTTGCAGGGAAAAGAGGGGACTGGACAGGAACGGAGCCCGGAAGTCCTGCCGTGGGAACTTCGCTCCAAACAACAAGCACTGCGAAGGGAAGCATATGTGAGAACAATAAAACCGACAAGATAGAAAGAAACACCGCCACTGTGCTGAAGTGAACTAGGACATCATCGTGAGGGCAAGGTCCAGCGGAAGAGAGAAATGACCACGTTGATCCCCAAAGTGGCGTTTTAGGAGCGGGTGAGGATCCCCAGGTGTGGGAGAGCGAGGGCAGTGACTACCCTCAGCTCTGTGGTCAACCCTCAGCGAGTGGAGGTGTGAACGCAAAGGGGAGGCTCGCGGACGGACCAGCCTCGAACGTGTTAGACAATCTCCAGGCCTGTCAGTGACCTCGGATGACCTTGGACACACTGCAAGCACCTGAAAAAAGCAAATACTTCTAGGAGAATATTACACATTTTTAAGCCTCACATTAAACATATTTTTGGGGGCACCTGGGCAGCTCAGTCAGGTAAGTGTCTGACTTTGGCTCAGGTCACGATCTCATGGTCCATGGACTTGAGCCCCACATCGGGCTCTGTGCTGACAGCTCGGAGCCTGGAGCCTGCTTGGGATTCTGTGTCTTCCTCTCTCTCTGCCCCTCCCCCGCTCACACTCTGTCTCTCAAAAATAAACATTAAAAAAAATAAAAACATATACTTTTCAAATGAAACTTTCAAAACACAATAACAAAACTATCCAGCCCATACCTCTTTTCAAATTAGTGTTTCCATTTTCCTTGGATAAATACCCAGAAGTGAACTTACTGGGTCACATGCTATTTTTTTAAGGACCCTCCATCCTGTTTTTCCAAAGCAACTGCACCAGTGTGCCTTCCCACCCACAGTGCTTGTCAGCTGTGCTCTAATAAAAAGTAAAAAAAAAAAAAAAAAAAAAAAAAATTGCCCAACCTATAATGGGACTAGAATGTGAATGGCAATGAAGAGAAATAATACTGATAGGTACAGATGGACGAAACTCACGGAAACCAGAGAACCGGATATAATGTTACAGTATCTGTTTATTAGGTTCAAGGAGGGACAGGCAAGATTCAGAGTTTCGTAAGGTGGGGCCGGCAGAAACGGATGTGGCACATTCCGAAAAGAAACAAATCCAAAAGTAAAACTCCGCTGACCACACGTGGGAAACACTGGGAGATCAGAGAGCAGAACAAGCAGAGCCGACCAGAGAATTAGAGAGGTGACGGTGAGCCAAGACAGAGCACGCGGAGGAAATACTCCCAGGAGCTTCACATCACCCACCAAGACATCCGCTGAGACCTGAAGTTCTTCAGCTTCCGTGATGGAGGAACAAACGCAAATTCACAGCTAGACCAACCCAGAGCCAAGTGCAAAAATCAAGGGCAAAGGGGTACAAATGACAAGATACTGGCATATGCGATGAAGAAGAATGAACTCTTCCACACCCTCCCAAATGAGGAAGCTGGTGTCTTTTTTAGAAATTTTTTAATGTTTATTTATTTTTGAAAAAGAGAGACAGAGCGTGAGTGGGGGAGGGGCAGAGAGAGGGAGACACAGAAAGTGAAGCAGGCTCCAGGCCCTGAGCTGTCAGCACGTGCCCGGATGCAAGGCTTGAACCCACAAACCGCGAGGTCATGACCCAAGCTGAAGTTGGACACTCAACCGTCTGAGCCCCCCAGGTGCCCCAAGACCCTTATTCTTCAAATACCTGCAAAAGAGCTGCTGGTCGGTGGCCATCATCCCCCTCCCCCCCCCCCATCACTCCACTCCCTTCTTGTGGAAAGTACTTCAGGAGTTACTTTCTTAATAGGTACAACTGAGGTCGTTTTATCCTAGGGACACACTTACCAAAGCTGCAGAAGGTTCAAAAGCCATGAACAGTGAGCATCTATGCAGCGGGACAATCTGCTGTGGGGAGAAGCCTTGCCCCCTCCCAAGACGCATCTTGACCGACCCCTCCCCCAGAGGAGTCAGTAACCTCCTTCCTTCGCAGGGAACGTGCTCACCCCAAGGAGCAGAAGCCGGTGCTGTTACAAAGTGAGCGGCTGTCCCCCTCGGCCGCGTCACTGCAAACACGGCTCAAAGCCGGAAAGCACGTAAAATAAACATCCGGGTGGAGTCAGGCCCTGGAGAAAGCTGGAGGGTTTCCCCGCAGGTAGGGGTGAAGGAGGAGAACCCACACCGGAGGGGTGAGGCCGGGAGGAACAGGGCCAGAGCAGCCACCGTGGCCACCCGGAATCAGGACCCCTAAACAGAAAGAAAGGTCTCCCCTCATGGACAAGGAGGACGAGGAGGCCCCACCTTCCAGCCTGGGGGCAGGGGGTCTGGCTGGAAGAGAGGAGAAGACAGCGTCGGCCTGAGAAGCGTGGACCCCAGACATAACCCACACAGGCAGGGTCCTGACCTCTGCACCCTGTGGTCCAGGATGTGGCGTGTCTGCACTCCGATAGGTGGAAATCGTGGCTGTCGGAGTAACAAGTGTACATTTGCCCGTGGACACGTCACAGGCGAGGGGTTCAAAATTCTCAGGAAAACACAACTATTTGGAACGACATCCCGAAACAATGCCCAAATGGGGAGAATAGTAGCGAATGGGGTACCTCGTGGTAAAGTAGCAGCTTATAATAACACGGCCGTGCCCCCTGTGAGGCTCCTCCACTGGGCCTGCAGACCCCACACCCCTGCCCCCCGTCTCCCCGCCCCTCTGCTCCCCGGGCGCCTCCACCGGGCTCAGCCTGGGGCTCCTGCCTCCCTAGATGGGCTACCTTGGAGAGTCCGCGGAGCTGCAGGCGTTAAGGACCAGCCGTCCGAGGACTGTTTCCAATGTGCATCTCTGCCCCCGAACCATCCCACCTCCCCACATGCCACCAGGCCCGGGTTCAAGCACAACTTCGCAGAGGAGCCCAGGTCTTCTGCACCAGCCACTCTAATTTGTGCCTCTTCCTCCATCCCAGGGAGTCATCTGGCCCAGGGCTCCTCTCCCACCGCCAGCAAGCAGATCACCTGGCCGTCCTGCGAGCTGGGGCAGGTGCCTAGTCAGCCCTGGGATTCACCGGGAGCCTCCGATGGACCCTTGCACTCTGCCCAGCCCTGCCGCCTCCATAATCCCCGAGGTGGTTCCTAGACATCGGTCACATCAGCCGGCTCCCTGTGCTCTCACTGGCTCCTCCTCTCATAGTAAGAGCCGATGGGTCCTCCTGCCCAGGAGCATCCTGCTTCCTGCCCCAGGCCGCTCTCCACCTCGGAGTATCCCCTGTTGCATGTTCCGAGCCCAGAGTCCTGGCGGTGTCCTGTGCCGGGGTGCTCCCTCACGTCCCTGGTACCTGCTCCCTGTCCCTTAGGTTTGTGCCTAAGTGTCCCTCTGCTGTGAGGATTCGCCTTCCAAGACTGAGTTAAGTGGAGCATAAGCAAATTAGCAGATGAAGCAACACTGACCTTAACCTCCGTGATTTCCACATTGCTGATGCAGCAGACCCAGCAATCCTGGTGCCAGCAGAAGAATTCCCACGGAAGCAGACGTCTTTCCCCGTGTCCCAACCTGATCCCCAGCACCTAGAACAGCGCTTCCTACAGAGTGTGTGTTGGGGGAACATTTGCTGAATGCATGAACGAATTGGAAGTCATGCCCGATGTGTGCCCTAGAGCAGGTGCACAGAGGAAAGTAAAGGGATGCACGCCTCCGGACCCTGGTGAATCTGCAGAATGAGGCATAGGGGGCAGCATTCTCCAAGGACAGCAGGTGGGAAATGCTCAGAAGGGCAGGATCCGAGGGAGCCGTGGGCTCGGCCGGGAGACCATGGGCACGTGTCATCGGAGTGTTGAAGGAAAAGAAATCCATTCAGAACGTAGCACTAGCCAACCCGTAGTCCAACACTAGTGGAGATATAATAATTTCCATAAAATTAGAGACTGAGAGATTTTCTTCGAAAGAACTGTGAGAGGGTGTCCTTCAATAAGAATATTGGAAACCACACAAATACTTCAGAGGAAATAAAAATGATATTCTAACAATTTGGGTGACATATTGGCTAGTCAGATAAATTAAAATGCATTGTCATTTAAACGTACTATAGCAATAATGAATGTTTTTCTTTCACCCATATTCTTTTCTTTTTAATTTTTTTAATGTTTATTATTTTGGAAGAGAGACAGAACACGAGCAGGGGAGGGGCAGAGAGAGAGGGAGACACAGAATCAGAAGCAGGCTCCTGGTTCCAGGCTCCAAGCTGTCAGCACAGAGCCTGATGAGGGCTCAAACCCACAGGCTGTGAGATCATGACCTGAGCTGAAGTCAGAAGCTTAACGGACTGAGCCACCCAGGTGCTCCATGAATGTTTTTCTTTCAAATAAGGTGGAATATTTTTGTCAGGCACCCAAATTACCATACTATCACATAGGTACATCCAATCATTGGTTAAACTATGCTAAACATTATATATGATTCAGTAGAGGCTGGAGCTACCGATTAAAATTTAACTATTAACTCATGTATATATTCCAAAATATTAGAGTAACCACTCATAGAATAGATAAGGACAAACCAGTTCAAGAATATGAATAATGAAAATTAGATCTACCAAAGTCAGGAAAGGATTAAAAAAACTAACATAAGAAAGTATGGCAAAAAAAAAAACAAAAATTAAAAAAGAAGGTAGATATAGGTCTAAATGTAACAAAATTTACACTAAATGTTAACAGATTAAGTTTGACCTCTAAATCTCAAGGGATTTTAAAGTCCTGTCACAAAAAGTACCGTGTAGTGAGAGAGAAAACTATTAATAATATGGACTTGAGGATAAGCAATCAGTAGGATCAAAGGGGTGAATAACCAAGAAAACATAATAATCTTGAAGTCATCTGTAACTAAGCAAAGAGACTCGAGGTACTAACAGCAAAACCTAACACAAAAAGACGCTAAACTGTGATATACCACAGAGTATGTCATTAATTTCAAAAAGGCAGCAAAAACAAAAACAAAACCTTTGACTTAGTCAATAACCAATAATCAGGAAATGTAGGAAAAATGCATGATATATTTAGGAAAGCTAACAGCATGTATATTCACAGAACAAGTTGCACCAAACTTCATACAGATAGTAATAAAATAAAGTAAGACGCTAATAATCATCACAAAAATCTACTTTAAAAAAACCCATGTTTGGGAGAGTCTGGGACATTTAGATTGGATGGACAATAAAATATCAAATGTTAATTAACATTTTGAGCAAATTGCCAAAGCAAAACTAAGAAACTATAAATTTAGGTGTTTGTGTATGTATTAAATACACACAGAGTAAAAGCTTAAACTGCAATGAACTAGCCATTCTAATCAAGTATTCAAAACTTGCCATAGAATTAGCACAAATATATTATTTAAAATGACATACAACAAAATCAACAAGGTAATGAGCGATGAAGTAAGAGTGGATGTCACCCGGATGCCTGGAAACATTTTAGAGCTAGAACAATCTAGAAAGACGAGATTGGAAAAGTGCTCTGAGTGTGGATAAGCCCAAGGTTTGCTTAAGTCCAAAAAACAAAAAATGCTATGAACAACTTATACCAATGAACATTAAAAAAATGGACAATTCAGAGGCACCTGGGTGGCTCAGTCAGTTAAGCGTCCACCTTTGGCTCAGGTCATGATCTCATGGTTCGTGGGTTCAAGCCCGTGTTGGGCTCTGTGCTGACAGCTCAGAGCCTGGAGCCTGCTTCAGATTCAGTGTCTCCCTCTCTCTCTGCTCCTCCTCCATTAACACTCTCTGTCTCTTTCTCAAAATAAATAAATAAATAAATAAATAAACATTAAAAATTTTTTTTTTTTAATTTTTTTTTCAACGTTTTTATTTATTTTTGGGACAGAGAGAGACAGAGCATGAACGGGGGAGGGGCAGAGAGAGAGGGAGACACAGAATCGGAAACAGGCTCCAGGCTCCGAGCCATCAGCCCAGAGCCTGACGCGGGGCTCGAACTCACGGACCGCGAGATCGTGACCTGGCTGAAGTCGGACGCTTAACCGACTGCGCCACCCAGGCGCCCCTAAAAAAAATTTTTTTAATGGACAATTTATTATAAAAAATGACTGAATTTGACTCACCTAGAAACAATAGAAAGCTGTTAAGTTCTTATAATCAGTAAAATATTGAGGCTTTCATCAAAATAGATACACACACACTGTATATGCTCATCGAGAAATCAAGATCTCTCCCGAGCCAGATACTTACCCGGAGAATTTTCTCAAATTCCTGGAACTAGAAATTTTGGGGTTTTTTTTGTTTTGTTTTGCTTCTATTTTTTTTTTTCCTGTGAGCTCCAGACACAATAGAAACTAAACTCTCCTGTGGGCTGAGTATTCTAGGGCATAGAAAATTAAGGAAAACCTTTTCCTCTATTGTGTAACATTGATATTGCCAATAAGGAAACAATATTAAAAAGTTCTAAAGAAATGTTAATTTGCTCAATCCTTCAGCTTATGTAAAATCAATAAATGATGACTGATTAGGCTTGAGAATTCATAAATAATTAAACATTTATAAAATCATCAGCGTAATTCCTCACAAACGGATAGAAGGGGAACGACCACATGACTGTTCCCACCGATCGTTCCCAAAGAACGGAGAAAGGAGGGGATTCCCATGTTACTTGGAGGGGCTTCCTCAGGCGTCACACGTAAGGGTGACCTCCCAGACATCTCCTTGTTAGAGTCAGGAAGGAGACGTGGGTCCAGCTGCCACATGTCACATGCCCTATATTTACAGGCAGAGGTCATGCAGGGCAGACGAAGACAAGAAAAAATAAATAGAAATGCAATGACTTGGCTATTGTGAAGGGTGCTCTGGAGAACGTGGGAATGCAGATACTCAGACATTTCCTGAAAATCCTGATTTTGATTCTTTTGGATGTGTACCCAGAAGTGGGGTTCCTGTGTCGTATGGTAGTGTTAGTCGTAATTTTTTGAAGAATTCCTATACCGTCTTTTACAGAGGCTGTGCTATTTTACAGACCCATCGTCAGCATGGGAGGGTTCCATTTTCTCTGCATCCTCTGCTATACTGCTGTCTCCTCCCCCTCCTCCCCCTCCTCCAATCCCTCCTCTCCCTCCTCCTCCCCCCATCCTCTTCCTCCTCCCCTTCTTCCTCCCCCTCCTCCTCTTCCTCCTCTCCCTCCTCCCCCTCCATCTCCCCCACCCCCTTCCCTGTCCTCCCTGTCTCCCTCCTCCTGCCCCTCTTCTCCCCCCTCCTCCTCCTCCTCCACTTCCTCCCCTCCTCCCCCTCCTCCTCCGCCTTCTTCTCCCCCTCCTCCTCTCCTTCCTCCCCCTCCATCTCCCCCTTCCCCATCCCCGCCTTCCCTGTCTCCCTCCTCCTGCCCCTCCTCCTCTCCCTCCTCCTCTCCCTCCTCCCCCTCCATCTCCCCCACCCCCCACCCTGTCCTCCCTCTCTCCCTCCTCCTGCCCCTCTTCTTCCCCCTCCTCCTCCCCCTCCTCCAATTCCTCCTCTCCCTCCTCCTTCTCCCCCTCCTCCCCCACGTCCTCCCCCTCCTCCCCCTCCATCTCCCCCTCCCCCGGCCCTGTCCTCCCTGTCTTCCTCCTCCTGCCCTTCCTCTTCCCCCTCCTCCTCCTTCCTCTCCCCCTCCTCCTCTCCCTCCTCCTCCTCCCCCTCTCCCTCCTTCCCTTCCATCTCCCCCTCCCCTGGCTCTGTCTTCCCTGTCTCCCTCCTCCTTCCCCTCCTCCTCCTCCTTAGAACAAGTGCAAGGTGGCTTTCATTGTGGTTTTGATTCCCCATTTCCCTGATGACGAGGGACATTGAGCATCTTTTCACGTGCCTGTTGGTGTTAGTCTTGTGGCCAGCCAGCTTGCTAATGGTCCTTTCCCGTTCTGCCGCCACGCGCCAGCGTAAGCATGCGCTCTCACTAAAACATCTTCGCAAACCAACCCATATAATATTCATCTTGATGCAATTCCCATCATTTTCTCTCCTAAATATAAAATGCCGTGTACCATCACAGGAACGTATACGAGAGAGGTAGCTGCAGCTTGGAGCTGCACGGATCGCTTGGAGCGGCAGCTGGCAAACTTCTTCCCGTAAGGCGCCACACAGTAAGTATCTGACAACTCGGAAACCAGGCAGCCTCCGCCACACGTACCGGATGCGCCACTGCAGCGGAAAAGCAGCCGGAGACAAACAGATGTGGCTGTGTGACAGTGGAGCTTTATGTACAAACACAGGCAGCGTTCGGCCCACGGGCCACAGTTTGCTGGCCGCTGATGCAGAGTGGAAGAGCGACGGCGGCTTGGGGTCCTGGCTCCACGCGGTGAATACTGTCCTCTGTAAAACCGAGTCCTACTGGGGGGGTGAGCGCCCGGCACTGTGTTATTTTACCATCAGAGTCCACGCAGGCGTGACCATCTACCTTCGCGTGCTTTTGAACCGCGTCTGCTGAACACATCAGTGCGGCCGCCACACGCTTGGAGCCCCTGGGGCTGTGAGTGCCCGGGTCGACGCTAAGGAGCGACAGAATGTTATGACCGGCAAATCACCAGCCCCTCGGTGATTCTCCTTAGCCTCGTCTCTCTTCTCAAGGCCCAGATCTTGCCTGTGCACCACCCCAAAGCTGTCTCCCTTGCTGTTAATTTTACAGGTCGCTGCAGACGCCTTCTTCCCTCACTCCTTCGACTCACCGCCAAGAAGGTCTGGGTCTGCGCCCTCTCCTGTTGTTTGTCTTTGCTGCCCGTGGTCTTCCGCATGCGCTCCTGGGTCTCCACCTGCGTCTTAAATGGTTCAACCCTCAGACTCTCCTTCTGCCATCTACCCCTTTCATTGTGCACGCTTCCTGAAAATCTTCAAGCCTGCCCGTTACCCCCGAGTGACAGCATTAACATCTATGCTCTGGTTCGGACAGCTCCTCTGGTTTCTGGCTGAGGTTCCCAATAGCCAACACGTTCGAACAACCCACCGGTGCCGGGCACTGCTTGCATTCGGTGCGCGTAACTGAGTGAATCATCAAAACCCTACAGGATGAGGTCTGCTACCATCCGTATTTCACAAATGGAGAAACAAGGTCTAAGACGGAAGAAATTTGCCAAAGCCGTTAGGTGAGCGAGAGGCAGATGCACGGTTCTGGCCGCCCGCCTCGTTCTGTTGGGATGTGTGCCGAGCGGAATGACCCGTCATTCCCACAGCCAGGCGCGTCGCGTCAGCCTGTCCCCTACAGCGCCCGGCACCCTCGCCCTCCCGGCTTCCCAAGGCAGAGATGCGGGTGAGATCCTAGAGGCCCGTTAGTCCCTCCGTCCCTGTACAGCAGTCCCAAAGCTCCTTCGGAAGAAACACAGACACCTCTCTTGACGTCTGGGACTTCTACCGCCAAGAAGTTGCTTCTCAAACTCATGTTAGTGAAGGTCCAGTCGGTTTTGGTTTTGTTCTTTTACAGTTCATTCTCAGCCTGGGATGAGGTCAGAGTCTGCCCGCCGGGTCCATGGCTCCTGCCACCAGAGACCGCCCAATGGAGCTCCACACCACCCACGCTTCTCCACAGCCTGGCGGGTCCAGCTCACTGATTGTGCACTTGAGTGTCACAGCAAGGTCCCCAACACCTGCTGTCGAGGACTTTCAAATCCGGACTTATTTCATGGTGGCCTAGACCCGTGGAGGCCACCTTCTGAGCAGTACCCATTTAGCGATTACAGCACGCGCTTGCATGAGGCTGGGTTTGAACCCTTCCTGGACCACGGAGCAGTGGTGTGAATTGGGGCAAACCAATTAGCTTCTTCAGGTTATGTCCTTACAAAATGGGACATCCCTGGAGTTGCTATTTCAACGTCATCGAACACAGTGTCCCGCACGCAGACTGATGGCGGCAGGTGATGGGTTTATTTCTGACTTCGACCCAGGCCGTTGCCGGAATATTTAGCTTGCTTTCCTGGATTCCCCTCTTGAAGGCCCCAGGCTTGACTTTTGCCACATCATCGTTGTTCTCTGGATGGAATGTTCTTCCTCATTCTGAGTCATCTGCCTCCAATATCCCTCCCTTGGGAATGAAGAAATGATCTCTACAACATTCTTTTTTTTCTTTTCGGTCCAAAGAAGCTCTATGTTCTCTTTGTTGGATGCTCTTAAATGCAGAATTTGCTGTTGTGTGAGGTTGTGTTCATTTGTCCACTTGTGATGAAGCCACAGTTGACGATGTGTAGCTGACACACATGAACGAATGATGGACAAACAAATGTGTGAGTGCGTGCATGGGCCAACAGATCAGCAGCATACAGAACGCAGTTAAGTTCAAACCATCGATCGACGACTTTACAGCTATGAAGTGCCCACTTACGAAGATCGCTGAGACTATGGAAGCCACTGTTGTTAATTTCCGATGTTTTGTGTGCCTTACACTAGAGGGACACGCGTGTGATTTAATCGAGACGGCTTCCAATGTGAATCTAATACACAAAGTGCTCTCCAGAGCTGGACAATCAGAAGATCAGAAGCCACACAAGAGAGGGCACTGATGTGAGCAAAGGCTTTGCTGTTGCTTTCTAGTTCTCACTACGCAGAAATATAAATGACGACATTGCTCAGGCTACGCATCTAACTGCACACACATCACTGTGCCCCAAAGCTTCATTATTCTCATTAAACTACTTTAATAGCCTTTTTAAAAATGTTTTTAATGTTTTATTTTTGAGAGAGAGAGAGAGAGAGAGCGAGAAAGAGAGCAAGCGGGGGAGGGGCAGAAAGAGAGGATCCCAAGCAGACTCTGAGCTGTCAGCACAGAGCCTGACTCGGGGATCGAACCCATGAACCACAAGATCATGACCTGAGCCCAAACTGGATGCTTAACTGACTGAGCCCCCCAGGCACCCCTCTAACAGCCTTTTAACTATTTTCCCTACTGACGTGTTTACATTGTTCAAATACGAGCATCCTGAACCCAACACCTAAATGCTGCCCTGACCCCACTTGGCTGCTCTTTTGCTCCTTCTGGCGCTGCTCCTGGCACATGCAGAGTGTCCCCCCGTTTCTGCGTGGCTCCGTCCCTCGCCCCTCTGGGGCCTGCGGCCACACGTTCACCCCGTTCACACATCTGTTTGCCGTCATCACACCCCCACAACTCCTCACGCCCTCCTTTATCTGTTCGGCCTCACTCCTCGGCATCGTGACTGCGTTAGCTTTCCAAGGTCGCCGTAACAAACTAACATGAAGCCGGCAGCTTAGAACAACAGAGAATTGTTCTTCCCAAGTCTGAAGCCGGAAACCCCAAATCAAGCCCCCGCTGGGGGCTCTGAGGGAGAATGTGCCCCACATGTGTCTTTGGATGGCTGTCAGCAGGCTTTGGGGTCCCCCCGCCTGGGGCCGCCTTCTGCCCCCCTCTTTCCACGGCCTGCTCTCCACACCTCTGAGTCTCCTTCTTACAAAGACACCTGTCATCGGATTTGGGCCTCTCTCCAACGCACAATGACCACATCTCGAGATCTTCACTTCAGTATAGACACACAGACTCTTTTCCTAAATACAGTCATATCCACAGGCACTGGGCTTAGGACTGGGATGTTATCTTCTGGGGGGCCACATATCACCACGTATTTAGTTGTTCGTTAATTCCCAGTATCCCCGACGAGAATGAGGAGTCCACAACGATAAGGATTAAAGGTAGTTTGTTTCTATCTCTGTCCTGCCTAACTTCTGGCACATCAGTGGGAACTTGATAAATACGTGTTGAATAAATAAAAGGAGAACATGTCAACCAGGCAAAGCAGTTGCCAATATAATGGGAGCCGGAAGGTAGAAACACCAGGGGAGGCAGAATTTGAAAGGAGTCAGCCTTCCTGTGTGGAGAGATACAGACAAGAGCGGGGCCCCCGCGGTCGGGAGTGGCCGCGGCCGTCAAACGCGTCACGACGCGGACCTCCTGGCGACTTGAATGTGGAACTCGGTTGGCACTGTGGAGACTTTGTGTCCCTTGGGTTGTGTCCGACTCTGAGGCAGGTGCACCTGTCCTCCGGGATCTTGGTGGCTCTGGCCCCACCTTGCTATGAACGACAAGATAAAACAGGTCAAGAGGGTAACAGTCTGTATCACGGGGTCAGGACTCATTGCCTTGCTTGTTAGATTCCTGGGGGGATCTCTTTCTCGTTAGACCCACCGAATTGCCTGCGTCCCCTCACTGTGCAGGTCTGGTAACTGATGGTCACTGGGGCCTATCGGTCTGTGTATTATCTCCAGACTCCACCTTTCAAACTGGATACAAGTTTTCACCTTTATTAGTTCAATAGGCGGATTCCAACCCACACACTCTGTTCTGATCATTTGTAACATTGTTTTTCCCTCTGGTGGTATCTAAGCAACAGAATTTAAAATGATTCCAAAAGCTAAATTCAGCCCAGTTTTCATGGAAGCAGGCAAGTTCATATGGCAAATAAACAACACTTAGATGTGAAAAAGTTATTAGCAGAGCTGTGTGTTTCACTCAGTAATCATGATTAAAATTTCTTTTTTTTTTTAATTTTATTTATTTTGAGAGAGACAGAGTGCAAGCAGGGGAGGGGCAGAGAGAGAGGGAGACACAGAATCCGAAGCAGGCTCCAGGCTCCGAGCTGTCAGCACAGAGCCCGACACGGGGCTCGAACTCACAAACTGCGAAATCATGACCTGAGCTGAAGTCAGACGCTTAGCCGACTGAGCCTCCCAGGCGCCCCTCATGATTAGAATGTCTTAAGCCCTGAGCAGTGGTAGAACAAGACCATAGGGTGACGTTTGCAGTAATGTGGTCACTTTTCTAGTAAAAAGAAACATCTACAAAATAATGTAAGCCCTTCGACCTTGACCACAAGAGAGATGGGTTTATTACCTGCAAATATTTCAAGTGTATTCCCTTAAAACATTTTCCCGTGATTACAGTTTAACTCTTGGATGTACACAAAAGGTATAATTCACATAACCCACATTTCAGCTGGTACAACTTACCAAATGTAAAATTGTCCAATTTTTGAAAACACTTTCAGCCTGTAGTACATCGACTTCATATCTGTAGGAAAGTAAAATGCTTCCTTAAAACTCAAAACATGCCTAAAGAAATACACATATGTTAAATAAATCAGTTCAGCAGGAGAGATGGGCCGAGAGGCTATGTCGCCCATAGTCTGTTGGGCTATTGGCAGGCAGTTCCTGAGCCAGGAACCTCCAGGGCCTCAGTGTCCCCACCCCCAGGCTCCATAGGAACTGTGCTGGGGACATTGCGGAAAACGGGTTTCTTCCTCTTACCACTAAGGCGTCCCCCACGAGGTAGGGGCCAGAGACTTTCCAGAAGGGTGTTCGGGAACACAGAGACTCTGGATGGTTGAGTCAGGTGTAGGCGAGGGGCTAACCCTTACAGAAGTGCGTGTGGGCTAACCTTGGAACCCCATTCCTTCTTGGCATTGGAGGCATCTTGGCCGGCAGGGGGCGGGAAGGAGGGACACAACAAAACAAAGCAAAGACACAACAACAACAAAGACAAACAACAACAACAACAAAGAACAAAACAAAAACTTTTCTTGGTCACATGTCACATAGCAATGTGAAAATTGAGTTCTGTATTTTAAATAGTAACATAAGCTATTTATTTTCAAGTATTTTACCATGCATCGAAATCTCAGTGTCTCTTTTCCCACAGGGCTCACTGGGCGTACTTTCAAACGAATCTTTGGAATCTATGAAGTGAGTTTTATTTTACCAGGTCTCTACCTTTGTTACGATAACGATCTTTATCTGCACGGAACTGGGGGCTAACCTTCTGTGCTTTCTGGAGCTTGTTGTGAAGGGACAAGGCAGACATTGCTCCAGAAATCACACAGAAGGTGAAAGAAACCAAGAATGCGAGTGCAGATTGGATCTGAGGGGAGCCTGTGGGCTCACAGGGGAATTTCCTGTGTCCCCGAGACATTTCTCTGAGCTCATCCGGGGATGAGCTAACAAGTACGGCCCCAGGAATGCCATGGGAAGACTGGGGTGTTTTCTCGTTGGAGGACATGTAGAGCTTGGGCTGATACCCCTGGCTGGGGCGTTTGCCCATCACACAGATCGGAGCCGTGTTCACAAGCAGAACCCAAGAGCCGAAACAGCCAAGGGAGAGCCATCACTTAACGCTAAAAAAATAGGAGCAACAAACAGCCAAAGGACTTTCCGTTTCTTCTCAGAAATCTACACAACGGGAGACACGATGGGCACTTTCACAGGAGAGGAATCCTGAAATTGTACTTTATAGGAACGCATACGTAAAGCCAGTTCACACAAAGAGCTTTACAAGGCAGCTGATTTGTGTACACGGTTCATCTTGGATTGGAACGTGTTCAGACCGAAAGCCATTTGGGCCGTTGTGTTTCTCCCCACCGATTCGTGATCCGAGGCCAAGAGAAGGAGAGTCGGGGCTGAACAGTTGCAAGCTCCTTCTGGATGCAGCATGGTTTGGATCAGAATTAAAAAAAAAAAAAAAATAGATGTTTATCTGAAATAAACTCCAAACCTTCCAAACTCATTTTTATTTTTATTCATAGTTAACTAGCCTGGATGTTAGTGTCGTTTTTAAAGTAATAAAAAGACTATTATTTTCTTCAGTGATTTATGATTCTGGCAAGTGGTCCAATCTTAAGTATTCCAAACCCATTATTTATATAAAATGATATTAGTTGCTTTTTGTGTTTTTTTTTTTTTAAAGCCAGGAAATATATCTTGGATTTAAAGAAAACTTGGCTTGGTCTGGAAAACAATGAATAATAAGCATCTGTGAGGAAAAACAAAAACAAAAACAACAAAAATAAAAAACGAGCTAATTCGTGTTCCAGCCCCCAAAGTTCAAGTTCATTTCACTCACTGTTACTCAGAGTGGACATGACCATGAATAAAAAAAAAAAGAAAGAAAAAGAAAAGACTCATTTGACCCCGTTTCACCTACTCCATTAAGCACATACGGAATGTGGGGTGGAAAGACCTGGTTCGTGCCTTGGCTGTTCCCCTCCTGGGTGTGGGGAGCACATCTCTCCTGGAGAAAGCCAGAAAGGACGGGAAAGTCGCTGTAGCGAGGGGTACCCTGGGCATATCTGTGGGTGTCTTGGGAACAGAGAGCACGTGTCCAAGAGTGTCTTTGTTTTTGCTGGGACCCACTCCATCCTGGCAACCAGCTCATCTCCTGCCAATCACATGGAATCTTCCAGAAGGGGAACATCGGATTACTGGGAGACTCTGAAAGCTGGGAGGCTTTGCCTTGGTCCCTGATGAAATGCAGGAAGCTGAGATGTCATCACCATACAGCTTGGTGTAGCACACCAAAAGGCAGGTGACGCTGATCACTGGCCACTCGCACGAAGTTGCCGTCTGTGACACAAGGAAATCCGTGTGTCGGCTCCACGGGCAGAACTGGGAGCCACATGGAGCCAGAATCGTGCATTTTGCCCCATGTTTAAACACCGTTTTGGAACACCTCAGAGGTCAAGTGGGGAAGATATTGTTCAGCTAGTTGCCTTGGCGTGCGTTGAGACATGGCATCACACATTGAGGACGATGATGACAGGGTGAAGTGTGGGGGCTCCAGAGTGTGGAGGAGGCCGTGCCGCTCAGTTGACAGTCAATGAATGGCAACCAAGAGCTCTGGTTAAGACAGTTCGCTTTCAAGGATCAACATTTTTATTTTGGGGGCACCTGGGTGGCTCAGCCATTAAGCACCCGACTCTTGATCTCCGCTCAGGCCGTGATCTCACGGTTTGTGGGAGGGAGCCCCACATCAGGCTCCACGGTGACGGCACAGAGCCTGCCTGGGATTCTCTGTGTCCCTCTCTCTGCCCCTCCCCTGCTCGATCTCTCTCTGTCTCTCTCTCTCTGTCTCTCTCAAAGTAAATAAACAAACATTTTTTAATGTTTATTGTTGACAGAGAGAGCCCGACGCGGGGCTCGAACTCACAAAGCCGTGAGATCATGACCTGAGCCAAAGTCGGACGCTCAACTGACTGAGCCACCCGGGCACCCCCAGAAGAAAAATTAAAAAAAAAAAAAAAAAAAACAAGATCAACACGATTAAAATCAAGACGTGAGGCTAAGGATATGTTACAATATAATTACTCCCAATAGGGACAAATGTGAAGATTTTACAAAAAGTCCAGCGGTGTTGTGCGTGAGCAGATAAGCAGCCTGTGTTTCTTAAGTAAATGGATACACGAACACGGGCAGGAGTGGATGGAAGGGTGAGCGAGTTTCACGCGTGAAAGGAGAACTCACCTAACGGTAATTGTATTTCCAAATAGAACTTCCGAGAACGTTTTTCTGCACAAACCCCGTGAACGTACTGCAGGAGCTAGGGGTCCAAGCCGGCCTCCCCACCAGCGCACAGAGATGCGCCAAGGTCTCCGAGGTTTGGAGAGGCTGGGCTGAGCCGCCATGGCCGAGCTCAGAGACGAGCGCAACGGAAGGAGCTGGGCGCTTGCCCCCGACTCCAGGCCTCCATGAGGATGGGTGCCTGGGAGGGAAGGAAGCAAGGAATGAAGGCGCATTCCCTGAAAACGTAAAACCATGGACACGCTCTGCTGAAAGTCACATTCTCTTGCAGGTGTATTGTTGCTCTTAACAGTTTAAAAACTCTCCGTGTGAATGGCCTTGCTGGTGACAGCGAGGTAGCCTGGACGGGCCCTCTGGAAAGCAGTGCAGAGGCAAGAAGATGGGAGACGGGGCCCAAACGTCCTTCAAGCTCCCCCGTCCTGCTCCCTGGAGGAAATGGCCAACCCCCAGCCGTTCCCTAGACGCAGCCTCCGGGCCAGCCGGCCGGACGCCACCAGGTGCTGCTTAGGAGTGTGGCCGTCAGCTCCCGCAGCGGCGGACCCGGGCCTCCGGTAGCCGGCCCTGAAGTCTGTCCCACCGAGGCTCCCGGGTCAGCCCGCTAAAGCATCAGATGCACCTGCTGCAGTGTTCGTGGTGCAAACACAGAGCAGAGACGGCGAGATGCCAAACCCAGAAGATGAGAAGAAGTAACCGGTGTGGGGACGCCTGGGAGGGAAGCGGGGTCCCATTCGGGCAGCGAGCCCCGCGGACACCCCAGGTCTGAGGACGAGTCACGGGTGTGGGCACACGGCCCTGTAGGGGCTCTGAGGACTGGGAGCCTCCAGACACACCCAGGCTGCCGGGGAGGAACGCGTATCCACGAGTATTAAACAGGAAGCGCTCAAAATGCCAGGAGGCGTTGAAGGCGTCCCAGCAGGATTTCCGTGGAGGCTGAGCCCCCCTCTTCCCTCTGCCCGATTCGTACAACTAGGTCAGACCAGGTGTCTGCAACACGGCTCCGGGCAGAGCCCAGCTGCAGATGCTTCCATCAGGCGGGAGGTCGTTGTGGTAATCAGGGGAGGGAAAATATAACCGAGGAAATACTTGTGCCGCAGCTCTGTCTTCCAGGGTCTGGCTCCGGATGGGCGCACACCCCCCACGCGGGCGACAGAGCCTGCATCCCTGCCCACGCCGGCAAAAGCCCTGTCCTCCATGCTCCAAGGATGCCATCCGTGCCGACAGAAGACGAGGGCCGTCTGGGCACAGAGTATGAGCCTCCAGCAGCGGAGTCAGTGACGAGTGAACCCTGTGAGGAATGTGTCACACTTCCAAAACTTTACAGGGGCACCCAGGGGACTCAGTCGGTGAAGTGTCAGGCTCTTGATTTCGGCTCAGGGCATGATCCCACGGTTGGTGAGTTCAAGACCCACATCGGGCTCCGTGCTGACAGCATGGAACCTCCTTGGGATTCTCTCTGTCTCTCTCTGGCCCTCCCCCTCTCTCTCTCTTTCTCAAATGCCCCTCCCCCCCTTCTCAAAATAAATAAATAAACTTAAAAAAAATCACATCTGTTTGCTACTCATAAAATAGGATTGCACGCATTTAAACATTAAAAAAAATAATTAAGCGTTGTGAGAACACATGTGAACGCGTGATGAGCTCGTTAGGATGTTACTTCTCGTATCATTCATCCACCCACGTCTCTCTTTAGGGGGAGCCCCCAGGGGGTCTCGGCGGTGAGCGGCTGGTAGGGGCCCAGGATGGTGTCAGCATGGCTTGATTATAACTTAATAATGATCGGTGACCCAGAAGGTGGACATAGCCCAGGACAGCACCTGCTGGGGCCAGGAGGGGGCCCCGGACACCAGCTGCCCTTCAGACAGAGGACCCCGGAGCAGACGCTGAAATGGCAAGGAGAAAACAAATGCAGTAATAGATTCAGTTTAACACAATACATGCCCAATGTTATGATGTCTACACACAATCCACAAAAGATTAATCCATGTCTCATCTCCCATACTCTTCGGGAGCCGGTGTGAACTTCCAGGGACAGCGGGTCCCACGTTGGACCCCAAGTTCTCAGCAGAAACCCCCATCTGTGTTCAGAGGTTGTAAAATTCACAGCTGGAAGGTGGATCCACATACCCAGGTTTTTCAAAGATTCTTAAACAGTTTTCTAATAACTGAATTGAGCATCAGCTTTTTATTTTTTTAATGTTTGTTTATTTATTGGGGGGGAGGGGCAGAGAGAGAGCGAGAGAGAACCTCACGCAGGCTCCGCACTGTCGGCACAGAGCCTGACACAGGGCTCAAACTCATGAACCGTGAGATCATGACCTGGGCCCAAACCAAGAGTCAGACGGATGCTCAACCAGCTGAGCCGCCCAGGGGCCCCGAGCATCATCTTTTTAAAGTTAGACCAACGGACTTGAACGGCATCCAGTGCTTAATGACTCGTTCACGCCAACTGTCTTGAGTGTACGGCAGTCACCTGTGGCCGTGGCCTGTGCCAGGGGGATGACGCAGGGCTGGAGTCAGAGCATCGAGAGGGAGGGACCCGTCAGAATTGAATTGTCACCGCGGAAACTGTGACAAGGGCTAAACCCAGGTAAATCCGAGGAGACGATCTTGAGAGGGATGTCACTATCTGAGGATGGCCAGAGGGACAGCTTGTGGGAACCTGGTGGCAGAGAAAGGGGGCAGCAGGGAGGACGGCCGGGTCCTGGCAGGAGTGAGCGGGGCTCCCCCAGAGAGAGAGGCAGGCTTGTGTTTGGGGCACCCGCACTGGGCTGTCCCCACATACCCACCTACAGGGCTCGTTCTCGGACGAGACAAGGAGGGAACTGTATGCTTTCCGCAGGAGGCCCCTGAAGCAAGCCGGACTCGGTGAAGCCTTTGCTGAAGGGACTCAGCCCTCGAGGGTCAGACCTCCTCACACACAGAGGAACATGGGGTTTCAAACCTGCAAAATTAGGAGCAGACCCTGACCGGGGTCACCTGACCCAAGACCACTGGCTGCTACGGCACTCTGGGAGACCGCCAGCCAGGGTGTAGGGCGACTCCCCAATGCCAGCCTTGTTCGTCATTTGCAAGCGTCACCTGCTCACAGCTGAAGTCACATAAACAAAAATGTGTGACAAACCTGTTGCTTTCCCCTGACAGCAGTCACGAGCCTCCCACATGATACAAACAGAGTAAACACACACTTGACCGCCAATCTCAAATACACCGAGGAGAGCTCTAGAAAGGAGATGTGGAATTATTTTTGTAAATGTAACTGTCGTCACCTAGTATAGAAATTTAGTGACACATTTTGGGGGAGAGGCCACAGCACTAGAGAAACTCAATTTTAGGGTCGGATTTTCAAATATCACACGCACTGACTGCGAATTACTATTCTGTTGAAGAATTTTGATGTCAGTTAAGGCCTCCGCGAAATGGTTAAAAACGGAAAAAAGAATTTTGAACGTCCCAAATGAAAATATTCCTCTCTGGTTTTATATATGGAAGTAAACTCTCTTCAGGTCTACAGTCTCAAAGCAAACATAAGGAGACAAGACAGGTGGAGAGAAAGCAGACCAGCCAGGGGACTCGGGCACGAGGTGTGGTCTCCGGGGGTCTCTTTGCCTGGTAGACTCCAGGCGTGAAGCCGGAAACGCCACCAGGTGCAGACAAAACAGTCTAACAAGAGCCCCGAGACAAGCCGGCTCTCGTTCTGGCCAGAGGACCGGGAAACAGGCGACCTCATGGGACAGACGGACTTCAGTCACCACCCCCCTGCCTGGCTGACACCCCAGGAAACACCACAGCACCCCCAGCCAGCCGCCCCATTGGATTAGGGAAATTAAATCTGCAACTTAAAAATTCCCAAAGAGAAATCCCAGGCCCAGATGGTTTCGCTAGAGAGTTGTACGAAACGTGAAAGAAGAATTCGTATCAGTTGTGCATCATGTCTCCCCTTTACAGGGGGCGGAGGGGACACGTTCTCTTTGTGGGCCAGCATTTCCCTGACAGCAACACCAGGTGAAAACAGCTCAAAAACAGAAAACCTCAGACCGATGTGGCCCACGCATTAGGTGCAAACATTTATAACCAACTGTTAGCTGTCCAGTTCGTCCACACGTACAAGTGCACAGCGGCACTAACTGGGGTCCTCTGCAGTGCACGTTGAATGCAGTGGTGACAGGCTTTCCTCCTAAGATCACGACCGGGAGATCCGTTCTCAACATTTTAGTCAACACAGTCCTGGAGTCCCGGCAAGTAAAATAAGGCAAGAAAAAGAAATCAAAGACATAGATTGGGCGGGGCAGGGGTAGGGGGAGGGTAGCCGGGAAGAAATACAACTTTCTCTATTTGCAGATGTCATGATTATCTATGCAGAAAGCCCCGCAAAAATCTATACAAAAATGAAAAAAAAAATTTTAAATCTCCTACAGCTAATACATGAGTTCATAAAGTGGACTGGCTACAAACGAATGCAAAAAAAGCCAATCGTATTTCTGTAAACTAGCAACGAACATGTGAACACCAAAATTTAAAATATAATACCATTAAAATTGCTGGAGGAAATGAAGTCTGTAGGAGTCTGTGTAGGATTTGTATGCTGAAAAGTACGATGTGCTTCTGAAAGAAATGCAACATAGCTAAGTAAATGGAGAGCAAAATACCCCATCTCCAGATCAGAAAACTCAGTGAGGTAAAGACTCAGATTCTCCCCACGTTGACAGGTTAAATGCAGTCCAACCAGAACCCGGCAAGCGTTTTTGTAGATGTACAAACACAGGATTATTTTCAGTAAGGAAGGAGAGGCAAAGCCTCCGGAATAAAACAGTCTCGAAACAGAAGAATTGGGGGGGGGGTGCCTGGGTGGCTCAGTCGGTTGAGCGTCCAACTTCAGCTCAGGTCATGATCTCACAGTTAGTGAGTTCAAGCCCCGTGCCGGGCTCTGTGCTGACAGCTCAAAGACTGGAGTCTGCTTCGGATTCTGTGTCTCCCTCTCTCTCTGCCCCTCCCCCGTTCATGCTCTGTCTCAAAAATAAATAAATGTTAAAAAAATAAAAAAAAATAACTGAACCTTGACCCAAGTCTCATACTTTAGATAAAAATTAATGCAGATATAAAACCATAAAAATTTTAGGAGATAATGTCCAAGACCTGGACCTAGGCAGTTGTTAGCCTGGACACCAAAAGTTCAATCCATAAAAGGGAAAAATGACAAATCGGGATTTGTCAAAACACTGTGCCTAAGACTGCGTGACTCCAGGACGGTAGCTATTAAGCCAAGTGTTTCAGTAAAGTGCCAGACAGTGATGCCGAGGAAGTCTGGGGGGCCCTTCTGCCCACCCAGCCCACCCGCCTCTGCTGGGAAAGCCCCCCCGTGACAGGTGCGTTAAGACCTGTCCACCGAAGTGGGGCACGTGATATGCTCACTCGTGGGAGCTGGGATTGGACCCGGAATCTCCAGTTTGGAGATTACAAGTGTCTGGACAGGATTCCGTGTGCAAGCAGGTCTGGGACAGCCATGGTTCATCACGTGGACGGAGAGGGTACCGAACCTCAGCTCGGAGCAGGGGGCGGCAGTCACGGGCTCGGAGACCACACGGGAAGACCACAGGCTCCTCCTGGGCCCAGAACTGCCTGATCACGTTTTGTGCAACACCCAGAGTGATCCCTAAAGGAAGGGAGCAGTCACATGGTGTGTTTGTAAAGTGATTAAAGCTGTGACTCATGTCCCGCTGGCCCCTGATATCCAGGCTGCCTGCTCTGAAAAGCTGACCACTTCGACGCCCTCGGGTGGAGGGGGAAAGACGGCAGGAAGCTCTTGTCACCAGAAAAGCTCTTTTCTCAGTATCTTCTTGCCTAAGAGTTCCCGGGAACCCAGGGGTTTCCAAATCTAGGAGACGTTATTCACAAAGCACAGGCTTCCCCGAAAGAGACACTCTTAGAATATGTACCTCACTGGTTGAAAACTCAAGAGATCCGGTGCCAGGGAGTCCCTGCCTGTTAGCGAGAGCCTCCAGATAAGGGAGCAGGGGGGTGGGGGTCTCTGACACATGAGAGAATCCACACCCCAAAGAACACGGCACTGATACGGTCTTAAAACGCTGAGCCTGCCGTGCTAACACGTCCCTGTACCAAGCACGGTCTTTCACCCCCAGAGTTCGAGACGGGCAGGGAATTGTCACTGTCACGTGGGCAGTTAGTGGAAGAGACCACACTTAACCCCAGAGCTGCCAGGGACACTCACGCTTAGACGCGAACGTGCACCCACGGTGTCGGCGGCCTCTGTGGCCTTCCTGGGGGATCAGACGATATGCGGGTTGCCACCTTGCCTCCAGAGGTTTCTAGGTGACTGCACATGACCTTCGGTATCATCACCACTATTTCAAAAGACTGTGCAGGAGCCTGTTTATTTAAGCGAATAAAAGACTGTGCGCACAGGCTTACAAATTCTAACCTCAAAATGTTCCCGAATTCTTTTTCCTTGCAAAACGTAATGACCCTTCTCCTTACGTGTAAGCTGCACAGAGAGTGGCTTCTTTCCAAAGCCCAGAGTGTTGACAGGGAGGAATGAAAAGTCACTTGACAGAAGAGAGACAGGACCTGAGCCAGGTGATGGAGGCACACCAACAGGGATGAATCACACCTACAAGTCATGTCGAGAATGACATTTCTGGGGTGCCTGGGGGCTCAGTCGGATGAGCGGCCGACTTCAGCTCAGGTCGTGATCTCGTGGTTCGTGGGTTCAAGCCCTGTGTCGGGCTCTGTCCTGAACTTGGAGCCTGCTTAAGATTCTCTCTTGCTCTGAGGTGCCTGTGTGGCTCAGTCGGTTGAGCGTCCAACTTTGGCTCAGGTCATGATCTCGTGGTTCACAAGTTTGAGCCCCAAGTCGAGCTCTGTGCTGACCGCTGGGAGCCTGGAGCCTGCTTCGGATGCTGTGTCTCCCTCTTTCTCTGTCCCTTCCCTGCTCACGCTGTCTCTGTCTCTCTCTCTCTCTCTCAAAAATAAATATTTAAAAAATTTTTTAAAAGAGATTAATATTTAAAAAAGAAGAAAGTGACATTTCTCCTCTGTGGTCTCCCTCCTCCAACTTCACAAACTCAGCCTCATCAGGAGGAAGACGTTACACAAATCGCAGTTGACAGATGGTCTACGAAACGCCTGAGAGCCACTCAAAACTGTCACAACAGACAAGGACCATCGGAGAAGGGGTTCCAACCTAGAGGAGCCTGAGAGATGTGAGGAGGGTCATGCGGCGTCCTGGATCGGATCCCGGAACGGGAGGATGAGGAATTAGGGCGAAACCGGGCAGATCTGAACAAGCGTCAGGCCCTCGTTCATCCTCATACATCAGTATCGGTCTGTTAATTGCTTCGAACGTGCCGTTAAGGCAAGACATTAGCAGAGGGGGCAATGGGGTGCCGGGGATGGAAGACCTCTCTGTATTATCTTTGCAGCTTCCCACATGTCTAAAAGGAGGCTAAAAAAGAAGGTTCATTTAAGAATGTAATGTGAGCCTGTGGACCAAGCAAATCCAATGGTCTCACAGGACAGGGGTGGGGGGTAACGCCCCCACCGATCCTTGCACGTTTCCTCGGTTAGCTGAAGTCTGTCAGAGATAGTCCTTACTGGGCTCCCGGGCGGCTCAGTTGGATGGGCATCCGACCCATGATCTCGGCTCAGGTCATGGTCTCATGGGCTCTGTGCTGACAGTGCAGAGCCTGCCTGGGATTCTCTCTCTCCCTCTCTCTGCCCCTCCCCTGCTCAAAATAAATAAGTAAACTTAAAAACATAAATAATCTTTATAGAGTGCGTTGCACACGGAGCGTGCAACTCAATACCGCACCACAATCCTCGCAGGCCTCTGACCCGAGTGACGTCAGGCCACCCGCACGCTTTACCGTGTGTGCCCCCATCCCCGGGAGTGCTGCCTGGAGTGTAGAGCAGGGCTTACAAGGTGTGAGCGTGGTTCTAGACATGCACCGTGCACTCGCTGGCCGGCCCCTGGGCGCTGAGCTGCGGCCAGTCCTCTGCCCTGGGTCTTTGGCAGGTGCATGCATCTCCAGGAGGCTCCCAGAGGGCGGCTTGGTGGGTTTGGGAGACCGTGACAGGAGACTCCACGCCTTCCGAACCCCTGTGCGGACACTCCTCTCTCGCCGAGCAGCGCCTCTGTTCTCCAGGGGCCCCAGGCCCCCGCCTCCCCTTCTCCCACAGCCACAGCCACACTCAGGGGAATCAGCGTCAGCTGCTGTCTCCATAGGTAAGTGTGACCACTTCTCGGGGATCCCCTGCAGCCCTGTCTTTCCCAAGCCGCTGACCCTGGTTATCCCCTCGGCTCCTGCCCTCGCCCTCCCCGTGTGGGCCCCCATGACAGCCTGACGGCCCCGGGGAAGCATCATCCAGAGTCCCACCTACTCTGCTTGGAGCCCCCTCTCCCACGCTGCCCCGTCCCCAAGGTGCAAGTGGTCCAAAGGCCTTGTAGGACTTTCTTCCTGATCCCTGACTGCAGGTGTGAGGTCAGCTCCCCACCCGCGCCAGCACATAGGCGCCCTCCCGCACCCAGGGAGCCTGTGCACAGGGATGCGCCCCGTTTATGCACGGCTGTGCTCAACGGCAGACCCCTCTGCCTGAAGGTGTCCGCACCCCTCCTCCTGCCTGGCCCCCGGGGCCTCCCCCCACCTGTGGCACTCAGTGTCCTCTCCTCATACTCCCACCTGGGCCGCGCACTCCAGGAGGGAAGCCTCTTTGCCTGCTTGTTTCACGGACACGTCCGAAGGCTGCTACGGGACACGTGAAGAAAACACGCTCGGGGAGCAGTAGCTCTTGGTCCCTGGAGGAGAAGCATCAGGGGTCCAGGCTCGGGTTCCTGGAAGTCGGGTCACTGCGCACGGAGAACACCTCTGACTGCAATCAGGTGTGGGTGTGATTCCTGGACAGCGTGCACAGTGACAGAACGCGGAACAGAGCCGACCGGAGAGAGAAATAACCCACCGATGGATGGAGTGAAATGGGTTTAGAAGCCCCACGGATTCAGTCGTAGAAAACGTGCATCAGAGAACTTAGCATGCCCAGTGCACGTGAGCTGATGGCATCTCGTGGCGATTTGCGTTCCTGGTCTGTGATTATCTCCATGGCCAACTGTCCTGTTTTCTGTTCCCAAGGTGACCTAAGGATTCAGACCTCGGTACGGCTTTCTGCCTCCTAAGCGTGTCTCAAATTACACGCAGTGAATCCATTCATTAATTCAAAACGTCTGAGTAAGCTCCATCCACCTATGAAAATAAGATGCCCCTCGGGCAGGGAATTTGTGAGAATCTAAGCTAAAAGGTAAAAGCTAAATTTAGGAAAATCATCATTCTGAGGAAGGAGAACTGAAAAGACATTCTCTTTGAGCCTAATAAGAATATTCCTTTAAATATATAGCTGCTCAAACTATTTTATCCATCTTTTATTAGGCATTTTTGGGTTTTTGAGATGCATGTCTTAAAGATTCCTTTTTCGTGCCTAAAATATCATTATCTTATGCATAAAATTATCATTTGCAGACCCCCAAATCATACCTGTTCAAGAAACCCTTTCTATTCTAATTTGTGTGAGAAAACCCGGGGGTGCATGGGGGAGGATTTTGCGTGCACCCATGTCCTTGCAAAGTGAAGTAAAGCTGAAATTCAGGAAGAATGCCTTCGAGGAAGTGCAGGAAATGGAAAGGTGGGGGTGGGGGGTTTAAACAGAACCTACTTTCTGCCCTGATCAGGGGCCAGACAGGGCATCCTTCCCTTCCTCGGGAAACCGCAGGAAAGCCTTCTACCCACATTTTCTACTTGCTCCCTCTGCATCCTGACCGCCCCCCCCCCCCCGCCCCTCCGGACTTCCCGGAGTGGCCCTGCTTGGTGGCCATGCCTCCTGTGTCTAAGGAAGGTGAGGATACACTTCGTCCCTGGGGACTGTCACGTGCATAGTGGACAGCGTTCGCACCGATTAGCACAGTCCCAGCATAGTGACAAGAGCTCACACGCCTCTCCCGGGATGGACCTTCCAGGCTGCGTCCCGCCCTGTGCTCGATCTGTTTGCTGCTCAGGGTATGTACCTGTGTCCACACTTAGGGCATCAATCGAGTATTTGTCGGGCACCTACAGTCTCTGTATTAAATTCCCTTTCCACTCAAGGAAGAAAAGAATGCGTGGCCCCCAGGTGGTGTCCCGCCCGGGCCCCGTCCCTCCGGGCAGCAGCAAAGCCCATCCCTTCTGGCGGGGCCATCGCCCCGACCGCGGGAACAGTCTGCAGCGATGCTCAGCAGGAATACGGCTGCGAGTGCGGGGCCCCAGGTGTCCGTTCAGTCGCGCGTGACATCTGCAAAGCTTTTTTCTTCTGTGCACACGATGTTCAGTGGCCGAGGGAAGTTTGAGGGCACCAGGAGGGAGGCACGCGCCGGCACGATCCTTCTCCCGACAAGAGAAGCGACGACAGATAACTGAAGGAAAACAGAATGTTCTTTTTGGACGGCCCAGCGGGCAAGCGCTTTGACAGCGAGCTCTATCCTTACTGTTACTCATCGTCCCACCCCCACTGGCCAAGCTCAGGGCGGCACGTGCCTCCTTCTGGGGCCCCCAGCTGGAGAGACGCCCTGTCCCGAAAACCACGCAGCCAGCCCTCCTCAGGAGCGTGTGCCACGCTGAGCGTGTGTGCAGATTCTCATGCTGCGTGTTTCCTCTCCTTTAAAGTATCTGCTTAGGGGCGCCTTTGGGGCGGGGCAGGGGGCTCAGTCAGTTACACGGCCGGCTTCGGCTCAGGTCATGATCTCGCAGTTCGTGAGTTCGAGCCCCGCGTCGGGTTCTGTGCTGGACAGCTCAGTGCCTGGAGCCTGCTTCCGATTCTGTGTCCCCCTCTCTCTCTGTCCCTCCCCTGCTCATGCTCTGTCTCACTCTCTTTCTCAACAATAAATAAACATTAAAAAAAGTTAAAACAAGTCGACGGTTCCAGCTGATGCCTGCTGCTCATTTTGTGCAGCCCTCACCCCTACGCAGACCGCAACGGTTCTGGTTTTCAGGACGCTTGAGCCCCTGATGGAACAGCGGGCTGTCCGACTGCAGACAGGAGGGCCCGGGCGACCCAGGCGTTCTGCTGTCCAACCTCGTGTCCCTGTCCCTCTTACAGCATCACAACCTGCCTGCTTCATCCCGCAAGCCTGGAGCTCCCGAATGGCCAGTGTGTGTGCCGTTTGAGAAAAGCAACGAGCAGGAAGTACACACTTCTGACCCCTGCTGACCTCCCTCGAGCCCTCTGACGCCTCCCCCGCTTTATTTAAATATATTCAACCCCCACTTGCTTATTTGTTTTCATGCCTTAACTTTTACCTTCACGTAAGTATCCGGGCATCACAGACACACGTATCCATTTCGTTCGACAAACCGTAATCGGCATCTCCCCCATTGCCAGGCTGTGGGTCACACGTGGAGGGCGTACACATGTCTCCCCTGAAGGAACTTCGTGTCCAGCACAGAGAGTGATGGACGCGGCCATCCGCCTGTCACCACATGGGCGCCACGCGGCCACCCTGTCCCGAACCGGCTCTGTTTCCACTCGGCCCCCAGGAAACTATATCTCAGCTGAAGATTCTTAACCCTGGAGAAGATTCTTCCGTGGTTACCTTCCGGTTACCTTCCAACCGGGAAGCTGCTAACCGTTTATGGATCTTCTAACCACGAAACACACAAGGGACACACACCCGGTGCTTTTCAGACACCGCTCAGGGGTTTCATGGTTCCACAGACGTCCACCGAGCCCTCAGCAAACAGGCCCCGCTACAGCAAGAGGCCCGAATGCCTGAGGCCAGCGTGGCTCTCCATCATGATCTGTGAAGCCCACGCACTCCCCGTCCCGTTCCTCAGATGGGCTCGCCTCTCTGGCCCCAGGCCTCGGCAGAGTCTGTCCACTGCCTTTGGTCTCCCTAACCATCTGCCGATCTCACTGGCTGCGTTATCTTGCCTGGGTCGCGTCCTCATCCGCAAAGCCAGAGTACAGACACGCTCCGGAGGGGTGTGGTGATACTGCATCCATAGGAGTCCCCAACCCAGAGTAAGTGCTTCTGGAGACACTCTCCTTGTTCAGCCGCAGGGTCTCAGTGGGGCCACCACCCGCTCCACCCGGGGTTCTTTGACTTGTCTCCTGGAGACGTGGTCGGCGAGCCCCTGTGCCCACCTGCACAGCTGTCCTGAGCGAGAGTAACTCCCACCCGAGATTGTGAGCTCCCAAACTCAGAAACACCATCTTCCTCCTCTCAGTGCCAGTCTGGCCATGGGTAACTATCCCCTCACCATTCATTCTAGTTTAACCACATTCTGGCAACCAAGGAACAGTGAGTATGAGAGGCTCTGACAATGTCCGCAAGTCGATCTTGTTTCGATGACTATTTAATTACAAATGTTAGACGTAGAGATGCCTGGGGGGCTCAGTCGGTGAAGTATTCAACTTCAGCTCAGAAAATGATCTCACAGTTAGTGGGTTGGAGCCCCGCATTGGGTTCTGTGATGACAGCTCAGAGCCTGGAGCCTGCTTCAGGTTCTGCGTCTCCATCTCTGCCCCTCTCTCGCTCACGCTCTGTCTCTCTCTCTCAAAAAATAAATAAACATTAAAGAAAACATTTTTAATGTTGGATGTAAGCATAATCAGCCACAGTGAGCCATGGACAAGGCCTGCAGTACAAGCAGAACCCTGTTCTAGGATGTGCATCGCAACATGGGGACAGCGAATCCAGATCAGGTCCCCTGACTCGAGTCCTCCAAGCTTCCCAGCATGTGTGTGGTCTGAGCCCTGAAACTGTATTTGAACTGTCACTGCTCTGTCTGGTTGAAGGAGCAAAGGCAGGCATGAGCTACTCCACGCCTCTATGTACACATCTACAAAATGGGGACAATCACACCGAAATCAAACACCATGCTATCCTAATTCAGAGAATGGGTATGGTGCAAAAGTCTGACACTGGATCCTTACCTCACACCGTGAATAAAAATTAACTCAAAATGGATAAGAGGCCTAAACTTAAGAACTAAGACTGCAAAGCTCTTAGAAAAAAATACAGGAGAAAAGTTTCACGACGTTGCCCTCAAAAGTGATCCCTTAAGTATAACACCAAAAACACAGGCAGAAAATTAAAATACAGGTAACCTGGACCTCATCAAAATTTAAAACATCTGTGCATCAAAGGACATTGTCATTGGACTGAAATGGCAACCCGCAGAATGGGAGAGAAGATTGTAGAATTATGTTTCTGATAAGGAACTATAAACTATATAAACTGTAAACTATTACAAACTATATAAAGAATTCCTACAACCCCGCAATAAAAACACTAATAAACCAACTCAAATAGACATTCCTCCAAAGAAGACTCACAGACGACCAATGAGCACTAATTAGGGAAATGCAAATCAAACCAAAATGAGGTACCACTTGGCACCCATCAGGATGGCAGCTATAAAATTGTAATAGGAAAACACGGAAAGTAAATGCTGACGAACGGGTGGAGAAGTTGAAACCCTCATGCTCTGTCAATGGGAATGAAAGATGGTGCCGTCTCCGTGGGAGACAGGGTGGCAGTCCCTCCGACACTAAAAATAGAACTCCCTATGATCCCACAGCTACATTTCCGGGCACACATACAGAGGAGCTGAAAGCGGGGACTTGAACAGAAGCTCACGCACGCACCCTCACTGCAACATTGAGTCCGCAGTAGGCAAGAGAGGGAAACAAGCCACATGCCCACTGGCGGATGAACGCATAAACAGAATGAGATACGAGCCTACAGTAGAAGATGATCAGTCCTAACCAGGAAGGAAGTGCTGTCACAGGCCACAACACAGACGAGCCTTAAAGCCTTTATGCTGAGTGAGATTAGCCAGTCACAAAAAGACAAATGCTGGGGCGCCTGGGTGGCTCAGTCGGTTAAGCGTCCGACTTCAGCCAGGTCACGATCTCACGGTCCGTGGGTTCGAGCCCCGCGTCGGGCTCTGGGCTGATGGCTCAGAGCCTGGAGCCTGTTTCCAATTCTGTGTCTCCCTCTCTCTCTGACCCTCCCCCGTTCATGCTCTGTCTCTCTCTGTCCCAAAAATAAAATAAATAAACGTTGAAAAAAAAAAATTAAAAAAAAAAAAAAAGACAAATGCTGACTCCATTATGTGGTACCTAACATAGCCCAAATCATGAAGACAGAAGGCAGAGGGGTGGATTCCCAGGGCTGGGGTGGAGAGAGGAATGGGAATCGTTGTCTAATGGGGACAGAGTTTCAGTTCAGGAAGATTAAAAATTCTGGAGGTGGATGGATGGATGATGGGTGGATGGATGGAAGGAAGGGAGAGAGGGAGGGAGAGAGGGAGGAAGGAAGGATAGGTAATAAGTGGATGAAAGGAAGGTTGGATGGATGAATGAAAGGTGGGTGGATGGATAGATGGAAGGAAAGAAGGATGGATGATGGATGGACGATGGATGGATAATTGTGCAACTATGTGAATATGCTTAATGCCATTGAAGTGCACACTTAAAAACAGTTAAAATTGTAAGTTTTATACATTTTTTACCACAACAGTTCTCTTTCAAAAAAAATGAATGTGTGATTCGTAAATGTTAAGAAAGAGAACAAATAATGTCTCTGCCTCTCGCATGAGTGTAATTACAGTGCATCAAAGTAAAAATGTAATATAAAAAAACACAATTAATTCAGACCAGAGAATTTTGTCCTATATCTGGACAGCTAGCTTATTCCAAGCTGAAGGGGAACTTTGGATTTGCTCTACATTTCAATACCCTGAAAATATGCAGTTTTCCTCATCACCAAAGGTCACAAAAAGAGGCATTTATTTCTGTGATCACTTGTATTCTGAAAGTTTAACAAAAGGCATTAATCCTGATGTGAACAATGGAACCAGAGCACCAAGGGCACATCCATCCCGAACGGCTGCCTTCCAATCACATCAGTGAGGTTTGTTTTTTTGTGTGTTTTTGTGGGGTTTTTTTACTTTTTCCAAAGAGTTTTGTTAAGTCCTGGACGCCAGGGATCTTGTAGATTTCACATTGTGAGGGCTTGCAGGGCTGATCAATTTCCAGGTTTTCACATTCACCTTCTTGAGGACTCTTTCTCTGTGCTTCATCCATGCCCTTTGGTGGGTGTTTCTAGAAAGAGTGGCCTTAAGGGTGAGGGTCTGACATTTGTAAACAGGAACAGATCTACCCCCAGGAGACTGCAGGGGAAGGTGGTGTCCTAAGGGCTTCGCGGGTGAAGGATGTGGTAAGGGCCAGAGGCATCCTGGGAGCAAGCTAGTGATGTCAACTGGAGAGTGTCCCTCTGGGACTTGTCTTCCCCAGTAATGAGGTTGGCCAGTGCACTGGAAAGGGTGAAATGCTTTGGGGTGGGCACTGGGAGACCGACCTGGCTGGAGGTAGAGCATAACCAATGACAGGAAATTCAATCCAGACATGCAGGTCCGGTTGGATCTCGCCAGGGAAGGTTCCGGAAGGATATGTGACGTGACAGTCAACAGTGGGTGAGAACTCATGAGACGTGAAAGAATGTCCCAGGAATAAATACGGACAAGAGTGCCAGGTGGTTATGGGGTGACTACTTACAAGGAATGTGGTTATCCGCAACTTTAGGCCCTCCTAAGATCGCCATATTGACTTTAAAAACTTTTCACCCCGTATGTAATCTGGGGGCCGCTTCACTTTGTGGGTGCTCTGCCTCACTCCAGTGGGCTGGTGCGCTGGCTCAGGACTTGGTCCTCTTTGCGAACTCTGATGGCTTTACCGTGGACTCTGCTAGCAGGGAATTTGAGGGGTGGCAAGGCTAACAGGTCGGGAGATGGCTACCATTGAGACACGGTTCATTACTCTCAGAGCCCACCATGGCCATGGGGCCCAAACGGGGAGGCACCAGGGCTGGTCAGGAGGCCAGGAGCAGGGGACAGGTGGGCAGGAGGCTTTATTGTGGCTTCTGTGGGAGGGAACAGGTGCAGCAAAGCAAGGTGGTCTAGGTTTCGTTGGTTGGAATGATTCCAGGGGGCTCTGGGACAGAGGGCTGTCCCTAGTTGTCTGGTACCTGGCTCTGGGGTGATCAGGGGTCCAAGTGTGAGGGCCCCCTAGTGGCAGGGGTGGGGTGTGGGCCCTTCAAGGGATGGTTTGCACACGGATCCTGTGCTATCCCTAGGGACTGGCTAGTCCTGGGAGGGGCCAGCGGTGCTGATGTGAAGGCACCAGATGTGCAGAGAATAAAAGTCACGGTTAGTGCACCATGGGGGCTGACAGAGCACAGTGCTGTCTGCAGAGAGCCTTGGGGGCGGGAAGCACCTTGAAGTCACAGGGTGACTCCTCCCTCCAGCTCCCTGTAGATGGGGATGTGTTTGCAAATCCCGCACTTAGTTAACTCTCTTAGGCAGGCGTGTCGCCTGAGAACACCCACGTTTGCGACCCCAGTAATTTCTGCATCCATCTAACCACTTGTTGGCCATGGATTTTGTAAATTTCGTCGAACCAATAACTTTGGAATTTGATATCTACATGTTTCAGCCAAATGGTCCATTTTACATCTTGTTACAATCATTTGGACAATAATTTTCTGCACCCTCATAAAGCATCAAGAGTGGTATCTGGCCCCGAGTTTTATATCCATGAGGGTCAAGCAGGCGGCTCTGTCCTTCAATGACCCCATGGTTAGGGGTGTTAGTATTAGGATCATTGGCCCGGGATTTTGTGGTGACCCCAGCGCACACGGATGGCATGTCACAGCTCCTAGGAAAGTGCCAGCGAGCACAGTTTACAACAAAACAGCCCAATATGCGAAATTTAATCATAAAGATTTTACTTGTGCTTCTATGGTCTCCTCAGGTGACATTTTCCTCTGAGATAACCGGCCCACTGCAATGCTTGTGTGGCCTTGAGTTTTCTCTTTTCTGACTTTTTTTAAAAGTCTATTTATTTATTTTGAGAGAGAGAGAGAGCATGAGCAAGAGAGGGGCAGAGAGAGAGGGAGGGAGAGAATCCCAAGCAGGCTCTGAGCCATTAGCACAGAGCCCAGTGTGGGGCTCAAACCCACAAACTGTGAGATCATGACCTGAGCTGAAATCAAGAGTCGGAGTTTCAATCGACTGAGCCACCCAGACGCCTCTCTATTTTTCTACTTTTTACTATACTTTTCTTGATTTGTTGAGGGGCAGGGTCACAAAAAGAAACCTGGACGTGACGCACCTAACAGTTCCTAGTAGTTTCATTTTCCGAATCAATAATATTAATGCAAATTCTTCACATTTTTCCTTTACATCCTACTCTCATTAAAGGTTAGGTTTGCTATTCATTTACTTGTTTGTATTAAATGGTAGAACCACCGAAAGTCCAGAAACAGGCAAATATTCTCTCTAGGACCATGCTGAGCACAGGCCAGCTTTGGAAGCAGGGCACGTGCTCCAAATAGGTCGTGGCTAGTGTGCAACCTAACCACCCAGTCAGGGTGGCACAGGTCATGCCTCACAACACAGTGAGCACCTCCCATGCACTTTGTCCAGATGTCACTGAGCCTTTTTCTTGGGTGTTTTTGTGACCTGTGGACATGCCTGTGCCCTGCCTGTCCGAGGGGCAGCTCCCGCCTGGAACAGCAGGTTCCTGACACTCTTGGGAAGCCAGGAAGCCCAGAAGAAGTGCTACTGGATTGTGTGGAGAAGCCGAAGATCAATTGGTGCTCCCGCTGGACCCAGAAGGGGGTGAGCCGAGAGTGCCAGGGGCCGGATTCGCCGGTGCTGTTCACCACGCCTCACACTGGTGCTCCTTTGCTTGTACAGAAGCCTGCGGGCATCATGGACACCATCTCCTGGGGCACAGGGACAGCTAGAATGCGTTTGGAGAAGTGGGCCCCGTGGGGAGCAGTTTCGCGATGTTGACGCCATGGGTGGGCGTTAGCGGGGTTCGGGGAGAAAGGATGTAGAATCGACTCTTGATTTGAGTGAGTTCACGGGGTAGATTTACACGACGTGAGAGCAGGTGCACAACTGAGTTCTCTGCCCACTGCGTCAAGCAGGAGCTCCTGCCGTCTGCAGCCTCAGCAGGTTGGAGGACAGCCTGCAAGGGAAACCGTGTGGAAGTCCTTCCCATCGAGGGAAGGGAAGCAGGAGGGACAGGCCATGTGGGCTCAGAAAGCATGGCGTGTTCTATGTGCCCCAAACTCAGGATCTTACTTTGCAATGGGCTTTCTCGTTATAAAGTATAAAAGGGTAAATAATATTAAATAAAATCATGGATTAAAGCATCACCCCAGACCCCATCTCCAAGTGAAAATTCTCCTCACTGTCCGCCATCTTTCTTACTCATTCCCGGACACTATGCTGCATTTGCTGCCACAGGTGCGCCCCACCCCTGCCCTGCCTACAGCGGGCAGCACCCCAGAACAAGGATGGGGGGTGGGGATGATGGAGCTGATCCTGCTCCCGGGAGTGCTCCCTCCAGCTGAGGCCCTGCCCCCCCTCCTGGGAGTGCTCCCTCCGGCCAACGCCCTGCCCCCGATCCCAGGGAGTGCTCCCTCCGGCCAATGTCTTGCACCCCCTCCCCGGGGGTGCTCCCTCCAGCTGAGGCCCTGGTGCTGCCCAGCCCCCACTGCCTGTAGGACCCACTCACTATTAGCTTCCTGTCCCCTTGTCTCCCTTTCCATACTCCCTCCTGTGTTCCTCTCCCTCACCTGCTGCCTGTACCGCCCTGCGCCAGGGTCTACTTTTAGGTGGCCCCCAAACCGTGACATCTATTGGTGCCAGGTATGGGGTGAGCCATGGTCCCCATGAGGAACGTTGGCTGTCACCATGTGCAGGGGCTGCGGCAGATCTGATGAGGTAATGAGGACACCAGAAGCACACGGCGATTGGGTCCACTGTTACTGTCCTAGGGGGACTCACAGAGGCGGCTCCTGGGGCAGTGGTTCCTGCACGGCAGGTATCACATGCAAAGGCAAGGGGACGAAGCCACCAGGGCGCACCGGGAGTGAGCACAGACACGCGCCCCCCAGCGTAGATCTGCAGACTGTCGAGAGCCGGGCTCGCACCATGAAATCTGGATGTTAAAGCATAAGCAGTGGGAGGCTTTCAAACATTAAACACAATTAAAAAAAAAAGAGAGAGTGACATAATCAGAACTCCATCTGAGAGAAAGATAACTTCATCTGCACCGTGAAAAGCATGGCTGTCAGCAGGAGATCGGCATGCTTGTGCGTTGGGGGGGGTGGTGCATCCATAGAAAACGTTAGGGCTGACTCCTCGTTTCTGCTCTCAGGTGATTGGATTGGTTGGAATGTGTGAGGGAGAGAAGATGTACCAGGTGAGGTAACTCTTCTGTCTGGTGGCTCAGGGACGGAAAATCAGGAAGACAGCCGAGGACATCTCTGCAGCCCAAGGGAGAGGTCAGACTTGGACGCATAGATTTTCCCTCACTCTCTGTACGTAGAACACCACAAGAATGGCGAGAGAAAAGCATGCCGGTCACCGTAAAGAACATTCATTAAGACAGATCTGAGACATTATTTTAACGAGTGCAACATTCCCAGTTTTTATTGAGGTGGGAATGACATAGGACGTTATGTGGTTTCAGACGTACAACCTAATGACTCAATATTTCTATGTATTTCAAAATGATCACACGGAAAGGCTAGCCAACATCCATCACTACAGATCGCTACGGGATTGTGTGTGTAATGAGGACCTTTGAGGTGGGATCTCTTAGCAACGGCCAAGTAGGCAACACGGTATTGTCCGCTGTAGTCACCAGGCTGTGGGCTGCATCCCCAGCACGTCGTGACTTTGTAACTGCAAGTTTGTATCTTCTGACTCTCTTCACCCTTTTTGCCCCCCCCCAACCCCCGCCCCTGGCCATTACCAATCTGCCCTCTGTATTTATAAACTTGTTGGTGTGCTTTTAGGTTCTACATGTAACTGAGATCATACGGTGTTTGTTTCACCCCGTCTGACTGCCTCAAGGTCCACCCGTGTCGTTCCGAGTGGCGACATTTCCTTCTTTCTGATGGCTGAGTGACACTGTATGATATACACACACCACATCTTTTTTACCCAGTCGTCAGTGGACGGACGTTCGGGTTGTTTCCAAATCTCGGCTGTTGTAAATGATGCTGCAATAAACACGAGAATGCATACTCCTTTTTGATTTGGTGTTTTCATTTTCTGGATAAACACCCAGAAGTGAAATTGTTGCATCAGATGGTAATTCTATTTTTAATCTTTTCAGGAATCTCTGTGCTGTTTTCCACAGGGGCCGCACCAGCTTATATTCCCACCAACAGTGCACGAGGGGTCCCCTTGCTGAGTGACGTTGAGCATCTCAAGGACCTGTTGGCCATCTACATTCTTGGGAAAAATGTTTATTCAGATCTTCTGTCCATTTCTTAATTGTATTTTATTTTGCTATTGCACTGTATGAATTTTTAATATATTTTGGATACTCACCCCTTTTTGGATACAAGATTTGCAAATACTTTTTCCCCTTCAGTAGGCTGCATTTTGATTCTGTTGATGGTTTCCTTCACTGCACAGAAGCTTTTAAGTTTGATGTAGTCCCACTTTCTTATTTTTGCTTTTGTCGCCTTTGCCTTTAGTGTTACATCCAGAAAATCATTCCCATCACCGAGTCAAGGACCTGACCACTTTTATTTTTTTCCCTCTGGGAGTTTCATGCTTTTGGGTGTTACATTCAAGTTCTTTAATCCATTCGAGTTAATTTTTGTGTGTGGTATAAGATAATGGTCCAGTTTCATTCTTTCGCATGTGTGATTTTGATTAAATGATTATTAACAAGCTCTTAAGAAACAAACACACAGGGTTTCAATGTATAAAGAACACAGAAATGAATATTTTTGTTACATGTGTCTTTTTCAATTTGTATAAGTAGCCACTTGAGATGCATTTGTAGATTAGAACCATACGTGTTCAGTTCCTATATCAAGTGTTGTTACCAGCTGAAACTTTCCAGAGAAGCAGTGTGTGTGTGTGTGTGTGTGTGTGTACAGAGAGAGAGAGAGAAATTTTAAGGAACTGGCCCGAGAGATTGTGGTGACCTGAAATCTGGCAAGTCTGAAATCTGTGGGACCTGCTGGGTAAGCTGGAAACTTCCATGCTGTAGGCTTGCGGCAGAATTTCGTTTTCTCTGGGGAACTCAGTTGTTGCTCTTAAGCCCTTAAATTGATTGGATGAAAGTCTGCTTTACCTGAAGTTGAGGGACGCCGATGTTAACCATACCTACACAACACCTTCCCCGTGACACTCGTTGCTGTCTCATTGAGTGACTGGGTCCTGTAGACCGGCCCCACTGACCCACACAAAAAACCGCACACACACTGGGTGCCCCCAGTAAGCTTCCCCTGATTGTACTACAGCTGTTGGCTGATGGTGTCTGCTTGGCTTTAAAACCAGGCTATTCTAGGGGCGCCTGTGTGGCTCAATCAGTTAAGCATCTGATCGTGGCTCAGGCCACGATCTCAGTTTGTGAGTTCAAGCCCCACGTCGGGCTCTGTGCTGACAGCTCAGAGCCTGGAGCCTGCTTTGGATTCTGTGACTCCCTCTCTCTCTGCCCCTTCCCTGCTCATGCTGTCTCTCTTTCTCTCTCAAAAATAAATAAATGTTAAAAAAAATAAAACCAAGGCTGTTCTTCTGAAGGTTTAGTCTTGTCAACCTGATAGGTCTTCGTGTTTCTGTGTTATCTGGTTGCATTTCACATTAATTGCTGAGCTGTATCTCTCCCTTTGTACGATTTCCTATGCCGTGTTTTCTTACAGTGTTTTGGTTTGGGGGTGTTTCTCTTAGTCATGCACATCTTTAAGCCATACCGAACGGATCAGTGTAATGAGGGGGCACAAGGTTTTTTTGGTTTTTTTACGTAGGCTCCACACCCAAAGTGGGCTTTGACCTCATGACCTTAGGACCGAGAGTCGGATGCTTTACTGACTGAACCAGGTGGGCCCTGGAAAGTAAACATATAGCCAGGTGTACCAACAACCATCTAATGATCCATCCTTTCCCTGGAAAAAGGGTGAAATATATACAAAAATATCATAAACCAGCTCCCTAATACATTCCATGGCTCTTCCTTTAACGCCATTGGTTTGGATACAGTAATAGTTTCATCACCAGTGTGCTGTTTATCCATGACATGAACGCCGTCATCGACCTCATGTTTTTCCGGGCTTTGTAAATGCCAGCATTCTCCAGAATTGCACTGGGTGACTGAGGTCAGCGGTGAGTGCGCACGTCCAGACTTCCGCAGAGATGTGGAAACCCCTTCGAGTCCTGGCAGTCTCTAGGGCCCCCATTTTAATTCAGGGGAGACGGCACGTATTTGGGGGGTTTCTGGCCCTTGCCGCTTGTCACAATGCCCCCTGGCCGCCCGTCCTGCTGAGAGCTGATCCCATGTCAGACTCAGGCAGAGGTCTCTGACACAGTGCTGCCAAGTGACGTGGTGGGAAGCCTGCATGCCTCACACTCAGTGCTCCCTGAGGACACAATGCCTTCCTGCACGCTCCCACCTGCCACTTTTGTCCCCCGGAGAAGCGTCTCTCAGCTCTGAGCTGGGCTTTCACTGCTCTGGAGTCTCCCATGACTCCCTATTGCCCCCTACTTAGAGAACCCTTCAGACTCTCCATCCACCTTCCACTGGGCGTTCCTGGGGGGCGGGGAGGGGCGCCTTTTAGTCCTATTGAACCGCCTCCCCCGTCGTCGGAGTAGACTCCTTCCCCCTCCTCTGCTCACTGCTGCACTGCTCCCCTGCACACCATGCACTGTCCTGTGCCCACCTCGGCCGCGGAGTCACCACCAGCCCCTCGTCACTAGGTCCCATTCTGCTCTTCCGCCAGCCGCCCAGCCCAGTGTCCCACACACCTCCTCCCTACGTACCTCCTGTTGCCATCGTCAGGGTCAAAGGGATTCGAGCATTTCCCTGACTTACCTTCCCGTATCCTGTATGTTTCTCCAACACAGCGATTAGAGTGTAGTCGACATTTTCCTCCTTTTCCGACAGACGCCTAGAATAATTGTTGAACTGAGTTGTAAATTCAGCGACCCCCGGATGTATTTATCCACATGAAGACAGTTGACTTTTGATAAATGAAGCTATAGTAAGCGTAAAATAACACGAGACATGGAATCAAGGGCAGAAAACAGAAGGGGAATGAAAACAAACCTCCGGAGTCCTCCATCGGCCACCGTGCACAACCGGGCCATGAAGCCCTGTTCCCCATGCCTGGCAAGGGCGCTTTGCTGGATGAGGTGACGCAGGACAAAGGTGGCACTGGGGCGCACAAGGCAGATCTGGGGCCTCGGGGAAGTGCATCTTTCCACACTGTGTGGTTGTGGACAAAGTCACAGTGCCCGCCAGACGCTGGCTTCCAGGTCACGACAGGCCATGCTCCCTTCCTCTGGTTCCGAGAGAGAAAACAAACATGACGTCACCAATGATTCCATGAAGCAGGAAACGCTACAGCCTCATGGCTGTAACTGAGTCCTAAAATGGTCACTGGTAGAAAAATCACCCTAATTGCTTCAATCTGTTTGAATAAAGACCAATTTAACTTCAGGATCATTTGAAAGAAAAAAAAACAAAAAACAAAACAAAAAAAACCTCTACTAGTGAAAGAAGCCTAGCCCTTCTCTTAATATCTATTTTCCTTAAAGCCTTCAAATGGTTTATGATTTTCGGAAAGTTAAAAAATATGATTTGTTTCTGAACCTTTCCCTTTGGTCTCGGATCGGGGAAGATCACACAATTTGTTGTCCTCCTAAATCACGTGGACCTAAGATTAAAAACACATTTTCTAAACGGGTTTCTTCTTTGGCCAAAGGTTTTGCTTGGATGAAGATAAGTACCTTGACCTTCTTGGAGCCACAAAAAGGAGCAAAACACAGTCCTTCATTCCGCCCCTCTCGCCGGGAGTGCGGCCTGCCCTCCATGGTCGGGGCCAGCCTCTAACCTGCGCGCTTTCTTCTCTGTGGGTGCCGTGGAGTCTCATCTTGAATCTGGGGGGTTGACACCTCCTCCCTTTTTTCGGTTTATCTATTTTGAGAGAGAGAGACAGAGAGAGAACCCCAAGCAGGCTCTGCACTGTCAGCACAGAGCCCGATGTGGGACTTGAACTCACAAACCGTGAGTCAAAACCAGGAGTAGGACGATGAACCGACTGAGCCCCCCTGGCGCGCCAACACCCCCTCTTAATGAAACCAGCCCCTGCCCAGCGTGGAAGGCATAACCCCGGGAGCCTCTCTCAGCTTCACGAGAGCCTGGCAGGTGGTGCTGTCACTGAGCCCCACTCGTGGGCGGGGACAGCAAGGCACAGGGTCCGGCTAACCCCCCAAGTTCCCCGAAGGGTACAGCCGGGCACACACCTGTGCCACTGCCCTTGGTGCCCACACGAGCTGTAGACCAGTGTCGGGCCAGAAGGGGCTGGGGTCTGGTGCCGGAGGACACACGAGTGGCTGACATACGTAAACCCGTTTGTCTCGCTGAAAGTTGACAGTGGTTCAGCCCTTCACAGAGTGAGGTGGCTTGGTTTCCCACCACCAAAAGAGAGCCCAGAGTTGGGCCTGGGGTGCTAGTTCCACGGCTCCTTCCGGGGTCCCCTGGGGGCTGGCAAGGTGGAAACCCTGGACACGGGGAACATGAGGACCCACCCAGGGTGACTCCCAGTGTGTGTGCGTGCGTGTATATACATGTGCAAATGTGCATGCGTGTGTATTTATTTCCTCCGCAAATACTTATCAAGAACGCCACTGTGCTGGGCCCTGGGGTAACCGCAGTCAAGATGTGGGGGACACAGACTCACTCAGGGCCTCACGGCCTAGTGGGTGGGCTGTCCCTAAACAGATGAGGGACAGGCCCTGGGACTAGGCAATCATCCGGTGCACGGACCCCGCCTAGTCACTCTCCTGTGCTGAAGAGCCAACCAGGTCACACGCACCTGTCTGTCCATCTGTCTACAATCTGTATCTATGCATCCACTGTCTGCATCTCCGGAGTATCTCTGCCTCTCTTGCTAAGCCACTGGACAACACGACGCTTGGGCTTCGGATCGTTTCTTTGGTCTGTGGTCCTCGCACCCTCACTGGCGGGTGGGCCCTGGGTGATTTCCTCAGACTTTCAGACGCCGTCCCTGGTGAAGACGAACAGTGAATTCCTCACAGGGGGTTGTTGGGTACATGAGAGAAAAGGTCAAGCGCCTGGTTAAGAAGTGTATGCATATTATATCACTGTATTATGTTATTACATTTCATTAGAGAAACAGAGAAGGAGGAGAAGGTCGGGTCTCCGGGGACCACGCTGCTCTCCGTCCGCCATCTGTGCGCAGGTGTCTGGGGAAGGTTCCCAGCGGGAGAGGACGGCTCCTCCCCAGCCTGCTAGATGATCCGAGGAACCAGCTGGACGGGCCCGATCCGGACCGGCCCTGAGTGTGGCCTCCTCCTGGAGAAGCTCACCTTTTCCCTCAGTGACCAAGCCTCGTTGGTGCTTTTAACAACTCAATTAGGCATCTAGGGAGTGCACATTTTGGGGAAAAGAGTCCTCTGACCCACAGCCCCCACGGCCAGAGAGGCCGACCACCATGTCAACGAAGGGACACAAAGTAGCTCGGGAGGGAGGAGCTCCCCAGGTGGGGTTCGAGACCTGGGTGCCCAGATTTTGCTCCCGGGAGGAGGAGGCCACCATTGTAAATTTGTTACTGCTGTCCGCGTTACTCAGATTCACATCTGAAAAATCTATATTGAGTCAACAGCCAGTTTGCAGAAGGAGGGAAACTTGGACTCTGTGGGAGTTGGTTTCGTGGGAACATAGATTTTGGAGGTTCAGGTCTGGCATGTGCTGACCCGTCCGAAGGCTGTGATTTGTAGTCCCAGAGCGATGGTCTGCCCAAGTTAGGCAAGCCTCACCTCCCGGCGGGTAAGACCCTCCATGGTTGGACCTATTGAAATAAACGCGCATTTGCCTTCCTACTAAGGGAGGCCTCGTCCAAGCTCAAGCATCTGTATCGTTTATTTACCAAAGAGTCGGCTCAAATCCATCCAGAGCAAGATGTCAGTGATTTGGAACTGAGGACAGGGCAGGGGATGCATGTGATTTGGGATTTTAGAGTGGAAGCTGACCTCTACAATATACACTGCTCTGACAAGGTTTTAGAGCTGAGTGCATTCGTACACGCCATGCTCCTGATTTTTAAACTCTAGCTTGAAAGACAAAGTCAACTGTCTCGTCGTTGATGGATGAAATCAGGTGCTGATGCAGGCAGGGAGCCTCTCAGACCAGCAGATGTCCTCTGCTCTCAACAGACCCCAGGTCTTGGGGACCTGACGCATGGGAGGATGACAGTGAGGGTGTCAGAAACCACGCTGGTCTGTGTGGTCTGTACAGTGTCGTTTGCCGTGACATTTTCCTTCTCCTTAAGACACGCAGCTCAGAGGAATTCTGGAAGCGCCTTAAAAACAAACGACGAAAGCCTGAACAGCCAGCGTGTGCCCTTGCCACGGATCCTTTCCCACCCACTATTTTAAAGAACTGCAAACCAGTGGATTTTTCCAAAGAGCCATTTAATTATATGATGGCACCAATATCTTTCTTCCTTTGTTTTGAGTTTGATTAAAATGCATCTGCATTTCGCTATTTCCGTTTAAAAGACTGATTATCCATTAATTGTTGCACGTTTGTTTCTGCCTTTTCTCCCAGGACCTTTCCACGGTGCCAAAAACATAAGGTGTGAAGAAGGTCTGGACCAAGATAAAGACCTAGGGACCTCGTGGGTCCTAGGGGACCTAGAGACCTAGGAGGGCAAGGGTCTGGCCCTCGGTCAAGGCTCCTGCATGACCATGAGGACTTATTTGCAATATCTTAGTGTTGGGAAAATATTTTCTGCCAAAAAGATTTCAGAAGCCAGAGCCGTGAAGAAGGGCAGGCCTGTGAGGCCAGCAGGACGAGAATGACAGTAAGGGAAATGAGGGACGGAAGGTAGGACATCACTTGTGTTCTGCCCCAGGGCGTGTGAGTCTGCAGGAAGGACAGCCAGTGTCTGCCCACTGTCTCCCTCTCCATGCACCTAATTGTGGAACTACTTCTCGAGGGGCCGGCTGACGGTGTTATGAGACTCCTTATTTTTTTTTTAAGACTTATTTATTTTTGGGGCGCCTGGGTGGCGCAGTCGGTTAAGCGTCCGACTTCAGCCAGGTCACGATCTCGCGGTCCGTGAGTTCGAGCCCCGCGTCAGGCTCTGGGCTGATGGCTCAGAGCCTGGAGCCTGTTTCCGATTCTGTGTCTCCCTCTCTCTCTGCCCCTCCCCCATTCATGCTCTGTCTCTCTCTGTCCCAAAAATAAATAAACGTTGAAAAAAAAATTAAAAAAAAAAAAGACTTATTTATTTTTGAGAGAGAGAGTGTGCACACACAAATGGAGGAGGGGCAGAGAGAGGGAGACATAGAATCCAAAGCAGGCTCCAGGCTCAAAGCTGTCAGCACAGAGCCCGACACGGGGCTCGAACCCACAAACCGTGAGATCATCACCTGAACCAAAGTCGGTCGCTCAACTGACTGAGCCACCCGGGCACCCCAAGTGTCTGACTCTTGATTTTGGCTCAGGTCATGGTCCTAGGGTCATGGGATTGAGCCTTATGTGCACTCTTTCTCCAAAAAATAAAAAGAATTAAAAAAAAAGAACTGAGATCTGGGTGTCGGGGATGTTCCTTTCTCCTGAGATGTCACTATTTCCAGGACCACCCTGAGCAGATAGAACTGAGAAGTGTGTGTGTGTGTGTGTGTGTGTGTGTGTGAACTAACCCACAGAGATATGTAGCTCCCTGTTTATTATACTGACATCTGTGACTCTACTCCACCATCAATTTGGATACACAAAAAAATCCCATCATCCGCCAAGGAAACTTACTTTCCACGTGGCACCAACTCTTTTATCAGCACTGTGGCATCTTCCTGCCCAGAAGAGTGAAGGTCAAGTTAAGAAAGGTTGGAAGTAACCTTGGCTCCCTCCTTACTAGTGTTTTCTGTTTTATAACATTGTGCCAGCCAAGAAAGAAGGGGTAGGCTGTGCGACCTTGATAGACAACCTCCAAATCACCATTAGATTAAAGCAACAACGTTTTATTTCTTGTTCATACTTGATGCTCCTTAGACTTTGGGGAGCTTCCATTCCTGAGACCCTCGGCTCTGCACTCCCCTGGTCTCCTGCTTAAACTGTGACCGTCCAGGAAGAGAGCGGTGGGCCGCCAGCACCAGCAAAGACACACTCTCCTGTGGAACACATGTGGCTCCGTGCAGTCCCACTGTGTGTGGAGCACATCGTGTGGCGCGTTTAAAACCACGCAAGCCTGAGGAGGTGCAGTCTGCCAAGCGCCCAGACAGGGAGAATTAGCAAATATTGACACCCAAGAGGGAAAAGAAGGCAAAGAAAGGAGACCCATGCATGACTTCAATATTGGAGCTTGCAACAGACTTTAAAAAAAAACAACAACATGATTATCAGGGCACCTGGGTGGCTCAGGCCGTTAAGCGTCTGAAACTTGGTTTCAGCTCAGGTCATGATCTCACCGTTTGTGGGTTCAAGCCCCAGGGATTTGGAATTCTGTCTCCCCCTCTGTCCCTCTCTGCTCATACACACTCTCTCCCTCTCTCTCAAAATAAACTTAAAAAAATTTTAAAAACATGATTATTATTTTCAAGAAAACAGGGTGAAAACAGTACAAGACAGATAAAAAAAGATATAGAAATTTAATAGGAGGAAAATCGATTCTATGGAAGAAGATAAAAGGCAGACTCTACAACTGACAAATACAGAATCTGAGATTAAGGACTTAGTTTACCAGTCGAGTAGAAGATTCGTTGCAGAAAAACACAGGATGGCAAGGTAGAAATCAGATCAATAGAAAATATGCAGACCGAAATACAGACAGCAGAAAGGATTATGAGAAAAACCGCACCGCAGAGTAAGAGACACACAGGACAGTCAACACTCCCGTAACTGACGTTCCCGAAGGAGGGTACGGCTAGAATGAGGTGACAGCAATAAAAGGAACACTTTTTAATGGCTAAGAATTTCCCCAAACTGATGAAGAACAACACATTTGGGAAGCTCCATGAGCCCAAACAAGAGAAAGGAAAATAATAATAGAAAAAAAAAAAAAAAAACCTAAGTACCTCAAACTCTTGAAAAGCAAAAGCAAAGAAAAGCACGCCCAAACAGCCAGAGACCAAAGGACACATTGTACTCAAGCTGCCGTCTTGGATGGGAACAGACACAGGTGCCACTGTGAGGACAAGCATCCGAAGGAGCGGTTGGAGCTTCATTTGTTTTTTTGAGTGTATTTATTTATTTTGAGAGAGAGAGAAAGAGAGAGAGATTGTGTGTGTGTGTGTGTGTGTGTGTGTGTGAGCAGGGGAGGGTCAGAGAGAGAGGGAGACACAGAATCCGAAGCAGGCTCCAGGCTCTGAGCTGTCAACAGAGCCCGACACAGGGCTAGAACTCAGGAACTGTAAGATCATGACCTGAGCCAAAGTCGGATGCTTAACCAACTGAGCCACCCAGGCACCCCTGACTTTTATTTCAATGTTTATTAATTTTTGAGAGAGAGAGATGGCATGAGTGGGGAAGGGGCAGAGAGAGAGAGGGAGACACAGAATCCAAAGCAGGCTCCAGGCTCTGAGCTGTCAGCACAGAGCCCAACGTGGTGCTCGAACTCACGAACCATGAGATTCTGACCTGAGCCGATGTCGGGTGCTTAACCACCTGAGCCACCCATGGGCCCCACACCAAGAGCTTTAAAGCCACAGTGGTGAACCAGGGTCCGTGACACCAGCAGAGAACGGCAGGGCTCCAAGAGCACCAGAGGATGAGAGAGCACCACGTGCATCGCCTTAGGGTCTGTGACCTCCGGCAGGGCCACCAGGAGGCCCGCAAGACGCTAGGGAAACACGCCCATAGCATGTCAGTGAAACGCAAAAGGTCCCTGTGCTGTCCCAGATGGGAGTCCCCACAGGAACCTGGCACGTTGATCCTCAAAGTCCATGCGGAAATGCAAAGGCAGAGTTTTCACGGGAATCTTGAAGCAGAACAAACGTGTGTGTGTCCGTAGCCGGATACCTTGCTCCCGAAGAAGGCCAGGAGGCCAGGACCTGGGCAGACGGTGGTGTGAGCCGCCAGGTCCCGGCCCTAAGCTCTGCCAAGCTGGCCCAGCCACCTGGAGAGGATGACAACCACCTCCCTCGGCAGGGTCACGGACGCAGCCGGAGCCCCGTTCCCAGCACAAATCCCCCACAGCATTTTGATGGATAAGGCGCATACTACAGCTTAAGCCACCGAGAGACTGGATTGTCGCCATGCAACGAGAAAAACAACTTAAATGGTTGAGATAAAGTCCTTTCTTTGTTCCTAAGTAGGCTTCTCACCCAGCGTGGAGCCCAGCGCAAGACTTGACCTCAAGACCATGAGACCAAGACCTGGGCTGAGATCAAGAGTCAGACGCTTAAGCGACTGAGCCACCCGGGCGCCCCCATAAAGCCCTTTCTTTAAAACACAGACACACACACATCTAAACAAAATTTCTACAGAGTAATCTTCAAAGTAAAAGTGTACCCTAACACGATAGGCAAATGTTGAAATTCGGGTGTGGATAATGTCATGCTGAAAGGTCCTTCCCAAACATGAGGTCACTTGATGAGAGCAGAGTCATGCAAAAGCCCATGCAAAAAGAGAGTGTGGCATTGTAATTTTATGCTTTACTGTCCCCTGCCGACTCCAGACCCCCCCTCCCTCAGGGACACTTGCCCTTCAGACCCTCTGAACCTTCACAAGACCTTTAGTTATTTTTTTCAAGGAGCCTCATGACCTCTTTGTTGCCACAGCCTCCAAAAGCCCCTATCACGTCTTGCCTCCAGTGTCACATGAGTCCTGCAAACAGCTGGCGAGCTCTTCTGAGAGGCCCACTAATCCCGAGTTTTCATACTGGTTCAGAACGAGGCAAGGACGTCCACCCTCACTGCTCTCACGTATCGTGGCAGGAAGGGTGGCCAGGACGGTAAGCTCAGAAACAAGGGTCCCCATTGCACATGACATCAACATCCACCCAGAAAGTCCCAAGGGATCTATGAAAACAAACACTCAGACCCCCAAACAAGTAACCAGCACTATTAGGTCAGGTCGACAAAGCCAAGTGTACAAGCCACAACTCCACAAGACCTCACTGGAAGGTCTTAACATGCCATCTTAAAAACTCCTAGATAGAACACCAAAAAGGCGATCATGATAAGGTGTATTTGAGCAACTAACATATTTTACCTATTGCACACACACAAGATGTCTCATGCAAGAACTACAAAATGCACATCCCATCGAACATAGGTGGAACATTTCAGGAAGGGACCAAAAACTGGGCTAGACGGCAATTTTCAACAAACTTCAAAAGGATTACATCAAATGGACTGTTTTCTGAGCTGAACACAATGAAGCTATAGAATCACAATTTGAAGAAATTAGGAAAATGCCTGTATGTTTGGAAATTGGGAAACATAGTTTCAAATATCACAGAGGCCAATGAAGAAAGCAAAAGAAATTAGAAATACTCTGACTCAACTGATGAACAAGATGCCACGTAAAATGTACAAGAAGCGGCTCCAAGAAATGCATAAATTTAGAAAGGATGAGAGTCTAAAGTGTGAATGATAGGGACAGCAGAATTCAGGCGTGGAAAGAATAAGCCTAAAAAGAGAAATTTTTTAAAGAAAAAACTGACAATGGAAATGGCCAATGAACTAAATTGTCCTGTTTTTAAAGAATGCATTAATAATCCTTGGTGAGTTTTATCAAGAAAAAAAGAAAACTAAAAATCACCATGTCAGGCTAACTACCTCAAATGCTGCAGCCCTGAAAGCAGCCGCAAACAGATATAAGTCAATGACTTTAAACATCTCGATGAAGTGGGCAAGCGTCAAGAAAAATAGGATTATTAAAACATGACACAACAAGAAACAGAATATCTAAACATTCTGATTGCTAGTATAAACATAATGTATATATACATTGATTATATATGTGTTTATATCAGTAATTGGAATATTTTCTAAAAATCAAAGTAACTGGTGTCACCAGCAAAATTCACCACATATTTAAAAGAGAAATAACACTAATCCTTATATAAACTCTCCCATAGAATAGGAAAATATGGGACAATTTTCAAACATCTTATGAGATAAACATAACTTTGATCATAACTTTGATACCAAAACTGAAGCAATCTTAGGGTAAAGGTCATCTGCCCCTCCCCTGTTCACACTCTATCTCTCTCTGTCTCAAACATAAACAAACATTTAAAAAGATTTTTTTAAACAATGTTTAATTTAAAACAACAACAAGTACTCCTAGCTAATGGAAAGTCCTTTATATGATAAATGATCCATCAAAACCTATAGTTAACATCACACATATGCTGAAATATGTTTATAATTTTCCTTTGATGGCTACAAGCTGACACCAATACATTCAGCTGTGCAGTAAGACATTTTGTAAGCACAGTAAGCTCTGCATACATTTCCTATGCAATAAGACAGGAAAAAAATAAGGAAAGACCTAACAATTGTCAGGAATGGACTAGAAAACTCATCCTTTTTGGGCATTAAAATCGTACATTTGGAAAATCCAAAAAACCTGGAGTTCAATTATTAGAATTAACAAGCAGGTGTAGCCAGTTTTGGAGAAAGAATTTAACATTAAAGTTGTATTTTTTTTCCTGAAAACTAAATTAATGAAGAAGCACACTTTGTAATAGCATAAAAACATCAAATGTCTAGGAATAAAGGTCACAAAGAAGAGAACCAGGAAGGGGGCGCCTGGGGGGCTGAGTGTTGAGCCTCTGATTCTTGATTTCGGCTCAAGTCATGACCTCACTGTTTCATGAGTTCGAGCCCCACATCGGGCTCTGCACATTGCTCGCAGAACCTGTTTGGGACTCTTCCTCTCTCTCTCTGCCCCTCCACCTCTTGCACTCTCTCTATCTCTCTCTAAATAAATAAACTTTAAAAAAGAAAAGAGAGAGAGATGACTAGGAAGGTCAAGGCAGGCAGGTGTGTGTGTTGTCCTCCTGAAGAATCGCTTACTTCCTATTCCCTTAGGATGAAGAAAGCTGTAGCCACCCCACCCCCATCCTTGCCAGCGTGCATATCTGTGCTGGAGTCTTCTCAGAAAACCCCTCAAATGTGGGTGCGCTGCAAACCTCATTTCCTTTTCGTCGAAGCCCATCAAGGCAAAAGATGAAGGTCCCTGTGATTCACCAGAAACTGTCAGATGGCAGCCAGGGTCTCGCTCGCTCACTCTCCCTCCAGCCCTTCTGAGGTGGGGCTTCCTGGACTATAGGGGCTGAACAGAAATTACATATCACAATGCCCTTCATCACTAACTTTTGGAAACTCTGGGGGAAAAAATCCCTAGTATTTTTGTACCTTTGAATTCCCACTCTTTGTGTAGAAAGAAAGAAGAAAGAAAGGAAGAAAGAAAGAGAGAGAGAGAAAGAAAGAAAGAAAGAAACCTAATGAAACAAAATTGGGTTGGATGTACTAATTGCTTTCTAATGCTGGGTTAATAGTCTCCACATTTTTGTACACAAAACTTCATTAGGAACACTAATAACTTCGAGGCAAAACTTCTAATTTAATATCCATGTTTGGGTTTAAACTTCTTTGATTTAGCCCTTCTATGTTATTTTAAATTTTTTTTTTCAACGTTTATTTATTTTTGGGACAGAGAGAGACAGAGCATGAACGGGGGAGGGGCAGAGAGAGAGGGAGACACAGAATCGGAAACAGGCTCCCGGCTCTGAGCCATCAGCCCAGAGCCTGACGTGGGGCTCGAACTCACGGACTGCGAGATCGTGACCTGGCTGAAGTCGGACGCTTAACCGACTGCGCCACCCAGGCGCCCCCCTTCTATGTTATTTTAGAAGCAGTGAGAGACACTGAAGTCAAGACAGCCCTTTTCCCTCAAAAGAGATCACTGATTTCTTTACAAAGAGTTTTTCGTGCAGTCAGCAACCCGGAGGCCCTTCCCTTCATAGCCATGCTAACAATGTTTCGAATCTTAGTTCAGATGCTCTCCTTCCGCATACTCTCCCATGAAGCACTGGTTGGGACGGCTCGCAGAGTGTAAGAGCTCGTGCAGCGGTATGATCTGAGCTCCCTGGCACACCCAGAAAAATGTGTATGTAAGGAGGATCTGGGGACTTCCCTCAGTTCACAGTCACTCCATAGGCTCCAGGAGTGGAATCAGTTACTCACATCCCTACCCCTACTGAGGACAAATACACAACCTCACAGAGGCGAGGGGGGGAGGTGCCTGAGTGCATAATCTTCTCCAAAGACCCCAAATGCTAGCATGATAGCCATAAGTTACTGACCTAAAACCTCGTTGCACGTCCCAGGGGGGTACGCTCAGCACTCAAGGCCCCAGTGGCCGTCAGGGCTTCGTCTGAGCAGCAGGGCGGCTGGCAAGGTGAAGACGGGGTCTGCCCGATGAACATGCCTGCCCTTCCAGGGTGTACTCAAGGGCCTGGATCTTCCCCCAAGGGAAAACGGAAGGAAATAACCCAACACACGGCCTTGTGGTGTGCTGTCATAAAACCGGGAGATCTCTAACTTGAAAACCTGATATGTTTGCCCTGGACCCCTCGGAGAAGCAAAGAACAAAATCTCTACAAGAGGAAGAAAACATGACCCTGAGAACCAATCATCCCCCAAACACTGACATGATCAATGTTTATAAACGAACGAAAAGCAAACTGTCACACAGGAAACACAAAGGAGAGTCCACAGGGCGGGGAACAAAAACAGACCGAACAGATTTAAGATATTAAAATAGAAAGAATCTGATTATAAAAGAGCTCGACTTATCATGCACAAAGGAACGGAAGCCAAGCCTTTAATATGGGAACCAGAAACCAGAACAAAATGACATTGCAAATTTGGGAGAGAACCAAACAGGAATTCTGGAAGGGAAACACTGACACTGGAGTCCAGAGCACAAAAAAAGAAAGCCGATAAACACAGCTGAAGAGATAAGCAGCCACAGAGAGACGCGCTGCGGAAGAACAGAGAAGGAAAAGGGGACAGAATCCAGGGATGGGCAGAGCAGGATGGCCCGAGCTGTATGTAACTGGGGTCCTGGCAGGGGCGGAGGGGGAAGAGGGAATTTCGGAAGTGATAATGGCAGCAGATACCCCAGAACTGATGCCAGATCCCGTTTCAGCTGTCCAAGAATCCCAGGAAACCGTTGCAGAGTCCCAGAAATCCACACCTACACCCATTACATGGGGAGCACTGAAAACAAAGGCAGAGATAGCAATGTGTGACTCAGTGGGCCCGGAATAAAAGACAATACCTTGGAGGCAGGGAGAGTTCCCGGAGAGAGCCGAGGCAGCAGGGATGAAGCCGGGAGGTGCAAAGAGGAGCTGAAGGAAACTCCGGGGTTTGTTCTCAGCAGGGAAACTTCAGTGTAAGCATTTTTAGACAAATGAACACGGAAACTTTGCCACACAAAAGCTCTTGGAAGGAATCCTTAAATATCTCTTTCAGAGCCCAGGGAAATGACCTCAGAGAAAGGTCAAAGAAGGAAGAAGAAATGAAAAACAAAGAATTGGACACAAAAAAAAACTGGCCCTTCAAACATCAAGTAGACAGAAAATACACCCCAATGACATGTGTGGGGAGTGGTAAAATGTATACACGTCCCAAAGGTTTTATCATTTAATCAGTGAGAGAATAAAGGCATTGATTATCATTAGACTTTCATAAATGGTGAATACACATTGTACTTACTGGAATAATGGAAAACACTCATATGTGTCCCAAATTATATATGTATGGAGACAAAGCAGGAGACAGACTCTTAACTACAGAGGACACTCTGACGGTCACCAGAGCGGAGGAGGGTGGGGGAGGGGGAACAGGTGACGGGGATGAAGGACGCACCTGTCGTGATGAGCACCTGGTGACAGATGCACGTGCTGAGTCACTGTACTATGCACCCGGAGCTGATGTCACACTGTGTGTTAGCTAGATTGGACTAAGATCTTTTTTTTAAATGTTTATTTATTTCTGAGACAGAGAGAGACAGAGCATGAGTGGGAGAGGGTCAGAGAGAGAGGGAGACACAGAATCCGAAGCAGGCTCCAGGCTCCGAGCTGTCGGCATAGAGCCCGACGTGGGGCTCGAACCCACGAACTGCGAGATCATGACCTGAGGCGAAGTTGGTCACTTAACCGACTGAGCCACCCAGGTCCCCTTGCTAGATTAGATTTTTGAAAGCCATATACTACTTACAAGAGAAATTTCTAAACCAGAGCAATACAGAAAAGTGAAGGGACAAGGTACATTGTAAGGCAGTGAACATTTATACAGACACAAATAAACACGAATTGCAAAAACTAAATTAACCAGAAAATTCTCATAACTTAATTTTCGTTCACTTAGTAGCAACAATGAATCATAATGGTTGCTAAATACTGTGATCCAAAATTGATAGAGCTACCAAAAGAAATTGATAAATCTATGTCTATATTAAGAGAATGTTTCACACCACCCAATGAAAGGATGTACAAGATTTACAAAATGCATAATAGCATGATTTCAGGAGCGTTTACAAAGGTTACACAAGACTCATTATTTTCAGCTGTGTAGAGAATATTTAAAACTACGGAAACCATCAAAAAAGGCCATACATCAAGTCTGCATGTTTTAAAGGCTTGGAGCCCCCCCCCCCAGAGCCCACCTCTGACCACAGCTCAGTCTGGTTGGAGCAAGTAACAAGGCAGAGACTAGAAAATCGTTATCCGTTTGGAGATCAGGAAAGATACACTAAAAATCTGTGAACAAAAGAGGACACTGTAACGGGAACCAGAAAGCATTTTGAACTGGGTGATTAGAAAACAAAACTGTACATCTACCTGCTAACGTTGAAGGCATCAGATTGTTTTAAGTTCAAATGCTGGCAAAGAAGCCTAAAAGTAATGAGTTTAGTGTTTGTGTGATGTATTCAGAAAAAATAATGAAGAACTTGCTGCCCCCTGAAATTAGAAGGAAAGACATAGCAAAGATAACATTAGCAAGCATTTGATAAAGAAAGCAATAATTCAACAAACAGCCCAATATTGCTGGGTTTTGTTAAAAAACTAAAACCCGAAACCCACAAACAACCGTTGTCAGAAACAAAAGAGAAGGCAGTGTTACAAACCTACGGACAGCAAAAAGGTCCTAGGAAATGGATACTGGGGACACTTGTGTCCTTTATTTGGAAATATAGATGGGGGCAAAAGCATCGTATACAATGTGAGATAAAGGCAAGTATTCCATGGAGAAATGTTCAAATGAAGAAATGTTCATTCAGTGAAATAGTCAAGGAAAAATATTCAGCGAAGAGAGACTTCTACTATTCCACAAAATATTCCAGAGAAGAGTGAAAAAATGCATAATGTTGATAAGAACTCACAGTGCTCCAAACAGTTATACACACTCATTACAGACCTAATAACCACGGTCAGTTGCACAACCAGTGACAAATTGGATTTTTTAATGATTAAATGAAAGGATAGAACTCATAAAAAATAATTTATGGATACAAATAATATGGCACCTGGGTGTTTCAGCTGGTTAAGCATCTGACTTCAGCTCAGGTCATGATGTCATGGTTTGTGAGTTCGAGCCCTGAATCAGGCTCTGTGCTGACAGCTCGAAGCCTGGAGCCTGCTTCGGATTCTGTGTCTCCCTCTCTCTCTGCCCCTCCCTCACTCGTGCTCTGTCTCTCAAATATAAACAAATGTTTAAAAAGTGTAAATAACAAGAAAATCTAAACACATGCTGGTGTATTATATTGATGCACTGAAGATCATAGAAACGTATTGGTTCTCCAAAAATGGACTTACAGACCCAGCGTATTCTCAGCTAAGATCTCAAGTTGTTTGAGTGTATAGTTCTGAAACCTCAACGAGCCAAAACCAGGTGACAGAAGATTGACAAAGAAGAAGTCGGTGGAGATCAGGTTTACCACATGGGGACATTATGCTCACACGGACCTGGGGACAAGGACAGACAGCAGCCAACTGCAGGGCGAGATCGTGGGAGCTGACCGTGTGGACAAAGGTCAGTCTGACAGCTTACAGTCCTGGGTCAGGACACAGAGTCCATCGGTCAGGGGACTGCAAACCTACAAGATGCTGGAGAACAGGGGGCAGTCTCTTTGTGACGCACAAAACACCTCAGAATTTCAGGTTAGTGGTTCCTTCATACACTCGAGGCAGGAAGGTGGATTTCTGAATCCAGGCACATGAAACCAAACACTAGCCATCAACGACAAGTATGATACCCTGGACACAATAAAATTAGCATTTTCTTTTGCTGTTCACGAGACACCCTCAGAGAGAGGGAGGAGACAGACTGCAGAACGGCAGGAGATATTTGCAGAGAGCACATTGCCATCACGGCGTTCTCGTGGTCACACTGCTCTGTGGGTGCACAGATCCGGGTGCCACTGCGGGAGGGGAGGTGGGCGCTCTGGGCCGGGAGCAAGGGGAGCATCTGGCAGCTCCGGGGGGTCCCCCACCCCGGGGAGGGTTCGTGTGGGGGCAGGTCCCGCCACAGGACACCTCCTGTCCTGCCTTTCAGCGGCCGTCCCAGAAGTGAGTGCCCCCATCAAAGCCCAGCCTGTGAGGATCCGGAGTGGCCTCCAGCTCACCAGGATTATAGCACACAGCAAAGTCCCTTTGGATCTCAGGGTGACTTCGCAGAGCGGAAGAGAGACCCGTCCTCAGTCCCCAGCCAGCCTGGAACCAACCTAGACCCGGGCGCGCTAGAGATCACCTAGGCTCTCCTAGGTGGGTCGACTGTCACACTCCCCTATTTACCCCAAAGCACGCATGTTCTCGCAACTTGGGTACACGGTTGGGAACTACCTAGCGGACTTAAAGAATCGCACACCTTAGAGAGGTTTGCTCACGTTCACCGGGAAGCGTCGGCAAGGACGTACAGAGCAGGCACCGCTTGTAAAGGCCACCACGGTGACACCTCAGGTACCCGAGGACAGGAGGATGGGTGAGTGTGGTGGGCACAAATATAGCACGTGCCAGTGAACATCAACACAGCGGGGCTATTCACAAATAAGACTTAATTCTGCGTGAGTCTCGTCCTCCAGCCACGATTTCCATCCGTGTCATGCACATCTGCCTGGCATCGGACGTTTGTAAGAAACAACTCAGGGAACCCCACATCCCCTTCACCCAAACCCCCCAGTGCTAACATCCTCCATAACTAGCGCACACAGTCACAACCTATATCACATTCCTTCTACCTAAACAGCATCCTTTCTATTTCTTGTCGAGTAATTCTCCTGGCGATAAATTCCTCCAGCTTTTGTCTGTCTGAGAACTCTTTGTCCCCACTCTGATGGATACTTTTGTAGGGCATGGGGTTCTGGGCTAACCGCCCCCACCCCGACACACACACACACACACACACACACACACACACACGCCTCAAAACTGACACTCACTGCCTTCTTGCTTGCAATAATTCTTTTGTAAAAGTTATCCCTCTTCCTTGTAAAAATGTATTCCCCACCCCCGGATGACTTTAACATTTTTACATTGTCTCTGGTACTCAGCAGTTTGAAACACCTGCTTGTGCGGCTTGGTGTGGATACTGCTCACATTAAGGCTGTTGTTCGATGCAGGAGCCGGGAAAGAGTGGTCTGGGTGAGAAATTAGGACAGCACTGTGGGTGAGCGTTCTCTGGGGTTCTCCAACCTGTGAGCGCAGGCTGAGGCTCCTGGGGACCCTGCAAGGAAGTGCCAGGCCCCCTACGTCTTGCTGCCACCGGGGACGTCACACTCTGTGGACACAGCACTTCATGAAACATTTCCAGCTGATGCCTCTCCTGGAGTTACCTGTCTGGATTTCAAGTGAGTCTGCCCTGGGACATCAGTTTCCGAATCATTCATGGAAAGTCACTAAGTTGTCCTGTTTTCTGCTCATCAGAAGGGTGTGACTCAGTCCTTCAGCTGAAAGTCACAACTCATTCTCCAGGGGAAGCCCAATCTTAATACTAGCCACAGCCTGATAGCGATGTTATAAGACTTAATAATTATAGATTGGTTACTTTCATGAATACAGATGCCAAAAACATAAGCAAATTGGAGTATTTATTTTTTTTTTATTTTTTTTTAACGTTTTATTTATTTTTGAGACAGGGAGAGACAGAGCATGAACGGGGGAGGGTCAGAGAGAGGGAGACACAGAATCCGAAGCAGGCTCCAGGCTCTGAGCTGTCAGCACAGCCTGATGTGGGGCTCGAACTCACAGACCACGAGATCATGACCTGAGCCGAAGTCGGCCGCCCAACCGACTGAGCCACCCAGGCGCCCTGCAAATTGGAGTATTTAAAAATGATAATATGTCATGGTTAAATTGGGCTTATTCCAGGGAAGGGCAATTATTTTAACAGTCAACCATCAATCAATATAAATTGATATATTCAATAAATTGTGATGTTCTGAAAGCTCTAATAACATACAGTTATCTAAGTAGGTATTGCAAGACTATTTGACATAATTCCACACCATTTATGATCAAAACTCTCAGCAAAAATATAGACTAGAATGTAGCTTTCTGTTTTGTTTTTTGTTTTTTGTTTTTGTTTTTTTTTGAGAGAGAGAGCATGAGTGGGGGAGAAAAGCAGAGAAAGAGAGAGAATCTCAAGCAGGCTCCACCCTCAGCACAGAGCCCAATGTGAGGCTCAACCCCATGACTCCAGGATCGTGACCTGAGCCCAATTCAAGAGTCAGACACTCAACCGACCTAGAATGGCCCATAGACTGAGTGGCCCTAGAATGTTACTTCCTATATCTTATAAAGTATATTTATAAAAATCTTGAGTAATCATCATACAAAATGACAAAATGCTATAAACTTACTACTGAAATTTCTGTTCATCAAATACGCCACTTAGCATAAAAACACAAGGCACAGAGAAGGGGATGGTATGCCTGACAGTAGATTTGTGTTAAGAATATCTGAAGGGGCACCTGGTAGCTCAGTCATGAGCTCAGGTCATGATCTTACAGTTTGTGGGTTTGAGTCCTGTGTCGGGCTCTGTGCTGACAGCTTGGAGCTTGGACCCTGCTTCAGATTCTGTGTCTCCCTTTCTCTCTGTTCCTCCCCTGCTCACATTCTGTCTCTGTCTCTGTCTCTCTCAAAAATAAATAAACATTAAAAAGATATTTTTAAAAAGAAATATCTGAAGACACCCTAGAAACGAATAAGAAAAAGCCAATCACCTCTGAAATGAGTGTAGGGCTTGAACAGGCACTTCACAAGATATGACATCCGTGCGGCCGATAAACATTCTAAAATACATTCAGCGACATTAGTCATTATGAAAACGCAAAATCAAACCACCAGGGGATGTAGGACACGCCCCATAGAGAGTGTAGGATGAGCAAGCTGGATGATGCCTGCCTTGGCAGCCATGTCAGGACCAGGACGAGATGAGAGACGAATGGGTAAAACTACTTTGGAAAACTATTCACGCTATATACTAAATGAACGTCAGTGTGCACATACCCTATGGCCCAGCAGAATTGCCCCATGGGAACTTGAGAACGTGAACGCATCTACATCTAAAATAGCGCTTGCTAGCGTGCCCTCGGCAGCACGATGCTAACCAGAAACAGGCCAAATGTTCATCCCTGGTTCAGTTAGTTGCAGTATGTCCCCAGCATAAGCATGATGCGTATAACAGCCTCACAGAGGTCGCGCTGAATCAGAATAAACCACCAAGAAAGTACATCCTGCATTATTCCATTTATAGACAGTTCAGCGCTAGGTCAAACTAGTTTATAGGATTGGAAACCAGGAAAATGCCTCTTTGCCAAGAGTCAGTGAGGAGGAACTCTGGTTGTGGTCTATGTTATTTCCCGATCTGGATGTGGCTTCCAAGGATGCATTTGCTTTGTGAAAATTCAGAGCGGTGGCATGAACATGAGTGCAATTGCAGTGCGTGTAAGTTACGCCTACAAACACCTTTTTTGAAAAACTAACAGAAAATTATTTCTCATTTGTTTTGTTTCCTTATTGAAGGAACAACACTGAGAATCGAAGACAGCATTCACACTTACCTCCGTGATCTCCCTGAGAGTGGATGGTTGACAGAAGCAGGTGGGTGTTCACATGTATACCTGAAGGTGAACCTTTGTACATGTTCATATACAGGGAAGGACAGTCACACTGCATGGGTAGGGCTGACACTTGTTTCTTCCGCTGTATCGTTTTTACCACCATTATTATTTTCTTAAGTTTATTTATTTGTTTTGAGAGAGCGAACACGAGTGGGGGAGGGGCAGAGAGGGAGGGAAAGAGAGAGAATCCCAAGCAGGCTCTGCACTGGCAGCATGGAGCCTGACTCGGGGCTCAAACCCACAAACCGTGAGATCATGACCTGAGCCGAGACCCAGAGTCAGAGGCTTCTCTGACTGAGCCCCCCCGGGCGCCCCCAGGGCTAGTGTAGGAGCTCACAAGGTCAAACCTAGAGCATGTACAAACACCGAGGCTCATTCCTGTGATTCCACAACTGGTAACCTCTGATCTAACTCAAACTCACTTTCCTCCAGGACCTGCCGAGGTCATGGAACAGAGGCTGGGCAGGGGTGGGGCAGGGTGGAAGAGGGGCAGAGGTGGGGCAAAGGGGAAAAAGAGAGAGAGACAAACCCAGAAGCAGAGCCTTAACTACAGAGAACACACTGATGGTCAGCAGAGGGGAGGAGGGTGGGGGAAACAGGTTTTGGGGATGAAGGAGGGCACTTGTCATGATGAAAAAAATAAAATAAAAACCAATCGATCAATAAACAAATAAATAAACCTTCAAAGCGGTGCACCGTGGATGTTTCAGGGAAAACTCAGAAATGAGGTAACTTCCTGTCCGAGATCTTCCAGAATAAAGAGGGGGCTCCCATCGTTCACAGTGACGGAATGTCGCCGATTGCCACGTGGACCAGACACGGTGGGGAGGTCAAACGTTAAGTGGGGCACGGGCCCAACCCTGAGATTTCACCCCCTCAGATCCGCCTGAAGACCCGCTTAAGAGAAGACTGGGCCATGCTCTGTGATGACCGGAGCCCTGGAACCCTGTTGTCTGGGGTTGGCTCCCAGTCACAGCCTTGGGGACATCTCTGAGCTTGTCCCGGCTTCTTCACAACACCCGTGAGAACGCAGCGCGTCTCTATAGGTGTGAGCAGTCTTTGGGGCCCGGTCAGCACATTGCCGGCAACGCAGCTGACCCCCTATTTATGTGCCCCAATGTCTGCATGTGGCAGATGAAAATGCAAGCAAATCGGGAGGACGGTGAGAGTCTGTCGTCCCACACACTGTCCCATCAGCTGACCCTTTATGATGGCGTATTTAGCAATTCCTGCTGCTACGAATGCAGCTAAGTTTCCAAAGCCATTGCTCTGAACTTGGACTCACTTGGGGGAAAGGCTTTTCCAAATGTGCAGAGTCTAGAATGCAGAACGGTGCAATCTTATGACTTGATGATAAATTATGTGACAGTAAGGAAAGCCCCTGGGCCAGTGTGTGTCACCAAGCGCTGTGAGATCCTGCCCTTCCTTTGGAACAAATGCACAGAAGGGGAAGAAAACAGAGACCCTGAATTCCGTGTTGTAGTCTCTCCCTCGCAGAGCAAACTTGCAGTTCATGCACAGCAAGGAAGTAGAACTGTTTGCAGGGAGAGCAAAGGGGAGCTTGAAATATAACAAACGGTCTTAGAAATCTGCCTGGAGTTTGGTGAAAAGTGCATGTGGGGAAGGGGCTAGATGGAAAGGCCACCCTCTGGTCCCCTGGCCCGAGCCTCCTGAGGGAGGGCGGGACCCACGAGTCCTTAACCAACCACTCAAGAAAAGAGGGTGGGAGTGCGTTTTCCCAGCTTTGTCTCCAGGTAGAAACTACGTCCAGATTTTATTAAATCGGAAAGTCTCCTGATGAGTGCCGTGTGATACTCTGAAAAGGAGTTGAGTGTGGGATATTTTGTGACAATAATAAATAAAATCTTTAGGTTTCTTAATTCACTGTTCTCAGCAATTTGTAATTTTAAACAAAAAAACCACAGGGTAATATGCCGAGTAAAAGATTCCCGGTGGTGATTGTCAGCAGCTGTGGTATGAAACAACACAAAGGAAAGAAGACAGAAAAAAAGCTAGGTTAGTACTAACACGGCCAAACAATTATTTCAGAAACATGCTGGTCGTTGTCAAATAGGCAATAATCATTAGCATTAAGGAAAGGCACCGGTATTCAAATGTTTCTCTCACACGCAGAGCCACCACAGTTTGGGGACATGTGAGTCACGGGCAGAAGAAATGACTGTCTAGTAATCATCACATTTTACTGACACCATTTAGTTGCCTGAAACCAGCTGAACTTCTGGAATGCAAAGACGTTGTTGTCCTGGTGCCCAGATCAGAGATGACCCACACCATCCCGGAGTCGAGTCTCTCCAACAGACCCGGAGAATGAGCCAGAAGCCACAGAAGCATCAGCTTGGGTCACATCAAAAGGACTCACAAGCCAGCTTGAAGAGGCCCCCAATGTCCAGAGATGGGACATGAGGGGCACCGACGACGGTCACAACTGTCATGCGTGGAAAAGCATCATCGTGCTCAGAATGGTCCCCTCTGTCTCTCCACCTCCATCTCTGTCACACACACACACACACACACACACACACACACACCAGCCTGACCTGCAGGTCCCCTTGGGAGGGTCCCCAGGACCCAGATACTTTGTGTATGAGGAAGAAGAGGAAGAAGCATCGCGTCTTCCTCATGCGACCTGCGGCTCAGGTTACCAAACGGGGGGCCGAGGTGAGGTTTCTCTCTGTAGAACTATATCAGCTAATAAATGAGAAAGAGCCTCAGACTACCGGCAGCTCAGCCTCTGAGGAGGTAACAGGCCCACACGGTGATCGGCATCACTGCTCGATTCCCCAAAAATAAGGGCAACAGTCAGGCCTTCTCTGTCCCCCGACAGAACGACGCAAGGACACCTGTGCTGGGTTCTTACTCTCCGTTTCATCTTGAATCTAATCAGTGTGCAGGTGTCACGCCAATATGGGGGGATTCAGGGCCCAGAGGGGACCAGGGGACTGCCCACTGCCACGTGCTCCCTGCTCCGGGCTCAGTTGGACTTGGCCGCAGAATTCCAGCTGACTTCAGGGATGGCCCCCACTTATCCACTTATAGGGACATCTTGGCATTTACCGCTGATAACTCTGGTCTCCCACGTCCACGCGTTATGCTCCTAATCCATGCACACAACCTCTGGGAACCACCCAGCTCGGGCCCATCTTCAGCCCTCAGGGCCGTGTGTGCAAACTCTCATAAAGCAGACACCTGCTTCCTGCTGATGGACGAGGCCGAGGGAACGCGTTTTGTGGATCCGTGTCTGGGTGGGCAGTGGCTCTGCCAGGGAAGCAGAGCCCAGAAGCCTTGTAGGGAGATTGGCATCACGCTCTCTCGTTCGCAGTTAAATAATGGAAAAGATCTCTGTAGTTTTCAGAGTTTGGTAACTGAACTGTCAATAACTTTGAATAAGTAACCCTGATTTCTGTACATTGTCGCTGTTCCTTTGGACCAGGACATCGGCTCTGTCCTTGCTCTGCCTCGGGGCATCTCAACACACACTCACACACACACACACACACACACACTCACACACACGTGCATTCACACACATGCACAGGCACACTCAAGGTCGGCATCATTTCACTAGAGACCTTCTGCCTTCAGCAGACCAGTGCCCGGCATGTGGTACGGTGCATCCTCCACTCCCCACCCCTGCGTGCACCACACTGGTCCACACTCACTGTGTGCACTGCCCCAGCGTCGCCTATAGACTGAACCTGCTCCCAGGGTTTCCCCCAACATTTTGTCCTTTAAACATTTTTTAAATGTTTATTTATGTATTTTGAGAGACAGAATAAGCAGGGGAGGGGCAGAGATAGGGGGAGAGACAGAGAATCCCAAGCAGGCTCTGTGCTGTCAGCACAGATCCCAACACGGAACTCAATCCCAGGAACCGTGAGATCACGACCCGACCCCAAGCTGGACACTTAACCGGCTAAGCCACTCAGGTGCCCCCAACATTTTGTCCTTTAAACCCTATCATCCCCGTGCACGATTTCCAGAATGTCTGAACCAAGATGCACGAGAATGTTGAACCTGCACCCCACACCCTTGCAATGCACCCCAAGAATGTTGTGCCTGCACTCCGCACCACTGTCATGCTCCCCAAGAATGTAGTGCCTGCACTCCGCACCCCTGCTACATGCCCCCCAACCCTCTGCCCCCCCAACCCTGCTCATGCTCTGTCTCTGTCTCTCAAAAATGAATAAACATTAAAAACATTTTTTTTATTTTTTTTATTTTTTTAAATTTTTTTTTTTAACATTTATTTATTTTTGAGACAGAGAGAGACAGAGCATGAACGGGGGAGGGTCAGAGAGAGGGAGACACAGAATCCGAAACAGGCTCCGGGCTCTGAGCTGTCAGCACAGAGCCCGACGCGGGACTCAAACCCACAGACCGTGAGATCATGACCTGAGCCGAAGTCGGCTGCTTTACCGACTGAGCCACCCAGGCGCCCCAAAAACATTTTTTTTAAAGACGGTGTCTGGTACCCCCATCTGCCCACCGAAGCTGCCCCCCGCAGCCTCACAGGCGCCTGTAGGTCATGCTGAGCCCTGGCCGACGTCAGCAGGATATCTTGGTGCAGGGGCTCCGTCGGGGAAGGTTGTTCATCCGGCCTCCACCAGCTTGTCTGCAGCGAAGTTTCCAAGCCGGTCCCTGCACATGAGCCACCTGCCCATTGTTTTCACCAGTGTCGTATCAACGGCTCACAAATGTGTCCTCAGAGAAGCGGGATTCTGTAGAGGACGCTGGTCAGGTAGTTTCCCCTTAGCTCCTAGACGACTCAGTTTCTACCAAGACATTTCTATAGACATGCTGCTTGGAAAAAATATCCAGAAATATCTTAGAGCATGTTTTTGATGAGTAGTGTGACTTCCAACCTAGTTGCTTGGCTGGGGACGCCCCTGTGCCCTCACTGGGGTGTGCTACACTTCTCACCTGTTCCCCACCACGTTTCTGTCTTCAGGGACCGCACTGGCCTGAGGCCGGACCTTCCGCCTGGGACCCGACAGCGCGGACCCGGGAACGTCCGACAGTCTCGAGCCCCTTCACAGGATGGATTGTTCAAGCCAGAATCCCACGCGGGGTCGACACCTGCGTGGCTGATCAGATCATGGTGCACGTGTGGCTCTGCAAGTCTGCCTTGCTGGCAGCAGGGTGGGTGGAAGGCTGTAGGGACAGCGGGACACGGCCCCCGTCTGCACCTCTACAAGTGCCGGCTCCCAGAGCGTCCGGGTGGGCCCCCGCGAGTGCTGCCTGAGCAGCGGGTTTCTGAGCTGATGCAACATGAGGAGTAAAGGGCAGAAGTTGTTTTAGCATCTCAGTCCTGGAGGCTGACCCAGCTCCCTGCCCCGGACCTGTGATCAAGCCCCCTGCCCTGGGACTCTGGGCTCATCTCCATCCAAGGACTGTCCCCGAGGGCCTGGGAAGGGCCGCGCGGGCAGATCGCTGCCTTACGTCCAGGAGCCAAGGGCACGCTTCCCGCTCCAGAGGAAGCGACACTGGTCCCCTCGGTGGGCTGGAAACGGGTGACACTGCCTTGCTGTCCTTCTCCACTGGTGTTAAGGTTTCATTCAGCCAGAGCTGTCTAAAAAGGAGGGTTGTTTTTTTCCAAATTTCACTGGGAAGGAGTGTTACCGGCGTGAGGACAATGTAAACACACCGAGGGCCACTGATGCCCTCCCGCAGGCTCCCCACACTGTGTCCTCCACCACAGTTGTGACTGCTGTCACTGCGCAGGGTGACAGCCTCCAGTGACCTCTCACCCCAGGGAAGGGACTGGGGCTCAGACAGAGGTCAGTCTTCACAACCCCAGCTGCTTGTTAGACAGCCGTGTCAGGATCACAGTGCTTTCCGGGATCACCTCCACCCGGGATCACCTCCACCGTGGTCACCACCACCAAGGATCACCTCCATCAGGAATCACCTCAACCATGGATCACCACCACCAGGGATCACCACCACCGGGGATCACTTCCACCGGGGATCACTGCCACCGGGGATCATTCTACCATGGATCACCACCACCAGGGATCACCTCCACCCGGGATCACCTCCACCATGGTCACCACCACCAGGGATCACCTCCATCAGGGATCACCACCACCAGGGATCACCATCACCGTGGTCACCACCACTGGGGATCACCTCCACCCAGAATCACCTCCACCGTGGTCACCACCACCGGGGATCACCTCCATCAGGAATCACCTCCACCATGGATCACCACCACCAGGGATCACCACCACCGGGGATCACTTCCACCAGGGATCACTGCCACCAGGGATCATTCTACCACGGATCACCACCACCGGGATCACCTCCACCCGGGATCACCTCCACCATGGTCACCACCCCCGGGGATCACCTCCATCAGGAATCACCACCACCAGGGATCACCACCACCAGGGATCACCTCCACTGGGATCACCTCCATCAGGGATCACCACCACCAGGGATCACCACCACCAGGGATCACCTCCACCCAGGATCACCTCCACCAGGGATCACCTCCACCCAGGATCACCTCCACCAGGGATCACCACCACCGGGGATCACCTCCATCAGGGATCACCACCACCAAGGATCACCACCACCAGGGATCACTTCCACTGGGGATCACCACCACCGGGGATCACCTCCAACCGGGATCACCTCCACCGTGGTCACCACCACCAGGGATCACCTCCATCAGGAATCACCTCCACCATGGATCACCACCACCGGGGATCACCTCCACCCGGGATCACCTCCACCATGGTCACCACCCCCGGGGATCACCTCCATCAGGAATCACCACCACCAGGGATCACCACCACCAGGGATCACCTCCACTGGGATCACCTCCACCAGGGATCACCTCCACCCAGGATCACCTCCACCATGGTCACCACCACCAGGGATCACCTCCATCAGGAATCACCTCCACCATGGATCACCACCACCAGGGATCACCACCACCGGGGATCACCGCCATCACACATCACCTCCACCAGGGATCACCTCCACTGGGATCACCTCCACCAAGGATCACTGCAGCTCTCTTCTTGCCCACTATGAGGAGTTGACCGGGCCTCTCCACCAGAAAGTGGGAGTCCCAGATGGAGATGAAACAAATGGCCCAAACGTGCAACCGCCCCCAGGAGATGTGCCATCAGCGGTCTTCCACGGTAAATCTGAAGCTGTCTGAACCTCACAGGAGGGAGGGTGTTGGGAACCTCCAACTGTCCCCTGCACAAGGTCAGAGAAGGTGCACCACGAGGAAAGATGCGGAGGGACCCTGAGGGGTCAAGTCAAGTGGGTGGCATGTCTCTGGACGTATGATTCCCCTCCTGGGGCCTTGCTTGTGCACGTTTTCCCCAGCTCTGCCCACTGCCAGGCCGAGAGGCCACAAGGCACTGGCAGCCAGGTCACACCAAGCGTCCAGGCTCAAGGGATGGACGTGGAGCACTCTGCATCTGGGGCCCAGAAACTTCAAGCCGCGGCTAGCACATCCTGAATAGAACGTGACAGGGGTACTGAAGGGGCGCCCATGCGGGTCCCTGCTCACCAGTTCAGTGGCTCAATGGCAGCAGGAGGCAGGGGATACAACGAGCCGCCGAATTTAAAATAGCACTGGAGGCCCCGCCGACCCCACGGCTTCACGCTCCTCCCCATGGAGCCAGCTGCCAAGTACAGAAGCAAGAAACAATTTGACGATCAACTGCCAGCCACCGATTAGCTTTCGAAAGAGGAAGGGACCTTCAGCTTGCGCTAAAAACCATTGCAGGGAAAGTCCTGGAGAAATGCGTTAGTTACATTTCCTCCCAGAATTGCTTCCCAGCTGGCCTCTCCAGTACCGCAGAGGAAAAGGGGAGCCCTCCCCAGAGGCCGATGTGCAGCCAGCACCTTCGTCCAGTGACCAAGCTGGTGTCCTGAGAGTCAACCGCCTGTTGGGACTGGGCTGGCAGCCACCTGGTGACGTTATGCAGTAGAGCCGGCCTGGACCTGCCCAGAATCGGAGGGCTGCTGTGCTCCAGAGCAAAGGACCCTCCACGAGCCCCTGGAATGAAGTGTTTCCATTGCAGTCAGACCACCGGGAGCAGTGAATTTTTTTAAGTTTATTTATTTATTTATAAGAGAGAAACAGAGAGAATGAGTGGGAGAGGAGCAGAGAGAGAGAGAGAGAGAGATAAAGAGAGAGAGAGGGAGACACAGAGTCCCAAGCAGGCTCCACACTGTCAGCACAGAGTCCAGAGTGGGGGTAGAACCCACAAATTGTGAGACCACGACCTGAGCTGAAACCAAGAGTCGGACGCTTAACCGACTGAGCCCCCCAGGCGCCCCAGGAATGGCGAATTTTGATGGGAATTATACAAATGTTTATTGTATTGACCTTTAGACTTTTCTGAAAAATTTAAATACCTCAAAATAAAAATTAGGCGAGAAGACAGAAGTCCGAGGTAGGGAGTCCGGTTTTCGGTCACGTGCATCCTTTGATAGATTTAATCACCCACGATCCTTACCCAAAGGAAGTCAACTGACAGTACAAAACAGAATATCTGGCTGGTTCCTCTGCCCACAGGAGGTGCAGGGTAAGGGGAGGGGACAAGCAGGCGCTGGCTTTGTCCTTTTGACTCCCGTCTGTCTGGAACTGGCCACAGGGCCCTGAGCGCATCCCTTCATGCCCACCTCTGCCCGCCACCTGCCAGTGACAAAGGCCATCGTGAGTGAGGATGCAGAGCTGGGGTCTGCAGGTTCTTGGGGCCCAGCAGCAGCTCACGGCCGGAGTGGGACATCTGATGAGGCGCACAAACTTATCTTCGTCCCTCCCAGGTCTCTGCTTGTTCATGTATATTTCTCTTCAGTTGCCTTACACTTTGGCTAACTTTCACGTAAACCAAAGCCGTGTGACGTCCGGGTGGAGGGAGGCGGGATGGGTTTGCCTGGAAGTTCCCGAAGACAGTTCTTGCCCTGGGACCGACTATGGGCTCAGGAGGCCCCTCTCTGTTCTTTGAGATTTCCTTTTCTTTCTTTTTTACCTTATTGGATAGTGAGTGTGTCTGTGAGTTGAGAGTCACAGATGGACGTTTCCACCACAGACAGAAAGATCCGCTTCTTCTTGGCTGCGGCAACAGCGTTCCTGGCCAGGATATCGCCATTGGCAAACCGGTTCCTGCTCCCCACACAGGTTCCCCTGCAGGAAGCGGCTGTCGGTTCACCAAAGATTCCGGGCTCGTGACCGTACGAGGGCCCAGGACACAGTGAGTCGTGACACTTCAGAGTGGGATCCCCGAATGGCCAGCAAACGTATGAAAAGGGGCTGACCGTCTTTAGTCAGCAGGGACATGTACTTAAAACCACAAATGTAAGGCTACACTCCCACCCGGACTCAGGTGGAGGCTCAGTCCACGGCAGCCCCAGGGCCGGAAGTTCCGATAGTTACACTCCCACAAGAAACGCACACTTCTCTGAACCAGACACGCAAGTAAGACAGTTCGTGGGAGCCTCCAAATCAAAACAACCCACAGGTGGACAGACACGCCGTGCTGCCTTGGACGGAGAGACCACGGCTCTGAACGTTGGTGAATCTCACGGCCATCACGCTCGTGCAAGAAGCCAGGCACAGCAGAACGCATGCCAGAAAATCCCCTCACGGAAAGTTCCAGAACAGGGACACTGGGTCTTGGTGAGCACCATCCTCGCATCTAGCCCTTCTATCCCCTGGATGGGATCCATCTTCCTGGAAACAACCCAATCATTTCACAGGCACCGTCTACACCAGAGTTCTCTCCAGTGAGGATGAATTTTTCCTTCTCAAGTGGAAATTCCTTCACAGGATGTGGGAATAGGACGTGACATTTCTGTGATTGGGGGAAACTGAATGAGAGCCACCCTGCCCTCACCAGAGAGAAGAAAGTCCCAGAAGGTGGGGGGGGGGGGGTGGTCAGAGGGCGCTGAAGGTTCTGGAAAAGGGTAGAAGCCAGTGTCCAACCCGTCAGGGAGGGAGGTCAGAGGACTCACAGCTCCAAGCACCTGAGGGGCTCTCTGTCCACACGACCCCGGCGGTGCACCCACCAGGCACCCAGCATGAGGCCTCTGCATGCGACCTTCCCACAAACCTCGTCTATCATGAACTGTTACACCTGGTTTCTGGCCGCCTGCACCGGGGTCGGGAAGCCTCCGTCATCCACACACTCTTCCCCCTCTGTCTCGGGTCTACACTGCCTGACCCTTCTCTTTCGGGACCCACCAGGACACCACCCGGTCCTGAAACCTCCCGTCTCCCTCAGCCGAAGTCCTCTCCCCTCCGACCGCTGGACATTTGCTGCTGTAATGCTCACCCGGGTTTCTCCCTTTATGCCTTACAGAGTAGAGAATCCCCGGCCTGTGTTGCTTGCAGAGACTGAGGGGGCTGAGCCTCCAGTCTGTCTCCCTTCTTCTCCACCAGCCCCAGCGCCTCACAGAGCAGGGAAGTCACCTGCCAGCAGGATGGATGAATAAATGTCCCACGGATATGCGTGGATAAATGGATAAATGGATGGACGCTTGTCCCACCACATGGATAAATGCCCCATCACCCTGTTGGGTCCTAACTGCTTCTCTAGGACATGAAAAGGGGTTCGGTTTTTGAGGAAGAAGTTCCCTTATGGTATCTACTCAAATACGTTAGGATGGTGTAGACCGTGGATAAAGCCAGCAGCCGCTTTTCTAGGACGCTGTGAACGATAAATTCATAAACTGGTCCCTGCGTTCTTAGAAGTCAACGTAATATTTCGTCTTTCCTGACGTATCTTGAGGATGTGTGCAACGAAAATATGTAACGCACAGCAGGAGTAAGTCAGAGCCCGGAGGACCGCCAGAGGAGTGAGGGGTCTGCCCTCCGTGTGGGGCTTCCTCTGGGAGGCACTTCCTTCCATAACACGTGCCACTAGGTGCCAGTGTTGTTCTATCAAAGTGACCTTGGACCGGACAGGTGGTCCCTATTTAGATATGCTTCTCATTCTTGAGAAAGAGGTCTTTAAAAAGAAGGCAAAGTGACAAAATCTGGTTGGCGAATAAACCGTTATAACTTATGTTTTTCTATTTCGACATCATCACATTCAACAACGTGATGAACAAAAGAGGGACTGAAGGGAGTACAGGTGCTTAATAGGCAGTAGCAAATTGGCTGAGAGGCCAATAGTGAAGAACGGTTTCTGTTGGAATGCTCTCAACCTTCCAAACCGCGGGTTTTTGCTTGCTCGTGAGCAAATGCAAAGGAACTGAAAGTTAGCATCCAATTTCTAACCGCTGCGCAAGGAACCTTGTCTCCCGTTAATGTGTGTCGATTTCCCTTTGATCTCTCCAATAAAACTTTCCATGGCCCTTGTCTCCACAGGTCTGGTGCCAGAATAACTCTGTTAGAAGCACGGTGTCTAAAAACAATCCATTGAAGGCAGGCTGATGCCAAGTTCACTTGTGTTTCTAGTACATTCTTTCGTCTGTCTCTGTCCACGGAGGACCACGCAACTCTTACTTCCTGATCCATTTGCCGAGGGCCTTATTAGTCACGGCAGTGCGTAACTACTCATCCGCGAGGCCACGCCCTCCGGGAAAGGTGGAGAAAGGAAGGCGCCAAGGCTTGGGCGTGAGAGAGAGAAGTCATCCCAGCAATCAGGTGGTTCTTGAACGCGGCCGCATAAAAATGCACGTCTCCTGCAGGACGAGGGGGTCACGGCTGAACCACCGAGTGGAAACGTGGGCTGTTGGAGAACAGCTTCAGGTCCAGCTGCGGGGCTCGGTCAGCTCCTGTAGTTCAAGCCCCTCTGCAGAAAACTACAGCAAACCAGAACTTTCCTGGCCAACAGGGCAAGGACACTCGGTCCTGTTTGCACATCACACCTTTGTCTAGTCTTTAAATTTTTCAATGCCTATTCTTTTTGAGAGAGAGAGACAGAGCACCAGCAGGGGAGGGGCAGAGAGAGAGGGAGACACAGAATCTGAAGCAGGCTCCAAGCTCCGAGCTGTCAGCACAAAGCCTGATGTGGGGTTCGAACCCACGAACCGTGAGATCATGACCTGAGCCAAAGTCCGACGCTTAACGGACTGAGCCACCCAGGCGCCTCTATCATACTTTTTTACTATTCCTTTTACCATAAACATATTGTGAAGAAGCTAGAAAACTTCTGGGGAAACTTCCAGCAGGAGAGAATGTCCCTCAGCTCGAGAATTTTCCTGGCTTGGGAATGTTCTTATCTCCCGAATGCTGCCTCTGTTCTCTCCGCACTCTGATAAGATTGATATGGCATTTGCTGGTTTTTCTCCTTCGTCTGTCTTCCCTTAATATATACCAGTACGTATTTGAGTATATTTTCAATATATTTGTCTATATCCCAAAGGTAATTATGAACCAAAAAGAAAATGTGTAAAATGTCAGTAATTTATCCGAGTGTATGCTGTAAATAAAACCAGCAGGAATAACAAGTTGGGTGGAAGGAAGTGAGATGTCCTGCTGCCATCCAGCTCCTCCGGTCCAGGGGCCCCACGGGGTCTCCTCGGACTGTCTCAGGATTTTCAGGGTTGGTGATGGTGCATGCCAGGGATAGCAGGAAAGGGTCCTTGTCACCGTGTGGTCCTCAGGCAGCCTCCCAATATGTCCATAAGTGAACAGACTCGACAATTTCCTCCAGAAATACAACTTCGAAAACTCACTGCAGGTGACACAGGAATCTCGTGGACCCACAACCATGCAACTAACTGAAACGACACAGGAGATGATCACAGAAAACAGCAATGACAGCAGCTAATACCGACATGTAAGGAGCATAACATTCTAGATGTGGCATCAGGCTCAGTGCTGGCAGCATGGAACCTGCTTGGGATTTGCTCTCTCTCCCTCTCTCTCTGCCCCTCCTCCACTTATGCCGTCTCTGTCTCTCTCAAAAATAAACTTAAAAGAATTGAGAATTTTACAATGTCACAGAGGTTCTAATTGCCGCTTCACTATCAGTTTACACTATCGGTATCCTGGGGGCACACGGATCCCGGTGAGTAGCCAGCACCCTAACACTTATCATCAGGGCATCACTAGTATTTTGCTATTCCCATCAGAACTTCCCAAGCTTGTATACTCATGCGTGGAATTTATAAGATGAATTCAAAAAATTGAAATTGTGGTATCAAAGAAGTTTTACATTTTCATTGAAAATAACACAAAATGTTATAAAATTTCTCAAAGGTTGCTGATGTGAGATGAAATGTGTCCTTACGTTGTTATTTGAATTCCATTCCCTCCCCCTTTATTTAAATTTTTTTTAACGTTTATTCATTTTTGAGAGAGAGACAGTGAGAGCCAAGGAGGAGCAGAGAGAGAGAGGGAGACACAGAATCCGAAGCAGGCTGCAGGCTTTGAGCCATCAGCACAGAGCCCAACGCAGGGCTTGAACTCATGAACCGTGAGATTATGACCTGAGCCAAAGTTGGACACTTAACTGACTGAGCCCCCCAGGTGCCCCTCTGCTTTTTTAATGTAAGCCTATCTGTGTTCACATAAATTGTATTCTGTTATAAAACTCACCCATGAGAATGTTGGCCTCGTTCGTGTTGGTGTAGATCTGAAAGTTTCCATCACGAGGGCTCCAGTCCCATCTCACGTCTGTCTGCAGGGGTCATTTTGAGCATTTATGGTTCTCTAAAGTCAGCAGGGTTTTCCCGCCTGTGTGCGCAATTGTTGGGTGTCCTGGGAGCTGGGTTTGGGTCTCAGTCCCTCTTCCAATTTTGTGTGCATGGTCATTCTCATTTTTCTTAATTTACCTGCAGACTGGCTGTGTCCACACTGCTGGTGTCCTTGTGGGCCAGGCCTGTGTCACTGGGGAAGATTTCACATCCCAGCCACCTCCACAGCGCCCACAGGGAGCACTGCTTAGCGAGCCTCTGAGGGAGCCACTCAGGCACTCAGTTTTACATTCAACTTGGCGACAGATCCCTCCCTGTTTTGTTTCCTCAATGAAGAAATAAATCCTGTAGGTTAATAATGGAGAAAAGACAAACATCAGTGTCCACGGTAAAGACATTTATGCTACTCGGGGCGCCTGGGGGTTCAGTCGGTTCAGCGTCCGACTTCCCCTCAGGTCATGATCTCGCGGTTCATGGGATCGAACCCCGCGTCGGGTGCTGTGCTGACATCTCGGAGCCTGGAGCCTGCTTCGGATTCTGTGTCTCCCTCTCTCTCTCTGCTCCTCCCCTGCCCACACTCTGTGTGCCTCTGTCTCAAAAAGAAATAAACATCAAAAAACATTAAAAAGACATTTAGGCTACATGAACATGTGACTCATTGTTCAGCACCTGAAAACCTCATCCATCCTAACGTCTGACTGTACTACCTTCGCCATTGATAGACTGACGTCCAAACCCTGAGCCCCCAACTACCGGGGTGACAACAGGCACAGTCCTCCACATTTCTGAGCCTTACGTCCCCGCTTCTGAAATGCAAAGTTGTGTGCGCCTTTGAGGAAGTTGATTATTTGAAAGACGGATTGCAGAGTACGGTGCACACGAAGTCAGTCCTTGATGTATGTGTCTGTGATGACAAGGATGGACTGACACCCACACACTCTCCACACTCCGTGCTGTCTGAGAACCGGAGACTGCCTGCTGGCATTATTATCCCATGAGTGCCGAGGCTCAGGACCCCAGGCACCACTGAGCTGGGTCCTCGGCACCAGTGGACCACTGGACCATCCACGGAATCGGTCTGTGGTTTTCCCTGGTTTGACACTGAAACCCCCTGGGATGGCTTTCCCCGGACACTTCAGTCATAGAATTGAAAGTCCTGCACTGCAGAAAACCCCCGGGTCCTGGGATAAACTGGTCACCTGAAGTCCCCGCTCTGTTACAGGTGCTGGTATGGTTGCCTTCGTCCTCAGTCTCCACGCAGGAGGGACCTGCCCCCAAGCTCATGGGGACCCACGTCCAAGCTGGCTCCTGAGCGCACGCTGGCCTCCATGCTTGGTGCGGGGGATGCTCCAGCACAGCAGCGTGCCTCATCAGAGCCGGAGAACCAAGAAGGGGACAGGACACCCCGGTGGCAGGGTGGCAGCCGGAGTCCTCTAGAACCTGGTCCTGACGTGGCATCCTGTCGCCGTCCAGCGCACACATCGGGGAGGCCACCACACAGATCCCCGCGGATGATGGTTGGGAGTCCTCTTGGAAGTGTGCCCCAACAGCCACCCCCAGGAGCAGTGAGATGCCACCATTTCCAGACATTTTAATGTTGTTGTTTTTCATTTGATTCTTCACTGATACCTGGAAGGTCCCTTCTCTCCCACACGTGACTGAAATCATGTATTTCTAAGTAATCACATCCACAGTCATCTCCCACTTATAAAAATCCCTGATCGTCATGCCCCCATAATCTCCAGGCGCAACTCACAACGCTGAGGGCGTTATTGTGTCCTGTGTGGCAATTAGTTCTGCTCAAGTGTTCTTCCTCTCCTCCAGACCTCAAGGCCTGAAGGAAAAGTTTTCTTTAACCAACACAACTACACAGCAGCTTCTTCCACATCACGTCGATTCCATAAACAGCCCCCCCACACACACACACCAATATCAAAAGTTCTGGCCATCGTTACCACCAATCCCACAAAGCAGTCCCAAAAGTAGGGCAGGTGTGGCTCCCCAGGAGGGAGTCTCATGCGCCAGGACATGAGCCATCTCAGGGAACTCCTCATAATGAAGGGTGACATCAGTGGTGATTTCTGGCCGACTCACCTCCCGGGCCTTCCCGCCCTATTTCACCTGCTTTCCCCAGGACCGGTAAACCTTGCAGTGTGGTTCTGAGTAATCCGTCCGCATACTCAGCCACAGCTCACAGGGTGGGGAGGCTTTGCTGGTCCCGATTCGATACTTATCAGTCCGTGCAAACATTAGGTGCGGCTCTGTTGAGGCCTGCAGCGGGCTCGCGGAAACCGGAGAAGGTTGTGCGCATTTGGTTCCCACTCAAGACATACATTTGCAAGCATTTAACACAAGGAAGTTATTGTTCAGAAATAGCCCCTTGTGCACACATTTCGTAGACTCCTCGAGTGACAGAGAGCCCAAAATCAACTGGCCCCAGGGCGCCTGGGGGGCTCAGTCTGTTAAGCATCCAACTCTCGATTTCGGCTCAGGTCACGATCTCGCAGTCATGAGATCTAGCCCAGCATCGGGCTCTGTGCTGACAGTGCAGAGGCTGCATGGGATTCTCTCTCTCTCTCTCTCTCTGCCCCTCCCCTCTTGCTCTTTCTCTCAAATAATAATAATAATAAAACTGTGAAGTCTCCCGGGCCAGTGACTTTGAAGGAGTTCTTGCGCATCTCTGATTTCTCCTCTGCTTCAGAGATGTTCCCATGGAAGTCATCCAGGGAAATTCACTATAAACTCATAAACACAACCATGTATCTTTCTGCACCTGTCAGGTGAGTCAAAGCTCAGGGTTGCCGGCTGAAACAGAAGTGGCATTTCTTGTGACCGTAGCGTCCGTGCTCATGACAGGAGCAAGAAGAACGGTCTGAGCCAGTGCTGGCGGCAAAGGAGACAGTCCACACGGCCTGCCGTGGGGGTGGCATGCTGACTCGAGCCTGAGTGTGCAAACACATGGAATTTGCACCATACTTCATCTTGCGCACATGCGTAAGATTGTGTATAAGGGCAATTAGCTCATTGATGGGTTGATTTAGCACCGTGTTATACAAACACCTTACGTAAAACAGCAGAGGCTGAGAAAGAGTGAGAATAATGTACATAAACTGAAATTTCTCCCGCGGAATATGTTGCTAAATAAGTCTCTGTCTAGTCTCTCTACATAGTGGTATACATAATGCATGATGCATAATATATACATTATATATATATACATTATATATACATAATATATATACATATTATATACATACACATATATACATTATATATATAATATATGTATTATATATAATATGTATATGTAATATATACATAGATGTCACATGTCAGTGAAATATCTACACACAGCGGTAGTATTCACAAAATGGTCTAGAGACAGAGCGTAAATTCTACACTTCTGTCTACACCACACATCTATAGCGACCAACTTGTAAGATCAGCAGTGGCCGAGGGATAATTTTCAACATTCGACAGTATTTTACATATCCTTCTGTTACGTGTGCATGTGTGGCAAGATCACCAGACAGACAGTTTATACATAAAATTAAGTATTTCTCAGCCACAGTGATAGTCATGAACTGGAAACAGGAACAGGACAATAAAATGCCAACTATAGAAACGTCCTGACGCCCCGAGAAGTCCATTTCCGAAGGATTCTGAAAGGCACGCGGTTTTGTTTAGAATATAAGAAAGCATCGCTATGGGCATCCAACACCCAGAAAAGGAGACGCACTCCCCACGGACCAAGCAAACACTGTGAGATACATCAGCGCCGTGCATCGGCATAAACGTGGGGAAACCGACTTGGAAATGTAGGTACAAAAGTAAGAGGTTGATGGAAGTAAGGTCGGGCCCCTGGCAAGCCCCCAGCCGTCCCTCCCGTAGGCTTTCAGGACACAGAGCGTGGAAACCAAGATGCCAACCAGCCAGCACACAGGCTATTTGTGTATTTCTGCATGTGTGTATAGTGCACAATATATCCTAGGTATTTTGAAGATAATGGGACGTGTATAAATATACTAAAATAAGTAGTACTGGGCGCCTGTGGGGCTCAGTCTGTTAAGTGTCCGACTTCGGCTCAGGTCATGATCTCAAAGTTCATGAGTTCGAGCCCCACGTCGGTCTCTGTGCTGATAGCTCAGAGCCTGGAGCCTGCTTCGGATTCTGTGTCTCCCTCTCTCCCTGCCCCTCCCCTGCTCATGCTCTGTCTCTGTCTCTCTCTCTCAAAAAGTGATACCATAAAATAAAATAAAATAAAATAAAATAAGTAGTATTAATAGCAATAGTAATAATAGACATTAAAATAAGCATGGATGGTCTCACTTATATGCAGAATCTAAATAAAACAAAACCAAACTCATAGAAAAGGACATCAGATCCGTGGCTTCCAGAGGCGGGGTATGTCAGGGGCGGGGGACTCGAGGGAAGGGGGCAAGGCAAAGTCAGGCTACCTGGCCGCAGTCAGGTAGGTGAGCCCCTGGAATGCAACAGCCATAGGATACAGAAGGAAGTTAAGAGGGTGGACCCTAAGAGATCTCACCACAAAAATCGTTTTTCGTTTTCTTGTACCTTTAGGAAAAGGTGGGTGTCAGCTGAGTCCATTATGGTGACCCCTGACATGATGTGTGAGTCAGACCTCCATACTTCAACGCACCTTCAACCTACACAGCGATGTTGGCCGATTTCTTCTCAATAAAATGGGAGAAAAACAGAAGCACATATTTATGCTGCTGTCTCTGACGAATCCAATGCCACTGTTGCTTCTAATGTTTCTTTCGTTGCTAAATTTGTCAGTTCTTTATTGGATCATGAGAGTCCTAAATCCTCTACATGTTAGTTACTTACTTGCTTAATCCTGGCATTCAAGAATGCTAACCCACACACCTGTGCGACATTGTGATTATAATAAAAAATATATGTTTGGCCTTCCTCCCCATTCCTGGCACAGAGCTCCTAACACCTTTGGAATTGCCTAAGAGATTAGCATGAAGGTGTCTCCAGTTGTGCTAAGGAGGAGAGTTTGGAAAGCACCTGAGGGTGAGGGCTGGTTGCCAGGAAGACTGCCCATGTGGTCACAGGGGCGGAGCTGTCGGCCCCACCCCCTGACCTCGGAAGCCCCACCCCCTGACCTCGGGAGGAGGGGTTGCAGGGAGACCGACCACGTGGTTACAGGGGGAGCTGTCGGCCCCCACCCCCTGGCCTCGGGAGGAGGGGATGCAGATTGATCAATCACCAAGGGCCGATGATTTCATCAATCACGCTCCTGTAATGACACCCCCATAAAACCCAACAGACGGGTCCCGAGAGCTTCCGGGTTGGTGAGCACGGGGAGACAGGGGGGACAGCGGGCTCCTGGGCGGCAGGGAGCTCGGCGCCCCCTCCCCATCCGCGCCCCAGGCAGTTCTCCCTTCCCTCTGTTCCTGACTTAATCCTTTTACAACAGACCAGCGATCTAGTGAGCGATCTGTCCCCCGAGTCCTGGGAGCTGCTCTGGCCAGTTGGCCAAACCCAGGGAGGGGTCGTGGGAGCCTTTGGTCTGTAGCTGGTGGGTCAGAACCCAGGTGACACGTGGGCTGGCGTCTGGAGGGGAGAGGGGCCATGCTGGGGAACCGAGCCCCCAGCCTGGGGACTCTGACGCTGTCTCTTTGGGTAGATGGTGTCAGAGTCAAGGTGAACTGTAGGAGCTCCAGCTGCATGAGAGAATTGCTTGTTGGGGTGTCGCCGCCTTCCCTGGATGCACTCTGTGATTTCCACAAAAGCACAGAACCCTGCGCTCACCCACAGCACGCTACGTGACAGTCCATCCCTGTCCAATGTGTCTTTGGAGCTTCCTCCTCTCCCCAGAGCTCTGGCAACCGTTCACCTGTGCTTTGTCCTTCTACCCTTTTTTTTTCCAGAATGTGTCACAGGGATCATAGCCTCTAGCTCTCAGGGTCTGGATTCTTTGGCTTAGAATTTAGAACCACACGTGTTGATGTGAATTTATAGCCATTCCTTCTCACCGAGCGTGGTTGTACCAAACTGTGTGCCTTCAGTCTTTACTGGAGAATATCTAGGTTGTTCCCGGGTTTGGGTGATTATGAATAAATATGCTGTAAATGATCATGTGCTGACTTTTTGCGTGTTTCTGTCTTTTGGCAAAGCTCCGAGGTGCTCGGTCATCCAGCGTGTGCACACAGTCAACACAATGGCCGCACCAAACTTCACCTCCTCACCAGCATGTGGCTTTGTCGTGTTTTACAAATCCTTGCAGCTCTTCAAACACGTATGCAGTGTGATCGCGTTGTGGTTTCATTTGCTTTGTCCTGATGATTAACAATGTTGAGATTCTTTTCGTGTGCTTTTCTGTCTCCCGACAGCCTCTTTGGCGAGCGTGTGTTCAAGTATTTGCCCATCTTTATTGGTTTTGTTTGTTTTTCTTACGGTTGAGCATCACCTGTTGTTATGTTTCCCAGAAACGAGCCCTTTATCAGCTGTGTGACCCACAGGTGTTTTCTGCCCATCTGGGGCGTCTCCTCACACTCCCTTCACAGCATCTTTAAAGAGCCAAAGTTTTACTTTTGATGAAATCTGAATTAACTTTTTTCCATGGGTCGTGCCGTATCCAGTGTTGCACTGATCACCAAAATCCACGGTCATACGGATTTTGTGAGACTTCGTGCCTCACACGTAGGTCAGTGGTGAACCCCAAACTGCTTCTGTGTAGGAAGCGAGGCTAGGTTTTCCCGGCCTCTGGACGCCCGGCTTTCCCAGCAGCGTCGCTTGAAATGGCTAACATCCTCCCTAGAGCAGACCTGCTGCTTTGTGTAGAAACAAGGGGACTGTCGTCCTGGGGATTGTTTGTGGGCACTGTGCTCTGCCCAAGGACTGTGTCCCTCCCTCCGCCAGGTGCAGCGCCATGGGCATCTTGGATGGGCGTGTGGTGCCCACAACCTGGGCACCCTTCCAGCAACTGCTTTGCCAAACGATCCCTCCACCTTCCCACCTAAATTTTAGAATCCACTTGTCAACATGCGCAGAACACCTTACCCCATCCTCGCCCGGAGTACCGTAAATCTGGAGGTCCAACTGGGAGAAGATAACGTGCTCATACTTTTGAGTCTTCCTGAAAAAATTACAGTGTGTGTTTCCACATATGTAGATTTCCATTTAAATTTCCTTCGTCAGTGTTTTGCTCTCTTATAAATTTTCATTTTCATTTATACGGTTTCTTCAATTTCTCTTGGGCCTTCCTCTTCAACCCACGGGTCATCCGAAAACGCATCATCCGTTTTCAAAACAGTCTGCAGAGCCTGCTTCTGTTCATTCTGTTCTGTTCTGCACACCTGTCTCATCTTGTTGAAAACAATGCATTTCGTCTAGGACACCAGATCATGCAATCCATGGTGTTGATGCTTGGATGTGAGCACAGTTTTTCCTCTGGGCGTCTGGTGGGGGTCCGTGTCCGCAAGAGCTCCCCCCACGTGCTCTAGAGAGACGTCTGTGGCGGGGCTCCCCGCTTCAGCCCACCGCTGGATGTGCGCCGGGCGCGTGTCTGCAGTCCCAGTGTGGGCGGGCGTCCAGAAGCTGAGTCTCCTGGCCTCACCTGCGCATATTCCCGAGGCTCCCGCAGATGTGACGTGGGGCCAGTGCCGGGTCCTGGGGCTTCCCAGGGTGGGACTGGCTTTCTTGTCTTCCCGCACATGAATGAATTTCCAAAGTGCCACGGGCTCAGGCATGCTGCCGTTCCGTGGTCCACAGAGGACACAGGAGCCACAGGTCTCTGCTGTCCCTTCTGTCACGGAGCACCCCACGGAGGCTTCTCAGGATTCCCTGGTGTCCCGTCTTTTGGGGTCCCTGAAGTAAAAGCATACAAACAGCGTACAGGAAGGAACCCCCAGTTCTGAAATCCTCGGGGTCTCAACCACCATGGTCGCCCACAATGCACCTTGAGGCTCATTTAAAATTTGTAGCTCCATTGCCCTTCCGTCTTACGTGGCACCAGGCCCCCTTCCCTCCCATCTTACATGGCACCAGGCTCTCTGCGCAGGGAGCTGATGCTCCAGGACCAGGTCTCCCTACAGGCACCTGTCTGTCCACGTTTCATGTTGGCTGTTTGCACTATGACCTGAGTTCTCTCCTGGGTCCAAGGAAAGTCCGTACTCTGCAGATTGTCCAGGTTGTTTTTTTTTTAATGTTTATTTATTATCTTATTTTGAGAGAGAGAGAATGAGCACAAATGCAGGAGGGGAAGAGAGAGAGAGAGAGAGAGAGAGAGAGAGAGAGAGAATCCCAAGCAGGCTCAGCACTGTCAGCACAGAGCCCAACCTGGGACTTGAACTACTAAACCTTGAGATCATGACCTGAGCCGAAATCAAGTCAGACGCCTAACCTGCAGAGACACCAAGGCGCCCCTGGTTTGTTCTTGTAGTAAGAGTGGGAGTGGATCTCTCCAGCCCCCTGTCCTGGAAGCCTGCCCGCTCTGTCACCGTGAATGCCCTGTGAAGAGGTGACATCATCTGCCCTCCCAGAGGGTCACTTTTTAAGAACCTATGATTCACGGTCACGGTAAATGCGATGTGATAGAAACAGCACTGAACTTATGATCAATAGACAATTTTTCACGTTCACGTCCATCATTTCCCAGATTTGTGGCACCAGACATTCTGCTGTGGTTCTGAGGTCCTGTACCGGCTCCTTACTGAGGGCACACGGTCCCTCCCTCGTGCAGAGACAGTTGGCAGGGCCCGGACACTCCTCATTCATCTGGTTCCCTGCTGCCCTGCTGTGTAGACAAACAGGGTAAGGACGGCTCCGGCCACCACACTGTTCCCACACGCACATGGCTTTTCCGGAGTCCATCGCCAATGGCACGTTTCCTCATTGTGGTTATAATTAGGGACAAGTTCGTCTCTCACTCGATTTGTATTCCATGGGAAAGACAGGCTAGGGATGGTTTTCACATATAAAAATAGGAAACAAAATTCCATGACGGCTTGGAGTCAAATTAAGGTAAAATTAAGGCGATTAAATGAAATTAAGCAAAGCTGTGCTGTTGAAACTTCAAAACTCCTCCTGCTTCTCCAGAGACCAGGACTCAGACAGCCTACTGTTAGTCTCCACGTCCCCCAGGCAGAGCCCCTCACCTCTGCCCCCATCCTGGGCCATGTCAGGGCCACGCGGCTTTCTGCCACAGGTCCAGTCCGCCAGCTCAGCTCTCAGAGAAGCTTCAAAGGGAAGTAATGAGCTTTGTGTGGCTCAGGGAAACTCAGGGGCCTTGTCCCGACCGTGACCTCTGGGGCAGCCCAGTGGGCTGGCCGAGTGGACATACCAGACAGCTTTCTTTCTAAGGATGCGTCACCTGACTTTGAGTCTCTGTAGGTCAAAAGCCAACTGAGCACAGATGCCCTTCTAGAACCCACAGCACGTGTGGGTCATCTCAGCAGCGTCAACAGCAGCAGCAACAAACTCGTGATCGGATGCTTTGTGAAAAATGCGAACGTAGCCTATCCTTGCTTTGGAAATGTTCACGAATGCAGGTAAACCAGAAGAGGAAATAGAAGTGGTTCCCACTCCAGGGGCCGGATGCATATCATAATCGATCGTTCTAACAATTTGGTGTGAATCTGTCATTGGGCCTAATCGTATTCTGTGATCTGGTGTGTTTTTTATTTTTTATTTTTTTTAATGTTTGTTTATTTTTGAGAGAAAGACAGAGCATGAGCAGGGGAGGGGCAGAGAGAGAGGGAGACACAGAACCCGAAGCAAGCTCCAGGCTCCGAGCTGTCAGCGTAGAGCCCGATGTGGGGCTCAAACCCACAAACCGCAAGATCATGACCTGAGCCGAAGTCGGATGCTCAACCGACCCAGCCTCCCAGGTGCCCCGCTCTGGTGTTTTATGTTCACTTTCCTAATAAACCAGACGAGGTCCATTTCTGTATTTATGTCAGTCCTCTGAATGTGTGGAGCCATTACTAGACGTATTTTAAGGGGCTACCTACAACAGGACAGTCACAGTGACAGTCAGTGGGGGAAAGGAAGGCAGGAGGGAGGGGAACAGAGGGAAGCAGATAGGGAACAGAAGAGGAGAGGAAAGAGAGGAGCCTGGGAGCTGCTGTGAGCTCACGCCACCCACCAGGGAGCAGATGTGAGTCCTGACCCAGCGAGCCCCTTGCTGAGAAGAGCCTGGTGTGGGCAGGACCGAGGTCAGGACCCTCTGAGAGGCAGGACGTGGCACCTGCAAGGGTCCTGAACAATGGCCGGCTTTGGCTGCTGGGACAGGTGATACTGCAGACTCAGGAACAGGAAGGTACTTGTGGGTGATTGGTTTGAAGTTTTCTTTGTTTTGGTCTTCTGTTATTTCCACAAAATCAATTTCATTGAAATAAAAAATGAGGAGTTTGTGAACTCCTCATACACACAGCTCTTCAATGTAGCTCCCAGTTCAGAGTCCTGCTGAGGTTTACATAGCATGCGAGTTGAGTGTGCATGTGCCTGTGGGTTGATATTTGGAGGGAAAAGTGCAATGCAAAACAACGTATTTGATGTTATGACACAACCCATGATTAGCAAATGTGCAAGTATTGATTTTAAAGAGACTTTAAAAAGGAAAGCTTCATAAACGTTCGATACACCATGAGACTACCCCCATCATGCTGGGCCTTGGCAGGTGTCTGTCAGAATTCAAGCAAGTAGAGAAGTAAGGTGGGTTTTTTTTTTCCTTAACTTTTACTTTTTATCCTTATCAAAAAAGCTTTAAAAAAAATGCCCAGGCTTCCTAACAGGTACAACCTTCCCCATGACATTGTGGTGGTTTTGTTGTTTGGGCTCATACTAAAGCATAAAGCAATGCTTTGATATCATTCATAAGAATTAGTTAGGTGTTAGGCAACTAATTTATTTGCTATTCGCATAAATAAATTTTGCAAGATTAATCACCCTGTAGCGTTTGTCAGCCTGGTTTTTGGAGTTTTAATGGCCTCACTCAGCTTTGCAACTATTCTCAAGATGCCCTTTTTAGTCGGAAAACCCTTTACACCATAGCATTTTCCTATATATTTCAATTTGACACTCCTTATGTTCTAGGAGGTTTTACACATATACACATAGTCAAATTTATTTAAACCCTATATATGATGTTTTTTATTCCCTCAGTGTTGAAGATATTTCACAGGAACTCTGTTTTCTGGGGGGTTTTAGTTTAAATGCTATTTATTATTTTCTTGACACTCATGCTTCCCAAATTATCTGGGATTCAGGACTAGGTTTGGTGTGTGTACTTGTTTCCAAATGTGATGTAGCCTGATTTGTCTAATAATGTGCAACGTTAAATTGCCCTGTGAGTCCCTGTTTTGTATTTTTCTTGTCACTAGAGCACAGGACCCCTGATCTGTGAGCTCCTTCTGCAAACTCCTTTCTCTGGGACCCCCATGTCCTACTGTCTGGTGATGCTCATGCAAACCCTTAACATTGAAGACATTCATAAGCAGTTTGGGGAAAGGAAGTTCTCCTCACCCCCACCTCCCTGAGTAACTTCGCCCAAAGTCTCCAAAATTCCATCCCTAGAAAAGCCCCGATTTTCCTAGAATGCATGAAACCCTGGAAAAAATTCTATAGACCACAGCTCTTCTTGTGCTCATTAGCTCATTTCATTGCAACAAAAACCCATTTGGGTTGGCAGGGAGCCCTTCGTTACCCCACCGACAGTCCATAAAACTCACTTTCAGGTAGTTTGCCCTATGCCACCACGATAATCCACACCCAAGCCGGGTTTGGGCATGGATGGTTCCAGACTCTGGAGGCTTTCCTTCTCTGGTACAGTTGCGACCAAAGACGGTAGTTTTGGGCTCCCTCTTGTAAAACACAGACGTGTATGGCGAGCCTCTGCTTCCTTAGCAACGTAAGAATGCAATTATTCATTTACTTCTTGTATCTGCCCCTCTGTGCTGGAATTTGTGGCTCAGATGGTTTCAATCATACAATACATATCTGGTGCTGGGACTTGGGAAGATGGACCAGTTGGCACATTTGCCCCAAATTCCCCAACGCTTAGGAGACGGGTGTCCCGTTGTGTCCCGAGATGCTCATGCTTGTGCCCTTGGACCTGTGGGCCCCACAGCCACACGCACATCACCGCCCAAGATGAGGGTCTCCGAGCGGCACTGGCCACACCACCTCCGCTCCTGAAGACCACTGGCCGGAGCCCCCCGCAGCCCACATCTCCACCCTCCCTCCTCTCTGCCTCCGCGCCCTCCCACAACCTGCACGTCTGATTCCTGTGTCTTTGCCGCCCTCCCCAGCCCGCTCCTGGATGGACACATCCATCATTTCTGCTCTTCCTCTCTCTCTCCAGGTGTACGGATTCTCTCCACTGTTGCACCTCCTATCTGACCCACAAGTCTGGCCTTGACTTTCGTCCAGAGCTCAAGAACCGTAACCCCTGGGGCACCCAGGTGGCTCAGTCGGTTAAGCCTCGGACTCTTGATTTCAGCTCTGGTCGTGATCTCACGGTTCATGAGTTTGAGCCCCGCATCAGGCTCTGTGCTGACAGTGTGGAGCCTGCTTGGGATTCTCTCTGTCTCTCTCTCTCCCTCTCTCCACCCCTTTCACACTCTCTCTGTCTCTCCCTGTCTCTCAAAATAAAGAAATAAACTTTAAAAAAGGTTTTAAAACTTTCTAAAAAGAACTGTAACCGGGGTGCCTGGGTAGCTCACTCGGTTGAGCGTCCGACGTCAGCTCGGGTCATGATCTTGCAGTCTGTGGGTTCGAGCCCCACGTTGGGCTCTGTGCTTACAGTTCGGAGCCTGGAGCCTGCTTCGGATTCTGTGTCTCACTCTCTCTCTCTGCCCCACCCCCACTCATGCTCTGTCTCTGTCTCTCTCTCTCAAAAATAAATAAACATTTAAAAAATTAAAAATTAATAAAGAAATAATAAATAATAAATAATAAAATAAATAATAAAAAATAAAAAGAACCATAACTCCTGAGGGCTGTGTGAACACGTCACCCCAAAACTCCATTCTGACCTCAACTCCCCTACTTTGCCAACCCGCTTGCCTTTCTGCTGCTGGCCTGGGGGTAACCCTCACTCTCTCCTGCCTCCGAGAAGCCTCCAAGTCCAAATATTTCCAGACGAGGTGATCTTTATTACACAGAGCTGGGACAGGGAAGGCATCTCGGGAGCAGAAACCCACAGGTCTGGGGCTATCATCCTTGAACCGCAGGGAGGGTTCATCAGAGTTCAAGGGGAGCAGGTGACCAGAGAGTTCAATGGACAATTGAGCCAGAAAGACAGGGACAGTTTCAGCGGTGGGTTAAGGACAAAAGTCAAGTCGCACTGGGCTGAGGCATGAATGCAGATAGAAGCAATTAATACAGAAAAGCAAGTCCGGAGATCTTGGTCACGAGGGAATGTGAGAGATAGAGCCCAGCGCTGAGAGGGCGCAGAGTAAGGAAGAGGAGAGGCAGGCTGTTAATGGTGTCTTAGCCGAGAGTGCAGGACGGGAGCCTTCTGTGTTTGATCTTTGTCTCCTACCTTCACGATGTGTTGTAAAAATCCGCCGTTTCACCAACTGCCCTTGTACAACACGAGTGATAACAGCAGCCCCCTTGGCTGGAGGCAGGAACGTCGAATGCCGAATGGATGCCCTGGATGTTCTGTCATTTCTAAACCCCTGCTGGTCCTCGTTCCTCGAATGCCGCTGCCCTGGGTGCGTTCCCTAGTCCCATCCCTCCAGGGAGGGAGGAACCTGCTGAGTCAAACAAGAAGCGGTTTCAGGGAGGGTTTGCGATGGGGAGCTGTCCTCCTGAGAGTTCGCAACGGGATCCTCTCCCCTTAACTGCCCTGCAGCCTTCCTGACCTTAAAATCACCACTTACACACGTACTTACACACTTGGTTGAGGAAAAGGCTTTGCCCAAAACTGAAGTTTTCAGTCATGAGTGGTATTTATGTCCTATGATAATTCTCTGAATTTTTGCAATGATTCTTGCTTGCTTTTCCATAGAGATGTCCTTTGGGGCTGTTGGTTTGTAACATCCCCTCAGATTCCAAAGCCGCAGTTGGTCATCCCATCTTCGTTCTCTGGGAAGTGAGGGAACCTCGGGCAGAGGCAGCAGACAGCTCACATGGCCCCCCAGGGGCCCGGCACCCACCACCTACCTTCCTGCACCACTGCCCTCTGCTTGTGGCTTCCGCATTCAGGAGCACCTCGTGGGCCAGCTCGGATGCTGGAGCTCTAGCCATCACATCCACCTTCCAGGGCACCAGCACACGCAAGTGGGGGAGCGGGGAAGGGCAGTGAGCTTGCTCCTTCTCTTGTAAGAATGTTTGCTGGGGGTTCTCCCCGCGTGCCCGCTCCCGGACAGAGCTCGGTTGCTGGGCGCTCACAGCCACCGCGGGGCTCGGGAACCAGGCTTTGCCCTGTGGGTTGTGTGTTCAGGTAGAAACTAGAGCTCCTCCATGCTGGGTCTTTATACACATGTTGTGAGGGGTTTTGTTCCCATATTTATAATATTTGCTATATATGTATCCTATTTAGTTATGCATCACTACTATTTTTTTAATGTAATTTATTGTCAAGTTGGCTAAACACACAGTGAATGTGGTGTGCTCTTGGTTTTGGGGGTCGATTCCTGTTGACTCATCACTTACGTACAACACCCAAGGCCCATCCCAACAAGTGACCTTCTCAATGCCCATCCCCCATAGTCACGCATCATTGTAAAATGTATTCATATAGTTCATCTCATATTTTCTTTTTTTTTAATTTTAATCTTTTTTTATTGTAATTTATTATCAAATTGCCTTCCATACAACACCCAGTGCTCATCTCAAATCATCTCATATTTTCTGATGTAGAGCAACACTTAGATATTTCCTACCATGTCAAGATTCTGTCAACACGCATTTTTCTTTCACTGCTTTCCAGGTATTTTCTGGCCTTCAAATTGGAAACTTCGACCCACTTAGAGTATATTTTGGTACATGGCAGAACGTTAAATAAGTTCATTTGCAAAGGTTGACCGTTGTCCCCAGTGTTGGTGACATAATCCATCTGTTCACGTGAAGAGCTTCTCACCAGCTCACCGTCCCCTGGGTCACACTGCCACCTGGCCCTCCTCCCTCCCCTGGACTAGGGACCATCTTTCCGAACGTTCTCCCCGCCTGTGCCCTGCACCTGCCGGGAGCTGCACCGGGACACCCTCCACGAGGGAATCGGATGCCACTTCCCCATCGGAGCCACGCTGTCTGTTCCTCACAGTGAGGGGACCGTCCCTCCCGAGTCAGCAGGACCCTGCAGCGAGGACAGACTCTCTCCTGCAGTCACTCTGGTCCCCGGCACCAGCCTGGGCCTGCCGCCCACGTCCCCGATGCCAGAGCACTTCCTGTCCATCCTCAGATGCGACCAAGAAGCCTTGGCTTTTTATGGGACTCAGCAAATCTGCGGGTTCTTCCGTATAGGTCCTATTTGTTTCCCAAGAAACATGGATTTTCAGGGGCACCCGGGTGGCTCAGTCGGCTGAGTCTCTGACTCTTGATTTCGGCTTAGGTCATGACCTCACAGTTCTTGGGTTCAAGCCCCGCATCGGGCTCTGCGCCTGCTTGAGATTCTCTCTCTGTCTCTCTCTCAAAATGAACAAATAGAGCTAAGAAAGAAAGAAAGGTGTACTCACATATTTTACACTCCTCCACTGATCATGTATCATTTCACAGGTGAAAAGAATCATTTTATTGCCTCGTCCAGTGGATCCTGACAAGGACATAGGAAGTTATTTATGTTTGTCTACTTATGTTTACAGAACTTTTTCACGGAGCTCAATTGTTGTAGCTGCTCTGAACTTCCTCTCCGGTTTCCCAGGAGGATCAGGCATCATCCACGAGCAAGAACTCTCTCCTCCCCTTTCGGAGTTAAACTGACTCAGTGATGGCTTCGTGTTTACTTTCCGTTCCTGGACTTTCCAGAGCAGTGGCAGCAGGAGGCCTGTCCTGGGACGTGACCGCTCCAGGCGGAGGACATTGGAAGGCAGAGGTGCCCTGAACCCTGATCCTGGGTTTTCTTCTAGAACGGCCCTGTCTCCACTGCCTCCCTGGCCTGTGTTTTCCTGAGATCCCTTGGGCCCCGGAGGCAGTGACCTTGCGCTGGTTGTAGGTGGAAACAGGTTTGAGCACTGACCGTCCCTGCCAACCATGTGGACGGTCCCTGTCTCAGGTTTGAACTGTCCGCACGACATCCAGAGTTGCTGTCATCCCTTGGTAGAACATTCTAGAAACTGCCTAAGCGTCCAGAAGATCTTTGTGCTTTCAAGCTGGCTTGAAAAACTGGAAAAACTGCACCTCACAGAAGTAGGAACAGAAAGAGGGTACGGCAGTGAAACAGAGAGGACAAACCAAGAAACAGACTCTTAACTACAGAGGACACTCTGACGGTCACCAGCGGGGAGGAGGGTGGGGGAGGGGGAACAGGTGATGGGGACGAAGGACACACCTGTCATGATGAGCACCTGGTGACGGATGCACGTGCTGAGTCACCGGACTGTGCACCCGGAGCTGACGTCACACTGTGTGCTGACTGTGCTTCAAAAACTAAGTAATTTGGACCCGTGAATACATAGGAATATGGAACCTTGCAAATCCAGGACAAAATGGACAGGTCCTTCCAAGTCACTCAAAGGGTTGTTCTCTGTCTCCAGCAAAAACACGGATGCTTAGTTACAAATAGCAGCTGTGGGGGCGCCTGGGGGGCCCAGTTGATTGAGCGTCTGTCTTCGGCTCAGGTCATGATCTCACGGTTCGTGAGTTCGAGCCCCGCGTCAGGCTCGGTGCTGACAGTGAGGAGCCTGCTTGGGATTCTCTCTCTCTCCTTCTTTCTCTGCTCTCTCTCAAAACAAATAAATAAACTTAAAAAAAAAAAAGAAACAGCAGCTGTGGAAATAGTTTGGGCACGCCATGTGAGCAGAGCTGTTTCCTGACTCAGACTGCACTTAAAACGGCCCGTGTGCCTACAGAAGGTGAGGGCGCCCTGAAATGTGTTGGCACTTTGCAAGTAGAACTGATTCTGCCAGACCCTAGGGACAGTCATGCTGTCCACACAACCTGAAGAGACGCCTGGGTCCCTGGCCACAGACACCAGACGCCCCTGCTTCACAAGCACTCGGATGTGAAAAACTCGTCCCCTTCGTTTCTAGGATCATTGGCGAGAAGCTGCAGGAAACATAAAACAGAAGACTGTTAGTATCTTGTCCAAATACAAACTCCACTTTGCTCACGTGTCCAGGCATTTGGCCCACGTGCGAGGTCATCTTGGCAAATTGCGTTTATCCTTCTGACTTCTTGCCAAAGAAAAGGAGAAGACCTCACCTGCCACACGCTGGAGGTGCACACCTCAAACTCAGGGCCATGGAACGGGAGTGACAGTTGACATCTTAAAGGCACAGCTTTGCAGGGAGGTGGTGACAGAGTGTTTTCCCCAGAGGGGGCAGAGCTGAGGAACTACATTGTCTGTGCTCCGTGCCTGGCGCTGAGCTCAGAACTCTGTGTATTTAATCTTAATCTAACCTATTCTTTCTTCCAGGCAAATCTCTGGGTACCAGACACGGCACAAACAAAGGTACCAGGGTCACGCTCAGAGAAATCTGAGCATCGCACCCAGAACGTAAACGGTGGCTGTCCCTGGTCCATTCGACGCTCTTACAAAAGATGGACTCCTTAAGGTCAGTCTGCGGCGTATGTAAGCCAGCCTCTTAGGAATGACGAAGGTTAAACAGCAATGAAGGGAAAACCTCTTGCCTTCACTTTTATCCAGCGCAAAGCCATGAGCATCCCCTCGACCGTGGTGATCTGGTTTCCTCATCGACAGCACTGACTGCACAAGCCCATGTGAGAACAGATGTGCTCAAAGTAACGGAGTGTGGCAGATACCCCACTGCGCCTGGCACTGGTGCGGCTGACAGAGTAAGATCCAGGGGGTGTACTGCCTGGGCAGACGCCTTCTCACCACGGATGCTTCTCTGTCTAGAATGCCCATGGACCCCCCTCGCCCGGCGCTTCTCTGATGATGATGTCTGGCGTTGACGGGCATGCAGCCTGGAGGTCGGGACGTGTCCCGTACGATCTCAGAGGACGGCATGCGTGGCCCCAGACGCTGCCCACCAGCGGCCGCATGAAGGAGCCGGAGAGGCAGAGGGCAGGGTGCTGACCTTACAACATAAGCACCACCCTCTAGATTTTAAGTCTAGCTATGGCGGCTCATGACACAGGAATGTCCAACTAGGCATGAAGGCCAATGCTGTGATCAAGCGTGAAATGTAACTGTCGGTTCCTTTCGGAGCCAAACGTGGAAACTCAGCAGGAAGACGAGCATCCTTGGTGTTGGTTAGTGTCCCCTGTGCACCTGCTCTATGACCTTGAAGGTCCAGTTACAGGGCTCAGCCTCACCTTGCTCATCCACAACTAGGTTACTCCCTACCTCACCGGGATTCTAGGGAGTGAGTGAAATAAGGTCTCCAGAGTCATCTGGAGTCGGAGGGAGCCCAGATCTGCCTCTCCTGGTGAGACACAAATCTTCTCACTGAGCGATGGCCGTGGCCCGTCTCCCCATGTTGTGCTCATGGCCCAGACTCTAAGTGGGCTCTGGAGGGAGTGAACCCGGGCCCTCCTGAAGGCCCAAGTTACATGCCTTCCGTGCCAATCCGTGCCTCCCAGCCCCACAGATGGACCAAGCACCATCATGGAAACAATGACAGGGGCTCGAAGGTGCCAAGAGAAATATAGCGAGCGATATATAAGCCAGATGTGTGTTGTCTAGACAATTTAACATCACGACCAGATCCAGTTCCACAAATCAGATTATCTGCAGCGCCCCATCCCATGTCTCCAGCCTTTTAGAGAATCACTTAGAAGGAGACACAGTGCCAACATCTGCCCCCAGCTCCTCCCCGTTCATGAGTCTGGAAGGTCTGCCTTTGCCGCAGACGGAATCGCTAAGACAAAATTTAACCTCAGCACCCCACGCTGTCGTGAAAGGGCCGAGCGGGGTCGGACAGGGCAGAGGGGAGAGGGTGCCCATCTGGGACTCTCCAGGAATGAGGGGGAGTAAGTGTCCTACATGTGGACTTGGGAACATTCCTCAAGGCTGAATCAAATGGTATGATAGCTGTGGGTGTTTCTGACATTTCTGTGGGCCTGCGGGATTATTCACCCCGTGCCGCAGGCCATCACAGAGGCGTCTGGGGAACATCCGTACAACGTGGAGCCCAGGATTCCACACCAGAACCTGGGTTTGTTGGGGATTAAGAGAGACAGCTGGTCCGGAGCTGACTAGATGCTAGCCTTGATGTCTCCTGGTGGTGTAACTCCAACAAGCCCACTGTGGCTTTGAGCCTGCTCTCCCAGGGGTCAAAGGAGATGGAATGGTCGTAACACAGATATGAGAAGAGTGATGTGGTGTCACACACGTATTTCATGTGTGTAGACAGGTGTTTCAGCTGGAACTCCGAACCACCTTGCTAGGAATGACTCTGCATCTCCCAGGAAAGCAAACAGTGCTCAGAGATAATAAAAGCACGATGTGACATGAAGTCACCCAATGACAGTGACGTGCCCTGAGTTTCTGAGTGTTTCCTCGACTGCAGACCACACTGAGCAAACTTTTTCTGCACCTTAGGATGAGCTAAACGAGAAGAGAGATAAAATACAGCATTTCTTGTTGACTCTTAACCTGGGCATTTTTCTTGGCTACAGGATTCAGTAACAATTAGGTATGACTTTCAAGAAACATTCAACTAAGTCGTTTCCAACACGTAGAGGTTAGTCTCTCACAGAAAAGAAGTCTGGAGGTAGAAATCCAGGGCTGGCGGGGCAACTCAGTGATTTTGTCTGTGGGCCAGAACCTTCTGTCCTTAGAAGATGGTTTCTTCTCATTTGCCTCATCTTCCAGAGTGGCTGCTAGACTTAACACTTACTTCACACCAGTGACACGCAGTGGGAAGGAGGTGAGGAGAGGTGGGCCTTCCACTGAGACATTGCCGCCTGAATTAAAAGCGTGTTGTGTTCCAGGAGAAGAAGAGGAAAGGTGGACGGTTGGTGGCAGCCAACAGTCTCCACTATGGTTAAACACACAGAATCCAAAGTCGGCCTGTCTGGAATAACAATGCATCTCATATGCTCAGGAAGCGTCCCCACATGCGCCCCCAGGTGCCCTTCCTGGCCACTGTCACATCAGTCATCGCCCGCAAGAAGCAGAGTAGCTGTGAAGCGCAGAGGGTCCCATGAAGATGGGGCGCCACCCCACCCCTACTCTGGACCACATGGCTGTGCCACCTTAGTGTCAGTCACTTCCCTGCTGGACCCCCTCTCCTTCATCTATCCATCCATCCATCCATCTGTCCATTCATCCATCTGTTCGTCCATCCATCCATCTGTTCGTCCATCCGTCCATCTGTCCATCCGCCCATCTGTCCATCCATCCATCAATCCATCCATTTGTCCATCAGTCCATCTGTCCATCCATCTGTCCATCCATCCACTTGTCCATTTGTCCATACATCCATCTGTCCATCAATCTACTCATCCGTCTGTCTGTCCATCTGTCTGTTCATCCATCCATTCATCTGTCCATCCATCCGTCGGTCCATCCATCCATCCATCCGTCCATCCATCCATCTGTCCATCCATCCACCCATCTGTTTTTCCATCCGTCCATCTGTCCATCCCTCTGTCAATCCGTCCATTTGTCCATCCATCCATCCGTTCATATATGCGTCCATCCATCCATCTGTCCATCCATCCATCTACCCATCCGTTTGTCCATCCATCCATCCATCTAGTCATCCATCCATCCATCTGTCTGTCCGTCCATATGTCCGTCCATATGTCCTTCCATCTGTCTGTCTATCCATCTGTCCGTCCATCCGTCCGTCTGTCCGTCTGTCCATCCGTCTGTCCATCGTCCATCCGTCTGTCCATCGTCCATCCGTCTGTCCATCCAGCCCATGCAGCCAGCATCCATCTCATGTGTGCAAGAACCACAGGGTTCCCAGGGTCTGTGTGCTGAGCTCACACTCAGAATCCCTCTCGACACGGGGATCCGGCATCGGCTGATGCATAAGCCTCTGTGCCTGTGGTCCTCTGTTCCCTGCCAGACAGCATCGTCTGTGCTCTGCACACAGGGACATCTTTAATTTTGAAAGAGAAGTCTTGTGGCATAGCCACTGTCACCCGACTGACTGACGAGGGAATGGAGCAGTGTAAACACCCCCCAAGACCATGCAGAGAGCAGAACTCAGAGCTGGGGACCCCGGGGGCTCTGAGCCCGGAGCCCACCCAGATGTGCAGGGGGATGTTTACCACTCGTGCTGTGCTGTGTGACTCTCTGTGGCCTGTAAGCTGGCCCGGAGGCTCCCACTGATCTCAGGTTCACAGAGGTTGCAGCCAACGCCCTCGTGTGTAAGGGAGCACCTGGGGGTCCGCAAGCCCACCAGGAACAGCGAGGTGGCCTCCAGATGTGACCTTGCTCCCCACGCAGGCAGAACATGCAGCTATAAGCTTGTGACCTTCCCAGTAAACTTGTGACCCTCCAAGCTTTGCTTCCTGATTGGTGAAATGGGTGCCTGTGACACCCAGTCCCCACAGAGGCCACATGGATGGCAGGGTGCTGTGTGTGAAAGCGCCACAAACCAGGAGAGGCTCAACGGAGGAACACGCTGTAGGGACTTTGGCGAGGACGCGGTGAGACCAAGCCAGCTGTGAGGCCAGGGTCTGACCCGGGCAGAGGCGCCGGCTTGAAAATGCTAGAGTGTTCCATCTCTATGCACAGAGAAGGCACCCAAGCACGTCCTGCCAGCGCCTAGAATAATAAAGCTTGGTCCATTCTTTCCTGGATCTTTCCCGAGCTGGTTTCTAAAAATCTCGTCTTACAATTGGTCTCTTAACTAAACGTACCCTTGGCCAAGGTACACCCTCCTCTGTGACACCTCTAACCTTATACAGTGCACAAATATTGCTGTGCTTACAGCTGGCGCTCAATAAATGCTTGCTCAACTACTGCACATGGCCGTCCGGGAGAGCGCTTGCTGGACCCGAAGCCTGGCAGGTCCAAAGGGATCAGAAATCAAATCCAGGCAAGTTTGCTGCTGAGACAGAACCAAACGTAACCCACTGGCATTTTGAGCACCAATAAGGGTGATGAAAAGAGCGTTCAGAGTAAAGGCAGGGGAGCCTGGGGGGCTCAGTGGGCTGAGCGTCTGACTCCTGGTTTCGGCTCAGGTCATGATCTCACAGTCATGGGATTGAGCCTCATGTCAGGTTCTGCGCTGACAGTGAAGAGGCTGCTTGGGATTCTCTGTCTCTCCTCTCTCTCTGCCCCTCCCCTGCTTGTGTTCTCTCTCTCACTATCTCAGGATAAATGCATAAATACATAAGAACAAAGTAAAGGCATAACGTATTCATTTCCAGAACGTTAGTGGATTGGGTTGTTGAGCCCAGTTGTCCCACTGAGAACAGCTAAAAATGCTGGATTAAACGCAACGACACTGTAAACACAAGGAGTCTACAAGACGTAAGGAGCTACAGGTCTGGGTCCGAAGAAGGGGGGACGCAGACAGACCCGAGGGGTGGGGAAGCAACCCAGGACACATAGGCTCCTGTTTATTCTGGAAGACTGAACTCCGAGTCTGGCACCTCAGGGCGCCCGCCGGCTGTAGCTGGTGTCACTGCCGTGAAGGGAGACCATGTGGGGAGTCCGTGAGGGCCTTCTCCTCTGGTCGGGGAGAGTCAGAGGCCCCATCCCGCCCACGAGGGCCTGGGGCGCCCATGTCAATGCCCCAGGTCTGGGCATAGCCCTGTGTGTGCCCGGGAGCATGCGTGTGTGGGCAGTGGGGATTGTTGCACACGCTTGTGCACATGCGTGCATATGTTCCCTCGTGTGTGCCTGTCTGGTGTGTCCATGTGTGGTGTGTGCACGTGTTTACACTGTGTGGAGTACGTGTGCATGTGAATGCACGTGTGTGTGCACACTGGGAGAGCACACACTGAGGGACTGCAGTGAAAAGTCGGCTTTCACAGACACGAAACCCCAGATCCCAGCACTGGAGTTGGGTGGGAAAATCAAAAGGAAAGGTTCTCAGCCCATGAAAACGCCCCCCACCCCCAGGAGCGCTGCTCTGAGAGAAGGAGATGTGGGTCCTGTGAGTGTCTCCAGGGACGAATCTATGGGGACCAAGAAGGAACAGGGAGAGAGGCTGCAGGAAGGGAGGGTGGACAGGGGACCTGGAAGACGAGGGTAAGACAGATGGGAAGTGACCACGGGGATCCGATGGATAAGGACGACTGCGGAGAATTCTCCAGAACTGACTCAAGAATCCTTTCAAATCCCCAAGAGGACACACACAGATATTCCTGTCAAGATATAGCCTAGTGAAAATACAGACAAAAAAATAAAGATCAAAGAGAAATCTTCAAAAGGGGCCGCGTGGGAGCCAGAGGCAGGGTGTGCGCACTGAGCTCACAGAAGGTGCCGGCCAGACCAGAGTCCTCACAAGAACATCTCCCAGGAACCAGTGCAGATAAGGAGTCGTTTAGGCAAACAAATATTGAAAGAGTGTTTCTACCAGACTAATGCTTTGGGAAATTCTCAAGGATACACTTGAGGCCAAGCAGAGCAATCCTGGGCGGGAGATCAGTGGTACCAGAAGGAATAGCGAACAAAGAAAGTGGCAGGTGTGGGAAACAATGTGAATGACCACTGACCGTCTGCGACAATAACAGTGTCAGTAATGTGTGCGAGGTTGACCAGAAGGCAGAATCCAAATTCACGCGACTGGTAATAGGTGTGAGAGAGGGAGCACAGTAGAGACATTGGGGTGTGCAAAGGCCCTGAGGCACCCAGTGTGAGAGGACGAGGCTGTCGACCACCCAGAGGCTTCGTCAGGGCAACTCCACATTTTGTAATATCAGCAACACCTCCTTAAATAAAAGAACCAGAGTGTCACTTCCAACAGGTAGAACAAGAAAACAATTAAATTGTTTCATTTGAAACATGTAATCAGGGCACCTGGGTGGTTCAATCGGAAAGAGTCCGACTCTTGGTTTCAGCTCAGGTCATGATCTCATGGTTTGTGGGGTCGAGCCCCACGTAGGGCTCTGCACTGACAGCTTGGAGCCTGCTTGGGATTCTCTCTCTCCCTCTCTCTCTCTCTGCCCCTGTCTCTCTCTCTCTCAAAATAAATAAATTAGTAAACTTTAAAATAAAATAAAATGTGTAATCAATTCAAAAACACCTTGAGACCCAAGTTCAGCAACAGTGCTTGGAAGGAATATTAACAAGCTGAACGCAGCAACATTTGCAACGAACACGTCAGCAGTAAGAGTCACATGAGAGACTAAATTGAGTTTGCCGGGTCCACGGACCAGGCAGCAGATTGCCAAATGAGCAGATCAGAAATCGGTGAGTCGGGGAGCTTCTCTCCGTGGACACTGAAATGGCATCTGGTAAACTTCGACCTTCATTTACGATGAAAAATAAGTCCCCAGAAAGGAAACTCCTGAACCTATAAAAGTCACTCTGCAAACATAGGTCATCAGGCTGAACCCTGAGAGTGTCCCCTTGGGACTGGGGTGCAGACGGGAACAGCGGCCTCAACAGCGCACTGGGGGGCCATCACCGCAGCAGAGCGACGCGGGAGGACACGGGAGGCGAGGACGGATGGCCAGGAAAGACCCGGAGTTCGGACACAATTCAACTGTCGATGCAGAAACTCCACTCAGTGATGCACACAGAAACCCCAACTGTTCTAAAGCCTAGATTTTTGTTCTTAATGTTAAAGCTTAAAAAAAAAAAAAAAAAACCTGGTGTAGTAGACCTTTATGACCTAGACGGTTTTTCAAATACAAACAAAATACAGAAATAAGAAAGGAAACATCACTAGATAGGGGCTTATCAAAATCAAAGAAATGATGGGTCCAACAGAGACGTTTCTGAAATATCAGAGACCAAACCACGTACCAGTGGGTGAAGTTTCCAGTAACATCCACTGCCTGAAGCAGCGTGAATTTGCCGGAAATCTGAAGGAGGCAAATAGCACTGGCCTCTTCCAAGTGGCCTCTGGCAGGGACTAAGCCGTGTGAAGGTCCTTGTGGTCACAGCCAACAAGACACAGCAGCCACGGCCGCCCCTGGGAGCTCGTCAGAAACGTGGGCTCTTGACCCCCACCCAGACCTTCTGAAAGAGCTTCTGCCTTTCACAAGGTCGCCTGGTCTGAGCGGAACTCACAGCCGGGTGAGCTTGGCCCGGGGGCTCCAGGAGGCAGAGAAGGCCCAGCCCCGCCCACCCCTGTCCCCTGGGACCCGGAGCAGCAGACCCCAGGCAGCCGCCGCGCCAGCCAGGTGAGCACATCCCAAACTCTGGACCTCTGACTTGCAGGTGGGGAAATACGACCTTCCCGACCCACCGGTACAGGGCAACCCGGGAGTACGTGCACCCGCGGTAAAAACAGCCAGGGTCTGCCCGAGCTGCCAGTGAGCCTCCCGCTGTGTGTATAGACACGATGCCCTCCTCGTGCACCGTCTTCTCCTTGGGTCATGATCCTTGTGTCTGCAATCCACCTTTAATTGAAATTTTTATTGAGCTATTTGTAGACGCACAGAAATAATTCAGAGACATCCTGTGTAGACTTTGGCCAATTTCCCCAAGTGGGAATATTTTGTAAGATACGCCATAGAATTTTAATATAGATTCTATAATATAGATTCATGGAATTATAATATAGATTCACAACCAGGACATTCTTGCTGAATCACTGCGTCAGTCTTATCAGAGTCCTCCAGTTTTAGGGCCGTATGTACGTGTGTCTGTGTGTGGGTCTGTGAGTCTTTGTGTGTGTGTGTATGTCTGTGTATCTATATCTGTGTCCCACTGTGTGTGTCTGTGTGTGTCTGTGTCTGTGTGTCCCTGTGTGTGTCTGTGTGTCTGTGTGTTCCGTTCTACATGATTTTACCAGCAGGGTAGTTCTGTGTGTTCACCACCATCAAGGCACCAAACAGCCAACACTGAGCATCCCGTGTGCCGGCCCTACTGTCCCCGTGGCTGTGCATCCTTGTAAACAATCTCATCCCATGTGAATTCTGTCGTTTGAAAAGCGCTACGTAAGTAGAATCATGAGGTCTGTGACCTGTGGAGTTTTTTCCACCCAGCTGTTTGCGTCATTCGTGGGCTCCTTCTTGCCGAATAGTATTCCACGGTTGCAGCGATTTCTACCTCTCACCACCGCTGGCGCCTGCAAGTGAAACTGCTGCGGACATTCCTGTGCACGTATCTGGGCGAGCACGTTGGCATTTCTCAGGGACGAATGCCCAAAAGCTCCACGTCGGGTCACACGCTCACTGTGTATTTAGTCCTGAGAGAGGCTGGCACACGGTTTCCATCTGTACCAGCCCAGTGACGCGGCTGCTTTCTCATGTCTGCGCCAGCACTAGAGACTGTCTCCATTTCCACCTGCAACATTCCAGGACCTGCGGAGTGACAGCTCACTGTGGGTGCCGTGTGCACTTCCCCAGTGACTCACGATGCCGTGCCTCTGTCCATGTGCTTGTCGGCTACCATTAAACCTCTGTAGTGAGATGTCTCTGCATAACTCTTTGCAATTGGCTTGCTTTTTTTGCTGTTGAAGTTTGCACCTTCTTTATGTATTCTACATACTAATCCTTTGCAAGTATGCACCCTAGTCTGTCAACTGCCTTTCTGTCCCCTTCACACGGTCCTTCACAAAGCAAATGGTTTGCATTTTGATGAGATCAACTTCATCCAGTTTTTAACAGCTGGTGCTTTCGAGGCCATGTCTGACAGCCCTTTGTAAGCTCTAAGTCCAAAGATATCCTTCCACCGTATTTTTCCAAACAGTTGTATGACTTTGAGTCATCATAGAACCGCTGTGTTAAGGCAGAGACCTGGGGGCAGAAGCACTATGCTCTATACCCTTATCAAGAACCACATGATCCGATTTGAGTTCACCTTAATGAAAGGTGTGGGTCCTGCCGAAAGCCAAGGTCTACACTGAGTTTGCTGTTTGCTTGTTCTTTTTCCCATATGGACGTCACATTGCTGCAACACTGTGTGTTGACAAGACTGTCCTTTCTCCACTGGATGGGGACTGCTGGCTCTCTTTGCTTGGGTCCATTGCTGGGCCGTCTGTCCTCTTCCCTGGGTCTATTTGTCTGCTCTCTGCCAAGGTGACACTGTCCTGACTATTGCGGCCATGTCCTAAGACGCTGTTAGAGATGCCGCTTCCTCTTACTCCTCTTGCTCAAGGTTTTTTATCTACTTGGAGGCCTGCGCTCGTCCACATGGATTGTAGGAAAAGTGGATGTCTTCAGAATAACCTGGCTGGGATCTGAGGGCACTTGCATTAAACCCATCCTTCAGGTTGGGGAGGGCTGACATCTTCTCTGGGTTGAATCTTCTAATCCATAAACACAATATGTCCCTCCTTTTACTGCGGTCTTACTTCTTCAGGATGGTGTCATTTGTGTCCCACAGATCCCATACCTGTTGTGTGAGGTGCACATATGATGTTGGTTTCTTTGGGGCAATTGTAAGTGGTATTGCATTTTTATGGAAGTGTTAGTTTCAATGTGTATTTCTACAACTGGTTTTTGTGTGTTGATCTTATATTCTGCAACCGTGCTGAGGTCACTTATTAGTTCCAGGAGGTGCTATGGGTTGTTTTTGGTTTTTTTGTAGATACCTTATAGTTTTCAGTGTAGACAGACATGTCTCCTGCAACAGGGACACTTTTCTGGGTACCTTTATTTCTATTTTTTAACCTAATTGCCCTGACTAGAGCTTCCAGTACTGTGTCGAACCAGAGTGGTGATGAGGACACACTTCCTTCATTCTGAATCCTCAGGGGAGGTCAGGACGTGTCTTACCACCAAGTGCAACGTGAGCTGCACATGGCTAGTGGAAGTGCCCATCAAGATGGCGACGTTCCCCTCTATCCCTAATTTGCTGAGAGTTCTGTTGTGAATTTTGAATGTCGTCAAACGCTTTCTGTGCAGCAATGAACATGGCCACGTGATTTTCCTTCTTTAGCTTGAAGAAATGGGTGGATTGTGTTGCTGGATTCCCAGCTGTTGGACCAGTCTTGCATACTTGGAATAAACACCAATGGTCGCAGCATGTAGTACTTTTTACGCATTGTTAGATTCGGCACGTTAACATGCTGTTGAAGAGTTCTGTGTTCATGACAGACATGAGTCTGGTATTCTCTCTCTCTCTCTCTTCCTCTCTCTTCACTGTCTTTTCTGGATCTACAGTCAGGGAAATACTGCCTCATACACTGACTCGAGAAGTATTACATCTTCTTGTACTTCCTCAAAAAGGTTTTCTGAAATTTATGTTAATTTTCTTTAAATGTTTGGTAGAATTCTGCAATAATACCATCGGGCCCCAGGGATGACTTTTCTGGGAGGTTTTAATTACAAATTCAATTTCTGCAATACACATCAAAGACTTGCTCAGATTTTCTATTTCATCTTGGTTGTGATTGGGCAGTTTGTGGGTCTCAAGGAAGTGGCTCACTTACCTAAGCTGTGAATTTATGAGCATAAAGTTGTTAGCATTTTTCCTTTATTATTGTATGAAAGGCTGCAGAACCCCTTATGCTCTGCCCCACTTTATTCTGGATGGTGGTGATGGATGTGTTGTCTCTTTTTCTTTGTTATTTTTGCTAGAAGCATCAATTTTACTGATTTGGGGGGAGAACTTTTTGTTCTATTGATGTTTCTCTAATGTGTCCCCATTTTCAACGTCCTTGATTTGTTGCTTTTATTTTTCTAGTTTTTAGAGTGGGAACTCGAGTTAGTCTTAGGGCCTTTCCTTGTCATAAATGTCATAAATTTCCCTTCCTCTGTCCCCCACATGCTTGGACATGCTGTGCTTCCATTTTTATTCAGTCTATGAGTATTTTTGTGTAAGATTTTTGCTTCACTCAGGAATGTTTTAGAAATACGTTACTTCAATTTCCAAGAGTTTCCTGACGTCCGTCATCATTGACCTAAAATTCTATTCTGTTACACTCAGAGGACACACTGCATCATTTCAATTCTTGAAAATTGCTGGAGTTGGTTTAAGGGCCAGGACGTCATCCCTCCTGGTGAGTGGTCCACAGGCACCTGGAGAAATTACCTACTCCCTGCAGTTGGGGGCAGTGTCCTTCCGCGCCGGGCACGTCCTTTTGGCCAGTACATGTGCTGTTGGGATGCTGTCTGCCTGGAAGCTTGCCGCCGGGTCCCCATTTGTCTGCAATTCATTTCCTCCATTTCTATCAGCTTGTGTCTCCTGTGTTGTTTGATGTGCGCACGTTTAGGGTTGTTCTGTCTCTGGGTTCTTCCCTTTATCATGAGGCAACATCCCTCTGCTGCTAACGATCGTCTTTGCACTAAAGTCAACTTAACCCGGAGCCTGGGGGGCTCAGCCAGTTGAACATCCAACTCGATTTCAGCTCAGTTCATGATCTCTTGGTTTGTGGGTTCAAGCCCCGCTTTGGGCTCTGTGCTGAGAGCTCGGAGCCTGCTTGGGATTCTACATCTCCCTCTCTCTCTGCCCCTCTCCAGCTCACACTCTCTCTCTTTATCTCAAAATAAATAAATTAAACATTATAAAAAATGAAGTCAACTTACCCAGATATGAATATCACTCCTGTTTCTTTTTTTTTTTTAATGTTTATTTATTTTTGACAGAGACAGAGCATGAGTGGGGGAGGGGCAGAGAGAGGGGGAGACACAGAATCCAAAGCAGGCTCCAGGCTCTGAGCTGTCAGCACAGAGCCCGACACGGGGCTTGAACCTATGAACTACAAGATCATGACCTGAGCCGAAGTCAGATGCTCAACGGACTGAGCCACCCAGGCATCCCTAACACCCCTGTTTCTTAAACAATTAATGTTTGCATGACACACAGTTTCCATCCCTTTGTTTTCAATCCACCTATGTTGTTGAATTGGAAGAGAGTTTCTTGTGAATATACACATATTATTTTCACTTTTTTATCCACTCTGCTAATCTGTATCTTAGATTGATGTCTTTTTAAATCATTTATATTTAAGGTAATTTCTGATGTGTTCGCCCTGAAGTCTGCCATTCAATTATTAGTTTTTTTGTTTCCTTGTTCTGGTCTCATTCCTCTGTTTCTCAATTCTCGCCTTCCTTTGGGTTTCTTGGATATCTCACAGGGACGCATCTCATTCACAGCGTTTCTGAGCGTGGGTCTTTGGTTAGCTTCTGTAGTGGTTATTCTGACCCGTAGCCTGGGCCATCGGTGTATCGTTTCCAGGGAAGCGTGGAAACCCACTTCCTCGTAGCTCCCCTCGCCCAGCCTGCTTCCACACAGCAGCGTGAGCACTACCTCTGGCAACGATAATTGAGATTATTGCCCAAATCATCCAGCATCGTTATAAAACCCATGAGGAAAGTGTGATCTATTTTCTGTCCCCATCTTTCTGGTCTTCCCCTTCTTCTTTGTTCCCTCCTTGCACCCCAAGATCCTGGCATCTTCTGCCTTCGGACCGAAGAACTTCCCTTAGACAATCTTGGGGGTCAGGTCTGCTGGCCATTCCGTCACCGTCCCTTTCTCTGAGAATGGCTTCTCCGGCCCCTGTGATCCCGAGGAAAGGACCCGCTGGACGTGGAGCCTGCGGCTGACGCTTCTTTCCCTCGGGCACCTGCACACTGTTCCGCCCTCTTGGGGCCCTGGCAGTTTCCAACGAGCCAGCCGAGGTCCCCCGAGTGGCCCCTACAGTCACATGTCATTTCCCTCCCGCTTCTCCAAGACTTCTTTAACTTTCATTTTCAGAAGTTTGTTTATGACAGATCCATGCGTGTTTGGGGTTTTCCTGCTTGGGTCTGAATGTGTGTGATGTGCCCCTGGGGAAGCCTCCCCCTGACATTTGTCCAAACCTGCCATCTGCCCCACCTCCTCCTTCTCCCGGAGACCCCTCCCGGGAAGATCAGCCCTCACTGTGTCACCCCTCTGCCGCCCCCTGTCCCCAAGTCTCCGCTCAGGCCTTTCAGCCGATCACTCTGTTGCCCAGATCGACTGAACTCTATTGACCACCCCCAAGTCTCGCTGTCCCATCCTCTGCCACTTTCACTGCTCACCCCTCACTACATTTCTCTTTTTATTTATGTTATTTGCCAATTCTATATCTTTTCCTTTGGCTTCGGCTGCTGTGTGTTTTGTTTTTGGTTGTTTTAATTTTTCTTTCTTGTTTTGTTGTTTTCGTCAAGAACTGCCCTTTTTTTTTGCTGAGATTTTCTATTTTTTTTATTAGTTTCAAAAGAATTTCCAATAGATTACTGTAGCTTTTTTTCCCCTTTTTTGAAGACTGCTTTAAAACCCTTGTCAGATAATTCCTGCGGCTGATTCACCCTGGTGTGGGCGTCGATTGACTGTCTTTTCCCGTCCAGGCTGTGATGTTCTTGGTTCTTGGAGACATTTACTGCGTCCTGCATACTTTGGCGGTTGTTCAAGCAGACGCTGGGTCCTACTTACCGTTTTGTTTCTGCAGACAGTTGCCCCGCTTTCGCTTAGCCCCTCGTGACCTGCTAGGGGCAGTTGAATTTTCAGAGCCCTCCGTGTTTGCTCCCCTGGGTTCATCTGATGCCGCTGGGTCCCCACTGGCCCCCGTGTGCCATCTGAGGGTGGAAGGGTGACCCTGAGTCTGGCCACCGGGAGGAAAGCATAGTGGGATTTCACTACCTGGATTTTACCCCTGTCTCGTCTGAGCAGCGTGGAGGGCTGGGGCTGTGAGGACGGTGCCCTGGACCAAGCTGCCGGCTGTGAGCAGAATATTCTCTTCTTTGCCCGCCTCAAGGGTGTCTCCAGGTGGGAAGTGGGGCTCCCGCCTGTAGGGAAGGAGCACAGCTCCCCTCACTTGCCTCCTTCCAGAGTGTCCTTTGGTTGAGAGCTGTGCTCAGTGAACAGAAGTCGGGCCGTTACTGGGAATCTCCTTTACAGAGTCAGGGCGCTTTGACTCGGCAGTGGTGAGCAGGAACACGTGGGCCAGGAAGGTTTGTAAACACACAATTCCAGAAAGAAGGTGCACGCGTCATTTTGTCCTGTCAGGTGTGGCAGAAAAGGTGGAGAGAGAGCCAGTGTCCGCGTGGGGTGTGTTGTTACAGGTGTTCGAAACACCAGCGGCGAGAACATGGTGGAAAAGGAGCAAAGAACCCGCAACGGGCAACTCGCAGAAACAGAAACCCAAAGTCCACTTCGCGGTTCACAAGAAGACTTAAATTTGCTCATAATTACGGAACCGAAGCAAGGACAAGCGTCACGCTTCACCCGCAGTGCAGATACCAGCACGGTCGGTGATGCTGTTTGTTTTGGAAGTTCCTGGAAAGCAGGAACCCTGGTGTGAACACTCGGAGGCAGGAGCGGGCACCACGTACTTATTGGTCAGCCGGCAACATGACCAGCTGTCCATGGGAAGTCCTAGCCGTGTGGAGACACACGTGCAATCCCCTCAGTCTCAGAGACTCCCGTTAACGACTGAATACCTGCACACGCACGAACCTCGAGAGCGGGGACACACACACATCCACAGCAGAACCCCGTGGGGCAGGAAATATCTGGAAAACATCCCAAACATTCAGCAGTAGTATGTCGTGGTTAAATAACTGGATTTCACTGAAACAAGACACGATATAGTCGTGAACGCATTCTCCAAAGCCCCAGAGAAACTCCCTGAAAGGCGCCAGGTGGGAAAGTGTGTAAATCTCCACTCCCCCGACGAGGGAACGGCAGGCAAAGCAGGACCTCAGGTCTTGTGGGGACTGTGGAGTCGTGTGGGGGCAACACAGAGATAGCAGGGGCCGACAAGGAATGTGACTGCTCCTGTATTCTTTCTTCCTTTATTTTTAAAAATTTTTTTAGTGTTTATTTATTTTTGAGAAAGAGACAGAGAGAAAGGGCAAGCAGGGGAGGGGCAGGGAGAGAGGGAGACACAGAATCCGAAGCAGGCTCCAGGCTCTGAGCTGTCAGCACAGAGCCCGATGTGGGGCTCAAGCCCACAAACCAGGAGATCGTGACCTGAGCCGAAGTCAGGTGTTCGACCAACTGAGCAACCCAGGTGCCCCTAAAATTTTTTTTTTTAATTTTTTTAGCGTTTATTTATTATTGACAGACAGACACAGAGCATGAGTGAGCAGGGAAGGGGTAGAGAGAGGGAGAGACACAGAATCCGAAGCAGGCTCCAGGCTCTGAGCTGTCAGCACAGAGCCCGATGTGGGGCTCAAGCCCACAAACCAGGAGATTGTGACGTAAGCTGAGTCAGGTGCTGAACCGACTGAGCCCCCCAGGCACCCCATTTCCATATTATTTCTAATACACTTGAATCATGGACTTTAAACATTTTCATTAAAAACAATGCCTTTAAAATGCAGCTAGAACGTGAAATTGCATCAGGTAACGTGAGAGAAAAGATAAATACAGTGAGAAACAGACACCCCCCCCCCTCCTTCCCGGAGAACAAATCCTTTTCCCAAACTTACTTATTTTAAACAAAACTCAGTGGTTTGCTGTTGAGGACGCCAGGGGCCCCCACACATGATTTCGTAACTGTAGGTAAAGTCGCCTGGATCTAACATCTGCTTATGTGATCTGTCCTCTGAAGACAATGAGCAGAACCAAGGTGTTTTCATTCTTTTTAAAAAGCCTTCTCCTGTCGACAACAATTCAGTTGCCATAATTAATATAAAATTCGTCTCTTGTATCTGTTCATTTATGAAGCTTTTTACAATGTTTCAATTCCAGCCCAGATTTGGAAGTCAACGTCTCAGGAACACGGTAGATAAAGGGACACGGCAGTAACAGAAATAACAGACACACAGGAGGTAAAGGACACCCTACCGGCGTCCTGTCCCTGCCCCCTGAGCCACAGTCCCTGGTGGATCCAGCCTCGAGGTGCACACACACCCGCCCGTGGGCCCCGGGGCATGAGCCCTGCTGACGGAGGCAGGGGAGTCCCTGTTAATTAGGGACAGGAGCTCCTTTGCCACATCAAATGGGTAATCCCGGCTGCTGGAGCCAGACTGGGCTTGTTCTCCAGGCCAGGAATTCTCTGTGAGGCACGCTCGTTATTTTTAGATTTGCGCCCTTGGGGCACGACCAGCTGATCCTGTGTTCCCCAAAGGATCGGTGCACCTCTACTGCCCGCATTTTTAGTGTAAATGGTTACAAATTGCCTGGAAAATAAACTGCAGTGTGTGCTCAGGAGAGGGACAAGCCAGGCGGTGACTCTATCCTCGGGACGGACCAAAATGGGTTCAGAATGACACAGTTAACGGCAAAGTGATCCATCATTTAATGCAACTGGGCTATCTTTTCTGCCAGAGAAAACAGACCGCGCCAGATACAATCAGGGCACGCGGCTGCGTGACATCAGTACCCGTGGAACCTCGGACACGCGGGCGGTGAAAACACGCCCTGATCACTGATGCCCTGTGCAATCCACCCATCCTCCACAGAATCCCTCCCGGGGCCTCCCTGAGACATGTGACATGGGGACCGCGTGCGCTAGCCCGGGCGTGTTGCGGGATCCCGGGGTGACACTCCTCGGGGGCAGAGGCCTGAGTAATGGTGGCCCGGCGCCCGTCCCGCCGGGTGGGGTGGCCCTCCCGGCCCTCCCGGCCCCGAGCGGGAGCGCGGCTTTGTAGATTACATCAGCACCCCGCACCCCGCCCTGAAGCAAGCAGGAGAGCTTTGGGGTGCGATGTGCTGGCTGTGTTGTTCCCCCTGAGCCCAGCCGTCCCGTGAACGCGGGCCTCACGGCGGCCGGGAGTCTGGAGCCTTCTGTGCCCACCCAGAGTCCTCCGCTTAGCGCCGGAGAAAGAGCATTTAATCAGCATCCACGCCCTCCTTCTGCAGAGATTAGAAACCCCTGCCTGACGGAGGCTACATCAGAGTCAACTTGTGACCCCCTTTCTGAGCCCGAACCCTGCGGGAGGAAGGGTGAAGTGAGGGGCCCAGAGCGTCCTCATCTGGGAGCTCATGGGCACCTGGCTGGGAGGACAGAAGACAGGCGGGTTTGCAGGGCAGCTGAGGTCCCAGATGTGGGGATAGCCACCCACCCAGCGCCAGAGGTCTGCAAGCTCAAAACCATCATGCGCCTTGCAGTCCCGAGGGCAGGGCGTGTGGGAATGTGCCCCCCAACCCCCACCTCTGGTGCATTGTCTGTGGGAAACTTAAAAATCTCGATAGAACGGAGTAAAAGACAGGGTGGCTTGACTACTGCTATTTGTGGGAAACCGGAAAAGTGATAGAATACTCCTCCCCACCACAATCTGTGGTTGGTTCCATGGTGGGCGGACTCTGCCCCAAGCTCGTGTTGCTAGAGGCAATGTGTAAGGCTTAGAAACACGGTGTGTGCGCCCCACCCCGGCTCGACTCAGTCCTGAGCTGCAAGTGACGATCCCGGATCGGGGGCAGCGGGTCATGATTGGAAAGTCAGAGGAACACCTGCCCCCCCCCCACACGGCTCCAGAGCCCCAACCGCAGGCCGTTGAGAAGGGAGTGGGCAGGGCACACGGGAGGCGGACCACGTGCGTCCAGAGTGCTGTGTACTTGATGTGTTCCTTACTCTACTGAATCTGATGAGCGGATGTTAAAACAAACCATCCTGTTTCACGTTGTTGGTTGTTTTATCCTTGGAGAATGAGCCCAGAAGACAATAACTACGGCTATTATTATTAAATATGGCTGCTAATGTTACTAAATATTCATAATTATGACCATTACACGCTTGCACTGAAAATAAACTGGCCACACACGGCGGACCTTGTGGAAACGGTTGGCTGTCTGGTGCGTAAGACAGCCACTAGCTACTCGGTCAGGTGTAGAGTTAGATTTTATTTTATAACAAAAGGAAGGCCCAGGGGAAGTCAGGTTCCCTGATCACACACCAAAATAGCGGAACATCAGGGCTCCGACCTTGATGCCTTGAGCCCAGAAAAGGTGTTCTTTCTGCCACTGGGAAATAAGTCCTTAACAAGAAAACGCTACCCAAAGGTAAAGCCAACAGTGTGGACGTGTCCTCCGTGTTCCGGCGCTAGATTTGGGGCCATGTGTCTGAGTGTAGACCCAGCTCGGCCACTTTTGGGGTCATGTGTCTGAGTGTAGACCCAGCTCAGGCCACTTTTCTGCGCTACTTGGGGCAAGGTGCCCAACTGTCAGGACCGACTTCTGACGTCGACAGTGGGTCCATCTGAGGGGACTGTCCCATGGGGGCCACTGGGTCGGCTGTCACTCTGGAGACTGGGGGCGAATGTCCCCTCCCCTGGCCCCCTGCTCGGCACAGGTCCAGCCTATATATGGTGACAACCATGGCCAAAGACATCCAGAAAGACAAGGACAGAGAAGTTCCTTCTTCACGTTATTATCCTGTTGCAATGTTGACCTGAAATAAAGCAAGCAGGGTGAAAGTCATCGTCTTCTTCTTCTTTCCCCCTCCCTCTCCCCCTCCCCATCCTCCCCTCCCCCTCCTCCCCTTCCCCTTTCCAAATAGAAACAGTAGAATATAAGTGATTGCAGTGTCCCTGTTGAGATGCACAGAAGAGATGGCTTTTTGCTATCGTGTCCGTACAAGCCAAAATGTCACTACAGAAATAATTAGAGTTTTATTTAGCTGCTCTAGCAACATCCAAACATTTAATCTCGTGGTGCCTCGCACGCACAGGAGGAGGCTGCAGGGAGGAAGGAGGCTTAGGAGTGGCTTCTGCTGAATCATGGCTCCAGTCTGCTGGAGACCATGGAGGGACCCTCCGGAGCGAGGCATTTGCACGCAGCTGGATGGACGGTGCAGAGGGGCTGTCTGGAGCCTCCTCGGATGCAGGTTTTGCAGAAGCAGGCGCCAGGCAGGCTGTTGCAAATGGGGGTGGGAGGCGCCACACGCTTACTCGGGAGCAGACACACCCCCGGGGGCTCCTACACGAAAAATGCACAGTACAACTTTTCAAAAAGGTTGTGTTTTTTTTTTTCTGAAGTTACCGCTCTGAAAGTATTTTTGATGTTTTTACTGTGGTTCTTAACAGTAATTTATGTTTCCCTAAAAATCTTAACAGACCTGGGAGAGCAGACAGCATAGGTAGGATCCCAGAACTTCCTCTGGAATCCCACCAACCACAAGATCCCAACGTACTTGCCATACTTTGAGGACAGTAGGGTGAATCCAATGCCATGGCTGGTCCACAGTCACTCGGGGAGAGGAGGGTCTAAGCCTCTAGCCAGAGGGTTAAATGTTAAACCTAGAATGGCAAAAAAAAGTGTAGAAGAAACACAGGAGAAAATATTTTTGACCTTGGGTGAGGCAAAGCGTTTTTAGATATAACACCAAAAGGATAATTCACACAACCAATGAGAAATTGGACTTTAGTATTTTGGGTGAGCTGAAAGATGAAAGAAAAATGAGCTAAAATGATGAGTTTACAGGTCAAGAAGGCAAGCTGCAGGCTGAAGACAATATCACTAACAAGTCTGATAAAGACTTGAATCCAGGATATACAAAGAAATCTCAATACATGGCAGTAAGACAGCAAAGAACTCAATTTTTTTAAAATACTTTTAATTGTATTTATTTATTTTGAGAGAGAGAGAGAGAATGGGAGGGGCAGAGAGAGGGAGGGAGAGACAGAATCCCAAGCAGGCTCTGTGGCAGCAGCACAGAGCCCGACACGGGGCTCGACCCCGTGAACCGTGAGATCATGACCTGGGCTGAAATCAAGAGTCGGACGCTTGACTGGCTGAGCCACCCAGGCACCCCCAAACTGTTTGTATTCTTAGATGACATGACTGTCAATGAAGAAAATCCAGAAGACCATACCCAAAAACTTTCCAGAAAGATTAAATGAGTTTAGAAATACAGAAGTGATATAATCAACTACAGCAACACCACAGTAACCACGGAAACACTGGCAGTAATTGAATGATAGCAACACTATGGTAACCAAACACTTCAACAGCACTGTCGTAAACTACAGCAATACCAGAGCAATGCGAGAGTAACTCCACAGCAACGCCACAGTAACAGTATAGTAATCAAACGACAGCGACAACCCAGTAACACCACCGCGGCATCTTGGTACAAGGCTAGACATACAGACGGCGGAAGAGAACGGAGCTTCGGGAAGGAGAGTTTTGACAAAGCTATGAAGACAACGTCATGAAGAAAGAATCGTCTTTGCAACAAATGGCGTGAGCAGGATTGGACCTCCCTGTACAAAAGAAAATGAGCCTCAACTGAAACCTTGACATCTTTCATAAAAACTAACTCAACATGCATCGTAGGCTTAAGTGTGACACGTAGAGCCAAAAGACGTGGGACGCAGATGTGGAACAGTCTGTAAGAAAGGAAACTTGCCGAGTTTTAAAACGGACGGACTATCTGAACAAAGAGTTCACCAAAGAAAATGAAGAAAGGCAAATAAGCACCAATGTCAGCCCTGGTGTTTATTACATCAGGAGGAACAGAAATACGGGAGGAAAATAAAATCCACATGCAGCGTCCAAATGAGCTGACGTTGAGAATTGAAAATCATTCTTAGCCCCTGGCTGACGCACGGTTTACACTTTGTGTCACGATGTTTCCTTGGGGTCCTACAGGCGCAGTGGTGCCTGCCGTGTGCAGACTGACCGATGAACACGCATTCGGGAAGCACGCCTGCGTGGGGGGGCCTGGACAACTCCACCCGCAGAGCAGAGATCTTGCCCTGGAGCCTGTCCGTCCGGGATGAGGGGCTTCACGGCGTGCTTGCTGGAGTTCATGGCTAGACTGAGCATCTGAGTTCAAGGCAAGCCTGTGCACCCCCAAGCGTGGGACGTCGGGTCACCCGTGACCCTCTCAGAGCCTTGGTGTTCAAATCTGTCAAACAGAGGCACCTGGGTGGCTCAGTCAGTTGAGCGTCCGTGAGTTCGAGCCCCGTGTCAGGCTGTGTGCTGACAGCTTGGAGCTTGGAGCCTGCTTCGGATTCTGTGTCTCCCTCTCTCTCTCTGCCCCTCCCCTGCTCACACTCTGTGGGTCTCTCTCTCTCTCTCTCTCTCAAAAATAAACATTTAAAAAAAAAAAGACAAATCTGTGAAATGGTTCTGTGCACTGAATTGTGTGGCCCCAAACCCATGCTGTGGCCCTAAGCTCAGTGTGCCGGTGTGTGAGGTGGGGCCTTTGGGAGCGGTGGGCACAGCCCCCAGGGTGGGATCAGAATCCTTCTAAGAAAAGAAAGCCCCAGAGTGGTTGTGTTTGCTCTCTCTCTCTCTCTCTCTCTGCTGTGAGGACACAGGAGCCAATGTGGGGGAGCCCAGACCCCAGACCCCAGCCTCCAGAACTGAGAACCTTCACCCCTCCTGCAGCCCCCTCAGTGTCTGAGTCACAGCGGCCCCAGCTGATCAGGATGGCTACACACCCATCGCATGTCGCTGTGGCTGGCCGCAGCGGGAAGGACGGCAAGTGTCGGGTAAACCTCCGAGGCTGACATATGCCGCTGATCCTGAAAACCAGTCTCGCTTCCAAATGGCAGCTACTTTACATCTGTGTTGGCCTCATCTAAGGGCATTTAGGGCCCTGGCCCTGCCCTGCGGGCTGCAGGGGTGGGGCAGGACTCGGGCTGAGGCAGGGGAGGGGGGACACGGGCTGAGGCAGCAGCTCCGGGGAGGGTGGGGCTGGTGGGGGCTGGCAGGTGGGGGGGCGAACCCTGCCGAGTCGGGCTGTCAGTCTGGGGCCCGGGAAAGAGGCTTCTCCAGGGCAGTGCCCGGTGGGGCTGGATGTTGGACATTTGTCCCTTGGCAGGGAGGGCCCCAGCAAGGGCAGACTCACCAAGCACCGTGGACCGCATCAGCCCCAGAGCCCTGCCCCCGCCCAGCCGCTTCCAGGGCCCGACAGGCCCTCACGGTGCCCTCCCCGAAGTTCTCGTGTGTGCATTTGGCAAAATTTGCGGAGGAAGCTATTTTAGCTGCATTTGTCGGTCGGCCCATCTCCTTCCACCCTGAGGTCACTTCTGCACACTTCCATAACGTCGGCAGCACTGGGTGTCTGGGGTTCAAGCACAGAGAGGCGGGAGATGGTGTGAGCCGGCTCACGAGCTGGGTTGAGTGGGGTTTAGTGGGATACATCCGGGCTTGCAATTGGGCCACTGCTAGCCGTCCCACAGCGGGAATGGCTTTTTAGAGTCAAACTGGGGTGTTCCCCGCGCCTCTGACGAGGCGTCCGGACCCACAGCTGAAGGACAGAAGTCGTCAGAGACGTGAGGGCTTCCTGGGGTGGATGGTGCCCACCTCTGCGGGAAAGAGAGGGGAGATTAGGTCCACAACACCCCGAGCAGAGCAGGTGTGCAGACTGTGGTTCCAGGACGTCGGGCAAGGGAAGTCCCCTCTTCCGAGGAACAGACGCGATGATGCAGTAAATTACAGACAGACACACACACGTCTGATCTCGGCTGGCATCTCACCTTCCAGACGGTAGCTCCAAACGGCACCCGGCACGTGTGTGTGTGACGTCGGCACCTTACACGCCCGAGGAAGGAGAATGGGCCAGAATCTGAGACGAGGCTCCTCCAGATTAGGTCCCTGGGCTCCCAAAGGGCCTCCGATGCGCTGCCTCCAACACCGCGCAGAGAAAGGCTGAGAAGCTGGAATCCCGGGAAGACACCCCCACCCCCCGGGAAGGCGGCGTGTCCGGGGCCCTGCGGCAGCAATGGGCAGCACAGTCGTGGAGCTTAAACCACAGAGCCGATGTGTGCGGGCAGTATTTTGTGTTCTCAAAACTACTGATCGTGACAAAAACTCAGAAGCAATAGGAAGTGAGTACATGTGTTAAAAGAAAATGAACGGACACAGAAAGGTAAATACCGTATGATCTCACTCATACGTGGAATTTAAGACTCAAAACAAAGAAAAAAGGGACAAACACAAACCTAGACTCTTGACTACAGACAAGAAACCGACAGTTGCCAGCAGGGAGGTGGGCGGGGGAGGGGGGAACAGGTGACGGGGATGACGGACGCACCTGTCATGATGAGCACGGGGTGAGGTGACAGACGCACGTGCTGAGTCACCGTGTTGTGCAGTCAGCATACTGCACACCTGGAACGAATATCACTCTGTGCGTTAATGACACTGGAAGTTAAAAACAAAACAAAACAAAACTGAATGGAGAGAAAGGTAAGTGGCATTTGTCAGGTTTTAAAAACTGTACCGTGATTTCCTTCCTCATCCCAAATAACTTCTCTGGCTGGCACCTGATTTTGAGTTTGCAGTTCTGTATTTGTCCAATTTTGGGTCCGTGTGACCTTTTTTTAAGAAGAGGATCCCTCTGTCCTGCACAGGCTTCAGGCTTCACGAAGCCTGGTCAGCCCGGGGCCCCGAAAGGCCGGGCATCTAAGCTAGGCTGGAAGTGTTAAAAAGGCCAAAGCAGAGGCCAAAACTTTGGGCTCAGGAACCAGGAGTTAGAGCACAACCTTGCGGGTGCAGCCGCGGGGGAGCCTGAGGACAGGTCAGCAAGGGATGCCCCAGTCCAGGCTGGCCGAGCAGGGGTGCCCAGCCCTGACCCCCTGGAGCACTATTGTCTGTAGGCCTGCAGGTGGGGGAAGCTGACGGTGGCCCAGGGAAGGGACCTGTGTCAGGCGGCCTAGGCGGTGGGGACACGCGGGAGACTTAGAAAGCACACATTTCTCTCTCAGTCCTGGAGGCCACACATCCCAGATCCAGGGGCGGCGGGCTGGTCTCTCCCGAGGCCTCTCCAGGGGGTGCAGGCGGCCACGGCATCCCATGTCCTCACGTGGTCATCCCTCTGAGGGTGTCTGTGTCCCAGCTGCCTCAACGCCAGTCACGTTGGAGTAGAGCCCACGTTTGTGGCCTCAATTTACCTCCATCACCTCCTCGAAGACCCGTCTGCACATACACACTGGTTCTGGGGGGCCCGGGGGGCGGGCTTCCCCCATTGAGGCTTGGGGGGCCCCAGTCCAGCCCATCACAGTGCCTCAGCTAAGCAGGGCAGGGCATAAGATAGCAGATGCCTTCTGCTAAAATGAAGGAAAGGAAGGAAGAAACAGAGTTGGGATGATACACGCTGTGTCAATGTTTGACCAAAGATCTTTTTTTTTGCTTAAAAAAAAAAAGACCACTTTGGGTCCAGATAGAATAACAGGGGCCAGATTTATCCTCGTGACTGAATAATTAAAATGCGGCGAGCACGGGGTGGGGGGGCCGGCTCAGGGCAGGACGGGCCCCCGGAGGCCACAGGGCTGTGCGCAGAGTTCCCTGGAGGGAAGGGGGTCTGCGGAGGGAGCCCCCCACCCCCAGGTGAGCACCGGTGTGCACCTTCGTGTGGCAAAGCACGGAGGCCGGGCTGGGAATGATCCCAGGGTTCACATGCAGTGGGGAAGCGTGTGGGCCGCGACGGTTCTGCTCCCCGCCAGCCAGGGAGGAAGGCGGTAGGTACGCCGTGGTCACGGCACCAACAACATCAGCAAGAAGCCAACATGAGCCACAGATCCAGGTCTGGCCCCACACAGCAGAGCCGTAAAGATCGGAAAGAAGGAAACCGGGTTCAACGCTCACTGCACCCAAGACCAACCTCAAACAGCAGAGCAGCGATGGCACACCGGCACCCCGAGATGTAAAACTCACCTGTGTGGCGTGGATAAAGTAATGGGCTGGGATGGACGGAAGCCCCAGGAGCCACGATGACGAAGCCAGCCCGGAGGGCCTGATGACACAACAGAAGACGAGTCGCAGTCCCAGCGCGGCCCACGTATTCAAAGGGCCAGAGGGAAGATGGCCCACGGGAAGCACGCTCGCGCGGAATATTTTAAGAGGCACAAACAGGGCTTCCCCACGTGACCACCATCATGCTGGAGAGGAAAGTGCAGGGCACAGGATTGACGCCGCAAAACGGAAGGTGGGCGAGTCTGAAATGCTGCACAGCAGCCCATGTGGGCTCTGGGTCCCGTGTCCCAATGGCCACGCTGTCCAGGCTATAACGGCGCATGTGGAAGGACCCAGGGCACCGAGTCCTGCTGGCCGGCCGCTCCCTGTGAGTCAGGTAAGGAGTGCCTCGAGTCTCCTACCTCTGTGCTTTGTTGAAAAATAACCTACACACCCCCTCGTGAAGACTTTTGCACCATAGGAAAGCAGAGAAGAGAGGGAGGGAGGGCGGTATGGCACCGAGTCCTGGTCCAAACTAGACTGAACAAAAGTAAACTTGCCTTCTTTAGCCTCCAGCCCCGGCCCACCACATATAAATAAATATGAGAAATCAAGAAAAAGACAAAGTCAGAAACGCAGGCGGGGAGCCCCCGCACCCCCCCCCAGGAGTCAGTGGGGTCCATTTCTCTACACAAAAGCAAACCTGTGTCCCCAGACAAACCTTGTTTGCTAAATGGTCTAGATAAATCACAAGGCTGTTTCTTTCGGGCTTTTGATTTTTTTATCATACGATCACTGAAAAAGTCGTTTCTTGACATTTGTGGAAGCCGGTGTCAGCCGCACGGACGGGCGGACCACACACCAGCTGGCGGTTTCAGCGTGCTGTCTGCAGCTGTCCAGCGTCCTGGCGGGCAGGGCCGACACCTGGCCGGCGTCCAAATTTTATCCACATGAGGCAGATCTGGGACCAGGACCATCAACCCCCAAAGCCACAGGGTCTCAGTCGGGCTCACCGGGATGTGATGGGGGCCGAATCGCTCCGTGGGGTCAACCTCTAACCCAGGGGCAGTTGGGGGGCACCTGGGGGGCTCAGTCAGTTGAGCGTCTGACTCTTGATCTCAGCTCAGATCAGGATCTCACGGTTTGCAGGTCTGAGCCCCAAGTGGGGCTCACCGCTGACAGTGCGGAGCCTGCTTGAGATTGTCTCTCTCCCTTCTCTCTGCCACCCCTCCTCCCTGCTCATGCTCTCTGCCTCTCAAAATAAATAAGTAAGCTTAAAAAAAAAAAACTAAAACCTCCCGGTGCCGTGCGCAGGCAGGCCCACCTTCCGGGTTCCAGGGCACGGATGCAGACCGAGCTCCCAGCCATGGCCCCTGCCTCCCACTGCAGGTCCCCATTGACTCCAGGGGCTGTGTGTCCAAGGCCGGTCTCCCCACATGCCCTCCATCAACCAACTTCAGATCCAGTGGGGCCCACACTCAACCCAAACAGGCTGGACCAGGAGGCAGGAGACTCTGGGGCCCCTGATCACGGAATGCGGTCTATGCTGCAGGGGGGCTCAGGCAGGTACATCCTGGGGACCCGTGAAGCACACGGAGGGCGCGACCCTGCCTGGACACTGGGCCTTCCTGCAGGTGTTGGCAGTGGGGCACAGGTCTCCTGTACGTTTTCACCTGGTCTCTGAGGAGGGGCGGTGTCTGGGGCCCCAAATACTGGACACGCCGAGTTTCTCAATCTTCCAGCTGCTGTCGGGGCCTGTGCCCGACCTTCCTGGAACAGCACTGCCACAACATTGACATTTGGGCTTTGCTAAAGTGAGGCCCAGATGGATCGGGAGAACGGGGACTTAAGCGAAGGTGGTTCTGAGGACATCAGCTGTTCTGCAGGACGATGGGACGTCGGTCTTCGTTAAGAACCCTTTGGAAATGGTGCCTTTCTCAACACAGCTTCACCCTGGGAAATACTTTTCCAAGATGCACGCGGCTCAGATTTTTAGGGTGGTCCTGGCCACATGTGCACACGTCATACTTGTGGAGGCCAGACGTCCCAGATCAGGGCGCTGGCAGGTGCGGCTCCTGAGGGCCGCCTTCTGGCTATGTCCTCACCTGCTGGGGATGGGAGGGCTCGTTCTTCTTACCAGGCAATGATACCATCACAGGGACCCCACCCTCATGACCTCACCCAACACTGTGGCCTCCTAGAGGCCCTCACACTGGGGGCTGTGGATTTGGAGCGGGGGGCATAGTACTCTGTGCACACGGTAGGCACGAGTCTGAACACATGCGAATGTGCCCTCGGCCATGGAGGACGGATGGTGATGCCCTCTCGGTAACTCATGCCAGGACACCTGAGGGCCCAGCCAGGGACGTGCTTGAAGGCCATGGTGGCTGGTTCTTTCTGTGCACAGGGCCCGGGCCTGGGGAAGGGTCCCACCTGGGGTCCCAATTTGAAGGCTGAAGCAGGACAGGCCACATGTGCCTGGGAGCTGGTCCCAGGGAAAGTGAGATAAGCTAAGAGGGGTGTGTGCAACCTGTCTGCAACCACAAGTCCTCAGGGCCTGTCCTCCCTGGGGGAGGCAGGGACTCTGTCCTCCTCTGACACGCATTCCTGAGGGGAGCCCCATGGGTCTGATCTGGCCTCTCTGTACATTTCCATCCCATGTCTGTCCTGGGCATTGTTGGAACCTGGTGACCACCTGCTTCTGTGTGAGGGGTGCAGGTGCATCCCCGGAGGGAGTGACGGGCAGGGGAGGCGGGTCGTGCGGGGTCATAGGTGCGGGCACACAGCCCACCACGGACAGATAGCTCAGTGCAGGTCCCCAGACCCTACAGGTGCCACTCACCAAATGGCACATCCTCACCCTTACCCGTCACCTCTGTTTGCAGGAGGCCTGGGGAAGCCATGCACATGTCTGTTAACACAGAGGCTCCCAGTCAACGCCCAGGGGGAGAAAGTGAACAGGGGAGGTCTCTGCTCAAATATCTGCCCTTCAAAGTCACCATGTGTGAAGGGTGTGGACAGAAACAGGAAGGAGGGTGGGTGCCTGGTGGCTCAGTCGGTTGAGCGTCCGACTTCAGCTCAGGTCATGATCTCGCGGTTCGAGCCCTGTGTCGGGCTCTGTGCTGACAGCTCAGAGCCTGGAGCCTGCTTCGGATTCTGTGTCTCCCTCTCTCTCTGCCCCTCCCCTGCCTGTGCTCTGTCTCTCTCTGTCTCTCTCTCTCTCAAAGAAAGAAAGAAAGAGAGAGAAAGAAAGAAAGAAAGAAAAAAGAATCAGGGAAGAAGGTAACAGAGACAGTCCAGTTTGGGAACTGCCAGAGTCCTTCCGTGTTCACACGTGCTTAAGAGTATGTGGGGTGTGACTCCGGAGTGAGTTACCAGGGGGCCTTGGACATGGAGGGCAGGTCTGTGGTTTAATCACATGAGAAGCAGTGCAGCCCTGAATACTAATGTGCACAAGGCTGTGCAAGACGCTGGTTTAGGAAAAGCACAAAGCGGGATGAGGAGAAAAAAAAAAAGAAGGCAGGGGGACCTGGGGAATTCAGTGTGAACGGTGTAGACCCGGCCGCGTTCACTGAGACAGAGAGGCAGTGCCCTGTGGACGCGGGCCAGAAGAACTGGCAGCCATCGGTGAATGGGTGCATTTTGAAACAGAGAGAGATCGGGAATTGCTCTGGTGCTATGTCGCCGGCATCAGGAAACACGTACCTACTGAATAAAACAGTGAAAATCAGCGCCCTTCCGGAAGTAACGTCTTGGAGGCAGGAAGGCCGGTATGGATCTGAGGACAGAGGACCTGCGCCTGTACAAATGACCCGCAGGATCTCGGGCCACCAGCCAGATTTAGTCAGGGGACTTGGCTTGAGTCTCGCCGGGCTCTGGGGCGCGCTCTGGTGGGGGCCCCGGTGCCAGTTTGTGAGGATTCGGTGACCCACGCGTGGCGGGGGTTGGCGTGTGGCTCAGAGATGGCACCGTCATCGCCGAGAGCCATCACACCACTGTAATAACACACTGCTTGACCACGCGGCCCCGCCCAGCTTGTCGGGCACTGGGGACACACATGAGACTCCCCCGCACGGGAAGGGAGGCTGGGCTCAGCTTTCGCCTTCCGGCATGGAAACCAGCATGCAAGGGAAATCGTCTCTCACCGTGTGAAGGATTCTGAGAAGAAAAACTAAAAACACCTACAGATTTTTTTCCCAAATGAGACGTCCATTCATCTAAGAGCAGCCCAGACAGCAAATTCTTCCGCTTGCCTTCGGGCTCACCGCGTCCAAACACTGTCGCCAGGGCTGTGGATGCCGAAAGGCCACATGAAAGCGGACGGAGGAGGTGGGGGCAGGAGGCAGCCGGGTCAGCTCTCCCCCGGGCTGTGGGCTGTTAACAGTCCTGGAGGACTTCTGGGGACAGACTTCAATTAGAAGACGGAGCCAGATGACGGAAAATGTCATAAACTTTCACTCTCCGTCAGCGCTCAAGAAGACCGCCTTCTGCCTGGGACTTGGGGGGCCTCCGTCACTGGTCGGGGGGCTTCCTCTCCCATGGGAAGAGATCCCCCGTCAGGCCTGACGCAAGCTCGTGAGCTACTGTCTGTGCGGCCAGACTCCCTCCAATGAGCAGGCAGGCTGTTAAACAGAATTAGTTTTGCCTAAAAGGAGCAAGGAGATGTTTCAGTGAAATAGAATTCTCCTGATTTACAGGGAAGGACACCAAAGACAGACAATCTATCCTTTACGCCCCATGGTCTGTGCTGCGACTGCGACTGCAGCCGTCAGGCTCTGTCTGCGGACTGCCGAGGGCAGGGTGCCGTGCAGGGGTGCAGGAGAAGAGCCCTTGCCTCCCGCACCGACCTCACAGCTGCCAGGGTCCAAGCTGTTGCCCAAGAAGCCAGGGCATTGAGACATGTCCTCCCTTCTCAGGAGCCCTGGGAGGGGACAAGAAAAATAATGAAAGGAAATCGGTACTCACTGTAAAAGCTCCCGGGGCCCATGGCTCCATGTACGCATTTTCTCACCCTTTCACGAAAGCTCACCCCTGTGGCTGGCCATGTGAACCGGCCTCCACCGGGCTCCAAAGACGCACACACACACACACACACACGAAGTACACGCCGATCGTTTGCACTCCGTCGGGGGTGGTGGAGAGCAGGTGACGTGATTGCCCAGACAGCCGTGCACGGGGTGGGGGTGCGTTTCTCTGGTCAGCCCGGCTGTGGCCGCGGGTGCTGGGGGAGCTTGGCCCTGCCCCTCGGCCTCCCTGCATCCCGAGTCCCAGGCTGTGGTTGGCAGATCGTGTCAGCAGAGCCCACATCCTGCGCCAGCGCTCGGCGGTCAGGGAGCAGGGGAGGAGCAGTCTGAGTGTCACCCAAGGGCGGAAGGCGGGCTCCGGTCACACAAGGCCACAGGCTTGCGAACCGTGGACACACTTACCCTCCAGTGTGGCGGCACAAAGGTACCTGATTATCGTCTAGCTGGTATTTCTCCGATAACTGCTGAAACCGATCCTGCTTCCTTATTTGATGGCATATTTGCATCTGGAGAAGTAGTATCTGTGCCTCGTGGCTTACATTACCGGATTCATTTTCTTATTACTGGTCCAGTTCCAGTCACTTGTCATTTGTCCTGTCATTTGTCCTTGGCTTTAATGCGGTGGCCAGCGGAGGGGCTGGCCTCCAGGACTGGACTCTGCCTGTGGGTCACCACCCTTTCCAGCCCGCCCACCCGGAGCCCCGCTCTCCACCAGATTTCACGATGAGGTTCCAAAAGAGTGACTTCTTGCGATATTTCTAACACGGGTTTCATGTTGAAATTGCAACCTGTTGAATGGATGTATTGGATTAAGTGAAATAAATCTTGGGAATTAATGTCACGTGTTTCGTTTTGCTCTGAGTTTGGCCACGAGACAATTCACACGTAGGAGTCTGACTTATGGGCTGTGGTGACAGGGACAGTATGCAAGGACAGTGGGTGTGGGGTGGCCTCCCCTCCACTACCTGCCACCCTCATGCCACACGAGTGTTCACCCTGCGTGTGATGGTATCTGCCAATCGCTTTATTTTTTCCCACAAGGCTAAGAAATTCTCCATGTTCGTTTCCTGAATTGCCCTCCAATACCTCATAGATCAAGCTTTCCTTTTCTAAAAATATTTAAGTTTATTTATTTATGTAGAGACACAGAGAGGGAGAGAGAGAATCCCAAGCAGGCTCCACACTGCCAGCACAGATCCCCACCTGGGGCTCGAACCCACAAACAGTGAGATCATGATCCTGAGCCGAAGTTGGACCCTCAACCGACTGAGCCCCCAGGTGCCCCTTTGTAAATTCCATTATCTGAATATACCTATTCTATGATTTCCTGGTCTTCCTCCCTGCACCCATCCCCCTCCCTAGGGGCAATGCACGATCTCACATAGTCTCTAGAAGCTAATTTATGTTTCTAATAAAGTTTACCTTTTCCTATAAAAATTAAGCAGAAGTTATCAGCAATACCGTCCTTTCCTACAATAAGAAGGAATGGAGAGAACTCAAGCCTCAGCTCCACCCACCTGTGTGTCTCCAGGTAAAACCACCCTCCGAGCATCAGTTTCCCCAACTCTGGGACGGGAAGAATGACAGCACCCTCGGACCTGGTGGGTCAGATCACTACCCGGTCATAGTGAGCAATAGGGGATCCCAGCCCACACCAGAGGGCAGAGAACAGAGCAGGCTGGGCCCCCGTGTCCCGGCACCGGCCTGCAGGCCTGGGGAGAGTGGACCAGCCCCTTCCCAGCCCCCAGCTGGCCTGCAGGGCACCCCTTACCCCCCATCCCCCCAGTGTGTGCTCAGGAAGGGCCCAACCTTGTCCCGTGGCCACCACAGGGCTCAGGGCCTCAAGTGCCTGCCGCAGTGGCTGTAGGAGGTCTGGCTGCTGGTGCCCTGCATCTCCTTCGGTCTCTGGGTCTGTAAACTGGACGTCTGGGCCCTGAATCTCCCTTCCTTCATATGGTGGGGGCACAAGTGAGGGGGATCTGAGGACGCGTGAACCTGGGTGTGCCAGACCATTCCAGTTTCCATGCCTGAACCCTGTGGACACCTCCACCCACGAACCTGAACCCTGAGCCATTTCTCAAGGCTGCAGAAATGAGGGTCCCAGCGCTCTGCTGGGGAGGCCTTCCTCCCTGGACCCGGGAGAACAAGCACAACGACTGCCCGCTGGCCGCCCCCGAGGGGCTCCAGACCCAAGGGAACCCATCGTGGGCCCCTATCTGAATGGTTCTCTCTTCCTCACTTTTGAATCCTCTCCCTGGCATCCACCAGGAGCCAAGAAACACCCATGGGATAGGTGTGACCATTCGTTCCATGGAGGTGATAGCCAGAGTGCAAACAGAGGGGGTCTCTCCCTGATCTCGTGCAGCTAGCCATCCATGCAAGGCAGGCACTCCAACAAGCTGACGGTGGTTACAAAATCACTAAATCGCTCCGTGGAGCTTTGCGAAGACAGGGGGACCCTTCAGCACAGGAGCAGGACATGGTCGGGGCGGGGCGGGGGGTGGGGGCAGCGAATCTTCCTTCCAAAGCCTGGTGGAGTGGGGGGATGGGTGGCCATAACAAAGGTTTGTGCAGGACAAAGGGTATTGACTAATGGCATCCAAGAAACTGGACAAAGGCCAGTGGGTCACGCGCCCCCTGTGAACCCCGGCTTCCGTCCCTGGGATGCAGACATGCCTCCTCGTCCCCAGCGGCAGGCGGGAACGTGCTGTGGTCACTCGGCCGGGATGGTGTCACCTGTAACAGAGTAAATTCCACGCGGAAGCCACACCAGCAGTGACTGTGATTTCTCTACCTGTTTTTAAAAGTGTAGCTTCGGGGGGCGCCTGGGTGGCGCAGTCGGTTGAGCGTCCGACTTTGGCCAGGTCACAATCTCGCGGTCCGTGAGTTCGAGCCCCGCGTCGGGCTCTGGGCTGATGGCCTGGAGCCTGGAGCCTGTTTCCGATTCTGTGTCTCCCTCTCTCTCTGCCCCTCCCCCGTTCATGCTCTGTCTCTCTCTGTCCTAAAAATAAATAAACGTGGAAAAAAAAAAATTTAAAAGTGTAGCTTCGGGGCTCCTGGGTGGCGCAGTCGGTTAAGCGTCCGACTTCAGCCAGGTCACGATCTCGCGGTCCGTGAGTTCGAGCCCCGCATCAGGCTCTGGGCTGATGGCTCGGAGCCTGGAGCCTGTTTCCGATTCTGTGTCTCCCTCTCTCTCTGCCCCTCCCGCGTTCATGCTCTGTCTCTCTCTGTCCCAAAAATAAATAAAAACGTTGAAAAAAAAAATTTAAAAGTGTAGCTTGAAAGAAAAAACCCTCAGTTCTTCCAATAGCCAGAGACATGAGCTCTCAACTTTCTTTCTTTAAAGGGCTCTTCACTTTGGAGAATAAATTTAAAAAAACATTCTGGTTTTTTAAAGCTTTACCATAACATTTAAGGAGCATTAAAGAGAGTGAAAGTGGGCCGCCTGGGTGGCTCGGTTGGTTGAGCACCCAACTCTTGATTTTGGCTCAGGTCATGATCTCAGGGTTCATGGGTTCAACCCCCCAGGGGCTCTGCACTGACAGCACAAAACCTGCTTGGGATTCTCTGTCTTCCCCCTGTCTCTCTGCACCTGCCCCGCTTGCACTCTCTCTCGAAATAAATAAAGTTAATTAAAAAAAAAAAAAGAGAGAGAGAGTGAGTGAAAGTGGCATGAATTTCAAAGACATTGAAAATAATGAAACAGGATATTTTCAGAATATAGTTCATTTTAAAATCAACATAATTGATTCTTTTTTTTGTATCTGTTGGTTTTTTTTTTCAATATATGAAGTTTATTGTCAAATTGGTTTCCATACAACACCCAATGCTCATCCCAAAAGGTGCCCTCCTCAATACCCATCACCCACCCTCCCCTCCCTCCCACCCCCCATCAACCCTCAGTTTGTTCTCAGTTTAAGAGTCTCTTATGCTTTGGCTCTCTTCCTATCTAACCTCTTTTTTTTCCTTCCCCTCCCCCATGGGTTCCTGTTAAGTTTCTCAGGATCCACATAAGAGTGAAAACATATGGTATCTGTCTTTCTCTGTGTGGCTTATTTCACTTAGCATAACACTCTCCAGTTCCATCCATGTTGCTACAAAGGGCCATATTTCATTCTTTCCCATTGCCACGTAGTACTCCATTGTGTATGTAAACCACAATTTCTTTATCCATTCATCAGTTGATGGACATTTAGGCTCTTTCCATAATTTGGCTATTGTTGAGAGTGCTGCTATAAACATTGGGGTACAAGTGCCCCTATGCATCAGCCCTCCTGTATCCCTTGGGTAAATTCCTAGCAGTGCTATTGCTGGGTCATAGGGTAGGTCTATTTTTAATTTTTTGAGGAACCTCCGCACTGTTTTCCAGAGTGGCTGCACCAATTTGCATTCCCACCAACAGTGCAAGAGGGTTCCCGTTTCTCCACATCCTCGCCAGCATCTATAGTCTCCTGATTTGTTCATTTTGGCCACTCTGACTGGCGTGAGGTGATATCTGAGTGTGGTTTTGATTTGTATTTCCCTGATGAGGAGCAGCGTTGAGCATCTTTTCATGTGCCTGTTGGCCATCTGGATGTCTTCTTTAGAGAAGTGTCTATTCATGTTTTCTGCCCATTTCTTCACTGGATTATTTGTTTTTTGGGTGTGGAGTTTGGTGAACTCTTTATAGATTTTGGATACTAGCCCTTTGTCTGATATGTCATTTGCAAATATCTTTTCCCATTCTGTTGGTTGCCTTTTAGTTCTGTTGGTTGTTTCCTTTGCTGTGCAGAAGCTTTTTATCTTCATAAGGTCCCAGTAGTTCATTTTTGCTTTTAATTCCCTTGCCTTTGGGGATGTGTCAAGTAAGAAATTGCTATGGCTGAGGTCAGAGAGGTCTTTTCCTGCTTTCTCCTCTAGGGTTTTGATGGTTTCCTGTCTCACATTCAGGTCCTTTATCCATTTTGAGTTTATTTTTGTGAATGGTGTGAGAAAGTGGTCTAGTTTCAATCTTCTGCATGTTGCTGTCCGGTTCTCCCAGCACCATTTGTTAAAGAGACTGTCTTTTTTCCATTGGATGCTCTTTCCTGCTTTGTCAAAGATGAGTTGGCCATAAGTTTGTGGGTCTAGTTCTGGGGTTTCTATTCTATTCCATTGGTCTATGTGTCTGTTTTTGTGCCAATACCATGCTGTCTTGATGATTACAGCTTTGTAGTAGAGGCTAAAGTCTGGGATTGTGATGCCTCCTGCTTTGGTCTTCTTCTTCAAAATTACTTTGGCTATTCAGGGCCTTTTGTGGTTCCATATGAATTTTAGGATTGCTTGTTCTAGTTTCGAGAAGAATGCTGGTGCAATTTTGATTGGGATTACATTGAATGTGTAGATAGCTTTGGGTAGTATTGACATTTTGACAATATTTATTCTTCCAATCCATGAGCATGGAATGTTTCGCCATTTATTTATATCTTCTTCAATTTCCTTCATAAGTTTTTTATAGTTTTCAGCATACAGATCTTTTACATCTTTGGTTAGATTTATTCCTAGGTATTTTATGCTTCTTGTGAATGGGATCAGTTTCTTTATTTGTCTTTCTGTTGCTTCATTATTAGTGTATAAGAATGCAACTGATTTCTGTACATTGATTTTGTATCCTGCAACTTTGCTAAATTCATGTTTCAGTTCTAGCAGACTTCTGGTGGAGTCTATTGGATTTTCCATGTATAATATCATGTCAACTGCAAAAAGTGAAAGCTTAACTTCATCTTTGCCAATTTTGATGCCTTTGATTTCCTTTTGTTGTCTGATTTCTGATGCTAGAACTTCCAGCACTATGTTAAACAACAGCGGTGAGAGTGGGCATCCCTGTCGTGTTCCTGATCTCAGGGAAAAAGCTCTCAGTTTTTCCCCATTGAGGATGATGTTAGCTGTGGGCTTTTCATAAATGGCTTTTATGATCTTTAAGTATGTTCCTTCTATCCCGAAACATAATTGATTCTTGATGAAGCATTTGATAAACCTGAATGAATCAAACTTTCTTGTATTGTGGTGTAAACCAGCTGAATATAAAGGCAGAAAGGCTCTAGCTGTCTCTAATCAGCCAAAAACAATTTGCTTTTTTTTCCTGGAAGAATTAAAAGCAGATCTACATAGGTGTTTAAATTTATGTTTTAGAAAGGCTGTTGGGGGCACCCAGGTGGCTCAGTCTGTTAAGCAACTGACTTCGGCTCAGGTCATGATCTCGCAGTTCGTGGGTTCAAGCCCCGCATCGGGCTCTGTGCTGACAGCTCAGAGCCTGGAGCCTGCTTCGGATTCTGTGTCTCCCTCTCTCTCTGTTCCTCCCCTGCTCGTTCTCTCTCTGTGTCTCTCAAAAATAAATAAATGTTAAAAAAAATGTTTTTTTAAAAAAAGAAAGGCTATTAGGAGTGAATTCAAAATATCCAGAGGGAACAGTGAGGTGGATAAAGGGACTAAGAAGGGGTAAGAGGCAGAAAGCACATGCAGATGTGTGAGTGTAAGGGTTAGTGTAATTGTCTGGATATGGTGATGATTTGAGGTGCTAAAGAGAAATCCAGGGCATTCGGAAAGTGTGGTCTCGAACCGTGGAGGAGAAATGGGAGTAACGCCCTGAGAACCTCAAGAAGTCAACTCCCCCTAAATCCTCATCAAAGCAACATAGTGCTCTAAAGGTTCTCATATTAAGGCGTTATGTTAAATCACTTAAATGTTCCTAAAAATCTTTCTAAAATCATTAAGAAACTCCTCACAGTGCTATTGCTGGGTCATAGGGTAGGTCTATTTTTAATTTTCTGAGGAACCTGTTAAAAACTGAGAACAAACTGAGGGTTGATGGGGGGTGGGAGGGAGGGGCGGGTGGGTGATGGGTATTGAGGAGGGCACCTTTTGGGATGAGCACTGGGTGTTGTATGGAAACCAATTTGTCAATAAACTTCATATTAAAAAAAATATATTTAAACTGAAAAAAAAAAAAAAAAAAAGAAACTCCTCAGTACCTAAAATGATCATGGAAAATAAGGCAGAAAAACCTGATGCGCACCCCCTTCCAGGAGGTCATGGCCAACATCCACGGTGATGAACAGCCATGCTGGCAGGTGCCATTGAAATGACGTCGTGAGTGGGAACTCTACTGACAACCCGCCTCTCGTTCCTGATGTCCGATCACCCCGGCTGAGGGACGTCCCTCAAAAGTCTGACCAGTCCTCCAAACGGTTCAAGGTGACCAAACACATGGAAGAGATGAGGGACAGTCACAGCCCAGAGGCGCCTGGGAGACATGAGCACTGGCTGTCACACAGTGTCCTGGATGGGACCCCAGAACAGAAAGACGCTAGGAGAAAACCATGGAAATTCAAATAAGCTGTGGCCTTTAGTTCACAGTAATGTATTAATGGTGGCTCCTTAAATGTACCAGGAGATGTTAATAAAATTATTTTTAGTTTTTTTGTTTCTGTAAGCTGTAATATATTGATTTTTTTAAGGCCACCGTGCTTTAACATTCAACCAAAGTGGGAAAATGGAGAATTTCTTTCTCATTCTATTCTTTTGTCATGGCTCTGAAAGATGATCCCACTTATTTGCATGGAAGTTTGGCTGTCTGGGTAGTGTTTGGTTTCTGTTTCTTTCATAAAATTAATTCAAGTCATGGTTCAGCAAGAAGATGTATGGAGCTGATACTATGCCGTGGGCGTTCTGCTAGGAAAAAGAGAACACAGCAGAAAAGATGGACTTCACGTGAATAATTTTAATGCAAATTGGAGATGCCGTCTCCAGGAACACAGTGAGACCACGAGACAGGCGTGGTTGTGCAGAGACACGTCTCTGCACAAGCGACACGTAAGCTGGGGAGAAATGGACAGAGAAGTTGAGGCACCTTGCGGACAAAGCAGAGAAGAGGAAGGAACAGGCGAGGCAGCCCCGGATGAGGACAAGGGTAGAGCGTGTCCGAGGAGGAAGACAGACAACCGCCAGGGAAGGCGCTCGGGGTGGCACCAGGTTCCCCGGTGCTGGTTCCCTGGCACAGAGCTCCAGGAGTAGGTTCTCCAGAGCCGGCATGGTCTACAGACAAAGAGCCGGTCTCAGAATCATAGACGTTCACCCCCATGAACAAGGAAAATGCCCCCCAAGTCTGAAAAACCAACAAATAACAGTCGCCCTTTCCAGCTTGAAAGGTGATGGGCTCTGAGAGATGTGCCTGGGGAGGGCTGAGAGCAGAGGCGGGACCGGGCATCGAGGACGGGACTCTCCGGAGCAGGAAGCGGGAAGACAGGTTGGGGGACAAGAGTGTGAGGGGACGGATGGGCCTTTGCACCTGCATTAACAGCTCAGGGGAGCCCCGAGGGCGGACTGTGCTTTGGGAACAGTGCTGGCTCGTCATTTAACTAAATGTGGTCACCAAGGTCCAGGATCTTCCCACGTAGTCCCAAGCCTGACCGTTCCTATGTAGGCGGGAGAAATCTGGGGATAAGATGGCTAATATTTTTAATTATTTTTTTTCAGATAGTCATAGGTTGAAATGCAGAAGTAAGAAAACCACCAGGAGATTGTGTGTACCCTTTACTACACGGAGAGTCTCACATAAACATAGCATGAATCAGCTAGTCGGAAGAATCAGCACCTGTATCCTTTGGATAAATTCCTAGTAGGGCAATTCCTGGGCCATTGGATAATTCTGTTTGTAATTTTTTGAGGAACCTCCACACTGTTTCCCACAGTGGCTTACACGGTGGCTGTACCAGTTTGCCTTTCCACCAAGAGAAAGAGGGTTCCCGTTTATCCACATCCTCGCCAACATCTGTTGTCTCCTGAGTTGTTGATGTTAGCTGTTCTGATAGGTGTGAGGTGGTATCTCATTGTGGTTTTGATTTGTATTTCCCTGCTGATGAGTGGTGTTGAACATATTTTTTATGTGTCGGTTGGCCATCCGTATGTCTTCTTTGGAAAAGTGTCTATTCATGTCTTCTGCTCATTTCTTCACTGGATTATTTGTTCTTCAGGTATGGAGTTTGGCAAGGTCTGTATAGCTTTTATTTATTTATTTTTAATTTTTTAATGTTTTATTTTTTTTTTTTGAGAGAGAGAGAGAGAGAGTATGTGTGGGGAAGGGGCAGAGAGAGAGGGAGACACAGAATTCGAAGCAGGCTCCAGGCTCTGAGCTGTCAGCACAAAGCCCGATGCAGGGCTCGAACTCATGAACTGTGAGATCAAGAGTTGGACGCTTAACCGACTGAGCCATCCAGGCACCCCAAGATTTTAAATACTAACGTTTTATCCGATATGTCATTTGCAAATATCTTCTCCCATTCTGTCATTGCCTTTTAGTTTTGCTGATTGTTTCCTTCACTGTGCAGAAGCTTTTTATCTTGATGAGGTCCCAATAGTTCATTTTTGCTTTTGTTTCCCTTGCCCCCAGAATCGTGTTGAGTAAGAAGTTGCTGCGGCCAAGGTCAAAGAGGTTGTTGCCTGCTTTCTGCTTGAGGATTTTGATGGCTTCCTGTCTTACATTGAGGTCTTTCATCCATTTTGAGTTTATTTCTGTGTATGGTGTGAGAAAGTGGTCCAGGGTCATTTTTCTCCATGTCACTGTTCAGTTTTTCCAGCACCACTTACTGAAGCGATATTCTTTCCTGCTTTGTTGAAGATTAGATGGCCATATATTCGTGGGTCCATTTCTGGGTTCTCTATCCCATTTCAATGATCTATGTGTCTGTTTTTTGGGCCAGTACCATACTGTTTTTTTACTTCAGTCAGACTGTGTCAAATTCTTTTTTGTTGTCAATCAGTGTGACGGCCTGACTTTTTTTCTGTCACCTGTTTGTTGCACGAGTTGATTTTAGAATGTTGAACGGTCCGTGCAGGCTTGGAACAAATCCCACTTAATCATGGTGCGTGATTCCATTTCCATGTCAGCGTATCCTAGAGGAATTTTATATCTAAGTTCATGAGACATATTGGCCCGCAGTTTTGATATTTTTCTAGTGCCTTAGAATTCTTGGCGAGTATTATTGTATCAGGATAATATTGTCCATATAAAATAGCTTGTAAAGTGTTTCTCCCTCTTCCATTTTTTGAAAGGGATTATGTAAAATCACCTATATGTTTTAAGTTTAAATATTTGGTACAATTTTCCAATGACCTGTGTCTAGACCTTCCTTTTTTGGGACATTTTCAGTTACGAATTTAATTTCTCTTACGGTTATAGAATTATTCAGATCATCTACTTTCCCTCACCTGAGTGTTGGTAGTTTATGTTGGTAGTGAAGGAATTATCCCATTTCTGCTATGTTGTTTGACTTGAGGGAACAATTGTTTTCAGTGTCACTGGGGTATGATTTTAATGGCTGTAAGAGCTGTGGAGACAGTCTTGATTTCATCCCTGATTTGGGTGATTGTTTTGTCTCTCTGTTTTTGTCTCTTTTATTAGAGGTTAATCAATTGTACTGATTTTTTTGAAGAACCAGACTCTTGTGTCATTGACTTCTCTCGTTTCCCTGTTTTTATTTCATTAACCCCTAGTCTTCCGTTTACCATTTTGTTCCTTCTGTTTACTTTTAGTTTCATTTTGCTCTTCCTTTTCTAGTTTCTTGCGGTAAAAGTTGAGATTATTCATTAAGAGTTTTCTTCCTTTAGCATACAAGCTTTTAGCACTGTAAGTGTCTCTCAGCACCTCTCTAGCGGCATCTCACCTATTTTGTTTGATATGTTGTCTTTTCATTTTCATTTCATTCTATCTACACAGTTGACCCTTGAATGACACAGGTTGGAACTGCACAGGTCCACCTATAAAAGGATTTTTTCCCCAATAAATACAGAACAGCACGGTAAATGTATTTCCTCTTCCTTATGAGTTTCTTAATGACATTTCTTCTCTCCAGCTTATTGTATTGTAAGAATACAGCATATAATATATATAACATACAAAGTATGTCTTCATTGACAGTTTATGTTATCAGTAAGGCTATTGGTCAACAGTACACGATTACTTAGTTAAGTTTTGGGAGAGTCAAAAGTTATGCATGGATTTTTGACCTCACAGGGGGTCGGTGCCCCCAACCCCACATTGTTCAAGGGTCATCTATACACATGTATGTACATAGAATTCCCTTGAGACTTTGTCTTTGACCTCTGGACTATTTAGAACTATGTTTTTCATGTGCCTGTGTGCAGAGATTTGCCTTTCTGCATGATTTCTAGTTTGATTCCATTATTGTTAGGGAACATATTGTGTATGATTTCAATTACTTTAAATATGTTGAGGTTTGTTTTATGGTCCGCAATTAACATATGACGCATGTTGGTGAATATTCCAAGAGCATTTGGGAGAATTGCATGTTCTGTCATTTTTTGAGATCCATGTTAGATTTTGTGGGCTGATTGTTCTTTTCAAATCTTTTACACTCTTGCTTTTTTTTCAATTAAGTAGATATAACAGTTGCCAAAATGGAGGATTGAAGTTTCCAATGCTCCCATGAGTTTGTCCATTTCCCCTTTCGGCTCTCCCATATTTTGGTTCATGTATTTTGGGGCATAACCACTGATTAGCTTGTTCTTCCTGGTATTTCGATCATTTATCATTAGGTAATGTCCTCCTTTGTCTCTTACAGTTTTTTCCCTTTGAATGCCATTTTATCTAATATTGATATAATTACTGTCCTTTTTTAAAATTAATGTTTCCGTAGTACATTTTTTCCATCGCTTCACTTTCAGTCAATCCATGTTATTGAGTTTGAAATAGATTTCTAAGAAACAATAGAGAATTGGCTATGTTTTTAAATCCAGTTTGCCCAACCCTGCCTTTTAATTGATAGATTGATATCATTTACATTTAATGTAATTATTGATAAGTTGGGACACATATCTGCCACTTTATTATCTACTGCCTGTTTGTTTCCTCTGATTCTTGTTTTCCTATTTCTCTTTTATTACTTTCCTTTCAATTATTGCTTCCTTTGAGTATTCCAAGTAGATTGACAGCATTTTTTTCAGGTTTCTCTTTGTAAAGGTTTCTTTGGCGGTCATTCTGGATGTGAATCACGGTCTACTGTTATCAGTGTTTTTACCATCTGGAGTGAAGCACCACTTAGGTCTCATATGTTCCCTTCTGTTACACATCATTGTCTCGAGTATCACATGGGGCTATAATTTCTGTTTCCATTGTCGGATACGGTATGGAAAAATCATTTGGGAAATGCTATTCTATTGTATTTACCCTTATTTCAGCCCTTCTTTGTCTTAAGTCTGCTTGCAACAAACTTTCAGTTTTCCTTCATCTGCGAATGTCTTTATTGCACCTTTCCTTTCCTGAAAGCCTGAGACACCACGTATAGAATTCTGGGTACTTGAAAAATTTCACATTTTCCTGGTCTCTATGGTTTCAGAAGATAAAATCTGCTGTTAACCTACTCCTATAGGTCGTGGATCATCTGTCTGATTGCTTTCAAGAATGTTTTTCAGCTTTCTCAAGTTTGTGACATGTTCTTGGTTTGGATTTTTGGGGGACATCCTACTTAGGATTTGCTCAATATCTTGGATCTATAGATTTGTGTCTTTTCCAAATGTGGGGAGCTTCAACCATTATTTCTTTAATGAATCTTTCTGCCCCAGTCTCTCTTCTCCTTCTGGGATTCCAGAAAAGCCATGTTGACTCTGTGTTATTGTCCCAAAGCCCTTCCCACTCTGTTTTTGTTCTGGTTCATTTTCTCTCTGTTGTTCAGATTGTGTAAATTCAATTGTTCTGTCCTTGGCTTTACTGATTCTGTTCTCTATCTGCACTCTACTATTGAGACATTCAGACAATTTCTATATTTGTTATTACATTTTTCAGTTTATGACTTACATTTGGCTCTTTTTAAAATAATTTCTGTTTCTTTGTTGAGACTTTCTATTTTTTATTTTTTAATTTGTAGTTTCTTGTTGAATAATTTGTATGCTGGTTACTTTAAAACTCTTGTCAGAGAATTCTCAACATCTGGTTCATCTCAATGTTGACACCAATTGTCTTTTCTCAATTCAATTGTAACGGTCCTATTTTTTGTTATACTGGGCGATTTTCTATTTATCCTGGACAATCTGCCATTACTTTAGGAGACTGTGGGTCCTTTCTTATTTTTATTTTTTAGTTCAGCAGGCAGCCACCCTACTTAGGTTTACTGAGACTCTCTTGGTAAAGTAGACCCAAGGACTGCTCTGATGTTTCCCTTCTCTTGTCAGCGTTTTGCTTCTTCCTGCCACTGCTGTAATTATGATATAGATGGTCTGACTCCTCATGTGGAACTTCAGCAAACCCAAAGATCAAACTTCAAGGCAGATTTTTTGAAACATTGAACCGAAAACTGCAAAAGAAATTTGATGTTCTAGGGACAGGTATAGAAACTCTCTGGTGTTCCAACCATGTTTGTTTCAGAAATCTAAATCCTCAAGCTTGTTTCTTTCTGTTTTTACCCCCTCTTGAGTGGTAGGATGCAGTTAGCCCACCCATGGTCTCATCACTGTCCCAACAAGTGTTCTGCTATACTCACCATTCTGCTTCCAAATCCTTGCCTTACCTTGATGCTTCATTCCAGGCAACTAACGGCGATATTAATGTGACTACATGTTCACAGTTACCAGTATCCAATTTCCCATCAGTGTAAAAGTTATCCTGCCTTCAAATCCAATGTCGTTAAATAATCAGTCCCAAGTTCCCATGTTTTCAGTTCTTGTCACCTCCACAATCCCTGCAGACAGCAAATATGTATTAGTGAGAACACATTTAGAAAAACAGTAGCCTCTCTAGATATTTTGAGTGAAGATATATGTAACAGGGGCAATTAACCATTAGAAAGTCTGTGAAGGAAAGGGCCAAAACGCCGTTTTTCAAGAATCTCCTGTGCAAGGATTTTAGGCACGCCACTCTCACAGGTCCCAACTGCTCACGGTGCCAGAGGGGATGATTATCTAGGAATTTTGGAGTCTTTGAAAGTCACTATCAATGACCTCAGCTACCGCCTGAAGCTGGTGCTGGAGAAAAGGACTTTTTCCTTCTCTCTTATTTCCCAAGTTACGTGTGAATGTCTTGTATGGCTGAAATAGAAACTGGAAACACAAAGAAATTGTGACAAATGTTGATCCATAGGCACCTCTGCTCTGTAGGGCGACGGTCAGAAAGGGTTGGAGTTGGGGCGCCGGGTGGCTCAGTCAGTAAAGCCTCCGACTCTTGGTTTTGGCTCAGGTCATGATCCCAGGGTATTGGGATCCAGCCATATGTCAGGCTCTGCTCTTAACATGGAACCTGTTTAAGATTCTCTCTCTCTTTCCCTCTGCCACTCTCTCCCACTCTCTCTCTCTCTCTCTTCCAAATAAATAAAAATGAAAAAAAATGTAAAGAAAAGGGAGGAGCTGATGCTGTATTTTCAACAGGATGAGCACCATGAGGGGCACTGGCCACCTGCCCTCAGGGACTCAGACCGGCACCCCTTCCCATAACTTTTCCTACTGACTTTCCTCCCATGCCAGGAAACATTAACATCAATTTTTCCCCATTTCGCACATAACAATGTCTCCCACACTTTCATTCATTGCTTACATTTGAAATGTAAATACTTTTACGTTATTTCTTTTCCTCCCTCTCCCTAGAACTCTAAAGCACATCCTTGTATTTGTAATTCATATTTTAAAATATTGAGGAAGGGCTCTCGCTGACCAGGACCAAGTACCCTCCCTCCCCTAGATGCCCCTTGATGTGAAATGTTGGGGTTCAGGAGAGAAAGCTCAAGGAAGAATTCTTGAGACATCTTTGGTGCAGAAAAAAAAAAGGTGGTTTTATTAAAGCATGGGGACAGGCTCCTAGGCAGGAAGAGCTGCCCTGGGGTCATGAAGAGTGGCTCATTACATACCCTCAGGTTGAGAAGGGGTCAGGGATAGCATAAGTCTAAGGAATTTTGAAAACAAGGTTTCCAGGACCTTGAGCTGCTGTTGGGAAAATGTCATTTATTCCTGTTTAGTAAAACCTCAGTCACGAGCCCCTTCAGATGTATATCAGGGGCCATGAGCTTGGAGTATAATTGCCAACATACACTTAGGGGATAGAGATAAAGAAGGTTTCCAAAGGGATTTTCATATGTTAAAGTAGACTTACAGGAACCTGGAGGTCTGGCTAATGTCAAGCTAAGATCTCTTCGTGCCTTTAGCAACGTATTAACACAAACAGCTTGAGGAATGTCACTCTGCCTGTTCCTAGGATTTGCCAATGGGCTGTAAGTTATAAGGAAATTTAACTTTTTTCTTTTGCCTTTGTGGGTCACATCATTCCCCCCTGAACAATTTTGATCCTTAAATCTTTAAGGTTGCTGAGGGTGGAAGGTCTTCTCTTCTGTAATTTCTTCCTACTGAATAAGGGTGCAGAGATGTCCCTATTTATGGGTCACCACTGGTCAGTTAGGGATCTAGGAGTTATGAAAGGCAGAGGCAGTTGAATCCAAGGGAGACCCCATGTATGGATCTTCCCAAGTGGAAAGGGTCATCTAGAGACTTCAAGTTCTGGCAGTGAAGGAGTCTAGACACCAGAGGACATGGGAGAAAACATGATTAGAATAACAAAAAAGGAAAGAAGCCCACGTAAGAGTCCTTTGATAGTTGACAAAAATCCTCCTCCAGTCCAGGAGTTTAACCAATCATTAATGGAAAGAGAGGGATTGTTTAAAAACAATTTTGAGTATTTATGTCCGTTAGAAATCCAGAAATCTTTCTGTGGTCATCTGGAGTGTACACACAGCATTCTGTGTTTATGAGGGCACGAGTCCCACCTTGTGCCATTCTCTTTTGTAAAACTGCTTTACACATTTGTGTTACTTCAGTATTTTTGAGGGAAATGCTATTTTGAGTGTCATTTAGGGCTTTGACCATGTGCTTATTGAGAGCTTCCATTCACCAAACAACATCCTCCAGTACCAAAGAGGAATCCAAGATGGATGCTCAGTGGTCATGCCGCTGAAACACAGAACGCGTCCACCGTTGTTTCACATTTGGAGGGTTGGCTGGGTTGGTCATGGTTTTACTAATGTGTCCATGCATCCAGGTAAACCCAGAATACAGCGGCCTATCCAGCTGGGGGAGGCCATGGACACAAGTCAGAGCCACATAGCCATGGGTCCCATTAGGGGCCGCTCATCTGATTCTGGGCCTCTGTGAACTGCAGTCAAAATATCAAAGACCATTGGGTATTGGAGGGCCACCTTTTGAATTCGTGGGTGACTATGAGTTGTGTCCGGTCAAAGGTGGCTGCTGTCTGCTTGGCTAAAACCTCTATTTGCAATTTTGTGTCAATAGAGGTGGCTCCTGGGACAAATACGGCAATCAAGACGCCCTCTTTGTTTGATGTTTAGGTTAACAATATCCTGATTATGAGGAATCACTGGCAAGTGGGAGAAGACTTGTCTCAGGAGATAAGGGCATTTCCAAGTGCATCATCCAATCCAGTCACAAGGAAAGTGGGGCCATCTGTCGTCTTCCCAAGCCCAGAGCTAACCCCACTGAATGGCTGTTAAGGAGTGATTTTGTCACCCTGGCTACACAGAATCGGTCAAGGTGATAGTTGGGTTATACAACTGCTGGGAATCCACCTCATTCCTCAGCTGTTCAAATAATCATATGCCCATGGGGTCCTGTTACTATCCCCACAGAATAACAAGCATGAAGATTATCTCTACATGAGCTATTGTGGCAATTTCTCTGACATTTCCCTCAAGTTGTCTAGTTTAAGCAGACAACATTCAAAGCAATCAGAGCTAGAATTGAAATCTGCAGAGGTGTGTTACTGAAACATAATTTTCTCTTTAACATCACCCTTATCCTCAGAGATGGCCAAACCAAGACTAATTTATTTGTAAAACAAGTCTAATTTTAATAAGCTTGGCTTATTTACCTAAGCTCAGCAAGAATAGTAGTTGGCCATATAGATCTTTTTAAAAGTCTGCTTTGCTGGAACTTTTATAAGGAATCTAGACTGAATGTTTAGTAGTCTCTCCAGGCCAGAAGCCAAGTCAAGTACTTGCGTCAGACAGGCCTGCAATTCCTGTGGAATTGGGCTAATTCCTCTCCACGAGGTCCCCAATTTCCTGCACCTGCCAGAGAAGTGACCTTCTGTACTCACCTGGGGAGGCTGCTGGGATCTCTGCCAGCAGGTATCAGGCCAACATTTCCAAGGGACTTTACAGCTCCGTGTTTCACAAAGTCGACTTCAATTCCTTAAAGCTGTCTGGTCGTGTCTGAGTCTATGCATGACTCTCATATATGACATTCCAGTCAAAGCCTTGGTACAATAACCAATGTTCCCAATGGTGTCCTGTTGCAAGGAGAACAGATTCTTATTGAACTTAAGCAAATAAGTATGATTGCCATGCAAGAAAGAATACTCACTGAGACTTTCTGAATAGAGAGAAAAATTAAATGTCTCAATTTGTTCACAAATGAAGACTTTATCATATTTCTGTAAGTCACAGATAGCTTAAGAGAAAGTGTCCTTAATCTGGAAGAGCAAACACTGGACAGCCAGTACTATTACAAACAGCAGTCACAAAAACTTGCTCAGTTCACTTAGTCCCATGTTACTAATTCTTACTCAGTTTGAATGCAGCTTTTTAGGTAGTTCTGGAAATTCTTACCCATTTCAGTTTCATGATCTTAAAGATACCAAATACCTGTATTTGTCAAAAAAAAAATCCTTTCTATGAATCTCCCTGAGGATGAAACTCATTTTGTCAGAGCATCAGAACAATAACTACAAATGACAAAAACTCAGAAACAGACATTGTTAAAGATCTGATGATATGAGAGCTCATTATAATGTAGCTGATGAGGAAATTCAGTTATTTCTGTGACATAGAACACTGCAATAATCAGAAAATCAAGTGATGACCTTATCCCAGAACATAACATACCGAATAAACAAGCCTAACTAGTCAAAGAGACTTGGTTTACAGTTTAAATCTCATGGAAGTTTGTTGAAACCCTTAGGAAGTTTTAAAGCACATGTCGAAAGAGGATTAAGGATCATCAAAGACTTGATAAAGACAAAACATAGAAACTGGTTTTTCTGGGCAGATAAAGAAAGAAAACAACTTTGTTTATATTTTCTTATCAAGAGCAGACCAGCAATTCAGGAGAACTTTGTCTTTTTAACAGAGTAAGCAGAATACCAATGTACTTTTAAAATCCATTCATTTTAACCCTAGTCCCTCCTGACCACACATAAAATTCTTTTCCCAAGATTTCCCTTCACAAACCTTCTACAACTTTCCTCTGCCCTCAGATTTTGTCCCAAGCCATCTCTCTCCCAAACCAGTCTCATTTAGGACAAAATTACCTTCTTTCACCTCCAACAAAAATGCATTCCGTTCCTTAGATCTTTCTTATACGCACATAGTTGCTTCCCTCATTTCCACCACTTAGCAGAATTTTAACTCTTAGAAACCTTAGTCTCCAGTGAAAACTAAGTAGTGACCAATTGTGAACTGTTACACTGAAATTCTTCAGATGGCAAATTTATGAATTAGTTAAGCACAAAGCATGTTTTCCCAACAGATTTAAATACCCTTAATTTCTTTGCAACGAGAAGCCTAAAACACAAGCCTGTGTTCAGTAATCGATGGTTCAGAACTCCATCCTATTTGGGAAAGACCCAGATATCCAATGAATTCAATCCCAATTTATCATCCAAATGAAATTTTAAAGTTTCAGGTTACCAAAGACTTTGTAGCTATCTTAACAATTACCCATGAAAACTTTGAGACAAAATTAACCATCATTTTGCATCATCTCTTTGTTAACAGAGATAACATGAGTTTATTTGACCTTTAGTAAACCTTGGTAGAATAAAAGTTTCATATTTAATGCTGATAACTCTGAAGACAGATCTATCTTAATTAAACCAACAGACTTAAATTAGTTTAAATCCCAAATTATGTCCCACCTGGGTCCACTTAGAAGTCAGTCAATTGGTTCCCCATTGTCAGTTTTGTCCTGGGACACTGGTGGGGAGATCTGAGGTGGGTGGTCCAGGGGAGTGCTCTCTGCTCCTCAACAGGGAGTGGAGAAGGAGAAAGGTCCTAAGCAAAGGGTCATCATCCAGGCAGCTGAGCTCCTAAGGAAGGTCACTCTGCCTGTCCCAAGAGCTTGTCCGTGGGCTGTAAGGATATTTGATTTTTTCTCTTGCCTTTGTTTCCACTTCACTGCTCTTACCCTCCTTCCCCTTCCCAGAGACAGTTGTGTCCTGCCCCCTTCTCTACAGGACTCTTCCCCAAACTCAGTTTTGATTGGGTTACTTTTCTTAAAATCTGTAAATTCACCTTTAAATCCAGAACACCTCGTCTGTCTGACATAAAGTCTGTCCATGTGACTAATATTTCCTACCCAAACATTTTATGTCTCATTGGTCCTATCGTGGTACATTCTCTAAACCAAGTACAAATGGGTCCATTGTTCACCACTGAGGATAAACTTGACCTTGCTCCTAGTGATACAGACTTTACTCATTTTTCCCAAGGGCATTTCAAAGGACCCTCACCGATGTTTACTTTGACCCAGATCCAACCTCGAAGACACCACAGGCCAGTAGGCAATTGGACAAGCAGACAGGTACTCACAACTCATAGTGCAGTGACTGTGCAGGACCCAGGGTGAGAGGAGCAGATGTGGGGCGACCACTACAGGGGTAAGACATGACAGGCCTGATCCAGCTTGTGGGGAGCCTTGGGCAGAAGACAGAGTGAGGACATTTGAGGCAACACCAAAGCAAAAACTTAGTATGTCCAGAGACCTACAAATCGGCCAGGATGGGAAATAAAGGAGCCCCATGTCAGTGTAGAAAGAAATGGGGCAGGAAGGGCCACCTGCAATCCTATTATTAAAGATCACGTAGCCATGCTTCAAAGCTCAGGCTTCATCTCAGAGCTAGTAGGTGGCTTTGGAATACTTCTCATCAAGGCAATGGCATAATAAAGTTTGAAGTTTATGGAGCTATGATATAAACAATCCTGCAAAGAATAAATCAGAAGGCACTGGGGTTGGACACCATGAGGTAGAGTCGGGAGGCAGCTCTCATGGTTCAGGAAGGATATGAGAGCCTCTGCTGAGGCCGTGCAGTGGCAGAGAGGGGGCCGTGTCCATGTCTCCAGGGGACACGGTAGACAGGAGACAGTGGAGGAGAGGTCTGGGCTGTACGCTGGCAGGGACCGTGCCCCAGGCATGCAGTGGATAACGGCTGAAGATACGCAGATTAAGGAGAATCTGAGCTCAGTCTGGGACGTGCTGGGTCTGCAGCTTTGATGGGCAGTCCAGGTAGAGAGGCTCGGTGGGCAGTGGGTGTGGAGCCAGAAAGACACAAGGTAAAAACATTGATTTGAGGAATCCTACAGACCGGTGATGAGTGCTCATGATAGACCTGGAACATACTCTTAAGGAAAATCTATGTTTAAAAAAGGGGCACATGGGTGGCTCAGTCAATTAAGTGTTCAACTTTGGCTCACGTCATGATCTTGTGGTTCCCGAGTTCAAGCACCGCATCAGGACTCTGTGCTGACAGCTGGGAGCCTGGAGCCTGTTTCGATTCTCTGTCTCTCTCTCTCAAAAATGAAATAAACATTAAAAAAACTTTTTTAAGGCAGAGGAATTCAGCTGCATTCTAAACATAAAAGATACAAAGAAATAGAAGAAGAAGGAGGACAAGATGATCTGAGGAAGCTGAGGCAGGACAGCATTTCCAGGAGGGAACAGCCGACCCTGACTCAGCAGAGGAACCTGAAAGGCAAACCAGGAGGCCATTCATGACCTTGTTGGGAAACACACTAGCTGAAAACACGGAGCAAGTCCTCCCCGACACGGCCACCTGCCAGGCCCTTCCTCATGGCACGTCCCCAGCCCGGGCGTTCCTGAGAGATGCCAGACAGTCATGCTTCGCCACGAAGACAAAATCAGATCCACTCTAACAAAGCTCATAATCTTCAAGCAATCTGATGCCTGTCAAAACAAAACTCAACACACTCTAAAGAAAGAATTCAAAATGCAGTCACTCAAGAATGCAACGTTTACAATTTCCAGCATCCAGCTGAGATTTATTAGTCATATGAGAAAGCCAGGCACTGGGAGCCCCAACCAGAAAAGAAAAATTTGTTAATGGATATCATATAAAACCATGGATGCCAGAGACAAAGCAACTGGTAGACGAGGTCTGTGATGAAGCCATCACGAGTGTGTTCAGTTATTTAAAGAGAAGCATGAACATAATAAAAGGAGAATTCGAAGAAGTGTAAAAAAAAAAAGTCAGTGCAACTTCTAGAGACAGAAAATACCGTATCTACAATAAGAAAGTACCACGGGATGGAGTGAACAGCACATCCGTAGCTGCAGACGAACAGAGGGAACAAAGACCAAACCATTGCAAAGTAATCCCTGACTGGACAATACCAAAGGCCGAGCACAGTTTCACTGGGAGTCCCAGGAGGAGAGGGGAAAGAAATATTTGAAATAATGGCCAATTTTTTCCTCCAAATTGAGTGAGAACTGTATTTCCACATATACAACAACCTAAGTCAATCACAAACAAGATAAACGCACACACACAGCAAAGCAACGCACATCATAATAAAATTGCTGTAAGCCAGAGGAAAAGAAATTTTTCTTTATTTGGAGAGACACATAGATAGCATGAGCGGGGGAGGGGAAGAAGGAGAGAGTAAGAGAGATAATCCCAACCAGGCTCTTTGCTGTCTGTGCAGAGCCTGATGCAGGGCTCGATCCCAAGAACCGTTGAGATCGTGACCTGAGCCGAAACTAAACGGCAGGTACCTGACCGACTGAGCCACCCAGGTGCCCCGAGAAAAAGAAAAATTTTAAAGAAACCGGAGAAAAAAAAACCAAACATACAGGTGACCAAAGTTGAAAACGAATGCTTGCTTCTTGGCAAAGACCAGAGGAAAGTGAAACATTACAGAGAAAAATTAAAGAGGATTTAAGTAAATTGAAATGTGTATCAAGCTCATTGGTTGGAAGACTCAATTAAGCTACCCTTTGTCCCCAGATAGGTCTATTTATTCAACACATTTCCGGTAAAAATCCCAGCAGCATAACGGTATAACTTGGTAAGCTCATTTCACATTTTATGGACATGCAAACGTTCCAGAATAGCCAGCCCATATTGGTGGGAACAAATTTAGAAAATTTACACTGTCTAATTTAGGTCTTACAATGAAGGATGGACCCACAGATCATTGGAATGAAATAGAGGACCTCAAAATAAACCAAGATAGCTACAGTCAGTAGATTATAACAATGGTGCCAAAGTAGTTCTTTGGGGAAATGATAGGCATTTCAAGAAAAATGTCAACACTACCAGATAATCCCACAGTGGAAAACAAACCCATCACAGTCCCCAACACACACAGATAATTCCAGTGTGTCATGCACGGAGAGGCAAATCAGAGAAGAGTATCTTTGCAAATTCAGTGCCCCATAGAGTTTTCCTAGTCGGGTCATATAAAACACTAACCAAGAGCAACACAAAATGTTAAAAATTTTAAAAACTGAAATGTAGACTCTATCAAAATTTAAAACGTTGTGCTCATAAAAAGGGCGTCATGAAGATAACAAAAAGGCAAGCTGTTGACTGGGGGGAAATATCTCCAAGCTGTATATCTGGAAAAGGTTTGTAGACAGAATAGATAAATGTTATCTATGATACATAAATATATCATAAGGTACAAAGAAACCAACAAGAAACGCATTAAAATTTGCAGAAACGTGAACAGACGCTTGACGGAGAAAGAAAAACAAATGATCAACGGACGCTGATGGTGCTGGACATCACCGGTCACCAGGGAGATGCAAATCAAAGCCACACTGTGAGACCCTTTCACACCCACCAGAATGGCCACAATCGAAAGTGACAGACGATACAGGTATTGACAAGGGCGTGGGGTAACCAGAAACTCACGCGTCGCTGACGTCAAGGTCCACCCCCACATCCATTCTCACAGTTGAACGTGCGCCAGCCACAGGACCCCAAACCCCATGCCTGGCCCCTGCCCCCCAAATAAAAACATGTGTCCACAGAGCAACAAATGTTCATAGCAGCCAAGACTGAGGGGGGAAGAAGAAATTAGATAAAACACCTTATACCCATGCAACCGGCACAACACTCAGCAAGAAAACCCCAAAACTATGGATACACACTACCATATGATTCCCGCGTTTGAGCACAAGCGGCCTGACACAGATAAATGTGATCTCTCTGAAATTGTCTCCACAACAGACGAAATCAACCCAAGACACCCCGGACTGTGGCTGTTTCTGATGGCAGGTGTGGTTGACTTGAAAGGGGCATAAATCTATGCCAACATTCAGCAAGCCGTGAGCTTAAAGTTTCCGCCTTTGGCTGGACGGGAATTGTACCTCAGTACCTGGGCCGGAAAACCAGAACCGAATACATTGTGCATGTGGAACGGGGCATAATCACGCATGACAGGACGAGACGGCCGGTGGGCAGGGGGGACCCGGATTCAAAGCCTGCGGTTAGCTGGGTGTCCTCGGGCAATAATCTGCCTCCTCCTCTTATAAAGAAAGGATGGCGGGGAGGGAGGTGTGGGGTTAAATGAAGTAATGGAAGTACGGTAGTAGGAACAGAGCCCACAGGGAGTAAGCTGTGTAGACCCTAACTGGCCACATTGTTCCTACTGACGGGTAAATGCAGTTACACAAAGTGTGTAAACAGCAACACCCCTTGGATTACTCAACGGGCGGTTCCCTCTGGAATGCAGATCGCCACCAGCAATGATGCAAAAAGAGCCTGAGACAACTTAGCTGGAGTTCCAGTGTAATTACGAAGGAGCCCTGCTTTGAAAATTAAAGCCTATTAAAAAGAATAATAATAATAATAATAATAAAACCAAAAGGCAGCACTTGCATTTACAGAATAAATAGCCAAACAAAAAAGAACAAATTTGGAGGATTGTGTCTCCCTCTCTCTCTGCCCCTGCCCCACTGGCGCTCTGTCTCTCTCTCTGTCTCTCAAAAATAAATAAACATTAAATTTTTTTTTCACATCACCAAAAGCCTGGGGTTTTGCACTCAGAGCACAGGGGGTCTTGGAGCAGCGGGGTGTCTGCTGGAGAAAGGGAGGCGGCAGGATGGCCCAGACTGGCTGGGACCACCCTAGTATTTACTGAACTGGCCTGGAACATGGAATAGAGAACAGGAGAGTGACAGGTGTGTACCACGGGGACCGGAGGCACCGGACCTCCTGTGGGGACTTGGGGGATCCCTGGGCAGGTGCCCGGGCTGCACAGGGATGGGGCCCTGTCCTCCCAGCTGCGGGCTGAGAAATCGAGGCAGGTCCCTCCCAAAGGAGACCTCACACAGCCTCCTGCAGTGGTGGCCAGGCAAGTTCAGAGAGGGTGGAGTCTTTTTCCTTTTACTTTAAAGGCCTGGTCAGAGAAGCAGCAAGCCTGGGTTCTAAGTGGCCACATTTCTATTTGCTCTCTCTCCAAGTGGCTAGATCTCCACCGCTGCCCTGGCACCAGGAGCTGCGAGGAAGGTTAATCACCTCAGCTCTGAGGCTCCAGCGGTTCAGGCTGTGGAGTCCCGGGGCCGAGTGCCTTGTGGCTGAGACCCCAGGGCGCCCCGGCAGGTGCCCCACGGGCAGGAGCTCTCGGGGAAGCTAATCATCTCTCTCCCCAAAGGCTCATCGCAGGAAAGTATTTGCTCCAACAACTCACGATAAAAGCTTGCCCCACAAGGCTCTTGGGGGGCTCAGTTAGTTGGGCGTCTGACTTCCGCTCAGGTCATGATCTCACAGTTCGTGGGTTCGAGCCTCTCATCGAGCTCTGTGCTGACATCTCAGAGCCTGGAACCTGCTTCGGATCCCGTGTCTCCCTCTCTCTCTGCCCCTTCCCCACTTGTGCTCCGTCTCTCTCTGTTTCAAAAATAAATAGACATAAAAAATAATTACAAAAATAAAGCTTGCCCCACAATTAACCATCTGAATTTGAAACTGGTTTTATAATCCCCTCCCCCAACCCTGTGTGAGCCCAGGGAGGAGGCTTAAAGGCCAGAGGGGTTTCGGGTCTTCGCCCGGGATGCCCAGTGGGAACTGCACACTGGATGTGCTGAATGAAGATGATTGGTGATCTACACAGTGCTTGTTCAACTACAGTATTTGCCAGAGTTTTATGTTGGTGCGTAAGACGGTGGTAATGGGGCTTGAGAGCCTGGCTGGTATCTTCGATTCCGTACAATGCATTATTGGTTTTACTTCACATATAGGAGTGAGGGCCTGCGTGGCTCAGTGGGTTGAGTGTCCAACTCTTGATTTCGGCTCAGGTCATAATCTCCTGGTGCATGAGATCAAGTCCCATGTCTGGCTCTGTGCTGAGCTTGGAGTCTGCTTGGGATTCTCTCTCTCTCTCTCTCTCTCTCTCTCTCTCTTTCTCTCTCTCAGGATTCTCTCTCTCTGCCCCTCTTCTGTTTGTTCTCTCTCTGTCTCAAATACAATTTCTAAAAAATCCTAAAAAGAAAAACCATAACGAAGTGAAAGTATCTTGTCTCTGAAACTTGCAATATCTCGTCATTAAGGATCGTGCTTGTCCGAGGGAGAAAGCTACCCTGAATGGCGCGCTCACGATTTGGGTAACACACTGGTCAGAAGAACAATACAATCCGACCAGATGATCAGAAAGGCTTTCCAGGGTCAGCTGTGATGGAGCCCACACAACTTTGTGACCATCCCTGGTGCCCCTGCCCCATCGGCAGGCCCACCCTACCCACAGTCCCTGTCACTACAGAGCAGTCTGCATTTTCTAGAGTTTCATGTAGAGGAAACCAAACAGTACATGGTCTGTTCTGGCCAGCTTCGTTCACCAAGTCCAGTGGTTAGGGATTCATCCGTTCAGCTGTGAGTGTGAATTTTCATTCCTCTTTCCTCCGGACTTTACTCCGTTACCTGCATGCGTCTCGATCTATTTCTCGTTCACCTGTCGCCGAGCATCTGGGCTGGTTCCCAGTATCTTGGGGACCTGACCACCTGTGGGAGCCCTCATATGGGCACATGTTTCCTTTTTCCCTTGGGCAAAACTTGTAAGAGGACGGCTGGGTCACTGGCTGTGTTCAGCATTTTCAGAAATGGTCAAACTTTTTTTTTAATTAAGTTTTTTTTAGGTTTATTTATTTATTTATTTATTTTGAGAGAAAGAGAGTGAGTGGGGGAGGGGCAGAGAGAGAGGGAGAGAGAAAGAATCCCAAGCAGTCTCCGCACTGTCAGCGCAGAGCCTGATGCGGGGCTTGAACTCACTAACCGTGAGATCATAACCTGAGCCAAAATCGAGAGTCGGAAGCTTAACCAACTGAGCCACCCAGGCTCCCCCAAACTGTTTTCAGAAAGGAGTTCCCATTCCAGAGTGTATGAGAGCTCCAGTGACCTCACACCTGGGTCAGCACTGAGCAGGGAGTGGCTTCCCCAGGCAGAACATTCCGACAGGTGCAGGGAGAACTCGATGCGGTTCCCACCGCCCTGCCCAGTCTCTACAGCAGCCTTCTGCGGGCTTCTTTTCTCCTTTACGTCTCTGTGTTTCTCCTTTAGTGAGGTTCACGTGTTTGCCATTTTTCAGGTTTGATTAGTATTGAGCCCTTTATCTTATGTACGATTTGTAAATACTTCCTCCAGAAGTTCTTAATTTTAATGAAGTCTAAATGATATACTTTTTCTTTAGCGGCTTGTTTGGTTTCTAAGAAATCCTTGCCGCACCCACTCACAAGTGTATTATTCTGTGTTTTCTTGCAGTATGTTTGACAGCTAAGTTTGTAATCAATTTTGAGTTCATTCTAGCATATTGTGTACAAGAAGTTTATTTTTTTGTGTATGGATGCCCACTTGTTCTAGTTAATAAATTCTCCCCTCACCGCACTGCCCACTTGCCTCTTCAGAAAACAAATCAGCTGTATTTCTACCAATTGGTCTATTTGGGGTCCACCGATCTGTCTCTCTTGATGCCAATACCACACGGTCTTGATTAGTAAGGGCTTAAAACAAGGCATGAAGCCAGGGAGTGGAAGCTCTCTGACCGTGGTCTTCTGCAAAGTTGCTTTCTAGATCCTTTACAAATTCACATCAATTTTAGAATCAGCTTTCCAGTTTCCACGAAAGACCACTGACACTGATTGAGGTTACACTGAAGCTATGGGTGAATTTGCAGAGAATGGGCACATCCACACTTGGCTGACCTCTGGCCGAGAACACAGCGTACCCTGGTAAGCGTGTCGTGTGCACTTGAAGAAGAATGTTTACTCTGCTGCTGTTACGTGAACTGTTCTATACATTGTGACTACACATGTTTGCCAATAATGTTCTACAGTTCTCTGTATCCTTACTGATTTTCCATTGGGTTTTTTCCCTATCAATTATTGGGTGAAAACTGTTGAAATTTCCAAATATAAATTGTGACTTTGCCTATTTCTTCTTGCAGTTCTAAAGCTTTCTGCCTTATCAGTTATGAAGGTCTGTTATCTGGTGCATACAAATTTAGAATTGCTATATTTTCTGGATTGAATGACACCACTATGAGTATGAAATTCTCTTTATTCCTGAGACTATCACTTGCTATGAAGTTGACTTTGATGCTCAAACAGCTACTCCAGCTTCTTTTGATGAGAGTTAGGTAAAGCCTATGCCCATCCTTTAACCCTTAGCCAAACTTTGTCTTTATGCTTAAAGTGGATTTTATATAATAGCATATCATTGAATCTTGCTTTTTTATCCAATCTGACAATCAGTCTTTTTTTTCATAATTAAACTTTTTATTTTGGAATAATTATAGATTCACATACAGTTGTAATAAAAACTAATACCCAGAGGTCTCATGTATTGATTACCGGTTTCCCCCAAATGTAACATCTTGCAAAACTATAGTAAAATATCCTAACCACAGTTCTGACATGGACGCAGTCAAGATGCAGAACATTCCATCCCCACAGGGACCTTGCATGCTGCAAGGTCATCATCACACCCAGTGACTTCCCACCTACTCCCTCTTTAATCCTTGACAGCCACTAATCTGTTCTCCACTTTTATAATTTTGTCATTTCTAGAATCTTCTATACATGGAATCATCCAGTATGTAACTTTTGGGATTTGACCTTTTCTACTCAGCATGATTATTCTCTGCAGACTAGTCTAGGTTGGTGTGTGTATCATCGCTCTTTTCTTTGCATTGTCCAGCAGCACTCAGTAGAATGGATGTATTCTGGTTGGTGTAACCATTTGCAGATTAAAGAGCATCTGCGTTGTTTTCAGTTTGGGGCTGTTACCAATAAAGCTGCTGTAAACATTGATATACAAGGTTTTGTGTGAACTTGGGTTTTCATTATTCTGGGAGAAATGACCAAAAGTGGAAACAGTGGGTCAAGTGGTAGTAGCATGTTTAATTTCATTAAAAAGTGTCGATATTTTTCCAGAGAGGCTCTACAATTTACATTCCCAGCAGCAAGAGATATGATCTGTATCCTTGCTGGCATTTCATGTTATCATACTTTTTATTTTCACGTCTCATAGGTGTGGACTGATACCTCACGGTGGTTTTAGCTGGCACTTCCCTGAAGGTTCATGACGTTGCATGTATTTTCATGTGCTTATCTGCCATCTGTATGTTTTCTTGGGTGATACATCCCTCCGTGGATTTTGCCTATTTTCTAATTGGGCTGTTTTTTTTTTTCTTTTATTGTTGACTCCTGAGAGTTCTTTATGTATTTAGATACTAGTCCTGTGCCAAATATGTGGTTTGCAAATATTTACAATCTTGTAAATCTATTCTTGTCCTTTTGTCATCTCATTTGACTCTGCAGAGCAAAGGCTTTGTATTTTGACAAAGCCCAATTTATCAGTGTTACCATTTATGCTTTTAGTGTCAAGTCTAAGATCTGTGCCTACCTTTGATCCTTAAGCTATTCCATTGTTGTTTTTTTTCCCTAAAAGTTTTATGTTTTATGTTTTACACTGAAGTCTATTTTGAGTTTACTTTTGCATAAGGCATGAGATTCAGGTTGGGGTTCTTTGTTCTCCAACAAAGTACCAATGGTTGGAGCACCATTTACCAGAAACACTGTCTTGCCTCCATGGGATTGCTTTTGCACCTTGGTAAAAAAAAATGCATTTGGGTGTATCTGTGAGGATCTGTTTCTGGGGTCTCTGCACTATTCCACTGAACTGTGCATCTATCCCATCAACCAATGCCAAATAAATGTGACTACTGTAGATACATAATAAGTCTTGAAAGCAGGTAGATTGATTCCTCCCACTTTATTCTTTTTCAAAGTTGTTTTAGCTATTCTAGTTCCTTTGCCTTTATATATAAATTTTGGAATAATCATATGGTGCCTGGAAACTTTTCTGGGGCTTGGATAGACTTTATACTTTACAAAGTATAAAAGTATACTTTAAAAGTATAAAAGTCTGGATATACTTTAAACCTGTATATTAATTTGGAGAGAATTGGCTTTAAAACTGTATTGGGTCTTCCCATCCGTGAATATTTACATATATTTTTTGAGAGATTTTAAATAGTATAGTATTTCAAATTTTGTTATCCACATGTTCACTGCAAGTATATATAAAAATAGTTGATTTGTGTATTTGTCTTCTATCATGTGACATCACTGAACTTACTGGAAATGTAGATTTCTTGGGATATTCAATGTAGATAATTATGACATTTGCAAACAGACAGCTTTCTTCTTCCTTCCTCCCTTCCTTCCTTCCTTCCTTCCTTTCCTTCCTTCATTCCTTCCTCCCTTTCTTTTTGATATTCATGCCTTCTGCTTCACTGACAAAAACTTCCAGCACTATGTTGAATAAGGGTGTTGAGAGCAGATGTCCTTGCTTCCTTCTTGATCTGAGAGGTATCTTAGTCACCCCAAAGTTCTGGAGGCTGAAAGTCCTAGATCAGGGGGTCAGCATGGTCAGGTTCTGCTGGTGGCCTGTGTCCAGCTTACAGATAGCCATTTTCTTGTCATATCCTTGAAAGGCAGGAAGTGTGTGGGAGCTCCCTGAGGCCTCTCTCAGAAGGGCACCAACCCCATTTATGAAGATTATACCCTCAGGACATAGTCACTTCCCAAAGGTCTCATCTCCCACTGACCATCACCAGGGCAGTAAGGATTTTCACATGTGAACTCGGGGACACGAACATGCAATATACAGCAGTTGGGATGTATTCAGTCTTTCCTCATAAATATAACATTAGCTGTAGTTTCCGTATTCTAATCTTTATCAAGCTGAGACAGTTTGCTTTTATCCCTAGCCTGCTGAGTTATTGTCATGAGTGGGTGGTAGATTTTGCCAAATGTCTTTTCTGCATCTGTTGATATGATCATGTGATTTTCTTTTTAAAAATAATGCCGTGTAGTGCAGTAATCGACATGGGACTACTGAACCAGCGTTTTACACCTGGAAGAAGCCCCACTTGGTCACAGTGTATAATTCCTTTCACATATTGCTGGGTTCTAACTGCTAGCATTCAGCAAAACGGTTTTGCACATGTGCTTATGTGGGAAGTTAACCTGTACTTCGTGTGTGTGTGTGTGTGTGTGTCTTTGGTTTTGATAACAGGGTAATATTAGGTTCATAATAAGAATTTAAAAGTTTTCCCTCCTTCACTTCTTTGTGGAATAGATTGTGAAGAATAAGTATTAATTCTTACACGGGATGCCTGGGTAGCTCAGTCGACTGAGTGTCCGACTTCGGCTCAGGTCACGATCTCACGGTTCGTGGGTTCAAGCCCCGCGTCGGGCTCTGTGCTGACAGCTCGGAGCCTGGAGTCTGCTTCGGATTCTGTGTCTCCCTCTCTCTCTGCCCCTCCCCTGCTCGCACTCTGTCTCTCTCTTCTTTTCTCTCTCTCTCTCTCTCAAAAATAAATAAACATTTTTAAAAATTATTTAATTCTTACTTAAACATTTGGTAGAATGCTCCAATGAAACCGTCTGGGCCCAGAGCTTATTTGGGGTTGGGAGGGGGAATAAAAGTTCGATTTTTTAAACAGTTTACAGGAGTCTTCAAATCATTGATTCAGTATTGGGTGAGCTGGGATTGCTTGTGCTTCTGCAGGAATTGGTTCAATCCTACAAAGCTGTCAAGTTTATATGTGCAGAGCTGTTTGTACTATCCCTTACCGTTGCTTCAAGGCCCACAAGAACTGCAGAGATTTCCCTGGACTAGTTCCTGGTGTGTGTAACTTGTGTCCTATTCCTTGTTTTCTTTGTCAGAAGGCTGACAAATAAGGATTAGATATTTATCTATTAATCTAATAAGGATTAGATATTTATCAATTTCACTGAGGTTTTTAAGGAACAACCTCTTTTTTCCCTCAGTTTTTTCTCTTGCTTGTTTCCAATTTCATTGGTTATAGCTTTCTCTTTATTGTTCCTTCCTTGTGCTTGCTTTGGATTTATTTTTCTCTTGAAGTTCCTAGAGGTAGAAATGTATAGGATCCATTTGAACATTTTTCTCTTTCCTCCCGCGCTCATTCCATGGTGTCCGTATACCTGTAAGCCCTACACGTGTCCTCCTTCTGTTTTCCTTTTTACTCAGTACAGTATAGTTTTCATGGGCTTCCTTTGAAATTTCCTCCTTGAGCCATTTTTGGATTATGTAGAAGTGTATTTTTTAGTTCCCAAGTGTGTGGAGGCTTCCTCATTAAGATTTCTACTTTCATTTCATTGTGGTTGGAAAACACGATCCGTGACACCTGCTGCCTGGGACCTGGGACTCAATAACCTCTGTTTTCCTGAGACTCTCCTGTGTCTCTTCTCATGGTCCCACCTGACTGGCCATCCCATTAAAGGGCACAGAACATGCTTAGATTGTTCAAGTCTTGACCTTTGATTTCTAGATCATTCTACATGGTCTCATACCACACTTTGTAGTTCTACTCTTTGAATCTTTGTCAGGTGTGTTTTATGGCCCAGAATGTGGTCTGCCTTGCTGAATGTGCCCTGATGGCATGAGAAGAATGTGTGTTTTGCTGTTGTTGGATGGATCGTCCATGGACATCAATTGGGCCAAATTGATGGATGTTATTGATTACTATTCATTTGTAGTCTCACTGACTTTCTGCTGCCAGATCCATCAGTCATTGGATGAGGAGAGGGAAAACCACCAACCAGAGCAGTGGATTCATGTGTTTTCCCCTCCAGTTTTTGCCTCACGTGCTTTGACACTCTGCACCCATTATGTGTGGTCTGCTTTTTCCTTTGCCGTGTCTTCTTGGAGAACATCTTCATCACTGTGTAAGCTGTCCCTCCACATTCCTGCTGTCTGCTCTCTCTCTGAAGTCCACTGTGTCTGGCGTTAATGTCGTTAGTCCAGCTCACGGTGGCCAGTTAGCACAGGAGACCCCCACCTCTTCACGTTCAGCCGCCTGTGTCTTTCTACAAATCGGGCTTCTCTCAGACAATGCTTGGTTGCATCTTGTTTTTATCCTTGATAACAATTTGCTTTTAACTGGTGGGTTCAGTTCACTCACATTTAAAGTGATCATCGCCACTGTTGGTCTAATTTCTGCCACGTTTGTGCTGTTTCTACTGGCCGCGAAGCCCCTTAGTTTACTTTGTGTGAGGATGTCCTCACTTCTCCACAGCGGGTGCAGGATCACATCGCCGGATAGGAATTCTCAGTTGCTAGTGTGGTTGGGTTTCCCCCTCCCTACTCCCCCCACTCGCTGGCATGGTTTGGGGGCGAAGATGCATGCGGTTCTCATGTTGGTTCATGTACACGTAAGATGTTCCCCCTTGGGCTGTGTTCAAGATTTTCCCTTTGCCTTGGATTCTCTATCCCTTGCTTATGACGTGCCCACACGCAGTTTTGTGCCGTATCCACGTATGGTGGACCCTGAGCTTCCAGGTTCTGTGGTTTGGTGTCTGCCGTTAATTTGGGGGAAATGTGTGCACGCAATTACTTCAAACGTGTCCTGTGTATCTTTCTCTCTCCTGCATGTTCGTTAGGACTTTGAAATTACCCAACAGTTCTTAGATACCGTGTTCTGTTTCCTGTTTTCTTTCTTGGATCTGAAGCTCGGAAAAGCTCCTGCTGGACACATCTTCCAGCCACTGACCCTCTCCCGACCGCGCCCAGCTCTTTAATTCCTCCGAGACTGTCTTCAGGCTGCTGTGTTCCTGATTTCTCCCATTTCCTTCTGATTCTGGCAGTCTGTCTGCTCCCATGACTCATTTGTGTCTGTACATTCTCTCCTTGTGCCCGGAGAGCCTTCCACGGGGGCATGGCTATTTCAAATTCCTTGTCTGGTAATCCCGATGTCTCTGCCCATCCCAGTTCCATTCGGACACTCGTTTTGTCTCTGCAGATGGTTTCACCCTCGTGCTTTCTAGCACACCTTGCAATTTTGGGGGTGGAAGTGGACGTGATATGTCCAGCAACAGGAACTGAAGTGAGAAGAATTCCAGTGAGGTTTTGGTTTCTCTGTTGGGGACTCAGGCTCAGTTTAACATTCATGGCCCCTCAGATGTCAGAAGCTTCCATTTTCTGTTGTTCTGGGCTCCCTGGAGCTTGTGCACGAGAGTCTGTGCCTGGAGACTGCAATCCACCGCCACTGCAACAGCGCTCCGGTGACGCGGCGGTTGGGCTGAGTGAGGGGCGTCACGCCGGACTCACACAACGTCCACCTGCTCCTGCGTTTGCATCCCCATCCCTGGGCTGTGACCCTCACGAGTCCCCCCCCAGGGTTATTCTCCTTCCCTGGAACAGGGAGACAAGCGGGGCTGAGTTTGGGTAAAGGAAGGTCTCAGAAAGCTCAGCACAATCCCCTCCCTTGCCGAGCAGGCTTGGCAGAGAAGGCTCTGGGTGGGAGTCAGCATGCTTATTTTGCCCCCTTCCCGCCAGAGACAGGGTAGAGAGGGTGTTTTCCTTGACTCTTCATGATGAGAAGCTGCCACAGCTTTCATGGGTGTAATCCGTGGAAGTGTGGGCCCCCCGCGTCTGCAGCTCCCAGGACCCCCACACTCCCACACTGGCCGACCCCCCGACCCCAGTTCCCTGCTGGCCGTGGGTACCCGCTGGTTCATGGTTCCAGGGCCACTGCCCGGGGGGCAACTGTGTCTCTGAATTCACCTTTTATCCCAGTTTCAGGGGGATCATTTGCCCTCTGCCCTCAATTCCCTGAAGGGCCCAAGAGAAGCCTGTACGGCTGCCCATATGTGTGGGTGTGCTCACCATGTGCACGTGTGTGCGTGTGCGTGCGTGCTTGTGTGCATGTGCACATGAGTCACAGCGCCCATGTGTTTGATATGCTGTAGCTGAAAACCGTTGATGTTTTTCGATTCCGTCCCAGCACCCCATGGACTCGCTGGCTGTAACTCTCCTGTGTTATTTCCTTATTTCTGTGGCCGATGTAGGCTTTGTGGACCGCATTGTGGGTACGAAACTCACAACGGCGCACGTTTCAGGGTCGGGGCCATGACTGTAAGTCTTACGTCTTCGCTTGTGATAAGCCACACAGTGTGTTCTTCCTCTCTCTGCTCCAAGCGATCCGTCATCTTCCGGGGGAACAAATGGGTAAGGACAATGCCATCACCTGATCACCGGTGTTTTGTCACTTCCCAGGCCCGGGTCCCCAGGTGCACGAAGGAGCCCCTGTGGTGCGGGTCTGCCCGCCACAGGCTTCCACTTTCATATGTCAGAAAAACGTATTTATTTCTCCTTTGTTTTGAAAGACATTTTCACTGGGAAGAGCGTTCAATGTTAATAGATTTCTTCTTCCTTTCAGCACCTTGGGGATGTTTCCCCACTGACTTCTGTGCCTTGTTTTTGATGACAAACTGTCCTCATCACAGTGGGAGACCAGCCCTCTGTAGCTAAGTTATATCTTGTTTTTCCTGTCTGTGCTTATATTGTCTCTTTATCATGTGCTCTTAATTTTTTTTTTTTTTGAGAGAGAGAGAGACAGAGCATGAGCAGGGAAGGGGCAGAGGGAGAGGGAGACACAGAATCGGAAGCAGGCTCCAGGCTCTGAGCTGTCAGCACAGAGCCCAACACGGGGCTCGGACTCACGGACCGTGAGATCATGACCTGAGCTGAAGTTGGCGCTTAACTGACTGAGCCTCCCAAGCGCCCCTATCATGTGCTCTAAGCACTTTGCTCGTGATATGCTTGGTGCCATTTCCCTCATTTTGTGACTGGAATCATTTCAACCTCCTGGATCTGTGCATTTATAGTTTGACTCAGATGTGGGAAAATTCTGGTTCTTTCCTCAGATATTTTCCTCCCGGCCCCTCTTTTCGATACTTCAGTCACGGGTGCTGATGCTCTGTCCCCCCAATCTTTCTTAGACTTTTTCATCTGTTTTTTTCAGATTTTTTACAATGTTTATTTATTTATTTTGAGAGAGAGCAAGCAGGGGAGGGGCAGAGAGAGAGGAGAGAGAGAGAATCCCAAGCAGGCTCTGTCTTGTCAGCACACAGCCTGATGCAGGGCTGGATCCCATGAACCGTGAGATCATGACCTGAGCCTCAACCGACTGAGCCACCAGGTGCCCCACTTTTTCAGATTTTAAACAGTTTTGTGTTAGTTTCTTCAGGCAGCTGTGACAAATGGCCACAAACCGGCGGTTGGGGGGGGGGGCGGGGCTGGGATCATAGAAATGCTTGTCTCTGGTTTCCAGAGACCAAGATCGGGATTCACAGGGCCAGGCTCCCTCTGATGGTTGTGTGGACAGTCAGCCACCCCTTCCTGCTCTGGAAACCCTGGCCGTGGAGCAGATGTGGAGCCACCTCACCCGATTCCCATCCCTCTGGTCTCACTGCTCGCCATCGTCTGATGTCCAACGTCTGCAATGCCCTTGTTTTTTGTACTTTATCCAGTTTTTCAGTTCTTGCAGGTGGAAAGGCTAATCTAGCCCCTGTTACTACAAAATGGTCAGAAACAGAAGCCCATCTAAAGGTCGCAAGCAGGAGCGGGAACCCAACGTCACATTTCTATTTTGGGATAATCACCCTTCGCAGAAGCATGAAGGGTGGGTGGGATGGTGAGTTTCCAGAGGCAAAGAGAAAAGTCACTACCACAGCAGCACCTTGGTGTCAGGGTAGGATTTGGGCCTGAATCTGGGAGTGGCCTTGAGGGAGAGGCTGGCTGGATCAAGGCGGGGGTTGGGGGGGGGGGAGGGCACGGGGGGCAGGGGGGGAACAAGAGGAAAAGATGATCCACAGGCACAACGGACTTGGCTTCGCTCCCTAAAGGGAGAAACCACGGCCACCTCCCCGAAGGAGGGCGGGGGGACGGCTCTGTGAACGACTCTGACGTGTCCACTCCATGCTCACTGGGGATGTTTGGAAGTGAGATCTGGTCTGAAGACGCAGACCGGGGACATGGTTAGGGGCCGAGGATGGGGACAGTGGGGCAGGGGATCCTTCATTGCTCAGGGTTTGGGGACTGAGCCAACACCGTGTGGCCCACTCGCCCCTTCCGATCTCCCGTGAGGTGACACTGAGCAGGGACCGCGCATCACCACGAAATCGAGAGAAATACTCCAGATAATACCCCAGATATATTTAGTCATGGCGATCCAATCATGTCTGAAAGCATCGTTGATGTCGGTGAACTAGGATCATTTTCAGAAAGAACAGTGTCTCCAGTAAGAAGGAGAAAAAGGTATGTCATCCACAGCAGAGGGGACACTCTCCCGGGCGGGGGGCAGGCGTGCACCCCAGCGGCAGATCGGAGGGACAGGAAGGAAGGGAGACAAGGAGTGGCTGATTTCCTGGGGGGAAATCAGCACATACGACCTCAGCTCCCCACGCTGAGTGGACACAGCCAGATTCTCCAACACGAATTCGAATTCGCTCCTCCCTGAGGAGCCTGTGGGTATGTGTATATAAGGAGAGTTTTGCAAAAGAAAAACACAATTCTTTGTTGAATGCGAGTGTGGGTGCAAACACAGGGATTCTGACTGCAAACACAGTCCTAGGAGGTGGCCTCCAACAGCCCACGTGTAAATTCACCCTACACTACGGGGTGAATGTTCATGGGACCGGGGGGCCCTCGATGCCCGTCCACAAGATTTCAGGTGACGTGGGGCTGGAGGGGGTGACACACACCGTGCCATCACATCCCCGCTCGCGTGCAGCCGAGTTATTAAGACAATATGCTCCGTTCTCGAGTCTGAGTGACGGCGTAACTTACTTTTGGGGTCAAGTAGCAGGAAAGCGGGCGGAGAGGTTTTGAAGCCAGCAGAATCCGAGATCAGAAACAGCGAAAGCTTGGCGAGCCATGGGATCGCTTCGCTTCCAGCAGGTGAAACAAGAAATCCAAACACCAGCCTCGGCCAAGCCTTTCGGCACACGTCACATCAAAGACTAAAAAATACTTCAGAAATTGTTTTTAAACTATTTTAAAATTATCCAGTATTTAAATAGTTTAAACATAATATAATTTAATACATTGGAAATAATATTTGTTTTCTTTTTAAAAAAAATACACTTTTTTAATGCGTTTCTTGGCAGGAGCAGGCTGTGGGACTGACGTGGACCCCTGGGCCTGAAGGCCGCCCAGGTGGACAGAGAGCCCTGCAGCCACAGCCTCCCACCACCAGGGAGGGTGGCTCTCAAAGGTGGTGACAAGCAGGCCTATCATCTGGTGACCAGCCACCACCGGGTGCCAGGGCTGAGGGCGGGACTGAGACACAGGACTGAGAAGTGGACAAATGAGAGGAGGTGGTCCCTTTCTAACGTGACCCTAGCGGAGGCCTGGCAGGCTCCTGTGGGACCAATAGCCACCCGGCCATCGTGCCAGGTTCCCAACGTTGTTCTCCTAACGTCCTGGGATATCAATGGGTCCTTTCTCCTCAGCTGGTGACCCCTCCCCGTCACTGAGGAAGTTAGCAATCAGAAGAGGACTCCCTCCGGATATCCTGCCCCACACCTGGTCCCAGGTCCCCCCGACCTGCCCGAGAGCACTGCCCTCCCCCCACCTGCCCCTGATCACCGCGCTCCCCCCTGCCCACCTGGCACCAGCTTGCACCTGCCCATTAGTTAGACACCCGTGAGTGATTCTCTCTTCTGGTCATTTCTCATCAACACGCAGACCTGCTCCCCGACCTGTGCACACGCATGCACATACGTGATCCAGCGCTCTGTGCCAACATTCTCCCAGTTTCTCTGCTTCCCTTTGAGAATCCTCTCCAAATGACCTCCTCCCCATATGCAACCCCTCTCCTCTGGTTCTTTAGTGACATTCCGGCCATTCCCAGCGGGCCACCAAAATTACCCGGCGCCAGCCTGAAGGACCACTGTGTTGCCGTGTCCAGAGACCAGCTGTCTTCATCCCAGGTGCCGAATTTGACACAGCTGCTCCGTCCCCATTCTGTGAAGTGGCCTCCAGGAGGGACGCTACTCTTACCTGCCACAGGTAATAAGCGCTTGCTTTGTGCACAGCCCTACATTAAACACTTTGAATGCTGTTTTTACAACATAAACGTATTTTCTGTCGACCTGTAGACTTGTTATGAATGCTACTGGCTAGTGCAGGGAAGAAAAACCTTCATTCTGATGCAAGACCAAAGCGTTCATAACTATTTTCAACTTGGGACACATAAACTTCTGAATTCAGAATCACTTTTGCAAATTCAAATGGCCGTAAAACTCCTAGCTGCCTTCAAGGGACCAGGAAAAATCCTTAGATCCTGCTGGAGTTTTCATCAGCCACTTGGGAGAAGCTTCTCCCACTGATGAAAACGGGAAAAGGACAGCATCAGAGGACGTCTGACAAGACTCCATAAGTCCCGCTGTTCTGCTCACTGCCCACCCACACTGGGGGGGGGGGCAGGCAGGGGTGCAGTGCTCTGGAGTGGGGGGCAGGGATGCGGCACCCCTGAGTGGAGGGGGGTTGGGACAGGCGGGGGTGCGCTGCTCTGGAGTGGGGGGCAGGGGTGCGAGGCAGGCAGGGGTGCAGTGCTCTGGAGTGGGGGGCAGGGGTATGGCACCCATGGGGGGCGGGGCAGGCAGGGGTGCCCCAGCAGACACCACATTTCCGGGCTCTAGTTCCCCCTGAGACAGAAAGCTGAGGGGACATTTACTTAGCCATTTCTTAGAAACTTAAACAATTGGCTCTCCACATAATTCTGGACACAAATACTTAGAAAAACTGTCCAAAGAGTTCCGTGCACCTTGACCCAGCTTCCCCAAAAGCCAAGGTCTTGTGCCACCACGGTCATCTATCCAAACAGGACATTACCGCTCATGCGATGTGTTAACTGGAGTTTATCCAATTTCCTGGGGGTCCCTCAGAGGCTCGCCATCTGCTCAGGGCGCTAACGAGGTGTCCCCTTAGTGTAGTTGAAGTCCCCGCAGCGTCTGCAGGGAGGCGACGAAGAGCACTTGTTCAGGAGGTGGGGACAGGGACACCGCACATCAGAGGGATGGGCGTGAGAGGGAGTGAGCCGGGGTCTTCTAGACGCAGTGGATGGGCCCAGAGCCACCACAGAGGGGAAGTGAGCACCTCTCTGAGGACCAGGCGGACGGCCTCCTCCTGTGTGACCCTGGGTCTCTCCTCTGTCCCAGCCTTGGCCCCTGTGAGGGACACCAGGCAGGCTGCGGGGCACTGGCCCTGGTTCGGGGTGGCCTGCTGTCCTCTCACGGTGGACCCAGCTTCCGGGTTCAGGACAGAGACCACACGGGTGACGTGCCTCCCCTCCCCCGGGGCCTGTGATGTGACCACAACTTAATGCCGCGATGTCACTGGGTCTCGGCACTGGGCCAGGCACTCGCAGGCTCCGAGCACTCAGATTCGAGCGAGAACCACCCATTCCCTCAAGGAGCCTGCCGTCCCACAGGGCGGGGGGGTGGGGTCCCCGTGGGGCCCCCGCCAGCCCGTCGCTCCCCACACGGCCGCAGACACCCCCCACGGGCGCCCAGAGGCTCCTACTGAAACCCACCCTGTGTCCTGGGCAGACTGCCAGCACGCTGTGAGGGGGGAGCAGCTCCCGAAGTTAAAGAGACAGAGAAGAAACAGAGAAGTGGTCTGTGTCATGGCTGCATCGGGGCAAGCTCGGAGTCCGGACAGAGGAGGTGAGGCAGCAACAGCAGGGCAGGCAAGGACGTGCACTGTGGGAGGCTCGGCCGGGTCCCGACCCCCACGCGCCACTCCCAAAGACGGAAGGGCCCTCCTGTGCACGGAGGTCAATGTCTGTCATAAAGAAAAGAGCAGGAACCCAAACAGGGACTCGGGGGGACATCCCACACTTCCCCTGCACCCCTCCATAAGCACCAGCTCATCCTGCCGCCACTGTGAGTGTTCACCGCCCTTCCCCATCCCGGGCATCGGCCCGACCCCGTCATTCCACAGAGCCACTGCTCCAGAAGTCCCGGCTTCCGTGTCTGGGCCCAGCATCCAGAATGCTCTCCGTGAAACAGTATCTGAGCATCGTGCCCACCCGACACCTTCCCCCACACCCACTGGGGGAGACTCCACCCACCTGGACACCCACGCCTCACCTGGCACCCTCCCCACGGCCCCTCCCCTCCCACCTCCATGGCTTCCTTCCCACCGGTGGGAAGCGTCCTTCCCCTCTTCTGTGTGCACACCTGATCCACCTTGAACACTTTCCTTGGGCCACCCCGTCCAGGCGACCTGGACTCCCCCGCTCAGTCCCCCACTTGACTGTCCGGGTCCTCCTGCTGAGTGAACCCTCTGGTGGCCTGCACACCTGTCCCTTGTCAGCTGTGTGACACCCTAGAAATGTCACTAGCCCTCTAACTTATGTCCTCATCCAGACACATAAGGATCATCCCAGTAAGGGCTTTGCCTGGTGAGGGAAGCAGTTCCCACACGTGCTCAGCAGAGGGCCCCACACAGACCTCCCGCCCCACCCTGGGCTGTGACATCCTCGCGGGCACCCCCGGGGCCAGAGCCACCTGCGGCCCCTTCAAACACCACAGCTAGGCCACATGTTGCTCCCAGTAGACAATGAAGGAGGAAGGAAGGAAAAGAAAAAGTTAATTTATTCTGTCCCCAGTGCTGTCAAAGCCAAGCTCCTCCTTAATCAATACGTTGCATTCATAAACTCAGCTTCCAGCCGGAAAGCGAGGACAGTGCTCATCAATACAGACAGTATTTGGGTGGGTCCCAAGTAAAAGCTCATGGAATTGAGGAAAAAGAACCGGCGTAGAAATAATTGCTAAACGCTGCTTTCCGATAACAGTCTTTCCGTAAACATTTAACAATAAGGAGGCAGTGGAATGATTTCTGAGTGGAAACGACCCTGCTCCTGCCAGAAATGCCAGACGATTTCTAAATTCTAAAGCTTCGCTGCAGAAATGTCTTAGTCACCACAAAATAAGCCTTTGGAAAATGCCTGCGTTGGTCCAGACACATTCTTTGATGCCGGGGCGACCTCGGGCCCTCTGACCTTTGTCTCGGGCTCCCCACCCAGGAATCGCGTGGGACCAGGAGGCCGCGGCCGCCGTGAGACGTCAGCCCGGGACCCCAGGGACCGTGTCCCCCGTGTGTCCATGCCCAGTGCGGGGAATCGACCCCTAGGGCAGTGCAGGGCTGCGTCTCCCGAGATTCTGTGCCCTGCACAGACGTTCGCCCTGTTTGCAAGAAAGTAGGGGAAATATGTTGAAAATACAACTTAATGGGGCACGTTTGGTCTCACAGAAAATCTCAGCGGCCAGTTCCCGATTCCGCCTCATTGCTATTGACCGACCATCTAGGGACAGCGTCGCTGTTCTCATCTCCTGTCGCCCCCAGACCAGCGCCCTCACGTTGGAGCCCTGACGCGGTCTCCATATCCCCCTTCTCCGTGGCTTCTCTCCTCCTCATGGCCCTGAGAGTGGTATTTTCACCTCCAAGCTCTGACCTTCCTTCCTCCAGTGGGAACACTCTCGTGGAGCCCCCAGTGGACCCAACCCAAACACAAGGGCCAGGAAGCGTTCGGTCTCCATCAAAGGGGCTGCGGACAGCGGATGCCTCCCTTGTCCAGAAGGCGCTTCCTTGCAAGCGGCCGGTGCCCCGGCGTGTGACCTCGCCCTGTCGTGTGCCCAGGGATGGCTCAGCTGCCCGCTCATTTCTCCATATTTGGATAATAGCAATTTCACCCGTGATGTCCCCCAAATCGAACCTATATCCCCAAAGCCCCAGTACATGACACGCCCCCAGGAACCCCACAGCAGGATGCCAGGGGTCTACAGCCCCTGTGGGCCCTCCCAGTGCTGCCCTGTCTCACCGCCCCTGCACCCTGGGTTTCCTGTGGATAAGCAGCCTCAGGACAAGACTTTCAAAGCTCTTTATCAGCACTCACGGGAATAAAATCCAGTTTGGGTCATCTGTGGGGTTTTTTTTGTTTTTTTTGTTTTTTTAAAGTTTATTTACTTTTGAGACAGAGAGAGACCGAGCGTGAACGGGGGAGGGTCAGAAAGAGAGAGGGAGACACAGAATCTGAAACAGGCTCCAGGCTCTGGGCTGTCAGCACAGAGCCCGATGCGGGGCTCGAACTCACGAACCGTGAGATCATGACCTGAGCCGAAGTCAGACGCTTAACTGACTGAGCCACCCAGGCGCCCCTGGGTCGTCTGTGTTTTGAAGAAGGCGCCGTTTGATACCCACATGTCACATTCAGGACACGGATGTGTCAGTCATATTCCCTGACCTTCCTTTTCCAGCGTCTGTGGGCTCTCCTTTGGTGCTGACATCATCTATCTCCATCCGCGCTCTCTGGAGCCCAGGAGGCAGTGCTCGTACTGACGGCAGGTGCATGTGGGACCACCCTGCGGCACCCCAGGAGCCGGCCCAGCCCCCGAGTCCCTGCCCAGTACTGGCTCCTCGCCCGTCACACGTATTCCCAGCTCCGTGAAAAGCACCACGTAAATGCCTGATGAAGATGTACATGGGAGAAATTTGCAACCGTCCAAGGCTGCTAAAACTCAAGGGTCAAGGGCACCGGAGCTCCCCAGACTAGAAGCCTTCCCCTGCCTTCCCTGTGCATTCACATCACCTCACCCGGAGAGCCTCCCGGGTCCCAGCACCCAGGCTCGGCTGTGCCCTCCTGTGATTGGAGCTGCTCCCGATGACCTCCCCGATCCGCGGGCTCCGAGTAGAGCCGCCGTGCCCCGTGCCCCGTGCCCTGTGCTCCAGGCTCACGGTCTGTCAACCTCGGCCCCTCAGTGCAGCACAAACGAATGTGGCAAAGAGAAGGATGGGGGCCCTCGGGCCCTTGTGCCATCCCACTCAGGCAGCGTCTCCAGCTGGCAGGTGACCAGATGGGAGCCGGACGCGGGTCAGCACGTGCCCAGCGTCACGAGCTCGTCTGAGACACAGGGACGCACGTGGACGCGGTAGGGAGCACCTTTCACCTGAGGTCAAGCTGCCGGAAGACTGACCTCGGCCTCCTCCATTTCTCCCTCCCGAAACCGTTTGCAAATGGCTCCCACTTCTGCCTGGCAGGGTCATGGGTGCTGCTGACAGGAGCCCTGCCCTCCTGAGCGTCTGTGCCACCAGGGGTCCCACACCAGGGGACTAGAAGAATGTGTGTGGACAGTGGGAGCAGGCGGGCGCTAGCAGGACAAGGAGGGCAGGCGGCGGGATGCATGCTGCCCGCAGGCCCGGGTTGGTTGGAGGGCGGGAAGGGGTCTCCCAGAGGAGGTTTCTCAGTGGGGGCCCTTTGGGAACATGGGTGGTGAGTACGGAGGCTGCAGGGGACCCTGAGCTGAGGGATCCTGACACAAGGGGACCCTGAGCCAAGGGGACCAGGCAGAGGGGACCCTGAACTGAGGGGACCCTGAGCCAAGAGGACAGCAGGTTGTGCCTTGCTGGAGGCCAGAACACAGAGCTAAGACTTCTGTGAGTCGGTGACAGGAGGGAACACCCCAGATTGATAAATGACGGGTTTTCAATAATTTGGGGCAAGACTTCCTCCCTAAACCTCTTGGGAAGAGACCCCAGCAGCAGGCAGAGGACAGGAGTCTTCAGGGGGATCCACACCCCCTTCCAGGGCTCACCTCACCAGCTGAGTCTGCAGCAGACCCGGGAGCAGAGAAGCAGGGGACTTGGGAAGGGGGACAGGGGACAGGACGGACTTGGGAAGTAATTGGTTTTCCTTCCCATTTCACAGATGGGCACGCTGAGATACTCCGAGGGAAAGGGTTTGACCAGTCACAGAATAAACTGTGCGTACGTTTACGTGCACAGACGTGTCTATTGATGCATAATACACACGGAGAAGAGCATACACCTTATGAATGTGCTGTTCCACACCCACGGATCCAGACACACGACACTAGCCGTGCTGCCTCCCCGTCACACGCCTCAGAGGCAACCACTTGTCAGAGCGCTGTCACCACCGGGCACTTCCGACTCTGAACTCAGAATCAGTGGACTCTCCTGCTCAGCATCACGTCTGTGACATTCTTAAAGCTGCGGGAAGTGGTACTTTGTCAGCTTGCATCGCTGGGTAGTGCCTCCGTTATCTGAACGGAACAAAGTGCGTTAATCCGTTAAATGTCGACAGACACTGGGTCCTTCCCGGTTGGAGGCGAGCGTATCACTGCTCGTGTGAATATTCTCACAGCGTTGCTGGAGGTCACACATGTGCACGCGTGCGGATTGCACACCTTGAGGTGTGACAACCCAGGGTGTGCCGGGGTGAATCTTCGGCAGACAATACGCCCAAACATTGTCCAAAGTGGTGACGGCCACCGGCGTGCCCGGGAGCAGCCATTGCCTCCCGTGTCTGTGGAGCAGACCCTGAGGTGTGGGCGCTGGTCCTCGCTCTGCTGTGATGTCCCTGCGACCCTGAAACGTGTGTCACTTCTTGGGTTCTCCGTCCTTTCCTCTGACGAGTGCTAACGCACATTCAGGCCCTCCCCTCACCCTGACTCTAGAAGACATACTTGTATATCTGTTCAGGGACAGTGTGTGTATATTGTGAGGAAAGCATGTTAGAAATCTCTGAAGTTGAGGTGCACCAGGGGGGGTCAGTGGATTAAGCATCAACTCTCGATTTTGGTTCATGAGTTCGAGCCCCACGTCGGGCTCTGTGCTGACAGCATGGAGCCTGCTTGAGATTCTCTCTCTCCCTGTCTTTCTGACCCTCCCCCACTCATACTTGCTCTCCCTCTGTCTCTCAAAATAAATAAACTATAAAAAATATTTTTGGGGCGCCTGGGTGGCGCAGTCGGTTAAGCGTCCGACTTCAGCCAGGTCACGATCTCGCGGTCCGTGAGTTTGAGCCCCGCGTCGGGCTCTGTGCTGATGGCTCGGAGCCTGGAGCCTGTTTCCGATTCTGTGTCTCCCTCTCTCTCTGCCCCTCCCCCGTTCATGCTCTGTCTCTCTCTGTCCCAAAAATAAATAAAAAACGTTGAAAAAAAAATTTAAAAAAAAAATATATTTTTAAAACATGTTAAAGTTGAGGCTACAAAAGTACTTTCATGCTGATGGGGCATACATCAGGATTTCGCTTCAAAATGCAGGCTCTTCTGATTATTTAAATCACTCTGGAAGTAATGATAGAATAAACTTGCTGATATGAGCACAAAGGAACACAAATTCTGTTCTACAGAAAGCCGTTTCTGACAAATACGCAAAGAACAGAAGAAAGCCCCTCGCTGTGCTGGGTATTTGAAATGCTGACAGTAAACCGTCACATGCCTGACCCTCAGGCAGGGCTCGGCGATAGAAGCCAAATTCTGTGTGATGGAAACACGTGTACCTGCTCTTAAAGGGTCCCTCGCTCCCTCAAGCACGTGTCACCGCGGGTACATCTGGAGGGAGAATGTGAGCACTTTCTACTGATCAATCAAGAAAGTCGTTACTACCGGCCTGTGAAAGGGGGGTGAGGGAAGACCCAGTGGCCATCCCCAGCCACCTCCCCGGGTTTTACGCCTATCCGAGGGGAGCCGACAGTGCCATGGAAAAACTCGCACCAGAACTGCACCCTGAAGTTGAGGGGGCTATCGCAGTCACCGGGAAGGTGGCAAACACTGCCCACTGCTGGTGGGCCCCAACACTGTCCCCTCGTAATGGAGAACACAGGGAAAGGGCCAAGAGAGTGGGGCGTGTCGTGTGGCAGGATAGACCTGTGTCCACGACGGGAGAACTGGATCCAGGACTCTGACAGGATCCCGGGATCTTAATCACCTTTCTGGGCCACTTAACTTTGTTCCATTCCCATGTCTTCCCATGAAGCTTTCAGTGAGGTGCTTCATAAAGCAAAGGGTCAGGAAGTGTTGGCGAGATACAGACCGTAATGTGTGTCTCTCTGTTCACCCTCCGGGAAGGTTGCCGTTGGGATGAGTGGCAGAATATACGACGTAGGAAAACTCAAAGTGGGGGAGGAAACAGCCCATCCACAAGCCAGAAAGTGAGGAATCACTGCCAGGGGCATCACGGATGAGCCGCATTCAGAGGATGAGCACAACGAGGGAATGTGCACAATGAGGCCATGAGGCTGTTGGGGAAGGCACTGTAAACCTCGCTGACATTCCCGAGCAAAGGTGGGTATTTGCCCTCTAGCCTCGGGACCCACAAGGAGCTGGACCCCACAAGGCACTGGGCAATCTCAGGATCACGGCTGAATTGTCCGCCCCATACAGCAGAGGGGAGGGCGTGGCGGAGCCCTGAGTGGATGACGCCAACGCCACTCCCAGAGTATGGACACCCGGTCTCGGTTCCCGCAGTTACAGCCCAGTCCTAAATGTGGCCAAAGCCATTCCCGTAATGATGAAAAGGGGGCACAAAAAGAAAACTGCATTAAAAAGAAGAGAGACACCCCATGAATCTAAGGACACAGCACCTGTGAGAACAAACATCCCCAGGAAAACGGAGGGGTGGATGAACATTACAAGCACCCAATCAGAACAAGCCTTCAGGAGGAAGAAACACTAAAAATGAGGAAGCAAAGAGTGAAGTAGAGAAGGCAGGAATGCTGGTCGGTGATGACAGAGGCACTGTAAAGCTGAGGGATGCATGAGGGTTTGAGAAAACATGCAGGATGTGTGTAAAACCTGGAGGAAAAATGGACAAATGTATGAACATAAGTCCAGAAAAGCCATGGAGCAAGGAGAACAGACCCGGAAAGGCACAGTGGTCCTCGTGATGAGAAAACTGAAGAAATGGAATGAAATCAATAACCAAAGAAACAGTTGAAACAAATCTCTGAGCCCAAGAAAGATTTAAGGATCGGGTGCCGGCAAGATTTAATGGGAAAAAGAGACAACTCCATCAGTCTTTAAAAAGAGTTCAGGATGTGTAGGTGAAGGAAAATACAAAGCCACCTGCAAAATAAGCACATATTTGTTTCCTATTCTACAACACTACCATTATAACAAAATGGCACATGTTTGACACAGTGTTGAACAGAAACCATCTTAACTGTAAATTTTCTAGACTAGATTTCACTCATGAATAAAGACAAAAGAATGGCATTTTCAGATATCCAGGGAGTAGAACATCAAAGTATATGCTTCCTGGAAAACACTGCCTGAAAATTAGCAAGATTAACCAGGACACAGAACTCACCACGGTGGGTCATGAAAGGAAATCATGGGAAGCATCAGAGCCATACTTATAATTATAATGCCAATGTTTGCTGTAAATTTTGGTTGAAAATCTAATGCAAGGAAGAAAATAATTCTTGAAAGGCAAATTAAATCTTGTGTTAAAAAAAAACTAACATTGGGGCGCCTGGGTGGCACAGTCGGTTAAGCGTCCGACTTCAGCCAGGTCACGATCTCGCGGTCCGTGAGTTCGAGCCCCGCGTCGGGCTCTGGGCTGATGGCTCAGAGCCTGGAGCCTGTTTCCGATTCTGTGTCTCCCTCTCTCTCTGCCCCTCCCCCGTTCATGCTCTGTCTCTCTGTCCCAAAAATAAAAAAAAAATAAAAAAAAAATAAAAAAAAAACTAACATTGAGCTGGCCCTAGTGGAACAATAATACCAAAAAATGTAATGGAAATAAAGATGGGGAAAATTAAGAGAAATAAAGCTTATTTAAAATAGTCCCATCTTAGAGGCACCTGGGTGGCTCAGTCAGTTAAGTGTCCAACTTCAGCTCAGGTCATTATCTCACAGCTTGTGAGTTTGAGCCCCATGTTGGGCTCTGTGTTGACAACTCGGAGCCTGGAGCCCACTTTGGATTCTGTGTCTCCCTCTCTCTCTGCCCCTCCCCTGCTCATGCTCTGTCTCTCTCTCTGTTTCTCAAAAATGAACAAAACATTTTTAAAAAATTAAAAATAAATAAATAAATAAATAAATAAATAAGCCATCTTACCTATATGTTGGGCAGAGAAAGGAATTTAATATAAACTGAGTGACTGTCAACACTGAGCATGAAAGGAAAAGAGTGTTCAATATTAGGATTGAAAAGAATACATAACTTCCAGAATATTAAATAAATATATGAAAAAGGAGACATCCACTTGCAAGAGCAAGGCAGTGGGGAAAGAAGTTATAAAATAAAACTGAAATAATAATAGACAATTTACAGATTACAATAAATGTAAATGGGTTATATTTTCCTCTTAAAAGTGATTCTACATTTAATCATAAAACCAATTTTCATTTATGAAGCACATGATAAAAAGAAAATATGCAACCAACAAAGATGTGGTAGACTGCATTAACGATCCCGGTTCATCAGCACCATTTCTACCCATGCAAAGTTGCATCCCCCCAACTATGGGTCACGAAATTCCCCAATACTGGGCTCAGTCATGTGATTGGCCAATGAGACACTAGTCAACATGATGTAAGAAGCATCTTGGAAATTTCTCATCCCGTCCTGTGCTCTGCAGTCACCAGGAGAAGATACTGGTCCATTGGTTCCAGGGATAGGATGTAAGAGATGTGCAGTGGGGCCACCCCAGGCTGATCCTAGCCCTGCTCACCCAGCCCAGGACTGACCCATGAACCACGAGTGACTCCAGCCAAGGTCAGCTTGGGAGGCTTGGAAGAGTGGAAGCCCCAGATTCAGGAAAACAAATTGTTACTGTTGCATGCCATTGATCGCGCCTTATCATCCAGAGAAAGCTCACTAATATATTAGCTCAGGCTTTTCCAACCTTGGCGCCACTGGGGTTTGGGGTGGGATAATTTTTACTTGATGCTGTCAACAAACAGACTTCAGGTGACATTATGGAACACTCCCCAACAACAGCAGAGCAGAAACCCTTCCCAAGCACTTGAGGAAGCATGAGGGAGAGGCTTGTGTTGACGGAAGAGCTCTGTATGTTGACATGCTGATGGTGGTTTGGTCACACAAATCCACATGTGGCTGAAGTGGTATAGGCCACCCCCAAAGGAAGAGGTACACACAAAACTGGTGACATAACAGTCAACTCCACTCTTTTTATACTGTACTTAGTTACATAATGTGTCATCAGCAGGGGGACAGGGGACATGGGGCTCATCTCTACAACTTCCCCTGAAGGGAATCTATAATTATTTATAAATAAAAAGTAGCAAATACACACAGTATGCTTACAGCTCGTATCCTCCTATACAACCTAAACAAAAGTACAAACCAGAAGACCGACCAAGGCAAATGTGACCTGGAGTTGCATTTCATGCTGAGTTTAACACTGGCCTTTGAACTGGGTTAGCACCTGTGGCTCTGTCCCTTCTCTGTTTAAGTAACTAATTCCAATTAAATCAATGCTGTCTGGTGACAGAGCAGTCTCAAACAGAAGCATAAATCTGGTCTTGGAAATTTCAAGGCAGTGCTAAGTAATGATATGTTCATCCATGAGATCTGGCATACACTAGCATTTTTATTTAGCCTTCATGTATTATCAAAATGAGGAAACAAAATGAAACATTAATTTTCAGAAATCTCACAAAATTCTGAGAATAACTGCTTCCGATTAAAGAAATATGGCACGTCACATCTAGCTCAACTGTATAATGTGTACGTTATGTTTTCTGTTTCAGCCTTGGCATCCTCTGTGGGTGTCCCAACCTTGGAAAGGGTAATAGATTGATGCATAAAAAGAGACAAGATGAGAGTAATGTGCGAAAAGACTCACGAGTGATATGGTGTTTTTAAAAGCAAAATACATGGCTGCACGTATCTGCTCTAAATCCTAATTTTGTTTTCTTGCATGTGTGAGCATCTGTGGGTCAGAAGACAACTGTGTGTCAGCAGTGGTGTTACCTGTGTAGCGATATGACACAGGTGTATACAACTTCTATAATTTCCATGGGTTTCTGATGTGGAATAAAGAACATGTATTACTTTGACCAAGTAATCATATTGTTCAAAACAGATTATATGACAAATGTTCTTTATGTTGTCATAGTTGCGTGCCCCGCCTTCCAGCACTGGATGTCCCCAGCCCCATGCTGCAGCATGGCAGTTTTCCTGGTTACCTTCATGTTGAAATAGACTTCACACTATCCAGGTGATGAAAATAATCTCCAGGAACTAAGTCATTCTTTGAAGGTATGATTTGAATGTGATTCTATTCAGTGTGGTGCCCCCGGAATCTAGAACCTTGTCTGGGTTGTTGTTTTTTGTCAAGGAACCAGCATGAATTTATTTATAAGTTCCAATATATCTGTTTTTAGTGTATCTTTGTTGTTTGGGGGAAATCATGTTTGCCTATCATAAATTAGAAACAAACACTTAAAAGTGTAAGTAACAGGTCAAAGTAAAATAGAATCGAACCACAAAGTTCAGTAACTGCCGCCATTTTGGTAAACCTACTTCCAAACACACATCTCTATCCACACCTGCACAAGCAGATTATAAGGTACAAAACTTCACATCACCGAGCCACATGTTTCATTACTTGATTTTTAAATTCCAAATTATGTTGTAAACCCTTTCAGGAAAACAAATATAAGTAAATGTCATCTCTTTAAAATAGATGAACTGAATCTGTGTACCATGGAATATAAAATTGTGGGGGAATGTGTAACCTACTGGCCTTAGATGTGAAACCATAAAATTATGAGCTACTGAAACCAGGAAAACATACCTAAAAAAAAGAAAGAAAACATCCTTGGACTTGAAGAAAGATGTATAAACACAAAAGGTGAGTCAGAGTTTCCTGTCACTGGCAGTTTTCCAAATGCATCCCACACTTTCTGCAGAGTCCTCGAAGGACAGCAGGATGTGGTCACTGTCCCTGTAGGGAGCCTAGAGTGCTGCAGGACACATATCTGTGGGACAGCTCTTGTGATTAGCACGTGTGTAGGAAGCATGTACGATTTACTGGAAAGAAACCCCAGAGCCGGGCCTTCTGAGACCTGAGGAGGAGCACAATGTGCTCAGGGAGGAAACAATCCAAGGAGGTGTTCAGGATGTTCAAAGGCTGCTGCCTTTCCCTGTTAAAAACACCAACAGCATAACAATGCAGGGAAATGATTCGACCTGACGTTTCACTGTATGCACACAGCAGGTACTCTACACCACTTTGTTCCCAAATGTTTCTCCTTAAATGAACCTGATAAATGACAGTATCAGGGAAGACATTCCAAGGCTTACCAAGTCACCATCAACTCAGCTTTGGAAACAGGGCTTTTGGTACCTCCCGTCCTCCAGCCCAGGAATTTAACACGCAGGTGCTTTTAAAATAATTACCTTGATTTGCATTCTGTATGTTAATATTACATTCCCAGAGTAGAGAGCACACACAGCATCCACTGACTTGGCCAAGTAGGCTGTGCCCTTAGTAGTCTGGTTGCACATTGTCTTGGCTTAGTGGGGAGCGTAACTGTGGGGCAAAGTGCAAGCAGAAATCTGTAGAGAACGAGTTTGGCTCCAGAAACCCTAGGAACACGAGGCCGGGTCCCAGCTGTGCAGGTGTGGACAAGTATTCAAATTTGACAGGCCTCCCCCCAGCCCTGTTTCTTCCACTAAAACTGAGCAGAGCAAAACCGACTTAGAAATTAGAGGGATATCGTGCTAGAGAATATTGCCCATCACAAGAGCACTGCTGTCAAGAACACCCCCCTCCCCTGTTTCTAATTAAGAGTCTCAGCACCCTGTAAACCCCAGGGGGTGCATGGCTTCAGATTTCTCAACACCTCCGACTAAGTACCAGCCTCACACACCCGTGCTTTGCCTTTGGAAAACATGCTGTAACAGTGTAGGCATCTGGTTGAATGTCACAAATTTATATGCACAAAATACTCCCTACCTTGAATCTACTGGTTCTTTTATATTTACAATTTTGTTTTATTATCAACAAGAGAAATGCATGGTGACAAGGGCAATAATACAATTTGCAAAACTGGCTTGACGGTCCTTTGAGTAAGTGTCACCTAGTGGGTGCTGGAAAACGCCGCAGGAGTTACCATAGAAACTGATGAAGATTCCTGAAAATACTTAGGGACTAAACCATTGGTCCACCTGGGGCCGGGACGCATGCGTTTCCATGGGAACAGGAGCTGTTTGCTGCTGGGTGATGTGAGGGAGATGGGAGGGCATGGCTTCCGGGAGTCATGTGTTTACTGGAAACGTGGTTAAAAGTCCTAGTACAGCTTTGTCAGGCACAGATTCAGTGTGACCCTCTGTAGGGAAATTGAACATAAGTGATGAGGTTTGGGGGTGTCGGGGGTGGGGAGATCTGGAGCCAACAGCCAAGAAAGAATTCTTGAAGATGTCTTTGGTGCATAAAGGTGGTTTATTAAAGCATGGGGACAGGACCCATGGGCAGCAGGAGCTAGGGTTGTGACGGGTAACTCATCACATACCCTCAGCTTGGGAGGGGGCAGGGATAGAGTAAGTCTCTTAGGAATTTTGGAAGCAAGGTTTCCAGGACCTTGAGGGGGTCGCTCTGGCCAGGGAAACGCCATTTATTACCATTTAGCGAAACCTCAGTCCTGAGACCCCTCGGGTGTATATCGGGGGCCCTAAGCCTGGAGCATGATGCCAGCATGTGTCCTGGGGCAGTTGAGATAAAGGAAGGAGACTTACAGGGTCCTCGAGGTGGAGTGATGTGAAGCTGAGATTCCCTTCTGTCCCCCACAAAGTGTCATCATGGAGGCAGCTGAACCCATCGAGGGAGGTCACTGCACCGGTTTCAAGGACTGGTCAGTGAGCCGTAGGCAGTAAGGGGATTTGATGTTTCATTTGCCTCAGTTTCCCACGTCACCACGGCAAGCACTTGAACCCCCCTCCTGTTCTTGGGCGGCCAGGAGTGTCCGAGGAACATCACACAGATCCACGGTGGGGGTGGGGGTGGGGGGCTGTTCAGCCTGTGCTCTGCCCTCAGCCCACCCCACGCTCCCTTATCAATAAGTATATTCTATTTATATTAAATACACATAAACGTATGTGCATACATATATATATTTAGTGCCCCCAGGTGAAAACCACAGTTGACAGAGGTGGGTTGACACTCACTGGAACGGGGAGGACCCCTCCCCTGGAGAACCGTGGGCCGGCTCAGTTAAAAGGCGCAGGCAACTGTATTTGGGGGGAGGGTCCAAGAAGGCGGGGTTTTGTTCTAGATTGGATGCTGTCAGACAGTGGGGGCAATTCTGTGGCTACATGAGGAAGGCACTCGCCTGGTAAAAGGGAGTTGTTGGTATTTTGTAAGCTGCCCAGTGACGCATGTCTGTGCACAAATTATTCTGCCCCATATTGTCGTGGTCCCCGAGTAAACTGTCTGAGGTTTGTATTCTGTGAGATTGTTTTTGTCTCATAGCAGAAGACCAATCACAAAGAGGCTGTTAATGTCAGGGGCTCCTTGGTGGGTAGACAGATAGATGATAGATAGATAGATAGATACATAGATGACAGATAGATGATAGAGAGATAATAAGCAAGTGATAGATGATAAATAGATATTTAGATAGATATTTGGATAGACAGATAACAGAGAGATAACGGATGAATAACAGACAGATGGTGGACAGCCAGGGCCTCAGCACTAACCCCTTGAGGCCCCACGTGACTAACGGTCAATCCACCTAAGCAAATGGTCACACAAATAAATCTGTGCACTTGCCAAGGTCCAAACTGCTGAGTGCTTTCTATGGCCATCGTGTTAAATATAAAAGTTTTTAAGTGACAAGGGGAAATGCTCTTGACCTAGTGTTAAAAACTGGAGGTAGGGTAAAAATAGACACAGATGGGGCTATGGCCACAGGTGCAGATGCACACCCTAATCAGGAGTGACACCTGGAGAATGGAGGGTCGTCCTGGCACCTTGTCCAGACCCCGCCTGGGCCACGCGTGTGGCTGAAAGATCGGAGTCCTCAGGACCGCCCCGCCCCCCCGCCCCTGACCTCTCGCTCTCACTGGCTGCCACGTCCTGCTTCCCTCCCCCACCCCCACCCCCCCCCCCGCCCCTGTGAGGCCCCGCCTGCGAGTTGGGAGCTGGGACACTGTGTCCCTCCCCCTCAGCACAGACCTGCCCGTTCTTCCAACCTGCCCCAGTGTTCGCTTGCTCGCTGCACTGAGCCTTATTGTTTTTCTCCCTCAAAACTCCAAGTGCAGGCTGGCAGTGACCTCTGCCCGTGACCTCTGCTCATCTTGTTGGCTAACAGCCTCGCAGCACCTGGAACAGAGCCTGCAGCGCTAACGCCCCGTCCCCAGCCCCAGGAAATGCACATAACCAAGTAACACCACGTTCAAGATACTGTCTGAGGAGCTGTGATCACCAGGCTGTTGGATTGACGGCTGGTTTTTCTTCTTTAACTACCACTTGGCTTTGTTTTCCGTGTGTGTATAATGTTCACGTATATACGTTCTATTTTCTGCTCGCAGAGAAAATAGGGCAAGAACGGTCTCTTTAAGATCTCACCTGCCTCCAGGGCACCTGGGGGACTCACTCGGTTGAGCCCAGGTCATGATCTCACAGTTCATGTGTTGGAGCCTCGCATCAGACTCTGTGCTGACAGCTCAGAGCCTGGAGCCTGCTTGGGATTCTCTGTCTCTCCTCTCTCTCTGCCTCTCTCCTGCTCAAGCTCTTTCTCTCTCTCTCTCTCTTTCACAAAAAGGTAAATAAAACTTTAGAAAACAAATAAGATCTCACATGCCTTGTTTCATTGAACAAATACTGATTGAATATTGATTCCTCCACCATCGAGAAGACATAGTCTTTCTTAGTTATAGTAGGTGCACATGACATAAGCAACATGAATAGTCATTGGCCGCCAAGGACCAGGCCATTGGGACAGCTTTCAGCAGAAGGCAGAGGCGCGGAGAGAGCTTGGACCTGGAGGGTCGGGGTGTCCTCGGGGAAAGTGTCAGAGCCACAGGAAGGCAGGTGGGCCGGGAAGCTCCACTCACCTGTTCCTCCTCCGGGGACACCTGCCCCTCCCTGCCCACGGCCCCCGGGGAGCAGATTCCCCAGGCAGACTTCTCTGTGGCCAAGCTAATCCATTTCTCCTTCCAGAGCCACACACGCCTCCCTCAAGGACCAGAGAGTTCTTTATTCCAGTAATTCTCTACACCTTGGCAGGCGAGAAAAAAAACAAACACAGCCATATTGACAACATGATCTTCCGGAAAATGTCTTCTCCATCCTGAAAGGGTCCTGTGGTGCATATTTAACATATAGGGTTACAACATTCAGTGTCCCTTCAGTGCACTGGGCGAGTGGGGACATCACACTCCACGTGGTCAAGGGGTGCCTCCTGGAGCCTTGCACACACAGGACACGTCAGAGCCCCGCGGAGGGAGGTGAGGACACCCACTCCCCATCTCTTGTGCCAGCTCCCGCTGGCCCTTTCTCTGCCATCACGCTCAGCATCAAGCTCATAAACCAAACATTTTCCCGTTTTATGAACTCGGCCAGAGACCCCGGTCGCTCTCTTGCAAAGGGCACAGTGTACTCTTGGAGGGAGGGGCTCACACAGCCTGGCGAGGGCTAGAAGTCTGTAGCGTCGGTGGTCCTGAAGTCCCGGCACCTACAGACGTTCTTGTGCAAAACACTCCACAGCACGATCAGGGCCGCACAAGTATTTGAAAGCTGGAGCGAGGCAGCGTTCAGCGTGGACTCTGACCCTGGTGCAGGCGCGGGCGGTGTGTTCACGTCCCCGGGGCCACTCCAAGCTCTGTCCCCAGCTCCCAGTGCCTCCCAGGGCTTTCTTCAGCCAACTGCCACCTGGAAGCTGGGAGGGGATGTGGCCAGGGGTGGGAGTGAAAACCCAGCTCCTTCCTCAGGGCAAACTCTGTGAACAGGCTTCCCGTCCCTGCAAGTGCCCCCCAGGCATCACCCAGGCCCCAGACTTTGCCTGAATCTTAATTTGTCCCTTTCCTGACCCCCGCCCCGCACCTCCTCTGGACCCCTTCCTAATTTCTTCTTGGAACAGAGGCTTAATAAACCTCTTGCACATGAAGCCTGGGCTCGGTGCACCTGCTCTGGGAGCACCTGACCCAGACGGGCCCCCGAAGGTAGCACCAGGACCAGTGTGGCACCTGGTGGCCAGTCAGTTGGGGATCCTACCTCGGCTCAGGTCATGGTCTCACATCTCGTGGGTTCGAGCCCCGCGTGGGGCTCTGTGCTGACAGCTTGGAGCCTGGAGCCTGCTTCAGATTCTGTGTGTTCCTCTCTCTCTCTGCCCCTCCCCTGCTCATGCTCTGTCTCTCTCAAAAATAAATAAACATTAAAAAAAATGTTTAAAAAAGGACACGTGGCTTTATCCCTGAGCACCAGGAAGGGGCTATTCAGGGCAAGAGTAACGCATCTGACGTAGAGTAGTTTTATCTCAAACAGTGTCTAGCTTGACCCTCGGGCGGCACTCCCCTGGGTGACTTCAGTTGTGGGGGTAGACGGTCTTCAACTCAAGCGTAAGCATATTCCTCCAACAGGCTTCCCAGCTCTTACAGGGGGACGCCCACCGGGGAGGCCGGGCAGGGCTCTTGCCTCCGAAGAGCAGGACTACGTGCCACTGGGCCTCCTCCGACTCCAGGAGGCGACGCTTACGTGACCTCCAGCCACATGAAACCTAACACCTGCCATGACTCATGAGCTCACCTTCAGAGGGGGATCCCGACTGCACACACGGAACCTGCAGGCAGGCGTTTCTAATCTCCCCCGGCAACGCTGTGCCAGGAGAAGCGACAGCTGCTCTCATGTTCCCAGATGGCATATCTTTCCTGGCACTGGCGCCCGAAGGGCGCAGGGAAACCAGAAGCGAGAGCCCAGCACCTGCTGGGGCCTGAGTCAGGCTGGGCTCGCCAGCCCGGCTGCGGCTTACCCACCGATGGCTCAGCGCTGTAAGTCATAGCTGGGAGTCACAGGTAACAGAGCCCAGGATGGAGCGAGCAAGTTCAGACAAGGAAACTATGCAGCTTGGAAATCACCTCTGTCCCCAATTCGTTTTGCTCTACTCCCTGCATTTCATGGAATCCAGGAAGGTAACGCACCAGGGGGTCACCGAATCCCAGTGCAGGGACAGCCCAGCTGGCCAGGGTCACACGGAGCCCTATGCAGCACTGCCCGATAATGGCCAGCTAGCGGCCCAGGAAGAGCTTCCCGGTGTCTTCAGAACCAACCCTCTCCTCCGGGATAGATGGTGTGAAACTTCAGGGCTGAATTTACCCCCATAATTAAAGTTTATTTATTTATTTTGAGACAGAAAGAGAGAGAGAGAGAGAGAGGAGAGAGAGAGAGAGAGAGAGAGAGAGAGAATCCCAAGCAGGTTCCTCACTGTCAGCTCAGAGCCTGATGCGGGGCTCGATCCCCCAAACTGTGACATCATGACCTGAGCTGAAATCAAGAGTCACTCAACTGACTGAGCCACCCAGGCACCCTATCTCTGTTTACTGTCAACATAGGTTATCCAAGACCTCAGGCCGCAACTTTCTCATGCAGAAAAACACCTCCCTTTGCTTGCACAGTATTGTCTCTTGGGATGAGGCCGTGCCCGTAAGGCTCTTCTGAGTGAGGGCTCTTCCCGGAGGGACTTCAGAGAGAACAGAAATGTTTGCAGAGATTCTCTGGTTGAGCCAGGGGTTCACGCCTCCTGTTTTCGGTGGAAATGGTACAAACACTGGGTCAATGTTTGTGTAAAGGCGTGCTGTCTGTTCAAAGCTGATCCAAGGCCATGATTGGTCCTCTGCCTTCAACACTCAGACTCGTCCACCTGAGCAACACACACTGCTCAGTCCTCATGTCGAAAATCCCTTGGTTTGTCTCGAACAAAGTCAACTGAATCTTCAGTTCATTTCGAATGCTGAAATCATTCTTTAATTCTGGAAAAACATCCCCAAATTCATGCTGACTTTTTAAATAATTCACCCAGTGAAGCCTTCTCGTTCCTTAGTTGGTTTTCAAGGTCTCTTCAGCAAAAGGAATATGCAAATCAAAGAAAATCAAATAATATTATTGTACCTACAGGAGCCTGTCGAACACGTTAAAGAAATAATTGAACAAAATGTTTCCCTTTAAGCGAAAGGCTATTATGAAAAGGGACAGCATTAATTAGGAGCAGAAAAGGAAACTGTGACTGGAAATGGATCATTATTACAGCACTTGCCGTGACCACATTAGAAATGGGTGTCACCCCCTCGGGGACTCCTTCCTTGTGCGTGGATGTCAGTAAATTCCCCTCCACACATGGACGAGGGGAGCATCACTGTCGTGTGAAGGGCAGGGACAGAAAGGAGGCCAGGCTCTCTCTTGTGCGTGTCGGTGGACACGGGAGGCAACACCACCCCAAAGATGGACGCGCGAGCTGGTCCGAACGAGGGGGCGGCCAGCGCCTATGGAAACCCACCGCGAGCAGGCAGCCCCCACAGCTGTCCACATTATGTGGCTTGTGGCGGGAGACCAGCTCCCGGTGCTGGTGCTGAGCGTGTCTCCTCGTCAGGGGGAGGTCAGTGGCACAGGAAGCACACAGGGGCGTGTGACCCTGAGCAGGTGCACAACGCCAGGGATGGAGAACACGGGGTCACCACGAGGAATCCGTAAGCAGGAAGCACGGGCAAGGAGCGCCAAGGCACCGTGGGGACGTAATTAAAAAGGGAGGAAGCTTAGACACTGAGAATTTATCTCAGGGGCCCGGGGGGGGGGGGGGGAAGGGGTGGCGCTCAGTGGTTGAGCGCTGAGGTCATGGAGACCATTGGTGGGTTCAAGCCACCCCCCTGCCATCAGGCTGCACCCACAACTCATTGCCTGCCTGGGATTCTCTCTCTCTTTCTCTCCCTTTCTCTGACCCTCCTTCCCTCTCTCTCTCTTTCTTTCTCTCTCTCGTGAGCGTGCTAATAAATTAACAAACTTTAAAAAACAATTTATTTCAGATAAACAATGAATAATTTCAGTCTCGGCGTGTCTGGCGTGTCCCACGCAGTCGTGTTCTTTGACCTCGGGCTCGCGTGCCTGGGTGATGAGAAATAACTCAGATCTAAGTGGGCGCCCCGTGTTTGTATCCACTGAGTGAGGCGGCTCTGTGTGAGCCCCGTCTGCCGGGAACTGGAAGCTCAGCCCCGCGGCCCCGCTCCCCCGGCCTCTGCAGAGCCGGCGGCCTCGCAGTGCTTGCCGTCCAAGGGCTTTGTCCCCATTCAAGGGGTAGGGAGCAGGCGCCTTAACGGGGCCACATTATTCACGTGAGAACGTGCACAAGGTCAGCGTGCAGACACTGACCTTACATGCGAAAGCACATGCACACACACACGCTTGCACAGTAGCACATGCACGCGCACGCAAAGCACGCACACGCGCTAATGCACGCACATGCACTAATGTATGCACACGCAAAGCACACACGCGGTAATGCACGCACACTCTAAAGCATGCACACGTGCTAATGCACGCGCACGCAGAGCAAGCACACGCGCTAATGTACAAGCACGTGAACGCACGCACACGCTAAAGCACACAGAAGAGTCCGCCTTGTGTGCACCCACCTCACGTCCTCAACGTCCCTTCCCTTCAGTGTCTGCTCCACTCTCAGCTATTAAATGACTCCTTCATGGTTTTCCAGTCTTCCACTTCTGTCTGTAAACCGTGTTTCCCCCCGAATCTCTCAGGCTCCCGGACGGGGAGGCTGGGTCCCATCGGCCTGGGACGGGACACCTGCCCAACGTGGACACAAGGGACCCTGCATCCCTCACCCCCACCCCCCGCAGTGCAGGTCCGGGCGCCTCCTCCCCTGGGCAGGGCTGGGCCCCAGCCAACGCCCCCGCTGCTGCTGCCGCCTCAGCCGGCCCGCTCGGGTCCGTGAACCTGTGCTTCACGCGTCTCCCCGACAGCAAAGCCCCTGCACCTTCTGCACAAGCGCCTTGCTTGTGGCCTGAGACTGAGCCGCCTTACCCTGCCCTGCCCCCGGGACTCCTGCCCTGGGCCTGTTCACCCCGCGTGGTCCCTCTGCCCCCCGCCCCACCGTCCTCGCTCTTCGCGCCCCACCGCCCAGGACCCTCTGGCCTGTCTCCCTGGGACGCACAGCACCTGCCGCCCACTGACCCCTCTCCCGCGTCCCTGAAGGGTCTGCCCCAGCCTCACCTCCCATAACAACCCGTGGGACCACTGCCCAGACCAGCGCCAGCCACCCACCCAGGCCCCCACGCATGCCCCCACTCTGCCTGTGACGCTGGCACTCATCATCTGCGGCTTCTCACGTGTCACATGGACGTGTCTTTGGTGTCCTTTCCCTGTCAGAACCTGACCTGTAAATGGACCCTTTCTGCCCTACAGTGTGCCTTGTACGCCCCATCAGTGGCCCTTAACATAATGGGTCTCGGTAACGTGTGTCGAGTACATCAGCCTTCCCGGCAGGGGTGTGAGCACAAGCTCCAAGGATTCTGGAATCTTCCAGGGCAGGCTTGATGCCCATGGACAGCAAACCTCCAGGCCACCGGCCACAGGCCACGGCGGCTCCAAGCATGGCCTGGTACCACAGAGCCTGGGTGGTGTCCACAACAGTGGCTTCCGGGCCCTCCGCTGGCCCAGGGGTGCGTCCTGACAGCCCAGCCAGGGTGCACGAGACAGTGGCCGACCCAGCACACCCTGGGCTTCACCTCTGTCCACCCCTCGCTTCTCAGGGGACGACTGAAAACTATTTCAGTTTTAACAGAAAACCAGACCTGCTTCCTGAGGCCACGTGCGCATTTTCATAATACTGGTTTTCTTTGGTTTTTCTTCATTACAGATGGAATCATGGGTTGATTGAATCACAGTGAATTCCCAAACATTCGTCACGTCAAGAGTAAAGTTGAATTATACCATTTTTTCCCCAAATTTCGCAAAAACTTTAATTCCTTTTAAAAATTCAATAAATTTTGAATTGTAGCCAATTCAATGTCCGAGTTGTAGCCAAGAGAGGAAACAGAAGTGTCACAGCTCCCCCAGAAAATTTGAAATTTGGTTGCACGTTGGAATAGCGGAGCCAGAAGCCCTGTGAGAAAGCCTGTTCTCATTGCCCTCCTGGCTTGGTCAAGGTCACAAATTTAAACCTGGGTGAGCCACAGCCCAGCTTGGGCACATGACTCCGTGCTGCCCTCTTTCCCTGTGTCCACGGGAGATGCCGGGAGAGACAGGGTGTCCCCCACCTGGGGAGCTACTGTGTCCCCAGATCCATCATAATTCATGGATCAAGTCCCAATATAAAATGTGGTTAGCCCGCGGTGCCTTTGAACTAGCTGTGGAAACACAGACAATAGCAAACAATGCAGGTTATTATTACTCCCCCAGAAAATGGCCTTTCTTTCCGTCCTGATGCCCTGAGAGGTCTGAGCGGTCATGGCAGGCACAGCCAGAGACCGGACAGGGTCCGCACAGGGAGGCACAGAGGCGGGGCAAGGTTTGGGGGCAGGGCACGTCCTGAGAGTGGTCAAAGCACAGGGATCCCTCTGCAGGGATGTGGGGAGACCCTGGCCGGGCGCTGAAAGGCTGAAAGGCAAGAATCCGATTCTGGGTGGATCTGAGCAGGCCCCAGATGAGGGGCCGTGACCCAAAGAACAGCTGAGCAGGGCAGAGGCTCCCGCGTTGAGGGTCTGAGCAGCAGCCGGGGGTGGGGGGGCCTGGAAGAGCAGAGCACTGCCCCCCCACCCTGCTGTCCTCATGACCAGCGTGAGCCACACCCCCCCCCCACCATGCACAAGCTGTGAGCCCACCACATCCCTTATGTCCGGGTCCCCGTGTCCACTTGTCTGAACTGCCAGGGCCTGTGAGGGAGCCTCCCGATCTCAGATGTCACCCCCTGCACATCCCAGATTCCAGCACTCAGCCAGGACAGGGTCTCAGGCTCAACCCACTCTCAGTCACAAGAGGGCTGGCCCGAAGCCAGGCTGCTGGGAGTGCGTGAGGGGGTCACAGGGACGGGCCTGAGCGTGTGCATTCCCATAACATCCCCAGGTGAGGCCGATGCCGCTGGGAGAGCTTGGTGAGCAACGTAAGGGTTCAAGCACCAGCTGGAAGGTTCGGCTCTGGGGACCCATAACTTCCTCCCAGCCTGTGGTCTCATGTCTGAGGTTTCAGGCCCTGAGCGGAGCTTGAACACTTTCCTGGGGCTTCATGGGGAACTGCCTGCAGATTCACTGGTGTGTGAGATTCTCACCCCCCGGGCCAGCGCCGGGAGCTACCTGTCTTCTGGCTCGGCCTCTGTGAGGCCTAGAAGCTTGGGGTCCTTGCCGCAACGCCAAGGGGTCAGAGACTCAGGGGCGGGTGCCGGGTGCCACAGCACACAGAACAGGTAAGGTTCGATTAAACGGGCCCGGTTATGTCACATTGTAACTTCACGGGGCCGTCACGTGTCACCTTCCCTTTGACTTAAACCACCTCCGGGGACAAAATCTTGACTCCTGGGAGGTTCACGCCCTGGCCGGCTACCGCAGTGGCTCCTGTAAGTCCAAGAGGCTCGTGGCCAAGGTTCCTTCCCGCAAAGCCTTGATGTGACAGTGGAGCTGGAGCTGAGCCGGAGGCGGAGCCAGAGCCAGACTGGAGGGGCTCCTGAGGCAGAGAGCACAGTCACGGTCCGGGGTGCACAGATGGCCCCCTTGCAAAGGCGCAAGCAGGGCAGGACTTAATCTCACTTGTCTCCTTTTTTTTTTTTAATGTGTTCTTTATTTATTTTTGAGAGAGAAAGAGAGTATGAGCAGGGGAGGGACAGAGAAAGAAGGAGACACAGATTCCGAAGCAGGTTCCACACCATCAGCACAGAGCCCGATGTGGGGAACTCAGGAACCGTGAGATCATGACCTGAGCCCAAGTCAAGACTGAGCCACCCAGGTGCCCTCGTTTGTCCCCTTAATCGTGGCCTTGGAGGGAACACCCTTGGATGGCCCGTTCAGGAATGGCCTTTTATCTTGTTCTCCATTGATGAGGAATCTACTGTGCCCGACAGGACGAAGAATGTATAATGAGAGTTTCTTTCTTCAATATGCATGACAACTGGGTGAGGTAGGAATTATTTTCCTCATTTATTAAATGAGGAACCTGAGCTTCCATACAGCTGAGTCTGGTGAGTACAGGAAGCAATCCCTTCATCCCAAATGCAGAATCACGGCCAACCTCCTGCTCAGGGAGACTGGAAAGCCGCCACTTCTCGAAGGCCCCAGTGCAACTGTCACCAAGTTCTCACCGTGCCACCGGTTTATTCTACACAGCGCATCCATCCGATTCTTCCCTAGTCCCCGTGTTCCTCTTTCCAACAGGTTTGTAAGATGCCCAAGGCTACGTAACAGACTGTTCATCTCTCTATTTGACATCCGGATGGCCCGGCACGGCCCCCACGGCCCCACACGGCCCCAGGAGTTGCAGGGCACAGGAAATCATCCATTTATGCCCCAAAGACCTGAGTGTGCCCCCCGCGCCTCTCTTCACCCTGGACTTGGGGCCAGACGACCCCTGTCTTCTGTACGTCTTCTGTGTAGCCTGGGCTAAGCTACTGCATTCTGTGCGTTTACTCTGCTGGGCACTGAGCAAATAGTCGCTGAGGCGAAAATTCAATACGTGAACGGAAGAATGGGTTTATGTCTATGAAACATAAGGGACACATTTTACACAATATTTTTAAGTTGGATTTTTGTGGCTTTGATTTTTAACAAGGTCAAATATAGATGTCAGGAAAAAGCATTCCTACATACCTCTGTCAACTCACCTGAGCCCGGTGAGAGATTCTGTGACAGCAAAGTACCCTGGCCCATTATGAGGGACCATGAGGGGCATCTCACAGAGTCCTTTGAAACTGTGACCTAGCTCCTTCTTACTTATCCCAATCAACATAACCAAGTCAACCCAATATTTTAATGAGTCCACTCTTCAGGATCTCCCCAGACGAATATTGTTTGCTTCTAAACTTTTCACCATATTTGAAAAGTCGATGAGCAGAGAGGAGGCTCCCATCAAGACCCAGACCATGTCCTGTCTTTCTGACAGAGTCGTGAGAACGGAGCCACCTGCCCGCTACCCGTCAAAACCGTGACCATCCACACAGCTGCCGGGGGTGAGCGAGTTCACTGAGCCGTGAGGTTCTGATTTGGTCCCACCTGTTTGGGGTTTTCGTATAAACTGCACGTGTTTCTGCCCGTAAATTTCAGGAATGCCGTGTTGGCTCCCAGACTTCCTGTGGGGGGCAGGGGTAATGAAGTTACACAATTTAGTGTCCCACAGAAGCTTTGTTCCCACAGCTGCAAACCTTCATCTGTTCCGATACACGCGGACCTTATGGGTCCCATGAGTGCAATTTCTACGGCCGCGCAAGGTTCCCATAACCAGTGTTTAGTTACACATGTAGAAAAGCAGTTTCTTAAACTTTGAATGTAAACATTGCAGATGCACCGTGCTGATTGATACAGACTGTTTCTGCACCCTGAACCAAGAAGGAAGACATAAGCACTTTTAGGCAAATCAGAGAAACATTCGTGAGTAGGTTAGTTGTTTGAAAGCCATATCTAGATGATACATTTTCAAGTGAGTTATTTAAATGAAGGGGTTTCCCCCCCCCTCCTCCCTGGGGGAGAAACACTGTGATTTTTGGAAGGAAATCCAGGAAATAGTCTCCCTCAAATATTTTGAAACAATCTTCATTATTTTGCTACTCAGACTGAAAATATTGTGTGTGTGCAAGTGCGTGCATGTGTGTGTGTGTGTGTGTGTGTGTGTGTGTGTGTGTGTTTACTGGAAGGAACAATGTTACAATGTTATGTTTGCAGAATTCAAGACAGGAAAGAATGATGATTCTCAGAAGATTATCCCTGAAACATTATAGTTACATTTTTTGTGTGTTGGGTCCGTGACTCACAGACCTTTCAAACACTGAGGTGTTCATATTTCACCAGTTTGATGAAGGCAGACAGTGAAGTTTCCAGTGCCCATTTGGCTGTGCAGGCAGCAGAAAAACAGCTGTCCCTTGGATCCGATTCCCGTTGAGTCCGCCGGCCACACCCACCCGGAGGCCAAGGGCGAGGGCCCAGGGATGCTGTCTGTGTGGGTCAGGCTGGTGGGGAACAGGGCTAGAGGGGCCGGTGGAGAACATCCAGCATAAAGCAGATGTCTCCAGAGTCATGCGGTGTGAAGGATTAGACGGTTCCTGGAATTCTCCTTCAGAACTCTTTCTCATGTAAAGGGGCCGAGGCTGAGGGGAGGGACGACACTTCCCCGGGGCCACCCAGAAAGTCCGGGAGACCAGCAAGGCTGCTCTGAGACTCCCTCTGTGCTGTAGGTGGACGCCTTGGGCTCTCTCTTAGGACAGGGGTGATAGTCTGTTGCGACAGAGGACGGTGGCATGCCCCAGCATGGAGCCAACCCCAAATTTTGGCCTCAAGAGTCTCGTGAGCTATCCAGTTAAGCTACATAGCCACAGACTCCGACCCGGTTCTAAAGGCGGGCTGTCTTGGTCTGAGGGACAAAAGAGACAATCGGGGCTTGAAAAAACCTTAGCTCTGTTTAAAAAGCCAAACCTGAAATGTCTTTAATCTGTCTTCATTTGGAAATTGAAAAAATACGCTGAAAAGAAGGATAGATTTGCAAAACACATTTTGACAAAAACTAAACACAAAGATTAAATTTAGGATATTGTGTAAAATGTATTATCTGTGTTTTATAGACATAAGCTCAGAGATCCCTCCACTCGGTAATTACTTCCAAGCGCCTGTCAGAGTGAACACCAGACGCTGAGTAGTTTACAAGCCCATTGCTTTGAAAGTATCAAATGCCAAAGTCAAAATGCAAGAGCCCAACGGATACATAATGGGGAAACAGAGAACCGATACCCATAGAGCTGGGTGCAGCAAAACCAGAAATAAATATGAACAGATTTTTTTAAAAGCCATTTCTCTGTGTCCTGAGAAATACAGCTGCAAGGAAATGGAAATGGGCAGACTCAACACAATTAAGGATAAAATTCGGGCAGGGAGACCAACACGGAGTGTCACCAACACGTGCCTGTACAATTCCACCTGCAGACAGTAGAATGGAAGAAACCAAAGATACAATTCAAGGAAAGTTTCCGAAAACAAAGTGACCTGAATCGGGCCATTAAAACGACCTTCCGGGTCTCGGAAGGGGTTTGCAATGGACAACGCATCCCTATAAACACGTCAAACGTGAGAGTAAATATTGAGGGCAGAGGGTTCCGACTGCCCCCAGTGGGAAAGACGGTAGGGAAATGCTCGGCCACCATCACAGGAGAGAGACATAAGTGGAATTGTAAAGGGAAACCGAAGCATCATTGCGCCGTAAGAAGCAAACACGCACACGGCTTTTGTCCAGGAATCCCGTTTCTAAATGTTAACCCCGCACATTTGGTCATTCGGTGCCGCACGTCAGAAGTTCAGGGTCTACGCTGGTATGTGAGAGCCACTAAAGATAGGAAACAACCTAAATATTTTATCTTTTAAGGGAAAGAATTAAATCAATTATGATTCACTTACAGAACGGAATTCTGAAAAGCCATGAAACAGAAAGGTCCCGTTCGGTGACGGTCTGGTTAGTGGAAAAAGCGGGAATGTGTTTTCGCTGCTTGGGTGTTGTCGTGCACGTTCCTGGCACACGGGAGGACATGTAAGTGTTAGCACACACGGACCGCACCTGATACGAGCACACGGAAGGTTCTGGGCTGATGCACAGGAAGCTGACGAGGGTGACGTCCCCAGGAAGGGGCGGCGTTGGGGACAATGGTGAAGGCACACACAGGCTCCACCTTTGGGATTTTGTGCCACAGATGTGTGTGGCAGACAGAGACCCAATAACACAGCGTGGCTGTGTTTATAAACACTACGCCTGGTTTATAAAATCTAAACATCCCAGGTAGGATAACCCAGGAAGGGTGAGCGCCGTCACCCAGACCCCAGGAGGTCTGTGCCCCAGAATGCCACGGCTCCGGCCTCCACGTCCCCTCCGTGAACTCAGGACACGGTGATGTGGTGTGGGGAAACTCCACGCCCCTGCCCGTCACTCCACGCCCCTGCCCATGACCCCACGCCCTGGGTACCACACTGCTCTGCTTTGTGGAATTTCTCCCCTGGGACCCTGGGTAGCTTGGCCGGAGAATCTTGCCGACTTTCCCTTCCTCGAGGTGACGTCACCCAGGAAGGCGGGAGGTAGTGAGCACCCTCTCCCCCAGCACCCCTACGCCCCCGTGGAGCACTTCCGGCTCCGTGACCAGCCCAAACAGCTTTCCAGCCAAGTCAGAGAAGCTGCCGTTCCGGGACAGGTAGCCGACAGGTGGCTGTGGTCTGGAGCACACGGCCTGCAAGGGAGCCCTGCCTTTGGTCCTGGGACGGGCCGGGTCAGGAGCGCAGGGACGTGCTGGCCGTGTTGCACTGTGGAGCTGGCATTCCAGAGCACTCAGCGATGCGCCTCCTGGCACGCTCCTCGGAGAAAAGGATCTTCCAGGCCCTGGGTTCGAAGCAGAAGTGAGAAGGGAAAAGAAGACGCGACGCCGTGAGTGGCTGGTAACAGCCCAGTGTTTCTGGGAGATGGGAGCCGTCGAAAATTGAAAACGTGCTGAAAACCACGTTTGTTTACGATTAAACTCGGGGGGAGTGTGGTTAAGATGCATCAGGACGCATAAAGTGTGAATTGGCAGAAAATAAACCCTGGCACAACAGCAGCCCCTTGGGTGCCGTGACGCCTAATGCTCACTTTCACAGGGTGTGTTGGAAAGAGACCTGTATGGATAAGTCCCGGGGGCCTGCAGACAAAACGTCACTAACACAAGTTAGCCAGTGATAAAATCCAAATGCCACCCTCTGCACCGTGTGCCTTCCCGAGTGACTGCAATTCACAGCATTTGCCACTTCGAGCCCTGGCGAGGTCTGGCAGGAACATAAACTGGTCCAAACCCTTTGTGCAAGTTTGGTAACTGACACTAAAGTTAAACCCGAAAGTTCCGTGTCACCTGACAGTTCTCCTCGGTGTTTATTGAGTGAAATGAAAACGATGTCCTTGGAGAGTCTGGCACAGAAACCTTCAAAACAGAGTTCTTCAAGAGATTAAAGGATGAAAACCAAAGAGGCACCGGGCCTGTGGGAATCGTAACAACGTCCCCATCACCGCACCCAGCACCACAGCCTGACGCACACGGTCCAAGTTTTCTCAAATCATTTGAAGAAAACAGGAAGACAGTTTTAGATACACAGAAAAATTGAAATTACGTGCCCCCTTGCTCTGCTCTGAAAAAAATTACTCAAAATATTCCCGACGGGGAAATAAAATAAAAGATACAAATGTAGAATAGTTTACAAAATAGACAATAGCAAGCGATGAAAGCAGAATTAAGAGGCACAGGTCTAAATACTTCAACACAGCAGCGTAATTATACCTGGAACCTGGAGGGGCCTGTCAAGGGCTGGCCACGGGGCTGAGGCCTGGATTCGGGCTCCGCAGGCCTCCGCCCAGGAGCGCAGTTCGCAGATAGCCCGTCCTGGGGCCGCTGGCTGAGCGCCAGGCACCATTCTTATGGATCTCTGTGAACCCTACATTGGTAAAATGTGATGGGGTGGTTATTGGCAGAATTATGTTCCACTGTATATAACTACGCTCGATGGAAAAGCTTTAACCAGCACAAAATAGGTGCTCAGCAAATATTTGTTTGCTGAGCGAATGAACAAACAGGGAGCACTTCAGTATTATCCCATGGCATTGGTTTCATGCCCGGGTAGGAGGTCACCAGCATCCTCTTTATCACAAGCAGGCACGGGTGGGAGTTGATTACGGGATTTTCCGACGTCCCACAGCAAATCAAGGGTAGTGCCACGGCCTTTGGCCCAGGACCGACCACCTTCGACAGCCAGGTTCACAGTGGACCCAGACGTCATCCAGGCTTCAGATGCGGCCGCCTCTGCTGTCTGACCCTCACCCCAGCGGGACAGACCAGGGCTCAGGAGGGAAGCCCTGTGACACCGTGAGGCCCCAGAGGATGGGGAGCACCTTGCCGTCCCGATGCCAGCACCACCAGGAAGGAACGTGAAGGGCACACGTCATGGCAGTGTGCCAGGCGCCGTTTCTGCACTTCGCACACGTGAACTCAGGGAGCACGGGGCTGCCTCGGGAGGAACACGCTCACGGTGTCCATCCTGCAGGCGAGGAGACGGCGGCGTGGGCTCCTGCGTGCGCACACGGAAGATTCCCAGCGAGAAACCGCAGAGCTAAAAACAGCATCGTCCACAAGGAGTCTGCAGGCGTGCCGGAAACTTGCCGGGGATAGGCTGAGGGGGGCTGCGTGTGCCGGCCGCCCGTGTGCTCTCACCATGCGAGAGCACGTGCCCATGAGAAAGCCAGGCTCCAGGAGCGAGGCTGAAATGGCTGTGCTCCAGCCGGCCGTGGGGAATCGGGGGCGCCTCCCGGGGCCCCGGGGGGGAGTGGGGGCAGGGACGAACGAGTGGGTGAATGAATGAATGAGTGAATGAATGCACACGGCCACATCACCGATTCAGGGTAGCTGCTCGTTCCACTCCTGCCCACCACACCCCTGACCAGTGTAACCCGTCTTGGCTGGCACACTCTCCGTAATGGAATGGAATTTATTGCCGGAAATTTGGAATTGATGTAAAGTCTTTCTCCAGCCCCGTCTTCCCTCCTCATGCTCCTGCCTGTTTACACAGCAGGCCTGGGGCATTGGTGACACGAGGTGATGGACTTATAAAGACAGAGGGGGTGCTGGCTCTTTCTACCTGCGTTACAAGTCTTGGGGGGAAGAAATGATAGGTTCAGGTCAACTCACTATTTATTCAAGACCAAACAGCCTCCGTGGCGGATACAGAAAGATCTTGTCTCTCATAGCTACAGCGTATCTTGCACCAAAATCCAAAGCCAGGATTTTACTGTAACAATATCATTTCTACAAAGATATCTGAGTGCATACACTTGGCAGACAATGCTCTGCTGAGGTCGGGGACCTGACAGGACAGCGGGTGGCTGACACTAAGAATGTCTCTAATTTCAGGGCACCTGGGTGGCTCAGTCGGTTGAGCGTCTGACTTCAGCTCAGGTCATGATCTCACAGTTCATGGGATCGAGCCCCTCGTCAGACTCTGTGCTGACAGCTCGGAGCCTGGAGCCCGCTTCGGATTCTGTGTCTCCCTCTCTCTCTGCCCCTTCCCCACTCATGCTGTCTCTCTCTCTCAAAAATTAATAAACATTGAAATAAAAGTCAGGGGTGCCTGGGTGGCTAAGTCGGTTGAGTGTCTGACTTCAGCTCAGGTCATGATCTCACAGTTCGTGGGATCGAGCCCGGTGTCGGGCTCTGTGCTGACAGCTCAGAGACAGGAGTCTGCTTCAGATTCTTTTTCTCCTTCTCTCTCTGCCACTCCCCCGCTTGTGCTCTCTCTCTGTCTCTCAAAAATAAATAATCATTTACAAAATGCACCTATTAAAGAACAACATACTGTTTGTTTTGCTTTTTTATCTGGTCTGACAACCCCTGCCTTTTAACTGGAGCGTTTGATCTCTTACCTGCTTTAGAGAAGCATCTGTTGATGGACAGAAGCTCTCTGTCCATCTCTGTCCAGCTCTCATATGGCAGGTGCATTGGGCATCGCAGAGCGAGCAGCACGCATTCGGGAGCCGTTTGAAAGCACAGCGCTCACCAACACCCCCAAGTAGGCCCACCCAGGTGCGGCTGAGATCTCATTTACAGAGAACGTGTGCCCAGCACCAAGGCTCGGCCTGAAGCCAGGCGTGCTGGCCACAGTTTTGCGGTGGGAGGTGGAGAATGGCGCTAATGGGCTGTTGATAATACTCAGCCCACATGCATCCCCTTCTTTTCAGATTCCAGGGCCTCGCCGCCACGGATGTTACAGAACACAGGAGGCTGAGAAGTCACGCAAAAACCAGAAATGCCAGAACAGTATCCCACCTCCTGGTCTGTAAACAGAGGAAGAAATAGAAAATGCCGGGAATGCATATTTTTGGAACCGGGCAGGTGCTCCTGGATCAGAGCTTCCTGAAAGGCCAACGGTGCCCTGGGACCAGCCGATGATTACTGGAATGTTCCTGGTGAGTCATGGAGGGCACTCTTTGGTTGTTGAGAGGAAGGAAGGGGGGATAAGGAGGAGAACAAAGCAGGGGGGTAGGGGGAGGAGACACGGGAGGCAGAGGACTGGACGCACAAGAGCATGCGACTCCAGACCCGCCTTAGAGGTGCTCAGGGAGGACCCACGAGGATTAAGTGAGCGTTCCATGTGGAAATTGCTTTTCCGTGCAATGGTCTGCCAAGGTCGGGGACCTGACAGGACAGTGGGTGGCTGACACTAAGAATGTCTCTGAGGGACAAATTCCCACCCCGTGACTGCGCCTCCTTCAGTGCAGACGACACAGTGTGGACGGGGGCGGAGCCACTCTACACGGGAAGGCTTGGTAACTGCGACCTCAGCCAAGTCCTCAAGGTCAACGCCGGCACTGACAAATCACACCCACAGCACTCTGATGTGACGATGAAAACGGCTCTTTACCCCTGTGGACTTCCTCCAATAACCCATCCCCTCTCCCATCGCGGGAAAGTCCTCCTCATGAAGGCCAAGGTCATCAAAAACAAAGTCTGAGAAATCGTCACAGCCCACAACAGCCCATGGAGACATGATGACAAAATCTAATGTTTTCCTGGGACAGGAAAGGAAATCTGCACAGAGGATGATCTTTAGTTAAAAATACATCAATATTTGTTCATTAACTGTGACAAATGGACCATACTGATGTAAGGCGCTCATACTAGGGGAAGCTGGGTGAGGGAACTCTCCAAATAAGCTTCACAGTTTACTGTAAATCCAAAACTATCCTTAAAAAAAAAGTTCATTTTTGAAAACACCCCATTTAGATCATAACTTACTGTGAAGTGCTGAATGTACCCCCCTCCGAGGGGCAAAAATTCAAGCACAGCCACCCTCACATTTTATTCCACATCACATTAGAAGTCCTAGCAATAGGGCAATGAAAGGAAATAAAAGACAAACAGATGAGATAGGAAGAAATAAAACTATCCCTATATTCAGGTGACATGATCATCTCTGTAGAAAACCCCAATCTGCCCCAAAACTCCTATAACTTGTGAGTTCAGTGATGCTGTATGATACAAGATCAACACAAAAAATCAATTGCATGTATATTATTTTTTTAATTTGTTAATGTTTATTTATTTTTGAGAGAGACAGAGCATGGGCGGGGGAGGGTAAGTGTGCGAGGGAGACACAGACTCCAAAGCAGGTTCCAGGCTCCGAGCCATCAGCACAGAGTCTAACGCGGGGCTCGAACTCATGAGCCGTGAGATCATGACCTGAGCTGAAGTCGGATGCTCAACCGACTGAGCCATCCAGGTGCCCCGCATGTGTATATTCTAAAAACAAATAGGTTGCAAACAAAAATTAAAACATAACACCATTACTATAGCCACATAAATAAATTGTGAAAAGTAACTAGTTAGAAATCCAACAAAATGTGTACAGGACCCATATGCTGAACGTTACAAAATGTTGATAAAAGGAGTCAATGAAATTTAAATAAACGGAGACACATACCATATGTTGGAAGCTTCAGTGCAGAAAAGATGTTACTTCTCCCCAAATTGACCTATGCATATAATACAATTCTTAGCAAAAATCCCAGGAATATTTTTTTGTAGATATAAACTAGCTTATTCTAAAACTTATATGGAAAGACAAGGGAACCAGAATAACTAAAACTATCTTGGAGAAAAGAAAGAATAAAGCAGCAGGGTGATAAGACTCACCACCATCACGGCAATGATCCAGGCTGAGTAGTGTTGGTGGAGAGACAGGCAAAGATCATTGGAACATACTAGAAACAGAACCTCAATAAACATGCCCAGCTGGTTTTTTACAAACAGAAGTAATTCAACAGAGAAAACTTGGCCTTTTCAACCAGTGGTGGAAATCCATGGGCAAATCAAGTAAGTAAATAAGTAAATGAATAAATAAATAAACAATCTCTACATAAACCTCATGCCACACCGTGTACAAAATTGATTTAAAATGTCATGGATTTAAGTGTAGGACTATAAAATGTTCAGGAGAAAATCTTTGGGACCAAGGGCTAGGTGAAGACTTTTGGACACAACACCAAAAGTCCAAACCATAAAAGAAAAAAAAATTAATAAATTAGACTCTATCAAAGTTTGATGTCAGACTTCATCAAAGTTTGAAACTTTTGCACCGGGAAGGAAAGAATAAAAAGACAAGATAGAGGCTAAGATAAATATATCTGCAAACCACTTCTCTAAAAAAGGTCTTGATGTCCTCTCATATACAAAGAGCTCTTAAAATTCAATAGGAAAGTGGCAAACAGTCCAATCCTGGGCAGAAGACAGGAAGAGACATTTCATCAAAGACGAGGTCTGGATTCCTCACTGGATTCCATACAACACAGAAGCTAATTGCATCAAGTTGAACGTCTCCAGCCTTTAGAGAAATGCAAATCTAAAACCGCAATGATAAATCATTATGTCTAAATAATATCTGAAATAAAAGACAGTGATAACATCAGATACTGGTGAGGATGTGAAGAAGTTAGAGCTCTCCTCCTGCACTGCTGGTGGGCATGTGAAAGGGCGCAGTCACTCCAGAAAATAGTTTAACTTTTGGACAGATAAGACTGAACATGCACTTTCTTTACAAGGAAAAAATTGCGCTTGGGGGCATTTACCCCAGAGAAAAGAAAACACATGTTCATAAAAAATTTACATGAATGTTCACGGCATCATTCATGTCACACGAAAGAAAAAAAACTGGAAACAACCCAAATGATCTCCAACAGGCGCGGCAGCACTGAGGAATAAGAAGAAATAAGCCGGTGCATGTGAGGTCCTGGGCGGATGGTGAGGCATTACGTGGAGTGACGAAAGGCCACACAAAGGCTATGCACAGTATGGCTGTTTATACAGCATTCCCTTTTTGAATAGTTTTCTTGAATATAATCAAACAAAACTGTGCATTTTTTACGTATAAAACTTGATGAGTTTGGACAGATGGATGCACCTGTGAAACCATCACTACGATCAGCGTAATAAACCTACCCGTCACCTGTAAAAGTTTCCTCACGCCCCTTTGTTGTTCTTTGTTTTGTGTCGTGGGAGGAACACGTGAGACCGCCCTCTTAAGAAAACACGTCAGTGCGCGGCACAGTGTTGTTGCCTGTGGACGCTCGTCCCACAGCACCTCTCCCTTAACCTCAGCGCGTGACGGAAACTTCATACCCGTCGACCAGCAACAGCCCACTTCTCCCCACCACAGCGATCACCATTCTGTTTTCTGTGTCAATGAGATTGACTATTTTAGATACCTAAAATGATACGCCTAAAAAATAAAAGCATACGAATATGCAATGAGAGGAAGAGTCTCTTCAACAAATGCTGCTGGGAAAACTGGACAGTCATGCAGAAGAATGACCCTGGACCACCTTCTCCCACCACACACAAAAATAAACTCAAAATGGGTGAAACGGAAGACCTGAGACCATAAACCTCCTTGAAGAGAGCACAGGCAATAATTGCTCTGACCTCAGCCTCACAACATTTTTCTAGACACGTCTCCCAAGGCAAGGGAAACAAAATCAAAATTAAACTATTGGGAGCCCATCGAAATAAGAAGCTTCTGCACAGCGAAAGAAACAATCAACAAAACTAAAAGGCAACCTGTGAAATGGGAGAAGATATTTACAAATAACATATCAGATAAAGGGTTAGTATCCAAAATACATAAAGAACCGATACAACTCAACACCCGAGAAACAAATAATACAATTAAAAAATGGGCAGAAGACATGAACAGAGATTTCTCCAAAGATATACAGATGGCTAACAGACACATGAGAAGACACGCGACTTGACTCATCATCAGGACAATACAAATCAGAACCACGATAAGACATCACCTTACACCTGTCAGAATGGCTAAAACGGACAACACAAGAAACAATAAATGTTGGTGAGGCTGTGGAGAAAGGGGGACCCTCTTGAACTGTTGGTGGGAATACAAACTGGTGCAGCCACTCTGGAAAACAGTGTGGAGGGTCCTCAAAAAACTAAAAATAAAACTACCCTATGACCCAGTAATCAACTACTGGGTATTTACCCAAAAAGTACAAAAACACTAATTGAAAGGGAAACACACACCTCATTGTTTATCATGGCATTATTTACAATAACCAAACCATGGAAACAGCCCAAGTGTCCAGCGACTGATGAATGGACAAAGAAGATGTGGCATATATACAATGGAGTATTACTCGGTGATCAAAAAGGAAGAAATCTTGCTGTTTGCAGCACTGTGGATGGAGCTAGAGGGTATTATGCTAAGCAAAATAAGTCAGTCAGAGAAAGAAAAATACCATATGATTTCACTCATATGTGGGATTTAAGAAACATGAAGAATGATCTTAAGGGAAAAAGACAGACAGAGCCAAACCAAGAAGCAGACTCTCAACTACAGAGAACAAACTGATAGTCACCAGCACGGGGGGGGTGGGTGGAATAGGGGAGGGGGATTAAGGATGCACCTGTCATGATGAAAAATAAATAAATAAATAAGTAAATAAATAAATAAGTAAGTAAGTAAATAAATAAATAAATAAATAAAATGATTTTGGAAAATAGATCCAGGCAAGAAAAATTAAATAAAATCACATAGTGACTACAGAAAATAAAATAAATTGAAGTAAATAATTAAATTAAATTAAATTAAATTAAATTAAATTAAATTAAAACCCCTACAGGATGTGTCCCCCTATGACTGGTTTGTTTCGCTCTCCGTACCGTCCTCCAGGTTCATTCGTGCTGGATTCATTCAGGCAGGATTGCCTTATTTTTCAAAGCTGAATAATAATCCACTGCAGGTATGTGCTGTATCTACTTTATCCATTCTTCTGTCAGCGGGCCCTTTGGCCATTTCCATCTATTGGCTACTGTGAATAATGTTGCCGTGAGCACGGGAGTGCGGACTGTCTCTGAAGACAGTAACTTTATCCCCTGTGGATGCAAAGGGGAGCAGGATTGCTAGGTCACATGGTATTTCCACTTTCAATTTTTTGAGAAGCCGCCATACTGTTCACATAGCGGCCGTGCCATTTTACATCGTCGCCAACCGTGCAGGAGTGTTCCACGTTCTCCACACCCTCCCCACACTCATCATCTTCTCTTTGATGACATTCATCCTAACAGGTGTGAGCTGGTACCTCGCTGTGGCTTTGACTTGCATTTCCCTGATGGTGAGGGATGCTGAGTATCTTTCCAGGCACCTGTTGGCCGCTTACTGATCTTCTTTGGAAAAACGTTTCATAACCAAGAAGTCAAGACCAAAGCCAAGAAGCTTCCGGATGGCCGTATATGTTAATAATGGGATACATATGTATAGAATAGAATGTATATAATGCATTATAATATATATAATATGGAATGGAATAATGTGTGTATGTATAGATGTGTGATGCAATAATATTCAGCCTTCACAAAGTAGGAAAGTCCGTCATTCGCAACAATGTGAACGAACCTGGAGGGCATTATGCTGAGTGAAATAAACCAGACACTTATTCTGTGATCTGGTATGTTCCTTTTTTTTTTTTTTTAACGTTTGTTTATTTTTGAGAGAAAGAGCACCGGCAGGGTAAGAGGCAGAGAGAGAGGGAGACACAGAATCCAAAGCAGGCTCCAGGGTCCGAGCTGTCAGCACAGAGCCCGACGCGGGGCTCGAACCCACGAACCTGGGAAGTCACAGGAATGGGAAACCCAAGACAGTCTTGTTCCACCCCCCGGAAGCTGCTGGTGGCCGACTGTCCAGTGAGCGCACGTGAGCTCAGAGCCACAGGCGTGTGTGAGTGCAGAGCCTGGGGCACGTGTGAGCGCGGAGCCGCAGGCGTATGAGCCAGGCTGAGCCTCTGCTCGCAGACAGAGCGTCTCCTGCTTCTGGTTCTCATTCCTCAGGCGCATCTGCAGCCTCCCAGCATTGTTAACGGACGAGCTATCTTCACCAGGACTTTTGTCCACAAACCTTGGCTTGTGTCATCTCCACAAGGCCGCAAACAGGCGGACATTTGTACACAGGAAGTGGGGACACGGGCGGGGAGAACGGGCCTGTGGGCTCGGAGGAAGGGCCAGGCACTTTGCTCCAGGTCCCACTGACCTTGAATTTGCCCGATGTGACCTCCAAAGGCGGGCGTTCGAGGCACCCACGGAATACTAATTTCCAGATAGAGTGTCCCGGAGTGTTGGGCGGGCACAGAGAAGGGCAGAGTTTGACAAAGCGCAGGACGGGAAGCGCCTTGCCAGGCCCCTGACCACCAGTTGCACTCAGCCAGCATCTCTGCCTCCTGGTCAGCTCGTCGGAGCCACAGCTGGGGGTGGGGACAGGAGGGGACTCACCCCGCAGTGCTGGGAGGGGACAGTACTGGGAGGGGAGAGGGGGTTCACCCCGCAGTGCTGGGAGGGGATGGGAGGGAGCTCACCCCGCAGTGCTGGGAGGGGATGGGAGGGGGCTCACCCTGCAGTGCTGGGAGGGGACAGTGCTGGGAGTGGACGGGAGGGGGTTCACCCCACAGTGCTGGGAGGGGACCGGAGGGGGCTCACCCCGCAGTGCTGGGAGGGGACAAGAGGGGACACCCCGCAGTGCTGGGAGGGGTGGGAGGGGACTTACCCTGTAGTGCTCCCCGAGCCTCCTCTCTTATGTCTCAGGCCCCACGTGTGCTGGGACTCCTGCCTTTCTCTCCCTCACCTCCCAGATCCAGTCCAACATCTCCGCCCCAAAAGTGTAACTTGCAAGGGGTCTGCACCTCCCTACCAGTCTGTCTGTCTGTCCTTCCACACTAGTCTGTCTGACCACCCTCCCCAGAGCACCAGGACCCACTCCCCTGGCCTCGCCATCTCTCCAGGTCCCCATCCACCTGCTCTGACTCAACCTCACTGTCCTGCTCTCTGTCCCCATGACACCACGTTTCCCGAAATGTGCAGCCCAGACCAGCCCCGTCAACACCATCAGCACCAGCAGGGAACATAATAGAAACGTAGACCCTCAGGCACGGACCTGACGAATCAGAACATCTGGGGCTGGCACTCAGTGCTTCCGCAAGACCTGGGGAACCAGGCGCAGCCGAGGCGGGGGGAGCACACCCCCCTCCCCCAAGCCTGTTCCCAGGTTCTGTCGGTCCTGCCCCAGGGCCCCACCGCTGCTCCTTCTGCTAAAAAACGCCCTTCCCACCCATCTGGCCGCATCTGACTCCTTCTCTGAGTGTCTGACATATTTACTTGCTTACTTTCTGCTCCCCCCGCCCCACCCGGGAGACTGAACGCCGCGAGGACAGGCCAGCGTCCGCTGGGCGCTGTCATCCTGGACGTGCATCTGGCACAGAGTGCCTGGTCAGTCAGATGAGCCAACCGAGGCTCAGGGGAGCTAGTCAGCTGGCCTGGGGTCTAAGAGCCAAGAAGCTGGGAGGCTGGAGCTCCCTTTTGCACGCACGTGGCTGGGCGTCCTGGAAACCCCACTCAGAACTACTCCTCCTGTGTCCAGCCCCCCCCAACCTTGGCCCAGAGAAAACACTGTGGCTCCTCCCACGTGGACAGCAGGCCCAGCACGGATCGGCAGCTACCATGTCTGTGGGACACGAGGCCCTCCCCTTGCCCATGGGACCTGCCTTGAGATGCCCCTTGGGGACCTCAGTTTGGGTTAGATGCCACCCTGCAGGTGTCTGCAGGCAGGAAAGGGCCCTGGGAGCGAGTCTGCGGCACACGGCGGGCGCTCGGGCCCGGTCACCCTCACTCTGCCACCGAGGGAGGACACCCAAGGCTTCCAGCACAGCAGAGGCTGGTTCCCACACCCAGCGCTCCAAATGCACGATGGCTGCCTCCCAGGTCCTGCTTTTTCTACGTGCGACACCTTCTCCCCAGAGCCAAATCCCCGTGGGCCCTTCTGTTGCACAACTGAAGACAAATCTGCAGAAAATGTGTAATGAGAGGCTCCAGCAACGAGGATGCACAATGACGTTTTCATCTGATTGTGGCTCATTATGTCTCACAAAAAGGAAACCAGGCACTCAAAGTCTTGTCCATCGATGGTACGGCCTAATGTTCCTGGGTCGCCTCTAGTGTCCAGACTGGGAAGTCCTATATAGATGTAGAAAAATCGTATACGTAATTAGCCGAGAAATTAAGTCCTCGTGTCGCCGTGTGGTCTGAGCAAGAGAAGTCGCAAGTGTCGGACCTGCTCACAGCCTGCAGCTGCGTCCGCACGTCCCACCTGGGCCGCAGCCGGGCCTGCGTCCGTGTCAGCCTCCAGCTCCCGCCCGGCTCCTCGACGGCCTGGGGTAACTCACACCATCCTGCCCCACCTGGCGTTTCCAGTCCTGCCGCCGTCGCCCCAGGCCCCTTGCCTCTGCCGGCACCCCTGCTCACCGCCCCCCTCCTGTGTGGTGTCCGACATCCCGCCCAGGGTCACCCTCCCTCTGTCAGCCGGGACTTCTGTGCTCTACCTGGAAAGGCAGACTCCTCCCCGAGGTGCAGTTGTGAGCTCTCGGGGTCAGAGGCCCTGGCGCAGAGCTTGGCAGACAGTCGCTCTCACCTCCAGGAAGACGGCAATGCTCACCGCGACCTGCCCGTCCCAGGAATCCAATAGCGGATCCTACAACAGAAACGGAAGGGGCGAGGGGTACGGAATGCAGGAGGGATGTGTGTGTGCTCGTGCATCTGCTGCCATGGCCGGTCACCCTGACACTTGTCTCCGTGCAGAGACATGTGAGGAAGCCCTCAGTTCCCCCCAGTAAGGCCTCGGACATCCCAGCGTTAGGCTGTGATCACATCTGGGGCCCCCGGGGCCATGTGATGAGCACAGCACATCACCCCGGGGACCTCTCCCCAAGTCCACATCCGTGCTGCCCTCATGAGAAGACACCAGACAAACCCGGATTAAATGACATTCTATAAAATCCCTGACCATTGCCCTTCAGAATGGCCAGGGTCACGGTGGACGAGGAAACACTGGAAAATGTCAGACAGCACAAGACCAAGCGGTGGGGTGACCACCAGCAGGTTTCCCAGGATGTGGGGGTTCACTACCGGGACACGTGGGGCACATGGGAGGTTGTGATCCTGCAGAAACACAGTGAGCACACAAGATGAGCTCACCCAGCGGGATCCACGTAAGTCTGCAGTTTTGCTAAGAGTCCGGTCCCAACGTTCGGTTCTTCTGTTTAAAAAGTCCATGAGGAGGTGGGGGCATGAGAGGGTGGGTCGGGCGGCCGGTGGCATGTTACAGCCTGGGGGACACTCAGGCACCGTGACAGCAGGGATCAGTGGGAACAGGGAGACGATACATGATATTTTCTCCCGGCACACCACTACTTTTCAAATGTCCTAAAATGCGTTAATTTTGGAACAAGAATAAAAGAGAAACATTTATTTATTGTATTTTATTAAATGTTTATATTAGAAAATACGACACACATAAAGAGAGTTCACATAAAGCATAAATATTTGCCTTCAGGAATAATTACAAGCCAAGGGAAACCACCAAGCAGATAAAGAAATGAGGATTGCCAGGATCCCAAAGGTCCCCTGGAGATCAGTTACTTTTGAAGGAGACGTAGATTGAACGTAATTGCTAATAATGTTGATGAGAACTCACAGCATCTATGATCTCATTTGCATTTCCCATAAAGAATGCACAGAGGTGTCATATTTAATACAATAAACCTACTGGATATTGGACAGTTTCCAAGCAAATTGTACTTGTTGAAAGATAAATATTTTATAAAACACAGAAATGCTGCCGATGAATTCACAGTCTCATGGGGATGACGTAACTTACTTGACAAGACACTGAAAGTCTTTAAGGCAGAGAAATTCACCCTCTGGTCAGTGCGGGAGGAACAGTGAACTCTCCCCGGGACAGGGAAGGGGGGAGAAACAGAGAAGCTAAAGACAGTGAGCCAGTGGGGCCAGAGCTGGGACCGGACCCCAACCTACTCCTGCAAGTCCACAACAGCCATCTACACAGCAGACGAGCACAAGCCGGGATACGTGGCAGCACCATCAGATAGAGCTTCACGGTGTCAGTCAGGGGGGTTGTGTGAGAAGCCGGAGCCCGAGGATTGAACTCAGAACAGTAATAGTCTCAGCTAATATTCATATTAATATTCAGACTATTAATATTCTCATTTTCTTGGGGTAAAAATTTGTAAAGGTGCACGCACCCCTGTTATCGCACCGTTATTTACAACAGCCAAGACACAGAAGCAGCCCAAGTGTTACTGGAGGATGGATGGGGAACAAAGATGTGGTTCACACACACACACACACACACACACACACACACACACTCAGAGGAATATTACACAGCCATGTAAAAGGATGGGGTTTTTGCTATTTGCGACGATATGGCTGGACCAGGGCGTGTTGTACTAAGTGAAATAAGTCAGAGAAAAACAAACACCATATGGTTTCACTTATGTGTGGAATCCAAAAGACAAAACAAAACAACAAAAAGCAGAAACAGACCCGTAAATACACAGAACGAACTGACCATTGCCAGAGAGGAGGAGGGTAGGGAGTGGACAAGAAGGGAGAAGGGGAGAGGGACTGAGACACAGGCTTCCTGTTGTGGAAGGAACGAGTCACAGGATGAGAAGAACAGCACAGTGAACAGAGTCGTGGTGTTGTAATGGCGCCATAGGGAGACAGGCAGCGGCCAGGCTTCGGAGAGCACAGCATAACATAAAGAAGCTGAATCGTCAGGGCGCCTGGGTGGCTCAGTCGGTTGGGCGGCGACTTCGGCTCAGGTCATGATCTCGCAGTTCGTGAGTTCAAGCCCCGCGTTGGGCTCTGTGCTGACAGCTCGGAGCCTGGAGCCTGCTTCGGATTCTGTGTCCTCCCACCCCACCCCTCCCCCACTTGTGCTCTGTCTCACTCTCTCAAAAATAAATGTTAAAAAAATTTAAAAAAAAAAAGCTGACTCGCCATGTTTGCATACCTGAAACCAATGTAACAGTGAATGTCCACACTCAGGAAAAGGGAAAGAAAGCAAAAATGATATGTGGACGGTGGCCTGCTGGATGAGGGGCTCACACCACTCACCGAGGGCATGGTTTCCATGTCAAGGAGGTAAAGTCACAGGACCTGCCACTTAGGGTCCCAGAAACGGGGTGGGGGCTCACGTCCCCCGTCCCAGGCCACGGTCCCTGGGGAGCGCAGGGCACCAGCACCTGGTACTTACGGGGGGGCGGGGACAGAGGGTGTGGGCATTTCCCGGGATTTACTGTATGTAGGTGGTTGTTTGGAAAGTGCCTGGGAGGAGGGGGGAGGGGACTAAATAGAGCAGAAGGTGGGAATGTGACCTTCCAGGCCCGAGGGGAGGTTGTCCTGCTGTCAGATGCCTGGGCAGCGACACAGAATCACAACAGGTGTTTGTCTCATCACAAACGTCTGGGCCTGGACCTCAATGGCCTGATACGAAGAAATATTTCTCACACACGAAGACGCAGATGTGGGTCAGATGGTTTTCCAGGCATCTCTCCTCCATGTGGCAACCGGTGACCCAAATGGCCTCATTCTCATCCCACAGGTGCTTCTGGTCTCCTGCACCAGCTCTGAAATGCATCAGCACCGAAGAGAAACACATGGCTCCTGCTCAGAGCCCACTGCCCGGAGACAGGGACGGGATTGGCCTTCAGTCTGTCCAAGGAGGCTGGGAGTGGAGGGGAATTAGGTGCCCACTGGGAACAAGTGTCTCACCCACAAGTACATGTCAGGACATAGCAGCCCGACCTCGCACAGCCGGTCAGAGGACACTAAGGAGGGCACTATGGCAGCTTCACGGGGTGCACACGGGGTGAGGGTCGTGAGAAACACACCCGCAGAGAACACGGACAGGGCGTGCCGCATGCAGGAGCCTGGACCTTATCTGGCAGCTGGTGGGGGTTAATGGCGGGTTTTCTGCAGGGACACGGACAGATAGAACAGACCAGACGTGTCAACGCTGCGGCTCAGGGACATTCAGCAGGACTAGGGTAGGAGGCAGAGATGGACGGCCAGATGAACCCCGTGCTTTCCTAGAAGAAAACCCAGCCCTGGCATTTGCTGGATACTCCCAGCTTCGGTTTCGTTTTACTTATTTTGGGATTTGTGCCTCTACGTTCATAAGGGCTGTGCTGGTCAAGGTCATCGGCAATGTTGCCAATCCAAGGTCAAATCCCTGTCTTCATTGGACTTAATCTGTGGGCACTGCTGAACTGCCTTGACCAACACCTCCTCCTGGACACACTTCCTCACTGCGTTTCCTCTTTCTTGGCTTGCTGCCTGCTCCACAGATACTTTTGTCACCGCTCCTGTCGGTTGCTGCTTCCTCCCAGATTCCTTAATGTCGGAGTGCCCATGGTGTGGTTCTCCCCCTCCCCTGGATGACCTCAGGAAGACACAGAACTTGAAGGACCATCCACTAGTTGATGACTCTTAATTTCTCTCTCCAGCCCACACGTCTGAATTCCACACGTCTGTCCCGTGGCCCCGACAACATCCATGCCAGGAAGTCTGATAGATCACAGCTCCATGTGTGTGACCAATACAACGTCACCTCGTCACCTTGTTTGTGCGTCCTGGTCTGTGCCGGGAAGGATCCATTCGTTAATTAACTACCCCCTCAATTATTTAATAGATTAGGGACAGTCAGGTTATCAATTTTCCCTTGAGTGGATTTTCATAGCTTGCATCTTTCAAGAAACCAATCTGTTTAATGTCAGTTGTAAAATAAACGGGCACATGGTTGTTTGTGATGGTTCCTTATCCTTTAATGACCGTGGGTCAGTAGCAACGACCCCACCTTCATTCCCGATAGTGGAAATTTGTAAGTTTTCTTTTTCTGGGTTAGTCTGGGCTAGAGGTTTATCATTTCCATTGACGCTTCCAAGTCACTGTATTTTTGTTTCATTAATTTTCTCCATTATTTCTCCACCTGTTGATTTCTGCTCCAAATTTTATTGTTCCTTTTCTTCTGCTTGCTTTATAGTTGCTCTGTAACTGCCATTCTTTCTCTAGTTTCCTAAGAGTGACGTCTGGGTTGTTGATTTTCTTCTCCCTTCTTTGCTAACACGTGCGTTCAGCGTCACCAGCTCCCCTCTCCGGGCTGCCTTGGTTGCATCCCACAAATCATGACCACTTGTGTCTTCATTTTTATTTAGTTCAGTTGCTTTTAAAATTCCATTTGAGACTTCTTCTTTGACCCCAGGATTATTTAGAAACGTGTTGTCAGACCTCCGCATATTTGGGTATTTCCAAGCATTTTTCTTCTTTTACTCACTTCTTATTTAATTCTACTGTGTGCTGAGAATGTATTTTGTGTAATTTCCATTCTTCTCGATGTGACTGAGAATGTGCGCTGCCTCGGTGCCTGTTCCACATGTTCTGAACAAGAATAGGTAACCTGCTCCCGTCGGCGACGTGCTGTGTAAATGCCAATCAGATCAGGCTGATGGACGGTGCGGTTCAAATAACACATGTCCTCACTGGTTTCCCACTCACCTGAGCTACCCAATGCCTTTAGAGAGGTGCAGGAAAGTTCCATTCTTCCTCCTCCACAGACAAGGCACGTTCTTCCCCAGCTTTGTTCACAATGTTCTCTTTGGCCTTGGTCGTCTGCAGCGTGAATACGTTATGACCAGCTTCTTGGATCTGTGATTTGTGATCTGCCATTAATTTTAGCAAGTGTTGGGGAGCCTGGGTGGCTCGGTCGGTTGGGCGTCCAACTTCGGCTCAGGTCACGATCTCACGGTTCGTGGGTTCGAGCCCTGCATCAGGCTCTGTGCTGACAGCCCGGAGCCTGGAGGCTGCTTCGGATTCTCTGTCTCCCTCTCTCTGCCCCTCCCCCACTTGTGCTTTGTCTCTGTCTCAAAAATAAACACTAAAAATAATTTTTTTTTAATTTAGCAAGCGTTGGCTATTACTTCAAATATTTCTTCTGCCCACTCTCTTTTCCTTCCCCTTCTGGCATTCCGGGCATGGGCATGTTATAATCTTTTATATTACCGCACAGCTCTTGGATATCCTGCTCCATTTATCATGGTCATTATTGTTATTTTTCTCTCTGTATTCCACCTCAGGAAGTTTCTAGAGACTGTAGTCAAGTTGAGCGATTCTTGTTTGAGGCATCCTTCTGAAGAGCCAGTTGAAGACACACTTCCCTCCTGTTCCTGCGGGTTTCTTCCAATCCACCCAACACGTCCTCCCGATACATGTTTATGGTGTCCACCTCTCTTCTGACACTGCCCACCTGCCTTGCTTGCTGTCTTCTTCCTTTTGAACTTTAGCCCTTGACAGAGTTACGTTAAGTCCCCTGACGGATAATCCCAGTCCCCACATCCAGGGTCTGCTTCCGATGGTGGTTTTGCTTCTTCTGACCATTGTTTGCTTCATTTTGCCTTTCGTCGCGGCTTACAGATGGTTTCTCCAAAGCCACGCGTGTTGTATCGCGTAATAGGAAGTGTGGTAAATAGGTCTTTCCTGTAAAGACTCTCTCTCTCTCCTTCAAAAATAAATAGACTTAAAAAGAAAAAACGAAATGAGTGTGCCTTGTGTATGGAAGGGCCAGTGTAGGCAGGGCCAGGTTTAGAGAAACCACCGCCCCATCCTGTAGTGCCATCCCACACACTTCCCGTTCTTTCCTACCACCGAGGTCACTGCCCGCACACGAGATCTGCTGTCTGTACCTTACTACAAACTTGTGCAGAACGATTTGGCGTGAGGTTAACAGAAGGGGAGCTGAGTCCAAGCCTCCCCCTGCCTGCCGTGTTTCATTGTCTGTACGCACGGAGGCGGACTCAACCCTGCTCGCCCGGTGCCCGCGTCCTCACACACTGGCTCCTACCACATAGCTGGAATTCCCCAGGGCCAGTGTTGACCACGTCACGGACAGTCGCAGGGGCGGCTGACAGACAAATGCACAGACCCTGCGTGCGACTTGAGTCCTGCTCAGCACTGACTGGTCCTGGCTGCCATCACGTGGGGTGAGTCACCAAGCTGTCTCCCAGAGCGACCTGACCTTGTCGGCCCAAAGCAGGAGTGGCCTTGGCAAGCTTCCCTTCCTCCCAGCATCTGGCATGACCGAGCCAGGACCCGATACCCTCTCTCCCCCCGCACCTCAGTCAAGGTGCTTCCACGTTATCATTATCAGCTTTCCCTCATTCACCCTGGACCCCCAGCTGCTGTCTCTCCTTATTTCCAGGTCACTGACGTTTCCATCTTGGAAGGAACAGTAGGTTTGGCCACGGCGCTGGCCCAGACCACAGGCAGCAGCCTAGTGGATTGAGGGGCTCCAGCCGCCCACGCCCAGCCAGGTGGGGCAGGAGATACAGGTGCAGAACCGCCACCCCACTCCTCTGAGGCGGGGGGAAGGGAGGAAGCCTTAGGGAATTCTGACACAGGGTCTAAACTACCACTGCGCGTTTGGGGATCATCCGTGTTTCAGGCTCCTGTGGGAGATTCTGTGTGGGGGACCCGTCAGGCCAGGTGTGAGCATACACTTGTGGACAACAAGCGTCCTGATTCTCTGCAAAACCGCTGCCCAGGAGACGACGCACAGCATGATGCATCCATGTGACGTGACACCTCCTCGTCCCCCCACTGGACACGCAGGACAACACCCAGGGGACACCGGCGGCCGGGAAATGCTCCTGCACGTGGGGGCTTTGGCCTCTGTGAGCGACTCCGAGCCCAGCAGTATCCACCCTTCCTGCGGGCTCCTCAGTCAGCCTTGCCCAGGAGATCAAGCCCCGGCAGGAACTCCAGACACAAAGAGCCCAGCCCGAGTCCTGTCGCACATCCTTACCAACAGGAGTCAGCCTCGTCCTCACCTCCACCAGGAGGGGGCGCTGGAAGCCTTGCCTCTGGAACCTTCCACCAGCCCCCCAGAGTCTCTTCCCAAGGCCGACTCTAATCCACGTCCTCTCGCTGCATCGGAACCACTAATGTGGCGTCTTTCAGTGAGTTCTGGGTCCTTCCAGCACATTACTGAGAGTGGGGGTGTCTGGGGAGCCCCTGAGCTCCGCATGGGCGTCAGAACGCGGTAATGACGGTCCCCTACTTTTACAAACACAGATGAGGAGTCTTTCCAGAAACACTCACCGGCCCGTGAAGCCTCTGTGGGACCGGGCCTGTCCACACCAGCGGGAGGGCAGCCATGGAAGGTGGCGAATCCCCCATCGGAGGGCAGAAGTTAATCACTGTCTTAGAAAACGAAACAGGGTCCTGCCTGAAGTTGGTGTGACCATGTCTCTCATTCACGGAGAAACATTTTGATCCTTTTCCTTGAAGCACTAATCCACAAAAACCTACATCTTGCTTACTCCTCAGAGATGAGCGCTGAAACCACACGAAATGCCAGAAAACCAGTCCCACGACATCCCCCTACCACGTTATAAATACCAGCCACCCCCCAGCGCAAATGAAGCCAGGGCACCACCCGGTAACAGGAAGCCAGGTGGAGACGGCGGAGAAGGGGACCCGTGGGAGCAAACACGAGACAGGAAGCTGCCCGGTCTAAGGGGGACCATAGGGCACCCCCCCAACCAGAGTCCCAGCCAGCACTGCGCCCGCCTGGGCCAACACAGACAGAAGAGCTCACCACGAAAGCAAGCGTGGTCCCAGCCCACGGAGGAGCAGGGTGGACGCCTGACGCTGAGCCAGACACGGTCACCACCTTGTTCTAGAGTCTCCAAACCCCCCTTCTTTTGAAAGGAGGACAGTAAGGCTCAGAGGGAGGACGTGATGTGCCAGCATTACACGGTTCGCAAAGAGCCCAAGCGGATGATCTTGGACGGACAGGGGACAGGGTGGGGGGGACGGCAGAGCGCAGCCCTCGGGCCCCTCGTGTTGCGTGAGAAAGGAGTCCCTGCTACACAGCCACGATCGTCGCCCTTGCACTGAACAGCACAGTTGAGTCGATGCCAAGACGGGGACCTGTCAGGTGTAAGCAACGTGCCCCCTGGGGCTTTTCAGGACAGCGTGCTGACCCCTGGTCTGCAGCGTCTTCGTTGTGCAGTCTTAAAGCCCCAAACTGAGAAGCACTGTGACATATACTTTATGTTCAGACCTATTTTATTTTTCTAATGTTAATTTATGTTTTGGTCAGAGGAGGGCAGAGAGAGGGAGAGAGGAAGAGAGAGAATCCCAAGCAGGCTCCGAGCTGTTAGTGCAGAGTCAGGCTCAGGCTTCAAACTCACAAACCACGAGGCAGGAATTGGACACACAACGGACTAAGCCACCCAGGCTCCCCGGCGCTATTTTCAATTAGGGCCACCAGTGACCAGTTTCTTACTTTGTGAGAAAGGAATAAAAGAATTTAAAACACACACACACACACACACACATAATTTCTTCCTCTGCCAACTATTCAACCCATGAATTCATTCCAGTAAAATACAATCCTGCATCCCAAGAGCATTTGGCATAAGACAGTTCTAGAAAACAAAAAGAAACACGTCCGTGTTTCAAGCATCCTGTCTCGAGGATTCATGAGGAGGCACTTTATTTAAAAAATAATGACGGGTTACCGTGAATTGTGCACATACGATTTGCTGGGAACGTGCTAAACGTGTCACGGTATTTTTTTCACCTCAAAACAAGCCAGTGAGAGGGGTATCCATGCCCTCCTTGCACAAGAGCAAACCGTGATCCCCAAAGACAGAAGAAAAGACTGCATTCGAGCCCAGGGTTGTGTGGCTCTGGTGTGGGCGCGCTCCCCCCTCGCCCCCCCACCCCCCTGCCCAGAGCAAACATTCCAGGCGGGAAGACAGAATCATGATGGCAGAACGTCCTTGTGCACCCAGACTCTCTCGGGCATCTGAGCTGTCCCTGGCATGTGCAGGACCCAGCATACACGCTCTCCTCCCTCGGCTGCAGGCAGGGAAATGGAGGTCCGGGGGGGGGGAAGGAAGCTCTGAGACTGTTCCCATTCACGACGACCCTTTCCTGGCCTCTGTATTTCTGATTCGGACAATCCATATCAACATCACGGAGTCGGACTCTTATACACCGGTGCTCCAGGACGGTATGGTGGGGCGACCCTGGGAAAGTCGTTCTTGCTCCCAGAATCTGCTCTGTGACAACAGCACATCCCTGGGCGTGACTCTGGGTGTCTTCAACATGTCCCACAATGCCGTGTACCCTGGAGACGGAGCAGGTACAGAGAGCACGGAGAGACAGAGCGGAGGACGCCTCTCGTTGATCTCCTGGCCAGCATCCTGGGGAACAGTCAACATCAAGACAACAGGAAGGGGAAGGAAAACCTGAAGCCATCAATTCCTGGAAAAAGCTCCATTTGGGTTGCAAGAGTGAAGAATGACAAGGGCCATGCTGGGCTGGATAACCGTGGTTTTACATGATTTTAGTCTTCCCAATTCCTTCTGTGTACGAAGTCCCGCCTGAAAGCAGAGCTTTGCAGGTTGTGGGGCTGGGAGCTCACGCGGGGGCTGCAGCCCAGCCCAACCAGCAAGCCTGGTGACCGGGACGGAAGGGGCTGGCAAAGCTGTGGCCCAGGCTTGCCAGGGCACTGGGCCAACGGGGTCTGCACCCTAGAGGCCGGCAGCGGGGTGCTCAGCCTCTCTTCCAAACTCCGTGGCATTTACCATCTGCAGTCTTCTCGACTTTTCAACCTTAAGAGCAAACACAAACGAGGGCACGCGCCTCTCCCCCTCGCCAAATTTGTATTATGATGAAAAAGCTCTTCTCTCACTTGGTGGAGAGAAAAACATTCCATGAATCCCTTGGAAATCATAAATAACACGGTTTCAAGAAGCTATGATGTCATCCTTGCTTCCTGAACAAAAAAAAAAAAAAAAAAAGTCAACATGACATTTCAATGAGCACCAAACACAAGACAACAGCTCTCTCCAGGGCTGGGCTCCAGTCAAGTCCTCCCTGAGCGTGGGTCTGTTTATCTTGCACCGAAGTCCCAGCAACATCAGGAATGCAAAGTGAAGGGGACCATCAAGGGAACGAGGGCTTGATTCGAACCGGAGACGGGTCGCGATGCGTCCAACCGAAATAGACCACGGCGCGTTCTGTGATGAATAACTCTTCCATCAACACCTGCCCTGCATTCCCTCCCTCGTTCCTCACATGCTTGTCCCACATCCTGGACATGGCACTGGGCTCTCGACTCAGAGCTGAGAGGGGGCTCCGAGGTCCAGGAGGAACCGGAGGGGCAGCCCAGGGGGGGCTGCAGGGAAGGGCCCCTGGACATCTCAGAAGCCTGAGCAGAACCGGAAGGGACACAGGAATGGTGCCCGTGGTGACCAGGGAAAGGCCATCCCAGAAGGAAGGGCAGGGAGCCGGTGGACCCAGTGTCAGAGCGGCTACACCACCTTCTTCCCGCACACCTGCAGGCCGAGAGACACGCCTCACGTCCACCAAGATGCTCACTAGATTTCAGAAGAAAGGGCCCCGGAGAGCACAGCCGGCCATCACGAGGGTGTTGTAAGAGAGAGAGCAGGTAGTTCAGTTCAAGTCAGCCGGGGGGGGGGGGGTGCTACTCGCTAACCAGGTGTCCGGCCACTCACTCAAGTGAGGACCTATCTCTCACCGTCCCGGAGGCTGGCACTTCCACACCGAGGACAGGGGCTTCTCAGCCAGGCGCAGGGTCCCCGGGTGACTGCAAGAAGTCCCAGACCCCATCATCACTGCCCCCACAGACTCTCCTGTATGTCCCCCTCGGGCCCCCACAGGCACCCCCTCCCTCCATCTCTGGCCTCGGTGTCCCTCCTCATGGGTGAGCTCCAGCTGTGACCCCGAACCCCCCGGCTGCCCCCCTGTGCTGCTTTCAGCCGGGATTTTGTCAGATGCATGGCTGGCGACCACCACCCACTTTCTGCAGCCACGTGCAGACTGCTCCTTCCGTGCACTCCGGGTAGTTTTAGCTCCTGGATCGTCCTGATCTCTCCAATGTCTCCAGAGAAGCCCCAGGAGAGATCCCTTCAGCACCCACCCTCCCTGCCTTTGTGTCCCTCTTCTCAAAGAGTTTGTCCTCACCGCCCCAGCGCATCCCACACCCCACGTCACCGATGACGGCGGCTCCTCTGTCCACTCAAACATCACACCTGTCATCCCCTGTTCGTCACTCACACTCACGCTCTCTGGCCCTGAGGCTCCAGAAGATGTCAGCCCCTGGCATGAACTCCCACCCGTGGACCCCAGTCCTAGTCCCTCCTGACGCAGGTTGGATCTTACATTATGACCACTCAACTCCCTTGCATGCCTGAAACACTCCAAGTCTGGTTAACAGTGTGGCTGTACCAACTCCAAGCCTCCCCACTGCCCAGAGAGAGAAAAATCCACAACCTGCCAATGATGCCAACTTATGTTCTATTGGTGGCCAGGCCCCCGGGGAAGATAACTACCACTGTGCAGGGTGTGTGGGAAGGGGGTCCTCACACCTCCTCTCTCCCTGCACGCCCACTCTGGGCTGATGACCGTGCTCCCAGTGCAGGCAGAAGTAATGCCAAGAGGACTCCCATCTTGTCTTCCGCACACTCAGCCGACCCACCTAAATCTAGACCATAAAAGCTGGCTTCCTTCGTTTCACTCAACAAATACGGGAGATTCTAAGTGCTGGAGATTCTGTAATGAAGGGAGAAAAAAGGGACAAACCCCTGCTTTCACTGTGATTAAATATTAGTTTCCCATTACTGCTGTAACAATTTCTTCCGAATTTAATGTCTTAAGTCAATACAAATTGACAGTTCTGGAGGGCGAGAGTCCAAAATTTGTCTTCAAGGGCTGAAATCAAGGTGTCTGCATGGCTGGCTCCTTCTGGGCTCCAGGAGAGAATCCGTTCCTTTCTTCCTTCACTGACAGAAAGTCAGCATCCCTTGGCAACTGGTCACATCGCACGACCTGGTCCATCATCACGTGTCTTCCTCCCTTTCGATTTATTGCCTGGTTAGGATCTGCATGGAATACCTTACCAATCTTATTTCCAACTCCTTTGTGTCTTGGTACCTACAGTGAGTCTCTTGTAGACAGCACAGAGCTGGATCATTTTTGAAAGAAATACGTGCCATAAATCTCTGCCTTTTATTTGGATACTGTAACCCATTTACATTTAAAGTAGTTAATATCCAGGAAGGGCTTGCTTCTACCATTTTGTTATTTATATTTCATATTGTTTTATACCATTTTTGTGTCTCATTTCCTCCATTACTACCTTGTTTTGTGTTTAGTTAATTTCTCTAGTATACTGTTTTTATTCCAATCTCATTTTCTTTTCTTAATAGTTTCTGTTTATTTTCTTAATTAAATCTTTCTTTGGTTATTTCCTACTTCATAACCTGGAGATAATAACATCTTTAATAGATAACAACATAGGTTAAATAATACCAACTTAGACTTAATTATATAAAAACTCTACTATCATACAGCCCCTCCTTTCCTTTACATTGTTTTTGTCACAAATACATCTCTATACACTGGGTGCCCATTAACATAGATTTATATTGAATTTTTATTCATTTGGATTTTAAACCATACAGGAAAAAACAAAAGAAGAGTTATAAGCCCCAAATACAGTACCTAGCTCTCATATTTTTCTCTATAGTTGCTTTTACACATGTTCTTTATTTTTTCATATGGCTTTGAGTTTCTATCTATTGCCCCTTTATTTCAGCCTGAAGAAATCTTTTTAGCATTTTTTAGAGGTCAGGCCTAAATGTAATGAGCTCCCTCAGCTTTTGATTACCGAGGAATGTCTTAATTTTGCCTTCATTTTTTAAAAAGTTTTATGTATGTATGTATGTATGTATTTTGAGAGAGACAGAGTGGGGGAGGGATAGAGAGAGAGGGAGAGGGAGAGAGATTCCCAAGCAGGCTCTGTGCTGTCAGCACAGAGCCTGATGGGGGGCTTGAACCCATGAACCGTGAGATCACAACTGAGCTGAGACCGAGAGTTGAACACCTAACTGACTGTGTCACCCAGGCACCACTCACCTTCATTTTTGAAGGAGAGTTTTGCCAGATATAAAATTCTTGATTAATGGTTACAGTTGACCCTTGAACAACAAAGCTTTGCACTGCACGGGTCCACTTATATGTAGATTCAACAATTACAGTACAGCCCTGTAAATATAATTCATCTTCCTTATGATTTTAACATCTTTTATCTACAGTACTTTACTATAAAAGTACAGCATTGTAACACACAAAATATGTGTTGAGTGTCTATGTCATTGGTAGGGCTTCCAGTCAATAGTAGGCTATTAGCAGTTAAGTTTTGGGAGAGTCAAAAGTTGTATGTGGACTTTTGGCTGCATGGCAGGGGGGAGGGGGGTCTGCCCCAACCCCCACGCTGTTCAAGAGTTGACTGTATTTCTTTCAGAACCTTAAATCTCTCACCACCTTCTTTCTGGCCTCCATGCTTGCTGTGGGGAAATTGGCTGTTTTTCTTACTGAGAATCCCGCGTACGTGAACATGACAAATTTCTCACTTGCTGTTTTCAAGATTCTTTCTTTGCCCTTATCTTTTGAAAAATATGATCATAGTGTGTCACAGTACGGATATCTTTATTTGCCTGAAGTTCACTGAGATTCTTGGATGCTCAGATTTAGGTATTTCCTCATTTTGGTGAGTTTCGGCAATTATTTCTTAAAATATTCTTCCTTTTCTCCCTCCTCATCTTCTGGGACTCCATTACGCATCTGTTGTTACACTTAATGGTGCCCCAGGGATCTCTTAGGATCTGTTCATTTTTCCTCATTCTTTTCCTTTCTGCTTTTCTTTTTTTTTTTTTTTTTTTTTCAACGTTTATTTATTTTTGGGACAGAGAGAGACAGAGCATGAACGGGGGACGGGCAGAGAGAGAGGGAGACACAGAATCGGAAACAGGCTCCAGGCTCTGAGCCATCAGCCCAGAGCCCGACGCGGGGCTCGAACTCACGGACCGCGAGATCGTGACCTGGCTGAAGTCGGACGCTTAACCGACTGCGCCACCCAGGCGCCCCTCCTTTCTGCTTTTCAAACTGGAGCATCTAAATGGGGCTATCCTCAAATGTGTTGATTTTCTTCTTCCTGATAAAATCTGTTGTTGAACCTCCCTAGTGAGTTCTTCATTTTAGATACTGTCTGTCTTTTCAACTTCAGAATTTCTACTTGGTTTATTTTCATATTTTCTTTCTGTGTGCTTATATTCTCTATTTATTTAGACTTCATTTTCCTGGTTTCCTTCAGTTTTTGTCTATGATTTTCCTTTAGCTCTTTGAGCAGATTTAAGATTATTGAGTTAAAGTCTTTTCATAATAAATCCAAGGTCTGGGCTTCCTCAAGGACAATTTCCATCTATCTATTTTTTCCTGTGAGTGGGTTATACTTTCTTGTTTCTTTCTATGTGGTGTAATTTTCTGTCAATGACTGGACATTTTGAATATTATGATGTGGTAACTCTGGAAATCAAAATCTCCCTCTCCCCAGGGTTTGCTGCGGCTGCTTTTTTTGTGGGCTGTAGTCGTTTAGTGCCTCTTTCTGGAATACCATTCCTTGTCATGTGCAGTCACTGAAGTCCCAGTTGTGCGAGCTCAGAGGTCAGCTAGTGATTTAACGGACAGGTCACATGCCTGAAGCCAACGTCGTAAAATACTCTCCCAGGATTGGCAGATCAGCTTGCGTTTGTGCGCTCCCTCCACGCTTGGCCACGCCATTTACAATCCCGCCCTAGCCTTCACTTCCAGCTTGAGCAGAGCATGAATGTTGGTCAGAGATAAAAGTGGAGGGTCTTCCCAGACCTTCCTGAGCTCCCAGCCCTGGGCATGTGTGTGGCCTCCCAGACCCTCCAGGAAATGTGGGACATGTTCAAAGCTTTATTCCCTTGTGCTTATCCTCCCCCCAGCCTCATCCTAAACCTTCAGTCTGTTTGCTGCCTGTTCTGCTGTTACCCGTTGCCTCGTGCTAACATATCTGTCTTCAAATGCCTCTGACAAATGCCACCCCCAAGTCTGTTCCAGCCCTGCAAAGGTTCCAAGGAAAGTAAAACAAAGCCCCCAAGCAATCCTTCTGGGAGGCCCCTGCCAGACACACAGCTATACATCTAGGAGACCATGGTCAGTATTGCCCCTTCTGGCACGAGCAAGTCACATGAGGAACACAGGCCAGCATGCCCACAGCCACCATGGAGCTGGGACGTGCGGGGTTGTAGGAGGGCAAGTTAAAATGCCACAGTAGGGTCATCCTGAAATTCAGGAGCTTCTTTCTTCATAAAACATTCCCCTAGGTGACTAATTTTTTATTAGATTCCGGAATTTGGAAACGTTGTTTATGATCGTGTTTTCCAGCTTAATCAGCACTTGAGTGGAAGAGACCCGCTGGCTGCTGGGTCAGAGGACGAGGCTGCAGGGATGAGAAGAGTCACGAGGGTGCCCCGGGCCCGGACGGTGGCGGTGAGAACAGGAAGGGAGACGTGGCGTACTGAGAAGGTACGGACAGAAGGGTCTGCAGGCAGGTTGGAAAGCCGGTCACGAAAACTCTGGATTTTCCATGACAGGCCTGACTCCTGTAGGAGCCTCCAGACTGGTCTCTCTGCGCCCGGCTCAAACTTCTGTCACCTGTTCTCAACAGAGCAGCCGGCGTGAGCCTTTCAAACGCCAAATCGGGTTATGTTACTCCCATGCTCCAGCACCCCGTCTCAAGTTCCTACCATGGCCGGCAGAGCCCTGCGTAATCTGACTCCTTGAGACCTCTCTGTCCACCCCTCCGAACCCACTCACTCTGTCCCATGCCGGCCTCGTTGCTGGTCCTCCCACTCACCATACAAGCTTCTGCCTCAGGACCTTTACACTTGTGTTCCCCGATACACTGGGCTCCTCCCTCACTTCCTTATGTATCTAGGCTATGTATCTTTGCTAGAGGTGCCCTCCCCAGCTGCCTTGTGCAAACAGCAGATTCGACCACTCCCGCTTGTCCTGGCACTTCCTGCTCCCCTTTTAATTTTTTTGATGTGTATTTATTTTTGAGAAAGACAGAGACAGAGCGTGAGTGGGGGAGGGGCAGAGAAAGAGGGAGACACAGAATCGGAAGTAGGCTCTGGGCTCCGAGCCATCAGCACAGAGCCCGACGCGGGGCTCGAGCCCACAAACCGTGAGATGCTGAACTGAGCCAAGATCCCGACCTGAGCCGAAGTTGCACGCTTAACTGACCGAACCCCCTGGGTGCCCCTGGTTGCCTCTTTACCTGATCATTCTCCCTCCACATCCCCTTTGCCCCACAGGATGTTAGCTGTGAGCATAAGACCATGGTTTTCCTCGTGTCTGTATCCCCAGCACCTTGAACAACACCTGCAGGCAGGACGGTGAAGTGCATCTTTCCTGAGGTCACAAATTATACAGTCTCACGAGAGACACGGTCATTCTGCTCGGAGACTCCACGGATGAGAAGGGAAGAGACACCAGCACACTAGCGATGGTTTACAAAGGATGGGCCCCACGCTGCCAACAGGCATGGGGAGAAGGGTCAACAGTGTTCCTGGGATTCGCTGAGCCCCGTGGACACGATGGCACGAGAGGACCAGGCAGCCTGCAGCCCCATTGGGACGATCCTGCCTCGTCCTTTTTTGGTCCACCTAAGGCTTCATTTGAAGAGAAACAAAGCAAAATATTCCTGAACCTTAAAATAATGTTGAAAAATAACTAGCCCACAAAAATTAACTCCAAATGGATTAAACACTTGAACATAAGACCTGAAACCATAAAGCCCCTAGAAGGACACACGGGTAGTACCTCCCGCACATGGGTCTGGGCGAGGATTTTTTTTTTTAATGTGAACCAAAAGCAAAAGCAACAAAAGCAAAAATAAACAAGTGGGGAGACATCAAACTATAAGAGCTTCTGCGCAAAAACGGAAGCCGTCAACACAATGACATTTTTCTACCGAATGGGGGATCATGTTTGCGAGTCATACATCTGAAAAGGAGTTAATGTCTAAACTATATAGTAAATTCATACAACTCAGTAGCCAAAAAAAAAAAAAAACCAAAAAACAATCAAATTTAAACATTGGCCAAGGAACTGAGCAGACATTTCTCTGAAGAATTCATCCAGATGCCAACAGACACACGAAAATGTGCTCCGCATCACTCATCGTCGGGGAAATGCAAGTCCAAGCCATGATGAGACACCACCCCACACCTGTCAGAGTGGCTGACATTAACAGGAGACGACAGGTGCCGGCCAGGAGGCCGAGGAAGGGGAGGCCTCGTGCACGGTTGGTGGGAATGCAGACTGGTGCGGCCTCTCCGCCTGCGGCCCAGCCATCTCACTACCCGGTATTCGCCCAAAGGAAACGAAATTGTCAACTTGAAGGTACCTCCACCCATGCCAACTGCAGCCCTGTTCACAGCCGCCAACACGTGGAAACCTACGTGGCCACTGGCAGAGGAGCGGATGCTGAGGAAGATGTGGTTTTCTCTCTCTCTCTCTCTCTCTCTCACACACACACACACACACACACACACACTGGAATATTATTCAGCCATAAAAAAGACAAGTACCATATGATGTCTCATATATACAGAATCCAAAAACGAAACAGAACGAAACCGAGCCCATAGATGCAGAGAACAGGTTGGTGGTTCCCACAGTCCGGGGGTGGGGGAGTGAGTGAACTGTTGTTCTGTGTTTTGGTTTAAGCAAGTTGACTAATAAAAGAGGAAAAGAGAGAAAACAGCTGGTCTACGCCACAGGCAGAGTCTGTACCCAATTCCTACGCTCTGGCCCCTGCCTGGGGGAGCCCTGCCACTGACCACTGCAGGGTCAGGGCTCTGCTCCCTGGTCCTAAAATCCGACACGAAGGGGCTTCCGTGCGGTGCCCTCCAGCTCCAACAGTGTGGGTCCGAGTCCGAGTCCGTAAACATTTGGCCAAACAGAGCAGAGCACCCTCATGAATAAAACAGTTGAAACCAAGGATTCACCAACCGTTTACTTTCCCCCCGGGGGACTCTCTGCCATCGCTTGGCTTTGACCATCGGTCCTTGGAATGAGGTTTAATGAGCAGCTGCGATTCAGGCCGTGCAGTTGCAATGAGTTGAACTTTGATATTACATTTTTCATTCACTTCCTTGCATTTGAGAGATTTGCACCAGGTTTAGGAAGACTCCCTTCTCAGCTTTGTTTACAACAGACGCTAGGGAACTACAGCCAAGAAGGGAGAAGCACCATCACCTTTCCTCATAAACTTCCATCCACTTCCCTAGTAGATGCAAAAAAAACCCCAAAGCAGGTGGGGGGGGTGCACAGACCCCACAGAAACACACGGAGGCCTCTCCTCTTAAAGACACACAATCCTCACGTCACATTTTTAAAACCCTTGACATTTAAAAGAAAGGCTGCCTCCTGCGAAAGCCGTTTCTGATTAACTGTTACGGCCAGTAATGCAAAACCAAATCCCATGGGTTCTTTATCACAACGGGACTTACAGTCTTTGAAAAATAGGAACAATCAATATCTAAAAGCACCCCACTAGGGAATGGAGAGCGTGTGCTGGCGGATGAGGGGTTCTCCGTGGGGTAACGAAAATGTTCCAGAATCAGATTATGGGATGATTGCACAAGGACATTAAAAGCCATGGAACTGTGCCATTTAAAGGGGTGAACTGCACCAATGTTCCTGAGCAGGGGGATCTGGAAGGGTCTATGGGTCAGCGAGGCTATCACAGCTCTCCCCCGACCCACAAAGCCCCACACAGCCCCCTACATTCACCGGCCCCTCTCCCTGTGTGTGGCTGGCTGTGTCCAAGCCCCACACCGGCCTCTCCTCCAGACCACTCCAACTGGGGTCCCCGTCCTGCCACCTGCCATGCGTCCCTGAGGGGCTCCCTGTAACGTGCCTCCCCCAAGCTCAGCCACAGGCGCTGTCCTGACCATGGCTGCCTCCTCTCTGGTCTGCCCCCCAAAGTCGACTGTCACACAGCCCCCAAGGGATGCGCTCAGGTGCGCGGGCCGGCCATGCGGTTCCAGACACTGAAGCCCACCACCCACCCCCCCCCCCCGCCCCAGACTACAAATCCAAGCCCTGTGCACCTGACGCACACACACACCTGGGCAGCCTCACGGCACCTGCCCTGGGCGCCCACTGTGCACTTCTGTGGTTCCCAGGCCCATTTGCTCCCACGCGCTCAGCGATTGTGGGGCCGACCTGGCCTCAGTAACCCGGTGACTCTGCAAACCAGAGAAATGTGTTGAGAGCTGCCCTGCCCTCCCGCTCAGTGCAGCTGGGAACGAGTTCGAGGGGGCCCGGGCGCCCCGCTCCATAGGTGACCCTGCACAGGGGAGGGTGGATCCAAGGGACGAAGGGGGCCCTGGGGGTGTGCCCGCCCCGTCCACTTCTTGGAGGCTGGGGGGGGGGGGGTGCTGCACTCCTTACAGCATCCCGGGCCCCCTGTGGCCCCTTCCCCTCTGCTCAAGGTCCCCTGGAGAGTGTGTCCTCCCCTCCCCTCCCCTCTCCCACCAGCCCTCACCCCAACCCCCTCACCGTGCACGGCACCACTGGCCTGTTCAACCCTCCCTCTGTTCAGGAGTCGAACTATTTTATGAAGTTTCTACTGGATTTGAAATCAGACCTCGGAGGCAGGTCCTCACGGGGCTCCTGTCAAGTCTCACTGGCTAATTGGACCATCACTCGGGGAGCACGCCCATCAGCCCGGACGCTTCATGGCTGGGTCCTCGGGCTGCCCAGGGGGATGACCCCGGTGAGCCACACCAGCCCCTGCCCCAGAACCGACAGACCCCGTGTCTGCAGACGGCGGCCCCGGCTGCATGGACGGTGACCCCCAGGAGAATGTGCTGAGTAAGCCCGGATCCGTCCAGTTTCGAGGTTAAAGTCTCCTGTTCACAGTGATGTCTCCATCCTCCTCCACCGCACTCGGGACTCGCCGTGCGCATGTTCTCGAAGGTTTTCCACGTTGATCTGGGATGCACTAATGTCCTCTCGTGGGACGCCCTGGGGGCCGACAGGTGCCGACGCTTTGTGGCCTGAGCTCAGGTCTCCCGGACACTCTCCTTGTAGCGATGACCCAACAGCGGCTTTAGCCCTGACACAAACCCTCAGTAAGTGCTAGAACTCTCCGCCTGGTGGTCAAGGACGCTGCAGGGAATGCGTGCCTTCCCCAGGACGCTCGCTGCTTCTAAACTGGGAAGGACCCGAGACCCACCTTCCCTGAGGGTGTGAGCGCATCTTCTGGATGAAAAGACACTGCTACCTATGTGCCCCCCACATCCAGAGTCGCCTCACCTGCTCTCACCTCAGGAGATACCTGTCTGCCTCGGAACCCTGCTAAGACCTTCTTGTCTTGACGTTGCTTAACCCTTTCGAGCCTGTGTCTCTTGCCAGCCAGGCTGGATCCGATTTGGACAGGGCACTTGGGGAGAAGGCCTGTGGGGACACCACCCCAGGTTCAGGTGGGCCGTGGGGTCGAGAGTAGGAAAGGAAGATTCTCCCCGCTCGGGAGCCCACTTCTGCCTCTTTATACTTGGATCCTTTGAGTCTGTGGGTCATTGGGAAGGGTCTGTGGTTTAAGCACGTAGGGACGGGGGGGCTAAAGTGGGGCACCCTGAAACCTGCCACCCACCCAGCTCTGCAGCCCTACGCTGTCCCCATCCAGCCCCTACACTGTCCCCGTCCAGCCCCCAGACTGTCCCCGTCCAGCCCCCACACTGTCCCCATGCAGCCCCCACACTGTCCCCGTCCAGCCCCCACACTGTCCCTGTGCAGCCCCCACACTGTCCCCGTGCAGCCCCTACACTGTCCCCGTCCAGCCCCCACAGTGTCTCCGTCCAGCCCCACACTGTCCCCGTCCAGCCCCCACACTGTCCCCATGCAGCCCCCACACTGTCCCCGTCCAGCCCCACACTGTCCCCATGCAGCCCCCACACTGTCCCCGTCCAGCCCCCACACTGTCTCTGTCCAGCCCCACACTGTCCCCGTCCAGCCCTACACTGTCCCCGTCCAGCCCCACACTGTCCCCGTCCAGCCCCACACTGCCCCCGTCCAGCCCCCACACTGTCCCCGTGCAGCCCCACACTGTCCCCGTCCAGCCCCCACACTGTCTCTGTCCAGCCCCACACTGTCCCCGTCCAGCCCTACACTGTCCCCGTCCAGCCCTACACTGTCCCCGTCCAGCCCCACACTGTCCCCGTCCAGCCCCACACTGCCCCCGTCCAGCCCCCACACTGTCCCCGTGCAGCCCCACACTGTCCCCGTCCAGCCCCATAGGGGACAGGAGGACCCGAGTCCGTATGGCTGTGAGGAGGTCACCACAGAGTGGGCCAGGGCCCCTGCCATGTCCGTGGGTTCACCAGCCCGCACCCCCAGGTCCGAGGGGAGAGTCATACAACCTCGGGTCTCACCCACACCCTGCACCTCTCCTCGCTCCTCCCTGCAGTCGCCCCGATGTCTCCCAGAGCCTGGAAGTCCAAGGCTATTGTCTGGTGGGTCAGCTTGGGCAGAACGTGGATAGCTCACCAGGTGCGTGCAGGCCTCCCCACCAGCTGTGCCACGGCCCTGCCACACTCACCACTGCCCAGACTCGCCGCCCTGCACTGGCCTCGGGGGCCTTCTCAGGAGCCTTTCAGCTGGACAGCGGCTCCACACTGCTCTTCTGTGCTCTGGGCACCCCCTCTGGCCACCATGTGCCCTCTGGCCCGTCCTCAGCCATTTTTCTCGTCCCCTTGAGCACCGGGCCCTCCGTCAGCCCGCCAGGCCCCGTCCTGGGCTGCTGTGGGCGTCTCGAGCTTCTCTCTAGTCCAGAAAGCTGCCCGGCCCACAGGCGGCACTGGACGGGCGCCTTGGCGTGGGCTTCTCCTCGTCTTCCAGACAGCACAGCGTCCCGTCTGCCGGCAGGCACAGGTGCACACACCGCCCAGCAAGGCAGGTGGGGGAAGCCGGAAAGCTCTAGGGCTAGAAAGACGCCAACAGCTGGACCACCCTGCTGAGCTCTCAGCACCACAAAGGAGCTCTGGGGACCGTGGTCAGCATCACGAACCTGCCGTCCCCAGGACCCGGGACTTATGCTCTGGACTTTCATTTCTCCTTCTTCACATGGGGCAATGTCCCTTTCTCGACGTGGGAAGGATCACGGAAGCGACATACCACGCCCGGCACGCGCCAGCACCCAGCATATGCCCCTTCTAACAGGCTCTAGAAGCGACCTTCCTGCTAGGAAAGCAGGATGGGGACGCCAGTGTCAGGGCACTGGACGGCGGGACGTGAAGGGTCTCGAGCACTTGCGGGGCCTGACTTGGCTCCTTCAGCAGGTGAAGAAACAGGGAGGTCCCCTCAGGCGCAGCTGATTTGCTACTCGCAAACATGGTGGGAGAAAGAGCAGCCAAAGGTCCTCGCATGGGCCGTGGGGGCCACAGGGCAGCCACCGCAGTGAGGGGACACCAGGCAGCTCTGCTCCTTGCAGCTGTGCCCGAGGGGGGCAGGTGGAAGGTCTCGGCCCTCTTGAAACCTGGGGAGGCCGTGAGAAACTCGTGACAGCCCCCTCCACCCAGGAAGCGACTTAGAGAGGGCAGTTCCCCACAGGCCCCCGAGATCGATCCCAGGGTCTGGGAGGACCACAAGGCATTCTGCAAAGACCTGCACTCAGCCACAGCTCCAGCCTTGCGTGTGGCCCACGGAGCCAGCCCCCTTCCACGGGGACAGGGCACAGAGTGGCAAACAGCAGGACTCAACAACGGTGAGAGCCTTGCTCTGAGCTTGGGGTTTCCCCCAAACGGCACCAGGAGCCCTCCAGGAATTCGAAGCAAAATAACCACCTAATCAAGTTGGCGCCAGGTTTGGCTGTTAGTTTTCCCGAAAGCAGAAGAGAGCGAATATTCAAATCATCACTCAATGGGGAGGGCAGTTTTTTTATTAAATAATATTAAATAACAACAGATTTTCAACTTGGCTCTGCTTAATATCCCGACTAAACTCCGTTAATAATCGAGAAGCTAAGAAAACATGTTTTTTGTGATTTTTCTCCGGCTGCCCCGCGCTCCCTCCATTCCCTGGAGGTGGGTGTATTTTTATGTTATGAGAGGCCAGCTTTTCAGCAGACATTCTGAGAAGCAGGGGGCTTTTTGCAGGGATGAGAGTGGGAAGCTCCCGATGTAGATTCCAGAGGAAGCTGGGGTTTGGACAGGAGAGAGATGTTCAGCTTTGCTCAGAGTTTACTTAGTACTGCACAGGCGGGTCAGGGTCAGGTCAGAGCGGGACCTTCTACCCTCGAAGCCAAGCCCAGGGGCAAGGAGATACTGTGAGCAGAGCACAAAGTCTGCATCTACTTTTAAGATGGATGGTGAAAGTTCTGGCTCTGTGTCCCCTCACCAGGGGTGCAGCTGAGCGGCCCTTCCGGAACTTTCCACACAGCACCAGCTTCCAGGAGGGTCGGGGAGCCTAGGACCTCAGAGGCTGCAGCCTGTGTCTCAAAGGCCCTGGGGCTTCGGCCTGAGGCCCTGCTTTCGGATGTGCCCACTGGAGCGGTGCACTTGCCCCGGGGGCGCAGGGGCACCCACAGGGGAAGGGCCTCCAGCAGCCTTTTCAAAAAGTGGTGAGTTCCTTCCTCTGAAGTGGCTCAGGGTCCCCTCCCCAGGAAACAGCCTTGGCCTGGGGGTGTCCCTCGGTTGCCACATGGATGCTGACCGCTGACGGCACACATGTCCCCCCACATCCAGGGCCCCCCCAGATGCACACGTCCACGACCTCACCTCGCCCCAGCTCCTCAGGCCCGCAGTCCAGTGACCACAGCCCCTGCTGGGCAGCCGAAGGCCCACCCAGCGTGCACTTGTGACCCCACACAAGTGCTCTGACACCCACCTCACTGGACTCGGCTCCCAGGCCTCCCAGCTACCCTGCTCTGGCCACCCCCTGGGACCAATTCCATCACCCTGCGTGACGCCAGCCCAGAGATGACACCTCCAATTTCACCGCATTTAACCCACTTCTGGACCCCATGAAATTTGAGCATCTGGAGGGAAAACGGCACCTGGGACCCTGTGTGTGCACGAGAAGGTGCTGGAACAGTCAGAGCAGGCTGGCTTCAAGGGCAGCATGATCCAGGGGCACACCCACCTTTCCTCGTGTTCATTCCCTCACTCTGCCAGCACCTGGGTCCACCTGGGGGACTGGAGGCCAGTGGGTCCCCTACAGATGGGTCCATACGGCACCCCCTCCTTGTGGGGCGGACGAGTGAATCAAAAACTTCACTTGGAAAGTTCAACACATTACAGACACTTTTATTCATTTCCAACATCAGCCACATAAATTTTTAGCTAATTAAAAGTTTAACAGCCTCGGGGCCCCCGGGGGGCTTGGTCGGTTGAGCGTCCGACTTTGGCTCAGGTCATGATCTCATGGTTCCTGGGTTCGAGCCCCATGTCGGGCTCCGTGCCGACAGCTGGGAGCCTGGATCTTGCTTCAGATTCTATGTCTCCCCCTCTCTCTGCCCCTCCCCTGCTCATGCTCTGTCTCTGTCTCTCAAAAATGAATAAACATTAAAAATATATATTTTTTAAACTTAACAGTCTCAACCCATGGCATAGTGTTTATAGTCACCGAACACTTACCCTACTGGGATAAAGGGGGGAAGTTTAACAGATCAGGGCTCTTTCACCATAGGAAATTCCTCACAGCCATTGAAAGGATGATGTAGGTATGTGTGAGCTCGTAGAAGGAGCCGTCGACACGCTTTGCAAGAAAAAAGCTGCCGCACACCATCCCCGTGTACCCTAGTCCTGTTCAAATTCTACACGGCACACAAGCATACGAGGGCCTTGGGGACACTCACTGACCAATGGCTACATCTACCTCTGGGAGGAGAGGGGGAGCAGGTGAGAGCAGGTGGGAAGAGGTGAGGGCAGGGAAACCACCTAAGAGCAGGTGGAGACAGGTGAGGGCAGGTGGGGGCAGGTGGAGATATGTGGGGACAGGATGGCTGGGTTTTCCCGGAGCAAACCTTCACTCGTCCTGAAGGCAAGGGCCACAGTGCATTCGGCCACTGAGTGGAGAGCCCCTTGGACCTTCCTGGGGATGGCGAGGGGGGCATCCTTGCTAGCACTCGTCTCCCCTGGGACTATGAGCTGCCAGTGCCCCATCAGAGGTGAGCTTCCGGTCTCCTGGACAAAGGCAGACGAGCTTCCCGGGGAAGCGCCAGGCGGGTTCCCTGGGCCCTTGGCCATGGCTGTGGGGGCGGGGAGATGCCTCAAAGTGAGTAGGATCGAATCTGAACAGTAAACTCGTGTTTTTATGAAGATCCTTTATCTTCAAGTCGGGGGGGGGGGGGCGCGGAGGGAGGAAGGCAGGACCATCTAACAGCCGCACTGTGACCAGGAGGGTCCATACCAGGAGGGCTGACAGCCTGCCACCGACTCCCCGCGGCCTCCTCCCGAACCTTTGTCCGTCTCCTGGGCTGGCACGCGGTCCTGCAGGTCTAGGCTCCTGATGGAACACGGACTGTTCCTGGGACCCCCTGTGCCCACGAGAGCCCCTCGGCCAGCACAGGTGACCCGCCGACCTCCACGGCCTGCTGTCCACACTCTCCCGGGTCACGGGTCCCCGCCCCTGCTCACCAGCACTGCGGTCCCGGATCAGTCACAGCCCAAAAGTTGTGGTCTGGCAAGTGACGTCGATGAGGACGTGAGTAGACCCAACACAAAGAATTACAGGTCCAATCCTGGAGGATTTCTGTGTCATGGCTCAGTGTCTGTTGTGACCCTACAGAGAACGTCAGGCCCCTCCGGAATGTGACAGGAAAGCCCGTTTCCCCGACCTCTGCCCTGACCAGAAACTTCTCCAGATTCCTGCTTGCTGGAGGTCACCGTGGCGGCCAAGAGCGGAGCCTCCTTGTCTCAGAACCACGCGGGAGGGGGTGGGTGAGGAGACAAGCATACTCCGAACGGAAAACTCTTCTGCTACTGAATGTTTGGACCCCATTTCCTGGATCTCTCGGGGGCCCAATCCTGCTGTTCCTCAAGGTGCTTCTGTCCCTGTGTGTCTGGGGATTTGGGAGTTGGAGCAGGTGTACAGCCAGGTGTGACGGCAAGCGTGTGATGTTGAGTCCCGGCCCCGCCTGCAGGCGGGCGGTTCCCACCCTCCCGCCAGGGGCCGTGAGACCAGCCAGAGATCCCGCCCCTCGGGCGACAGGACATCCTCTCCGTGGATTCTGCCCCTGCCCTGGCCCAGGAGGAAAGGACCAGCCACCTGGGCACAGCCCCAGAGGTCGGGCAGGGAGCAGTGGACACACACGTCACAGAAGACACCAGTTAACTCGAAAACCCCTCCTCTCTACATGAACGGGGTGGATTCTTCGATCCTAAAGAGGCAGGCAGAGGCCAAAAGCCAACGTGTGTCCACTTGGTGTGGAAACCTGCACCGCTCAGCCTCTGTTTGGTCATAGGGCCCCAGACCTCGGCAGGTCTACAGACTGGACAGACAGCCCAGCCGGGGCCACCCCCGCCCCCCACCACCGGCCGTTCGGTGAGGCTGCACTTCTGCTCCCGCCAGTGAGCGCACCCAGAAAACGCAGGCAGGAGAGGCCCCCTGGGCCTGGGAGCCCTCAGGACCCTGCACTTGGAGCCCCGAGACCCTGTCTGCCTGATGCCAGGGCCCCCACCCACCGCACCACCCGCCGATTTGGCCACCCACGTGACTCTCCTCCTTAGACTTCAATCTAACAAAACCCTATTTATCCTCAAAGCTTCTGGGGTGAGAAAAGCGGCTACAAGGGCAACAATGCCTGCCCATCAGGACTCAGAAGATAAAGTTGACCTGACTGATCTGTGAGGGGACCACAGGTCACCCCTCCAGCAAGACACACAGCCAATGCTCCAGCGAGTGCACCCAGTGTAACCTTGGGAAACGTGGGGTCACAGGAGCCAACTACCCTCCGCAAACACCTAAGCTGAAATAACAGAACTTGTGGATACGTTTCTACTCATTACTCTTAGATTTTTTGAAGGGTCGGTATTTTAAGTTTTTTTCAGTTGAACTTGTGGGACTCCATAGGAATTGACATTTCCAAGTACCCCGAGTTTCCATGTTTGCTGCGGGACTGCAAAAAGGTGCCCGTTTTCAAAAAGGGGAGACAGCCTAGTTCCGTGGTCCTTCTGAAACGGACCACATCTGCACAGCCCTCCTTCACCTCCACCCGGCCCCCAGCGACAAAGACGGACAAAACACCCCTCATGCAGCCAGCTGTAAGACCCGCAAACCACAGCCACACAATCAACCTGCTTGGCTGGCCAGGCGGCCCCACTGGGGAGATTCCTCTGGCTTCCTCGTCCCATGAGGCTGAAAGTTCTCCCCACTGTGGGTGTGCTGGTGGGTTCCACCCACGACTGAGAGCACTTCCTGGGGATGGTTGCTGCAGAAAACAAAGTTATAAGTATCTGCTGGGAATATCGCGGGTGTTTGGTTTGTGAACAGAAACACCAGCTTTCCAAGAGCGGGATTCCAGACGCCCTCCCCAGCCATTCCCCGTGGGCAGAGGGAACACGCGGGGTCCTGATGGCAAGGGGTTCAGAGAAGGCTCCCTTCCATCGGACAAAAGGGGCTTTTAGAACCAGCTTTCTGGTGAACTTGATTAATATGTTAACATGTTGTGAGACCATGAACTATAAGGAAGAGAGATTAGGTCTTTGTCCCAGTTTCCAACACAGAGCCGCTAAAATCCTTGGGGTTTCCTAAGTGCAAGAGCAGGGAGGTGTCTCTTGTGCTAACGGGGTGGGGTGGGGGCTGGTCTGTAGCTGCTGAGTCAGAACCCAGGTGACACCTGGACTGGTGTTTGGAGTGGGGAGGGGCCGTGCTGGGGGACGGAGCCCTCAGCCTGGGGGGTCTGACGCTGTCTGTCCGGGTAGATGGTGTCGATCAGCATGAACGTATTAATTAACGATTGATGACTTGGACAAATTTCAACAAGTTGCTAACTAAAGAATAACTTTTCCCTCGAGTATTTCTTTCTTCAAAATGCCTAGTTGGGTGGGTATTATCGGGTCACCATAACACCTTTTGTGACCTAAGTATACAGGGGTGCGCACCGTGGCTCACAAGGTGGCCTTCGGCAGTTGGCAGACCGGGAGCCGCAGTAACTGAGCGTCCCCTACAGACCCTGCGGGCCCCGACACTGTGCCCGCAGCACACAGGCACACACCACAACTGCGTCGTAAAGGCTGGTGCGGGTTCGAAATGCCACGGAGTGGGCCCTCTCTCCAGGAGGGAGGGACGCCAGGACTCTTGGTGTGAAAGCCAACGTGTGATGGGTGACCCCAGTTTAGGGAAGCCATGTGTCCACCAACTGGCCAAATGGAGAAGGGGGCCACCCCGAGGCCCATACGAGGCTGTGTGAGCTCAGCCACCCCAAAGATGGGGTCCCACTGCCCACTTGGGGGCCGGCACAGGGGGAGCTGGGAGCACAGTTCAATGACACACACGTCCAGAGCCACCAGGACTGAGCGAGGACAGGTGGGGACACTCCCAGGCCAGCTGTGCGGGGCAGGCCCAGGGGAGGGGACCAGCCAGATGCCAGCTCCTCCCCAGCCCCGCATGAGGCCCTGCCCTGAGACCCTGCCTTCACCTCCCTCCCTGGGCTGGCCCGACCTGTGGCCTGGATCTACCGGCCTCACTCGGGGTGACCAATGCCATCTGGTCCTCCCGAAGGGCCCCCAAATATTCCTGCCAAGCTCTCCTGGCAAAGGGAGCCTGCACATGAAGCGTCACGCTGATGAAGTTTTGGGGTGACGGGGGGGGGTCCAGAGCTGATGGCCCGGAAAGAGTTCTTGAAGACGTCTTTGGTGCATAAAGGTGGTTTATTAAAGCACGGGGACAGGACCCATGGGCAGCAGGAGCTGCACTGGGGTTGTGATGGGTAACTCGTCACATACCCTCAGCTTGGGAGGGCGCGGGGATAGAGTAAGTCTCTTAGGAATTTTGGAAGCAAGGTTTCCAGGACCTTGAGGGGGTCGCTGTGGCCAGGGAAACGCCATTTATTACCATTTAGTGAAACCTCAGTCCTGAGACCCCTCGGGGCCCTAAGCCTGGAGGATGATGCCAGCGTGTGTCCTGGGGCAGTTGAGATAAAGGAAGGAGACTTACAGGGTCCTCGAGGTGGGGTGATGTGAAGCTGAGATTCCCTTCTGTCCCCCGCGAAGTGTCATCATGGAGGCAGCTGAACCCATCGAGGGAGGTCACTGCACCGGTTTCAAGGACTGGTCAGTGAGCCGTAGGCAGTAAGGGGATTTGATGTTTCGTTTGCCTCAGTTTCCCACGTCACCATGGCAAGCACTTGAACCCCCTTCCTGTGTTCTTGGGCGGCCAGGAGTGTCCAAGGAACATCACACAGATCCACGGTGGGGGGGGGGGGGTGCTGTCAGCCTGTGCTCTGCCCTCAGCCCACCCCACGCTCCCTCATCAAACTCATCTCCACACTTCACCACACGTGTCTCAGGTGTGTTTTTATTTCAAATCCCCCGTGGCAAGGTGGGGTGTTGTGGTCAGGGCACCCAAACTGCTAATATGTCCGGGCACACCGGCTGGAGCCCTGGACCCCAGAGGAAGTTCCATGTGGGGACCCCCAGTCTGGAGCCCTCGCCCCCCCCTCCCCCGCCCAGGCAGAGGCTGTGGGGGTTGGGGTCGTCAGTTCCATAGCCCAACAGTGGCCTTCGAAGCAGCGGGATGTGCACATGCCGATTACCTTTCCTTCATCAAGCTGACCGGAATCCCAATGCTGACAAAGCTGGAATTCAGGCAAGGCTTGGGGTTCCTTCAAAGATGTGTCACCTTACCCTGGTCCAGTGTCACTATATAGTCCCCAAAGAGAGATCCCTGCCCCGCTAGGTCCCCTTCACCTGCCTCTGCCGGGCCGGGGATCCGCTCACGTCTCTCTAGGTTGTTAGAGAAGGCACCTACTCTCGCTCTTAGTTTATCTTATACATTTTGGGGTCTCTTCGCACGCTCAGAGCTGCTGGATTTGTGAGGCCAACAGGCCCCCACTTTAAATAAATCTCATATTATCCTGTGACTTTAGCAACAAGCGGGGGTGGGGGGAGCCATAATCAGAAGTGTTTACATAGGCTTTATTTTTTTTAAGCCCTCAAACTAAAATTAATGAAAATTATTTCCTGCATCTCAACAAAACACGACCTATTTTTGGCCCCTAAAATTGTTTTCGACTTGAACTGATGCTTGCGCTCTTGCCAATCTTGATAATTGCTGCTCCGTCATGACTCCAGCTAATACATACTTTGTTAAAGTGAAAACAAGCGATAAAATCAGAAAATGCGGATTTGTATCTTCATCGTACATGCACGCGCACACACTCACAGACTCACACACACACAATCTCCCAGTCGCACACGCTCACAGGCTTGTGCATATATGTGCACCCGCACACGCGTGTGCACACGCTCACACCCACGTGCACGGTCCTCAGGAAGTGTGTTTTCAGCGCAATGGCGAGAGCATTTCCACTGCCTCCCGAGAAACCTTCCGTCTGCTCTTTAAAAGCAGCTGATGTGCCCACACAGAGGGACACTTGCCCAGACACCCTTCCATTAGCCTACACCACCAGTTCCCGGTTCAGCCCAGACCCCCACTCAGCAGACGCTCTCCACGGAGTCCGGGAAGCCGGACCCTCCTAACAGCACACAGGTGCATTTGTGTGGGGCACATGACTCGGGGAGGGTCCCCCGACATCCTGCACGGACGTGTGGCTAAAAGAAATGCCCTCCAGATCAACACAAATTATCGAAATAACAATCAAGAGGAAACGAATGGGTGGACTTCCACGGGAGTTGTAGGCTGGCGGGCGAGCCCCAGGGACCCACGGAGTCAGGCTGCAGGCAGGCAAGGGGTGCCCTGCGCTGTGCACACACTCCACAGAGAACCTGTTCTCCCACTCAGGTCACTGCTGCCCAAGTCAGGGCCACTCTGCCTGCCCCCCACCCCAGTCAGGGGCAGGGGGTCCATGCCTTTAGGAAACATCCGCTTGGAAGAGAAAAGAGGGGCAGCCTCAAAGAGCAGTCTGTGAGCCTTTGTGGGTGACCCCCAGGGTAAACCCCACCCGTGTGCTCTGGTCAGAGGCGGACGGGGTGGGGGGGCATTCCACACACACCCGACACCTCGCCAGGCTTCACCCTGTAAATATCTGGCTTCCTTTTTTCTCCTATGTCCTCAAATTCAGAAAGTAACTGCAACCTCCTCAATGTAGTGAACAGTGGCCTCCGTGCAGAGAAGGGCTATTTGAAATCGCTCTGGGAAACGGCGTAGCGAAGGCCAGGTCACCGGAGATCCGCGACCACTCCGGGCCAGGAAACCGCAGAATGCGTCCCTACTGTTGCAAACACCCATTGTAATGGCCTTTTCCGAGGGGCCCCCGGGTCGGATCGTCATCTGCAGAACTCACAACAGCTGCCGCAGGGATGGAACACTACAAGCCAGCGCTGCGTAAGTGTCCGATGAGTGGCTGATCTTGCTTCTAGTTCCCCATATCTGCCCCCCACGATTCAGCTGCCAGAGGACCAGCAGCAGCCCATCCTGACCCTGGCCCCAAATCAAGGCTCAGCCTTCCCCCTGCTACCCCTGAGTTTTAGATCCCTGCGTCTTCGGGTGGTTAGGACACACAACCCCACTATCATGGGTCAACACCCTCAACATCCCAGTTTTCCAGGAGGCCCGGCCAATACACCAGGCTTTCCCCACCTTTTAAGCATCATTCCACACCTGGGTTCAGGAACAGGTATCAGAGGCATGAGCGAGATCTGGTCCCTGCCCTGCAGAGGAGAAACAGACAGGAAATCAAGGTTCTTAAAAGCCAAATAAACTCTACGATAGGAGCACAAGGAAACAGGCAGTAATGAAAAGTCTGGCGGTGTGGGGAAAGCTCAGCGGAGGATGTGACTTCTCACCAAAGCTGTCAGAGGCAGGGAACGGCCCCGAGGGCCTCTACACAAGTGAGGTGATGCGAGGATGTAACCCACGGCGGCCAACAGCTACACAGGATCGTTGCACAGAGACGAGTCAGGTCAGAGGTCAGCAGGGCTGCTGCATGAAGCCTGGAATTTATCTGATAAGTAACAAATTTGAACGAATAGACTGCATCAGAAATAACTATAGGTGTCTCCAGCAGCTACACCTCCAGGTGGGTTTTGGAAAACCTACGCAAAACATTAGAAGGACAGAGAAAAAATTAAAAGAGAAAAAATATTTGCAAACTGTATCACAAATGATTAATAGCCTTAAAACATGGATATTCTACAGAGAAGAGAGAGGAAAATGGGCAAGAAACCCACAGGAAAGAGGGCTAAGACATGAAGAGCTGACAAACGCGAGTTGGAAGTGACCTTCAAGTCCAGAAAAAGACGTTCAGCTCACTCATAAAAGGAGGAAAGCAAATTCCAAGTTCCTCAGACGCTTGAACAGCTGGGTTTGAGCTGAACGTGTCCACTTACACACAGGTTTGTTTTTTTTTTTTTTTTTGATAAATACCATACGTCACTGCAAACGTATGTTCTCTTCCTTATGATTTTTAAAAAAATTTTTTTACGTTTATTTATTTTTGAGAGACAGAGGGAGATAGAGCACAAGGGGAGGGGCAGAGAGAGAGGGAGACACAGAATCCGAAGCAGGCTCCACGCTCTGAGCTGTTAGCACCGACCCTGACGCGGGGCTTGAACTCACGAACTGTGAGATCGTGACTTGAGCTGAAGTTGGATGCTTAACAGACTGAGCCCCCCAGCCTCCCCAACCTTTCTTTTTCTCCCACCCAAAAAGTAGCTGCTATCAATCCAGTGTTTCTCCTTTTTGTAAAATTGCATTTCCAAATAATAAGAAAGAGAGACAGAGCATGAGCGGGGGAGGGGCAGAGAGAGAGAGAGAGAGAGAGAGAGACAGAACCGGAAGCAGGTTCCAGGCTCCGAGCTGTCAGCACAGAGCCCGGTGCAGGGCTGGAACCCACGAACCGTGAGATCGTGACCTGAGGTGAAGTCAGACGCTCCACCGACTGAGCCACCCAGGCGCCCCTTCCTTATGATTTTCTTGACAACATTTTCTTTTCTCCAGCTAACTTATTGTAAGGAGACTGTATATAGTAGACATAACATACACAAATACGTGTTTCTCAACTGTTTACATTATCAATAAGGCATCCAGTCAACAGTAGGCCATTATAGTTAAGTTCTGGAGGAGACAAAAGTGATACATGGAAAATCAACACCCTGAACCGCTATGCTGTTCAAGGGCCAAGTGCACACTGAGGTACAAGTTCTTGCCCATCAGACTGGCAAAAATCCAAAAGGCTGACCGCTTATAACAAGGTAAGACAGAGCAGAAAATGAGCAAGACTGCCAGGAGGAGATTTTCTGGGTTGGCATGCGAGGGGCTGGAATCTGGAGGACCCTGAAGGGCTAGCTCATACGTCCTGACAATTCTCCTACTGGAGAATCTGGAAAGAAAGAGAGAAATCTCCATAGTTCTGAAGTATTTAGATCCAAAGGTTTTATTACAGAGAGGACTCTGGTGTCACCTGCAAGGTGTTTGAGACCAGAAATGAACTGCAGGTATGTAACATGGAGACGAGCCATGGCGCCCCCTTAACTCTGGATGGGCCACGGTCACGGGCTGCTCACTCCGGCCGCCTGACAAAGCGTAGCGCCTGCCCTCACCACTGTCCTTTGTATTCAAAGTCAAACATATAATAAAAAATTATCAGACATTCAGAGAAACAAGAAAATAAGGTCCATAATAAAGAGACAAAGCAGATTATAGAGATACGCTGAGAAATGACACAGATTTGGGGATTCGCAGACAAGGATTTTAAAATAGCTGTTACAAATATACTAAAGTAACTAAAGAAGAGCATAAGGATGAATTAAAAGATGGATAATTTCAGCAAAGAAATGAAAACTACAGAAAAGATCCAAATGGAAATTCTAGAATGAAAAAATAGAACCATCAAAATTAAAAACACATTGAGTTGGGAAAATGGAGGCTGAACAAAACAAAACAACCAGTGAACTCAAAAATAAATTCACAGAAAGGATTCACACTGAAGCACAGAGAGAACAGAAAACAGGTATTGTGGTGCGTCCCCGATGTAGACAGTATCAAACGTGGTCGTGTTCACAGAAGGAAGGAGGTTAACAGAGCAGAAGAATCTGAACAGATAACCAGCAAGGACTTGCCAACATTGCCAGTCATCAGGCTGACAGTTGAAAAGCTCAACAAATCCCATGATGGGTAAACACAAAAAAATCTACACCAAGCCACGTCCCAGTCAAACTTCTGAAAACCAAAGAGAAACTGGGTAAAAACACCCAGAGGGAAAATAATCATATTCTGGGTAACACCAAAAAGAGAGGCTAGTGGCTTTTCCTAAAAACAAAGGAAACCAGAGTGAGGAACATGAAATATTTTTTTTCAAATGTTGAAGGACAGTATTTCCAACCCTAAATTCTATAATTGGCAAACATATCCTTTAGAAATGAAGCTGAAATAAATCATTTCCAGAAAACAAAGGAAGCTGAGAGAATCTGCAGCAGCAGATCCTACACTGAAAGAAACACCACAGGGAGACCTTTGGGCTGTCAGGATCATCCAAGACGAAAGCACAGGTCTCCTGGGAGGAATACCGTGCACCAGAGGGAGTCAACACGTGGCCAAGATAAAACATAGAAAGATGTATGTCACACTATTAATTCTTTAAAAACTTTTTTTAATGTTTATTTATTTCTGAGAGAGAGAGAGAGAGAGACAGAGCACGAGCCGGGGAGGGGCACAGAGAGAGGGACACACAAAATCCGAAGCAGGCTCCAGTCTCCGAGCTGTCAGCACAGAGCCGAAGCAGGGCTTGAACTCGGGAACGGTGAGATCATGACCTGAGCCAAAGTTGGACACTTAACCGACTGAGCCACCCAGGCACCCCCAGACTATTAATTTTTTAAAGCAAAAATAATAACATTGTTCTGTGTGTTTTGTAACACGTGTGTAAGCAAAATATATTATCTCAATAGCACAAGAGTGGATGGAGGCCCTGGTAATAGAATTACACTGTTCTAAAGCTTTTACATGGAGAAGTGGTCCAGTATTAACCCGCTGTACCCTGAGAACAGTTTATAATGTCTAAAGTCAACAATCAAAAAAATACAAAAAAGCCAATAGAGGACATGAAGTAGAATACCAAAAGGTATTTAACGAATCCGAAAGGATGTAAAGAAAGAGAAGCAGGACAAAGATTCAATGGAACAAAGAGAAAGTAAACAGAAAATGGTAGACTGAGCCCAGTCACCTGGATGATTGTATTAAATGTTAATTAACAAAAAAGTTCAATTAAAAGACAGAGATTAGAGGACTAGGTTCAAAAATAAAAATCAAGACCCAACTACCTGCTATATAAACAATGAACTTTAAATACAAATGCACCATTAGGTTTAGATTAAGGGATGGACTATACATACCTGGTAGACACTGGTATGAGAAGGCTGCAGATGGAAAATTGAAGGATGGAAGAAATCAGAAGAATTGTGAGACTATTTCCAAAGGAATACTAACTATATTAAAACAAGAACATTAACATGTTCTGGAACTTGGAATCTACAGACAGAATTAAGACATAATAACAACAACAGCCCAGAAATCGGGGGGGGGGGCACAAATATAAGTAAACTTTCTGAATGTGCTTTCATTGCACAGAAGTAGAATAAAAGTATCAACCAATATTAGAAGTCTATTGATTAAGAAGACCTTTGTAGTTTCTAGGGAGTATTGCAAAATGACTAACGAATAACTTTGAAACCAGCAGGAGGAAGTAACAGTACAGTCGTGGAAATTAACAAGTGGGACGCCACTGCTGACTTCAACGGAGGGAGATTTCCCGAGCTCCTCTATACCAGCCACATTGACCGCAACTAACAGGTGTAGTAACTACAACTGGGTCAGGTAGAGGGGAGCCACGCATGGAAAAGTTGCCCATGATGGAGTGTTTCCTGGTGCAATGATTCCTCTGGCCTCTCTCAGTGTTGCCCCAAGCACAGAAGAGGCAAAACTGGCTTTCCGGCCAGAAGAACGGAGAGAATTTGCCCCTCAAGCTAAGAGCGTCAGCGGTAAATGCCTGTTTTCTTTCATTCTCTTTGCTCTGAGCTTTGCCCAGAGGTGTGGCCCCGGCCGGGAGCTACAGCTACGGCTGTACAAGAAGCCACCAGGGAAGGGACGTCTGCGGGCCAGAGCCGGTGGGCAACTCCAGAGAAAGGCTGCCTGCTTCTGAGCACGAAGCTTCATAAGTCCCGGGCTCAGCTGAGGGGCACACAGTAGGACAGACCCAAGGCAGCACAGCAAAGCTTTGAATGCAGAGCCGAGATTAGAACCACGGGCCACAGACGGTGAAACAGAACTTGTTACTGATAACCAAGCCGAAATCCCGCTCAGGGAAGGAAGCAAACAAAAGCATCAGCGTTCTCCAGGAGATGATAATGGGACCCTGCACAGAGAGTCTGAGGAACGTGACACTCCCCATGGAGGACACAGCCAGAAACACCAAGGGAAGTGAACAAATCTCTAGAAGAAAGACAGTGGACAAAGGCCAGCCTCTAGACAGCCCAAACGCAGAAATGATCAGACTTCCAGCAGCTTCTATCACCACGCTGGGAGGCCAAAGGAAAAACTCCAAGTGAAAGACAAGATTGGGGTTCCCAACAGAGATAGGAAGTGTTAAAAAATAACCCCACGGAGGGGCGCCTGGCTGGCTCAATCGGTTAAGCGTCCAACTTTCGGCCGAGGTCATGATCTCACAGTTCGTGAGTTTGAGCCCCGCATCAGGCTCTGTGCTGATAGCTCGGCGCCTGGAGCCTGCTTTGGATTCTGTGTCCCCCCCCCACCTCTGCCCCTCCCCTGCTCATGCTCTGTCTCTCTGTCTTAAAAATAAATAAAACATTTAAATTTTTTTTTAAATAATAACCCCATGGAGATCAGAGAGGAGAGAAATGTGGTAAATGAACTAAAAACTCACCTGATCAGCTCAATAACAAAATGGACGTTGTAGGGGAAAGGGCTTTGTGAATTTGAAAACAGGGTAGGTAGAAATTGCCCAGTGTGAAGAACGCAGAGAAAAAGAAAACCAAAAACAGTGACAATGATAATCAAAATAATGCGAGAGAAAGAGGAAAAGACTGGCATGGAAAAAAGAATTTGAAAAAAACTTAGCTGAAGACTTCCCCAAGGTGGTGAATAACACAAACTTAGAGATTCAGGAAGTAAGAAATACCAAGGATATTAAGGAGAACCTCAAATGAAACCATACCCAATATTTCATGACCCAACCGCAGAAAACAAAAGATAAGAGAAGAAGGAGCTGGAGAATGTGACACATTTCATGACAGGGAACAGGGATGCATGTGACTGAGGACACAGATCAAAGGGAAGGAGGCTTTGCTGAGTGGCGGGATGCCAACCCAGATGCGGGCATGTGTTCTCTGGGACCTCCGGGGGAAGCTGGACCTTAAGGTTCCTCCTGCCCTGAACGTGAGCGCGTGCATTCCTAGGCGCCTCTGAGGTCCGCATCAGAGCCGGGACACCCGGAGCAGGGAGAGGGTTTGGAGAGTGTACACAAAACGCCCACACGGCTGACTCTGGGTTGAGTGTGGATCTACAGCCTAACTGTAGCTCAAGATTGAAAGCCACATGAAACTGGGCACTCTCTCTCCGGACCCGAGGCAAAGTCCTGCAGTCAAATCCCCTGCTGATGTGTCCCTGTCCAGGCTTTCAAGCAGAAGTGTAGACTCTGTGGGTGGTCCCAGGGGAGACCGTGGGCTCCGTCTACAATGTAAATGCTTATACAGCGCTTCTCAGAAGTTCTTTGAGGCAAATTATCTATGCATAAGTCAGTTTTATTTTTTTTTTAATTTTTTAAATGTCTTGTTTATCCTTGAGAGAGAGACAGACAGACAGACAGACAGGGTGCAAGCAGGGGAGGGGGAGAGAGAGAGGGAGACAGAATCCGAAGCAGGCTCCAGGCTCTGAGCCATCAGCACAGAGCCCGATGCAGGGCTCAAACCCACAAACCGTGAGATCATGACCTGAGCTGAAGCCGGACGCTCAACCAACTGGGCCCCCCAGGCGCCCTTTGGTTCTACCTTTTATAAAAGCCCTTCAGCATCTCACTATAAAGTAGACACGACTACCCATGACAGCTTACTCTTTATTATACCCATCGATAATGTTTCAGGGAACATGTAGTGATGATTTTGAAAGCTTGATTATTGATGGGAGAAAATAGCTTGGGTAAATTAAGCTTGGGTAAATTAAGTGATTAAAGTAAATCACTTTACTGACTAATTTCAAATACTTGTAAAAGAATAATTAATTCTTAAGTGGGCGAATTAAAAACAATAAAGGGACAGAAAGGGAGCATGCAAACAGCTGTCAAAAGGAACGGACATATCTAGGGGTCCCTGGGTGGCTCAGTCAGTTAAGCGTCCGACTTTGACCCAGGTAATGATCTCACAGTTTGTGGGTTCGAGCCCCGCATTGGGCTCTGTGCTGATGGCTCAGAGCCTACAGCCTGCTTCAGATTCTGTGTCTCCCTCTCTCTCTGCTCCTCCCCCGCTCACGCTCTGTCTCTCTCCTTCAAAAAAAAACGCTTAAAAAAAAAAAGAAAGAAAGAAACAGATGTACCTAAACTACTATCAAATGAGTGGGTTACACAGCAAGGAATCAACAGGACAAGGAAGAATATTAACGATGACAGGGTGAGAGTGTGGCTTCACCAAGAACACGGAGAAATTCTCCAAGCGTCTTCCGAACTCAGAGCCTTAAAATACACGCAGCAAAGGCTATCAAACTGGAAGGAGAATTGATTTTGGAGTTAAGTGCTGTGGCCCCTCGGCTGGCTTGTCCTTGTCCCTGGCCCCCATCACCATCCAGCCTCCTCTCTGGGGGAAACCACGCCCGGCCGAGCCACCTCCTGGGCCAGCACCTGCTGCTGAGTCCAGGGATCGGGAGAGTCATGCTGACCAGTCTCACTTTAAATCCCCAACACCCCAGTGGGTCCTTCATGCTGCCAGGACCCTGTGCCTCTTTTCAGGGCGGCCCCCTCCCCAGTCGCACCTCCACACCCTCCTCTCCCCCCACCTCAAGCCCACTTTGGCTTTTCTCCTTCCTCACTGCTGGCCCAGGCTTCTTTCTTCTGACCTCTCAACCCTCAGGCTCATCACCGGCCCTCTGTCCACCACGGCCTCGCTCACTGCTTTGAAAATCACATCAAATCTCATTGTTTCAAATTCAAAATGTATTTGTATCTTAAGGCTGCCTTAATCAATCACTGCAAACCGGGGGACTTATTACCTCCAGGTTCTGGAGGCCAGGAGTGTGAAAGGAGGGTGTGGGCACGGCCACTCCCTCTGAGACTCTGCACAAGGTCCTCCAACCCCACCCCCAGCTCAGGTGGGGACAGCCCCCTGGGGCATCCGGGGCATCTGAGGCACTCTCCTCCCATCTCTGCCCCCCTCCCTCCGCATTTTGGTGTCTCTCTGCTTGCGTGGCCACCGGTCAGTGGACTCAAGACCCACTCTAATCCTTCATGACCTCCTCTTAACTCGAACGATTACCTCCTCAAGGACCTACTTAAAACTACGGTCACATCCTGAGGTTTCCCGTGGACAGGAAGTTTGGCTGACACTGTCCAACCCAGGACGTGCCACCCTCTGCCTGCAAAACCATGCGGCCCACACACAAAGCACGTTAGGCTCATCTCAGTACCCTCCACTCCAGAGTGAACTCTAAATCCAAAGTCTAAGTACCATCCACTCAAAAAGTTCCAGGCGTGGGGGGGCATCTGGGTGGCTCAGTCGGTTAATCAGCTAATTCTTGGTTTTGACTCAGTTTGTGAGTTCGAGCCCCACGTGGGGCTCTGTGCCGGCAGCTCAGAACCTGCTTGGGATTCTCTCTCTCCCTCTCTCCCTCTCTCCCTCTCTCTGTGCCCCTCCCTCTCACTCTAAATAAATAAATAAATAAATAAATAAATAAATAAGTAAACTGTAAAAAAGTTCCAAGCCTCGTTACCTAACCGCCCAAATGGCCTGGATGGGTGATCCATCCTGGGCAAAATTCCTCTCCCTGTGGATCCTTTAACCTAGAAAACATGCCAGCTGCTTCCAGAAAACATCGTGGGACGGCATGGGCCATCCCAAAGGGGGAAGACTGGAGCGAATAAAAGGGCGATGGGTCCCAAGAAAGTCCAACACCCAGCAGGTGGGGCCCCAGGAAGACCTGTCCTCTGGCTTTCTCAGGGAGCTTGAGCCACCTCCAAATTGTTGGGCCAAACAGGACACACGGACTCTGGCGTCCCCGGCTCCAGACTACGGGTCTCCAATGGCACCAGCACCACCCTGCTAGTCGACTTCTGCCGTCCCTTCCGAACCTGAGAATTCCACCTCCGCCAGGAGACACCACTCCCTCCAAGCCCCTCGACCCCTTCAGGCACCCAGAGCGCCGGCCCCTGGGTGCACACACCCTTCCTCCTGTCTTTTCCCTTCAGCTGGGCTCGTCCACAGCTGGTAAGACTCCACGGGAAAGCCACCGTCTCTCCGTGACCACACAGGCACCCCCTCCTGGGACACAGACGCCCACTGCCCACCGCTGTCTGGTCCGGCCAGCCCGGGAGACCACACAGCCAGCGCAGGAAGGTGCTCGGTAACGTGGCCTGAATGGACCGCTGGACCGTAGCGGGTGTCACCTGCAGGTCATGGCCATTTCTAGCCACCTGATCAGCAGTACGGTCCTAACGCATCCTCCCAGCCAGAGCACAGAGCCAGGAGGTTTACCCAGCAGGACATCTGACAGAGGGACAGTTAGGTTCCCTGTCCCCGCCCCTGTCTCCCCTGGCTGGAAGCTTCAAGCAGCTCGCCACCGAGTCCTAAAATGAGATCGCCCCCACGTTACTTGCCTCTGGGAGTTAGGACCTTCCTGTGGCGGGAGAGCCTGATAGCCACACCTCTGGGGACACAGAAGAGGGCTCGGCGCTCCTGACATCCATGTGCATGTGGAGAGGGACCCTCGGTGACAGGTCAGCCAGGGCCTGGGCAGAGGGAGGCCACATGCAGGCAGTGCCTGTGAGCTACAGCAGGGAGCCCAAAGAAATGACAAGCTCATGTCACCTGGTTAAGATGACAGGCTGACCCCAGCCATCACCACCCATAATCAGGCCAACTGAATTGTGTTAGCGAAAAGGGATGTGTTCTGAGTCTCTCTGGTTCCCCTGGCTGCACTTAACTGTACAAGCATTCAGGTACCTTGGGGGGGGGGGAATCTTTCCACTGAACATCCCCCCCCCGGTGTGTTCATTAACCACCAACACAAGATGACTCAAAGTCTGACAAAATTAACCAGCATAACACCTAGCTCAGTTTCAGCCCCTCCAAGTCCACCCCACGACATTTACGATCTTGGGGGGGGAGGGGAAATTCCTTGCAGTTTTGTCAAATAAAAAGTGACTCAAGACTGAAACATGATTCTCCCCCACGTCGCTGCCCCCTGCCACAGACTCACCTCGTTGTCGCGAGACCTCACGGAGCGGGGGACGACAGCCCTGCCGCACGTGGTCATGGAACATTCGTGGGAGTGCAGCCTTGGGTTCCCGCGGGCGCGGCGCCTGGCTCTTCGACGCCCCCTAGGGTCTCCGCGCGGAACTGGCTACTGCTGTGCGGCCGCGGCCCAGGCCGGTGAGGGGAGGGTGCTGGGAAGCCCAGGACCAGGGGAGGACCCGGGTGTCCTCCCTGCGCTTTCCGACCACACTCGGATGGCAGCGCTGCAAAAGGGCCACACTGCCTGGTGACACTGGCCTAAACACAGAGGCTCAGGAATCTGGCTGCGCAGCCGGCTGTTTCAGAATCCAGGTCTCCGTGGATAGGAAAGGAGTCGTGCAACCAACCCGGAGGGATTTTTGTTTGTTTTTTGCTTCTTCTAATTTTCCAATGCAATTCGAGACCCTGTTCTCGGAGGCTGAGGCAGATAACACGCAGCTACAAGGAGGGATGGGGGCGGGGGGCAGCCAGGAGGTGACGCACGGTGTGCGGTAACCTGGACGAGTCTGCACAGCCTGCGCGCTGGCGTGGGGGGGGGGGTGGCTGTGCCTCCGCGGGGCTGGGGACGCAGGCCCCTCTGCGCGTTCCAGCTCTCTCTTCCTGTGGAGCAAGTATTACTCCTGCTTTATGTCTATATGCCAAGAGTACATCGGTCCCCAATTCTAAAGGGAGCCCGCACACACCTACCCATGTGCGCACCTACACACGGCAGGGCAGAGAGACAGTGGGTGCGCGCTGGCTTCGCCCACAGCCCTGCAGGGGGCGGGCCGGGCTGGAGGGGGGAACGCACGGGGGTCCCCAGGGGCAGTTTCTACTGCAAACTGCAAAACGCTCCTCCAAGATACCTACCCACCTCCTAGGGCAAGTATCCATTTCCGAGAGAGTCCAGGAAAGCCCCTTCCCGCGGGGGTCTCTTCGGTTTGCATTGCTGACCCACTTGCTCTTGCAGAAGAGCCTTGGACCCGGTCGTCGATTCAAGCCTGAACCACTGGCGCCCTCTGTTGGTCACCCAGGGAAGGGGCGCGCAGACACTTGAAACCACCGGGCCGGAGCGCGACCTTGGGGGCGCAATTGCGCCCTGGGACTTCCACGCTGGTGCCCAGGGTTTAGATTGCACAGGGAAGCGAGAATCCCAGACACTCTCCACTCCAGCGGACCGGAGGCAACCCAGTACAAAGCGGCCCGGAAAACGGTAGTAAAAGTAACCAACTGTGAGGCCTATTCGGTTATTAAATACACCTCGGCGGTGCCCGCCTTATTCTTTTAATTATTTTCTTGTGGTGGATGTAAATAAACTCCATGTGAAAACATAATCAGGGAGCGTCCCTCCGACAGGAACAGTGGTGACGTCAATCTCTGGCAAGTCTCCTAAGGACCCACTCGCTGCCAGCCCCCTTTGCCAGCTGGGGACTTGGTAGGAAGCACCCAGTGAGGCTGCACCTCTTTGAGGAGCGGGCCTGAACCGGGTGGGGACCACGTGCGCACCTGTACGTCCCGGGGGGGTGGGCGTGGGGGGGGCTAGTGCAAACGGCCCCACGCGTGCAGACAGAACCAGAGACCTCGAAGCAAATCGAGTATCCTAACTCAGACACGTCCCACGACTGTCCCGACCCGAGGACTTAAATTTTGCAAAGCTTTGCGAAGTACACCCGGGGCGGAGCGAGCACGCCAGTGTCCCCGACACCAGCTCTCAGCGGGGCGGCCTCACCCAGACCCGCAGGCAGACGGGCGGCGGCGTCGGGGTGGCCGGAGGCGCCGCGAACAGCGGGGTGGCCGGGCTGCCCAGTGCCGGCGGCCGGCGGGGTGGCGTTGGGGCGGGAGTGCGCGCGTGGAGCAGGTGCCTGGGCGGCCGCGCGCTGCGCGCCCCCGCCCCTGCCCGGCCGCCCGGCCGCCCGGGGCGCCGCGCGGGCCCCGGAGCCTAGTGCGCGCCGGCCCGCCCCCTCTCCCCCCACCCGCGCGCCGTTCCGGGGCGTGTCCTCGGCCACCGGCTTCTATATAGCGGCCGGCGCGCCCGAGCCTCCCAGACGCGAAAAGGACGGCGCAGCGCGGAGCACCGGCCACCGCCTACCCTGCTCCCGCAGCCTCGAGCCGCGCGCTTTCGCCCGGTCCCCGCGCGCCCCGGCTGGCCGAGCAGCGCGCCCTCGCCGTGGGCGCCATGCAGCGGGCGCGCCCTGCGCTCTGGGCCGCGGCGCTGACCGCGCTGGCGCTACTCCGCGGGCCGCCGGCGGCTCGGGCTGGCGCGGGCGCGGCGGGCGCGGGCCCCGTGGTGCGCTGCGAGCCGTGCGACGCGCGCGCTCTGGCCCAGTGCGCGCCGCCGCCCGCCGCGTCCGCGTGCTCCGAGCTGGTGCGGGAGCCCGGCTGCGGCTGCTGCCTGACGTGCGCCCTGCGCGAGGGCCAGCCGTGCGGCGTCTACACCGAGCGCTGCGGTGCTGGCCTCCGCTGCCAGCCGCCGCCCGGCGAGCCGCGCCCGCTGCAGGCGCTGCTGGACGGCCGCGGGCTCTGCACCAACGCCAGCGCCGCCGGCCGCCTGCGCGCCTACCTGCTGCCCGCGCCGCCCACGCCAGGTGAGCCGCCCGCGCCGGGTGCGCGGCCGCGGGGGACCCCCTGCTCTCCCCGCCCCGGGTGCTGTGTGTGCGCGGAGACCCCCGGCCCCGCGAGGCAGGACGCTCGCCCGAGGCCCGCCCCGCAGCCGGCCCTCCGCGCGCCACGTTCTCGGAGGGCAGAGCGCCTGCAAATTGCCGAGCGCTTTCGGCAAAACTGGGTCAAAGGTTCTGTGGCTGCGAGGGAGCGGAGCCGAGGGGGCGGTCACGGACCGACCCCGTGCCCGGGAGCACGTTCCCGCCCTTGGTGCGGGCGCAGCGCGGGACGTGGGCTGGGACGGTGCGGCCCACCTCCGGAACGCGGCTTCCGCGTCCCCCAAACCGGGAGCCAACGTGCTTGTGCCAAGGATGCGGCGGGGGCCGGGGGAGCAGGGAGGTGGTCGGGGCTGGTTTGGACTGGGGATGGGTGGGCGGGCACGTTGTGGGAAATGATGTCCGTCTCTAAGATGGCAACATTGGCACAGACCTACGGCTTGCGAAGCAACGACGCGTCTCGCGGTGTGCGGGAGACCGTAAGGTGGGAATCCGGTACTTGTATCTTTCGCGTTTGGGAACCTGACGTTCAGAAAGAGGTGACTCTCCAGGGTCCCGAGGCAGGGAGGAAAGTGAGTGCTGAACCCGGTTGCCACGCCCCGCATCGTCCCCCTTGGGCGCCGCCCCAGCCCCCCGTGCGTGGGTGGCCCCAGACCGAGGCCAGGTGCGGGGACTGCGGGGATGTGGACTCGGAGAATTTCAGTGATGGTGAGGGGGGGTGGAGTCAGCCTCAGGACTGTTTGCACTTACTCCGAAGTGGAAGGGATGGGGTCCCGCTAGTGGGGGGGCCCAAGAGGACAAAACCTAACGTTTGGCAGAGTGACTCCACGGGCTCGGCCGCGGTCAGGCGCTGGGCTCTGTGAGGGACATGAGTTGTTCCCTTGGAGAAGAAGTGTAAGCGGAGTCCGCGGCTCTTCCTCCAAATTTCAGCAGGGTCGGCCAGCCTCCCGGTTCTGTGAGCGAAGTTTCTGCTGAGCTGGAGGCGGGCAGAGTTCTGCCCTGCCCTCCAGGCACCAAGCTGGCCTGAGCTAGTGGGCAGCCCCCGCACTGACCCCGCAGGAGGGAAGACCCTTTATGATTTCAGTTCTGCACACTTGCACGCAGGGGTGAGCCTCTGTCTCTGGAGGCAGGGCTGGCTCCGTTGATCCCGGAGACACAGACACCATTCCAGGATTGGTGGAAACCCAAAAGTCCAGTTGCCTAAAACGTGCACCGTTTTATCCAGCGGACCTAAAATCGCTGGATGGGTCTGTCTCTCAAGGCAATGAGGTCATTTGCTGTGTGCACTTTATTTTCCTAATGTGCTTTCTGGGCAGATGGTGACTTCACGTTCCTCTGGACACGGCTGTGCTTGGTTAGGCTGCGGTGGGCGTTGGGATTACTACGTAGGAGCACCACAGTATTGGTTGACACGCTTCACTGTAAAGCGACAAAAAGATCTACGATTTGAGGAGACCCGTGGGGGGAGGGGAGTTTAAGTGGCAGTCAGAAGTTAAGACCGTCTGTTGCTTAAATGCCGAGGTTTTCTGTTCTTGCCAACGTCAGCAGGCATGAGAAAGAAAACCTGGGAGGTTTCAGAAACTACTCGGTTCTTGGAAAAGAAATGCAGATATGTTTATTTACATACTCTTAGCATCTCCTTTGTCTCCGGTCGTTCTCTGGAAAAGAAGGGGAAAAAAGCCCTAAGGTTCAAGGAAATTGAAACCAAATTCTACCTGTTGAGGAGTCTGTCAGGCTCCACTGCCCGGCAGCTCCTCCCCCCACCCACTGGGGCTCGCTCTTCCCGGGTGAGGAAGTGGAGCCTGGGAGGAGAGAGTGTTCCCCGAGCCCCAGGGGAGTGCACCTGCCCTGGGCGCGTCCCATGGAGAGCACGGAATCTAGCTGGACGCTGGGTCCTCCAGCCAGCCTCAGGGAGGCCTGTGTTCCTGTCACCTAGAGCCGCAGGCCGTCACCACATGGGGCTGGCCCCTGGGTGGCAGGGCGCTGGGGACCCCAGGGGTGGTAGATTCTGGACCAGACAGCGGCCCAAGCACCCCCTCCCGGGAGGGAAACCCTAGCACTGCTTGCTGATGACCTACCAAGGGCTCCCCCGTAGCCACCCCCGCCCCCACCATCCTGGAAAAGGACCCCAGACAGCGTCTGGCTCCGCATCCAAATCCCAGTGACACAGCGGATGGTCCAGCACGGGCACAGGCGTCAGGGCGCCGGTCGCAGAGGCGGCTAGGGAGGGGGTCCTTCTCAGGGATGGAGGGCTCCGGCCCGCGTGGGGTCTGTGCAGCTCCTCTGGGCGCCCCAGCCCTTGCGTGGACAGTGACAGATGGGACCAGGGCACCGGTGGCACACCACCAAACGCCCAGAGCCAGGGGACCTAGCCGGCCTCTGAGGGGAGCTGGTTTTGCCTGGTGGCACGAGGCAGCGCTGGGATCAGAGGCCCTGGGGCTTGTCACCTGCAGATTGCTGCCCCCACCTGGCGCCTGGGACTCAGCGGGGCGTTGGGTGGGGACAGAAGCGCGGGTCCCCAGGCCCGGGAGGCTGCCCTGGGGTAGCCTGCGGTGTCGGAGGTGCGCCCCCTGCTGGTGGACGGTATCAAGCCCTGCCGGCTGGGCTGGGAGAGGCCTGCGCTGCCCCGCCTTGTGCAGTCCGCACATTCCAGTGTCTTTATTTCTATTTTTGTAAGTTCACTTAACTTGAGAGAGAGAGAGAGGGAAAGAGGATGCCATGCAGCCTCCACGCTGTATAAAGCCCGACGTGGGACTTGAAGCTCCAGCCATGAGACCGTGACCTGAGCCACCCCAGCACCCCCAGATTCCATTTTAGAAAGCGGGCTTCCTGGGCCGCAGTGACTGCCCTCTGCTGCCAGTACCTGGGGTTTCAAGGTTCTTTGGAATCGCTGAATGACATCTCCACTTAGCCGTGGCTCGTGGCTCGGTGGCCGCGGTCAGGTTTTGAAAAGACCGCTGACTGTGGGTGGCCGTCACATCTGCGTGTCCCTTGCACTTTCCAAGGAAACAGCAGTGAGTCGGAGGAGGAGCACAGTGCGGGGAGCATGCAGGGCCAGCCCTTCCCCAGCACACACCGGCTGCCTGACACCAAGCTCCAGCCCCTGCACACCAAGATGGATGTCATCAAGAAGGGCCACGCCAAGGACAGTCAGCGCTACAAGCTGGACTACGAGTCCCAGAGCACCGACACCCAGAACTTCTCCTCCGAGTCCAAGCGGGAGACGGAATATGTGAGCGCCCTCCTCTGTCTCCTCTGCCTCCTCCCTTCTCCGCCTCCTCCCTCCTCCCCCCTCCTTCCTCCTTCCCCTCCTCCCCCCTCCTTCCTCCTTTCTCCTCCCCCTCCTCCCTCCTCCCCCCTCCTACTCCTCCTCCCCCTCCTCCCCCACTGCTTTCCCTTCCTCCCCCTCCTCCCTCTTCCCCCTCCTCCCCCTCCCCCCTCCTCCCTTCCTACTCCTCTTCCCCCTCCTCCTCCACTGCTTTCCCCTTCCTCCCCCCTCCCCCTCCTCTCCTCCCCCTCCCCCTCCTCCTCCCCCCCCTCCTCCCCTGCTTTCCCTTCCTCCCTCCTCCTCCCTCTTCCCTCTCCTCCCTCCTCCTGTGTCCTCCCCCTCCTTTTCCCTCCCTCCTCTTCCCCCCTCCTCCCTTTCCTCCTCCCCCCTCCTAGGGGGCAGTGGATGCCAGCCCCAGGCACTGGGTGACTCTTCCCACCGTGGGGAACTTCTGGGGGTCTAGGTGGATGACATGAGCAGGAGCGCCCCAGTGCCCTGCACAGAGATGGTCCGTGAGGCTGGCGATATTTTGTGCGCCTGGTCTCTGACCTGCGGTGACTCCGTCCCCAGGCCTTGCTCAGGGGACCTCACGACAGGGAGCCATAGTCGGGGTCCTCGTGAGAATGGCATGGCAGGTCCCTCGGAGGGTGTGCGGGGCTGCGTGAGGCCGCCAGCGCTCCCGAGTGACCCGTGGCTCTCCCCCCACCCAGGGGCCCTGCCGCCGGGAGGTGGAGGACACCCTGAACCGCCTCAAGTTCTTGGACACACTCAGCCCCAGGGGCGTCCACATCCCCAACTGCGACAGGAAGGGCTTCTACAAGAAAAAGCAGGTGAGTGGTGTCCTCACAAGCATCCCATGCCCGATGCCCACGGGAGGCCGACGTGCCCTCCCCCCGCCCACGGGCAGTGTGCTGTCCCCCCCCCCCCCCGGGACCCTTGGTTAAATGTGACAGCACAGGGACACAGCTGCACTGTGTCAGGGGTGACATTGTGAATAACCATCATAGGGACGTGAGGTCGCTGGCCAAACAGTGTCCCTGAGACAGCCCCCCCGGCCCATCCCGCCCAGTGGTCCTGACACGTGGGTGGCGTTGTTACTTGAAGCCACGATAAGTGCGTCTCTATGGGTCTGGTACTGCATTACGGCCCCACCGGATCTGCAGGATTCGCGAGGCCGCCGCCAAAGTGCTTGTGGCCCTGGCTTTGGTCCCACAGCCCGTCTGCCCTGGCCACCATCTCACCTTCACGCTTGTTCCCACTCACCAGCAGCACTTCTGCTCCCCGTTCGTCCCCATTGGTCACTCGCTCAGCAGACCCACACCGAGAACCCGGGTGGGCCTCTTGGCGTGCAGTCTGGGACATGCGCACTCCGAGCTGCCGTGCGCCCTGGGACACAGGTGCACTGGGGGATGTGTGCTCCAGTCCCCAGGTGTGCCTGCAGGTGTCCCCGAGGCCTGAGGGACACAGAACTGCCCTGGCCCTGCCTCTCTGGAGGACTCACTCCTACACGCAAGCGCAGAGGGCCTTGAGAGAGCCTCCATGGGTCGGGACCCCGTGGTGGCGCCTCCGGGCTCACTGTGTTCCCTGCGCCCTCCCACAGTGCCGCCCGTCCAAGGGCAGGAAGCGAGGCTTCTGCTGGTGCGTGGACAAGTACGGGCAGCCGCTGCCGGGCTTCGACGCCAGGGGGAAGGGTGACGTTCACTGCTACAGCATGGACAGCAAGTAGACACTGCTCACCATGTAAGCCTGGGGGCCTGGGCTCGGGGGCCCCAGCGTCTCGGGAGCGGGGGACAGACCCTTCCGCAGGGCACAGCCCAGGGAACCGGGGTCTGAGGTCAGGGTGTCTCTGAGGCCCCTTCCCTCGCTTGAAGGATCTTGGACGTGTTACGTTCACACACCTGCAGGGAATTCCAAAAGTGAGCTTTTCCCACCGGCTATGGGTGGTTTACCTTCCTGGTGGCTGTCTGATCCACAGGGACTTGCTCTAGGAACATGCTTCCGACTCAGTGGCGTGGCTGTTCTTTTCTGTAAAACACGTTGGGGATATTCCGACAGTTTGTGATTGGTAGGATGGTAGCAAAGTGCGTTTTGCGCCTAACACAAAAATGAGATTTTTAAACCCTGCCTTTGAAGAATGCCGTCCTGTTCGGTACTATTTTCTCTCTTAATAAACGAGAGGGCCATTGGGGAAAACAGAGTGTTTGGTCTCCTCAAGAGAAATTGAAGTAAATAGAGGAAATTTCCCTGTCGAGTTATGTTTGCTTCCCTTCCAGCGGGAAAGAAAGAAGTCACGATTCTGGGTGACGGGGGACTCCACCAGCATGTCCCCACTGGCAGGTGCTCTTTGCTTTGCTGGGTGTGTGGGACAAGCCACCACCCCCCCCCCCCCCGACGTGCCGGCTGCCTGGGTCTCGAACCCGTTATCTCAGGGCAGGAATTGAGCCTTTTGACGTGGGGGAGTTATTTCAACCTGTTTCTCTGTCTGTTTTAGTTCACGTGGAGCTCAGAAACGCCTTATTTTGCACAAGAGACCACCAAGGACATGATCAGCTGGTTACAGCCCCAATTTATATTTCTTTTTGTGGTGAATTGATTTTTCTTATAACCAAAGTTTAGAAAGAGATGTTTGCAGCGCTAGGGTTCTTCTGGATGGTGGACTGGAGCCCCTTGCGCTCCCCGGGAGTCTGTGAGACATAGTTTGGCCTTTCCTCTTGCTTCCTTTAAAAATTCGTGTAAGTCAAGCACAGCGCGGCCGGACCCCGCCTGTCCCCGGGGGCTGTCCCCACCTGTCTACCGGGACGGCTGGCCCTCCGCTTCAAGACCGAGCAGTTGTTACACCTGTAGAGTGCACGATCCGTCCCCACTCAGCCTCTGTTCTGCAAGAATGGGGACCCCACACCCTGCTGTCTGGACGTCCTGGCTCAAGTGACAGAGATCTTGCAAACCTGCGAGTGGCCTGTCCTGGGGAACTGGCAGAGAGCGCAGGTGGAGTCTCACATGTAAAAAAAAAAAAGAGGAAGAAGACCCAGAATGTTCTAGGGAACAACTCCAGAGACACGCGGGGGTAGGGGGGTGACTGGCCTTTGCTGCCGGCTGCAGGGGTGGGGGACCGGGGCAGCAGGACTCCCCTGGAATGAGAGCAAGGTTCTTTGATGACCGCAGAAAATAGCGTTTTCCTGTTCAGCAATTCCAGAAAGAGGGTTTTTTGTTTTTTTGACAAGCTCTGTAAAGGCAAAGGATGTTTATTTTATTCTCTCGCCTTTGTCCTCCTTGGCACAATGTAAAAAGAGTAAAAACGGTTTTATTACCTACAAAGACGGATGGCTTGTCGGGGACACTGGGGGCACACCCCCCACACTTGGCCTCGTCCCCCCCTGAGTCACACATGGGCGCAGAGGAAATATGTTCTCCACGAGCTGTTCCCCAGATACGCTAGAACCCGTGCGAGGTCATCATAGACGAGACACTAGAGAAGAGTGGGAAACACAGCCTCCACCGGGAAGCGGAGCTCCGGCAGGCGAGCGGGGGTGGGGGGTGGGGGATGCCCCGGGTGGTCGCACGGGTGGCTCACGGCCTCCTTGAGAACACAAAGGGGTCTCAAGACCTTCTGCCTACCTATTAGCTTTCCTTTATTTTTTTAATTAAGTTTTTGGAAAAAAAAAAGGTATTTTTGAAAAGTTTGTCTTGCATTGTATTTATAAATAGTAAATAAAGTTTTTACCATAAAGAACCCCCCCTGCCCCGTGTTAGTGACTGACCCTGGGCTTTGTGTCGCTAGTGAGGTAATGCAGAGTGGGGAAGATGTCCTGAGCACAGAGCAAGTGTCTGTTAACAAATGCCTTTGCCAGTCCGCCCCGGGGCGGGAGGGGGGGGATACCTGGGGCAGGGGAAACCCCAGCGAGCCCCCCCCCAGGCCTCTGCTGGCCCCACAGTGGCATCAGACCACACCTGCTGGGAACCTGCAGCCTAGGAGGCGGATCGTGGCCCCGTTTCTGCCGAGGGTGTGCCCAGCAGATGGCCGATACTCCTCACTGCATTTAGGTGGTGTTCCCTGCTGACCTGTCCCCGTTGGGTAGTGTTCACCGCTGGGCGGGGGAACCCACCCTGGACCACCTCTCCCATGGCCCTTTGAGCCCCTGCCTGGAGGGCAGTGGACGAGGCAGGAGGAGACGAGACCCCGAGATGCTGGGCGGACGCCCCCCTCAGCAGCCCTGGCAGGAGCCGGCCAGTCCCAGTTCTGAGCAGGGGCCCCCGGGCGTGGAAGGATGAACCACATGTCACAGGACTGGCTGTTTAGAGCCATTACTAACCCACTAAAGAAGCATCTAGGATAGGGCCTTGCTGCGCAGGCTGGCCTGGAGCTCTGGAGCTGTCACAACGCAAAGGATCTCAGGGGTGGCCTGTGGGGTAGGGGGACAGGCCACGGATGGGTGGGGGCTGTGCCTGCACAGTGCTGACCCCGAGGGGAAGGAGCTGGTGAGCACAGCAAGCCTGTGGGGACAGCAGATGCCAGGGGGCCGCAGAGTGCACCAGTCTGGCAGGTGTGGGAATCGGGGACAGGAGCTCAGCAGGCCCCTGAGGCGCTGTGGGCTGCGTGTGACGCTCCCGCTGGGCCCCGGGCTGCCTTGTGGGGAGCGCGGCATCGTGTGTCCCCCTCAACCTCCATCCTGTGCCCACTCCCTGCCCCCGCCCTCAGCCCCCCCCCCCCACACCCCAGCCACTGTCCCCCAAACACTCGTAGAAACGAGCGTGCCTGGCCGTATGCCGCACCGGGCCTGGGGACACAGCCGCCCCAGCACCCTCCGGGGTCGGAGCAGCACACCCACACATGGAAGAATGAGTCATGAATGAGGAGGGCGTGGGAAGGGGGCTTCTGTGCTGCGGCAACTCAGCCAGAGACGCCCCTGTCCTGCTCCTGTCCTGCTCCTGTGGCCGGACGCCTGGAGCCCAGCATTCCTTCCAGACGCGTGCCCACAGGTGAGCGCACAGAGCACACACACATACACACGTGCCCACAGAGCACACACAGGCACGCGCACACATGTGCACGGCTAGAGGGAAATAAAGCACAATGTCAGCCCTGGTTGCACAAATGTAGGTAGTGGCTTTGTTTTACTTGCACTTCATGCAATTTCAACAATTTCCGAGAGACACGAATGAATTCCTGTCCATGTGGAAAAGCCTGCCTCTCCTGGGAGTCAGGGCTGCTGTAGCTCAGGTGACAGCCCGACTCCCCCAGCCCTCAGCCCCAGCTCCCACGGCACCCCCCTCCCCTCCTCCCCCCACAGAGTGGCACTCTCCCAGCCCTGGCAGTCGCCTCTCCTGGCCCCCAATTCAACCAGGACTGTTTGTCTACACTGTGTGTTCTGGGACAGGGCCCGCGGGTGGTGAACAACATGTGCAAAACCACTGGTCCTGTCGAGAAAGACACCCGGCAAGACTGGTGCATGGGATGTGCTGCTGGTGGGGACCGAGCTCTGAAGAGACGCAGTGAGGGGTGTGGGAGCCCCATGGCCTCATTGGCCCGTCCTTTCCTTTTCTGTGTTTTACACGGAAGAGTCATGGGACCAAAGGAAGGAGGCCAGGGGGCAGTCACCTGGTGCTGGGGCCACCAAGCCAGCCACACAGGAGGGTGGGGGGGGGTGCGCAGGGCCCAAGTCGGAGGTAGGTGGGTGGCCGCAGAGGGAAGTGCTGGGCCGCTGTGTGCAAGGAGGCCTCAGCCCAGCACTGCCGTCCAAACCCCTGCTGCCCCCGGGGGCCCATGAGGTGCAGTCGGGGCATATTTTGAACACAGGGCCCCCTACTTGCAGACTGGATGTGGGGGCTGAGAAGGACACAGACTGAGTTACCCAAGACAGCGCCCCAACTGAAGAAGCAAACGGGAGGAGGCAGTTTTGGAGGGACACCAGGATCTCCATACAGTTAAGGTGGGGGCCACCGGCAGGCAGGTCCCTCCGGGCAGCCATGGAGGGGTCCTAGGAGAATGTCAAGGTCACTGGACACTTGAGGAGTCGGAGCCGGCAGCCTGAGGCTGTTTTAAATGGGGGGGGGCGGTGCCCAGAGACACCTTGTGAAGCAGGAAGCAGCCACAGGACAGGGGTCGCTGTCCCTCTGCCCCCACCACTGCCCCCACTGCTTGGGAACCCTCAGCCCTGCCCCACAGGTGCAGGGACACCTGGCAGAGCAGTGAAGGGTTACAAGCTCAGGGTGTCCCTTCCACTCGGGCAGGTGCCATCGGGGAGGTGACATCCGGAGTGTTTGCTCCCCAGGCTCCTCCCCCAGCCAGGCAGTACGAGTGCTGACTCCCAGAATGACGATCCCAGAGTCTCGGTCCACCAGGGCTTCAGGCGGGGACGCAGACCCACACGGCAGGAGTGCGGTGCCCTGGGCAGCGGGAGTTCACAGCTGCAAGACCTTTGAGCAGCACCATTATATCAACAGGTAACAAAAAAGCAGATGGTCTCCATTGGAAACAAAATTGCAACTATCAGTGGGAGCGCAGGTTTGAAGAGCCAGGGAGGTATTAACTTACAACGTGAGACGGAGGAAAGACGAGGCACTGAAGGGCACCAGCGGCAGGCGCCGTCTAATAGTTGAAACAAAGAACAAATACAAGGAACACAGAACAGAACGGCTGTCTAGCGAAGATGTCCTTGAGGATACAGTTGAGGACCCGTCTTACACAGAAGAAACCAGGACATAAAAGGAACAGTGGACACCAGTGGAGGCTGGAAGCAGGGAATCTACCCGTAAAACCAAGAGCACACTTTACACACTGTATGTGAGCCAACTTGACAATAGATTATGTTAAAAAATATGGGGCGCCTGGGTGGCGCAGTCGGTTAAGCGTCCGACTTCAGCCAGGTCACGATCTCGCGGTCCGTGAGTTCGAGCCCCGCGTCAGGCTCTGGGCAGATGGCTCAGAGCCTGGAGCCTGTTTCGGATTCTGTGTCTCCCTCTCTCTCTGCCCCTCCCCCATTCATGCTCTGTCTCTCCCTGTCCCAAAAATAAATAAAAACGTTGAAAAAAAAATCTAAAAAAAAAAATAATAATAGGGGTGCCTGGGAGGCTCAGTCGGTTAAGCGGCCGACTTCGGCTCAGGTCATGATCTCACGGTCTGTGAGTTCGAGCCCCACGTCAGGCTCTGTGCTGACAGCTCAGAGCCTGGAGCCTGTTTCAGATTCTGTGTCCCTCTCTCTGACCCTCCCCCGTTCATGCTCTCTCTCTGTCTCAAAAATAAATAAATGTTAAAAATCTTGGGGCATCTGGGTGGCTCAGTCAGTTGAGCATCTGATTTCAGCTCAGGTCATGATCTCACAGTCTGCGGGTTCGAGCCCCATGATGGGCTCTGTGCTGATAGATCAGAGCCTGGAGCCTGCTTCGGATTCTGTGTCTCCCCTCTCTCTCTGCCCCTCCCCTGCTCTCGCTTTGTTTCTCTGTCTCTCAAAAATAAATGAACATAAAAAGAAAAACTTTTTTGAAAACAAAATCCACAAATAGAGCAAATATAACTAATCACATGAGTATGTTAAAGCCAAAAGAGAAATACTTTAACACAGACACTGTAAGAGCAGTTTACAGAACTCAACACAATAAAAACTGCGAATAAGTTAAGAGTATAAGAGGACTTCCATTACCCAATAATGTGTGACCATGGAAACACCAAACCCGCCAAGCACCGTCAGAGGTGGGGAGATGTTAGGAGTAGTTTACTGCTTCCTTCACCAGCCTGAGAGAGGGTGGCCCGCACAGACAAAAACGTCGAGACATAACAATCGGAAGACATGGGATTTGCAGATGTTCTGATCCTTTACATGGAAACCATAACAGAGTCTGCAGGCAAGTAAGTTACTGTGAATAAGGAAGGTATTTACCAACGCAGCTGGATGTAAGTCTACACAACAGTGAATAGTCACAGAGGATTATCAATTTTTAACAACTTTTGAAAACCTGGAAATGACCTAATTCCCCTCGAGAGGAGCTTGGAAGAATAAACTGGGTGTATTTGCAGGGTCCCCCTCTTGCAGCCACATGCACGACGCATCACTCTGTCATGTGAGGTTCAGAAACCAAGTCTCTGAAAATCACATGCTGCATGGGAACATTTTTAGGATGGTAAAAAAAAACAAAATGGGGGTGGCCTGGGTGGCTCAGTCGGTAGAGCATCCAACTTCGGCTCAGGTCATGATCATGTAGTTCGTGAGTTCGAGCCCCGTGTCGGGCTCACTGCTGCCAGCAGAGAGCCCGCTTCAGATCCTCTGTCCCCCTTTCTCTGCCCCTGCCCCACTTGCACACTCTCAGAAATAAGTAAACCTTAAAAAAAAATAACCAGAATCATCTAAAATGAAAACATACTTGAATAAATAAGTACAGATGAGGTACAACTATATCCACAGTGAAGCCATGAGCAACGCGTTCCCCATAAATTATTGCCCGAATGGTGGTTTTCAAGTTGCAGGGTGAGACCACGGACCCCTTCTTGACATCCAAACGCAGACCCGCAAGGAGGGTGTGCTATCACCTGGGGATTATGATGAGCCTTGAAGCTGATGAACACAGGTTCAAAGACAGCAGGGAGAGAAGCTTGGGCCGTGAGCACAGGTGACTCCAGATGCTGGCCCCGCATGTCTGCAGCCACCGTGTGCCCAGCCATTCCCACCTGGCTTCCTGGCTCCTGTGCCTGCCCTGGAATCCAGCATCTGCCCCCCGAGTCTTCTTCCTACAGCCCAACTCTGTCAGCTTTTTTTTTAAAGTTTATTTATTTTTGAGGTAGAGAGACACCTCGAGTGGGGGAGGGCCAGAGAGAGGGAGAGAGAAGATCCCAAACAGGCTCTGTGCAGTCAGCACAGAGCCCGACTCGGGGCTCTAACCCACAAACCGTGAGATCATGACCTGAGCCGAGATCAAGAGTCAGACGCTTAACCGACTGAGCCACCCGGGCCCCCAACAAAGTCTTTTTTTTAACAGCTCTGTGGAGACAGACAGCCCATAGCACACAATTCGCCCGTTTAAAGTGCACCATTCGGTATCGACAGCAACACGTGGAGTCGTCCCCACTCATTCTAGAACACTGTCGTCACTTAATAAGAACCCCTGTGCCCTCTAGCTGTTATCCGCCAGCCCCCTCTTCCCAGCCCTATGAGACCACAAGCTACTTGTGGTCTCTGCCGCTTTCCCCGTCGTGGACTTTCACGTGAACGGGATCACGTAACGTGAGATGGTTTATGACGGGTCTCTTTGAGCATACCGTTTCCAGGTGCCTCCGTGTTGTGGCGTGTTTTGATACTTCATTCCTTTCTGCAGCCAACGGATGCATCATATTGGGTTTGCGCATTTGGCTACCGATGAGCTTGGGTAGTTCCACCTTCGGGCCATTAGACATAACACACCTGAGAACACCCGGGCACAAGTGTCTGGTGGACACGCGTTTCACTTCTCTCATGTATCTATCTACCTGGAAGGGAACTGCAGGGTCCTATGGGAATTCTATGTTTGATCATTGGAGGACCTGCCAGACTGGTTTCCAAAGTGGTTGCACCATTTTACATGACTACCCTAGAGGTGCACGACTTCTGCACATCCCCACCAGCACTCATCGCCTGGTGTTTTGACCACAGCCAGCCTAACGGGTGCAAAGTGGCATCTCACTGGGGTTTCGATTTGCGTTTCCCTGATGACTAATGATGTTGAACATCTTTTCATGGGCTAATTGGCTGGTTGCGTGTCTCCTTTGGAGAAAAGTCTATTGACGTATTTCGCTCATTTTTGAATTGGGTTGTCTTCACACTACGGAGTTGAGGGGGCACCTGGGGAGTTCAGTCAGTTAAGCATCCGACTCTTGATTTTTGGCTCAGGTCATGATCTCACGGTTCATGGGTTTAAGCTCCATGTTGGTCTCTGCGTGGACAGCACGGTGCCTGCTTGGGATTCTCTCTCTCCCTCTCTCTTTGCCCCTCCACCACCTGATCTCTCTCAAAAATAAACATTTAAAAAAAATCTACCACTGAGTTGTCAGAGTTCCTTATATATTCTAGATACCAGTGTTATCAGATTTGTAATTTGCAAATATTTCCCCCCGTTCTGTGGGTTCTTCTTTTACTTTCTTGATGGTGGCCTTTGAAGCACAGGAATTTTAAATTTTGATAAAATTTGATTTATCTTTTTAGTTTTGTCACTTGTGTTTTTGGTGTTGTATCTAAGAGTCTTGTGTTAAGTCCAAAGTTATGAAGATTTACTGCTATGTTTTCTTCTAAGAATTTTATATTTTTAGCTCTTATGTTTAGGTCTTTATTGACTTTGAATTAATCTTCCATATAGTGTGAGGTAGGGGTCCAATGTCATTCTTTTACATGTGACTATCCAGTTTTCCCAACCACATTTATTGAGAAAACCTATTCTATCCTCATTAAATGGTCTTCCAACCCTCATTGAAAATCATCAGTGTTTGGGTTTGTTAATGGCCTCTCATTTCTATCGCATTGATCTATATGCCTCTCCTTACTCCAGTAACACTGATTACCATAGCTTTGTAGTAAGTTTTGCAATCAAGAGGTAGAATCCTACAGCTTTGTTCTTTCTCAGGATCGTTTGGGCTTTTCTTGGCCCTTTGCGATTCCATGTAAACTTTAAAATCAGCTTGTCAGTTTCTACAGAGAAGTCAGCTAAGATTCCAGAAGGGATTGTGTTTAAGCTGTAGATTAGTTGAGGGTGTTTAATGCTGACAATGTCAAGCCTTCTATTCCATGAATATGGTATGTTTTCCATTTATTTAGATCTTTAATTTCTTTCAACAGTATTTTGTAGTTTTTATTTTGTGCTTCTTTTGTTAAATGCACCACTAAGTATTTTATTTTTTTAACGCTAAAAAATGAGTGAGATTGTTTTCTAAATTTTATTTTGGGGTTGTTTGTTGCAAGCATACAGAAATACAATTGATTTTTGTATATTGATCTTGCATCCTGCAACCTTGCTAAACTCACTGAATGTCTTTTAGTGGGTTATCTAGAATTTTCTATATGTAAGATCATATCATCTTCGATAGAGGTAGTCCTATTTTGCCTTTATCTGAATACCTTTTATTTATCGTTCTTGCCAACTGATAAAACCTCTAGTAGAATGTTGAATTGAGGTGGCGGGAGCACACATCCTTACCTTGTTTCCTGTCTGTGGGGGAAGGCACACAGACTTTTCCCCATTAACTACACTGTCAGCTGCGGGATTTTCCTAGCTCCCTTTTGTCAGCTTGAGGAAGTTTTTTCTATGCTTTGTCTGTTGAGATTTATTTTGTTTGCTTTGGTTTTGTTTTACCGTGAAAGGGTACTGGGTATTATCAAATACTTCTCCTGAGTCCATTGAGATGACCATGTGATCTTGGTTTTTTATTCTATTGATATGATTTATTACATTAATTGGTGTTAGGATGTTGGAATGACCTTGCATTCCTGAGATAAATCTCACTTAGTCATAGTGCAGGATGATTTCAATCGTTAATATTTTCATATCTTGCCAGGTTTAGCTTACTAGTGTTTGGTTGCAGATTTTGTGTCCATTGTCTTTTAAGATAATGTGAAATTGGATGCTGAGTTCACAGGTCACTCCTGGGGGCTTGGCAGAGAGAGGATGGCACCCACAGGGCACAGGGTGGAGGGAGAGACCCAAATGGAAGAGCAGGAAAGGGGACTGACAGGAGGGGTCTGGGAGGCTCTGGGGGCAGGCCAGACTGCAGAGGGTGGGGGTTGAGATAGGGAGACTCTGCCTTTTCCCACAGCCAAGGGAGGGAGCCTCCCAGGAGACGGGGTGGAGGCAGCCAAGAGGCCAGGTGGGACCCACGGGGGTGGGTGAGATATGGAAGGAAGAGCGTGCAGGGCAGAATCAGGAAAAGCAAGTGAGGAATAGTTGATGGAACGAGGGATCCAAGGAGCAGAAAAGCCCCACACGCTCAGGACCCAGCCATCCACACCGAAGGGGCCAGCAGGGTGCCCACCTGAGACAGTGAAGCCCCGAAGACCCTGCAGATGACGGGGACAGCACAAGACAGAGGCAGCAGGGGAGGAGGGGAAATGAAGAAAGTATTGGTGTCCCACATGTAAGATGGGGGAGCCCTGGCCTGCTCATGGAGGCAGGGAAGGGGCAGATCATCAAAGGTTAGGCCCCAGGAGGTGAGTGGGGGAAGGGCAGACCTGCCAGCAGCAGACAGGGATCCTGAACAACCAAAGCTGTGTGAGGAGGGGTGAGTGACAGGGACTTCAGAAACAAAGGAGGTACATTCAACCAGTGTCTACGGCAGTCGCAGTGTCCCCGGGTGCAGTATTTGTCCCGACCAGGTCGGCCCGTGCAAGTGTGTCTGACTGCGCAGACAATCTTAACTCTGAGTAACACCACCACGCGCAGCTCTGGTCACACGATCGGCACCGAACTCTCCCTGCGAACTGACACTCGCTCGGATCTGTGGGTACAGACCGAGTCCTTTCTCGGCACGGCTCAACCACCCCCGTTAGGTCACCTGAAAACAATCACTGCCACACGTTTCAGCTCTGCACTTTCCAGGCTGTATTTCCCCTGCTCCGTAGAGGCAGGAGCAGGGCGCTCGGAGGAGTTACAAGTATTTACACCCAGCGACGTGAACGTGTCTCGTGATATACAAATCCACACGGCAGAGTGACCATGTAGAAGGATACATGTACATGGAATAAATACACAGCTTTAAGTGTCAGCAACACGTGTGCTCATATACACATACACACACGGAGAGGGAAGTGTGTCGTTTCTAGAGTATAAATATGCTACATACTTAAATATTTGGGGGGGGGGCGGGTGACGGACGACAGCACAGCTGCTGGCAGCTCTATCTGCTAAAATACTGACTGCAGTTGGGGTCGCCTCTGACCTCCACGGACCCCGGGATCTTCTCCCTGCTCCATGGGTAGACACACCAGCAGAGCCCTGGCTCATCGTCCAGCGACGTCTCGCACTGCAGAGGCAGGACACACGAGGTGCACGGTCAGGGGTGGCCCCCGCAAAGCTGGGGCGGGGAGGGGCTTCGCCAGCACCACGGCTGAGCGCCTGGCCACGGGCACGCCAGCTCGCCGTGGCCACAACCGTGACCGAGGGCTCACCCAACACCCTCCTACCCAGCTTTCCCTGTAAAATGGAGACCGAGGCCGAGTGTGTAGTCGACAAGGACGTCACGCATGTGCGAAAGGGTACAGTGTGTGCACGGCTGTCTGATCTGTGGCCTTGACAGTGGGGTCGCTGAGCCCAGGAGTACATCCCGTGGGTGGCTGCCATCCCCTCGGACTCCCTGGCAAATTCCTCATCAGGAAAGCTCTGCCTCGTCCTCAGTTTCCCCTGGCTACACCCCCAGAGCCTGTGTTTCACTGAGTCCTAAAGAGCCCCTGAAAATGAAGTGTAGGCTTGGTTTTGATCTCATGGATTATGTGGCAAGCTGGAGGACGCTACTGTATTTAACGAAGTTCGCGGTTTCCCGTTGTGGGGAGAAAGGCAGGAAGCCATGTCCAAGGGGACACCCGCTCTCCTAAGTCCAGCTTCCTCCTGTGTTATAGATGAGACAGACCTGGAGCCTGAGGGGCCCATCCCCCACCTGCTCAGGCTTGACCCAGAGCCCCTGGCCGAGCGCAGGGTCCCCCGCTGGCCGTGACCACGGAGCTGGTCTTCAGGCTCCCGGGATCTGGCCGCCCCTAGTCCCGAGGGGTGGCTCTTTACCTAATGTGGTCGGCTATGGGGCTTTACGGTGCGTATTTGGGACTGGCCCCCTCCCCGGCGAGGAAAGAGGGGTTTTGCAGGGATGCCCCGGACGGGACGGTCCCCAAGAGGATAGCCCTTGGCAAGGCGCGCACCTGTCTGCTGTGATAGAATCCGTTCTTGCTGCAGTTGGGCAGATAGAATCTGTAAAGCTGTCCTGACGACTGCTGTTCCTCGCTCAGACGGCCCAGCACCTCGTGGAGATCCCGATGGCAGGGCCCCTGGAAGATCAGGAAAGTGGACTGACGGGAGGGGTCTGGGAGGCTCTGGGGGCGGGCCAGAGCTGCCCCCCAACCCGTCGGAGGAGGGGGCTGGCGGCTCTCTGAGCTGTCAAGATGAAGATGGGGTGCCCTCCCTGAACGCAGGCCACACAGCTGCAGGGAGACAGAAGCTCCCCCACCCTCGCGGCCTCTCCCCTACCCCTCTGCCCTGTGGGGGCTCCACAGCTCTTCCCACAGCACAGAGTTCTGGATTATGAACACCTTTCCTCTATTTCATTATTTCACAGAAGCCAGGTCAAGCGAGGATTAAGCTGTCCGCCTGGCACTTGGAGATAAGACAGCACTTTTCTTCACACTCCATCACTTCCAGATGAGACGCTGAAGCGTCAGGGAAATGGGTCAGAACCTCCGCTTTTCTGGGTGTGCCTGGTGGCCAGAGCAATGTTCTCGCTCTTTTCCACAAACCAGCTCTTCACGCCAACTCTGGTTCTTGGTCGCCCTCCCGTGGCAGAATTGGAAACGGCCGTCGAATCGGATGGGACCGGGCAGTTTGAGTTTAGCAAGCGGGGACAGAGTTTCCGCGTGGGAAGATACACGTTCTCGAGGGGGACGGCGGCAGAACCACACTTTAATGTGGCCAGAGTCATAAATTTTATGTTATGCGCATCTGACCACCATTTTTAAACGTGGACGGGGCATAAAGTCCTGTGCTGAGCTCCAGGGCCCGGGGCCAGACGCTGCAGCCGAAGCCACTTGGCAGGCTTCTCCGCTCAAAGTCTTTGCGGGAAAAGCCAGACAAAGCTACTGTGGGCAGCGTCTACCCGCCTTGAGAAGGAAAGCTCTGATTCCTGGGGCCCCACGGAGCCTGCCTGCCCTACTGGACACCCACCCGGGCCTCACCTTCCACGTGTCGACCTGAGTCCCGCTGTTCATGTAATTACTGATGGCGTTCCAGAGAATGTGTGTGTCGTCGTCAGAAGGGGCCATCAGGTGGAAATTCTCCAGGAGCTCCTCCTGGGTCATATCTGCACTCTCGGAGGACGACATCACATCTGAAAGATACAGCACCCGGACCCGTGAGCGCTCCCCGAGCACCTTGCCCGCCCCCTCAAGTGTATCCAGGTGGGGACCCCAAGGGTGGTCGAGCTTTTTTTTTTTTTTACATTTATTCATTTTTGAGAGACAGAGAGACAGAGCATGACTTGGGGAGAGGCAGAGAGAGAGAGAGAGGGAGACAGAATCCAAAGCAGGCTCCAGGCTCCCAGCCATCAGCACAGAGCCCAACACGGGGCTCGAACCCACAGACCAGGAGATCATGACCTGAGCCGAAGTCGGACGCTTAACAGACTGAGCCCCCCAGGTGCCCCTTGCCCACTTCCTCTTTAAAGATGCATCAGACAGTTTCCAGGAAATGTGATGACCCAATAGCAATTCTGTGCTTTGGGGGTCTAGCAAGGGCCTCCTGGGTTTTTGCTCCTAAAGCAGCAGGTGGGGGAAGCCACTGGCTTTCCTGCAGGGCCCCTGGGGACCCAACTCCTTTGAGGACCATTGAGGTGACTCCATTTTACTGATTCTGAAGTTAGAGAACCAGCAGAAAAACGGGGTCCCTCCTCGGAAGGGTCACGCACCCTAGTGAATTCCTACCAGAGTACGAGACTGTGGGAGTCCTCAGAGAGTCACAGAGGACGTGCGTCCGCCTGCCTGCTGATGGGGAGGTGGGGACAGGGGGTAGAGGAAGGGGTGTTTCCTCTGCTTCCCACTACAAATAAATTGCTGCTAAATTCAGGAAAGGTCTGATTGTCCTTGGAGGCGACATACACATCAAACACTGTTTTTCTATGGCGGTGAACGTAGCGAGGTTTACAGCCTGCGTTCACATTATGTTCTGTAAACACTGGGAAAGCACAGTCTGCACAGGAGTCCCTTACAAAGGACATTCCGAACCCTCCCCAGGGGTCTGGCAGGAGGGATCCCCACGCCAGGCCTCCCCGGAGGATCCAGGCCCTGGAAAGGAGGGCCGGCCACCCTCCCCCCCAGCTCTCCCACAGGGCTGTGGGGGCCCTCCACCTCTCCTCCCCTTTCCTGGGCACCTCCCTCAGGACCGCGGTGGTGGGGCTCGTCTGGGTGACGGAAGATCCTCTCCCCTTCGAGCTCTGGCCTCCGGCCGCTTTGCTCCCGACCAGCCACTCCTTCGGTGGAGCCCCTGCCCCTGTCCACCCTCCCTAATCTGTCTTGTGGGAGGACAGGTCGGGGGGGGGGGGACCCCGCGGGGGCGTCTGTCATACCTGTGTCACCACCGGTGGGCACGCAGGTGCCCTGGCCGCGGATGAGGGCTTGCAGGGGCCGCTGCTCCCCTGGCAGCGCCCGGCAGCTGAGCCCGCTGGCACAGCGCGCACTGGCCACGCCACAGGCAGTGCCCTCGGGCAGCGTGCACAAGGAGCAGCAGCCGCAGTTGGCGGGCCGGGCGCTCTCGGTGCAGGAGTCAGGCACGGGCGGGCAGAGCGCCAGCTTCTCAGGCGAGCAGGGCGCGCACTGCCAAGGCTGGGGGGCCCCGGCGGTCGCGCTGAGCCGGGTGGCCAGCAGGAGCAGAAGCGGCCAGGCACAGGCAGCGGGGGCCCCGGGCATCGTCAGGCAGCTGTGGCGGACGGACAGACACTGGCACTGGCTGTGGGCGGTGGGGGTGCGGTGGCCGGTGCTCACGCTCGGTGCTCCCTGGGAGCCGCGTGCACCTTATGAAGGGTGCGGGACGGCCCCGCCTCAGCCGGTGGTTAATGATTGCCAGCGCTGCGTGCTTAGGGCTGGCGTTCAAAATAAGTTTGGAAAAAAAAGTTTGTTTTGCTCGTGCGCCCAAGGCCCTGTGCAAACCGTGGGTGGAGGGAGGGTTACCGGTCCAGGTTTCCAGCCGTGTTTGTCCTGTTGTTACTGTTCTGACCTGGAGAAAAGTGCAATTGTAACCAGGAGCCCACGGCCAGCGCTTGCTTTGTTCAAGGGCATCCCCCTGCCCGCCAAGCAGCATGGTCGTCCACAGACCCGAGGGGAGAAGTCAGGAGATGTGCGAGGCCAGCCCATCTGCCAGTTTTCAAACGGGGAAACCAAGGCCCAGGGAGAGGGAAGGAGGAGCCCTGGGCAGTTTTTAGGACGAAGCCCATAACTACTTCTCCGTCTGCAGGAAGGCCTCCAGTCCCACGGCCTGCACTCATCACAGCCTTTCCCCTGAGGGAGGCTGGGAGGGAAGGGACATTCCCCCAGGGCTGGTGCCACCCTCCTCCCCAGGGTCACCTCAGCCCCCAGAGACTGCTCACTGGTTTCCAGAAGGGACCAGAACTCAGAGCCCATGAAGAGACAGGGCCAGGGCTGCAGAAAGGAGCCCAGACCCCGGGCTTCCTGACTTTCCCACGCAGACCAAATTTTTATCCAGACTTGATTAACGAGTCTTTTTCTTTAGTGAAAACTGCCATTTCCTGGCTATCCTCTGAGGTTGCAAAAAAGTCATTGTACCTTTAAAGGCAGTGAGAAGTGGGCCCGCCCATCCCCAGGACCAGCAGGTGGACGCCAGGTCCCCGGAAACTAGGCGGCTGTTAACAACAAGGGGGCAGCTCGACATTCACACATAGAGAAATTCCCAAGACCAGTGAAGTTTTATAAGTTAAGAATAATTTCCCCGGGACAGTACAGAATATCCAATGTCTGTATAAAAAAGGTAATATGAATAGAGACATGTCTCTGTGACTCTAAATTCATGGAAAGGGGGGAAGAACAGATAAGACACCGGGATCAGTGCCTGCCTTGGTGCGGACGGGTGAGAGATCAGGTCCCTGAGGGACTGGCCTCCCCTGTGCACACTCTTACCCTTCTGGATTTACGTTACTAGTGAATACGACACCATTTCACACAGTCAGACACTTGCATATCCTTCGCATCATCAACCTCAAGAGTAACCAAATCACAGTTAACCTACCGGCTCCCCCTGCAGCTACTGGGCCGGGCCTGGGGCCTGGCGTAAGCACCCTCGTCTTTGCTCTGCTGTATCCCTGTCCACGGCTCCAGCTACAATCAAAACAAGGTCGGCGGAAATCACCACAGTTACAAGTTCAAGGTCGTGTTTGTCATTATTTTTACAGAGCAAAGTTCAGCGTCTGGGTGAGGAGCCAACCGATGCTTTCGACTACCTGAATGCTAGTTTTCATGTGGTTTCCTCAATGATTCCATTCCCTCAAGAAGAACTTGTGCTCTGAATTTTCTCTGACTTGCCCCCCTCAGAATCTGTGGGGTCCACCTGAGATGGTCCCTTAAAGACGTATGTGAAAGAGAGGGCGGTCTGATACACATTCAGGGCCCGCCTACTGTGTGTGGGCCAGTGCCAGCCCTGGACAGTGCACCCTGTTGTGCACTTGCCCAGTGAGGCCCCCACCCCCACCCCTGGTCTCGCTCATCCAACACGTAGTGGAAGTTCCTCTCTGTGTAGGTTGATTTCCCAAATGTCAATTGCCACTCCTTGCCTCAGAGGAGTAGTAAGAAACCAAATGGCCACCAAACCCAGAGAGAATCTCTCCTCTTCTCTGGCCACAACAACACAAGTGGGGCGGGTCCTCCTGGAGGCCTCAGGGGCCACCTGTCTGTCTGTCCTGTGGGTGGCTGCTCTTTCCAGGGGTCGGAGCCTGTCTGTGAGTCTCAGGTCCTCCTGCCCCCCATGGGCGTCACGGCTCTGCCCGGCCTTTCACGTCCCCAAGTCCATGCCACCGTGACTTCTGTGACTCCCAGTCAGAGGCCACTTTGCCCAGTCACCCCTACTGGAGAGACGGAGTGCAGGGTGGGCCAATAGGGAGCCCCTATCATGTTATGCATGTCTTACACCCTCGAGGCCTTATCTGCCTCCCCTAATCCCTAATCCCTCCAGCAGCCACCTCTCCCAGCGCCTCCCAGCACCTGTCTTGAGTGTCCATCTAGCAACCTGTCCTTCCCCCAGCAGAGAACACGAAGAGGGGGGGCCATCCTCGCAGTGCGCGCAAGCACGGGGCCAGGTGAGGAGGACGGGCTAGCCGATCACCACACACAGCCTGGCAGGAGGGATGCCCCGTGAGGGCTGATGACAGGCTGGTCCTTGACATGACTGCTTTCCTGGAGAGTCCAGAGCGGGGCGGCCAAGAGCAGGAGAGAGGGCACCGAGCCATGCATGGGCACTCCCACAGAAGGTGCCAGCCCAGGCAGGTCTCGGAGGAGAAGCAGGGCCTCCCCAACAGTAGAGTAGGTGAAGCAGGGACCAGGAAGAGGGCCGTGTGCTCAGGAAAGGACCCAGGGGTCTCCTGCCCAGAAGCTAGAAAGACAGCAGATGGAACAGGAGACAAAGGCCCTAAATATTGTGCGACAGGCTCAGGTCCTGTTGTTAAGGCCCAGAGCCACCAGGGGAGGGTCTAGGCAGGGCCAGGGGTGCTGGTCAGAAGAGAGCTCCAGAAAGATCCAGGGTGGCAGGCCCGGAGACCAGAGACCAGCACTGAGACCCTCCTTCTGATGTCCCTTTAGGCTGGGTGCCCTGCCCCTCTGACCAGTGACTACTGGACCCAGGAGCCACGAAGCCAGGAGAGCAGGGGCAGGGGGAGTGGGGATCAAGGTTTCCTATAGACACACTGTATGCAGCTGGCACCACACCATGCTCATCAGCGTTGCCAGAGGACCCTCCCTGGGATCTCACCATCTGGGGTGAAGCCCACTTTGGCCCCATCACAGCCTGTGGGCATGCAACGTCAGGGAGGGTCACAAACTCCACATTCAGCGGTAATCGGGGTGTATCTGCGGGGGCAGAGTGGAAAGGCAGCCTGGGGGTACACACGGGAAGCATTCTGTGCCGAACACATTACATCCACCAGGCAAGAAAGAACTTCAGCCTCATGGAGTCCCAGCCACAGGGGGATGCCATGGCACCTCCCGGGAGACAGTCTCCACCTGCACAGGGCAGGAAACCGCTGCTCCAGGTTGAGAAAAGCAGAGCGGGTGGCCAGCGCCCCCAGGCAGACGGGACGTGAAGGGCCTGGGCCGCACGCATGGTCTTCGCCAGTCCCATCTGGGCGCTGCCTGCCTATCGGCCTCTGGCCGCGGGAGCTGCAGGAACAGATGTCAGCTGCTGCGTCCGGGACTCGGGGCACAGCCTATGGGCAGGTCGGGGAAGTTCCGGGCCTCCCAGCAGGACTGTCTGTGCTGGCACCTGGGATTTCCACATCCGGGCCTCGGTCTCCCCACCTGTGAGGGGGCACTGTGAGCCCTGAACAAAGGGGCGGGGCCCCCACCCTGAGCTATAGCGTGGGACCCCACAGGGGCGGGGGCACCGCCAGATGATGAAACCACACGGACTCTTCCGTCACCCAGGTCGGCCTCCACACCGCATGCCATTTACCCACCAGCAGCCGGAAAATTGGGCAATCCGAGCTCACAAAAACAATGCAGGGTCAAGGGCGCAGTGAAACTCCCAACGGGCGGGACCGCGTCATCCAGAGGCCCCTCGCAGGGAAGTTGTTTTTAACCTGCGGGGGAAAAAAAACAAAAAGATGTTCCCGACCAACACCGGGGATGATGTAAATCCGTGCAAGCCCCCCGGCGATGCCCGGTCCCCCGAGTGTGAAGGCACCGTCCTGACACGGAGGCACACCCACTCCCCGCTAATCAAGGTGGGGATGTAGCCTTGCTCCTGTCACATCCACATAGCCCAGATCCTGGACACAGGCTCCCACTGGCACACCCGAGGCCAGTGCCCCAGGGGCCCCGGGAAAGGACAGGGCTTTCCTGGGCGATGGAGGGCACCCAACCCGCGTGCACAACCCGTGGACCATCAGGGTACCAAGTGCAGGTACGTGCGCGGTGCCCAAACATTCCTTCCCATGACCTGCTCCAGAATGTGCGACCCAAGTGTCAGGGCCTGGAGCAGCCTCACAGCACCCGGGCCTGGGTGGAGACACACATTCCCAGCCCCTGGGACATTGACTTGGGGGACCCCGAGCTCCAGCTTGAGCCTCGGGCTTAGGAACCCCCTCTGCTCTCGCTGCAAGCTGCCTGCGAGAACCCGAGGGCGCCCCTGGGGAGGGGGCGACGAACAGGGGTGCAGCAGGCGGGTGGGTGGGCTGCGCAGCACAGCGCAGGAGCCGACAGACCCCCAGCTCGTCCCGGGGCCTCCCGCCCCCTCCCCCCCCCCCCCGCAGGCGGACTCCCAGGGGGCACTAGTGCCCTTCACTGCCCCGCGTGAACCTGGGGCCCTGAGCGGCCGTCCGCAGGGAGTGTTCGGGGAACACTGGCGGTGATGTCCTGCATCTCTGGGTCAGAAGTGTCCGCGACTCTGCGAGGAGAGAACGCTGCACGAGACCGGCCCGGGGCCTCCTGGGGGGGGGGGGGGGGCGGGGGCGGGGTCCCCGCTCTGAGCCCTGGCCCGGGGCTGCGCTCTGCACCCAGTCACCTAACGGGTCCACAGCCATGTCGGACCCTCCCCAACCCGGAGGACCCGTCCACGGGCGGGGGGCCTCTCCCACCCGCGGGGCGGCAACAACGTGGGCACCGGTGCGGCCAGGCCTGGGGGGACACGGCTCCGCCAGCGGGGCGACCTGCTCACAGGACGAGGGCCGCGTGCAGAGGGGAGGATCGCGGGCAGAGGGGAGGATCACCAGCAGGACGTGAAGCCGCTGCTGTGTTACAGTCTAGTGCATCACGTGGGGGCATCCCCCCATCACGCAGCGGATGTCAGGGCGTCTCCGCCACATCACGGCACGGACGTCACGGGGCGTCTCCCCTACGTCACAGGGCGGACCCCATGGGGGCGTCTACCCCACGTCACGGCGCGGACGTCAGGGAAGTGTCTTCCTGCGTCACAGCGCGGACGTGGTGTTCTCCCGCATGGGGGTACTGTCACCCTGGTCACGCTGTGCACACCACGAGTGGCATCCCGTGCTCGTCCCCACTTAGTGTTGATGGCGTCTCTGGGCAATTCTAACAGGTGCTCACTTCTACCTCCTTGTGCTAACTTGCGTCCCCAGATGACGTGCGATGTGGAGCAATTTTCATGGGCTTGGTTGCTATCTGTTTGTCTTCTTTGGGGATGTGACCACGGCCTTTGGCCATTTATTAATCAGGTTGTTTGTTTTCTTGTTTTTGAGTTTTAAGAGTTCTTGTAACATTTTAGGTAACAGTCCTTTATCAGATTCATCTTTTGTAAATATTTTCTCCTGGTCTTTGGCTTTTCTTCTCATTCTCTTTGCATTTTCTTTCATAGGTCAGAAGTTTTTAATTTTATTGAAGTCCAGCTTCTACATTTTTTCTTTCAGGGATCACGCATTTGGTAGTGAAAAGCTCGTCACCATACCCAAGGTGATCTGGGTGTTCCCCGTGTCATCTTCTAAGGGTTGACAGCTTTTCATTTTAAACTTAAATCTAAGATCCATTTGACTTAATTTTTGAGAAAGGTGTAAGGTCTGTGTCTAGGTTCATATTTTTGCTTGTGGACATCCAGTTTTTCCAGTGCCATTTATTAAAAAATCTTTCTCTGTGTTGTATTGTCTTTGCTCCTTCATCCAAGACCAATGGACTGTGTTTACTGTGGTTCTATTTCTGGGCTCTCTAAACTGTTCCATTGTTCTGTTTGTCAATTAATTCAGCAGCACCCCTCTCTATGCTCTAGATGCATATGTTGCAATTACTGTAGCATTGCCATAGAGTCTTGAAGTTAGGCAGTGCCAGTCCTCTCTCTGTTCTTCAATATTGTGTCGGCTATTCTGGGTCTTTTGCCTCTTTTTTTAAACTTTAGAATCAGTTTATCAGTATCTACAACACAACTTACAACAACTTTGATTGGGATTGCATCAAATCTGTAGATTGAGTTGGGAGGAACTGACATCTTGAAAATATTGAGTGCTTCTATCCATGAACATGGGATGCCTATTCTCCATTTAGTCATTTGATACCATCCATCAGAGTTTTGTAGTTTTTTCATACAGATCTTGTACATGTTTTGTAATATTTATACACAGGTGTTTCATTTTGGGGGTGCTAATGTAAATGGTGGCTTTTTAGTTTCACATTCCACTTAATCATTGATGGTCTATTCAAAAAGGATTGACTGTATCCTTGTATCTTGCAACCTTGCTTTGATCACTTATTAGTTCCAGAAGTTTTTTCATTGAACCTTTTTGTCAACTGCAAAGAAGATTTTATTTATTCCTTCCCAATTAGTATACATTTTATTTCCTTGCCTTGCCTTATTGCTTCAGCTAGTAGTCCCAGTGTGATGTTAAAAAGTATTGATGAGGGGCGCCTGGTTGGCGCAGTCGGTTGAGCGTCCGACTTCAGCCAGGTCACGATCTCGCGGTCCGGGAGTTCGAGCCCTGCATCAGGCTCTGGGCTGATGGCTCAGAGCCTGGAGCCTGTTTCCGATTCTGTGTCTCCCTCTCTCTCTGCCCCTCCCCCATTCATGCTCTGTCTCTCTCTGTCCCAAAAATAAAAATAAAAACGTTTAAAAAAAAAAGTATTGATGAGAGGGGACATCCTTGCCTTGTTTGGATCTCAGTGGGAAAGCTTTGAGATTCTCACCATTGACTGTGTTTTAACTTAGGTGTTTTGTTTTTTTTAATTTGAGAGAGAGCAAGTGGGGAAGACGGATGGGGGGGAGGGAGAGAGGGAGAGAGAGAGGGAGAGAGAGGGAGAACCTTAAGCAGGCTCCATGCTCAGCTCAGAGCACAATGTAGGGCTTAATCCAACAACCCTGGAATCATGACCTGATCCAAAACCAAGAGTCAGACACTCAACCAACAGAACCACCCAGGTGCCCCTTAGTTTAGGTTTTTATAGGTATTCTTTATCAAGTTGAGGAATGTCTTTTTTTGTATTTTACTGAGTTTGTATCATAAATGGGTATTGGATTTTGTCAAATTCTTTTTCTGCCTCTATTGATACAATGATATTTTTTTAGCCTGATGCAGTGGGTTACCTTAGATGATTTTCAAACCATTTTATTTTATTTTATTTTATTTTATTTTATTTTATTTTATTTTATTTATTTAGAGAGAGGGCATGCACGCAAGAAGGGGAGGGACAGAGAGAGAGATGGAGACGGAGACAGAGAATCACAAGCAGGCTCCATGCTGTCAGCACAAAGCCCGACATGAAGCTCAAACTCACAAACCTGTGAGATCATGACCTGGGCCAAAATTAAGAGTCAGACACTTAACCAATTGAGCCACCCAAGTGCCCCAGATGATTTTCAAATCTTGAGCCAGCCTGCACACCTGGAATAAATCCCACTTAGTCATGACATATAATTCTTTTTATACATTGTTGTATTTGCTAGTATTTTTAAAGGAATTTTTCATCTATGTTCAAGAAAGATCTTGTAATGTCTTCATCTGTCTTTGGTATTATGGTAATGCTGGCCTCAAAGAATGGGTCAAGAATTATTTTCTCTGCTTATATTTTCTGGTAGAGATGGTGAAGAATTGGTATAATTTCTTTTTTAAATGTTCAGTGGGATTCACCAGTGAACCTGGTACTTTCCATTTTAGAAGGCATTCTGACTTTTTTTTTTACACATTTGAATAATTTCAAAACAGTGTTTGGGATATGATATTTTGCACTTACTTGATTACTAATGAAGCTTACAGTGTTGTTTTTTTTTTTTCTTTTCTGTGTTGTTTTACAAAAAGTATTAGTCATTAGCCTCTAATTTATACCCTGGGGTCAAATGCAACTATAAGCATAGTGGTTGCATAGAATCTGTCCAAGGAATATATGTGTTGGATATGGGATAGTAAAGTCCATGGGACACAGGACTAGATAGGAATGGGGCTTAGGAAGAAAGTTCATTGTACTCTGGGTCCTAGAGACAGGAGACACAGCATGCCACTCAGGGCCACCGGGAGGCACCAGCGTGATCAGGAGGAGGGGAGAGCCAAGCCCACGGTCCTTATCGGGGTTTCCACGGGAAAGGCAGGGCAGAGGAGGAAGAGTGGCTTAGGCGTGGCTACCTTGAATAATTCCAGAGGGCTGTAGGGTGTCCCCAGTTACCTGGCACCTGGCCCTGGAGTGACGAAGCCAGAGAGAATCGTCCCCTGGGCCGCGCGTCCAGATGGAGGAGGAGGTGTGGCTCTGGGACGCCTAGTTCCCGTATGGAAGGCAAGCTCCCAGCTGGATCCTTTTCCATCTCCAAGGATTGGCTAGCCCCAGGCAGGCGGGGAGCCTCTCCCCAGCCAGAAAGACGCCAGATCATAACATACAGAAAATACAAATATATATCCAGTGCAGAAGCCACAGTCACTCAGGGTGCTGGAGTTCTGAAAGCCCCAAGCCAGGTGGAAAGGAAAGGCCGGCGGTACCGTGGACGCAGCTGCTGTCGTTGCCGAGTTTACCGCCTGCCGGGCGCTGCTGGGGGGCGGGGGGTTCCCTGCACACGGTCAGCAAGCCCAGCGCGCCGTGCTCACTGACCCAGGCTGTCTGCATGTCTTGTCCAAAGCCCACAGCTTCAAAGTGATAAGAGCCAGGCTCTGAGGCGGACTGTCCGACACCAAGAGCATTATTTGCACCTGTGACGAAGGTCTCGGTGTGGCGGGCCAGTGGGCACGTGTGCATCTACAGCTTGGATTTGAGTCACGCCTGAATTCAGCCTCAGCACAGCGAGAGGTGTCCAATTCCGGGCACCACACAAGGAATGTGCTGGGCCCTTGGCGGGGACCTCCACAGACTGGCCCGGACCCCCATGCTTCTCCTCAGAGGGCTGCCCGGTGCGGCAACAAAGGGCACTGGTGACAGGTGACGCCCGTGTGCCAGACTAACATGACCCTAGACACACTCTGCGGATTTCAAAATTGTTTTTGGTCACAAACACAAACAGAAGAGCCTTACGCTGCACTCAGAGCACTACCCATGTGCCAGGGGGTCAGGGCACCCTGAGGTTGGAGGTCAAGGCACCCTTGGGAGCCAGGAGGACAGGGGCCACTTGGCCTGACATGGTGAGGAGACATCAGGACACTGGGATGTCAAGGCAGCCCCACCTAGTTCACTCCAGGACTTTGAACAAACTCTTCCCCTTGGTGGCCCTCACTTTCCCCATCGGGAAAAGGATGGACTATACAGGGGGAGGTTTTTAAAAATTATTACTAATTATATGTCATGGTTACATAAAAATGAAATGGATTTCAGTGATGTTAAAATTCACCCATCATCCATTTCCATGAATCCACAAGACTGTGAATCTTTCTCAGTTTCTGCAAGGCCGACCTGGTGTGTAGATGAACTATGGCAGAGGCTGTTCAGGTGGGCCCCTAGCCTCTTGTCTGCACCCCTCCCCTCAGTCCCACTCCCAGAAATGCTTGGGGGGGTGGAGGGGGTAGGGGGGGTGGGATGGGCTGGGGTAGGGTAGAGGAGGTAGGAGGTGGAGTGGAGGGGGTAGGGGGTAGGGTGGGGTGGGCTGGGGTGGGGGGAAGGGGCAAAGGCAGGAGGGAGTGGGGTGGAAGACCGTAGAGGGGGTAAGAGGTGAGGTGGGCTGGGGTGGAGGGGGTGGAACGAGGATGGAAGGGGGTGGGGGTGGAGTAGGGGAGTGGGATGGAAGGAGTAGGGGGAGGGGTTGGGAGGTGGAGTGGGTGGAGGAGGTAGGGGGGATGGGGTGGGGTGGGGGGAGTTCCCAGCAGGGGGTACCAGATGGGGTGGGGGTGGTGGAGGGGCAGGAGGGAGCTCTCAGCAGGGGGAATGGGGTGGGGTGGGATGGGGTGGAAGGGTTAGGGGGCTGGGGTGCTCCCGGCAGGGGGGATGGGGTGGGGGTCCTGGGGGGCACTCCCCGGCAGAGGGCTAGCACAGGCCCCAGGAGCCACCCTGATGCCAGTCCTGGAGCCGCCAGGGCCCATCTGACAGCCGGTGCCCCTTTGTCCCGCAGGGTTCTGACAACCACCCAGCTCTCCGCTCCCTAGCTCAGGACGCAGGGACACGGACCTTGCCGTGGGTGCCAGGGCGGGGTGACGGTGTCCCCTCTCTAGCTCACTGTGACAGGCAGGTAGACCACCCAGCGCCAGGCGCGCTCGCGGGGCTCAGGTTCCGGCGTCCACGGCCCCGCGGCCCTGACCTCTTCGGGCCAGAAGCGCACACAGGTGCGTGGAACCGACCAGGTGGACACCCTCGGGGCTCGGCCCGCCCACGCTCCTCCCTGCGCCTGCGCCTCCACGGGCCCAGGTGGAGGCGGCGCGCAGGTGGGGTCCCGCCCGCGGGTACTTCTGGGACCGGGCGCGTGGGCCCGCGGCTGCGGTGGCTGTGTCCTCGCCGAGGCGGGATGGAGTCCGGGGCGCAGGTAGGCCGTTATGGGGGGCGCTGGCGGCGGGTGGTTCCGAGTCACCGCGCGTCCCCTGATGTGGGGCGCCCTGCGCTCAGACCCGAGGCGCCTTCACCTGACACATCAGACAGGTGCCGGGTCCTGCACCCCCGCCCCTCCCCCAGCCCGTCAGGGAGGCCGGATCGGTCGGTGTCCGCCCCGCGGGGAGCCCGTGCGACGCCCGCTCCGCGTGCGCACGGAAAAGCGGGGTGCCGGGCTGGGAGGCGTCCCCGGGGGGAGTTAGAGCCTGCCCTCCAGAGCCCTGCGCTGTGGCTGGGAGGGGACCCCTCGGACACTCCCCAGGCCGGTCTGGGCGGCTGCCCCAAGTCTCCCCAAGTCTCTGCTCGCCTGGTTCCCTCTCCAGACAAGTGGGGACCTTTCTCCTATCCTTGCGCATCTTCATTTGCAGCTAGGTAATGTCTTCCCGTGGTGTCGGGGTAAGGGACTAAACAGATGTGGGTGTCCCTGCAGCCTTCCCCAGCCCCCACCACAGGCTAAGGATGTTTTTATGTTCTACTAGAATGTTACATTTGTAGTTTTCCTCAGTTTGGGAGGGGGGGGGGGTGGGGAGGAGCCTGTACCCAAAGCATAGGGACCTTTTCTTATCAGTGTATGAGAAAAACGTGTGTGTTTGTGTGTGTGTGTCCGTCCGTCCGTCCATCCATCCATCCATCCATCCATCCATCCACCTGCTCAGGGTCTTTGCATGTTTGTTAGGTTTTGGTTTTTTCCTGAGTCTGAGGAGAATTAACCTCTCATTTACCTTTCATGGGAGGTGTGGGCTGTGTGTTTTCACTGAATACATTGCCGGTTTGTCTTTGCAGAAGTTTCAAATGTATTTATTTTAACTTATTTTCCTTTATGGCTTCTGTGTTGTGAGCTATCATTTGAAAGCCTTACTTCTGACAAGATTTACAGAGAAATCACCCATATTTCTTTCCAGTGCTTTTATAGTTCTGTTTGTTTGTTTGTTTGTTGACATTGACCACAGAGAAAAGAGGCAGGACCGAAATAAAACAAAAGTGTTCATGTGGGGGTCTCAGAATTGTAGTTCGGGAACAGCCCAAATCATGTCCCCCTGGGGACAGAACTCAGGGTTTTTTTAAGACAATGGGGAATGTTGGTCTATGTCAGTTTTGATTGGTGTTGGCCGCAGAAAACTCAGATTGGCTGAACAGAATTGTTCCTAGGTCTCTCACCGAGCAAAGTCCACTATGGTAGTAAGTTGCAGGGTCTTGGGGTGAGTCCTTGGAGTTTATGGAGGTTGGCACAGTTCAAAGTTCATGGTTGCACCATGAGAATTGAGTGTGACCCGCCCCCCCCCCATGGCCTCCTGGCTCCCTCTAAACACCCTTGACATAAGTGACCCCATTTCATTGCCCCTCTCACAAAATTTACCCCTTCTATCCATTTGGAATTTATCCTGGTGGAGGATCTAACAATCCAATTTGTTTCAGATTTTTCAAAATTAATCCTGTTTTTATTTCTAGTAACCTGTGAATTTTTAAAGAGTATAATACTCAGTCCCTTGTCATTTATTTTCATGTGGGGTACAAGGTAGAGGCGTGGCTTTGCTATTTTTTTGTTTTCCTAAGTGACCAACCCGGCAGAACAACGACATGCAGTGGAAAAAACTCCCTTCCCTGCTCATTTGAAGCCCAGCTCCCCGGGCAGTATTCCCACATGTGTGTCTAGATCATTTGCATTGCCCATGTATCGCTACAGACACACACTTCTTTCTGTAAGCTGTCAGCGTGACAGCATTGTCTAATCAAAAATGTATCAAATTCTTCTTATGGAGAAGCGTATCGACATTTGGTCGTTTATTGGCTCAGTTTGCTTTCCTTAACAGGTTAGTTCGAAGTAACTTCTGCTAACCAGAAAATGTGTCCCCATTCCCCTGTAGTGTCTTTTTAGTGGAAGCCCCGGTCTGTGCTCACACCCCACGTGTGCCCTGAGCCTGGTCCCTGTATAAAGTAGCATAGCTTAGCGTTTCCCTTTACAAGCGCCAATTGCCTTCATGGGACTTGGATCGTTTCTTTCTCTTTGATCTACCAGGGGCTACAAAAATACATAAATAAAATGTGGGCTTGCCTCAATGACTTGTTTATTTCCGTTTCTCCATACGTCTCTGTGGATTTTGCTCTGTGTCGATGCTACGGTATGTGTTGCAAAGGTAATTCCAGAAGGAAAACATTTTGGCTTTTGTTTCCTATCACACCGTGGGGCTGTCTTGGGTCTTTTTCCACGCATTCGGCCTTTTCCAGCGATGACATCAGAGGCACTGCCTGTGTTTACTTGGTCCCTCCCTGCCTGGCCTTTCTTGTCATCCTGCTTTGGATCTTTCAGAAGCCTTCTGTCTCCCACACAGCTTCACATACGGTCCGCAGCTGGACGTGTTTTCGAACCCAACGCCAGCCTGCTGGCAGGCGAGCGTATTGTTTGCCTTTGCTGCCAGGGCAAGGGTGCCTGGACTTCGACTACCAAAGAAGATGCGCACGTGGGATGTAGGTGGCGAGGAAATGAAAAGGCGTTTGCCCCCGCTGGTCGTTAAAGCCCGCGCTGCCGCTGGGAGACAGTGCCGTTCACCTATTAGAAAGCCACAGAAGACGTCAGGAGTGGACAGCCCCAGGTCCTGGGAGGGTGCGGAGCCCCTAGAATTCTCCCATGCACCCACGCCACCCGACGACGGGGCAGTTGTGTCGAGAGACCGCTGACTCATTCTCTGGAGCAAATCCAGTTCGGGCTGTTTGAGTTCACGTTAATCAATTTCTAAAGCTTTTGCTAAAGGAAACGAGGTGCCAGGAGCAGCCCAGGAGCTACACAGTTGAAGCTCTGCAACCGGCCCCCTCCCAGGAGGGCACTCCAGCCTGGCTTTCTGACTCAGGGGCTGGTGGGGGTGGGGGGGGGTGTCTCCTGCGGGCATACGTGGAGCCAGACCTGTTTTCTGTTTCCAGCTGGGCTTGTGCCTCCCCGAGCCACCCAGTGATGATGCACTCACCTCCTAGGAATGCTCTGATTGCTCCCTGAGGTCAGATTTTGAATGCCCGGCACCCTCCACTGAGCACGTTTCTGCAAGACCCAACCCCTCCCCCCACACTGCTTGCAGACCGTCTCCTGCCCTGGCCTGGCTCTCAGCCCCTGTGGGAAATTCAGACACCTAACTCTGTTCTCACAGCATCTATGCCGTGTGTCTCATTCAGAGAGTCAGGGACATGGAATATCATCGGTGATTTCACACACCCATGTGTATCAGGATTCCATTTATGACACAAGAACTTCTTTGCATTCGGGACACGTATTCCATGGTTTTGTTCTTTGTTACAAATCGCTAACGGGGCAGGACCAGAGAGAGGTTGAAATTGGACTTTCTAGTTTTCCTTGTTTCTCTGTTTGACTTCAACCAGGACGGCCAGACCGCAACCCCACGGGAGACCCCAGGGCCCTGGCCCACAGAAACAGACCACCAACGTCTGCCTTGAGCCGCTCAGTGCCGGTGTGATTTGTTAGACGGCAAACCGAAGGCTGCTCCGCGGTCTCCCTCCCCCGCAGCATCCCGAACGAGACAGCGGGAGCATCTGCGCTTTCTTCGAGGACAAGTTTAGCCCTTGACCAGTTCCACATCATTAAAACACTTTTCAGCTCTGCCTCCCCCCAGTCCCTACCCAATCACACCCCTTCATGCACGCATCACAGCGGGAATTCAAGGACCACAAAGTGGCAGTGTGGTGCACCGGCCGCTGGCGCTGTTCGCACCCTGTGTGGAAGCCGGTGGACATGCCGCTGCCACGCCTATGGTGCCAGCAGGCTTCCCAGAATGTCGGCGTCATTTCGTCTTGGAGATTTTATACACTTGGTCTTTTGAAAGAGTTCTGCTTCCTCCTGCACCCTGTGCGACAACCACTTTCTTAATGGTTTGGGGCAGCACTGTCAGCAATGGACTCTATCACTGGAAACTGCTCTTCCCACCACCGAAAACACACATGGGACGTCCTGCCAAGGGGGATCCAGCTTGGAGATGAATAGTGACTGATGCTGCAGCGAACAAGGCAGTGCTGTCACTTCTTCAGGGTGATGCATTCCTTCCCTTTGGCTACGTGCCTGGGGGTGCAATTGCTGGGTCATTGGTAGTTCTGGTAACCTTCTGAGGAAACTCCACACTGCTTTCTATAGTGGCTGCACCAGTTTGCATTCCCACCAGCAGTGCACGAGGGCTCCCCTTTCTCTGCATCCTCGCCAACACCTGTTGTTTATGTTAATTTTAGCTTCGTTGACAGGTGTGAGGTGATGTCTCATCATGGCTTTGACTTGAGTCTCCCTGATGATGAGTGACACTGAGCATCTTTTCATGCGTCTGTTGGCCATCTGGATGTCTTCTTTGGAGAAGTGTCTGTTCGTGTCTCTTGCCCATTTTTAATTGGATGATTTGGTTTTTTTTTTTTTCTCTCAAGTTGTAGGAATGCCTCACATACTTTGGAGATTATTCCTTTATTGGATTTGTAGTCCACTGATACTCTTCCCCACTCCATACGTGGGATTGGACTTTGAACATGACCTAGCATGGTAGTAGATTGGCTAGATGCAGTGCAGTGCTAATTAACAGCACGAATTGATATGTATTGAAAAGACACATGAGAACTGCTTACAAAAAACAAACTGCTCAATCTGTCACATAGTTTTGATGTGACAGCTTTGCTTTTTTTTTTTATGTTTATTCATTTTGAGAAAGAGACCGAGTGGGGGAGGGACAGAGAGAGAGGGAGACAGAGGATCCAAAGTGGGCTCTGTGCTGACAGCAGAGAGCCCAGTGTGGGGCCTGAACTCCTGAATCGTGAGATCATGACCTGAGCTGAAGTCAGATGCTCAACCAACTGAGCCCCACAGGTGCCTGATGTGACAGCTTTTCAAGGAGCACTGTGCAGACCATGGCTTTATAATGATGATAAAACTATTTGCCGAGTACAGTGTGTTAGCATCTAGAAAAAGCCGTGAGCACAGGAGTGTGAGGGGTTCCACCAAGGCTTTGTTCTGGAGGAAGAACCAGCCCTGACGAAGCCACTGCTGCAGGCCGGGGGCTCAGGACCCAGGATGGGGACCCTCTGTGTCCCCCCACCCTGCACACCTGCCCGATGCATGCACCTCCGCCCAGACTCCTGCTCCTTTATGTTGAGTGTAAATGTTAAGATGAATTCACTGATGACGTTTTTGCAGTTTTCTCCTGAAAACAAGTGTCTGTACGTGAAAGCCGTCTGTTTTTCGGTTCTATCATTAAAACCATTCTGACTGGGGCTTGGTTTTGACCAAACAGCAGACCAGGCGAAGCCGGAGGAGTGCGGCCCGCCCTGCGCTGGGGTCTGTCTCTGGGCGGCGCACTCCCCACCCAGGGGCACAGGCCCAGGAGGAGGGTGTGCCCTTGGAGGCTCACTGCTGTGACCTTGTAGAGAAACGACCTCCGTGCTCCGTTTCCACAGGTGTCTGGGCTGAAGTCCACCACAGAAGATGAGGGTCCTTCTTCAGTGACGAGTCAGCTGTCCCCGAGAAACGTCCCAAAGCATAGCACCCCCCGGGACGCCACGCCCAGCCTGCACAGGAGGCCACCGGGCCGTGTCCCCTACCGCCCGGAAGGGAGCCCCGTCGCTGAGTCCCCGCTGCCTGAAAGCCTTTCCTGGAGCACCATGGCCACCCTCCGGAACCTGCAGCTTTCTACCGTCTGGCCGGCACCCGCCTCCGACCCCTGGGATCCCGAGGAAGATCCTCCTACACCCGCCTCAGTCACTCGGAGGCAGCGGCAGGCAGAGTCCGGGGGAGCACGGAGCCGGTCTCCACACTTGAGGTTGCCCGGGGTCCCCAACACCTCGGGGAAGAGAAGGAGGGACCCAAAGGAGCTGGCGGCTGTGGTAGGATTGTCCTGACCCCAACCCTGTCCCTGTGCCCCTGACCCTGTCTCTGTGCCCCTTTGTCCCTTACTGTGTCCCCACCCTGACCCCAACCCTGTCCCCGACTGTGTCCCTGACCTGACCATGTCCCTGTGTCCCCACCCTGACCCCAACTCTGTCCCCAACTGTGTCCCCAACCTGACTGTGTCCCTGAGTGTGTGTGTCCCTGACCTGACCCCAACCCTGTCCCTGTGTCCCTGACGCTGTCTCTGTGCCCCTGACTTTGTCCCTTACCATGTCCCCACCCTGACCCCAACCCTGTACCTGTGTCCCCGACCTGACCCTGTCCCCGACTGTGTTCCCACCCTGAACCCAACCCTGTCCCTGTGTCCCCGACCTGACCCCAACCATGCCCCTGTGTCCCTGACCTGACCCCAACCCTGTCCCTGTGTCCCTGACCCTGTCTCTATGCCCTTTGTCACTTACTATGTCCCCAACCTGACCCCAACCCTGTCCCTATGTCCCTGACCTGACCATGTCCCTGACCTGACCCCAACCCTGTCCCTGTGTCCCTGACATCCCTGTGTCCCCAACCCCTGTCCCTGACTGTGCCCTTAGCTGGACACTGGCCCTGTCCCGGCTTAGCCCCACCCCATCCCCACCTGGGGGCTCAGGGCCCATGGAGGTGGCTGTGACCTGAGAGAGGGCAGCTACCCTTCCCTCACTGCTAGACCTTTCTGATGTCCTGGGCCTGCCCCGCCTGCTCTGAGGGGTCATGTGACCCCATGGGGAGCATCTGTGCCCCCCAGTTCCCATCTGCTCCCCAAACTCTTGAACACGCTGCCATAAATCCTGCTGGCCTTCTTAAGGTGGAGTGGGTGAGCCCAGGAAGCTGTGGGCTCTTTCCTCGTGGCTCAGTGCAGACCCGGGGCCTCCCCCCACGTTCCCCTGGCCCCCGGGGCCCCTTTCCTGCTGTGAGCTCTGCTCCCTGGCCCACAGCAGCGTCACCCTCTCCTCTGACGCCCTTGTGTTCTAGAAGGTTCTGAGAAGGGTACTGTGGGGCTTCGGCTGGCTCCAGCTGGCCTGTCCTGCTGACCAGAGGTGGGATGTGTCTGGTGGACAGTGGGCCTGTTGGTTCCCTGGGGGAAATCCCCACTCTGCCGCCCTCAAGGCCCTTGTCCCCCCCACATCTGCTGGAACTCAGGGGAAGTCGGGTGTGGGGTGGCCTGGGCGGTGGCTTTCTCCTCTTACCCCTCATCTGCCCTCGAGAGGGGTGCTGGGGTCCACCTTCTGAGGTCACCGCGGGATGCCTGGCCTCTCCCGCTGGCTCCTCTCTTTGGCCTTTCAAACCCCTGCGCTTGGCTCCACTCACGTCTCTGGGGCGTTACTGGGGGAGGGGGAGCTTCCCTGGTGCCCCCGCCCGCCTTCTGTAGTCGCCTGGTTGCAGTTGGGAGCCCGGCCTCGCAGGGCTGTGCGGAGCTCTACGCGCGTGTCCCCGTGGGCCAGTGGTCCTGCCTGCTGCCAGGAGGGGAGTGAGCCTGGCCGGAATATTCTGGAGCTGACAAAGGGAAGGGGCCTGAGGGTCTCCCTGCGGGGCGGATATTGCGATGGTCACAGGTCCCCACCTGCCCCCAGAGATGGGGCAGCCCTCTCAGTGCAGACACAGAGCTCCCAGCTGCGCTGACTGCTCTAGCTGGTGGCCCCGCCCCGTCCTCCGGTTCCACCATCTGCCCCCCTCCCCCAGCACACCAGGGCACCAGCCTCTCCTGCTCCTTATTTACCCCCAGAGGGTTGTCACTATTTTTTACATTTTGAAGCAATTGGGAGGGGCCTGCCATAGGGGCTGAGAACTTCCAGACTTGTCCTCTGTGGCCCGGCCCCAGCACGCCCCCCATGTGGTCTGGCTCAGCTCCCCCCGCCCCGGCTCTGCTTTCTAACAGCCTGAGCCCCCCTTGTTTAGAAGCAGGGCTCATCCTGTCCCACCTCCCCACTCCCCGACCCCCAGGTCAGGGGGCCTCCCTGCCGCAAGCCTGGACAGTCACCTGTCTGCCCCAGGCCGATGGTCCCACACAAGCCCAGCCGGCCCCCCAGCTGCCCCTCTGCACCCCTGTCAGACCTGGCTCCCTGGTCCTTACCCACCCCTCCTGTCCCTACACCAGGATGCGGCCCTCTGGGCGGTTGGGGCACGTGGGAGCAGACGGACCGGGTGACCAGGGAGCCCAGGGGGGCAGGGGTCTGCAGCCTGCACGGGGCACCTGCTGGCCATACGAGGCTCGTCTCAAGCGACAGCCAGGGCTCCTGCAACGTAAGCCTTCTCAGGGACACCTCTCCCCCCACAGACAGAGCGCGTGAGGCAGTGGGAAGTCAGGCAGCTTCGGGACATCGAGGAGGCCACTCATCACGAGCTCACCATCGAGGACGACTGCATTTTGGGGCCGGGCCAGGAAGCACTGTGTTCTGGGGCTCCCGCGGCCAGCCCTCCATCCACCGGCTTCAAACCCTGATCCTCGGGGCTCCCCCGGGCCTCACCTTGACCACTTCCCTCTCCACTGTGATGCTTGGGTTGGGTGGGGGGCAAGTTAAGGCTCCCGTAACTCCGATCCCACGCGAGGCCCTCAGAAGCACCAACGGAGAGCAGGGGATGGAGGGAGCAGGTGCCCCCGCCCCCGGGGGTTCCCCAGGGCCACCCAGGGACCAGGGAGCGTGGTGAGCTGCCCCCCCCCAACACAGAGCTGGGGCCACACTCCCAGCAGGCTCAGGGTGCATTCCGGGGAAGTCAGACACCGCGACTCACCGGGAGGTGGTTCTGGCAGTTCAGGCGCTGGTTTTGTGGGGGTGGTGAGAATTTAACCCCCCTATGGTAGTGCGTTCCTGGGGCTGGGGTCCCACCAAACAGATGGGGGGGTGCAGGCCCTCTGTCGAGAGGAGGGAGCAGGGCACTTGGGGCCCTTCAGCTAACACACAAAACCACATGGACCTCCCAGTCCAGACCATCTCTGGCACAGCTTTGCAGGATGCTTCATGGTTATAAAAACAGAGCTCGATTTTATTCTTATAAATGTGTTCATCCCCACTCTGTTTTATTTTTTAATATTTATTTTTGAGAGACAGGGAGAGGGAGACACAGAATCTGAAGCAGCTCCAGGCTCCCAGCTGTCAGCCCAGAGCCCGACACAGGGCTCGAACCCACGAACCGTGAGATCATGACCTGAGTGGAAGTCGGACACTTAACCGACTGAGCCCCCCCCCGCACCCCTAAATTCTTTAAATCATCTGAATACAGTAGGGGTATCTCATTTGTGGGATTTTAAAAAAGCAGGGGATTTGAAATAGTGGATAAGAACAGCGTGTAGCTCGGCTGGACGAGGATGGCGGCTCTGGCGCTTATTCTGAGTCGGGAACAATCCGGCATTTAACATGATGCTTTGAAATGTGGATACCTTCTAAACATGCACAGTATTCGGGGGCTTTCTGTGCCAGTCACAAATGTGTAGAGATGTGGAATATGGTGTTTTAAATCAACAAAAGGAAAAAGCATACAAAAAAACAATATTTAAAAGCATGATGGGAGAAACAAGTTCAAATATAGCAATAATCCTATTTTCTAAAGGGAGCTTAAATTTCCCGGTTAACAAAGAGGTTCTGACCTTGTGATCTTTTTAACCCCGGCACGTGACACTGTAGAGCGTGGTTACCCCGAGGGAGAAGGGGGCCCGCTCGTGGGGGCGCGTGAGGGGCTCTGGGGCCGGAAGAACCACTGCCGGCATGCGCGGTGGCCATGGGGTGCTTCGCATCGTGGATACAGAGGGCAGGTGTCTCCCTGTAGGTCCTGGAGGCCACGCCAGGCACGGGGCCCCAGGAGGACAGGGGACATGGCCTGAGAGGAAACACCTGGGCGCAGACGTGGAGGTGCCCCTGTCCCAGCCACATGCAGAACTTTCATGGATGGGAACACGCACCATGCGGGAAGCAGGTGTGAAGGCAGAGATGCACCAGACATGGGAGCAGCGTCGGGGGACAGTGGTGACATAAGAGGATGCCACACAGAGAAATACCCAGCAGATAACGTGTAGGAATTAAGAACAGGGTGAGAGTGGGGGTGCCCGGGAGGGCTCAGTCAGCTAAGCATATGACTTGATTTCAGCTCAGGTCATTTTCTCTTGGTTTGTGAGATCGAGCCCCCAGTTGGGCTCTGTGCTGACAGCAAGGAGTTCTGCTTGGGATCCTCTCTCTCTCTCTCTCTCTCTCTCTCTCTCTCTCTGCCCCTCCCCTGCTCTCAAAAAATAAAGAATAGTATAACAGAAGTGAGCAATCCCACAGGAGCCCTGGAAGATAAAATCGAGGGCATCTCCCACAAAGAGAGTAAACTTGGAGAAAACAATGGCTGAAACCGGCATCCAGTATCCAAATCCTAGGAGGTCAGACATGAGGACAGAGAAACAGACAGGCACTGCACATCAGGCTACTCATCCAGGACAGTTCCCAGCCACAAACACCTCCCACCAAGTTCCGAGGACGATCAGGAAGCCTGCTGGGTCCTGCGGCCTGGGGACCCGCCGTGTTCTCAGTATTCAGGGAACCGACTGCCAGCCTGGAATCCCAGTTCCCCCTACAAACACCCCAAGCGTGCCCCCCCCCACACCTGATCCCGACGCGGCAGGTGCATGAAAAGTCCAACTTGCGGTTCTGGTTTCGGGAACTCTGGATCCGCTTCCTTCTGTGCTGGTGTCGGGGCCCCACCCTGTGGCCTCTATGGGGCCAACGCTGTGGTTTGTTTGTTGACATCCCCATGCCCACCGGTTGCGGCTGGGTTCACAGGCGGGGAGCCCCCCACAGCCTGAGAAGGCGGCCTTGTCCGAATCTGCCAGTACCCACAGTGCTTACTCCTCGCCGTCCGGCAGGCCGGGCACCGGAGATCCGGGCATCAGTGCGGCCGGTTCTGGGGGGTCTCGTTCTGCAAGGGCACCTGTCCCATCACGGGGACCAACCCTCAGCCTCCTTGAGCCCCGACTGCCTCCCTGCAGGCCCAGCCTGGAATTTGGGGAGGGGGACAATTCCATCCCTACCAGACCTCCCTTGGAACACAGGTCCTCGCAGTTGTGATTACCGTGAGGGTGCAGAGATGACGTCATTCTGGATTAAGGTCACGCCCTGCACCCAATGCAGACGCACAGGGAGAAGCCAGCGGTAGTCACGTTGGGCCACCGCGAGCCCAGGACGCCGGGGGCCCCCCAAAGCTGGAAGAGGAGCAGGCCGGACTGCCCCCACACGCAGAAGGAACGCGGCCTCCAGAGGCGGGAGGGTACATCTCTGTTGTTGAAGCCCCCCAGCTTGGGCTCCTGGGTCGTAGGAGCCCCCGGAGATGCATACAGCCGTCTACGCGGTCGCCCTGTGCACTCATTCATTCATTTCATGGCAGGGACGGCAGAGCAGGGGGAGGGCAGGTTCTAAACACAGAGACGAGGCCCCTGGGGAGGCTGACCGTGAAACAAGACGTGGAGGCATGTGCCACAGAGGGACCCCTGGCCCTGGCTGAGCGTCTGGGGGTGCTGGGGGATGGCGGGGAGCCCGTGTGGAGGCGGGGGCTGGGACAGCATGGAGCGGGCGGGGGGCGGCCCTTGGAGCGCCTGGAGGGCCCCGTTCACCTGCGTGAGCTGGGGGCCCCCACAGGGTTCCGGCACAGCTAGGACGTGACCAGTTGGCATCCGAAGCCCCGTGAGAGTAGCTGGGGGGGATGCAGTGGCCGGAGTGCCTAGGGGCCCCCGCAGGACGGGGCAGGGGCGGCAGACGGGCACACAGGCCAGGCAGAGCCAGAGAAGGTGGTCGATGTGGGACGAGGAGATGGGGCCAGCAGGGCCCCCGATGGCCGGGGCTCCGAGACAAAGCCTGGGGGCCTCCCCTGTGCGTCCCTAGCATTGGAAATGGGGGTCACACAGGCAGGGGAGCAGCAGGCAGAGCAGGTTTGGGGCCATCAGGGGTGTGCTCCCTGTGACTTCTGCCAAGCTGCTGAGGCGGGGGGGGGGGGGGGGCGGGGGAGGGGGTCAGTGGGTGCTGGAAATAGCCTGGGGCTCAGGGCAGGGAGGAGGCTGAGCCAGCAACCGCCCCGCCCCACCCCTGCCCTCGGGGGGCGGGGTCTCGGGCTCCATGGGATGAGCCTGGGCCACAGGCTCCTGCTCTCCAGGGTCCGGCCTGTCCCTTGCCTCCCCACCAGATATGTGCAGTCCCTGCACCACTGGCCTCTCTTGCCCAACCTGGGGGTAGGAGGGGGCTTCCCCGAACGGTGGCATTAGCTGTGTCCTGGCAGAGGGTGGCTGGTGTCACTGCTGGCAAACCCTCCCTGACACGCTGGTCTGCTGCCTCAGGGCCTATGCCCTGACCTTGGCCCGACTCGGCCGGCACAGCCCACTTTTAGTGAGCGGCATGGCTCAGCCTGTTGATGTGGCCCCCCCACTCCCTTCTGTCCCCTCTTGGTCTGCTTCCACGGGAATCCCCAACCAGGGGACACTCACCGGTCTGAGGAACCAACCCCAGGTAGTGAGTCATCTCCCCAGAGACTCTTGCTGGGAGCAGAAACTCCACGGCCAGTGGAGGGGTAACTGAGGCCCAGGCGGGGGCCCCCCGCACTTTATAGGAGACCACCGTCCCCCTCAATGGGCAGTGAGGCAGGAGCCGCTCCAGATCCCACCCACGACCATGTGGCTTTCAATGAAAACCGCCACAAAGTTTAGTCAAGCAATTTTTTCCTTTATTTTTGTTAAATAAGATTCCAGAAAGTATAGTGCAAACACTCAGTAGAAAAGTCGCAATTAAGAAATGTACATTCACGTTAACTTTTCAGTCTGTTCACCTCTTTGTTAATAAAAATAGGACCACTCAGTTCTCTGTCTCGGTTGAACCATCTTGGAAAAGACCGGAAGGTACAGTGAGGGGCTGACGTAAAAATAGACCCGTATTGATTATACAAATCTATTGAGAGAAGCTATCCGGTGACCGTGAGCCGGCGTCACTCCGACCCCGTCACCTGGTTTTGTGTCTGAAGAACTGTTCTCGAGTGAGCTCGTGGGCGGAGAGCCCGTCCCCGTGCCCATCCACTCTGCCTTCCGCATTGGGACACGGCCACAGCCAGCGGGACGCGGAGGGTGCGGGGCTCACACCACCTTTCTTGGCAAGTGAGGAAACCCCCCAGGGTGGGCTTTGGGTTGACCATTGGCGAGAACGGAAGCTACTCTAAGGTGGTGGCGGTCACATGTTACCTTCCTTGTGCAAGGGGGTGTGCAATTGTGCGGCCGGGGCGGGGCGGGGAGGAGGGGCGTCCGGGCTGGGACACCCTGCATCATTGGTGCAGGCGCTGCTGCCCGGACTTGGGCCCCAGGGTGCGCTGTGTCGCGGGGACGCTCTGCGGCCAGCCGGCAGATGGCCCAAGACGGGCCCGTCCCTCTGCGCGTGATGCGTGTTTTCAAGTTAAAAGTGGGTTCACACACGTGGGGGTTTCACGGCATGCAATTCTGAGTGCACGTGGCTTGCGAGCCCATAATTTGTACAGGGTGAAGGCAAGACCGCGCGGCCCCGCAGGACGGATGCTCCGGGGGTGTGGCGCCCCAGGGTGTGCAAGGGACGCAGTGGACTTCCTCGGGCTCCCCACGGCGGGGGTGCGGCGGTCCCCTGAGACGTGTGCTTCTGTCCAGGGCCCGGGGTTGGGTGGGGCCGCTGGTGGGAGGTGAGAATCGAGTTCTGGCTGCTGGTGGGCCCATGGTCCGGGCCGTGGGGGGCGAGAGCGCGCAGACGGGGCACTCAGAGGGGCCGTTCCCACAGACCGTCCTGCACGTTGCACACGACTAGTGAGCCCAAACGGTCAGCCAGGTCTGGGGGGGCTGGCCTAGGACAGCTTCTCTGTTTACACATCAGTCCCCGGCAGGTGATGCACACTGTTTGCCTCTGAGCTGCCTAGGACGGAAGGGGTCGGGGCCGGGGAAGCTGGGGACCCGGCACCTCCACGACCCGTCTTGCCTTCCACGCCCACCCGGGGAAGCCTGCCCTTGGCTGTCCTCCGAGCTGCAGGAGGGACCCCGCCCGCCCACAGTGGGCCAGGAGCGTGAGGCACTGGGTGGCTGTGCCATCAGGAGGGACATGGCAGACACGGCCTTCCAGGGCTCACACGCCTTCTGACCAGGACTTGGGGGCCACTTGGCTGCGTGTATGTGGGGAGGCGTGTGTGTGGTCTGGGGGTTTCTGGGGGCCCCTGTTTGCCTGTCTGACACCAGAGAGGCCTCGCAGGAAGACTTGGGCAGCTGTCCCCCCACCGCTCCGCGGTTTGCTCAGGCTAGGACAGGTGGGCAGCACAGATTTAGGACAGAAAGGGATGGAGACAGGGTTCCTCAGGCTTGGAGCAACCTGGTGGGGGCAGCGGTCGAAAGCACAAGATGCTGTGCCGGGGAGAGCAGGGCGCCAGGTGAGGCCGACCCGCGCCCGGGGCACAGCCGCGGGCGGCTGGCCACACACCACTCAGAGCCGGCCCGGGTGCGGACCAGCCGGGAGCTCCATCCAAACCAGCAGCGTCAGCCGAGGGCGGGGGGAGGGTGACAAAAACCAAGGGCTCGGGATAGACAGGCCCTGCCATTCTGCGCTGTGTGATGCCGCTCAAGTCAATAACCTCTCCGAGCCCCGGGGTGCCTCACGACACCGCGGGTCACGCAGCTCAGGGAAGGGGCCCTGAGGGCCGCCAAAGAGGCGCTGTTTCCTTCGTCTGTGGCCACGTGGAGACGTCCAGATGTGTTTTCACCCCGGCCCTTCCCGCGGTTATCCGAGTGGAACCTACAGAATCCAGTGACGCGTGGGTAGGAATGCACAGATTGCACAAAGGAATCGAGGTTGTGTCCAGAGTGACCTCACCCACAGGGTGTGGCCGCCCCTGTGGTCGGCGCGCTGACCGCTGACAAAGTCACCCAAGAGGGCCCTATGCGTGGACGTCTGTCTGCACGGCCGTGGGCAGCTGACGACCTGGCCTCCAGCCGTGAAGCCAAGAGGCAGGCGCCCGCTCCCCGCCAGCTCCTCGTCCAGGGTTCCTGCCCCCCACCTACGGGCCCCTCCGCAGCCTCTGTGCACAGGGAGCCCAGATGGGCTGAAGACAGAAACCACCACACCCAACAACAGAACACGGGCAGTTTGCTGCCTCGATGGCCCTGGGCTTCCTCACCGACACGACAGATGGAAAGTTCTAAGAACATCAGGAAGAGACTCTGCTCCTGTCTACGGCCGGACACAGAGACGCCGTGTGGGGGCCACGGCCGCTCTGCCCCTGCCCCTCCTCGCCTCCCAGGGCTGGGATTTCTAAGGGAAATCAAGGCAGGGCACGCAGGGACAGTCCCACCAAACGCCTGGGGGCAGGCTGGCTGCCCCCCAACTCAGTCTGTTCTCTGTGACCCCATCTTAGCCTCAGGAACACACTATCGGTTTGTATTTTGCTCATGCCAGACCGCGTATGCACACACACACACACACACACATGCACACACGCACTTGCACACACATGCGCATTTCACACCCATGCAAGAACACACACGTACACACATTTCACACCCGTGCACGGGCGTGTGTGCACACACACACACTCACCCATATACATGCACACATGCGCACGCGCACACACGCACATACGCACTGATGTGAGCAAATCATGGCTCCAGCACAGCAGTTACGGTTTATCTGTGTGAACAGATCTGACGGGAAACAGACGGATTACATCTGCAGGGAAATTAAGAAATTCGAATGTAGGAGTCGTTACCACAAAGCCCTTTAGGGAGCTGTGGTCCCCAGACGTGGCCCCTGCAATCACGTTTACTCCCACGAGGGGGACAAGCAGGTGACATGTGTCCCCGGCACTACAGGACCGGCCTGCAGGTGCGCACAGACAGCACCCGGCTTCTGGAGCTGGGCGTCCCTGGGAGCGCCCCGAGGGCACGGGGTCTGGGGCTGGCACCCTGCCTCGTGCTGCTGGCCACACCAGGCTGTCCCTCCCACCACGGGCACTCTGCATTGCTACATCTGCTGCTGCGGGGCCCCCACGGTCTCTGGGCACAGGGCCTGCCTCTGGCTGCTTGCCACCTGCCACAGTATCGGGGACCCGGCCCCACTCCCCAGGGGCCCGCACTCCCGGGACCAGCTGCCAGTGCCGACCCCACACCTCCGGAGTCCAGCCTGGCCAAACGCATAGGTGAGAGTATATTCCTTAGGCTGAGCCAAACGGAGCCTTCCTGAACGTCTGCCCCTTGACCCCATCCCCACCCCGCCCTCCAGGACGGGGGTCCTCAGGCCACCCCCAGCTGACCTGGGACCTGATTTCAACCCACTCCAGCCTATGACTTGTGAAGACAAACACTACCGCCAGATGCCACAAGAAGACAGGCCACACCCCACGTTTCCCATGTCCCGTCAGAGGGTGTTGGGGCTCAATCGTCCCATGTGAACTTTCAAAGCAAACGCAGCCAGGCAGACAGGAGGTCCAGGCGCCAGGACGGGGCCATGCCCTCTGCTTCCAGCCGGCCACAGCTGCCCCTTAATTTCACCAAACCAAACATTTTAAAATCAACAGCTTCTAAGAAGGTGGACTTTTTGTTTTTGTTTTGTTTTGTTTTTTTAATCGAAGCCACTACAAAATCGGGGTCAAGTCAGTTTCCGGGGGTGACTTTCCATACAGCCGACAGGCCTGCACACTTCAGAATTCCATGTGTCAGCTGTGACCCACCTGGTCAGGGGGCCGCTCAGTGCCCAGCAGGGGGGGAGCACCTGCCGGGTAAGCCGTGCATGGGTGCAGTGGGCGGGGCCTGCCTCCCAGGGAGGGACCAAAAGGACCCAACTCAGGGAGTCACAGGTACACAGCGCACAAGGGCATGTGCACACACATGCTGGGATAGAGACGGGTCCACCAGACCGAGACAGAGAAGGGCAAGGCCAACCGGACCCTTCCTTCTTGAGTGGGACAAAGCAGGGGTTCGGTACGTCTAGGCTGCTGATGGGGCCCAGCATGGAGCTACGGGGGACCCGGGGTGTGTGCCTCTGAAGGCTGGCCGGGTCCTGTCTGAGCACGAAGCCCGAGTGTCGACCAGGCTGAGTGGGGAGGATGGGCGTCCCGGCTCTGAAACACGCGGAGACAGCGTAAGGGGAGTCACTGATGTGCACAGACCCCAGCCTGCCCTCCCTGTGTCCCTCTGCTCCCTGTGCCCGGGGCACCGACAGCAAAGCCCATGGAGGAGCCTGAGCTGGGTCTGGAGGAGGAGCTGGGGGGGGCCCTGGAGGTGTCGGCCCCCCATAGCATGGCTCGACTTGGGCACACGTGTGCACATGGCTTGTGTCTGAGTTACCGGTCTGCTCTGCACCGGGCTTGGTTCCACATGTTAAAGTTGTTATTGCTTCTAGTGACAGAAGGTGTCTGGAAGCTCTGGTGGCTTTGGAGTCTGATAAAAGTGCAGGCTCGGGGGACCTGGTCTGTGGGGGGTGCCGCCCTGCAGGACACAGACCCTGTGGAGTGGACCACCCGGCCCCATGGTCCGTGGAAGCATCTGGAAGTTTGGGGTTGCTCTCTAGTCTACTGAGGTTGGGCGTAAGCAGCACACAGAGGGGGCGCCAAGGGACACCCCAAAGTGCCCCCCAAGCAGGGCGTGGCTTCCCCAAGCAGAAACGTGGGGCCTTGGGAACATCGCACGTCTGGGTAAAGGGTGTCATTCGCATGGTGATGGGCTGTTCTCATTTTTGGTGGGAGCGAAGGGGTGTCGTGTGAAACACTGTGCTGTTTACAGAGCATCTCAAATAATTCAGAGAGGACCCCACGCGAAAGGCTAACGTTTGTCCGTGAACGCTGTACAAGAGTAAAAACAAGTAAGGCAATATCCTACAGTCCCATCCCAAGTATGGAGGAAGATGGCACGCAGCGACCGCCGAGGCGGCACACGGATCCTGCACCCCAGGGAGCCACGGGGCTGAGCCGCTGGTGACCGACGGTCGCTCGCTCGTGGAGGCGGGAGCCTCGCTGCCGGAGTTGGTCACAGAGGTCGGCTGCTCCTGGTTCCGTGGACCCCGGGTTGGGCCCAGCAAGGCCAGAGGGCCACTGAGAGTCCCATGGGCGTCCACCCGCCTCTGGAATCTGCCGTGCGTGTCTGGGGAGCCACCAACCCATCTCCGCCAGCTGAGGGCCGGGGCCCCGAATCTTTAACAACAACTTCATGCTTGGGCCGTCCTGACTGCCCGGCCTCCACGTCCACTTCGAGGGGACACGCGGGTCCCACCGGGGCCCCCCGGGGAACTCAGGACCCTGCCTCAGCTGAAGGCCCGTACCCTCAATTCCTGTAAAGTCCCCTCTGTCTTGTGACAGAGCACGTTCACGAGGTCAGGCCACAGTGCCATCCACCGCTCCCGGGCCCCCAACCTGCCCTGGGTGGAAGACGGGCCAGGTCCCCAGCCCTGCAGCTGGGTGCAGACAGGCACACAGGCCACATGCTCACAGGACTCTTGAGGTGACTCAGGTTCCCCTGAAGGAATCATGCCATGTCTCTAAATGTGGGCAGCGGGGTGGGGGGGGGGTGCGCAGGCCGGGCCACTGAGACCTTGTCAATGTAGCGATGGCTGTTGCTGGCCAGCAAACAGCTTGTTCTCAGGAGGGAGGCTGTCCACCCACCCACTTCTGTCCTGAACCTGCGTGGACTGCCCCGCAGAGCCCCCACCCGGCAACACGGCTGGGCAGGGTCGCCCCCCACGGAGCATGCCACGCCTCGCAGGCCTCCAGCGGGAGCAGCCTGGGGACATCCCCAGGAGCAGGACCCCCAGGCCCCTTCACTGGCTTCAGTCCCCCAGAGCCCCCCGCACTGCATGCTGGAGCTGCAGGTCAGGACTGGTCCCCAGATGGACTTGTGTCTGCCCAGACCCCCCTCCGGTGCCAAAACGGCCTTCCTCCGGGTATTTCTGGTCTCGTCCAGGTATTTCTGGTCCGTCCTTTCCCCCGGCTGCTGCCCTGTGCCCCCAGCAGCACATCCCGGCGTCCTCAGTCTGCCCTTGCGCACATAGGTGACTCCCAGACCTCCGCACAGTTCCCTGCAGGGGGCCGGACACCCTCACGTGCAGCCCGAAACTCACTCCGAGACTCCCCGTCCGGCCGCTGGTTCTTCCGCCCTAGAAGCTCTCTCTGGGTCGTGAGGTTCACTTGTTTCAAAATCCATGCAGGTTCATGTTGTAAGTACTGGAGACCAAGATGACCAGCACGGTGACCAGAACAGCCGGGGTCTGTAGGAACCGGTGCCGTCAGGGGTCAAGGGACAGCACAGCGCAGAACAGGGAGGACGCTGGTCTTGATGCGGAGACGTACTCAGGGGCCCGTGAGTTCCAGAAGACCCGCCTCTGGCTCTCAGCAAAGACCGTTCTGGAAGGAGGTGTCCCCACCGCCTGCGCAGCCAGACAGGGGGCTTGTCTGTTCTCCCCCAAACCGCCCATCAAGGGCCCAGCCATCTGGGCCACGTTCTTGCCCTCACGGCCCTGCAGAGCAAGGCCTGGCTTCCGTCCACGCAGGCCCCACCACACAGGGTTCATGGTGCATCTGCCTAGGGGCACACTCGCGCTCACGCCCTCCGGCCACAGCTCCGCAGCTCTGGCTGAATGGAAGCCCGCAGCCCCGCAGGATGTCCTGAAGGGCCCGGAGCCTGACGCTGACCCGGCAGCTCCCAGGCAGCTGCTCCTTCTCTGCCACCGAGGAGAGGACCGCGCGAGCACAGTCCCATGAAAGCCTCAAGTCCGCGCGGGCAGGGCTGCCCCTGGCCCGTCACTGCCCGGCTGCTTCGGGTCATGCCTGGACAGCTCCCCTTCTGCAGCCCAGCCGCTGGCGCCCGGCCCGGCTGTCGGCCGGGCTGGTCCCTGCTGGAGCCCCCGAGGCCCAGATGCCCCGCACATTTGTGCCCTGAGCCCCCGGCAGCCAGCGTGGGCTCCACTAAGCCTCCTTCCCAGCTGCTCCGGGGGGCAGGTGCTGGCCGTGGGGGCAGGGGGGGAGCCCTGAGCCCTGCAGAGCCCCCATCCCGGCTCTGACCGGGAGGCCAGCCATGGAGGACACCGGGGGCGGGCCCGTGCCCAGTCTGCCCTGGAGGCCGGCTCGTCCGTAGCCACACACTTTCCGCTCCCTGGCTTGGGAGCCGTTTCCGTCCGTCCTGCCTTCCAGGAAGTACGTCAGCATCTCACCCTTGCCCTTGACGCTGACCTTCCCGCGGCACACGAAGCGGTAGGTCCCCCGGCGCAGTAGCCGGTGAACCTCCTCGGTCACCTGCAGCGGAGGAAAGCAAGCGGGCACCCCTCTGGGTCGGTGGGCGAGGATCCTGGGGGCAGGGCCGCCCAGAGACTCCCTCCTCCACCCGCCATAGCCTGTCTCCAGCATCATAGAGAGCCGGGGACCCGAGGGGCCCCGGGGATCCCCAAAGGGACAGCCCGGGGTCTCGGCCGCCTGCACACCAGCCAGCCACGGGCATGCAGGAGAAAGCAGTGCTCTCCAGGGGGAGGCCCGGGCACCAGCCGGATGCCTGGGCGGGACCAGCTCCAGCGGCTGACAGTGAGGGGCGGGACACACAAACCTGCATCGCTAACATCTGGGGCCCTCACTCGCTTCTTTGAGGAAAGAACCAAATGTCCGATTGGGACCCAGCAGAAGAAGGATCCCATAAGAAGCGTTTACTGGCGGGCGTGCTCAACACGGGAGGGGGCCCGAGTGAGGGGCCACTGGCGGGAGAAGTGTCTCCAGGAACAGAGGTGGTCAGGGCATGTCGGAGCCCTGGGACCCTGAGAGGCGGGCACCTGGGTCAGAATGTGCCCACGCAGGACTTGCAGAGACCCACATGCAGCATGGGGGCGGGGGCCACGGAAGGGCAGTCCCTGTGGTATGACAGTGGGGTGGGAGAGGCAGGCACTTCGTGGAGAACAGCCACAGTCTATGGCGGGGGCTTGCTGGAATCTGATTTTGGAAACTTAGTGGACCTGGGACAGTGGCCTGGCTTCACCAAGGTCCCCCCACACGTGTGACCTGTCCTGGGGAGGCCGCAGGGTCCTGGATGGCAGGTGGGGTCACTCAGTGCCTTCGAGCTGTTCACGAACCACACACGGTGATGCGGGAAAGTGTGCAACAATAAAAGAAATTCGAAGGAAGGACTGCAGACGTGCAGACGCACCTCAGGGGATCCTGCCCTGTGCTGGGCACAGCTCTCCTGACAGTTTAAACCCAGGAACCCAAGGGCCTGCCAGGCACCTGAGAGGGACGTAGCACCTGCTGGATGCTGGCAGGGGGGGGGGGGGGGACGGTGGGAGGAACAACTGAACACGCAGATGCCGGGGAGCTGGCAGCCTCTACACAGCTCTCGAGGACCTTGCGAGGCATCAGGGCAGAGGGGGAGGTCAGTGCTGGACCCGGGGCCGCTGACAGAGCGCCCTGCATTCACTGTCCCGGTCCCATGGGCCCCCAGAGGCCAGCAGCAGCCACACAGAGGGACAGGCCTCCTCCCCCCAAGGCCCCAGGGCCTGTGGTGTGAGCCCCCGCAAACCTGACCAAGGTCCCGAGAGCCACCCACAGCCCTGCACACCTGGGAAGAGCTGTCACTGCCCCCAAGCCTTGGGGTGGCCGGTCCAGGGGGTCAGGGCCAGGCATCTCACAGCACCCGCCCTTCAAAACCCCAGGAAGCCCTTCCCTCTAAGGCAGCCGGGCAGGTGGGCAGGGTCCTGGATGCCAGAGGGGCTCACTGTCCTTGACTGGGACCCCAGCCTTCACCATGCCCCCAACTCTGCACACAGCCATGCGGGAGCCAACCCCCGCGGCCACAGAGCAAACCAGACAGCAACGACCTCACACCCCACAGGCTGTGGACACGCTGTGCTGGGCGGCATCCCGTCCCTGCCAGGCCCTGGGGCTCAGGACCACCCACTCCCGCCAGGCCGGCCCCCGCCTCCTGCGCCTCATCTCCCAGCCTCGGCACTCGTGGTGAACTGACCTGGATTCTGCCCTGGACGCCGGTGCTGTCCATCCGACTGGCCACGTTGACTGTGTTCCCCCAGATGTCGTACTGCGGCCTCCGAGCCCCGATCACCCCGGCCACCACAGGGCCCACGTTGATGCCTGGAAAACAGCGTCAGCACCGTCAGTACCGGGAAGGCTTCCAAGGGCAGGAGCTGCCCCTCTTGGGGTCGTGGGGTCCCGGGGATCCTGGCACAGTGTCCAGTCCGAAGGGGCCATTTGGAAGCCTGGGCGTATGGCCCCGTCCTCATCCTGAATCCCGTTCCCTGGAATGGAGACCCCACACTGCTCAGACGCCTGGCCTTTCGGGATGGCAGTGCACTCCCCTACACTGCTGTCCCCTTCCATTTCCCTGGCTGTGACCCCGCAGGTCTTGTAGGGTATGGGGCCCGGAACCGTTCACACTATTTCAGGGTGCTCTGAAGTGGGGAACGGAGGCCCCCTTCTCTTCACGTGGCTCAAGGTCCGAGTGCCCATCACCCCTGCAGCCATCCCAGAACTGGGGCCTCCTGGCCCTGCAGAGGCCACGTCACGTCGCCCCACACCGCACCCCGCAGACTTTTCTGGGTCAGCCACAGGCACTGCGTCCCAGCCCAGCAGTGGGGTGCCGGTGTGGTGTGCAGGACGCGGGGCCCAGACAGGGGCCCAAGGGCCACTTCCCCCACAGCTGGTGGGCCGGGCTCCCTGCTAGGTCCCCATGGGGGAGCGGGAACAGAATTTCTGTTTCCTGCCACGTCAGTACACGCGGTGGAGTCCTGGCCAGAGGAGAGAGCAGGACGCAGGGACTTGGGCCGGGCAGGCACCAGGTTCCACAGACCCCTGCCGTCACCCTCACGCTCAGCCTAGCTCTTAGGATTTTTACTGGACACTGGACGTCTGAATTCTAGAACCACCACAAGCAACCATTTTTGGAGCATTCCCCCACCCCCGCCCGCCACGAGTGGACTTAAGTGTTTCGTGAGCTCAACAGCAACACTTTGGGTCTCAGGTCCGGGTCCCAGGACCCTTTCAGAGGCAGCTGTCCCTGTGCCCCCAGGCCGCCCCTGGGAGGTCTGCCCTCCCTCCTGGACAGGAGGGGCCAGGCCACCAAGCCCTGGGTGGGGCAGGAGCAGCGTGCTGGCGTCCGAGGCCACATACCCACACGGAGCACAAAGTCGTTGTAAGACTGGTAGTTGATTTCATCCAGGACGTCGAACATCTCGATGGCGAAGTCGGCCAGTGTGCTCAGGTGGGAGGAGATGCCCTTCTTGGCCTGCACGGAGCAGACGGGGAGCGGTTACCACGCTTGGGGGGTGCGACCACATGTGGGGGCTGGGACACTCCGCGGGCACCCCGCCAGGGTCAGGACCTGACCCCACAGGCACAGCAGCGCCCTGCCCACTGCAGGCTGGGTGGTGGCCTGGTGTCAGCCCCACGGGGTCGCGGGTGCACTGCCGGCACAGAGCCTGCTTAGGATTCTTTCTCTCCTCCTCTCTGGACCCCTCCCCAACTCAAGCGCGTGCTCTCTCTCTCTCAAAATAAACTTAAAAAAATATTCATTTGAGACAGCCCCTCTTGTGTAAAACAAAGACAACCGTCAGGTTTTTCTCTTCTTGTGACAGTTTAAGGTTTCTCATTTTTCTCTGTTTATGGGTATTTTACTAGTCCTCGAATAAAGGGAACAGACGCTTTAAAAAACTTAACTGACTTAACTCTTGTCCGAACGGGTTAAGGTCTATCGGTAAATAGAGCAGATGGCCTAGAGAGTCCCGTAGGCTGTGCCCCTGCCCCCACCCCACAGTTTGCCTACTGTTCACATCCTGCGTCAGGACCTTTGTCGCCACTGATGTGCCCACGGTGATTCACTATCGTCAACTAAAGTCCACAGTTTATATTATGTGTGTACGTTCTATGCGTTTTCCCAAATGCAGAGTTTCGTGCACCCACAAGAGTAGTTTTACTGTCCCGCCAGCTCCCATGCCCGCCTGTTCATCCCTCTCCCCCAACCCCGCTGGCAACCCCTAATCCTTCCAGGTCCCCATGGTTGTGCCTCTTCCAGAATCTCCCGTAAGTGGAATCACACAGTACGTAGCCTTTCCAGATCTGCTTCTTGCCCTAGTAAGATGCATTCAAGGCTCCTTCATGTCCTTCTGTGGCGTGAGAGCTCATTTCTTTCTAGAGCTGACGGACCATAGTCTGTTATCCATTCACCTACCGAAGGGCGTCCTGGTTGCTCCCTGGCTTTGGCAATTATGAACAGAGCTGCTGTAAACATCCGCGTCAGATGTTTCGTGGCCCTAAGTCATCTGTCCCTTTGGGTAAATGCCAAGCAGTATTGCTGGGACGTACAGTAAGAGTGTATTTAGTTCTGTAAGAAACCGCCAGACTGTCTGTCCCCCACAGCGGCCGCCCCACTCTGCGCTCCCACCAGCGCTGAGCGTCCCTGCCACTCGGCGTCCTCGCCAGCGCTGGGCGTCGTCAAGGTTCTGGCCCCTCTGATCAGTGTGTGGTGGTGTCCCATTGTCTTAATTTGTATTTCCTTGCAGACGCCTGATACAGAATATCTCTTCCAATGCCTACTCATCATGTGCAAGCGACATGTCTGGATTTTGTGCCCGCTTTTTAACTGGGTTGTTTTCTTATTCTTGAGTTAGGGTTTGGTGCAAGCCCTTTATGAGAGAGGTGGTTTGCAAAGATTTTCCCTCAGTCTGTAGATTGGCATTTCATGATAGTATTTCCCGCACATATTTAAAATTTTCAGTTAGGTCCAACGTAATGATGATTTTTTCCATGGGTCATCTAAACACTGATCACAGAGGTGCCTGGGCGGCTCAGTCGGTGAAGCACCGGACTCTTGATTTCGGCTCGGGTCACGATCTCACAGTTCATGGGATCAAGCCCCCACACCAGGTTCTGCGCTGACAGTGTGGCACCTGCTTGGGATTTCTTTCTCCCTCTCTCTCTGCCCCTCCTCTGCTCACGCTCACTCTCTCTCAAAATAAATAAACATTAAAAAATAGCTTGGGGACACCTGGGTGGCTCAGTCAGTTAAGGGTCCGACTTCGGCTCAGGTCATGATCTCACAGTTTGTGAGTTCAAATCCCACGTCAGGCTCTGTGCTGACAGCTCGGAACCTGGAACCTGCTTTGGATTCTCTGTCTCCTTCTCTCTCTGCTCCTCCCCTACTTGTGTTCTGTCTCTCTCTGTCTCTCAGAAATAAATGTAAAAAAAAAAAACAGCTTTAAAAAATAAAATAAATAGGGGCGCCTGAGTGGCGCAGTCGGTTAAGCGTCCGACTTCAGCCAGGTCACGATCTCGCGGTCCGTGAGTTCGAGCCCCGCGTTGGGCTCTGGGCTGATGGCTCAGAGCCTGGAGCCTGTTTCCGATTCTGTGTCTCCCTCTCTCTCTGCCCCTCCCCCGTTCATGCTCTCTCTCTGCCCCCCCCCCAAAAAATAAACGTTGAAAAAAATAAATAAATTAAAATAAAATAAAATAAATACTTAACACCAACCCAAGGTCACCTTGATTTTCTCATGTGATTTCTAGATGTTTAACACTTCTGCCCTTCACATTGAGGTCTATGATCCATTCTGATGTAATTTAACCCATTTTGTGTTAACATCTCTCTAAATACAGGTGTGTACTTGTTCTGGCACTGTTTGCTGAAGATTACCTTTGCTCCATTCACTCTTCTGTCAAAGAACTGTTGACTCTGTCAATGGGTGTCTGTGTCTGGGCTCTCTATTCCATTTCGTTGATCTAGTTGTCCGTTCTCCCCAACACCACATGGTCTTGCTCATGGCAGCTTTCTTTCTAGCAACCCTGAAGTCCGTAGTTCAGTTCTCCAACTCTGTTCCACCTCTGCTGTCCTGTGTTAACGGCTCTTCGTGTTTTGCCTCATGTAAACTTAGGGCCAACTGGTCAATATCACACAGTGACACGCTGGACTTTTGAGCGGGATTGCAGGAAATCTATAAGGTCAGCAATAACCGGCCTCTTGACCTTGAGTCTTCCTATGCAGGAACGTTCCTTCTACACCTGTTTGATCTCAATTTCTTGCATCAAAGTTATACACTTGCCCTCATAGAGATCTTGTAATTATTTTTTAAATGTGTACCTAGTATTTAACTTGGGGGGGGGATGCAAATATAAGTGGCACTCTTTAATTTCAAATTCCACTTGGGCATTGCTGGTATGTAGGGAAGTGACTTTATTAATCTTGTTTCTTGTGGTTGCTTATTATAGACATTTGGGAGATTCTTTTTTAATGTTCCACATAGATAATCATGTCATCTGTGAAGAGACAGTTTCTCCTCCCCAGTCTGTATACTTTTACTTCCTTTTCTTGTCTTATTGCACTAGCTAAGTCTTCCAGTATGAACGTTGACTAGGAGTGGTGACAGAGCATTCTCGCCACGCTCCTGACGTGAGCATGAGGCTTTGTTTGTCATCATTAAGTATGATACTAAACTACACCTTTTTGTAGATGTTCTCTACCCAGTTCACGAGGTTTCTGTTTGTAGAGTTTCCTTACATTCATTGTTTTTTAAATCAGGAATGAGTTTGGATGTTGTCAAAATGGCTGTTCTGCCTCAATTAATTGATGTGATCATGTGATTTCTCTTCTTTATCCTGTGGATACAGTAAATTTCATTAACTCATTTTGAAATGTTGAACCAGCCTTGGTATTCTGAATAAATCCAACTTGTTTGGGGCGTATTATTCTCTTCATACAATGTTGGAGTCAACGAACATTTGTCAAAGACTTCCACATCCATACTCGCGAGAAATACTGGCCTGTGATTTTCCTTCCTTGTAATCGATCTGGTTTTCGCATTATTGTAATAGTGGATCCATAGAATGAGTTAGAAAGAAATGAATTAGAAACTTCTATTTTCTGGAAGAGAGTTTATAGAATTTGTGTAATCTCTTCTTTAAATGTTCAATGAACCCATCTGGGCCCAGTGCTGTTTTGGAAGGTTACCAATTATTGGTTCAATTGTTTTAATAGATACGGTCTGCTAATATTTTTTATTTCCCCTTGTTCAAGTTTTGGTAGATTGTGCCTTTCAGAGAATTGGTCCACTTGGTCCAGATTATCACATTTGTGGGCACAGAGTTGTTCATAACATACCTTTTCATCCTTTTACTTTCCATTGATTCAGTACAAGTGAATATTTCTAATATTAGTAACTTGTGTTTTCTTTTTTTCTCAGTTAGCATGGCTAGAGGTTATAAACTTTTTTGATTTTTCCAACAGCCAGCTTTTAGTTCCATTGATTTTCTTTGGTGCTTACCTGTTTTCAAGTTCATTGATTGTGCTCTGATGTTTCCCCCGATGCTCACCACAGATTTATACTGTTCTCCTTTCTGTAGTTTGCCAAGGTGGAAGCTTACATGGTTGATTCGGGATCATTCTTCTTTTCTAATATATGACTTCAGGGACGTAAGTTTCCTTCGGAGGGCCTGCTGCATCTCGCAGGTTTTGTTCAATTGTATTTCCATTTTTAGTTAGTTCAACACGTTTTTAAGACTTCTCTTGAGAGTTCTTCTTTGACTCATGTCATTTCGACAAGTGTTGCTTAATAGGCAAATAAATAGTTTGGAATTTTCCAACTATGTCCCTATCGATAGATTTCTAGTTTAATTCCATTTGGGTGTGAGAACACACTTTACATGATTTCAATTGTTTTAGACTCATGAAGGTGTGTTTTATGTGCTCTATCTTGGTCAGTGTTCCTCTTGAGCATGGGAAGAATGTGTATTCTGCTGTTGTTGGATGGAGTTGTCTGTGGGTGCCAATTACATCCAGGTGCTTGATGATGCTGTTCAGTTCAACCATCTTTGCAGATGCCCCCTTGGACCTGCCAGTGACCAAGAAGGGTGCTGCAGTCTCCAACTGTAACAGTGGGTTCATTGATTCTTCCCCGTGATTCTATCTGTTTTTGCCTTACATATTTTGACACACTGTTGTTAGATGTACACATGTTAAAGATTGTTATGGTTTCCTAGAGAATTGACTCCTTTATCATTTTGCAGTCTCCCTCTTTATTTCTGTCTCATAATTTTCCTTGATCTGAAGTTTGCTTTGTCTGAAATTAGATCACTACTTGAATTTTGTCTTATTAGCGCTAAAAGGGTATCTCTTTCTACATCCTTTATTTTTAAGGTATCTGTGTCTTTAAAGTGTGTTTCTTGGGGCACCTGAGTGGCTCAGATGGTTGAGCGTCCGACTTTGGCTCAGGTCATGATCTCAAGGTTTGTGAGTTCAAGACCTTCACGGGACTCTCTGCTGTCAGTGTGGCCACTTCGGATCCTCTGTCCCCTTCTCTCTCTGTCCCTCCCCCACTCGTGCTCTCTAAAATAAATAAACATTTAAAAACAAATAAATAAAGCATATATCTGGGTCTTATGCTCTTGGCCACTCTGTCAGTCTCCTCTAACTGGCATATTTCCACTCACATTTAAAATGATTACTGACATAATAATCAATGGATTATTATGAATTAGTATCTCCCATATTTATAACTGTTTTGCATTCATTGCATTTTTTTTTGACAACTTCCTCTCTTTTCCTGCCTATTTTTTTAGAGGCAACCTGAAGACATTATTCACAGCTCTGCACTGGGAAAGGGGAACACTCCACAGTGCCCGGCTGGCAGGACTGGGGTGCAGCTGGTGGGGAGGGAGCAGGGCTGGTGGGGAGGGAGAAGGGCTGGTGGGGAGGGGGCCAGTGGGGCGGAGCAGGGCTGGAGGAACCCCTGTGACTGGCCTTGGTGTCGATGTTCTATGGGGGAGTGTGTCTGGAGACAGCTGGCCACTGGATGGACAGCCCACAGGCCGCTGCTCTGACCCACTTATCAGGCAGACTGGGGCTCAGTGCAGAGCCTGCCCAGAGTTCCGGAGCAGTCTGGGGCAGAACTGGGACCCAGTCCCCGAGCGGCACTCACCTTGGTCCCAGTGGTGGGCGCCAGCCCCACAGCGGCCATGTAGGTGCTCCCGATGGTCTTGATCTTCTCCAAGTCCTTGTAAAAGTCTTTGTCCATGAGCTTTGTTTAAAACACAAAACTGTTCAACGTTACATAACATCTTAGAGAAGCCACTTTGACAGCAAGCACAGGGCAGGGGGAGCGAGTGCTGAGAAGCAGTGTGTCTTGTCTGTCGCAGGCACCAGACAAGGTCTGGGGCGATCTGAGGGGCTCTGGCAAGGGCGTGGGAAAGAGGAGCCCAGGAGGGACCACACAGAGCGCAGGCGTCCTGCAGTGGTGACCTCAAGGTCACCTGGAGGAGATGCCCCAGGGCAGGGAGCAGGGCAGGTGCAGACCCCAGGGTCGTCAGCCCGAACACCCCATTTACTAGGTAGGGGACAGGCGTCAGCACCTGCCACGGGAGCTCAGTGCCCACAGGTGGCGAAGGGCCCTCCTCCAGGGTCAGGGTCTGCCTGGACCCCCCGGGGGGACAGAATGTATGAGCCTCCTCCCGGTTCCATGTGCAGGGAGCACGCCACATGGCGGGCACAGTGCAGACGCGGCCCCACAGCGGCCGGCGGCCCTCACCTCGTCGAAGTCTGCGATGATCTCGTTCAGGAGACGCAGACACTCCACCCCCATGTTGTTGCCGTCCAGCTCGATGTAGAAGTCGTCGAAGTTGGGGATGGAAGCAAACATGACGCCCACCTGTGAGTAGGACTGGTAGTACAGGTCCTGGGGGCAAAGTTCAGATCAGCCATGGCACCCAGCCATGGTGCCAGGGGTAGCACGCGGGGCCAGGGGGGTGGGTGGTGGGGGACAGGAAAACAGCCCTGGAACCCTGGATGCTCTCTAGCCAAAGCCGGTCAAGCTGGCCCCGCCTTCAGCCTTTGGGGTCTAAGGCGCTGGCCAAGCCTATTGTTGAGTTGACAGTTGTGAGCCCTGCTCTGCCGGGTGGTGGGTTCCTGAAGCCCACCCTCCCTCTACGCAGGGTGGAGGCTGCTATGCTCCCTCCCAGGACCAATCCCAGGGGCTTCCCAGGGCCCAGCCCCACCTGTGGCCCGGGCGTGGGCAGAGGGGACCCACCCAGCCTCGGTGCTTTGCGATTTTAAGCAGAGACGTGATGGGAGGGTTACTCCGGGTGGGACCCCGGCCGGAGCAGGCGGGGTGGGGGGGGCAGGAAGCAGGCTCACCATGTTGCGGGGGTTGGACATGAGGAAGTGCTGAGCCACGTGGGCCGGCAGGAGGTTGAAGAGAATCCTCTTGTTGTCCAACTTCACCCTCTCCATGTCATCTCTCTCCTCCTCTGCCTGGGGACAGACCCTGAGTCACCCACTGAGCACTTCTTTCCCCCACACCCCGCGTAGGCTCCCCCAGACCCCTCCCAGCCAGGCGCAGCTACTCTCCTCAGGACCATCAGTCCAGCCACACCCCCGCCCTTGACCTAGGAGGGGGACCCTCAGCCCCTCAACCCTGCATGACGTCTGATGTCCTGTCCTACCTTCCGCCAGAACCCTGCCAGGTCAGTTCAACCGGACCCCTCAGCCCCAACATTTCCCCTTTGGGATTTTCTGTCCGATGATCCCCTGCCTCTTCCTTGGTGATAAGCCCCCGCCTGTCTGTTCTGTCCCTGTCCCAATGGCCCTGAATGATACCTGTCTTGCCACTGCGCACAAATGCCATGGATCCTTTTCCTAAAACGCCTGGGTCTCTCTAACCACCCAAAGTAAACTCCAAGGGCACCGATCGATGGTCTACACAGGCTCCTCTCCACCCCCACTGGGCAGAGCGGTTACATCAATGTCACTGGGGCCCAGAGGAACCACGAATTTCTGGGTTAAGTCCCCAGTGCTGATTAGCTGGAACTTTCAAAGGGGAAATGGGGAGATTCAAACTTTCAGTGGGGCCTTCACCCCATTTCCAGAGTACACGCCAGCCACCTTCTGGGGTCCAGACCATGAGACATGTGGGGGACCTGGGGTGCGGCACCTAGGTGGGGGACCTGGGGCGGGGGACAGATCCAGCACATGCAGACTCCCTGGAGCAGGGGTGAAGCCCAGCGGGGCCCCACTGGGGTCTGCTGCTGGGCGGGGGGCGGGGGGACCTCTTAGCGCCAGGGCCACACACAGACTAATGAAGCCCGTGGCAGCAACCCCGCCCAGCAGTCTGTGGCAGCCACACCGGCCTTCAGGGACCAGAGCCACCAGGTGGCCGCTGGCCACTCATCCTGGATCCAGCCCGACCTGGGAGAGGAGTGGCTCGGGGAACATTTCTAGGGTGCGTCAGCCCCATGGACACCGGACTCTGGGGATAGTGACAGTGGCACAGTGAGGCCCCGCTGGCAGCCTGCGGCCTGGCCTTCAAAGCTGGGGGTCCTGGGCACCACTCCCCAGTCCCCACTGCATGATCAGGTGACATGCTCCGGCTTCCTCATCTTAAAATGGATGTAAAATACTCAATTTTAGGGGCCGCGCTCCTCATCGACAGTTAGGGGAATGTGTGCTATCTACTCAACCTGGACTGTCCGTTCCAGGAAACTCAGTAAAACGTTTACCAATTAAAGTGAGAAGTGGGGGCTCCCAGAGGCAGAGCTGCAGCAGCGGGACAGGGGGACGCCCGGAGCGCGGGGGACGCCTGGAGCGCAGGGGACGGCGCGGCGGGCCAAGGGCCCCGGGCCTCCTCTGGGGGGTGCGCTGGGGAAACAACCCAGGCCGTCTGTTATCCAGGAGCCTGGAGACGGGACAGGTTCCACTTCCCCCTCACAGCGGGCAGTCAGGCAGCAGGGGGCACAGCAGAGGGAGCCCAGAAGCAAGCTAGGAGAGGAGCCAGCCTCTGCAGGGAGGAGGCCACGGCCATCAGAGCAAGGGGAGCGTCAGAAGCAAGCCAGGAACGTCCGCTAGGACACACGCAACTCATTACCCGTGACACGTGTGCACTGACAGCCACAAAAGAAAGCTTTTTGCAGGAGGAGATAAAAAGGAAGTAAACAGTAGTTTTATGATAGCAGTTTTACTCTGGCCCTAAAAATTTTGCTGTCCCTGAAACACTGTTTGTGTTAATGACACCTTTAGAAAAGCAATGTAACTAAATACGCTTTAACTCTGTAAAATAAAAAATCTTGGCTTATCACCTTGTGAGCAAAAGCTTTGGACTTACGTTCAGTTTATTTCAACGGACTTAACAATTCATGGAGATTTACAGCCCATCAGAGTAGCTCTCTTTAAAAAAAAATCATTGTCTGAGGGGCGCCTGGGTGGCTCAGTTGGTTAAGCATCCAACTTTAGCTCAGGTCATGATCTCACAGTTCGTGGAGTCAAGCCCCGTGTCGGGCTCTGTGCTGACAGCTCAGAGCCTGGAACCTGCTTCGAATTCTGTGTCTCCCTCTCTCTCTGCCCCTGCCCCACTCGTGCTCTGTCTCTCTTACAAAAAATAAACATTAAAAAAATTTTTTTAATAAAAACTAAATCATTGTCTGTTTTTCAATCCATCCCCAGGTGCAAAGGTTTACATTAAATGCGATGGGGAAATTTCCATCTTCTTACAAACTAAGCGGAGGAAGTTGTGTTGTTATGTTTACAACAAATTAGATGAAAACCCACTGAAATCCTCTTCCGGCCAGGAAACTGTAAGTATTGGTAGGAAGGAGCGGGTGTGGGTGACACATGCCATTCCTGTCAACACACGGGAAACACATCCACACCCACCGTCAAGCTGTTCCCTCCATGCGAGCACTTGTTTCCAAAGGCATTTCCCTTCTCACATGTCAAAATCTGACCTTGGACCCTAAGGGACAGAACGCAGGAGCTGGCATCTCGGAAATTACTCCCCAGGGTACAACTACCAACAGGCACGTGGCTCCGAGAAGGGCCGACAGGCTGGGAGCACCGTCTCTCCATAAACAGAACAAACCAGAACAACATAACCTGGCAAGTCCCAGATCGGCTGACGCTGGTGACCGGTGGGCTGTGTGCGCCGTGATGGTTACCGTGACCCCCACAAAGTGCTGCAAAGACTTTTTGTCCAACCAACCACCCCCGCAGACCCTCCCAGCGCCTGCAATCAAGGCTGTGCTCGCTCAAAATGAACAGCCAGTCACACTCTTCCTGGGAAGTGATGTCCCTGCCTCCTCCTGGAGGTGATATCTGGCTGGAGGCAGGTGCTCATGGCCAGCTCATTCTTCAAACAGTGGGAAAGTGCTTGTTTTCATTTCCAGAACCCTGTGAACAGAGCTGCTGATGCTGCACAAGGGTCCTCAGGAGACAAGAACCAACAGGGCACGTGCAGACGTCAAAAGAGATTTGTGACCAGGATGTGGCTCATGGGATCATGGAGGCTGAGCAGGTCCCACCTCTGTTCTCCACCAGCTGGGTGCCCGGGAGAGCTGGCGGTGGGGGTTCCATCCAAGCCCCAAGTGCCGACAACCAGGGGAACCAAGGGCAGAAGGCTAATGTCCCAGCACAACAGTCTGGTAAAAGAGGCTGGAATCTTCCTCTTTTTGTTCTTTTTTTTCTTAATTTTTTTTTAATGTTTATTTATTTTTGAGAGAGACAGAGCGTGAGCAGAGGAGGGGCAGAGAGGGAGACACAGACTCCCAAGCAGCTCCAGGCTCAGAGCTGTCAGCACAGAGCCTGATGCGGGGCTCAAACAGAGCGCGCACAGAGCGTGAGTGAGGTGTGGGACAATTTCCGGAGGCCTGATGCATGCAGAGTCAGGGCCCCTGACAGAGAGAGTGACAGAAAAACATCAGAAAAATGATGAAATTTTCCAAAATTTAATGGAAACTTATAAACCCACAGATCCAAGATGCTCCACAAACCTCAAGCCAAAAAGCATGAAAAACGATATCAGCGTGCATCACAATCAAGCCACTTAAAACCAGGGATAAAGGGCAGATCTTAAAAGCCACCAGATATAAAGACATGTTACACACATAAAGATGGCAGGAAATTGCCAGAAACGACCCCAGACAAGAGCCAGAGAACACCTTTAAAAACTTTTTTTAATGTTTATTTTTGTGAGAGAGAGAGAGAGAAAGAGAGAGAGAGAGCGAGAGCGCACAAGCCAGGGAGGGGCATAGAGAGAGAGACACACACACATGGAATCCAAAGCTGGGTTTGGGCTCTGAGCTGTCAGCACACGGCCCGATGCGGGGCTTGGACTCACGAACCACAAGATCATGACCTGAGCCAAAGTTGGACACTTAACCGACTGAGTAGAGAATGCCTTTAAAGTGTGAAAGGGAAAAAGCATCATCAACCTACAGTCCTATCCCTGGCACACGTATCGTTCAATCACGAAGGCAAAAGAAAGACCTTGTCAGACACACAAGATTTGAAAGAATGAATTGTCATCAGACCTGCAAGAAATGTTAAAAGTGGTCCCTCAGGAAACTAGGCAGATACCAGATAGAAACTTGGACCTTCACAGAAGAATGAAAAGCACCAGAAATCATAACTATGTGGGTACTAAAAATACTATCACTTCCAGGGGCGCCTGGATGGCTCAGTCGGTTGAGCGTCCAACTTTGGCTTGGGTCATGATCTCACAGTTCACGAGTTCGAGCCCCGCGTTGGGCTCTGTGCTGACAGCTCGGAGCCTGGAGCCTGCTTTGGATTCTGTCTCCCTCTCTCTCTGCCCCTCCCCTGCTCATGCTCTGTCTCTCTCTCTCTCAAAAATAAACATTTAAATAAAAAATAAAAAAATACTATTTCTTCTCATAAGATGGCTTTAAATATAATGAAACGTTTATGATGGAAAATATACGTTGGAGTTCATAATACACGTACACATAAAATCTATGATGTCAACAGCAAAAACCTAGCATGGGAGGAAGAAACATACGCTTCTGCAAGGTGGAATATCCTCAGCTGAAGACAGACGATGGTCAGTACCCACTGAAACAATACAACAGGGGAGGAGCTAAGACGGCAGAGCAGGGAGAGGACACTGGGCTCACCTCATCCCTCAAACACAGCCAGATAGATCTCAAATCACTCTGAACACCCAATAAATCGCTCTGAGGACGATCAGAACAAACGGCACAACTGGAGGGCGAGGAGAGGCCACATCGTGGAAGGTAGGAGGTGCAGAGACGTGGTTAGGGGAGAAAAGGATCATGGGTGTTGCAGAGGAGAGGGAGGAAGAGGTCACAGAGACAGGCGAAAGAGAGAGAAAGCCACAGGGGATCACACAAGGAAAATACTTCCCCAAAGCCATGGATGGGGAAAACAAGACAGGCTGACTATCTATCGTGGGCTTTTACAACCAGCGGGGCTCAAAGACTGGGGTTTTAGGGGTCCACGGAGTGGCGGGTGTGGAGCCCTGAGTGTGCTCATGGAGAAGCAGGGCAGAAGCCCGGCAGCAGACAGTGTGATCTGAGGATGCCCTGGGACACGCTGGGACAGATGGTTCCCCCTTCTTAGGGCACACCTGGGAGAGGTGGCATTGCCTCTCTGGGGACAAAAGAGCCAGCAGGCACCACTGAGCTGCCCTGTTCATCAGCACAGGGGCAGAGACACCTGCTGAGGGCAGCTCCCCTGGACATCAGCTTTCTGTTGTGCTTTCCTCCAAACTCCGAGCTCTTGTGCCTTGCTGCGATGGCCCTTCTGGGACAAACACGCATCAGTCCCAGTGCGGTGAGACCCTACCCCAGAGGACTGGAGCAGGTCTGCACCACACAAGGTTTGGAGTTTTAAAATTCAGCTGGCCTTCCGGGGATAGAGCCCAAGATGCACTGCGCTGTCGGGTGGGCAAATGGCCCAGACACAGACACGTGATAGGAGATTGTCTGCTCTTCTGGGAGGTCTTCCTGGACAGCGGCAGGTGCAAACTCCCCTCTTCAAGGACGAGCGAGGGGGCTGGCACCGTTTCTCTCCCCCACCCCTCAGCATAAACCAACTTCAGAAAATGGCACAGAGCCAACAGCGGCAGCCTAAATTGCTTGCACCAAGTCCTGCCCCCCTGCACCCCGCAGGTGCTGCTTTTTTCTAGGGCAAGTGTGCTGAGAACCGGAGCAGCGGGCCCCTCCCCCCAAAGACCAGCACAAACCCCCACATGCACCAAGTTTACTGACCACAGAGGGCTGCAAAGCTTCAGCTCTAATAGACACAGGACCTAGCCTCTTTTAACAAGCAGATCAGAACACACCTAGTTCAAACTCATCACACTGTGGTCAAGGTCCAAGCACTGCCCACGGCAGGCAAGGACTAACTCTGCAGAGGGCTGAGCTCAGGGAGACAGCGGCCAAAACACAGCAACAAAGAGCACACGGCCCAGACCACGGACACTTTCCCATGCGCCAGGCCCTGGACAGTATGTAACCCCTTCTTAATAAAGCCACCGCTCTCGGGAGCAGGAAATATGACAGGATTTCCGCAGCCACAGAAGAAGGCACAGACCTAGATGAGCTGCCAAGATGGAGGAATTCATCCTAAAGAACAAGGAAAGGTCACGGCCAGGGGTCTAGGCACAGATGTAAGTCATATGCCTGAGCCAGAATTTAAATTAATAATCATGAGAATCCTAGCTGGGCTTGAGAGGAGGATAGAAGACACCAGGGACATCCCTACTGCAGAGATAAAAGTTCAAAACCAATCAGGCCAAAATGAAAAACGCAATCAACAAAACTGACTGGCTGTAACGACAACGAAGGTGGAAGAAGCAGAGACACAAATAAGTGATACAAGAGACAAAATTATGGGAAATAATAAAACTGAGAAGAAGAGGGAAAGAAAAATATTAGATCATGAATGCAGACTTGAGGAGCTCAGCAACTCCTTAAAGCTTAATAACATTCATAAGATAGGAGTCCCAGAAGAAGCAAGGGGGGAATGGGGGCAGAAGGTTTATTTGAGCAAATTATAGCTGAAAACTTCCCCAATCTGGTAAGGAAACAGACATCCAAATCCAGGAGGCACAGAGACTTCCCATCAAAATCAATAAAAGCAGGCCAACACCAAGACATATCGTAGGTACATTTGCAAAGTATAGTGATAAAGAAAAAATCCTAAGAGCAGCGAGACAAAACAAGTCCCTAACTTACAAGGGAAGACCCATAAGGCCAGCTGCAAATCTCTCCACAGAAACTTGTGAGGCCAGAAGGGAGTGTCACAATATATTCAGTTGTGCTGAATGGCAAAACTATGCAGCCAAGAATACTCTATCCAGCAAGTCTGTCATTCAGAATAGGAGAAATCAAGAGTTTCCCAGATAAACAAAAACTAAAGGAGTTCGCGACCACTAAATCAGCCCTGCAAGAAATATTAAAGGGGGCCCTTTGAGTGGGAGAGACCAAAATCAACAAAGACTAGAAAGGAACCAGAAAAATCTCCAGAAATGACGACAAAACAAGTAATAAAATGGCACTAAAGTCATATCTGTCAATAATTACTCTGAATGTAAATGGACTAAATGCTCCAATCAAAAGACACAGGGTATCAGAATGGATAAAAAAAAAAAAATCCAAAAAACAAGACCCATCCATATGCTGCTTACAAGAGACTCATTTTAGACACAAAGACACCTCCAGATTGAACGTGAGAGCATGGAGAACCATCTATCATGAAGTCAAAGAAAGCCAAGCAGTCGTATTTACATCAGGCAAACTAGATTTTAAACCAAAGACTGTAACAACGATGAAAAAGGGCACTATTTCATAATAATGGGGTCTATCCAAGAAGATCTAATGATTGTAAATATTTATGCCCCCAATTTGGCGGAAAACAGATGTGTAAATCAACTAATAACAAACACAAAAGAACTAACTGATAATAATACAATAATACTGGGAGACTTTAACACTCTGCTTACAACAATGGACAGATCATCTAAGCAGAAAATCCACAAAGAAACAATGGCTTTGAATGACACACTGGACCGGATGGACTTAACAGATATATTCAACATGCCATCCTAAAGCAGCAGAATACCATTCTTCTCAAGTGCACACACACATTCTCAGAATAGATCACATTCTAGGTCGCAGATCAGGCCTCAACAAGTACAAGAAGACTGAGATCATTCTATGCATATTTTCTGACCACACCACGAAACTTGAAGTCAACCACAAGAAAAAATTGGAAAGACCACAAATACATAGAGGTTAAAGAACATGCTAACTAAAGGAAGCATGGCTAAACCAGGAAAATAAGAAATAAAACAAATATATGGAAACAAGTGAAAATGAAAACACTATGGTCCAGAGCCTTTGGGACATAGCAAAGGCTGTCCTAAGAGGGAAGTATATTGCCAATACAGCTCTAAACTCAAGAAGCAAGAGAAGTCTCAAGTATACAACCTAACCTTACACCTAAAGGAGCTAGAAAAGGAGCAGCGAATAAAGCCTAAAGCCAGCAGAAGAAGGGAAATAATACATATTAGAGCAGAAATAAATGATATGGAAACAAACAAACCAAAACCAGTAGAATAGATCAATGAAACCAGGAGCTGGTTCTTTGAAAGAATTAATAAAACGCATAAACTCCAAGCCAGACTTCTCAAAAAGAAAAGAGAGAAAGAGAGAGGACCCAAATAAATAAAATCACGAAAGAGAGATAAGAGGTCACAACCAACACCACAGAAATACAAACAATTATAAAAGAATATTATGAGCAATTATATACCGACAATTTGGGCAATCTGGAAGAAATGAATGCATTCCTAGAAACATATAAACTACAAAAACTGAAACAGGAAGAAACAGAAAATCTGAAAAGATTGATAACCTGCAAAGAAGTTGAGTCATTAGTCAAAATTCTCCCAACAAACACAAGTCCAGGGCCAGATGGCTTCCCAGGGGAATTTCACCAGCCATTATAGAGTTAATACCTATTCTCAAACTGTTCCAAAAAAATAGAAATGGAAGGAAAACTTCCAAACTCATTCTATGAAGCCAGTGTTAACTTGACTCTAAAACCAGACAAAGATTGGACTAAAAAGGAGAATTACAGGCCAATATCCCTGATGAATGTGGATGCAAAAATTCTCAACAAGAGACTAGCCAACTGAACCCAACAATACATGAAAAGAATCATTCACCACGATCAAGTGGATTTATTCCTGGGTTACAAGTGTGGTTCAGTATTTGCAAACCAATCAGCATGATATGCCACATTAACAAAATAAAAGGATAAGAACCTATGATCTCTCGATAGATGCAGCAAAAGTATTTCACAAAATATAGTATCCATTCTTGATAAAAAAAAAAAAAAAACCATCAACAGCGGTGCACCTGGGTGGCTCAGTCGGGTTAAGTGTCCAACTCTTGGTTTCGCCTCAGGTCACGATCCCACGACCCATGAGTTCAAGCCCCACGTCAAACTCAGTGAGGAGTCTGCTTGGGAGTCTCTCCCTCCCTTTCTCCCTGCCCCTCCTCTGCTCACTTTCTCCCCACCCCACCCTCTCAAAGTAAATAAATAAACTGGAGGGAAAAAAAACTCAACAAAAGTAGGGATAGAGGGAGCATACTTCAAACATCATGAAGACAATTTACAAAAAAACTCATAGCTAAATATCATCCTCAATGGGGAAAAACAGAGCTTTTCCTCTATGGTCAGGAACAAAGACAGGGATGTCCATTCTGACCATTGTTATTTAACATAGTGCTGGAAGTCCTAGCCTTGGCAATCAGACAACAAAAAAGAAACAAAAGGCATCCAAATCAGCAAAAAAGAAGTCAAACTTTCACTATAAGCAGATGATACGATGTGCTATAGAGAAAACCCTAAAGACCACACCAAAAAATTGCTAGAATACATAAATTCGTTAAAGTGACGGGATATAAAATCAATGTACATATATGTTACAATTCTATATACCAATAATGAAGCAGCAGGAGATATCAGGGAATCAATCCCATTTACAACTGCACCAAAAACCATAATATACCTAGGAATAAACCTAACCAAAGAGGTAAAAGATCTGTATTCTGAAAACTATAGAACACTTATGAAAGAAATTGAAAATAATGCAAAGAAATTGAAAGACATTCCACGCTCACAGATTGGAAGACCAAATATTGTTACAATGTCAACACTACCCAAAGCAATCCACATATTGCCTGCAATCCCTATTGAAATACCACCAGCATTTTTTGCAGAGCTAAAATAATTCTAAAATGTATATGGGACCAGAAAGGCCCCTGATAGCCAAAGAAATGCTGAAAAAGAAAAGCAAAGCTGGAGGCATCACAATTGCAGACTTAGGTTACATTACAAAGCCTGTAGTGATCAGAACAGTATGGTCCTGGCACAAAAAGAGACAGACACATGGATCAACGGAACAGAACAGAAAACCCAGAAATGGACCTGCAACTATGTGGTCAACTAATCTTCAACAAAGCAAGAAAGAATATCCAATGGAAAAAAGACAAATGGTGTTGGGAACACTGGACAGCATCATGCAAAAGAATGAAACTGGACAACTCTGTTCTACCATACCCAAAAAGAAAGTCAAAATGGATTCAAGACCTAAATGTGAGATAGGAAACCATCAAAATCCTGGAGGGGAACAAAGGCAGTAACCTCTTTGACACTAGCTGGAACAACTTACTAGAACATGGCTCTGGAGGCAAGGACATCAAAACCAAAAATGAACTATTGGGACTTCATCAAGAGTCTCACAATGAAGGAAACAACCAACAAAACTAAAAGCAACCTACTTAATGGAAGAAGATATTTGCAAATGACATATCCGATAAAGTGTTAGTATCCAAAATCTATGAAGAACTAATCCAACTCCAAAACCAAATGATCCAGTTAAGAAATGGGCAGAAGACGTGAATAGACATTTCTCCAGAGAAGACATCCAGATGGCCAACAGACACATGAGAAGATGTTCAAAATCACTCATCACCAGGGAAATACAAATCAAAACCATGGTGCAATACCACCTCTCACCTGTCATAATAGCTCCAATTAATAACACAGGAAACAACAGATATTGGTGAGGATGCAGAGAAAGGGGAACCCTCTTGCACTGCTGGTGCGAATGCTGACTGGTGCCCCCACTTTAGACAACAGTATGGAAGTTCCTCAAAAGTTTAAAAATAGAACTACTACCACACAATCCAGCAACTGTACTACTAGATATTCACCCAAAGGACACAAAAATAAAGATGTGAATGGGGCACCAGAGTGGCTCAGTTGGTTAAGTGTCCAACTCTTGGTTTCAGCTCAAGTCATGATCTCGTTTGTGGAACTGAGCCCCACATTGGGCTCTGTGCCAACAGTGCGAAGACTGCTCAGAATTCTGTCTCTCTCTCTCTCTCTCTGCTCCTCCCCTGATTGGTCTCTACCTCTCTTTCTCAAAAATAAATAAGGAAACATTAAAAAAATACAGATTTGAAGGGATACATGCATCGCAATGTTTACAGCAGCATTATCAACAATAGCCAGATTATGGAAGGAGCGCAAATGTCCACTGACTGATAGATAAAGAAGATGTGGTATATATATGGAATGGAATATTACTCAGCCATCAAAAAGAATGAAGTTTTGGGGTGCCTTAGTGGCTCAGTCTATTAAGTGTCTGCCTTCGCCTCAGGTCATGTGAGTTCAAGCCCTGCATCGGACTCTGTGCTGACAGCTCAGAGCCTACAGCCTGCTTAGGATTCTGTGTCTCCCTTTCTCTCTGCCCCTTTCTCCCCCTCTAATGTTCTCTTCCTCTCAAAAATAAACAAACCTTAAAAAAAATTTTTTTTTTAAAGAATGAACTTATGCCATTTGCAATGACGTGGATGGAGCGAGAGTGTGTTTTGCTAAGAGAAACAAGTCAGTCAGAGAAAGACAAATACCACATGATTTCACTCATGTGGAATTTAAGAAACAAAACAGATGAACATAGGGGGTAAAAAAGAGAGAGAGGCAAGCCAAAAACCAGACTCTTAACAATAGAGAACACACTGAGAGTTGCTGAAGGGCAGGTGGGTGGGGGATGGGTTAAATGGGTGATGGGCATTAAGGAGGGCACTTATTATGATGAGCACTGAGTGCTATATGTAAGTGATGAAACACTAACTCTACTCCTAAAACTAATATTACAGTGTATGTTAATTGGAATTTAAGTAAAAACTTAAAAACAAAAATAAATAAGGAGTGCCTGGGTGGCTGTTGGTTAAGCATCCGACTTTGGCTCATGTCATGATCTTGTGGTTTGTGGGTTCAAGCCCCATGTCAGGCTCTGTGTTGACAGCTCAGAGCCTGGAGCCTGCTTCAGATTCTGTGTCTCCCTCTCTCTCTGCCCCTCCCCCCGACACATTCTGCCTCTCTCTCTCTCTCTCAAAAATAAACATTAAAGGGGCGCCTGGGTGGCTCAGTCGGTTAAGCATCCGACTTCAGCTCAGGTCACGATCTCGCGGTCCGCGAGTTCGAGCCCCGCGTCGGGCTCTGGGCTGATGGCTCAGAGCCTGGAACCTACTTCCGATTCTGCGTCTCCCTCTCTCTCTGCCCCTCCCCCGTTCATGCTGTGTCTCTCTCTGTCTCAAAAAATGAATAAACGTTAAAAAAAAAATTTTTTTTTTTAAAATAAACATTAAAAAAAAATTTTAATAAAATAAAAACAAAAATAAATAATACAACAAAGAATTACAGCTAAAAAAATAGAGGAAGGGAGGAATAAAGAGAAATAAATTATAATAATTACTATCATGAATAAGAGAATCAATAATTATTAGTGGAATAATAAAGATTATTTTATATTTTAGTAGAATAATAAAAATATTTAACTAACTTAAAATAGGCAGAAAGGGGCGCCTGGGTGGCACAGTCGGTTAAGCGTCCGACTTCAGCCAGGTCACGATCTCGCGGTCCGTGAGTTCGAGCCCCGCGTCAGGCTCTGGGCTGATGGCTCAGAGCCTGGAGCCTGTTTCCGATTCTGTGTCTCCCTCTCTCTCTGCCCCTCCCCCGTTCGTGCTCTGTCTCTCTCTGTCCCAAAAATAAATAAACGTTGAAAAAAAAAAATTTAAAAAAAAAAAAAAAAAAAAAAAATAGGCAGAAAAAGAGGAAAAAGAAAACAAAGAACAGATGACCAGATCAGACAAATAGGAGACAGCAAAAGATTAAAATCTAACTGCATCAGTAATCACATAATTGTAAATGGTCTGAACAGCTCAATTAAAAAGGCAGAGATTTATAAATTGGATAAGTCGACAAGGTCCAACTGTATGTTGCTTGTAAGAAATCCACTTTAAGTAAAAAACAAATAGATTAAAAGTAAGATGACAGAAAAAAATACATAACGGGAGCTGGATTACCTATATAATATTGCATAAAGTAGACTTCAGAGCCAAGTACATTACCTGGGAAAAGAGGTTGTTTCCATAGTGATAAGGGGTACAAGGGTTTCAGCTTACCAAGAGGACATAATCCTAAACACTGATGCACCTAGTAAGAGATCGCCAAAATACAGGAAGCAAAAATTGATAGAACTGCACAAAATTCTGTCCACAGGTATAGTTGGAGACTTCAATATCATTCTCTCAAAACTTGGTAGAATGGGAAGAAAGTCCATAAGGGCACAGGAGATCTAAGAACACTCCTGGCCAACTTGACCTCGCTGACATTTATAAAATACACCATCCAACAGAGACAGGATGCAGCAGGAACGATACAGCAATTCTCAAGAAATTTAAAAGGATTCAAGGCATTTGAGCCATACTCTCTGACTACGGCATAACTAAGCAGAAGTCCATAACAGAAAGGTCTTTGAGATTATTCAACAAAAATATAATCTTCATAACGTTTGGTCCAAAGAAGAACCCAACAAAACAAAGAAAGAAAAGAAAAGAAAAGAAAAGAAAAGAAAAGAAAAGAAAAGAAAAGAAAAGAAAAGAAAAGAGTTCCTTGAACCAAATGAAAATGAAGCCACATATAATATCAATATTTATGGAACTAAAGCAGCACTTGGAGGAAATTTTAGAACAAAATCCCTGAATCAGAGAAGATACAAATCATCTTGAGAAACTAGCAAATACAAGTAATCTAAACCCAAAGTCATCAGAAAAAAATAAAGATCAGAGTGGAATTTAAGTGAAATCAATAAAACCAGAAGCTATTTCCTGAGATCAATAAAATGTATAAACTTCTAGTCACACTGATCAAAAAAAGCGTCTACACAATCGTACATCAGGAGGAGAAACGGGACGTCACTACAAATCCTACAAATATTAAAGGGAAATAAGGGAGGGGTGCCTGGGTGGCTCAGTCGGTTGAGCACCCGACTTCAGCTCAAGACATGATCTCATGGTTTGTGGGTTCGAACCCCGCATCAGGCTCTGTGCTGAGTGTGGAACCTGCTTGGGATTCTGTGTCTCCCATTTCTCTGTCCCTCCCCTGCTCATGCTCTGTCTCTCTCTCTGTGCCCCAAAAACTAAAATAAAATAAAACGTTAAAGGAGCAAGAAGGGAAGAGTATGAACAAGTTTGTGTCAGCAGACTGGACAGCGTTCAGGGAACGACATATGTGTCCGAAGCTACCTCAGAAAGAAATGGAAAGCCTGATGGCCCTCCATCTTTCGGGAAATTGAGTTGAGTTAAAATGTTCCCACTCTAAATACACACACACACACACACACACACACACACACACACTCACACTCACACACCCACGCCCAGAGGGCTTCACTTCCTCAAACATTGGAGGAAGAAACAACACCAATTCTACAAACTCTTCCAGAAACCTGAAAAGGAAGGAACCCCCCCCCCACCTTGTGAGGACTGCTTTACTCTGACATCAAAGCCCTCTTGGCCTAGAGAACTACAGAACAACGTCACTCATGAACACTGATACTCTTACCAAATTTTAGCAAAGTGAATCCCAACAATACATGTAACCATAACTACGTCACACCCAAGCCCACACCTGGGCCACCTTCCGTCTGAGAGTGGACAAAATGGCACCAGTACCGGTGGGAATCCCGCTCCAGGGTTAAGCATTCACTGGCAGAGAATGTTGCTCTACCATCGGCATCATGATTATCTACTGAGCGCAAAGGAAGGAACCACACTGGAAACAAAGCATCGTGACAGCCCCAGGTTAGGTGGGTTTATGTGACCAGCCTGGTGTCAGTAGATAATTAACCCCCAGGCTCCAGCCCGGCCGTTTCACAATAGTTTGTGATGTGACTGTGATGTGTACATGACAGACGTACCTACCCAGGGGGTAATCGGGCAAAGTCTGGAAACTTCCTTGTTTTGCTGGCTTTACGGGAAACTTAGGTGACATTTCTTGTCACACATCTTTGGAAAAATGTGTCAGTGTGTTCCCTGAAGGCAACCCTTCCTCATGACACAGGGAGGGTCTCTCTTGCACTGAACTCAATGGAAGGCTCACTCAGAAGTGGGGGCCAGCTGTGGCACAGGGGTACTGTCGGTGGGGAACCCCAGGGCAGGGTCAACCATGAGGCTGACCGACACTTAAAGGGACACTACAGCCAAGGAAGGCACGTGGGAAGCCAGAGGGGAGAAAATGCGGCCTCAACCTTGCTCTGTAAGCGCCTGGCCACAGAGCAGGCGCCCAGCAAGTGCACAGGCTGGGAGCCCAGGTCTGTGCCCCTCCAGGCCGGGCCGGCTCTCCGGCTCCACAGGAGTCTGTCTTTCTCACGCTCTGAGCAGCTATTCACAACTAAAAGATCTGAGATCACGGGGGCCAGCTGATGGCGGGGAGGACACATCTAGGGACCGGCTGGCCTGTTCGCCCTGGACAGCCAGCTCAGTGGCCCTTGGCACAGCCCACTGAAGACACTGTTCTCCGCTAGCTGGCAAGGCTCTGGCAAACAGCAGCAGTCAGATCTCCTTCTGGGAGCCCTGTACACAGGTGTCCTCTCGGCATCTGCTCTCAGGACCTCCCACAGGACACTGCCAACAGGCCCCCGAGCCACCTGCTCCAGCGGAATTGACCCGTGTGGAGCGCCAGCAGGAGCGGGGAGGCCTGGGTCCCTCCCGGCATGTTCACTGAGGGCTGGCTGTGTCCCTTGGCCGAAGGCCGTGAGTCTTGTCTGGTGGCCTGCCCTGGGGTGGATGCCCTCCAGGGTGGTGTCCCAGGAACTGGGCCATGCTGGGGCTGCCCCAAACCCACCCATCTGTCAGACAATCCAAGGTCTGCAACCCCCCTGACTTCACACGAGTGGGGCCATGGTCGGGCCCTCATGCAGGACGGCGGTGGCACAGCCCAAGTCCCTCAAGGGGCAGAACCAGCATTGGGCGTGTTCCCCTATCTGCAGCAGGACTCGGGGCCTACCCTGTCCACGCAGCCCAACCCCGGCGTCCCATCCCCATGGGGACAGAAACGAGGGGCTCAGGATCTCCGTGGCCTCCACCTGCCCAGAGTCCAGGTGTGGAGAGAGGGCAGTGCTGGGCGGCGGGACCCTCAGAATTGGGGCGTCCCCGGAGCAGGAGCAAACCCGGCACACCGGATGGAGAATGACCCAGATGGGCAAATCTATGGGGACAGGAAGGAGAGTAGTGGCCACTCAGGGTTGGGGGTGGTGACCACTGATGGGCACGGGGTTCTTTTGGGGGACATGAAATGTTCTAACGTTGAGGTGATGGCTACACAGCTCTGAATACACTGAAGGCCACCGAGCTGCGTGCTTTACACAGACTGTTGAGCGTGGATTCTGTCTCAGGAAGGTTGTCACGTAAAAAAAGAATAAATAAGCCACGTTCTCTGCCCGGCACACCTATGCACGTACATATATACACGCACGCGGATATGTGCACAGAACACACGGATACGTGCACACACATGCGTCTTTCCTCTTCTGTTTACCCAAAGCCACAGAATCGTCCTCCCTGAACTTGAACAGACAACCAGCCTGGATGTCCTGGCGGGAATCTGCGCGGCCGGAATCCGTCTTCCCAGGTGAATTAAACCAGAGAAAAGCCAGCAGGCCGGCCCCTTGCCTCTGTCCTTTGCCTGCAGGTGGAGTGTCCCGACAGATCACAACGCGGTGTCTGAAGGGCGCTCGGCCGCACCGAGCACCTACCGTGCACCAGGCTGGCCGCCAAGCTCGAGCGGGTAGGAAGCTACAATTGCTGTATTCCGCACTGGCAGGGTAAATTCTAGGTGTCACCTGGATGGGGTCCCAGAGTGCCCTGACAGCCAGCGAACATCACTTCCGGGTGTGTCTGCACTGGTCTCCAGAGAGACTCACGTTTGAACCATTGGCCTGAGGGACCCAGACAGCCTTCGTCACCCCAATCCCCTGGGTGTCACCTCTCTAGGGTCGGACACCGGCCATCCCTGTGCCCTGGCCCCAGGCTGGGCTCCTGGTACAAGGAGGCTCCCACAACCTTGGACACCGCAGAGCCCTGGCCATCCCGGCTCAGCCATGTCCAGCCTGGGCCTGCACACAGGTGGCCCTCACAGCCATGCCCGTCCCACCTCCTGGGCAGGGCTGCCGCAAAGACCAAATGCAAGCCAGGGCCCCGGCCAATAAAGAGCTGTTTCCCTAAACATCGAGTGAGATGACATGTGGCAGCTAACATGCGGTGGTCTCCGTTCCGTGCACACCCCCTGCCCATCCGTCGATGGGGAAGCAACTGGCCCGGGGCCCAGAAGTTTGCAAGCTGCACAGACGGAGTGTGAACCTGGACAGGCTGGCCCAGAAAGCCAGATGGCCTCCCCTTCTAAAGGCTGGGGACACAGCAGGTGACAAGGGGGTCAGGGCACACCAGCCATACATCCTGGGCTGGACCCAAAAGTGCACCTGTGAGTGGGTCACACGGCAGGTGCACGGGGCATACCACCTGCCTGGGACTCAGGGCCCATGGACCGCTCTCCTCGGCCCCCTTCAAGCCTCTTTCCCAGGAGACGTGTTAACAGTGTAGACTCCTGCCCCCCTCCTGTAGACCCACTAAATCGTGGGGGACCGTGCAAGAGTCAGCGTTTTCTGGAGTCTCCCATGACCTGAAGAGACTTGTTGTCACATGCAGCGCAGCGAAGGCTGAGCCACTCTGCACCACAGCCCCACTGGCTGGAATGCCTTTGGGGATGGGGAACTCACTGCCCGAAACACCGCCGAACTCTCGGTCATTAGACAGGGCTCATCAGACTGTGCCCAGCTTGCCGGAGCTGCCTCCCCCACCCGCACACCGAGCTGGCGCCCGGCAGGAGCCCCTGAGTGCCCTCCCAGGGTTCCCTGTACCACACCCCACCCTCCCGGAAGCAGAGAGAGCTCGGCCTGCCTGTGCCGCCCAGAGGTAGTCCAGCCGCAGCTTGACGTCCACCTGACGGGCGTGCAGGGCCAGGGTGCAGGAAAACAGCAGGATGGCCATGATCGGCTCGAAACTGCGCCCCGACGCCATGCCGCCCCTGTGGAAGAGCAGGAAGGAAACTCCATCGGTGCGCGGAATCTGAGAGCTGTCCGCACGTGTCCCCGGACACGACTCTCAGCCGTGCAGAGCACTGGCCCTGGCTAGAGCCGCTCCCTCCGGGAAAGCCAAGGCCTTGCTGGAATTGGGGCCCAGACGGACACGTGGAGAAGCCACCAAGGCGATCTGCTTCCTGGTCCGCAAACCAGAACGGGCAATGCCCGCCCGGCTGTGCTCCGGAGGGAGCCGCGCACCTACCCGGGGGCCCTGGTGTAGCCGCTGAGCTCCAGGACCAGGATGTAGGACGTCGTGAGCACAAAGAGCAGGATCATTTTGGGCAGGGAGGACACCCGCAGGAAGACAGCCAGCGGGAGGGTACCCACAAGGCCGCAGAGCAGGGCGTGGGGCGCCGACTCACAGGGCGCGGCAGGCAGCACGGCGTTGCGGCCGCTGGGCGTCAGGACCACCAGGGACCCGTTGGGGGTGGAGCTCCAGGACCAGGGCAGGCAGCCCACCTGGAGGGGACGGAGGGACAAGGATGGCGGGAGGCACTTGCTCCGGACCAGCCCTCCCTCCTCCCCAGCCCGCCAGCCCCATCGAGACGCTCCTGCCCAGGCTCCCCCCATCCCGATACTCCGACCCACGCCCCCAGGAGCCACCAGCAGGCTCTGCAGCACCCCCTCCTGCTCGGCCTTCAAGGCTCCTCAGTGCAAGGTGCACAGGGCCAGGGGGCAGAAGACCCCCGCCCTCCTCCTCCCCAGGCGGCCAGCCCCAACACAGTGCTCCTGTCCCTGCCTCCCCCTCCCCCGCTACTCCTGCCTCGCCCCTCCATCCCCTGCACACCGTGAAGAGGACAGCAGCCCCCTCGTCCCCTGTCCACACCTCACGCCTCCAGGAGACCAGCGCGCCCTGCTGCCTGTTGAGATGCTCACCACACATCCTTGGGCCACGGAGTAGATTAAGACCACGACGAAGATACACAAGACGGTGCGGATCTGAATCGTCAGGCACCCTGGAAAACACTGAACAGTAACACAGGTTTCTGTGAAAAAGCCGAAACACAGAAACAGTCTCAGTGCAGAGCGCAGGGCCCCGGGGGCTGCCGGACTTCACCCGCCACGCAGATTCCTAGGCTGTGCTCCAGGCTTCACCTCCCAGGTGAAAAGCTGCCCCAACTAAAAGAAACAAAACCCAGTATCTTTGCATTAAAAAGAGCACCCCCTGGGGGGCCTGGGGAGCTGGAAGGTTAAGCTTCCCACTTGGGCTCAGGTCATGATCTCACAGTTTGTGGGTTCAAGTCCCTCATTGGGTTCTGTGCCTACAGCTCAGAGCCTGGAGTCTGTTTCAGATTCGGTGTCTCCCTCGGTCTCTGCCCCTCCCCCGATCGCGCTCTCTCTCCATCTCAAAAGTAAATATTAGAAACAATTTTTTTAAGAGCACCCCTGCCAGCCTTATCCCACGCTGTGACTTGGGTACCGAAATGAACTGAATCCGTTAGTCACACTTTTATTACGTTTAACTCCATCTCAGAAATAGCAAGAATTCACACGCACTCGTGTCGTCTTTTCTCTGCCTCATGTAAGTTTTATCATTTCCTTCACACGGGCTTCATGTCAGTTTTGTTATTAGGAAGTTAATTTTACGTCTATTTTAATACGTTTTGCAATATCCAACAGATGACCTCGGGGGTAAAAGTATGAACCTCTTTTTATACTCAGGCTCACGAAATTCGAAACAAAAACTAAAATCAAGCCTGCAGGGACCCTGCACAAGCTGCTGACGAGACCCCCAAGCAGCTGGGGTGCCTGGTCCTCCCGGGGAGGTCAGGACCCTGGTTGTCTCGGTCTGGGGGCAGGCTGGCAGTGCCGCTTTGCCTGTTTTGGGGACCAGGGCACCTGATGGCTGTGGGGCTTGCGCCGTGGCAGCTACAGATCTGGGTCCCGGTCAGGATCCCTGAGCCCCAACTGCATCGTGCAGACATGCTGGGCCCCCAACCTCAGAGAGCAGAGGTACAGCCCTGGAGCCCACGACCCCCCTCCTGGTGTGATCCCGTCACCCCACAAGACTGAGGATGCGGCCACGGGATTGTCGCCCCCAGCCGGACAAATCACCCGCAGCTCGCACATTCACCCAGCAAGCAAAGGAGGGCTCCTCCCAGCGGTGGATGTCAGGAGCCCCTGGGGGCACAGCGGTGAATGAGGCCTGGCCCCTGGAGCCCCGGGAGAGGCAGAAATGGCACAGAAGTCCCTCGGGGAGACGGTGAGGGGAGAGCCGCTGGCTGAGGCTGAGCAAGCCCTGTCCGGGGTGCACGGAGGCCGCATCCCGGTTGTGCAGTGCACAGCAAGGGCAGCTGTGCAGGGCTCAGGGACACAGAGTCACATGCAGCTACCCAGTTGAGCACGCCACACCCACTTGTGTGGCAAATGGCCAAACAGGGGTGGGCTCCCACGGCCATTTCCTATCTAGGACACACAAGCCACCCACGTGGACGCTCTGGGCCCGGTCCCTGCCTTTGAGCTCTACTGACCCGATACCACGCTCGGCGAGCTGTGACCACTCACGCAGTGGTTTATTTATGGACGGAATTCACGGAGTCACGGATCCACTCGTTCGGCACTTCTAGCTTTGTTTCCCACCAGCTATGCGCCATGCCACATGCCATTCCGTGGAAATGAGAGCGCCAGCAAGCCGCCACAGCTGGGTCTCAGTCACCTGCCCTCCTGGGCACCACGTGACCTCCCATGACACAGTCCACACCGTGGGCGGCCACGGTACGCTTCCCCAGCAGAGTGGGCGCTCAGCCGCTCCAAGCACTGACCCCGCCCCAACGTTGCCACTGCAGAGATCGCATCTTTCCAAAAAACCCACACCAAGGGGCCACAGGACTTGGCACACTGCCTCGCCGGGCCAGGAAACCACACCGGGGCCATGATGTGGGCCGACACTGTGACCTAGTCACTCTTTGTCACCTTTCTCCTGGGCCCTGCTTCAGGGTCGCTGACCCCAGCTGCCTGAGAATGGGGACGCAGGTCCCCACCAGCTCACACTCACAGGACCCCGCTGCGTCCTCCTCGCCCCACCTGATAGGCACCTCCCCCCCCACTGCTCACCCTGGGGACTTCGAGACCCACCAGAGGCAAGAGCACGGCTAACGCTGACTCACAGGCCCCCTCCGCTTGCGAGCTCACTGTGGGTCGGACCCCTGGCGCTGCTGGCCGCCTGGACCTGTGAACCGCAGCTCGGGTTCTGCACGGGGTTCGCAGCAAAGTCCAGCCGTTCTCTGGAGACACCCGCGTCCTGCTCCCGGGCCTTGCGGGGACTTGCCACTTGGCCATGGGCCAGCAAGGGGCCGCGGGACCTGAGCCGGGTGCTGGCTGACCCTCCAGGCCCTGAAGCCGGGCGTGCACAGCAACGCTCCGTCATCCATGGGAGAGGCACGGCCATGATGGGGCCCAGCAGGCCGTGGGATGCACGTAAATCACACAGAGAAGCGGCCCAGAGGCCTCAGTCCACGCTCCAGCTACCCCTTGGCCTCACGGATAGTGTACGTCGGCCGACAGAGGAACAGCAGACACCGCTGCTCGTGGACGTCAGGCGGCGCCCGGCTGGGCACCTGGCTTGGAGAGAGTGACAGCCACGTGTGCGATCATTCGCCGATTCGTGGGCCCCGGCCGATGTCTGGCTGGATGGTCCGGGAAGAGACATGCTGGAACACTGTGACAGGAAGTCACCGATGGGGCAGACACATGCGGGAAGACCCGTATCGGTGGGCGGGCAACACTGGTGTCCCATGTGAACACTGGTCGGCGCGGGACATGGCAGACAAGGAGTGTGCTAACCAAGCAGGTAAGACCACCCATTCTGTGGACACCGGGCGGCCTCCCTCCCCAGTCACCCCAGCTATTGCCCTATGGGCTCGCGGACACAGTGGCCACTGTGGCAGGGATGGAGGTGACGCCCAGGAACACGGACTTCCGCTCACGAGGGCCAACCTGACTACGGCCACCGCAGAGATCAACGGGGAGCCCCCGCACGGAGCCCTTCTGACGGGAGACACGGGGGAGGGTTCTGGGGATGAGTGTCGAGGCTGGCAGCCCCCTCACTGACCAAGTGACACTGCCGACCTCACCTGGGGCCCCACCCTCAGCAGCAGGATTCGCTGTCCTCCCTCCGTTGTCCCAGGGGAGTTGCTCTGCATGTGGATTTGCCTTTCCCGCCCACACGCTTCCATGGAAACTCCCCCCACGGACGTGCACGACGTCTCACCCTCCCATCTCTCCCCAGAAACGAGCATGGCAATGGCTACGTGCTGGGGTATCCCGCCGGCCTGACCGTGACCCTGCGATCCCAAAGCAGAGGCTTTACAGACAGTGAAAAGCATTGGCTGTGGTGCTGACGGTGTGGTAACTCTCTCAGAGCCGTGTGCCACGGGGCCGTGGACAACACCGTGCTGAAACCACACAGGGAGCAATCCTGGTGATTGTCCCAAGAGCCTTAAAAACATTTGTCAAAATAGCAAAGTTCTCTTACTGTTGGTTATATAAAGAGAGAAAAGACGTTCAGACTAATACGTATCTGGTACGTTTGTGACGGGCACCAGTGGTCCCCACGCTTTCTCCCTCGAGCCCCAGGCCAGTGAGGAAGCAGCGTCCCTCGACCACATGGCATCCTGTGGTGGCGGGTGGCAGCCGTGACTGGCTTTACCAGGGGTGGACCCGTTACTCAGCAAAGACTACTGGGGCCCGGGTCACCCACACCAGGTCTGTATGGCCAGCAGGTGGCAGAAGGGAAACAGGAGGGTTGGGAGGACGCCACATGCCCGGGCTGGTGTGGGGACGGGGACGGCCACAGGCAAGACTGGGGACGGGCTACTGGGAACTGTGGTGACAGTCCCACAACCGTCCAAGCTGGACCTGCTGATAGTCGGACTAAAGGAACCCCCGACAAAGCCCACGGGCACCTTCCCTTTCGTGGCCTCATGGTGCCTGGATTGCAGAGCCAGCTGGCCGCCCCGCCCCCGCCCCTCGGAGGCTGTGGTCACCTGTCAATGGGCTGAGAGGACAGACATGAGAGCCTGGAAGCAGGGAGCAGCGGGGACCGGGCAGTGGGGGCGGGTACCGGGTGGGGCAGGGGTCCCCCAAGCAGCGAGATGGGAAAGGTGTGCCCGCCGCCAGCCGCTTTACTTCCATCTTCTCTGCTCTCTGGCTGCAGGTGCCGGGCTCCACCTGGGGCAGAGACCCGGCCAGGGAGAAGGCTGAATCCCTTCCTCCCGGCAGGGGCACCCGGACGCCCCCGTGTGCACATGCAGCTTCCCAGGGGCTCTGCCTGCCAGAGGCCAGGGAGCTGGGAGGGAGGCTGCCGGGTTTTGAGGGGACGCCAGGCCTCCTCCCAACCCTGTGCTGCTGGGTGAGCACAGAGCCGGCTGTCCACGACACGCCCCGAGGAAGGCCGGCCCCATGGGCAGGAGGGCCCCGAGCCTGGGTCTTGGTGGCAGAACGGAGTCCCCGGAGAAAACCAGCCTGGGCCCTCCCTCCTGTCTCGGGCGTTTGAGTATGTGAGGCAGCAAATTCCCTTTGTCACCTGAGACCTGTACATAGCTGGTGATTTTGTCACTTGTAAAGTATCATTCCTTACGGCCCCCACACAAAGGCCTGCACTCCACATGAACACCTGATCCCAGAGACGTTTGCTCAAACGCAAAGGGCTAAATTGCTCTTCTGAAAACTGGCCTTCTGATCCTGCGTCTATGCCCCCCTACCAGTCTCTGGGCCATGCCCCAGCGGGAATGCTCAGAACTAGCACAGGGCCGCCCACAGCCTGGCAGACTCTGAATCCACACGCGTCCGGCTGGAGACCTGAGGCCGCCTCTGCCAGGAGCAAGTGTCCACCCGCACTGGCTCCCATCTCCTGGAGGGCAGGACAAGTGTCCACCCGCACCGGCTCCCAGCTCCCCAGAGGGCACAGCAGGCCATAGAAGCCAATCACGTGACTAAGCTGTCTTCCTTGGAGTGCGAGTGTCACTCCGTCTACGAAGATGAAGAAGCCAGAAACATGGTTTAGGTAAGTATAATTCTCCCAGTTAAAAACAAGAAGTTATCTATGCATAGCAACGCAGCTAAGTGAATAAAACCGAATTTAGTTTTTCACAAAGTTGCTGTTTCCCACAATCACGCAAAGCTAACACTGGGTCTGCTGCCGTAGCTGTGGGGTGACAGGGAAACGGGGGGCGTGGAGATGAGGCCTGGAGGCCACCGTGGGGCTGGGACCCAGCGCCCTCCTGGGAGAATGGCCGCTCGGGGCACCAACCCAGCCCCGCCCCAAAGGTCACAACAGCAAAGCCAACAGAGAACCCCATCTACCATGTGAGCGCACAACAGACCTCCAGCCTCCTGCTCCGGACTCTCCACTCAGGAGAAGGCGCTCACGAGTGTCCATCACTACAGACCGCCTGCCCCGTGTCCCCAAAGTGTTCCCAGAACTCCCGGCAGCGCCCGGCCCATGACAGGGCTTCGTGAGCTTCTGCTACTCCAGAGGGAGTGAGGGTCTCCACCGCCCTACCTGTGCTCCCGAGAGGGCAGGCGGAGGCCACACACAGGACACGACACACACACACACACCTGGACCCGGGTGACGTGCAGGTACAGGACGCAGGCCACCAGGAAGCAGATACAGAAGGCCAGCAGCAGCAGGAGGACCAGGTTCCTAGGGCAGAGGATGCAGGGTCACCGTGGCTGGAGCAGGTGCTGTGTGCCCACCGGCTGCCTGGGAGTCTCCCCTAGCCCCCACCCTGCCAGCTCCCTTCCCGCCTCCACCCCAGCTTCCATTGTCCCTGGGCCCGCCGAGAGGTCCTCCCTCACGAAGGGCTGGCCGCCGGGCACTGCCCTCTGAGTGGAGTTCATCTGGGAGCGGCTCTTCTAGAAAAGGCTTGATCCCCAGGCAGTGCCATTGGGAGGTCACCTCGCTCACGGTGTCTGGAGACGGGGCAGCTCCCATGTGCTTTCTGGAAACTCTAAGGGGACTACTGCCCTTGGGAGGGCTCATTAAGAAAGTGCTCTGTCTGAGGGGCGCCTGGGTGGCTCAGTCGGTTAAGCATCCAACTTCGGCTCAGGTCATGATCTCGCGGTTTGTGGGTTCAAGCCCTGTGTCGGGCTCTGTGCTGACAGCTCAGAGCCTGGAACCTGCTTCAGATTCTGTGTCTTGCCCCTCTCCCACTTGTGCTCTGTCTCTTTCTATCAAAAATAAATGTATAAAAACAATTTTTTTAAACAGAAGAAAAAAAAGAAAGTGCTCCGTCTGGGAGACAGGTGTATCGTCCCCGCCAAGAAACAGCCCTACCAGACTCACTGTGACTCAGCAGCCCGGATGCCGCTCTGCTGCTACCTCTTTCTTCCTCCCTAGAGCCCGCTATCTCATTCTAACGTGTCTAAAATGACCCACGCCTGGAAACCCAGCTGCATTTCCTCCCTCAAAACCTGTCCTGAAGTCGAGGGTGCACGTGTGTGCATGGAGATGCTGAAAATACACAGCGTCCCAGGACTGGCTCAGTTAAACATTAGAAACAGAGCGAGCGTCCCGCACATGTGCGTCGGGGCCTCACACAGCCGGCCACTGGGCAAATGGACAGCTGGCTGTGGCCGGGACCGCGGGGGAGTAACCAGCAGACAAGGAGGGAGCCCCCGTGCCCCTGTCCTCCGGCCGCCGGGCCCCCGACACTCACTGTGGGATGATGAGCAGGTAGACGAGGCCGAACAAGGCGGCCAGGACGAGGGCCAGAACGACGGCGCTGGTAAAATACTCGTCCTGGAGCTGGTGGTACTAGGAGACACAGAGACCCGCCATCGGTTGCTGCGGCTTCCAGGAGACACGCGGGGTCCTCCCGAGGGTGCCCCCCTGGGAACCGCGGCCGTGTCCAGAAGAGCGAGTGCAGGCGGCCACGGCCGAGGGGCCTCCGGGATCCCCCGCGCTCCTGAGGTCCCGGTCACCTACCTTGCGCTCCCGCTCAGCCTGCTTGTACTTGAGGGTGAAGAAGTCCAGGTCCGCCATCTCCAGCTCCGTCTGGCGCGCTTCCAGGAGGCGGCCGATGTACCTGTTGACGCGCGTGCCCGGGGTGGTGTAGACGGCGTTTGCGGAGAACGACGAGCGGTTTCGCAGTTTCTCTGATGCGGTTCTCAGTGCCCTCCGCTGCGGCCATCGGGGAGAGAAAGAAACGTCAACAAATCCTCCTCGTGTTGAAGAGAAAGCTCTCTCGCCCCCTCGGGCCCGTGTGCTCGCCCACTGCAGAGTCTGGGGGCCCGGGGCTGGAGGCCTGAGATGCAGTCACGGCTCCACTGCCCGCTGGCGCCCGAGATGCCAGGGGACTTAGCTCAGCATCGGCGCTGGGGCTCCGTGTCCGCAAATGGGGTCACACGATGTGTATGTGGCAGCCATGTGGATGGAGGGAGGGGGGGATGAGAGGCAGTGCCCAGCACAGGGTAATAGAACAGAAATTGGTTCCTTAAAAATATCAGTAAAACTGAAAAGTCTGTAGCAGGCATGACAAAGGAAAAGAGGGAAAGACACCAACAGATTCAGGAAAAAAAATGCAATTCAACTACAGGCCTTGAAGATGCCAAAAGGGCAAGAAAGAAATACTTTGAACAGTGGTACACAATTAAGTTGACAACTTAGATCAGTGAACTACTCCAAACACACATATACTACCACAACTCACCCGACATGAAACACTGTTAGACTGGCGCTGTAATTACTAAAGAAATTCAATTCATAGCTTCAAAATTCCTGAAAAATTAATCTCCAGGCCCAGATGGTTTAACTGGAGAATTCTCCTATTTAAATGAGAACTAACACTAACTCTATACAATCTCTTCCAGAAAACAGAAGAGGCAACACCTTCCAACTCACTTCACAAGGTCAGTATTGTCCTGATAACACAACCAGACCAAGACAGTACAAAAAAGGAACACCACAGGCCATCTCTCTCAATACTGATGTAAAAATTCTTAACAAAATAGTAGCTAATAGAATTCAGCACAATATGAATAGAAGTACACACCGTGACCACATCTAGAGACACAAGGCTGTTTACATATTTGTACACGAATGCAACACATCACATTAACACCCGATTAAACACCATATAAAAAACCCCATGGTTGTATGAACTGACGCACAAAAGGCATTTTGACAAAGTTCGATACCCATTCTTGATAAACATGATCAGAACACTAGGGAGGGAGGGGAACTTCTCCAACCTGATGAGGAAGATCTACAGAATACTGACAGCCAGCGTCATACTCGCTGGTGAAAGACGGAGTTTCACCATAGTACTAGAAACCCCATCCAGTGCAATAGGGCAAGAAAAGAAAATAAAGACAAACTTATTAGAAAGAGAGAAACGAAACTATCCTTATGATAAGTGACATGATGGTCTACATAGAAAGTTCCAAGGGGAGGAAAACAAATGAATTCCACAAGATCACTAGATACAAGATGAACATAAAGTATTTCTTTAATACCAGTAATCAGCACGTGAAGACAAAATTAAAATTCAGGACCATTCATAATCACAGAGAAAAATGAAGTAGGTACAAATCTAACAAAACACGAACACAACATGTATGCTGAAAACTATATAATGCTGATGATGAAGATTAAAGATCTCAATAAATGGAGAAACACGTGCTTGGGGATTAGAAGACACAACACAGTGAAGATATCAATTCTCCTCAGATTGATGTACACAGGCTTAACATAATTTTATCAAAATCCTAACAGGAACTTTTTTATGGATAGACAAACTTTTTCTAAATATTAAACGGAAAGCAAAGAGACTAGAATAGCTCATTTGTCTTAAAAATAATATAGTGAAAGACACCACTCGGCCCAACATTAAGACCGATTGTGTAACTACATTACTTGGGATGGTATGGTGTTGGTGGAGGGCCAGACACAAAGGTCTGTGGAACAGACCAGACAGCCCAGAAGCAGCTTCCTATAAGTACGGTCAAGGGTTTTTGACTAAAATCCAAAAGCAATTCAACGGAAGAAAAACTGTCTTTTCAACAAATGGTGCTGGACCAAATGGACGTCCATAAGCAAAAAAGTAAATCTTGACCTAAACCTCATACCTTATAAAAAAAAAAAAAACTAACTCAAAATGGATCACAGGATTAACTATAAAACATACACAGTAAAACCTTGGATTGTAACTTGTTCTGCGAGGGTTCTGTAAGATGAGCAAACATTTCTAAGAATTTTAACTTGATAAGTGATGTCTTGCAACATGAGTCGAACATGACACTGAATGACACGTGATCACAACTGAGCCAATGGTCCTTCTCTCTCTCTCTCTGCGGGATTGTGGGCGATCATCTCCCAGGCTCGGATGCTCGGTCTCAGGCTGTGGTGTTTGGCAGAAATCAGTGATTTTTCAGCACGTTGGAAGGTGCCCACAACTGGCACTGGTGTCTCTTCTGTCACTTCAAAGCACCTGTGGACAGTCCTTTGCTTTTCCGTACAAGAGTGAGCTTAGGAACGCTTTGCTTCATTCTAGCTCAGGCTGCCTGCGGAGAGAGACCCTTTCCTCCGCTGCCTTATTACCAGTTACAGTAAATACAGTCTATGACGAGAGTTTATTAATACTGCACTGTAGTCAACATCCATGTGAGCGTATACAAGGGCCCCCATGCAGAAGAAGATCCCATGGGACCAATAGACAGCAGTGATTCCATTAGTGATCGTGAAAGTCGTCCTACACAGTAACCCTCCTCTCTTGTTTCCCTCACACCAGCCACCAGGTTTTCAGAAGTGCAGGTTAACTTATTTTTCTTTATATTCTATATTTTCTTTATTATTTTGTATCATGTTACAGTATTGTAATCATTTTTGTATGAATATTTTTGGGTTGTGGAATGAATCATCTGAGTTTCCGTTATTTCTTCCAGGGAAATTTACTTTGATGTACAAGTGCTTTGGATTACAAGCATGTTTTTGGAAAGAATTATGCTCACAAACCAAGGTTTTACTGGTAAGTATAAACTCTTAAAAGAAACGTTAAAATCTTCGGGGTTTGGGGCATGGGCGGTGAGGCGGGGCAGGAAGGACGGTCGCCTGGCCGGGGCCAGGTAGGAGTGCACCCCTGGGGCCCGGCATGGACACCCAGCGTGGATGCCCCGCATGGACGCCCCACGTGGACACCCAGCGTGGACACCCAGCTCCCCTCAGGTGAGCAGCGCAGATGACGGAAACGTCTCCCACCCGTGAAGCACAAGCTGGGTCTCGGTTTCCTCTCAGGCTGACACCCCGGACATTGTGGGCCGAGAACTGGCCCTGCCCAGCGTCAGCCCCTCCCAGCCCATACCCCACTCTCCCTCCCCGCATGCTCTCCCCACAGGCCCCGAACTTAAGACACCACTTCAGAGACAACCTTCTAGAAGTGACCGGTCATCTTGGGAACTGGAGGGATTCTCCCTCTGGGGCCTGGGTGCCCACGGCCTCCACAAAGCAGCAGCTGAGCTGCCTGGACACCAGAGGCCACCATCAGAGCCATGCAGGCCGGGGGGCCACATAAGAGCCACACAGGCCAGAAGCCACGTCAGAGCCACGTGGGCCAGGGGCCACGTCAGAGCTACACAGGCCGGGAGCCATGTCAGAGCCCTGCAGGCCAGTGACCCTGGCTGGGAAAAGGCCCCACCATGGACTTGGGGTCCTGACTAAGGGACGTCCCGCAGAAGTGCTCAGACTCGCACTTCTCCGTCCATCCTTTTCCTCTCTTCGTGCTTACCAGGAATTTACCCTTTTCTTTATAACTGTGAAGCGTGTTGCTATAAAGCTGCTGCCTCCTCTCTCACTAGGGACATTGTAGGGTCCACGCAACGCGCCTTGCTTGCCCAGGACCCCAGGGAATATGTTTGCTGATTGCCACGCTGATGCCTGTGGGCCCGGCTGGACACGCCAGGGACGGGGGCGCTGAGGCCACAGAACTCTGGGGCCAGGCAGTCAGGGGTGCTCGGTCCAATGAGAGTCCCGGGTGACAAACCCCATGCCCCCTCTCCAAACTGTCCTTGCCGAGGCTTGAGAAATGAAGGCCACGCTCAACCGGCTTTCCTGATGCCCTGCGGCTGACCCCAGATGGCAGGCCCGGCCTGAGACCTGACCACGGTCCATGGGCACCTGCCTGAGCCGGGGTGCTCAGGGGTGAGCGGCTCATGGCGATGGTGCCCTGGTCTGACCCGTCCAGGGCTGACGGGCAACCCCGCCTACAACCACTGAAAGCTACAAAAGAGGCACATGCGTGGCTGTGGTGGCAGAGACGGGGGCCATCGCTGTCCCAGGCAGAGAGCAGAGGGCAGACACAGGCCGAGTGCACAGCTCGGGCACCCAGACCGCGTGGCACAGACAGTGAGGGGCAGCTTCTTGGCATCCTGGAGACACGGGAGGGTCCCGTGCAACCTCTCACCGTGTGAGTCGGGGACAAAACCACGACGGGTCACTTCGGGAGATACTGAAATTCAACATCTGCCATCTGCATCGTGGCACCGGCACAGGAGTCAGGCCTGGACACGGATGAGCAGAAGACGGGGCCAGTGAGGGACTTCATCCCAATGGGGAGGCAGGCTCTGGGGCCAGTGGGGCCAGTGGGGCCGGTGGAGACAGCGGCCGCCAGCGGAAGGGCCGGCCCTGCAGGTCACTGGGTGGTCGTTCGCAGTCCTCACTAGGGGCCCCTGCTGGCGGGCCAGCCCTGCCTCTGCACCTCTCCACCCCGTCCTTAGGAACTACGTGCCTTGTCACGGCCCCGCATCAACCCCCCGAGGGCCTCCCGTGGGGCAGACACTACTGTTCCCCCTGTTGGGGCCTGCTGTCACTAACCGTGAGGCAGGGGGACGAAGGGGAGCCGCGGCCCCCAGCCGGCTACCTGCCTGTCCCTCCATGCCCCCAGCAGGGGAGCCACCTGGGCCAGAGGCCGGAAGCGCTGGCTGGAGGGAGGGGCCAGACGTGGGGCCGAAGCTCGGGGTCCAGGACACACAGGTGGTCAAATCTGATGCACCGGCCGGCAGCTCACCGGGGGCACAGGGAGACCCTCTCGGGCTGGGGAGCTGTGTGCAGACGGGGAGCCTTGAAACTGCACAGTGGTTGCAGAACTCGGCCTCGGACCCTGAGGTGAAGGGCGAGGTGACAGGGACGACGGCCGGAGCGCATGCCTGCACAGAGTGAGGCAGCAGGTGTCCCCCAAGGTGGGAGGCTAGAGGGCCAGGACCTTCTGTCCCCAGCAAACACAAATGAAGGACCAGAGTCTGAAGGCAGCACCCATGAGGCGTCCTGTACTCCGGAGATTCCAGGTGTCGGGGGCTGGGCTGGGATTCGGGGGCCTGGGGACAGGCGGAAACCAGGCCTGGTTTGCTGCTCCCAGAGGGAGGAGAGGACGCAGGGTGAGTAATCCAGCGGCAACTCCAAGTGACAGTGAGGGAAGGGGCCATGAACACACACACACACACAAACTCACACACGTGCACACATATATGCACATGCATATTCAGACTCACACGCATGCACACATATGCACGCACACATGTGCGCTTGTATGCACACGTATGCACACACGTGCTCACATGTGTGCACACATGCACATGTATGCACACGTGCAAACTACACTGCACACAAACTCACATGTACACATGCACACTCACACGCACATGCACACACAGAAACACGCACACATACACATGCACATATGCAAAATCACAGATATGTACACACCTATGCACACACGCAAACACACGTGCACATGCACATAAACTCACTCGTATGCATGTGCACACAGGCCAACTCACACACACACACATATGGAAATGCACACACACGTGCACACACATGCACACACCTATACATGCACACACACAAACTCACACTATGCATGCATGTGCACACACACATACACACACCTAGGTACACACATGCAAACACACACGTGCACGCACAGTCACTCATATACATGTGCACACAAACACACGTATGAAAACACACACATGTGCATACACACGGACACACGTATGCGTGCACAGAAACTCACGCACATGCATACATATATGCACACTCACACACGCACTTCCAAATGCACAAGAAGCTGTGAGAAAAGGAAATCGCCGGAGGACGTCAGGACTCAGAAGCCCAGGCCAGGCAGGTACCTGACACACCTCTGCTGCCGGAGACTCGGAGTTTCTAGAGCCCATCATCTTCACAGGGCAATCGTAGCAAAGAGGGGCCTGAGCGGGGTGGGCCGTGAGGTCACAGTTCTAACGGAAGCCTGTGCCTCCACAGGCCCCACGGCAAACACTGACGTGGAGAGACCTCGCACAGGGGACGGTGAGGAACGTGACCTTCGACCCGGCTCTGCACAGAGGGGTCCCCCCAGGAACACGTGCACACACCTGCCAGGCACGTGAAGCCCATCCGGGTACCTGGCAGAGGGAAGGCCGCTCTTGATGGAATTCACCACCAGCAAAGCTGTCCAGGGGTTTCCGGCAACATTCTCACAAATACGAGCTCACCAGCAAAACCACAAAAAGTCCTTGGAGGCAACAAACCCCCAGGAGTCCCAGCCAGCAGCTTTTCCCCCCAAAGCAGGGATGGAATCCCTTCTAACGCACAAAACCCACACGGCAGGGAAACCGCGAGCGAGGGACACAGTGCGCTCTCGGGAGATGGAAATCGGTCACCGACGGAGCAATGGTGGCTGGGCGCCAGGACACAAGGACACAGGAGGGCGAGGCTCAGAGCCACTTGGGAAGGGGTGGCAGACCAGGCTCCTCCGGGGCTCCGGGGACACGGCCCCTGGCCCCTGCCCCCTGAAACACAAGGCCCGTGTGGCTGAGTGGATGTGGGGACCCCCGCAGAGCAGCACCCCACAACCCAGCAGGAGACCAGAAAACCCAAAGATGGCTCTGACCAAGCTGAGAGGAAAGGTGGAAAATCCTGGCAGCCAGGCCGCACAGCAGGGACACCCAAGGGAAGGCCACCTTCCATCCACTAGAGGACTCCACCACAGAGAAGCGTGCAGGCAAAGCGGGAGGCCTGGGACAGGAGGGGCAGCCAGAGGCGCTCCCCATGGAGGGTTGGCCTGTCTGACAGTCCCCCGGCTCACAGGCCACGGCCAGACCTCCCAACAGAACATCTGACATGCACGAGTATCTGGAGGGCGGGTTCAGCCAGAGGCTGGGGGTCTGAGCACGAATTTCCCAATACACACATGGAAAACCAAACTGCAAGAGTAAATAAGTAAATAAAAATACAAGATACCAGAAAGATTTTTGCAGGAAAGCAAAAGCAGCCCAGCCCTGAACGGCATTTACAATGTTGTGAAGCAGAAAAGGCCAGGGCTGACCCAGCCGAAGTGCACCTGCTCAGGGACCAGCGCTGGCGGCCCCTGCCTTGTTGTCCTCACACGTCATGACAGCCCCCCCGCCTTATCGTCATCCTCACATGTCATGGCGGCCCCTGCCTTGTCATCATCCTCCCATGTCTGGGCGCCCCCTGCCTTGTCGCCGTCCTCCCGCGTCATGGCACCCCCTACCTCATCATCCTCACACGTCATGGTGCCCCCGCCCTGTCATCGTCCTCACATGTCATGGCGGCCCCTACCTTGTCGTCGTCCTCACACGTCAGGACGTTAGAGAACGGGATCTCTGCCTTGAACATCTTCCGACAGTGCATCAGCTGCACAAGCAGGTAGCACACGGTCTTGAACTTCATCCTCTTGGCTGGTTTTATGTCAGAGAGGATCAGCCCTGGAAATATCTGTGCCGACACGTGGCACAAAGAAACCCGATGAGGACACCCATGCTGCCCCTCCAGCCTGGAGCATGAATGAGACGGGAACACTCCAGGAGGTCACGGGGACCAAACAAGTGAACAGAACCGGCACCAGGTCCCACAGCACAGAGCCGCACCCACGGCCTCAGAAAACCAGAGTGAAGCCGGCATCCGGGGGCAGAACAGCAGACAGCTGTGGGGCCGGGCCAGGGGGAGACCCCAGAAGCCTGGTTAAGGACCACACATGCCGACCCCCGTGGTCCCTGCCCCTCAGAGACCACCCTCCACTCCCATCCCCCTGGGGCCCAGGGCCACCCTCACCCATGGTCCCCAGGCTACAGGGACTGCTGCATCTCAGGGACTGCAGAGCCCTGATCTGTGGGCGTACCACGACAGCGAAGCTTGAAGCTGTCCCCTACATATGACACGCTTATGTCCTGAAGGAGAGCTGGGGCCACCTGTGCCCTGCACCCTCACCTGTGTCCTGAGCCCCTCACTTGTGCCCTGAACCTCTCACCTGAGCCCTAAAAGGAAAAGGTCACCTCTAATCATATCCAGATCAGCTTCCTTGGACACAGTGACCTCAAGTGCCCCACACGATCCTCCTGTGGGCACAGTACCTCTCAGTGTACCCCCCACCCCTCACCTGTTTTCCAGGAGAGGTGGTAAAGGACCAGGGAGGTGAGGAGGGAGGCTGCAGGAGGCCCAGCCCCCAAGAGGACCCTGCACTCTGACGGAGGGTCTAGGAGCTCACAGCCCCTGCCCCACACACACCCCATGCCCCCCCACGCACCCCTCCCCTCACACCCCTTCCCCCACCCCAAAGGCCTGGCCCAGGGGGTGGGCACGCCATCCCGTCTGTGTCCATGCAGGAGGGTCCTGGCGCCCACCTTCCGCCGATGTGACGGCACGATGAAGAAGGTCTCGATGTTGTGAGCTTTCAGAAAACTGTTCCTCTCGTGTCCGTGACCCGGCTCCACCTCGTAGTCCCCGTTCAGGCACGCTAGGGTCGTCTTCGTGATGTGGACCTTCCTGCAAAACACAACAGAGGCGTCCCTGAGCACAGGCACGTGCAGGAGAAGCGGTCAGGCTCGCCGAGTCACACATGTCACACGCAGGTCACCGGGGAAGGGAGGGGGCGGGAGCCTAGCCACAGGGACGACAAAAACCTTCAGCAGGACGGAAGACAGCAGTGGGGTGAGGGGAGAAGCAGAGTGTCCCCGAGACCTCAGGCCCTGCCCAGTCTCACTGTCCCCACACCAGATGGAGCGTTCACACTCATCCCGGCACATTTTGTGGCGAGAAGGAGAATCCGTAGTCGATGCCTCCCCACACCCGCCCTGGAGCAGACCGTGAGCCTGAAAACCCACAGTAGCCCCAGAACCCCTCAGCCCCAGTGCCTCCCAGAGACCTGAGCGCTGGGGTCTGCGGAGAAAAGCAAATTCCCCAGTGTGCAAAGTGGTTCTCAAACCACCATGTCTCCTTGATTTCCTGCAGGGACCAGGGCGTTCAAGCAGGATGAGAGTCCTCATTGCTGGGAGGGACTCTGTCACCTGCCAGCCTGGCCCAGAACTGCACAGGGACAGCCAAGCAGCAAGGGTCTCTAGAGAGGCAGGGGAGCGTCCTGCATTCAGGGTCCTCCATCCATAGCAGAGACGGGAGCTGCACACAGTCACTGGGCTGAGGGTCCCCCGGGTCACAGAAATCTCAGCAACTGCTCTCAGTGCAGAGCGCTCCAGGCTCTGGAAAGAGGGGGTCTCGGGTGCAAGCACGTGGTGGGAGTGGAGGCCCCTGCGGGTCCCAGCTGGGATGTGGCCTGGGGACAAACGGGAGGCCTGGCCAGCCCGGGGCCGCAAGGCCAGTGAGACAAGGCCCCACCTTCACCAGCGAGCACTGCCTGCCACTGGCCCCGGGTGCTCACTCGCCCCATGTCTGTGGTGAGAGAGCGTCAGCCCCGGAAGCTCCCTCCCAGGACGCGAGCAGGGCTGGGATGCCAGCGCCCACTGTCTCAGTCCTGCGGGATCGGAGGCCCAGCTATGCGTGTGACTGTCCCAGACGGCAGGGGCAAGGGGACATGAGGTCCGGGCCTGGAGGCCCCCCTGATCCTGGAGCCAGGGAAGACACAGGTGACTGTGCTTCCCCTAGGGCCCGCAGGGCTCAGGGAGTTTACTCAGGACCCAGCGCTGTCTGCTCCAGGGCAGCCTGGAGCGAGCACCTCGCGCATCAACTCGGGGAATTGGCCACAGTACCAGGCAGCAGGTATAAAGGGTCGGTTTTAGACCAGGAGATGCACGTGAAGAGTGGGTGTGTTTGGCCTCCTCCGGTTCCACCCCTGCCTGGCCCTGGCCCCTTCAGGGCGACTGCTCAGGGGGTCCAGTTTGGGAAGGGGCCCAGGAACCCAGCCTCAGGGGTCTCAGCGTGAAATGAAAGCCACACAGTGACAAGATCCACCTACCTGTCTGTCCACCCACCCGTCCATCCACCCACCCATCCGAGTCTAGTCACGCTCTCTGAACACCCCGTAGTGGACGGGGTGTTTGCTGAACGGGTAGATGGGGGGGCGGGGAGGGATAGGTCGATTGGGGGCTGTGATGGTCCACGGGAGAGGTGCTCAGGGACGGCCAGGCTCACAGACAACAATCATCTCTGAGCACCCTTGGAAAGGCCTCAGCGTCAGGCGGGTCCTGTGTGTCCCCCACAGTCTGTCCAGGAGGGAAGGAGAAAGATGTGTACCCAGGAACCAGGTCTCTGGGGCAGGCAGAGGGCAGGCAGTGAGGGACAGGGGAGGGGCAGAGCCCTGGAGGCACACATAGCCGGGAGCTCGGGAACAGACACAGCATGGCCAGCACGGGTGCGAGGGTGGCTGACGCTCACTCCAGCGTGGGGGCCACGTGAGCCCTGGCGGCACATAGCTGTGCCTGGCGGCCCTTCTCCCGTGGCCGCCGCTGAGCGGGGGGAGGGAGAACCCCATTCTTGCCTTGGCCATGGGCCTCATTGGGCAGGGGAGGCCACCGTAGCGGGGCAGCCACAGGGCAGGGACCACGCGAAGCACACCGTGGCGCCAGGAGGAAGTCCGTGTGAGCATGGAAGGGCTCTGAGGCCACGGCACCTCCCTTCCTCAGTGAGCGCAGGGAACGGAACCGCCAGCAGGTGGCCAGGCATCGGGCCTGCTTTCCAGCCAGGACCGACTTCCCGTGGAGGCCAGGGGATCCCGGAGGCCCAGCACAGACCAGCACCCGCGCCCCCACCCTCACCACCCCCCCACAGCACACCGCCTCTCCCCGACTTACCCAGGTAGGCCGGCCGCCTCCATGACGTTGGCCAGGGTCACATCGTTGGACCACACGTCATACTGCCACTTGCGCAGGCCCAGGACCCCGCAGAGGACCCTGCCTGTGTGCAGCCCCACGCGCATGTTCAGGTCCACCTCGGTGGCCTCGGCCACAGACCTGCAACAGACGAGTCACGGGCGTGGGGCTGGGCCCTTGTCCACACACGCACAGGGGAGCCTGGCCAGGTGAGAGCACGGGGTCTCCTGACCTTAGCCTGACCCCCGGGCGGGGCCCCAGGTGGCCAGGGCCCCTCAGCCCCCCAGCCACCGGGCACCCCACACTGTGTCCACGTCGCCCCCTGCCCCCTTCCCACCCAGGGCAGCCCCTGAAGGCAAGCAAGCCTGGGACCTCAGATCAGAGCCCCCGATCCGCTCTGTGACCCGCTGACCCAGAGGCCAGGGTGACGACCGGCCAGGAGCATCTGACAGTCTCCATGGCCCAAGCGCCCTGGGGGACAGCTGGGGTTTGACCCCAAGCTCCAGACCTGGCCTGTGGGGAGGCTGTCGCTCCAAAGTCGTGGCCCGACCCCCAAGCAAACTATACGGGATGGAAAGTGGGCCTCGACACACATGTGGATGTGGAATCATTCGGCAGGTCCCGGGGTGCAGGTCACCCCTGGCTGAAGAACACGGGACAGCGTGCATCCCCACGGTGCCCAGGGGAGATGGCCTATGGTCGGCAGCCACAGCGGGGCGACCCTGCAGGACGCTCTGCGGGAGAAGGGGTTCCCTGCAGCCGTGGGGGGACCCAGGGGGGTGTCCCACACCATTTCCCAGCCCCTGGACGTGCCGCCACAGTCAGACACAGGAGGCATATGACACACTTTGTCCAGGCAAAGGGGACGTGTGACTGTGCTGACGCCCTCCGGTGCTGTTTTCCTCGTTCCGACTTCCCCAACGGGCAGAAGTTGTGTTATTAAGGAAAACTCTAAACCACGCCGCTGAGGAGGCAAGAGCAGGCTCTCTGGTGGGCTCCCAGGGACAGAAGTGGGCTGCACAGGAGGGACAGGGCAGTGTCCGCAGTGACCCCCAGGCAGGTGTGTCCAACAGGCCTCCCAGGTCAGCGGCCAAGCCCAACCAAGAAGGGCCAGGAGGCCAAGCCGAGGTGCAGGACACGAGGGTCCCATGGCTATGATGCCTATCACAAGGGGGAAGGGAGACCGGCCGCCACCCTAAGGGCAGCTCCACCAGACAACCCGCCCTCTGCCCCCTCCCAGCGGAAGGTACCCTGCGGCCCAGCCACGTGCAGACCCCCATGAGCTCAACAAAAACTCCGCTTCCTGCTTTGACACTGGAGCCAATTCATGTGCACCGCCTTGTCCTGAACACAAGCTGGCCCAGCCGAGATGCAGCCTCCAGGAAGCCCTCCCAGATCTGCACCCCCAGTCCCTGAGGGCTCATCACTGGCACCAGTACAACAGGGTCCATCAGAGACTGCTCCCGGCCACACCCTGACCTCCCGGCAGGCTGACCCAAATCACCAGAGACACGGGGGTGCCTGGGCTCTTAAAACATCTGAAATAAAAACCCTAAAGGAAGACAAAGGGCTTCAACAATGAAACAAAGGTGTTCTGTCCAGAACATACGGACAGGACACTGACTGCATCCTGGGGAGGACGAGGTCCGGAGGCTTTGGCTCTCAGAACCTCACACAGGCAAGGCGGCCTCTCCTCATGGGGAGGGGATGGGAGCAGAGCCCATACTGGGAGACACCAGGATTTCTAGGGAAATCCCACCGGCCCAGTAACTATGACCACACTAACCACTGCCCTCTCTGAGCCTCAGTTTCCCTGTGTGCAATCCAAGGAGGGGCTGAACGAGTGCCAACGGGCTCTGACAGCAGCCGAGCTACCCTGGTGCCTCCAGGCTCAAGGCCATGGCCACAGCCTGCTAACTCCTACTCTGGCAGGTGCAGGTGTGGGTGGAGACAAGGGAGAGGGTCCACGAGGACCCAGGATGCTCCACGCCACTGCTGGGGGTCCCAACGTGGGGCCTTCAGATGCCCATTCCTCTTGCTGAAGCCACCCCGCCTGAGGACGGTGCCCCCTGGGCCCAGCTTGCCGTGGCCCCGACTTCCATGTGCAGACTGCCCGCCGCTCCCGCCAGGTTCCCGCCAGCTGGGCCACCCTGCCCCCAAGGTGCCTCACGCAATCCTGGACCCTCCTCCCGTTGGGGGCCCACCGCTGCCCACCACGTCCACCGAGGGTTCGTCCCCCAGAACCAGAGGTGTTCACAGGCGCGTTCAAAAGTCCGTGTGCCACAGACCGTTCAAAGGGTTACTTAGAAGTCTGACTGTGGATGTGTCTTCAACACCTATTTAGTTTTACACACCTGAAACGTATTTTTCTCTTAATTATAACTTTTTTCAGTCATTTGCCAACCTCTACCTACAGGCACTGAGACGAAAAAAAAAAAGATAAAGTTAAAATTTAGGGTAGTTTTTTTTTTTTTTTGAAATTTGCAAAAAGAAAAGAACATAGGGAAAGATGAGTAAGAAAATTTGCAAATGGTGTTTCTGTGCATTTTCAGCATTTGTGCCCTCTGCAGCCGGGAAGGGACAAAGGGCATGGGCACCCTGGCAGCCACATGTAGCGTGCAGCATGCCGCCAGCCTCCAACCAAAGTCTGCAGCCCAGACACCCCACTGGCGGGCTCTGTCTCTCCCCTCTTCCAGAAGGTTCTGCCTCAAACACCTGAGTTCTGTGTCAGCAAACGTTCAGGCACCTGGGCAGGCGCTTCTCAACAGATCGTGCGTCAGGAACTGTCTCCCTGAGACACGCTGGCCAGGAACAGAGACAGCCAGGGGCCTCCAGGACCATCGGAGGCACCTTCCCTCCAGGGCCAGCCCAGCTCCGACCTGGTTACATGGGCGTCCACGCCCCGAGGACCATGCAGCCCCGCCAGCTCCAGCATGGGTCCCAGAAGGCAGAGCACAGGCCACTCGCTTCCCCTGACCCAATACCGCAAACCAAACACGCGGCCTTCCGCAAAGCCACGTCTGCGTTACGTCTAATAGCAACACGGCCCCTGGCCTGCTTCTGGTCCGGCGCACGATGTGCTGAGGCCTGTGACAGACGGGGCTACCCCGCGTGAGTGCACAATCACCCGCTGCTGGAGGCACACAGAATCCAGACGCTCTGGAGCCAGAGGGGACCGTGTAGAGGAGTCCCCGCACCCCGCTCGCTGAGCCGGCCCCCTTTTCTGGGCGGGGGGTGAGTCAATGTCCCAGCGGCTGGGGAGCCAGCAGAGTGCAAGGGCCGGCCTGCGGGGAGAGCCCCCAGCCCCGGGAGCTGTGCCCACCACCCAGGGCGAGGGCCCGGGCCCCCACCTCCACATCGGGACTCATGATGTGGCCTTAACACCCAGCGGGTAAATATTCCCATCCGTTATTCCCACAAGAGCAAACTTCCCACCAAGTGCAACACGTGATCCTTCCCACCTGCTGGACAGGATCCTCGGCCCCTCCAGGCTCAGGGGGGGTCAGCACCCAGCCGGGCACAGGCTGCACGCGTCTGCCCTTGAGGAGATCTCTTCTGTCACTGTTAACTCATTCGGCTCTGCTCCGTCCAGCGGCAGCAAACGCCCAGCCCCTCACGAGCCCATCCTGAGCTCATGTCAGGGGACTTTCGTGTTTGCACAGTGCGTGACCCTAGTGGATGTGCCGCTGGATGACAGGGGGCCTACACCCCCGGGTGGAACTAGCAGCATCTCCCCCCCGATCCTGAGCACCCAGAACCACACACGGGGTCCACATGAGACGCTTCAGCAATCTCATAACTGGCCCAAACCATCCTTCGGCCTCTGGGTCTCCCCCGTCCACTGAGAGGCCCCCCTCAGCCTGGAGCAGACCTCTCCGTGGCCTGACCAGGTACATCTGCAGGCACCATTTTCCTGCTGGTCACCCACAGCCCGGTGCAGCTGCCCAGGGCCACCAGGGACCTTGCAGGGATGGCGCTCCTCTGGAGAGTGCAGGTGGAAGACGGTGGCCTCAGGACAGAAGATGTGGCTGAGAACACAGACCTCGCTCCCCGGGCTCCAGGGGCGGCACGCACAGCCTGGCCAGAGGCCCAGATGCCCACTCTGGCCACCACCCTGGTCCTCGTTTCTCCTCCAAGAATTCTTGTGTTTCCAAAGCTCCAGTCAAAACTTTCGCTCTGCGATCAGAGTGTCTGGGCAGACCCGCCTTTGGATAAACAAATTCTGTCCTGCATGTGTTCTGTGTGTCACCCAGGGACAGTGTGGCCGGCGAGGGAGACCGCCAGAGGACCAGGAGTGGCATCCTCGGGAAGCAGTCCCGGCCTGAAGCCCAGCCATGCAGCGGACACACACTGGCCTGCTCTGTGGTACCCAGAAGGGCTCATCTGTGCAGGAGACCACCTCTAAGCTGTGACCCTGGTGGCCTTCATTTCTGTGCAGAGCCAGGGCCTGGGCCCAGCAGGGACTCCCAGTTTGTCAAGACAGAGACCTGGAATGCTCTGGGCATAAGGAGCTGGGGCAGGGGGCAGAGGGTAGCCTTCAAAAGCCAAGCAAGATGCCCCCAGCCCTGTGGGAGACCACGTCAGAGGGCAAGACCAGGAGTCAAGGTGTCAGGGCCAGGCAGGACCCCAGGGACCGGGAGTCCATGAGAGAAGGCAGGAGGCACGGCCACGGGGACCCTATTTCCCGGAGCAAACAGACCAGGGACAGGTCCACATCTCCACACGGCACAGCGCGAGGCCAAACCCAAGGGCAGATGACACACCCACAGGACTTCCGAGTGCGGGCACCACTCCAGGTGAGGCCCAGAGCCCATGAGAGCACAGCCCGTGTCTTAAGTGCAGGGGCCTGGGTGGCCGTGCTTGGGGGCCCCACCCGGTGAGGAGGCTCAGGGTCTGAAGGGCACCAGGCTGCCACGAGGACCCGGAGGGGGGAGGGTGGGTACCAGCATCATCTACCTGATTCAGGGCACCATCTGCCTGGCCCAACTCCGAGAGCCGTCTGCTGCCCCAGTCAGGCCCATCTGGCTCATAGGCTCCTACGTGCACCACGCGACCCCCACCTGCATTTGTGCCTGTGACCCTAATGCAGCCCCACTTTACCCCAGGGGATCACACAGGAGATGGAGGCGCTAGAGGGCACATTCCGTACTCTGTGACGCAGCACACGATGCGATGTGATGTGACAGGTGATCGGTGTCACTCATGTGTGACATGCTGACACGTGACAGGACGTGTGGCATGTGGTGTGACAGAGGACATACAGTGTGAACAACACGGGGTACCCGTGATGGGGCGCGCTCTGCTCTGTGATGGGACAGGTGACCTGATACGACGCCCTGCCAGAGAACAGACGTCATCGAGCCTCCAAGTCCCGTGCACAGCCAATCTCTGTTTCCTCCCAGACTCGCCTGCCCTGCCCTCGGCCTCCTCGAGAGCACGTGCTCTTGTGTTTGGACGCACGCGGACTCACCCGGGCCCCGGCCACCCCGACCCTAGCGCTGGGCCCACAGCGGCCACCAAGGCACCGGGACCACGCCGCCCTGCCCCCTCCAGGGCCCCCTCGCTCACTCTCGACAAGAAACGGGCGCCAGGCTGGGCGCTGGTGAGGGCCGGTCTGCAGGTGCCGGGTCTGCAAGGTCCGCCCCCCTCCAGGGCCCCCTTGCTTGCATTTCTCTGTCCCTCAGTCATTTGTGTCCCACAGACGACAACTCAGCTGCCACTTCCGGGCTCCGACTGTGACGCACACACCAGTCGCTGGGCCGCGCCCACGTCTCGCGCTGCCGAGATGCCGGAAGGCGGGCCCTCCACCTTCCAGCCCCACACCCCCCTGACCCACACGCACTCTGCATCCGCTCAGAACGAGACGAGGCTAGACAAGAAGGGGGCACGGCAGGGCACAGTGCTCCCAGGATGCGCACCTGCTCCGGCCGGGCCTCCCCCCGCAGAGAGCACGTGGATAGCCACGCCCAGGAAGGCAAGAACACGCAGTTCCTTCGAGTGGAACTCGGCTGGATGTGAGCCACGGCTCCCCATCGCGGTCCCCCACCGGAGTGTGTGGTCTGACTGAACAATGAGTGACCCCTTCGTGCACAATTACTGCACACCTGACAATACCCAGGGTGGTCACGGACAAAGAATCACTGTCCCGGCAAATTGCAGAGGAGGGGGCCACGGAGGCACAGCTCGGGAGGGAGCCCTCCCGCACGCCTCCCCGTGCAGTGTGGCTCTCCACAGCCCTGGGACCTGGCCCCCGGGACCCACTGGCCAGGTCGGCACAGGGCGTGGGCACTCACGTGATGGTGTCGATCATGTCCAGGCCCATCTCCACGCAGCAGTGGGCGTGGTCGGTCTTGGGCTGGGTGAGGCCAGACACACAGTAGTAACAGTCCCCTAGGATCTTGATGCGGCGACAGTGATTCTCCTTGGGGGCAAGAGGGCAAACCGCACGTTAGTGACGCAGCCGGGGCTAGGGACCCACACCTTCCCCAGCACGGGTGCCGGTGACCACGGAGTGCGCCCCAAGACCCCACACCCCCAACCCAGGGAACCCCCTCCCCAGGCCAGGGCAGCCTCAGGAGGGTAGGCAGCCCCCACGGCTGTGACCGGGGTCACCCTGGGGCACCCACGCTCCCCCAGGCCTATTCCCCTGCAGGCATCCCCCTGTCCATCCCTCAGCTCACCTGGAAAACCCCGCAGACAATTCAAGGTAGGGAAGCCCCAAGCCCGGAGCCAGCTCTTTCCCGGGGAGCAGGGGGTGTCTCCCAGGTGGGCCAGCATGACGCCCCTTCTGACCACCACCTCGGACGGCCACACATCCACACCGTCTGTGGCCATGACCCCACCACACACACACACACACACACACACACACACACCAGTCCCAGGAAGGGCAGGTGCACCAACTCAGGGTCCCTGTGTTTGGGGTCCACTGGCCGTGGGATCGGCTATCACCAAAGAATCATCTTCCAGGGCCGGAGCCCCAAGCAAACCACCAGGGTCTGCACCTGACCTCGCTGCCCACAGGGACACCCAGAAGGCAGCCAACACCACGGAACATCCACGCTCACACTTATGCAATGGGAAGAGTGCCAGCCCCCGCCTCGCCCGCATGCTGCCCGGGGACTCACTAGCACCAGACATCTCAGCTGTGACTATGGCTGGGAAGGTAGTTTTACTATCAAACACTTCGGGAAAGCCCTCCTGGACACCCTTATGTGCAGAGGGCTGCACAAAACACTTTCCCGCAAGTGGGTCACGTCCACAGACATTCACCACATGACGCAACCGAGAAATTCTTCAAACTGCATTAATGCTTCCAAACGTAACAGCAAATCCAGTGCGTGGGTTTTTTTTAGTTTTTTTTTTAATGTTTATTTACTTGTTTTGAGAGAGAGAGAGACAGAGCATGAGTGTGGGGGGGGGGGGGTGGGCAGAGAGAGAGAGGGAGAGAGAGAATCCAAAACAGGCTCTGCACCGCCCGCGGGACTCACACTCACAAACCAAGAGATCATGACCTGAGCCGAAATGAAGAGTCACACACTTAACGGACTGAGCCACCCAGGCGCCCCACAAATCCGCCTTGTGTTAACGTAAGTAGCAAACATTATGAAAATTTACAACATTTTCCGGAACAGAAACGAGCAGTGAGAAGTATAGTGTTGTTTTCGCTTTGCATCTGTCACGTGCGCCCGGGCCTGTGGGCGTCTGAGGGCCCCGCCTCGCCAGCGCGGCCTGGGGGGAGCACCTCACAGACCCCCCACATCCTGTGACAGCCTAGAGCTCTGCCCCCACCCTGAGAACCATCCTACGGCTTCTATTTCATCCTGCTCTGGGACGTCTCCCCAAAGTGCTCACTCCCGCGGGACCACCCCCCCAACCTCCACATTAACGTGAGAATCCCCGCCTCCCACTGCCCACACGCCCACACAGACGCACACTCGTGCACGACACTCTCTCCTGAGAGGCGGCCCAGCCACTGCCCCACATCAGAGGACGGGCGCCCACCCAGCCCTGGGCCTCCCTCGGCACGCAGATGCCCCAGACTCCAGCCGTGGGCCACGAGCTGGCTGCTGGGAGGTCAGCCCCCGAGGGACCACGGGCAGCCGCTTAACGTTAGGACACAGGCCTCCCCGTCTGCGGAAAGGGGTTCTCCCCGTGTCTCAGGGGATGGCCACGCTGGGGGTGACCTATCCCAGGATGGTGTCTGGGAGCCTAGAGCCGGACAGCCGGGTGCCGATGTCCACCCTGCAGAGCCAAGGGCCAGGCCCCCGGGAGTCAGCCCACCATGCTCATGCAAGCCTCCAGGCCAGCAGGCAGCACTGGGCTCTCTCCTGGCACTTCCAGAGTGTCCACCCCACTGTCCCCATCGTCACTGTCCTGTGGGAGGGCACCCACTGTGCCCAACAGTCAGACCCGGCCAGGACACTCCATGCAGGCCAGGGAGAGGGAGTCCTTCTCCCAACCTCCCCTGTCCCCACATCCAGGCTGCTGTCCTCAGGCCCAGGGATGACACCAGGGGCACCTGCCAGGCCTCACCCCCTCCTCCTATGGAAGGCTCCCACCGTCAGGACGTCCTCTCAGCTCCAAGATGCCCACAGAGGGCACGGGCCTACCGCACATGGCACTATTCTTGCAGACGATGTCGGGAGAGTCACCAATCCCCAGTTCTGGGCACCTCAAGGATGACGTGTGCCCATCAGCACCTCCGTGGGGTGTCCCTGTGCCCTTGGCTCAGCTGCAAGGTGCTCCCAGCCACCTCCTGCCCTTCTCCGAGTGTCCCGACAGGCCCGTCTCTGGATGAGCAGGTGTGTGAGCCAAGTTCAGGGGGACAGGTGCCCACAGGGAACCTCGAGTATGACCATTATGGCCCCACATGGCTGGTCTCCAAGTGGGGGCCTGCAGCAAAGCCACTGAGCAGGTGGCGTCCAGGGGCCGCAGCCTTGTAATTACAGCCTGTCAGCAGCAGATGTGTCCTTCCTTGGAGACTGTCCTCCAACTCGAAGCCTCAGTGCCCGCCCGCCGGCCCACCGCGGGGCCAGGGCAGGGACACAGCCGGGAACAGACTGGGGGAGTGAGAAACTGACACTTGGTCTTGTTATTCCAATCTCAAACGTCCTGGCTTTTGTCAGCCAGCTTGAGAGACAGAAAGGTATCTTTTGCTGACTTTGGTGTGTTTTGATTTAAAATCTTCCTGGTGGTTATTGGAAGCTGGCACCTGGAGCCAGAGCCCAAGCCTTAAAGAAGGAGGCAGAACACCAGGAGAAATGGAGGGGGGAAGCTGGAGAGCCCCGAGACCCTTAACCTGCAGCTTCCAGGCCAAGGAGGAACAGGAATGGCCGGTGACACCAGAGGGGCTGCGGGGGGATCCAGGTAGGAAGGTCTCATGCTTAGCTTGCCAGGGGTGGTCTGCAACGTCGAGGACAGGCTCTGACCCGCCAGCCCTGCCTAGCAGGCAGCTGTGGGGGCCTCGGGGGGCAGGGACCCAAAATCTAAGGGGTGGCTGTTGCTGAGAAGCAGCAGAAATAACCACTCGCTTCAACCTCCATGCACCCTAAACCATCCCTACGGTTCCCTTTGGCCCTTCTGTGCCAGCCGCTGGGTCAGAGGAGGGTCCTGCTCTCCCAGAGCCTGCGCCCGCCAGGAGGGACCACACGGGAGTGGTAGTGTTGAGGCCATCAATGCACAGACACATGTCCTGCAGCGAGGCGGCCGCGCCAGCCCAGCGCCCTCCTCTGCAGCCCCAGATGCGCCCGAGGAGGCACCGTGCCCACTGAGGGCAGCGCCCAGCAGCAGACGGTCACTGGTGCGCACTCGCTCCCGGGAGCCGGTGCCGAGAGGAGCGTCCGAGGGCACGCAGCGAGACACCTGACCTCGCAGGCGGGTGGCCCTCCCTGCACATCTCATCCTGGGGTCTGCACTGAGAGACCAAGCCACACAAATGCTGTACATACGTAAAGAAAGAAACCTGAAAACAGCGATGCCTGAAAACCAAAACCAGAATGAAATAAAGCTCAGTGTGAGCACATCGGGAGCGTGACCGCACACACAGCTGTTCCAAGAGGCGGGAGCCTGTGTCTAATGGGACGTCATCCAAAAACAAAACAAACGGAGACATCTCAGACCACATGCAGCAGTCCTGTGGGTGCTCCCCGGGGCAATGATGCTCTGAACCGACTACACAGATGCATGGGAGAGCGAACGGTGTTGACGGTCCGTGGGATTTCCAGCTTTGGGGAAACAGACACAGGTCAAAATGAAAGGAGCAAAGTCATCCAGCAAGTGAGTTGGAAACATCAGTACGAACTCAGAATTTGTTCTTACTCTTCTGGAAAGTGAGAAGCTAACGATCTCCTGTGAGATCCCAGAGTAGGACCTGGAAAACCACTTCCTGCCGGAAGGAAGCGGAGCTCCCGGAACCACAGACGGCTCGCTGTGCCTCAGGCTGGGCTGGGGGGCGGATCCTGTCCAGAGTGACAATGGCAGGGCAGTGCCCGCTGACGGGATGCGTGCATCAGAAATAAGAACACACAGACTGGGTCAGGCACACCCAGTTTCTACACGACTGTGGCTTCCCAGTAACAGAATGGAGAAGCAGGAGAGAAGAACCCCCCGCCCGACCTTGGCGGGCTCTAGGGCACTGATTCCTCGAAAATTGATCGGTGCCGAGACTCAACCGTTTACTGTTTTTGAGGATAACCAATTAGCTGACGTGTGAATGTTCTTGTTTTTTAAAGAATCATGAGTGAATCGGCGCAGGGAAAAGGACAGAATTAAAAAACCATGTGGCCCAAATCCCACTGAATTGCCAGCCAGGACAGCTGTCATGGCACCCCTGGTGTGACGTCATGGGGAGCAAGTGGCAGGTGGGTCGCACAGGCACCACAGGAATACCTGGGGCAGGAACTACCCGACCCCGGCCCGGGAGGCCCACAGGCTCCGGGGAGGTGACAGATGGGGGGAGCACCTGGCATCCATGTCCTGCGGGAGCCACCCCGAACAGTTTGTTAGCGCTGACATCCGAGGGCCACAGGCACATTCCCCGTTTTCTAGTTCCTGTGTCCTGCGATGGACATGTAGAGGCCTTGCCGAGGAACTCCTGCTTGTTCTACTCCGCCAACCCCAAGGGTCAGGAGCCCACACCCCCACGTCCACCACATGCCCTCACACTCTGGCCATGACCCCACCGTGTCACCCAGGCCAGGCACCAGACAGCGGGGGACATCCCAGAGCCCAGGGTCCACATCTCCCAGACTGTCTGGCCCTGCCGTGCCCCTCCTCTCAGGGACTGTGGGGCTGCTGTGACAAACGGCATCAGGCCCTGTGCCATGGGTTAGCCCAGACACATGTCCCCCTCACCCATATCCTGCCTGGCCTTCCAAGGGCAATACACACGAGTCGACAAGTAGGTGACACGGCCCAGCAGGAGTCAGAGCCACTGCACCTGCAGTCTCCTGGGCGGGTGACCAAGGTGTCCTGGTGGCCAAGTCGGGCTCACGGGAAGGACTGCCAGCCAAGGCTGTGAGCACGAGGTGAGTGACGTCCAGGACCAGACAGAGGGTACAGACGTCAGCTGCCGTCCAGAGGGGGTTGTGGGTGCCAGAGTGGGGCCTGCTGTATCGTCTCTGCCTTTGTGCGCATGTGAAATTCCCATAAAACAAGTTCTACAGGCCCTTGAGGGCAGGGTTGGGTCTGACTTGTACAGGCTGCACCCCATCACCTAGAGGGGTTCAGTACACAGCAGGCCAACAGCACACATGGTAGGTCGGCTCTGCACACAGTAGGCCGGCTCCGCACACAGTAGGCACTCCACAGTGAGCACTATCTCCTCGGTGCCACTGGGGGGCGGGGCTGCCGTCCAGGCCACCCTGCCTCCCCCTGCACCTCCCCCCGCGTGCCCAGGAGCTACGCGCTCAGCTGCAGGTTGCCGGGCTCTGCACACCTTCCCAGGAGGAGCCACCACAGGTGCTGAGTGGACGTCCCCTCCCAGAAGGAACCAGCGTGAAGCCGCAGCCGTGGGCCACATCTCTGTACACAGAAGCAAACGCAATGGAAACCACCGGTCGAGTGATTCTGGGGAGAAGGACCCCAGCTGCTGACACCCGCCAGCCAGGCGGTGATGGTCACAGCCCAGGGAGAGCCTGGAACCTTCTCCCAAAAAGGACACATGCGGGCACGTGGGAGCGGGTTTCTACAGACGGCCAGAAACAACAGTCTCTTCAGAATTCCAAACACCTACTGGTTTTCCAGAAAGCAATATTTCCTGCTAATTAAGGAATAATTAAAGAAACCCAGGCTCGTTATTAACAATGCAGGAAGGTCAAAAAAAGTAAAACGTGTGACTCCGCAAAAACCACAGTCATTCTGGACCTCCCCTCCGCCCAGCGCTCCCTACAGCGTGTCCCCCCCCCCCAGTGCTCCCCCACGGCATGTACCTGCATGTGCACACACATTCTAGAAGGGGGGTTCTGCTCCACGCTCGTCCAAACGCAGAGCCTCGCCCTTGGGTCGGTCTCTCGAGTGGAGCACGGACAATACATGTGCTGCCTCCTTCCTCAGGATGGCGGCTCCGAGTCCTGGCCACACGCGCTAGGCTCCCGCCTCCCTCCTGGGCTGGAGGGTCTAGACGGACCCCTCGACACCACCCCCGCCCACGTGCAAGCCCGGCTGCTGAGAGCACAGCGAGCAGGCGAACACACCCCAGTCCCACGGCGGGCAGCTTGGAGCGGCGCCCGGGACGAGGGAGTCCGAGCGGCAGGGAATCGCGGGCCATCGGTCTCCTCACGTTTCACAGGCCACAAAACCCAGGCTCTGGCCCCTGGATGGAGCCCAAGGGAAGCCTGAGGAGGAGGACGGACGGGGGCAGGAAGGACGGACCTGAGCACACACGCCAGCGAGCTCTGGCTCTTGACGGCTTCGTCCGGAACCCGCAGAGTGACACAGAGGGCAGAACGGTAATGCGCCAACATGCGCATGACAGTCTCTGAGCAAGTGCGGGTGGAGCCAGACAGACAGATGGTGCTGAGAGCCTTTCTGGTGTGCTGCTGCCTATGGCCGGGGTCGCGCCCTCGGCGCCGTCCTGTCTTCCCTCACAATCCCCAGCACGAGGCCCCGTGCACCCCTGCCCTGGCCCCAAGCATCCCCACCCTAGCCCCACACATCTCTGTCCACTCTGCACGCCCTGCCCACTCCAAACACCCCCATCCTGGCCCCATGTACCCCCACCCCAGCTCTGAACACCCCTGTCCGCTCCACGCACCCCCATCCCAGCCCCACAGACCCCCGCCCCGGCCTCGGGCACCCCCATCCCGCTCCCAGGTGTCCAGTCCTGTGGGTCGCTCCCACAGCATGCACATCGGGGACGATGCAGACTGGCCCAGCCCAGGGCCGGGGTCCCCGGTGAGGGCCCACCTGCAGACACAGCGCACCTGCAGGAAGGCCCAAGTCCGGAAAGGAAAGGCCTCTTAGGCCATCCAACCTCGCTAACCGCCTGCTGGCTCGTGTGCAAATCAGCCGCCTTGCCCCGGTGTACCACCTACATTGTCCTAAATCCCAGCGTGTCCCCTGTCACGGGCCAGGCACAGGCACCTCGGGGCTGAGAACTTACAACAGTATAACAAGGTCTGGCTGGAAACATCCCCAGACAGGGCCTCAGGGCCATGACCCAGACTCAGGACCGTTGTCCTTGCCTGTGCGGGGAGCAGACTGGGACTCGGGCCTCCACAGCGGGCACAGCGAGACCCCAGGCCACCCTGGAGCTCAGGAAGGAGGGACATCGGCTTCGGCTGGCTGTTCGCTTTCTGTGGCTGTCAGCCGTGGACGAGGGGTAAAGGCCAGCCACTACGGAGACCAAGGCAAATATGTGCTCACTGTGAGTCTAACTGCCCAGCAGGGACCTTCGTGAGGACAGACGTGCTGGGTGGCAGCGTGTGAGTTTCCCAGCACACCGGCAGGGGTCACTGCCTCCTGCACACCAGGCTCTGACACACATGCCACGTGATCTCAAGAGGGGCTCACGCACATTGGTGTGAAAATACATTAAACAAATACTTGGCACCATCAATGCCCAAAACAACAGACTGACAATTCTCAGCTGCCAGGCATGACTTTGATGGGGCGGAGGGTCCACACTGAACTTCCAGAGAGGGAAACATAACCCCTGAAACCCACGCCGTGCCAGACGGACAGATGGGTGGTCCCACCTCACAGGAGACAAGGCCGGTGACCATACAAGTTCAGCATCAGAAACCATCCAGAATGACGGAAAAGGAAAAAGAGCCCCAAATTAAAAAGGATCATCAGTGGGCTGTGGGACGTCAAAATCCAGATGCGGGCAAACCAGGGTCCCCGAAGGAAGGGGGAGAAGCATAAAGAGTGTCTGACGGCTTTCTCCCCGAAACGACGAAACTGTAAACCTACCGATGCAGGAGGCTCGATAAACCACAAGCCCAACAGCCATGAAGAAAACCACACGGAGTCACGTCAAGATCGAACTGCTTCCAACCGCGGCCAAGAGAATGTCTTACGAGCAGAGAAAAAAGACGTCTTTCACGTGTTCGGACAGAGGAGCCGGGTGCAGTGGGCAGGTTCCCACTGAAAACACACAACCGAGCAAGCACCTGCTGGCCCACCGTTCTGCAGACAGTGAAAAGAAATTCTAAAAAGTCAAGGCCAGATGAAGACTTATCTCAGAAATAAGAGACAGAGAGGACGGGTTGCTGGCCCACCATGCGGGAAGCACGGGAGGAAGTCCTGTGGTAGGAGGAAAGCATGGCCACGTGGGCATACCCACATGGCCCAGAGCCACAGAAACAGAACCACGTAAAGAGATACACACCCCTGCTTGTGACCCATTTCTGCAAAAGAGAACGGTCTGTGGGAACAAACAGGGTAACAATGCAGGGCTGAGCTACAGGAATCAGCCACAGACCCCAACGCAGGCCCAGCGACATGGTGAACCGTTATGATCCAAGAGCCCACAAAGACACTCAGGCAGGGTCACACAAGACACTCAGCAAACCCACAAAAGGGCAGAAAAGGGGAAATCAACAAAAAACAGATGGAATGAACCAAAACTGGGACAGACTCAACCTGCCACACCGACAGCACAGCCAGCGACCGCCGACCATCAGATTCGATGTAACTTAAGATGCAAACAGGCTGGAAAAAAAAAGGGAGGGAAAAAGCCATGCTTCCTGATGATAATCGAAGGAAAACTGGAACAGTTACGTTAACATAGGACAAGCTCAGATTTCCAGGTAAACCGGTCATGTCTTTATTTTTTTTAACGTTTGTGTATTTCTGAGAAAAAAAAACAGAGCATGAGCAGAGAAGGGGCAGAGACAGAGGGAGACACAGAGTCTGAAGCAGGCTCCAGGCTCCAAGCTGTCAGCACAGAACCCGATGTGGGGCTCAAAATCACGAACTCGATCGAGATCATGAGCTGAGCAGAAGTTGCTTAACCAACTGAGCCACTCAGGCGCCCCTAAAGAGGTCATTTCTTAACGAAAAAAGAGTTAATTCCTCAAGAGGACCCAAGATCCCTAAATGTTTACAAATCGAATAGCAGAGCTCGAGAGCATAGGATGCAGAATGGGCAGGACTGAAGGGAAGCAGACGAATCCATAACTACGTCAGGGAGCCCGATGCCCCCGCTCGGTGATGGAGGAAATAAGCAGCCAGGACGTGAGCAGAGACGCAGAGTAAGGCGGTGAGGTGACCACCTGCCAGCCCCGGCCACGCGCACACAACTCTCCAGAACACAAGATCGTGCAGGAGCGGGTGCACCTCGCTGCTCAGTCACTGGAGGAGACCACATCCTGAACCACACGTGTAAGACGACTCCAATTCCCTGAAAAGTACTGTTCTCTGACCACTGGAGAATTAATTTGGAAGTCAAGAATAGAAAGGCCTTTGGAAAATCCCGCAAAAAAACATACCTCTAAGTAAGCCACGGGTCTAACGAAGATTAAAAGGAAAACCAGAAAAGTATTTTGAGCTGAGTGAAAACAAGAACACGACGTTTCAGTAACTCGGGGAAGCCGCCTCGGCAGCACACCCGGGCAGTTCGCGGCACCAAATGTTCACGCTGGAAGGGGAGAAAGATCCCGATCGGTGGTCTCAGCTTCCGCCCCACGAGGCTACAAAAACAAGAGCAGAAGAGAACCAAGGGAAGCAGAAGAAACACAGTAAGAAACATCAGAGAGGAAACCCGTAACAGAAAAACAGAGAGATCATTGAAACCAAAAGCCAGTTCGTCAAGAAAACCACTACCACTGATAAACCCACAGCCAGAATGATGAGGGGAAAAGGGAAGACACCAATCACGACAGTCAGAAAAGGAAGAGATGTGTCATTACCGATTCTACAAACATCAAAAGGACGAGGAAGTTCTGTGAGCACCTTTATTCCACTCATCTAAATAACTGAGCTCGAGTGGACACATTCCTTAAAAGACTAAGACACAGGGCGCCTGGGTGGCTCAGTCGGTTGGGCGTCCGACTTCAGCTCAGGTCACGATCTCACCGTCCGTGAGTTCGAGCCCCGCATCGGGCTCTGGGCTGATGGCTCAGAGCCTGGAGCCTGCTTCTGATTCTGTGTCTCCCTCTCTCTCTGCCCCTCTCCCATTCATGCTCTGTCTCTCTCTGTCTCAAAAATAAATTAAAAAAAACGTTAAAAAAAAATTAAAAAAAAAAAAAGACTAAGACACAGAAAGCAACCTGACCAGCCTTACTTTGTAAAAATCTCATTTTTAAATGAAAACTTGCCAAGGACAACTCCACGCCCAAATGGGTTCACTAGCAAATTCTGTCACACACTTGAGAAAAACTAACAATAGCAATTCTACAGAAGCTCTTCCAAAAAGTCGAACAGGAGGGGACGTGACCAAACGCCCCCAGGACACCAGTGAGACGAGATCCCACATGAAGACAACAGAAGACAAGAAAGCCACCAAACAGTGTCCTTCAGAAACCTAATGGGAAGACATCTAAACAAGATTTTAGCACACGTGTGCACACTCACACACGCACGCCTTCACACACACGTTAACGCGTGTGTGCACACATGTACGTGTGAGCTACATACATGTGCATGCACACAGGCCTGCACGCAACACACTCACGTATACGTACACGCTCACATGCATGTACACACCCCACCACGTGTCGCACAGCCCACCAGCCACACAGCTCTGACGTGTACAGTACACACTGTCTACAGGGTATACCCTTCCCGTGAAAGAAGTATTTAGCCAGCGTCCCAAACACAGGTGCATGTCCCGGTGAAAGAGCCACGTAGCGAATAAAGAGGCCCGTCTCTCACATACCAGCAAGACGGACAACCTAGAAGAAATGGATAAACCCCTGGAAACACACAACCTACCAAGCCTGAATCACGAAGAAACAGAAAATCTGAACAGACTTCTTTCCAGGAAGGAGGCTGAACCTGTGACCAAGAACCCCGCAACACACAAAAGCCCAGAACCAACGGCGTCACTGGTGAACTCTACCAAACATTACAGAACACCAATCCTTCCCAAATTCTTCCCCAAAACAGAAGAGAAAAGAAAGCTTCCAAATTCACTCTACAGAACCAGCATTACCCTAAAACCGAAAACAGAGTTTTCGAAACAAGAAAGCTGGCCAGTATCCCCGGTGAACGGAACACAAATGTCCCCAAAAAGTACAGCAAACCTCTTCCCACAGTATGTTAAGAGAGAGGATCATTCAGTACGACCAAGTGGGATTTATTCCCAGGGAGACAAGGCAGGCGGATTGATATTCGCAGATCAATCAGCGTGACACATCACATGAGCAAGAAAAAAGACCAAAGCCACAGGATCATCTCAGCAGAAAAAGCATCTGACAAAATTCACTGTCCCTTTCAGGATAAACTCTCTCAGCACAGGGGGTACAGAGGGAAGGCCACGTGGGACCCGCCTACAGCACACCTCGTCCCCGCAGGGAAGCCAGGAGAGTTTTCCCTCCAGGATCAGGAACCAGACAAGGAGACCCAGTCCTGCCGTGTCCCCTCAACAGGCTGTGAAGTCCCAGACGGGACAGTCGGGCACAAAAAGGGAACCCAAGGCATCCAACTCAGAAAAGAAGTAAAACTCTCTCTCTCTGCAAATGACTTAATATCTACCCTAAAGACGCCACCAGGAACCTGCCAGAGCCAACAGATGACTTCAGTAGAGTTTCCGGAGGCAAATTTAACACACAAACCTGCTGTTGCACTAACAACGAACTCCTGGAGACATTGAGAAAACAATTGCACATACAACTGCATCAAAAACAATAAAATGCTGAGGAGTAAATTTAATGAACAAAAATAAGAAAGCAAGTCTTATGATCCGAGGAGACGTTTGGAATGTGTGACACCCCCAGAACAGGCCCGGCCCCCCCCACCAGGTGCGCCCTAGGTTGGGGTGCCCATGCAAAGGGACAGTGATGTCACAGCTGGGGCGTAGGCCCTGCCTGGGCCAGGGTGACACTTACCGCGGCCAGTTCGTCAAACGGTGGGGGGCGGGGAGTGCGCTTACCGTGGCCAGTTCATCAAACTTGCCGAACAGCTCGTTGAGGAGCTTGACCAGCTCCTGTGCCGTGCACTGCGACGCCAGGCCCGTGAAGCCCACAATGTCCGCAAAGAGGATGCTGCAAGGAGAAGGCCCAGGCTGCCTCCTCCGTGGCCATGCGGGGCCCAGCCTCCCCAGCAGACGGCGACCCCTCCATGCACCCCAGAACCCACCTCCCTGCTTAGCCTCAGGGCGGGCTGGAGGGGAGGGTCCCACGTTCCCGCTTGATGGGCAGCAGCATGGGGGCTGGGGAGGGCGGGGGACGCCCTCACAGCCATACGGGGCCTGAACGCCAGGCCACCAGCTCCTGCTCACCCCCCAGTTCCACGGCCACCATGCCTGCGCCCAGCCCAGGGTGGCCCGTGACAGACCGTGGCCAGCAGCTGGTGAGCAGAGGAACATGCTGGTAAGAAGTGTGGCCCTCCTGCCAGCTGACATGGCGACAGGACATCAGCGTTGTTGGACCACCTGGATCCCTGCGCCTCACGGAGGGGCCCCCTGGGTCTGCATCAGGGCAAGGACTCATCTTGCCGGGTCAGAGCCTCAGCGTGTGGGCGTCCGTTTACTGCAGAACTGGGTCCCATCCGTGCCCACCCGCCCGCACAGCCTCCTTCCTGGACACTGGACCATCATGAAGTGACCGGCAGCACAGATGGGCCGTCGCTGTGAGTTTTGCTGGACACAGTTCTCGTCCATTCGTTCGGCCCTTGAACGTGCCACCCTGGCCTCCCCGCCTCCAATGATCCTGGTGAGAAATCACTCGTCGATCTTCCCCCCACTCTTTGCCCCTCATCTCTGGCTCATACGATTTGCCTACGACGTGTCCAGGGACGGCTCTCTCTGCGTGTGTCCTACCTGAGCTTCGAGACATTGTGAGCCATATGTTTTTCAAATATTCTTTCTGCTTCTTTCTCTCTTTCCTCTCCTCTGGGACTCATTGCATGTGTGTTGCTGTGCTGTCCAGGGTACCTCGGGTCTCTGAGCCTCCGTTCCTTCCCCTTCACCCTTTTGTCATTCCGTTCATCGGGCAAGATATTTTCAATTGTCTTTCGTCAAATTCACCAATTCTTTCTTCAGCCTGCTCAAATCTGCTCAACATTGAGCCTCCCTAGTGAACTTCGTGTTTTATTTTTCAAATGTGGAATTTCTGATGTTTTTTCCATAATGTCTACCTTTGTATTGGTATTCTCCACTTGATGAGAAGTTATTCTCACGCTCACTCTTATTCAGACACAGTTTGTTCTTTGCACATATTTAAGATAGGTGGTTAAAGTTTCATCTGGGCTCCCTCAGGACGGCTTCTCTGGACGGCTTTTTGCATTCCCATGTGAGACACGGCTTCGTGTTTTCTTGCACATCACATGTATTTTTATCGAAAAGTGGATAATACGGTGTGACCACTCCGAAAATCAGAACCCCTTCCCACCTCAGGACTGGGGTTGTTACTGTTGCCGTTTATGTCGTTGTTTGATGACTTTTCTGAACAAATTCTGTAAAGTCTGTTTTTTTTCTCGTGTGGGGCCATTAAAGTCTGCGTGGTTAGCGTGGCGGTCGGCCAGCAACTGGACAGGTTTCCTCACGTGCCCGGAAACAGTGAGTCTCTTGGCGTTGGAGGGTGGGCACTCGGCCAACTCTGTCTTGTTCTGCTCTTCCTGCTCGCACCCAGCCTCAAGGTCAGCCAGCGATGACAGACCGGACACCTCACGGTCTTTCCTGAGTGCGCACACGGCCCTACTACCCTCATGTGTGGTCCTCTGGCTCCCAGAAGCATTCCCACAGCCTTTCAAAGCACCCGGCAGACCTCTCCTTCCCCAGTTTTTTTAGCACCCTGCTCCTGCCTCTGCCATTCTCACTGCCTCGGGTGGCTGTGAGGTTAAACAGTTGCCACTGATTGTGGTTAACAAATGTCTCAGGGCAAAAGCTGCTCACACTGAGCGCTGAGTCAGGTCACATAGAGATAAGCCTGTGAAAAAGGTTTTGCAGGGAATTCCCAAACGGTCACGTAATGACAGCCCTCTGAGGGTTTTCGAGGCCCCAACCCCATTCTGTCCCCTCTGGTGGCTGTCAGCAGTCAGGTGTCGGGATGTGGCTGCAGGTGCTGCCTCTCAAAGCCATCACGGCGCTGAAGACAGCAGAATAGACACGTTAGATTCTGCATAGCTTTACTCTTCTTACCCAGATTGAGCTGTTTTTCTTCAATAAACATTCCTGGACTCTTGCAAGAGTTTGCTTGATTTCCAGTGTGCTGACAACGTGGGCTCTGACAGTTTCTGTCAGCACCGTCATCGCTTCTACAGAGGAGAGGACGTTCAGATGTCCTTCCCCCCCATCACTGATGGCATCAGTCGATTAGTTGTGAGTCGTGTGCTGACTGGGGACCTTAATCCCGGAGTGACGGGGAATCAGTGAGGGACTGTCACAAGGGTGGCAAAGAGGACAGAGCCAGGTTCACATCCAGGCTGTGGACTCTGATGCTGCCGGAGGGTGGCTAGGGGCGCTGGGGCGGAGCCGGGGCCGGGCCCTCAGCTTCGTCTCCTATCTCAGGACTGTCACACCTGCAGCCGTCGGGAATGAGGCACCCACCAGGGTAGAGATTTTTCAGCCTCAAAGGGAAATGGTGATTTTCCACATCTGGCTTTGCTCTCCCAGGTCAGAAAAGAAGGAGGGGAAGGTATGTGGGCTCCCTGCTCCCTGCTGGCCCCCACCTGCTGCCCCAGGGCATCCCTGACACCTGCCGCCTTCCTGCTGCGTGCACCTGCTCCACACCCCTCCCCCGGGCACCCCCCGCCCCACCCCGGGACTGCTCTGGTGGCCTGGTGCCAGCAGAAGGCTGGGGCCACGTGCCCCCCGTCGTTTCCGACCAAGGAGAGGCAGTGGGCGAACGGGAACGTCTGCAGCAGCCAACCCAGGCCCCGCCCCGGCCCCACCACTCACTGGCTTCACTTTGCTGAACCTCAAATTTCTTCCCCTACAAGTGGGGGTGACCGTGTCCTGGCTGCCTGGGCCAGAATGCTGGCCCCACACACCGGGCGCTGCGTTCTCCGCAGAGAACACCACTGGTCCCTCCTGAGAGACCCCGCAGTGGGAGTCAGCGTGTGGCACTGGCAGGCTGGCTGGCACACAGGGATGGCTCGGGGGCCCGGTGGGGACGGGAGGGCAGCCGCAGGCCTTGGCTCATTCCAGGTGGGCTAGCACCTGCCTGAGGGGTCCCAGTCCACAGCACTCAAAACAAACACAAGGGGCTTTATCCTTCTGTGTCTGCAGGGGCCCAGGGGCAGGGAGGCCCGACACCAACACCCAGAAGACCCAGAAGAACACTGAGAAGGGAGAGAACGTCGGTGTTGCAACCACCACCGCCTGCCTGAGTGGCACTTAGGTGAAGCGCAATGCTCAGCCAGTCCAAGTACCTAAAAGGGATCACGCGATTTAACAGGATAAAATTCTTTTTAATCGTGTCTTTTAAAACAAGGAAGCAAACCACGGGGGGCAAGCTGGTTCGCCTGAGGGCTCAGTGTCCTCACCTGTAAAATGGGAACACTCTCTACCTCCTGGGGCTGCCACAAGAGAAGCAGAGGTCTAGGCCACCCCAGACCCTGGCACCAAGGAGAATGACGCTCAGCTTTAGCCCGACGTGGGCCAACTCCCACCCCAACGCCACTGCCCAAAGGGGGCTCAAGACAGAGTGCCGACCATCTCCAGCCACGCAGGACGTGGAGGGTGTGCCAAGAGGGCCAGAGCAGCTGTGACACCAGTCACCCAAGGAGTCACCACACCCGGCAGGTCTGCTCACCTGGGCCTCCCCTCAAACAGGGGCCTCCCCTCCACTCCCTCCCCTCCTCCACCTTCTCCTCCTCCCCCTCTTCCTACACCTCATCCTCCCCCCTCGCTCCCCCTCCCCCTGTACCTCATCCTTCCCCTCCCCCTCCTCTCCCTCCCCCTCCCCCCTCCCCCTCCACCTCATCCTTCCCCTCCCCCTCCTCCCCCTCCCCTACACTTCATCCTTCCCCTCTCTCTCCTCCCCCTTCCCCCTCCTCCTACACCTCCCCCTCCCTTCTCCCCCCTCCTCCTCTTTCCCCTCCCCCCACACCTCCCTCCCTCCTCCCCCTCCCCCTCCTTCCCTCCTCCCCCTCCTTCCCTCCTCCCCCTCCCCTTCTTCCCTCATCCTTCCCCTCCCCTTCCCTTCCCCTCCCCCTCCCCCTCATCCTTCCCCTCCCCCTCCTCCCCCTACACCTCATCCTTCCCTTCCCCCTCCTCCCCCTACACCTCATCCTTCCCCTCCCCCTCCTCCCCTACACCTCCCCCTCCACTTCATCCTTCCCCTCTCCCTCCTCCCCCTTCCCCCTCCTCCTACACCTCCCCCTCCCTTCTCCCCCCTCCCCCTCCTCCTCCTTCCCCTCCCCTTTCTTCTATACCTCCCCCTCCCCCTTCCTGCTCCCTCCCTTCCTCCCCCTCCCCCTCTTCCCCCTCCCCTCCTCCCCCTCCCCCTCTTCCCCCTCCCCTCCCCTCCTCCTCCCCCTCCCCTCCTCCCTCTTCCCCCCTCCCCCTCCTCCCTCTTTCCCCCTCCTCCTTCCTCTCCCTCCCTTCTCCCCCCCCCTCCCCCTCCTCCTACACCTCCCCTCCCCCCTCCTCCCTCTTCCCCTCCCCTCTCCTCCCCCCTCCTCCTTCTCCTCCCCTCTCCTCCGTCTTCCCCCCTCCTCCATCTTCCCCCCTCCCTCCTCCTCCTCCCCCCTCCCCCTCCTCCTCCCCCCTCCCCCTCCTCCCCCCTCCTCCACTTTCACTCAGTGCCCCAAAGCCCACCATTGCCAGGACAGTGCCAGCCCTACCTCACGTTGTCATGCCGCTGGATGTAAATCTTGTGGAAAATCCTCTCGGGGGGCTTCAGGAAGTCCTCCTTCATCTCCATGGCAACATTCCGGGGCAGAAGGCTCATGAGCAGCCGCTCCTGGACAGGGGAGACGGGCCCGCGTGATACAGCAGGGGCCTCCTGCGAGACCCGTCACCCCACCAAGGTCTCTGCTGAGCCCTACACGGGGTCTGCAGACCCTGCCTGGCCCCTGAGTCCCAGAGGGTCATGCCCAGGCCTGGACGGTCATCGCACAAGTAACTGCTCCCAGAGGGCTGGAAAAGCGCCAATATCACCCCCAGAAAACACAGCCCCCCCCTGGCCCCCCCCACCCATTCTTCATGCCCACACGCCCATGTGCCCTGGCTTCACTGAGCAGGGGTCAAGGGGGCGGGGGACACCACTGCCTCCAAGTGGGACGGCCCAGCCTCACTCCCCACCCCACCGCCCGACACGGCCCTGAGAGGGGCCTCGAGACGGGCTGCAAGGGCCCGTCTCCCAGGACAAAATGGTCCCCTCACCTCTCAGAGATAAGCAGCATGGCCCATTGCCCTGGCCTTGCCTTCTGGTTTCTCCCTTCCCTACGGAGCTCAGATGTTTCTTTCCCCACAGAGAATGGAACAAACATCTAGGCTTTTCCAGAGGAGCCCGCTACTCCAGGGCCTCAGTTTCCTCATCCAGACTGCCTGTCTTCCCCGCCCTGCCTGACCTCACCCCACTGGCCCCCGACCAGCCGCCACACCCGAGGCCCATCCGTGTCCTCCTCACCCCCCTTCCCACCCTGCTTCGGAAAGCAGACAGATCAGAGTTTAAATCCCGCGCAGAGTTAGGTGGCACAGCCTGCTTCCGAGGGCAAACGCGGCCTGAGAGGGGGCGGGAGAAGCCTGCCTCCCATTCCATCCCTGCGGCCCAGCTCCCCCTAGGCCCCCAGCCCCTTGGCCGTGGCCTGTCCCATCAACAGGAACTCTGGCAAAGCCCTCGGGCACCTGCACCACCCCCAGCCCAGAGCAGGCAGCCGGGTCCCCCCACCAACCGGGCCCTGGATCCACTCCACTCTGCAGTGTGTGAGGCCATGTCCCTGACTGCAGCAGCCACAGTCCCGTGTGACCACCTCAGGAGGACCATTGAAGCAGCAGTGACAGCAGTCACAGAGCCCAGCAGACCTCTGGGGCTGGGAGGGTTTCACCCCTCTCGCTCCAGACTCCACAGAGCAGGGCACATGTCCAGGAAAAGGTACTGCAGGCCCTTGCAAAGTCCCCCCAGGTAATGTGTCTCCATGTAGACTTCCGGGGGGAAGGCCAGACCCGGCGCCAGGAGGTCCCGCGTAGAGCTAAGCCTGTGTCAACGAGGCCTGTCACGGTCCTGGCCCTGGAGCTTGTGCCCGAGCCCTGTGTCCTGAGCGAGGCCCGGTGCCACCCCGAGGCCAACCCACACAGCTGCTGACTGGACAGACTCTGATGCAGACGAGGGACATCGCAACAGTGCCACGGCCCGTGGCCACTCTCGACATTCGGTCACCTGGGGAGACGGGCCTCAGAGGGGACACAGAAATGTCCAGGCTGAGCCTGTGAGCACAGCCCCAGGGACAAAAAGGCCGCCGCCCAGGCTGTGGGAGCGGGTACGTGCCCGAGGCCTGGCCGGGTGGACGCCGACCCCTTCCTTAGCTGAGGGGCCGCTGGGGTGAGGCCATGTGGGAGGTGGGGGAGCTCGGGCAGGGGCTCACTTGGGCCACCACAGGGCAGCAGCAGCAGCAACATGAGCACACCCGGAAGCTTCTGGAGATGCCCCGAGGCACAAGGCAGGGAAACACAAGGAGCCAGACACCACGGAAGGCCACCCACGGAAGGCACCAAGAACACAGGGCAGCTCGCATTCTCTCCGGGGAAGGCCCGGTGTCACAGGGCCCCACACCCCTGGGCCCCCTGGGTGGCCAAGCCACATCCAGAGACTCAGTGGGAACTACCCCCAAGTGCCCTGCACGAGGGTCCCTGGAAAGGATGGCAGTGTGGCCCGGCATCCCTGCTCTGCCCCTCGGATGGTCAGTTCGGCCCTAGCCGAACCCCATCCCGTCACAGGGACTGGGCGGCAGGTGCTCTGAGAGGGCTGCAGCGCCGCGGGGCCCCACTCCCCACCACACTTGCCACACCTCCGGGTGTGCTCAGGTCCCTCACCTGCACCTACAACGGGACGGAAGGAGGACCCGGAAAGGCAGAGACAGGAAAGACGTGGTGCCAGGTGCTGGGTGTTGGGAGAGATGCCAGGGTAGAGCCGCCCACTGTCCCCAGAGCCCTTCTCCACCCCTAGCACAACTGTCTAGCCCCTTACTGATACCTAGGCCTGACGACCTGAAATACACACTACATCATCCAGCCTCCCACTGCGGCCAGATGTGGCCAGTGAGATAGGGTCCAAATGACCACGTGAGAGCTTCTGGAACGTTCCTTATAGACAGCCTGTCTGTTGCTGGGAATATAGGCATGATGGCTGGATCTCTACCTGCCATCTTGATTAATGAGGATGAGGTCCCCGCATTAGCAATGGCAGACCAGTTACCAGAGGAGACTGGGTGGTAAGGGCTACATGGGTCAGCTCTGCCACATTAGCCATAAGGGGTCTCCCTGCAATCCACAAATGAGGGGACAGGAATGCTCTCGCTTGCATAAGCCATTGTCACAGGAAATACATTTCCCACCAAAGGCAGGCATCAGCCCAACTCCCCCATGAGATTAATGAGCCGACACACATAACCAAGAGGGAGAGCGCACAACCTTTCCCACAGGGAGCAGAACGCCATCTGGCAAGTTCAAGCACCCATCCCCAGTTAAAAACAGCAAAACCTGGGATAAAGTCGCTGCCTGACATCACACGGATACTCCCTGAAATCCACATCCAGTCTCAAATCAAGCCCTAAAGCCCCAAGCAGCAACAACACGGCTTCAGAAGCAGACAACACTGATACGGTCTAAGCAGCAAAATAAAATACGAGGCCAGAAATCAAAGGGACAGATTTATGAATACGGATCATACAAAGTATCCCAGCCTCCTACAAACTTTGGTACACTTATCTCGGCTATCAAAATGTGACTTAAAATACGCGTATGCTTCTTTAAAAACATTCGATATGTATGTAACGGTTGTGATGACTCTGCTTCTAGGAGACACACAAGTACTTTCCAGACTCCCCACTCCCACCCCCGCTATGTGCACTGAAGTCCCGGGCACCACACGTGAAAGGCATCAGAAGATTCTGAAAGGCATAGGGAAGGAGGCACAGACGTGGGGACCAAGCAGCAGCTCAGAGGTAAGGCCTCAGTCTCTCCATTTGCCGCGTACCCCAGACTGAGCGCTGGAGCCGGGGTGGCCCAGAAATGCCCCCAGCAGGCATCAGAGCATGCTCCCCAAAACCCAGCTCTCTCCGGCCAAAGGACCAGGAGGGGGGCGGCTACACAAGAAGAAAACCATAGACAGCAATCACCCTACTCCAGGCAGACCGCCAAAACTTGCACACACCTCCACTCTCCGCCGGCTGTGAGGGGGGCACCAACCACACAAGCGTACCAGGAACCTGGCCCTTCTGGCTGGGAGCACGCACACCCTGCTGCTTGGAGTCAGGGGAGACCGAGAGCTCACGAGTCCCAACAGAGGCCCGTCGTGCAGCCCCTCCTGAAGTATCAAGGTGGCAGCCCCTCCCTGGCAAGCCACATCACGGAAACCCAGCCAAAACACAAGGGCCAAACAAAGACCCAGACTCTCACACATAATACCCCGGAATCCAGGTTCTGATCAAGAACCAGAACATTCTCAACAAATGAATGAAAACAACCCACAGACAACAGCACCAAGATTAACAGAATAGTTAGAATAACTAACAACATTTGAAAACGGCTATTGTAAGAATAATTTAATAACCACAAACACACTTGAAAAAATGAAAAAACAAAAACAAAAAACCTCCAGCAAAGAAATAGAAGATGCAGAAGAGAATCAAATGGAAATTTTAGGGGCATCTGGGTGGCTCAGCCGGTTAAGCATCTGACCTCGGCTCAGGCCATGATCTCACAGTTTGTGGGTTCAAGTCCCGCATCGGACTCTGTGCTGACAGCTCGGAGCCTGGAGCTGGCTTCGGATTCTGTGTCTCCCTCTCTCCCTCTGCCCCTCCCATGCTCATGCTCTGTCTGTCTCTGTCTCAAAAATAAATAAATGTTAAAAAAAATTTTTTTAATGAGCAGAGAATCTGATTATACATTTCTCCAAAAAGACACATAGATGGCCAACAGGTGCATAAAAAGATGCCCATCATTAATCATCAGGGAAATACAAATTAAAACCATAGTGAGATATCACCTTATACTGAGGAAACACATCCCAATTCATTATAGAAAGTTAATATTATCTGACACCAAAACCGGACCAAGACTAAAAGAAAACTACAGACTAATGTCCCTAAAGAACATGGAAGTAAAAACCCTTAACACGATATTAGCGTGTCAGCAATACATACCAACAACTGACCCAAATTTCATCAGGAGACACACCATCACCAGTCCAATATTGAAATATCAATCAATGTTATACACCATATCAACATACATAGAATAAAAGTCACATATCTACACTTGTGGCGAGCATAGCATAACCATACACGTGTCAGATCACTATGTTCTATACCAGAAATTAACGTAACATTGTCCATATGCTGTTGCACACTGTAGTTACACTGCAATTATAATCTATACTCAAATTTAAAAAACGTTTTAATCGCATCACAATTTATTCAGAAAAAGAATTTGACGAAATTCAACATCAATTCCTGATGAAACAAACACTCAGAAAAATAGGAAGAGAGGGTAACTTCCTCATCTTGATAAAGAACCACCAGAAAAAGCCTACAGCAAGTATCACACTTAATGGTGAAACCCTAAACACTTTTACCAGGAGCAAGCCAAGGATGTCTGCTTTTCCCACTTTTATTCAACACATAGCACTAGAAAGTACAGTGCATGAAACAAGGTAAAAAGGAAATAAAAGGCATACATATTGGAAAGAAGAAATAATACTACAAATATTTGCAGATAACCTGATGGTCCATATAAGAAATATGAAGGACTCTGCAAAACCATACCAAAGTAAAACATCAAAAGAACAAAAATAATAACAAACAAAACAATACCCTCTCCCCAGAAAAACTTGGTAGAACAAGCAAAGAATGATGAACAAGCAAAGTAGATAGTTGCAGGATACGATATCAACGTACAAAAAGCAGTTGTATTTCTACATACTAAGAATGACCACGTGGACATTGATATAAAAAATACAATCTCAGGGAGCCTGGGTGGCTCAGTCAGTTAAGCATTAGACTCGCAATTTCAGCTCAGGTCAGGATCTCACAGTTCATAGGATCAAGCCCCACATCAGGCTCCATGCTGACAGCACAGAGCCTGCTTGGGCTTCTCTCTCTTCCTCTCTCTCTCCCCCTCCCCTGCTTGTATGCACATGCTCTCTCTCAAAATAAATAAACTTTAAAAAGAATTACAATCTTACTTGCAATCACTCAAAAAATGGAATTGATAGGGGTAAACATATCAAAACATGTACAGGACTTGCATGCTGAGAAACACAAAACACTGGTTTAAAGAACTTAAAGAAGATCCAAATAAATGGGGAGACATACCATGTTCATGGACTGGGAGACTCAATACAGTAAAGATGTCAATTCTCCACTTAACACAGATCCTATCAAAATCCCTGTAAAGATTTTAGTAGCTACAGGGCAGATTATTCTAAAACTTACATAGAAAGCTAAGAAACAATAACAACTAAAATCCTTCCGAAAAAGAACAGCAAAGTGGGAGGAATCACTCTACTTGATTTCGAGATTTATTATACAGCCACATTAACCAAGACCGTGTGGAAGGATAAACACATAGAGCAATGGGACACAACACAGACCCAAGAAATAGACTCCCACAAATACACACAACTGATTTTTGACAACCACAGAAAAGCAGTTCAGTGGAGGAGGTCTACAGAACTACCATACAATCCAGCATTATTTACAACAGCCAAGACGTGGAAACAACCTCAGTGTCCATCGATGGATGAATGCGTAAAGAAAATATGGTACCTGTATATGATGGAACATTATCCCACCACAAGAAGAAGGAAATCCTGCCATTTGTGACAACATGGATGGACCTAAGGGGTATTATGCTAAGTGAAGTAAGTCAGAGAAACAGAAACACTGTAGAGTCTCACTTACATGTGGAATCTTTAAAAACTGAGCTCAGAGATGCAAAGAACAGACTGGGTGGTTGCCGGGGGGGGGGGGCAGGCAAAATGGGCACAGGGAGCAGGGTGGTCAAAAAGTACAAGCTTCCAGTTATAAAATAAGTAAGTTCTGGGGATGTGATACACAGAACGATGGCTGTAGTTAACCATATTGTACACTTGGAAGCTGATGAGAGTAGGTCTTAAATTCCCATCACAAGAAAAAAGAAACCTGTAACTATGGTAGGTGAAGAATGTTAACTAAACTTACTGTGGTCATCATCTCACAACCTATACGTATATCATGTATGTTGTATGCTTTAAACTTATACAACATTACGTTGATTATATCTCAATAAAACTGGGGAAAATGGCAATGGAAGACGTATAGCATTTTCAACTGATGGACAATAGACACCCACAGGCAAAAAAAAAAAAATGAACCTTGATCTAAAACTCACATATTATACAAATATTAACTCAAAATAGATCACACAGTTCTATGTAAAAACATATATAAACTTTCAAACTTTTAGGAAAAAACTTAAGAGAAATTCTTGGGATCTAGGGCCAGACAAAGAGTTCTAGGACTGGACACCAAAAGCACAATGCATAAAAGAGTCAGTTCACAAACCCAACTTCATCAGAATCAGAAGCATTTGCTCTGCAAAAGATTTGTTAAGAGGGACTAAAAGACAAGCTACACACTGGGAGGAAATGTTTGCAAACCACATACCTGCCAAAGAATATTATATATTCTATAATATATAAAGAACTCTCACGGCTTAAGAATAAAAGTTGGATGATTATGATGATTATGATGATAGATGACAGATGGATGACAGATGTGATAGGTAAATATGACAGACGGATATGATATGTGATAGGTAAATATGACAGACGGATATGATAAATAATAGATGAAAGATAAATATGATATGATAAATATCATGATAAATTGATATGACATAAATTGATATGACATAAATTGATATGATAAATTGATATGACAGATGATAGATGTGATATATAGATAGCTTGATATGATAGATGATAGAAAGATAGATACATAGATAGATAGATAGATAGACTGATTCCCTTAGACAGATAGATGATAGATAGATTATATAGACAGATGATAGTTCCAGTTAGATAGATAGTAATACATAGACGATAGATAGATCGATATAGATCAATAGATCCAATAAGAAAATGGGCAGAGACATCAACAGAAATTTCTCCAAAGAGGACACGGAGGTGGCAAATAACCACTTGAAGAGATGTTCAACATCACAGCCACGAGGGAAATGCAAATTACAGTCACCATGATACATCAGTACACACCTATCAGAAGTGTTACAACAGAAAACAGTGACACCAGCACCTGCCGGCGAGAGCGCAGAGAAACGGGATCCCTCATGCTTTGCTTGGAGTAAAAAGCAATCCGAGCGCTCTGGAAAGCAGCTTCACAATTTCTCAGTGAACATGCCACACGGCCCAGCAATGGTACTCCTGGACGTTCACGCCACAGCAACGAAGACTTACGTTCACACAAGGAACTGTAGGAATTCCAACAACTCTTCCCATGACAGCCCCAAACTGGAAACCATCAATTTGTCCTCCAGCAGCTGAGAGGTCCATCCACACCATGGAACACCACTGGCAATACAGAGGGTGAGCTGCTGATACAGCAACAACCTCCAGTCCCGAAAGTCTACACATGTATGATTCCACATACAGTCACTCCTGCGATGACACATTTACAGAAACGGACAACAGATTGGTGTTTGCCAGCATGAGACTGGATGTGGGGAGGAGAGGTGGGGGTCCACATGGCGCCGGAACGTTCTGTGTCTGGGCTGCTCCGGCTCGGCCTCCTGCCGTGGGGAAACATGGTGGCTACCCAGGATGCCCATGTGGTTTCTCACAACTACACGTGAATCTATAATCAGCTCAAACTAAAAAGCTCAGTCAAGAGAAAACGCAGAAGCCGGGCATGGAGAGAACCCTGGTGCGTGGCCGGTGGGAAGATGGCAACGCCCCGCCGGGAAGCCTGGCCGGTCCTCCAAGCTCAACACTCGTGAGCCCACGATTGCACCCCGGCCATCCAGCCCAGAGAAATGACTTCCGTCTCCCAACACTCCCGTGGGAGCATTCTCAGCAGCACGGTCTGTAATGGGGACAACCAGGACGCCCACCAACCGACAGACCGCAGGACGCAGACCCTCCCTGTGGCAGGTACCCACTCAGCCACGAGGAACCGAGCGGCTCCGACACACGCTGCAATGCGGACGCGCCTCGACGACCCGACACTCGGGGAGGGCAGCCAGGTGCCACAGGCCACACACCGTATGACCCCATCTGCCAGAAGTATCCGGAACAGGCAGACCACGGAGACAGGACACAGACCAGGGGGTGTCTAGGTCTGGGAGGGGGGCGGGGACTCACGACCAAGGGGCACGAGTTTCTTTCCGGGTGATGAAAATATTCTAAAATTAGATGGTTGCGATGGTTACTCTACGGGAAAGCCATTTTGTTGTTTCGAACTGGAAACTGAATTGATGGTACGTAGGCTATAGATCAGTAGGGCTTTTTTTTTTTTTTAATTAAAAGTGAATTAATGACTATAGTTCTTCTGAAGGGTGCAGGGAACTGGCCGGACGTCTTTAAGAGGTCATCCCAGATCACTTAAATGGGGCTGTTTCCTGTTGACACATTTCCTCACACGGTGGGAAATCAAAAACGCCCATTTTCCTTGGTATGATGACAAACCAAATACGCGCTCTATAAACAGCCATACGTTACTTTGGGATCACGACTTAACACAATTTGGGGAACAGCAGGGACCTTGGAGCAGAGGCCTCTGTGCTCAGGGCCCAGGGCCAGGAGGCTGATCTTGGGGCGGGGTCTCAAGAGACAGGCTTCCCCGCTGGGCTGTGGGGGGTGGCAGGGGGGAGGCCACCTGGGAGCTACAGGGTGACCTTCAGAGGCCTGTCACCCCGTCCCCACACTCTCCAGCTGTGACAGCCTCAGACCTCAGAGCTTCACCACCCAGTCGGGCAGCCCTCCCACCCCACCCCGACCCCCACCCCCAAGCCAATGGACACAGAGCTACAGCTCACATCCTGCCTGCCCTACCTCGTAAACACCTGTGACCCCTCTCTCTGCTGCCCAAATGCCCATCTACTGCTCCTGCTTCTCCAACTCTACCGGAAAACTCCTACAGATCCTTCAAAGCCCCAGACAAATATTTCATGATGTGTTGCCCCTTCTCCATGCTGCCTGCCCTGTGGACCCCCCACTCCTCCACACGGCCCACCCCACAGGACTGGCTGGAGCTGTGTCCCATGCACAGTGCACCAGGCTCCCACTGTCCCGGTGTCTCCAGAGCCTGGTGTGGGCCAGACATTCAGATGCACGGGGCCATGGATGACCATCCCACACAGGAAATCCATAACTGCCTCAGCTCTAGAACTTACTCATGAACCCATAAGTTCAATTCACAACGTGGGATGCCCTAGGTCAGCTGACCTGTTGGTGGGAAATGCTCGCATGCCGGCTGGGTTGTAGCGACCCCGTGTCCCCGTGACAGGGAAGAGATCACAGACAGATGCGTCCAGCGTGTGCTTCCGGCCAAGCCGATACGCAAGGGGCTGCGTGGGGAGTGAAGGGGTTGTGCATGACAGGCAGCCAGAGACTGACCGACGTCCCCCATCAGGCCCAGGACACACAGAGGAGAAGAACCTCCCACCTCCGCTGCTCAGCAGCCCAGGGCCTGTCCACACACGTGCAGGGCCTGGCTGGACGCAGCTGAGCACCGGGGCCTCCGGCTGGGCCTCTCTCTGAGGCTGCACCAGCAGAAATCAAGCGTGTGCTGCAGAGGGAGGGGGGCCAGGCCCATGCTGACCCCCACAGACCCCCGAGTGGCCTCAGAGGACACTAGGGGAGGGAACACTTCTGTGGGGCAGGAAGCTCGGCCCCTCCCCAGTGATTCCCACAGACGCAGCAACTAAAACCCAGGCATCTTCTCCCTTGGGACCGTGGTCAGCATGGAGTGGCCCGCTCTGCGTGGTCCCCCATGCCCAGGGCAGGCAGCTGCAGACGGCACCATCCGGGGTTCGGAGGCAGAGCCCCCCAAGCTCACTCAGGCTGTACCCGAATCCACCAGGTTGGCCTGCTGGTCAGAGGAGCGTGTTTCCCCGCTGGCTGTGGGCCGGGTCTGCTCTCGGCACCACGGCCGCCGGTTCCTGGACGCGGCCCCATCTCGAGGCCCCCCAGAGCTCCCCCTGCCCAGAGCCCCTCGGAGGTCCCCTCGCCCCAGCCAGAGGAAACACCCATCTTCCAAAGGACTTGGGTGAGGAAGTTAGACCCACCCGGAGAACCCGCTTTTACCATAAATGTATCCTAATCAGGCCAGTAACCAGGGCCACCTGAGCTGGCAGATGAGCAGCCCAGGGACGGTCAGCGACCCGCTCATGAGGCCCAGAACCTGGTCCTGGTGCCCACCGGGCCTCCTGCCTCACAGGACACAGAGCAGAAAGGGGAGGAGCCCAGGAGGGCTGCCCAGCCTGCTTCTCCCCACTGTCAAATCACACACCTGACTTCCACACAGACGCAGCAGATGCCATGGTCTGAAGGGTGTCCCCTCAACACCTGCGTGTCAAAGTCCTAACCCCCACATGACTGTATTTGGGGAAGGGGCTTTGAGGAGGCTTAATGAGGTCTAAGGGTGGGGTCCTAATCTCACAGGACAACTGTCCCGATAAGAAGAGACAGCCGCATTGCTCTCTGTGCACGTGCACCGAGGAAAGGCCACATGAGGGGCTTTGAGAACTCAGCGGGATGTGCCTGCCTCACTGCAGGTGGAAAGAGGCATCCAGCCAAAAGGAGGGAGGCCCCCTGTTCCCGTGGGACCACCCACCACGAGGTACCCACACACAAGGCAGGAAGGAATGCTGAGCAGGTCTGCTTTCCAGAGCTGGCTGCCGGCAGGGGGAATGGGGGTGTCCTTTGCTGCCCCTGCAGCATTGCCCAAGTCAGAAGGTCTGGTGCCGCCGGCCTGAGCCAAGGATGTTGGAGGACCTGGGGTGGAGTGCCATGGCCCGAGCTCTGCTAGGGAGTCAAAGGGAGGAGCGCCGTGGCTCGGGCTCTGCTGGGGGGCCCGACTGGATTCTGCTGGGGGGCCCAGGGAGGAGCACCGTGGCCTGGGCTCTGCTGCGGGGCGGCGGGGGTGGGGGTGCGGTCAGGGAGGAGCACCATGGCCTGGGCTCTGCTATGGGGGGGTCCAGGGAGGAGCACTGTGTGGAGTCAGGGAGGAGCGCTGTGGCCCAGGCTCTGCTTCCCCGGTGTCCGGGCAGTCATGGGGACAACACACAGGGCAGTGTTGGCCCCTGGCCGGCCTCGACCTCACGCACTGCACACTGACGTGCCAAGGGGTCCAGACGAAACCCACTCCCCACTGGGCTCCAGGAGACAAAAGGCATCCAGGCAGCCACACCCGTGAACACGGTGCTGGGAACCGGGGCCGCCCCGCATGTGCATGTGCCCTGTGTGTTGAGACTCAGGAGGACTGTCCTGTGCTGACCAGGGACAATCGGGGCTGGAATGGTGCCTTCTCCGCACCTCCACACGCCCGTTCGGCTCTCACATGGGGCTGGCAGCCTGACGTCTTACTTCTGATGCCACATCAACACATTTTAGTGGCCATGGGCTTCCCAAATCCTTGTTTTCCTTCTCGAATCAGTTTCCATAGCAGAGGCCCTTCTGGGAACTTGTGCGTTTCGTCCAGGTTTTCAGATATCCTGGTGTCTACTCACCCTGAGTATGTCCCTCGCATCTATTTTTAACCCGGCTTCATCTGCAGCCGCTTAACTGTCCCTGAGGCCCTTCTTCGTGTTTCTCAGCTTTCCTAGTTCAAAGACCCAACTTTGGAAGTTTTTTTCTGAAGGCAGAAGACCCTTGTTAAAAGACCCAATGCATCCTTTCAGTCTTTGAACTTGGGGATCTGTGCACCCAAACCTTCTGCTGAGCCGTGGCTTGGGACACATGGGGCTGGAAATGGGGAACGTGGCTGGTTTCGGTGGGGGGGGGGGGGGGTGCGGGGGAGGTCCTGGGTCCTGGATGTTGGCCTCCACTGCCCTCAGTGAGCTCAGTGGATCACCGCCTCCTGGGACTCGGCCACGACCCTGCGCAGGAGCTGATCTGGTGGGAAGGGGGGGAGGTCTCCGCACCCCCAAGTCCTTCCCAAAGCAGTCCTCCTCGGAGACACGGACAACACACGTAGCTGTTTCCAAGTACGGCAGAGAGCCTTCTAGAAGTCGAGTAAGCGTCCATGCAGCAGACGGCTGCCGCCCACCCTCTCCCACACCCTGTGTCTCCAGGGGCTGCCCCGGGAAGGGCTACAGAGCTGTTCCAACAGTCCCAGCTTCGAGACGCTGGGGCAGGAGCAGAACACCAGGTTAACAACTCAGGGTTTGCAGCCACGTGGTTGTACTTTCCTCTAGATTTACCTCCACACACGGAAGCTGTCAGTTCTAAGCCACAAGGGGAGGGGAGGGATGAGCACCCCCTTCCCGGGGGGGGTGGTTCCAGGCACCGGACACCCCACCACCTGCACCGAAGAGGAACTGATCTACATGGTGTCGGATCTGCAAACAGCGGACAGGGCCCGCCAGCCCCTGACTCCGGAGCAAAGCAGTGCAGCCAACAGGGTCCTGCCCAGAGCAACACAGCCCGGCTGCTGGACAGACACGGGTTCTAAGGCAGGGTGTTTGCATTTCAGAGCAGGGCCCTCACTCTCCCCTCCCCTCCCCTCCCTTTCCCTCCTGCAAGCCCACAGGCCAGGTGGTCACACAAGCCAGGCCCATCCTGCAGGCACAGCCCCAGGAGGTGAAAGGCCTGCTCTGGGCCCTGCCCTCTCCTGTCAAGAAGCCTCCAGCCCAGGGACTCCTGGGTACACACTCGTGCCCTGCCCCACCCCCAGTTCTCCCCTCTGCCTTCACCCCAAACGTGCGTCTGACCACGCCTCCTGCCTGCAGGCACTGTCAGAGTCCCGCACTCGGTCACACACCTTCCACGGCTCCCTCCCTCTTCTCCCGTGGCCTCCCAGCTGAGGCCACAACAAATAAGCGAGTCCCCTTGACCACCACGCGCACTGGATTTCTCTGCCTCTGCTCGTCCCCGTTCGCCCCACCCAGGACCCCATTCCTGCCCCCCGCCAGCAACCTTGCCTCCTGCAGAAGCCAGAAGGCAGGCTGCACCAATGGCTGTTCCAGAGCCGGACACCCCAGCGGCCCCGCCCAGAACTCTGGGACCCCCTTTCCAGAATCAAGGTGTGTCCCTGGCACCCCCTCCCACAACCAGGATGCATCTGCCAATATCCCGTCCTCCCACATCACCCAGGGCACCGTCTTACTGGCTCAGGGTCTAGAGAACACCCTAGAAGCTGCTATTAAGTTGGACTAATTAAGTTGCAACATGAAAACACAGACAAACCACGCCCAGGCCACATGGTCGGGGCATCCCTCACCTGTAACCGTGGGACTTCAGGCCACCTCTTGGCTGTCCTGGACCTGCCAGGTGGGGATCCCTGGGCAGTGGTGATGCCCCAAGTGCCTGCAGATATGTGAGAGCCGCTAAGAGGCACTCCCCCTCTGCTGTCCCACAGACAGGGCTTTGTGAGCTAAAACCAGCCAGGCCAGCCAGAGGAAGGCCATGACCCTGAGTACAGGTCACAAGGCCACCTAGGGAGCCGCTGCCGGGTGACAGACCCGATCCACGGGCTCCATCAGGAAAGGCATGGCCAGTCACAGTCCGGCTCGCCCACTCTTGGGACGGCCAGGGATGCATGGAAACAACCCGTCCTCTCTCACCCTCCTGTTCCGAAAGCACCAGACGAAACCACCAAGGGAAATGACCGACGCGCCTGAAAATAGGAACGACTGAATTTTTACACAAAGAAGTGTGAGGCAAGGGGAACATGCCTGGGGACACGGGGCCCCTCCTGAAGGAACGTCAGCCTCTCCACAGTGAGCGGCTGGTCCACACACACAGGGACACACACCACAGAGAAATCCAAACGGCACACGCAGGAAAGTGGCATCCACATCAGTGAGCGGCCAGGAGGCGCCACGTCCTAACAGACAGTGGGGTGTGAAGGACCAGACTCATCACCGGGGACGCGCACCAGAATCCGGGGCCGAGGCCTCCCACCCAGGGACCTCCAGCCTGGGAATCTGCATTTCTGGCGGGTCGCCAGGGCCTGCTCAGAGAGCCACTGCATCCCAGAGCTAAGTGCCGTTGGGTGTAACTTACAAAGATAAAATAGAGCACAACAGTATTTGCACAACAGCTCCAGACCCAGGGAGAAAAACGTGGTCATATCTGCCCTCTCAACAATGTAACTGAGGGAACCAAGTCTCTGTGAACAAAGACGCTCATGGGGAATGACATTTTTAAAACAGTATTAGGGGCGCCTGGGGGCTCAGTCCGTTGAGCATCCGACTTCGGCTCAGGTCATGATCTCGCGATCCGTGAGTTCAAGCCCTGCGTCAGGCTCTGCACTGATAGCTCAGAGCCTGGAGCTTGCTTCGGATGCTGTGTCTCTCTCTCTGCCCCTCCCCTGCTCACGCTCTATCTCTGTCTGTCTGTCTCTCTGTCTCTCTCTCAAAAATAAATAAACATTAAAAATTTTAAAACAACAACAGCAACAAACAGTGTCTCACTGTGCTGGGAACAGTCACACACGTGCACATGCACACGTAGGGCAGAAGCGGCGGCTGCCTGAAGGCAGTGGCAGAACCCTCCACGGGAAGATGCAGAAAATAAAATCATACAGACACCAGAACGACAACGACGTGGGGAAAGAACACGCACAAAGACCAGACCCGGAGAGTACAGAGCACTCGCTGGGCTGGCGGGACTGGGTGACATTCACCATTCTGCAGATTCCCTGCCGAATGAACGTCAGCCCTGAGCCTCCGCTGGGCTCCCTCCTCCATGGGATGAGAACACGCACCCTTGCTGGCACGGCCACTTCGGACCCGCCTGAGCGCCCGCACAGCCGCCGCGTGGCATCAGGAGTGCGTGTGACCGCTGACTCCTGGGGCTGGGGCCGCGGGCGTCGGGGGAGCATGCGCCTGGGAGTCTCTGCACACGCAGCCCACACCGAGGCCACCGCTACCACAACGCACACGGCCCCCCTGACCTCCGGGGGTGCACCGGCATTAGGAGACCCTCAGGTGGTCTCCGGGAAAGGCAGCAAATGGACAGGAAGAAATGAAAATAGACAAACACAGAGCAAGCAGAGGGAGATATCAGAGAACAGAGAGAAAACAGGAGGAAAAGCAAAGGTTAGAAACACACAGAACGACCTGAAACGCCACTTTTTCCAGGACATCAGGGGCCTGGAAGGGGCCACTCCGGGACCCCGTGGGGGCGACAACACTGTGCTCAAGCGTCTTGGAAGTGGTCAAGAGACCATCTGCGGGTGGGGGCAATGCCCATCTGGAGAAATGTTCAGGGCACAGCCCCCGAGGACGCACAATCATACACACATGTGTGCGTGCGTGCGTGCATGTGTACACACACACTTAGACACTCACAGCCCTGCACGCACATGCACACTTCCACACACACATATGCACACACCCATGTGCATACACAAACACATGCACACACACATGCATGTGCATACACACATGCACACTTATACTCACATCTGCATGTGTACACGCATACACGTGTGTACAGTTATACACAAACATACACAATTATACTCACATCCACATATACACGTGTATGCACACGTGCAGACACAAATATACACAAATATACACGTGTGCACACACTCATACACATCCACGTGTTTGCACACGTACACACACGTACACACTTATACACAAAAACACGTGTGTGCACATTTATATGCACACATATACACACATGCACACACCCACACGGATGCATGCACATGTACACATGTCCCCACAATACACACATGCACATGCGTGTACAGAAACCTAGGCGTGCACACACAGTTCACATGAATACAAACCCACACACGTGTGTACACACACAGACACATATACACACATACGCTTGCCCCATGCTCCACACATCCACATCCACGTGCACACGGACAAATGCATATGTGTCCACGCAGGTGACACACACACATGTGCACATACGCACAGCTACTTATCTCCAACAGACAAGTCCATCCACAGACGCACACACACGTCTAGACATACGTACATCGTCTACTTCTAAACCACACCCTACCTTCACTGTAAACACTAGGTAGCGTTACGTATCTATAAGTAAACACACGTGTGCAGGTTTTAAATGCGCAGCCAGGACTCCACGCCTTCCATCTGCAAGACAGTGGGCTCTCGTGTACCAGGCAAGTCACCAGCCACGCCCATGACAATGAGGCTGAGCCCCCGACACTCTGGCGAGACGGTCCGGGGTCTCCCTGGTGAGGGCCTCGCCTGAGGCTCCCAGACCACCCCGTGGGCCCCAGGACAGCAGCAGACCAGGAGACACCGCCGAGAGGGACCAGCCCGGAGACAACGCGGCTGACAGTGGCTCCAGGTGGTGGGGACCAGTCCAGCTCACCCCTTAGACTGGGGTGGGTGGCCTCACTGCCCCCCAGGCTGTGGCAGGAGCCGGACAGGGTGCCCCCCAGGCTCACGGCCGAACCGCTAGCGCGAGGCCACGGGCACGGCACTCTCAGGGCCCTGGAGGCTCTGCCTCTCCATGGGTCACGCTGGCCGGCAGGTCAGGGCCCACCATCCCTGCACCCACCGGCCAGGCCCTGCCTCGTCTCCCTCCACCCTGCTCCGGGAAGCTGACTACAGCTGAATGCCACCCCAACACCCGCCCCCAGCAAACACAACACCCCCATCTGCACTTTTAGCATCTCAGCCCCCTCCAGGGCGACACCCCCACACTCGGCTCCACAGCCCTCCCTGACTCCCCAGCCCTGTGGCGTCACCTGGGCACACCTTGTCTCGCTGATGGAAACCGAGGTTGGGGACCACACAGGGTGGCAGACCTGCACCTCCACGTCTAGGAGCCCCCACTGCAGCTGCCCTGTCTCCTCTGACTCGCCGAGGGCCACCTGGGTCTGAAGTCCCTAACCACTCCCACCCTACGGTCCCATGCTCCCTGCTCCACACCCCAGGCTCGCACTCCCCACTCTGTGCCCCCTCACCCTGCCCCATTCATGTGCCCAGCTCTGTCCCCCCTGCCCAGTCCTCTCACCCCAATCTCCCCACTCCGTGCCTCCTCCCCACACCCCATGCTCTCCACTCTGTGCTCCCTCACCCTGCCCTACAATCCCCACTCCATGCCCCACTCCTGGCCCCGTGCTCCCATCTCCATGCCTCCTGCCTGCCCTGGCTCCCTGCCCCAGGTCTCTCACCCCATGCTCCATTCTCTACACCCTAAACCCCCCACCCCGTGCTCCCACTCTGGGTCCCCCACCCCATGTCCCCCACCCCATGTCCTGCTCCGGGTCCCCCGCCCATGTCCCCCGCCCCGTGTCCCGCTCCAGGTCCCCTCTCCGTGTCCCCCGCCCCCTGCCCGCTGTATCCCTGCAGACAAAAGCCCCACCGCACTGACCTGCTTCTCATTCTCATCCTCCAGCCTCAGCCGATCTTCGATGCAGTTCCGGGCTTGCAGGAAGGCTTTCCGCTGGGAGCGCTCAGCCAGGATGCGCACAAACACCCCATACATGTTCACGCTGAGGAAGAGCAGGGCGTTGGCACCAAGCTGGAGGAGAGAACAGTACAGAGCACCAGGCGCGTGGGGCGCTAGCTCGACGGAGGCTCAACGCCCCCGACAGCGGCCCGCAAGACGACCTCACCCTCTAGGGTGCTGCGGGGCCGGCCTGACCCACGGCGCGAAGTGGGCGTCACATGACTACGAGCCGTCAAGGCGGGCACATCCCTCCTCCTGGGCTCGTCATGGGGCAGAACAGTATGCCAGGCGCGTCCCCCAAATTCACGTGGAAGCCCTGCCCCCCAGGACCTCAGAGCGGGACTGCGTTTGGACATGAGATGTTCCAGGAGGTAATTACGTGAAAACGAGGTCACCAAGGAGGGCCGGAAGCCCGCGTGACTGGTGTCCTCATAAGAAGAGGAGACCAGGACACGGACACACAGGGAGGGACGACCCCGTGAGGCCTGGGGAGGAGACGGCGTCCAAGCCACTGGGCGGAGCTGTGCTGGGAGTGACAGTCACCCCAGGTCACCATCCGAAGAAATATGAGCGCGAGGAGAGAGCAGCCACTCCGTGACCAAACAGCGGAGGAGAGCAGATCAAAAACACTAGGAAGAAAGGACCACAGCACCATAAGCACAAAGCGTCACCCGAGGTGACTGAGCATCCAGAGTCCTGTGATTGGCTCTTGCTGCCTTCCGGGGATGGGAATAAGGAAGGGGCTGGCGAGAAGGACCCGTCTGGGGTGCCGGCCAAGGCCCACACTCGGAGGCTCGCACCTGCTGGACCAGGAAGGAGGCCCTGAGGGACGTCCTGCTTTCAGCAGCCTTAATTCAAGGCCAGTACAGACCACCAGGGAGCCCACGATGGCCACACCACAGGTCGTGGCAGACCCGGGGAGGACCAGACCACACTTCCCCACTCAGCCTCCTCTGCTGGTCTGTCCCACCTCTCTTGGGCACAGGGCACGGGGCCCCCAGGCCGTTCACAGAGACAGAGAGGACAGCCACCCACCTCCCCAGGGGCTGCGGTGTGTCTGAGCATCACACAAAGCCTCTGTCCTCAGTCTCTGCAGAGAGGTTGGGTTTCTGTGTCTGATTCGACGTGGGCATTTCCCTCAGGTTCTGAGGGTCACTGCTACTCCTGCACCAACCAGAAATGCCCCCCACCCAGCACTGTGACCCGCACACAACTGTACGGGACGAAAGAAACACAGAGGCAGGCTAGCAGCAGTCTCTGGTCAGACAGCCCCGCCAGGGACGAGCAGGAGGGCAGACTGAGAGCCGTGTGCATGGAGAGCCCGCAGCACTGGATGGGGCCGAAGCTGGGGCAGGGGGCTGGGGTGCAGAGCAGAGACCACACAGGCCACGCAGGGACAGACTGGGGCCCACGGAGAGCACATGGCACCTCCTGTGTCCAAGCCCAGGAGAGTGTGACATGTTCCTCAGGAGGGATACACAGGGCCGGGGTCACAGACAGCAAAGCTGTTCGAGGAGGTGACAGGAACAGGAGAAAGCTGGGAACACGAATCCCCAGGGCCTGGCACATGACCATCCTTGCCCGAAACCAGGGTGAGCTCGCCAGCACACCTGGCGGCCCAGGTTCACATACACCTGCTGGAGCTCACGTCTCAACACACTCGGGAACGTACCCCCGGGGACAGCACCTCCCACACACCACGCCCTCCCTCAGGTCCAGGGAGCCACCTGAGTCCTATGACTACGGTGCCCACGGTGACCTTGTTACCTCTGTGTGTCCCTATTCACCTCCATGTGACCTGCCCACCTCCGGGTGACCTGCCCACCTCCATATGACCCGTTCACCTCCATGTGACCCACTCATCTCTGTAACACCTGCTCACCTCCCTGTCATCTGTCTCCCTGCAACCTGACCATTCTCCATGTGACTGGGTCATCCTCGTGTGACCCTGGTCATCTCTGTCCCCCTAACCCACTGCCCCTCTGTAGCTGGAGTACTCCTTGCCTAAAGCAGGTGCAGGGCTGGAAGGAAATGCTTCTGTGATGCTGAACCAGCCTCTCGCCAGGCACGGGGGGGAGGGGGCTGGTGTGGCCCTCCTGGGGGGCCTGTGCCACGTCCCAGTGACCAGGGCAGTGTCCTCTGCGCTCTCAGACCATCTGCTCTATTTGGGATCAGCTCCTGTGATCTGTTTGTGGAACCCCTTGTTGGAGGCGGCAGAAGCCCGGCACATATGAAACCACCAAGGGCGGTTTTGCAGGATCAGTATTTAAACGCATTCTGAGCGTGTTGCCCACAAGTAAGGTCCTGGGCACCCTTCCAAACTTCAAACAAGCACACGTCACTGCACGGAGCATGCGTCTCTTCCTGGGCAATACATGGTCCGTCTGGCTTCTAGTGCCCCTCCCGGCCTGGGCTTCACGTCCTGGAGGCACGCCGGATGCCCTCCCGTCCCGGCTGCCCACAGCGTCCACGCCGGAGCCCCGAGCCACCGCTCTCCCCAGCAGGCACACAGGTGGAGGACCAGGCCCTCGTGAGGGGCCAGCACCCACAGACAGCCCGGCAGTAGGGCCAGGAAGCAAGCCACATTCACAGGTGGCAGACAGCTTTTCCAGAAAGTAAGGCATCAGCTGGGCCCAGAGCAGGACTCAGAAAATGTGCTGTCCCCCTAGCGAGGCTGGGGCAGGGGCGGAACACGGGCTGAGGGGCAGACCGTCTGGTTAAGGGAGAGGTGGGCAGCAGAGGGGGGACGTGCAGGGCCACCCCTCTCCACACACCTTTGTCACACCTTCCCTCCAGTCAGGAAGCCCCCACCCAGGGAAACTGAGGCCCCACAGGCCGGTCACTGAGTGCCTGCCCGCCCTGTCCACACTGCTGAAACCCCTCACACGGAGAAGGAGTCAGTGTCCGGCAGGCAGGGTGAGGTCGGGGCAGAGATCTTGGGGTAGGGGGAATCCACACCCACATGGCCAGAGGCCTCCATGCCCCCCCCCAACACCTGCCCACCTGCCTCTCCTGCGTCCCTCACTCACTCCTACCCCCGGGGATCAGGGTCCCGTGGCAGGTGACACAACAGGCCACGCTGGCCCCCTAATCAGCATCAGTGACAAGGTCACCTCCTGGCAGGTGTGGCCCAAACGGACCCAAGCTAGGGGAAGGGCATGTCGGGGTCCAGACCAAGCACCCCTAGAGCTGCAGGCTGGCCAGTGAGGGGGCTCCAATGCGGCTACCCCTCTTGGCCACCCCTCCCAGCCACTCTCTGGGTTTGAGGCCTCCCCGAAGGGCCAGCCTGCAGTGGTCAGCGCCCTCAGTCCCCACTCGCCTCCTCCCTGCTCTAAGGAAAGCCAGCCCCCAAGCCCCCGGGTTCCAGCTGCTCACTCCTAGGGGCTCAGGGCCTCCAGGCAGGCAGGCGCCTACCTCATGGCGCCATAGGCACGTTACGGCTGCTGCCCTCACGGCTCCTTAACCCCGACCCAACCCAGGTCACGCCCTGGGATGCTGCCCACGGGAGCGCTGGGCTCCTCCTTGTCCCTCGTGCCTGTGCACTGCTCCTGCCTCAGTTCCTCTAGTGCTCCTCCAGCTGGGTCTGGGGGAGGGGGCTCAGTGAGTAAGGCCCCCAGCCCACACCTCCAGAGCCCCTGGTACCACAGGGGCCTGGGCCCAGAGACCCCTCTTCGCCCAGACATGGGCTCCCCAGACATGCCGGCACCGAGCACGTGCCAGCCCCGGGTGGGAGAGGGCAGAGCTCTCCCTGCAGTCTTGCACCTCTAGCCTCAGCACACCCGCCCCGCGCACCGGCCTCAGCACACCTGCCCCACGCACCCATTCATCTACCCATCCATCCATTCATCCATCCATCCACCCATCTAACCATACAAACAACCATCCGTCCATCATCCATCCATCCAACCATCCTCTCAAACACAACATGAGCTGGGCTTTGGACCTGTGCCCACTCCAGGCTGGGCTGGCAGGGTCTCCTTGCCTTAGACAGGCCAAGCGGCTCCAGGAACCCCGGGGACCTCATGGGCCAACAGGGGTGACAATCAAACACCTACATCGAAGCACTTCTGGGAGATGAAAATGTGTGTGTGAGCTCAGCTCAGGGGCACACGTGGCCCACCCTGCTTCACACCAGCCCCGTCACACACATTTTCTCAGACGGGAGCTGAGGCCAATGGTCTGTCCAAGGTGACACGGGAATTACTGCAGAGTGACAGTGGTGCAGAGCCCTCGGTCCCGCCTGTGCCGGTAATGCACGTGGGTCACGGAGAAGCAGTCTCCGGTCAGGGAGCCAGCATCACCACGAACAAGCAAACCTCCCGGAGCCATCCACCATGGCAACGCTCGCTGCAGAAAAGGCAGGGCACAGCATCTCAGACATATCGCAGGTCCTGATCCCACCTGACCGCAGAGCACAGGAACCACAGGACCACCCGGCTCGCTGCCTCAGCAAGAAGTCCTGTTCCCGCCCCGTCAGCTCCGCGGATGCTGATGTTAACAAAGAGACACAGCCTTGGGTCATCAGCGGGGCACAAGGCTGCCGGCGGAGACTTCAGCGCACCAGTGGCCAGAGCGGCAGGGAAAGCCGCCCAGGGCCCCTCCCGTGTTCCCGGGGAGGCGGCGGTGGGTCAAAGCAGACCCGCCCCATGGATCCCGGCAGACAGCCAGTGAGACAGGCGCTTCAGGGAAAGGGACGGATCACCTGGAGACAGGTGCACACGGCCCCCAGGCGAGCAGCGAACCCCCACGCCACAGAGGCACCTGCGGACCCTCGAGGGGGCGCCTGCAGGGAGGGGTGGAGCTGTCCACCGCGGCAGGCAGGCCCCTCCCCCCCCGGCCATGACCAACTGGAGGAGACAGGCTCTGAGTGGAGCCGGAGGTAGATTAAAAATGGACAGAACTGGGTCTGGCACATGGAGATGAGACCGGTTCCTGCAGTGACCACAGAGCCCCAGATCTAGCCAGGAGGTTAAGGGCCACCACCCGGAGGGCAAAGGTGGGAAGGCAGCTATCAAAAAGCATGAGACCACCTTGTGTCTACGTCCCCTCCCCCGGGAGGCTCGGGAGGGGGCTCCCCAGGCATCCGCTCTGCCAGTCAGGGGCACAGTGAAAACACAGGACACCACAACGGACGGCGTTTCCCATGACTGGGACCTTTCCCAGCATTTGCCTCACTGTCATTCTCTTGGTGCAGGTGCTGACCACACCCCTCGTGTCCCCACAGCCAGCTTGCAAAGCAGAACATCCACCGTCACTGGGGAGCACACAGAAGGGCTCGCCGAGCACAGCCCCCCCCACAGCCCCGAGCTGGGATCACACGCCCTTGGCAGGGCCACCTTCTCTGGCCCTTGTCAAGTGAGCAGCTGCCACACATGAGGAATTCTGTGCACTGGCCTGCGTTTCATCGTCTGGTGTCCCCACTAGGCCTCCCTGGCCACCGCCTCTGGCCTCTCTGAGCACATCTCAGAGCCAGGCCTTGACCCGGCAGCCTGGGCCCCTCCAGCCTGCTCCCAAATCTCTCCGTGCCACTAACACCGCAGCTCGGGGACAGGTGCCTCCCCTGCGGGCCAGCCCTGTTACCTACAGAACACGGCCCCCTGCCCCTGCCCAGGGTACACTCCCCGTCTGCACACGTATTTGTTACATAAACCGTTAGCTGCATGCATGCACCAGAGTGATGTGGGCTGTGCTGACCGAAGGATCATCTTGAATTTCACGATCACTGAAAAATTTCGAGATAAATAACCTAATCCAAGAAGACCCTTTAAAAACCACACGCCACTGCTGAGGGTGGGCCACACCTTGAAGGCCGAAGGTAAGAGGAACGTGGAGGCCAAACAGGGACCCGAGCTGTGTGGGCCCTGAGCGGGTGGGAAGCATCTGGAGACCACCTGCAGACAGCAGACCCCGAGGTGACTCCGGAGTGCAGAGGGCCAGGCACACACTGCTCCTAGAGTTTACAGAGCCCTGAGGCTAAGCCTGCCACTGCCCACAGTTACCAGGAAGGACACGGTGCACAGAGGCTGACACACAGCCAGGAGTGACTGTCACGTTCCAAACAGGCATGAACTCCAGCTCCCACTGAGCCATCCCCAGATCCCGGGGCGGCGGGGGGGGGGGGGGGGGGGGGGGAGGGGCTGGATGGGCCTTGGGGGTCCCGTGGCTTCAGTGCTGCTGGGCTTGTTGAGAGCAGATGGCCTCAGGACAAGGGGACTCGGGATAAGGACCCAGTGACAAGTCCTGGGGAGTCAGGAAGTGCACACAATGCAGGGCTGCAAGAGGGGTGTGAGCAGACTGTTGAGACAGACGGACTTGGATGCGAGATCCAGACCGCAGCAGAGACCCTGGCCTCTGGCCGGACACAAGGTCGGGAAAGAGTCAGTGCTGCAGGAGGGAGCCGGGAACACCGGGCTCTGAGGGGCGCTTGGACCATTAGAGCCAACCGGAGGCCTCTGGAGAGGCTCATGCAGGCGGCCAGCACCCACCTGCTAGAGGAAGCGCAAGGTGACCCCAGCCCTTAAAATAAAAACTGCAAGAAAACAGGGACCGCCCTTCTGAGATCTTCCCGTCCTCTTCGATTCCTTCCTCCCACCTTTGGGGAGGGACCCCAAACGTGAACAAGGAGTCCGCTGCAGTGTCATCTGTCAAGGTGACCAAGCAGTCCTCTGTCCTCATCTCCCGGGGGGCTGGGCCCCCTCCCACATGCAGCCAGCAGCTGAGGGCAGCCGGTCCCCCACCCCCATTCCCCTTTCCTCCCGGAAAGCCCCCTCCCCATGTCTACACTGCAGCTCTGTCCCGGCAGGACGGCTCTAACCAACCACAGTCAGGGTATCTCAGAGGCATCCTCACCGACAAAGCTGGTGCCCACACTGCATGTCCAGACGCCCTGCGAGGCCATTCATCCAGCCAGAAGACCACCGTCCCCGCTCTGCGCAGGGGAGCCCTCAAACGGGTTTCTGGAGACAGAATCTTTGGAGAGAAGGCACACTTGGGGAAGACTGGGTAGGGGCACCTGCCTGGGAAGCCCCAGGGATCCCCCTTCCACGGCAACCACTGGGACCGGAGGTCCCCACGTCTTCCCACAGAGTAGCTTTCTCACATGTCCAGCCCCTCTGATGACACAAACCCACCAGTCCGGAGATTTTCCCGGGGTTCAGGATTTTTAACTCTCCCCGGGAACTATCTGAGCTCGTGGCTGCAGGTGCGCCAGAAATGGTAGCCACGTGGATTAGCACCTACTGTGCAGAAATGAGGAGGGAGGTGGGCTCAGGTCACCGTGAGCCCCCCTGGGATGAAGGCCACGAGTGGAGGGGAGAGGAGGCATCACCGGCCACGCTGAGCGGAGACCCCACCCATCCTGGGGTCGCCTCCAAAGAGGCCTGGGCCGGGCCGGGGGCGCTCATAGTGGGCCCACGGAGACAGCTCCCACAGGAAAGAGATGGCCACAGCCATCCGGCAGGCCCTCTGGGACAACACCTGCACAGGTGAGCACTATCCAGCCCAGACAGAACTGCCCGCAGTGAGGCGGGCCACACCTGGACGGCCCAGTGAGCCGGAGGCTTCTCCCGAGACAGGCGGCGCAGTCCACATGCACGTGGCTGTGCCCGGCCCAGGGTCGCACTCGGGCTTCAGGAGGCAGGCGGTGACACAGGAAAGAAGCTGCTGGATGTATCTCATCCCAGAGAGCCCGCATTCTCGGTGGGGATGTAACACACACCAAAATAACCAAAAATAAGTCTGTGCCTATTGAGACAGCACCTCAAAATTTAGCCAGTCACTGCACACCCCATACCCCGGGGTCACTGCACCCCCACCTCATAGTCACTGTACCCCCATGCCCTGGGGTCACTGCCCCCTCATCTCGTGGTCACTACCCCCCCCACCTCGTGGTCACTGCCCCCCACACCTGGGGTCACTGCCCCCCCCATACCCCGGGGTCACTGCTCCCCCCCATCCAGAAGAATCAGGTCCAGGGTCCTGGGAACAGAGAAGAATCCAGGGAGGATGCAGACACAGGCCCGCCCCTCGCCCCACGCATGGGGCAGCACAGGACGTGAGCCCCAGAAGCATGGCCTGGCCCTGCCTGGACTGCACTCACAGAGCACACAGAGGGGAGGGGACACAGGCATCCCACCCCTGGTCACTCGTGCCCACACTCGAACCTCTCACCTGACCCCCCACCCAGGCAAAGCCCAGGTGGGCTCACTTCATGGGCGGTCACCCCGTGAGGTCACCCGAGGTCATGGAGCCAGAGGGCCCTGGGCCCCGTGTCCTTCAGGACAGAACTCGGTACTACTAATTAATATAAGAATGCCCTGCGAGCACCCCCAAGCGTGTGCCCATGTGTGTGCAGGTGGGTGTCTTTGTGTGTGTGAACATGGACAAGTGTGAGGACGTGCATGGCACATGCATGTCTGAGTGTATGTGCACTTGGTAAGTGTGTGTGTGCACGTGTGTGCATGTGTGTACTGTGAGTTTGTGCACGTGTGGGTGTGTACTGAGGGTGGGTGCGTGTGTGTGGGTGTGCACGTGTGCATATCTGTGAGTGTGTGCACATGTACGAGTGTGTGCACGTGTGCCAGACCTGGGGCTGCACATGACCAGCACCGCCAGGTGTGCAAAGTCCCTTCTGCCGGCCCGCTCAGCCCCTCGGTGCAAACCCAGGTGCCCGCATAGGGGGTCGTCACCCAGGCCACAGGGCTGCCCCCTCCCCCAACCACAACCGACAGGAAGTGGTGGGACACGCCCCGAGGACACTCCATCTGGACAGATGGCCTACCGCCAGCATCCGGGGCGTCTCTTCCAACATTCGGCCAAGACCAGACGCGGGTTCACAGAGCCGGAGAAAACACGCAGGTCCCAGGCCACCAGCAGCTGGTGGGGACCAGAGGTGGCTCTCATCCCACTGAACACTGGGCCACAACCAGCAGACCGAAAGGTGCCTGAAGACATATCCGCTCCTACAGAGCCATGGAGCCACCCGGAGGAAACCGAGGCACGGGGGTAAGTCCCCTGCCCGAGGTCCCACAGCCGGGAACTGCACCCCACCCTTGCACAAGCCCACCACCCCCTCTGGGTTGGGAAGCAGAACAAGGATGGTTCTGGGCTCTGAGTCAGCAGGAACACAGCACAGTTACCTGTCCCCCAGGGCGCTGAGCCCTGGCCCTCCAGACGTCGGGGGTGGGGAACAAGAGAAGGGTATCGCCGAGAGCCTCCGGGTTCCAGAAAGGGCAGCTGGGCAGCATTCACAGTGGCAAGCAGACACTTTCCCACAGGACCCCACTCTGGTCTGGGCCAGGCAGCAGCCCCCACGCCCACTCATGTGACCCCTGCTCCCCACTGCGTCCCAGGGGCCCCCAAACAGAAACCTGATCAGACCCCTCCGCTAAAAAGGCTTAAAGGGCGTTGGTGCTGTTTTCCGAAGAAACCGGAACTGCTGGCGTGCCCTGCAGCGCCCACCCGCGTCCTTCCGCGCCCACCTCCCTGGCTGAGCCCAGCCCGGCAGCTGCAGCGCCATCCATCCAGGATCTTGGCTGGAGCACTGGCCTCAGGAAGTCCCCCTGAGCCCTCCTTCCACCCTGTCCCCTCCATACGCCTGCGAAGGTCACACAAACTCCCCAGCACTGACCGCAGTCCCAGTTGCTGACCGGGGTCCCCCGCAGACTGCAAATCCTGGAGAGAGGACCTGTTCCCATGGGCCCCCTCCCCCTCCCCCTTCCCCTCCTCGGGGGCTGGCACCCAGGCATGGATCGCAGAGCTATCCAGAGAAGGTGAGTGTGCCCAGTCTGTCCCCGGCGCCTCCACCAGGCCACCAGTGGGGCCAGACTCCAGCACACGCACAGTCCCGGGGTCCTGGCACATGCTGGGGCAGCAAAAAAAGCATCTGGGACCACCCTGAGGGGAGCAGGCCAGAGCCCTGGCCTGAAGCTGGGTGGGTACCGTAGGTGTCCAGGCCCCTGCTTTTGGTCAGCCGATTCTGCTGCCCCCAGTGTGGGCCATCCCAGGTGCTTCTTCAGGTTAGGGCCCGGCGGGGAGGACAACACAAGTGAGTCTCCGAGGGACACGCCGGGTTGTGGGGAGGGGACCCAGGGGTCAGGCAGGCTGTGAATCAGGTGTTCCCCGGGGAATGCCCACAGGACGCAGACCTGGAGGCGTGGGGGAGACACCCCTTGCCACCGGGGGCTCATAGAGCGGTCAGGGCTGTAAGCCTGCAGGTGGTGGGAAGCCCAAAGTGCTAAGAGCTGAGCCCCGCCCAGCCACCAGAGGCCTATGGAAAAGAGGTGCCGCTGAGGACAAGGAGGCTGTCATGGGGGCACTCCTCACCAAGGCAGAGAACCCCACTACCCCCCCCCCACGCCTTCACACAGCAGCGTTGAGCCAAGAGGACCCACCTGTCTTCCCCTTGCAGCCCCCACCCAGCAGCAAGGGATCAGCCAAGACAGGTGGCTGCACCATCAGGGGAGCAAACAGGTGACAGGGCCCAGCCAAGCTGGGGGAGGAGGAGGGAAGTACCAGCGGGGAGAGGGGCCAGCCTGGGCCTGGCTGGGGTGGGGGGGCAGGGGTTGGAGGCCAGGTCAAGGGGGTCCAGCAGGGGCAGTGCCCAGCTGGAGGAGGGGCCCTACTTGGTAAGGGCCCAGCTGTGACCAAGGGCGGCAGGGGCGGGGCCTGTGGAGGGAGGGGCCAGGGAGCCAGTGCTGGGGCCTAACCAGGGGGCTGTGGGGGGGGGGGAGCCTTGGGGTGTGGCAGCAGGGGGGCCCCCCAGCGGCTGAGGGACCAGCAGGGGAGGGAAATGAGGGCAAGGGGAAGGGGGAGGGAGCGTTGGCGGGGGAGGGGCTCGGAACGGGGCGGGGCACAGGAAGGGACAGACTCCCCCCAGCAGGAGGAAGAGCGGGCGTGTGGGTGGTGGGCACGAGGCGCATCAGCAGCCTGGTGGCCTGGGCGCCCCCTTGCCAGCAGCACTAGGGTTCCCCCAAGAGCTCAGAGGAGTTGGAGGAGGGACACAGGGGGATTCCGGCCAACTCCCACTTCGCCAGGACAAGGGGATGGTGGTTTCTGTGGTCCTATCAGAGATTCAGAAGAGGGGGAGGAGTGCACTGAATAGATTTCACTTACAAGGATACGCCACCGAGCAAAACCATTGTGCACAACACAGTGGACCCCGTGTGGGCCCACTACAGCAATCTTACCCCACCCTGGCCCAGAAGTGGGTGTTTGGGGTCCGTGGGGGGTAGGAAGCTGGGGCTGGCAGGCGCACAGAGCCCTCCAGTGGGGGCACCCTGAGCCAGCCGCTTTCCTCCAGACACACCCCTCTCCCCGCCACCACCCCAAGGCCTCCACCTTGGTGTGCACACACACAGTCCCCAAGCGGCCACTCTGTCCTCGAGTCCCTGAGTGCCACCACCGGGAGCAGGGGGCACATGTGTCCTCTCCCCCTTCCCTCCTCCTCACCCCTCCCAGCACCCCAGGATCCACTCACCACCCCACCCCCATACCCCCACCTGGGCCCCAGGTCTCCAGGCAGACCTCAGGTGTTCTGGAACAAAATGCCTTCAATTCTGACACATTGCTCAGTTAAATAAAAACAAATTGCTTAGTTTAGATGCAACCAGTGGGCAGGGAGCAGGGGCACAAAGAAGGAAGGGGCTCCTCCTGGGAGCTGGGCTGGGTGGGGATAAAACCGTGTCCCTAAACTCTTTCTGCCCTGAGGGCAGCAGCAGGCGCCCCTCCCGGGAAGGCGGCCTAGCACCAGCCCCAATGTCAACTGTGCAGTCGTGGCCTCCTGGGTCCTCTTAGCCTCTCAGCCTGGGCCAGCCCGGGTTCCACAGGGTCCCCACAGCACATGAGCCACATCCCAGAGCTCCACACAGCAGGGCAGAACAGGGCTGCTGCAGGAAACCCCAGAGCCTCCCTGAGGAGGGGCAGAGGCTCTGGGAGCCCCCACGTGAACCCCTCAGTGCCCAGAGCAGCACTCCCCAGCACGCAGAACACCCCATGCATGTGCAGTAAAGCCAACAGCCTGGCACAGACTGCCTCAGTCACCCCACCCTGCACAGCCTCCTTTGGGCCTCCACCTCCGGCCCCCAGGGCTTCAGCTTGCCCTGAACCAGACCCCAAGGAATACAGGACCATCCACACGCGACTACCCTGCAGGGTAGCAGGGACACTGGAGAGCATGGGCAAGAAGCAGGGGACGGGCCTGACACATGGGGTCCCACCTTCCCCGCCCCGCCTCCAGGCCAGGCTGCCCAGCTGCCCCAGGACAGGTTGGTCCACACCTGGGGGACACCCAAGCCCTCACCAAAGCTTCTCTGCACCCTCCCCATCTGTTTGTCCACATCGCCACCACCACTAGTGTTTGTAGACTTGAACAGGAACATTCTGAAGAAGCCCAAACACAGTGGAAGCAGAAGACTCTGAATACAAGCTGTTCCAACAGATTTCCAACGGCGCCCCAGCCCTGCAGGTGGGGAAACTGAGGCCCTGGGAGGGACGGGGGGCGTGCGTTGTCCCGCTGCGGGAACCCTTGAGGATCCGGGCTCCCTGGATAGGCTCCCCTCCCCCACAGATGCAGGGGCCCCTCTCATCCTGGGGGCAGAGCTCCCTGTGCCCAAGGCACCTTTGCAGGCTCTTTCCTCTCCCTGAATTCTCTAAAAGGAACAAGCGGAAGCTACGTAAAAAAAATTGTTTCAGAAAAAGACAATAGTACAGCTTTTCACTGAATCGACTGAACCTCGGGTACCCCAGAACCCTAGTGGCCCTGGCCCTGGGCCTGTCCAGGTCAGCTCGGGACTGGCACCACCGGGGGCTGACCTGGCCGCTGGGCCTCCCCTCTTGTGCTGGCAGGGAGGCTGTCGCGCTGGGGGGCCTGGCTGTGGGGGCCAGACAGCCAAGGGGGGGGGAGGGCTGCGGGGGAGGGGTTCAGGAGCACCTCCTGAGGCCGTCAAGCAAGGGCCACATGCTGCCCACGAGAGGCCAGAGGGAGGTGTGCTGGAGAGCCCTGTGGGAAGGAACCCCCTCCCCTCCCTGCGTGCAGGCAGCCCTCTGGCCCTCTTCCCTTTTCTCTGCCTTACCTCTGTCTCTGGCTTTCACCCCTACTTTCTCCCTCTCTCCTCCCCACCTCCACAAGCCCCTTCCTGGGCCCCCCCCCACCTCAGCCTCTCTGCCAGCTCCCTTCCCCCCTTCCCTCCTCCTCACCACCCCCCCCCCGCCACGTGCTGGCCTCTCTGGGCCTGAATGCAGGTCCAGCATTGCGCTCACAGCCCCTCTGACCATGTGGGCCCCTGCATCCCCTTCAGGGGGACACCTCCCTCGGTCCCTGGGTGGTCCCTGCATCCCCATCCCTCGGTCCCTGGGTGGTGGATCCTGGTCCTGGGCACCCCCCAGACTCCCCTGTCTGATTCCCTCACCTCCTCCTCCCCAAGCTTGCTCTGTCCAGCTCCCCTCACCCCATCGCCCCCACCTCCTCCATCTGCCACATTCTCTCCCTGGATGGGCTCGCCCACCTCATCGGATTCCCCCACCCTCCTGCCAAAATGCCGCCAGAGACAGAAACAAAACCCTCCTTTGGGGGCCCTGGAAGCCCCTGTGGGCTGGGCTGGGCTGCACTTCCCCCACCCCCCCCCACCCCTCCCCACCCCTGCCAAGCTCTGAAAGCCCCACACAGCAAAGACATCTGCCTCCAGCCTCCAGGGTCCTGGGGCCCAGGGAGGAGCCCGGGGGAAGCGGCAGCCTCCTTGTTCCCACTAGTGTCTCACCAGTCCGCCCAGAAGGCAGTGACAAAGTTCAGGCGCTGCCAGCCCGGGTCAGGCCAAGGCAGCGCGGGGGCGGCAAGGACCAAAGCCCCATTCGACCTTGGCAGACGTATCTTTCTAGACCAGAGACGGGTCCGTAATGGGTGCCAGAGTGACTGGAGAGGACCCAAATCCTCGTCCCCTCCCCACGTCCCTGGGGTGCCGCAGGCCGGGAGGGGGACTCTGCACGCGGTCCAGGCGCGCTGGAGAGGCGCCCGGAGCTGTGCGCACAGCCAGCAGGAGCCCTGCCCGCCCCGGAGCCGATCGCGCGCCCACTTTCGGTCCCTCCTGCGGATGTGTGCCGCCAAAGAGCGGCAAACCGGGATCTGGCCCTGCTTGGCCGCTCCCCAGCTGCCTGACCTTGGGCCAATCCTTGCCCTCTCCACGCTCGCGTCTCCACGCCCCACACCCAGGGGCGCTTTGTGGACGGTAACTCGGAAAAGAGGCGGGCCCTCGCAGCCCCCCATTGCGTCCTCAGCTCGCTGAGTGACCTTGAACGACCCCCCCCCACACACACACACACACTCGGGGTGTCAGTTTCCCCACCTTCCCAGTCAGCTGATGCGCACCGGGCTTCCAGTGTCCCCAGTCCCTCCCGGGCAGGTGTGCCCCAGACCGGACCAAGGGCGCGCGGCGGCACTTACCGTCCTCCAGAGACGCGGGCGCTTGGCGGGTACCAAGGTGGCCGTGACCAGCAAGTGCGAGGCGGCCACCACGAGCCCGAAGCCGATGGCCAGCAGGCTGCGCACGGGCAGCAGGGCATAGGACACGAAGGTGACCAGCAGGAGCTGCCACACGCCCTGGTCGGCGGTCGCCGGCCCCGAAGCGGCGCCGGCGAGGGTCCCCGCGGGGCGGCCGAGCGCGAAGGGGCAGCACAGCAGCGCGAAGGTGAGGCTGAAGAGCAGCGCCAGCTGGCCGACCTGCTGCAGCTGGGGCACCTGCAGCGAGCGCACGTTGGTGACCACGAGCAGCGCCAGGAAGAGCACGCAGTGCGCGGGGTGCGAGCCCCGGGCCAGGCCGGCCGCGGGCCCCGGCGCGCCCAGCAGCTCGGCCAGCGCCAGCGCGCCCGCCAGCCCGCTGAGCACCGCCAGCGCCTTCAGCGTAGCCGCCTGCTCCAGCCGCAGCGTGTAGCCGCGGAACAGCGCCTCCAGCTCGGGGCACGCGAACTCCTCGTCGCACGCCCGCAGCCCGCGCCGGCCGCCCGGCCGGGCCGCCCGCTCCGCGCCCCCGGGCTCGCCCGCGCCGCCTCCGCCTCCGCCGCCGCCTCCGCCTCGGCCGCGCGGCGCCCCCGCCATCTCAGCGCCATGCGGCGGCGGCCGGGGCGCCGGGGCGGGCGGGCGCGGGCGGGAGGCGCGGGGCGCGGCGGGCCGACTCGGGGCGCCGGCTGCCCCGCGCGCGCGCGCGCCCCGAGCGCGTCCCCGGCCGCCGCCGCGCCTGCGCACTGCGCCGCCCGCCCCGGGCCGCGGCGCTCCGGCGGCCGCGCTGCGACAGCCCGGCCGAGCGCCGAGCCGAGGGGCCGCGTGACCGGGGCGCCCCGCCGCGCGCCGAGCCTCAGTTTACCCCGCCGGGCCGTGTCTTGGGGCGTGGAGAATGCTAGCGTCGCGCGCTGAGCCCCGGGGGTGGAGGGGAGAAGGGGGGAGTTGGGGGGAGCCGGGGTTGGGGGCGTCTCCCCGCCCACTGTGTGAGTCCCGGGAGAAGCAGGCCCCTCCGCTCTAGAGGCGCCCTGGGGGCGGGCCCCGCGCCCGGCGGCGCACCCCGAGGACCCCGGGCCCTGCGACGCCCCCTCGCGGGACCCTCGCGTGGCGCGCTGGACGCGCGTCCCGTCCGGGGCGGGGGCTGCGAGCCCTGGTAGCCGCGGCCGTGGCCTCCTGGCTGCCCCGCGAGCCAGGCCAGAGTCCCGGCAGACGATGAAGCTGTAGGTGCAGGGGTGGGGTGGGAAACGGCGCCCCGTAGGGGGGACGCTGCAAACAGACGTGATGGCGGCACTCATTCTCCCAGCAGGAGAAACGCGACCGTGGGTCCCACCCAGCGACTCCCGTGCCACGGCTTCTGCTCACTCGGTCCAAGGGAAGGGGCTTGGTGCTCACACTCGCCCCAGGGCGGGTGCCTCCGTCCGCCCTTACACCCCAGGATGGGGTAAGCAGCTGGCTTCGGGAGGCTTGCGGAGAAGTAAAGGCTCTCGGCAAAACCCCTGACCCCTGCGTTATGCCCTGCTGCTTCTCATCCACCCCTCCCTATGCGAGGACCAGGAACTGGGGGCCCCAGAAATCACAGAGCCCAGGAGGCTAGCCCTCTGCAGGGGTCCTTCCCAGGTGACTTCCAGACCCCAGGATGCGGTTGGTGTGGCCCAGGCACGGGTCTGTATTAGAGGCACTACAGGGATTTCAGTCGGTCCTGGGGTGAGAGCCACTGGCCTGGCCGTGTGTTTTTGTATGGGCTCAAGATCTAGAACGTGGGGAATCCACATTCATCGGGCCATACGAAGTTGCCATTTTTGTTAATTGCACAAAGCAGTCACACGTCAGCTCTGATCATTGTAGAGATGGCACCTCAGGGTCTGCCCGGTCAGGAGCTCACACCATTGCATTCTCGACAGCTGGCATCAGCAGGTAGTCACATACTCGGTGGCCACCCCACCCCTCCTCCTGGACAGGCCTCCCCACGCAGGGCGCCTCCTCTGTGAAGCCCTCCTGACTCCCCCACCCCTGTACTGCTTCCCTGTGTGGGTCCCCAATCCCCCTAGGACCCTGTGCTCTATCTGATCACCTAGTCACTTGTCCTTGTCCCCTCTTGGACCTGGCAGCCCCCGGGGCAAGGGGGGTCTGGAAGTCACCTGCCTACCCCTGTTCCTGGCTGGCCTGGCAAAGTGCCCATCTTCCTCATCTTGTCCCCACCTGTCCCCAGCAGTAGCACAGTCTGCGTGATCTTTCAGGCATCAACTATCAAGAGTACACTCTCTTGTTAAATGTATGGTGTAGTTTTATGTCCAAATGATCAGGAAAGGAAAGCTGAATAATGTCCAAAAGTTGGGCAAGCCACCCGAGAATGAAGGCATGAAGTGTCCTGGGGCCAAGTTCACAAGCCAACAGAGCCCCCTCCCTCACCAACACACCCACAAGATGACGTTGGCACCCACCTCTTTCCAAGAGCCCGCTCTCTGTTGGGGGCAGCAGAAAGAGTCCAAACAGGGACAGCACCCTTTGCTCACTGCCACAGGTGCGTGTCCTACTAAAGCACCCAGGGCCACCGGTCACTTTCCTGTCCCTCATCCAGTTTGCTCCGTGGCTGTCTGGAAAGGAGGAATCGCGTCCTCATTTTGTCGCCGAAGAAGCAGAGGCCTAGAGAGGCTTGCACATTGCTGCCCGAGTCACAGAGACTGGAGGTGCCAGGGCCCCCAGGGAGCCTCCTACTGCACGCGGGGGGGCTGGGGTGGGGGCAGGGCTGCTGGTCCCGTTTGCTGGGTTGAAAGACAAGGACTCAAGTGGGCAGTTTGCAGCCAGGGATGACGGGCAAGCTGTCTGAGACACAGTGCGGTGCCCATGCCCCGTGCCCTCGTGAGTGTCATCAGTTTAATCATGCGCTGAAGTCCTAACCCTGCGGTACCTGAGAATGTGACCTTCTTTGGGGCGAAGGTCATTACAGGTGTCCTTCAGACAAGGCCACACTGGAGTAGAGCAAGTCCTCCTCCAGTATGACTGGCATCCGTATACAAAGGGGACATTTGGAGACAGACACACAGGGAGAAAGCCTGAAGGCAAATCACGCCACCAGAAGCCAAGAAGCCACCAGAAGGCAGGAGCCTCCCCCCCCCCCCCCCGCCACCAGCGCCTTCCCAGAGAACTCAGTCCTAAGACACTGTGATCCCAGGCTCCCTCCCAGCCCCCACAGCCGTGAGAATAGACGTCTGGTGTCCAAGCCCGGAGGCGGCCCTGGTCCAGCAGCACGCCCAGCACGTGCCGTACCCTGGGTAATGCTGCCTGTTACGCAGGGTAAATATTGACCCATGGCAAAGTGGCCATGCAGATGCAGTCGGGAAATTATGCTCCTCCCGTAAGCACCAGGGCCGCTTGGGAGGTGAGCAGAGTAACCCATGTGTGTGCGCTAACTCTGGCCCTCCTGCTCAGGTGGCCGACAGCCATCTCCCACCTGGCCAGCTCATCATTCAAGGCAGGACGCCAGCCTCCCATGCGTCCCTCTGACTTTCCATCGCTTACAAATCTGTCTCTTTGCATCTGAGCCCTGTGCTTCAGAGGAACCCCCTGAACTGACCCGGATCGTGGGTGGGCATGGTGTTACACGGGCCCAGCCTGGAGCCTGGCCCAGCGTCATGGCCTCCCCAGGGGCCGTGTGGTGTCCTGGCTAAGGATGCAGACCTATGCCATGCCGCCCAGCTGTGTGACTTTGGGCAGGTTACTGACCCTCTCTGTGTCTCATCTCCACACAACGAGGATGTAAGAGTGCCTTGCTCACAGGCGGTCGTGGGCTGAGAGCCCCGAAGCTGCCCCTTGTAAGCACGGAGTAGAGACAGCTGCTGGGCCTAACAAGTCGGTGTTCTGTGCCCGCAGGAACGGGCTGGTGTCACGCTAAGTCTTGGAGCCAAATGTCAGGTAAGCCAGCTTCTGTCGGGGAGTGTCCCCCAGCTCCTGGGACTTCTGCCGGAGCTCTAGTTTCCAGATGAGGTCTCTTCCGGGCTCCCACTCTGTACTTTGGGACAGAGTGTCCCCTGTGGGTCTGTGGGAATGCAGGCGAGTCAGGGAAGGGAAGAGGCGGCCGGTACTCAACAGGGAACCACACTCAGGAAAGCTGCATCCGTCGGATCCACTGGGGATACGAGGACCGCACAAGAGGCCCTGTTCGCTGTAAGAAGCCCTGACCTGGGGGCTCACCCTCCCCATCCCCTGGCAGGCTGGTGGTTTGGGGACATGTGGAGCCCGTGAGCGCACCGTGCACGGTGAGTGGAAACCGTCAGAGGACCTGTTCGGGACGGACGGGACCCCAGCCCAAAAGTTAGTTCCCTCGCTGACGGCCGGATGGCTGACACTGGGCGGCAAGCGGCCGCAGCCTCAGACCCACTGCGCAGAGGCCTGTGGAGGCCCCAGCCTGACTCTGCAGCCTGGCCGAGGCCACAATGGGGAACGTGGCCCCGGGCGGCTGGGACCGAGGTTGAGGGGTTCCTCTGGCTAACGTGGGGACTGCAGTTAGAAAGGCAGGTGGGTGATCACGGAGCCACACAGCACAAGTGGCAGGAGGGACTCACTAGCCTGCCACTTCACACGTCGCTGTCCCCATGCCTTGCCGGCCAGGAAGGCCAACTGGGCAGCCTCCCAGCCAGCTCCGCCAGTTTCCTCCATGGGGCCCTGTGTCGCGGGTCCCGGGGACTTGGCACCCTCACCTCTGTGCCAGGGTCTCAGAGCAATGGGCACCAGATAACGGCGGCCCGCATGCCTGGTCCTCAGGGAGACCTGGCTGGCAGGGGGAGGTTTGTGTGATGGGCACATTGGCAATCACCTTGTCACTAGGATTCGGCACCGAGCCGAATCCTGGCCCCTGGGAGAGGCCTGGGCCAGCCCAGCAGTCCCCCAGATAACACACACTCAAAACCATGGCCAGCGCTCCCACAGAAAGCAGCCACAGGGCGTGTCCTCTGGCCAGCCCTCTGGGGTCGGGGGAGTGGGGTCAGGCTGGGCCATCTGTGACCACACCTGAATCCCCAGAATGGAGGAGGCCTCCCAGAGACGGCGGGCAGAACTGGGACCCCGAGCTCTGGAGGCCCAGAGCCACAGTCCCTGCAGAACAAATCCAGACATGGGGCCGGTGGGACTGACCTCTTCTCCCCGGAGCCAGGGGTGGTGTGAGGTCCGTGTCCTCCTGGATGCTGGCCGTGGACCAGGCAGAAGGTCTAACGGGCCCAGGCGTGAGGGCGTGCAAGATGGAGGTCAGCAAGGGCAGAATGGGAGGTTCTGGATAACCCCAGCAGGGCAGACGCCAGCCACGGGCTACCCGGGAGGGTCTAGTGAGCCCCAGAGGGAGGTGGCGGTGGGTGGTCTCAGGTGGAGAGGTGCCTCCTTCCAGCCCCCCTGCGCCCACCCGGGAGCTCCAAGGCACAGCCTTCTTTCCGAATCTGACCACATCTTCCTCCACAGGCCAAACCAAGTGTGTCCCCTTCCGGCTCCTCTGAACTGAGACTTCTTTGAACTAAATTGAGAAGAGGCTGGATTCCGGGCAGGCTCTTTCCGAGAGGGAGGGGACTCTCCACCAGGCTCTGGTCGTGCGGGTGGGGTTGGGGGAGTCCGTCCCGCCCTGAGCATCGTGCGAGAGCAGTTAGGACACACATGCCACTCTGAAGCTGCTCTGGCACCTGCCTGTTGATTTAGAGCCAGGTCCCCACTGCTCTCGCAGGAAGGACACTGTGTGGTCCCACCTGGCATCTGGGGGAAAGGTGCGGGGGGAGGGGGGGGCGCTGCACCAGGACCAAAGCCAGGCCAAGGGCTGTGAACTGGAAATTGTTTGAGGTCAGGAAGGACCTCCTGTCTAGGCTTGAGGCTGGTAGGGAAGGTGAGTGTAGGCTGACTGTCCTCCTCTCCAGGGCTCTGGCAGGGGCCAGAACCTTCCAGAACAGGCCCAGAAGGAGACCCCACTGACAGGAATCGTTGAGGGGGAGAGGTTGGGGGTTTTGGTCCCTCTCTCAGCACCCCTGCCATTAAGGACACAGGGCTCCAGCTTTCCTGGCTGTGGGTCCTGTGAAGACCCGCTGAGCCCAGAGACGGGCACGTCCACCCCGGCAACTCCCTGGCCCTGCATGACGGAGACCCATATGTTTCCATCAGGGGCTCTGGTCAGGCGCCCAGAAGCCAGGGCCACTGAAGGCAACCTCAAGAGACCCACGGTGCTGGGTTCTGAAAACACAGCGGTGACCCAGGCCCCAGCCTGCGCACCAGGAGTGCACAGCCCAGCAGAGAGAAAGAGGGGGACACAGCGACCCACTGGAGGGGACGAGGGGTGCCCCCCACGCTGGAGGCAGTGGGAGCCATGGGCGGCCAGCAGTGCCAGTGTGCCCCCCTCCCCGAACACAGCAGGCCTCCCCCCCTCCGGCTGAATGAGGTCAGGACCGGACTCTCCATGAACCCCACTTCATGCGGTCCACCTGCTCACTGGGAGCATTTGGGGTCCTTGTAGCTCAGGAAACAATGCTCTAGGATGAGCTCTCCTGGGGACCGTCCCCATTGCAGACAAAAGGCCAGTGGACAAGCGTGCGCCCTCGAACAGCGCGGACTGGGTGCCCGGCGTTCAGTGCATTGGGCTCAGTCGTCCTGGGGGGTCGGGGCGCTCACCCCGCACGGAGCCAGGAGAACCCGTGAAATAAGGCCTGCTCGCGAGAGCCGAATGCGGAAAGTCGGCTCTGACAGCTGCACCGAGAGGCAGGGAAGCTTCAGCCTGAGGATTTGCGCTAAAAATAGCATCGTTGGCTTGTGGGTAGAGAATTTGACCCAATTAGAGATTACCAGTTTCAGGAATTACTGGAAAAGAAATCTCATTAAATAGGTTAAATATAGGAGCCAGAGGCTGAGAAGGCCATCTGGGAGTCACAGGAAAACCAAAACCCGGGCAGGGTTGCCGGTGCGCGCCGGTCCCTGTCCCTGCGCAGGAGGGTGCTCTGCGGGGACACGTGAAGCAGCGCAGGCCGGGGGCGGGGCCAGGCGGGGTGTCCCGCCTCCTCTCGGCAGGTGGGGGGGGGGGGGGAGAGGGCTGGCATTACCCTCGGGACCCCAGCCCAGCCCCCTGCTGGTTCTTCCCTGCTCCTCCGCAGTCTGCCTCCCAGGCCCCAGACCCGCCCACCGGAACAGGGCCTCCTGGGCCTCCACTCAGCCCTCCGTCCGGCCTGCTGGCTCCTGCCAGGACCCGGGGCGCCCTCCCAGCTGCCCGCACCTTTTCCCTGAAAGTAGAGGAAGGGAGGGTCTTATCCGTTCCTCGCTCTGAAAAATCAGAGGCTTCCTTCTGCCCCCGGGGAGCGCTCCCCAGGCATGTTCCCAGCGCAGGCGCCCTGAGAAAAACCCTAAGAAAATCATTGCTGTGTTCGAGGAACCCCTGCCCTGCACCCCTGCCCAGCACCTCTACCCTGCACCCCTGCCCAGCACCCCTGCCCTTCTTCCCTGCCATGCACCCCTGCCATGCACCCCTGCCTTTCATCCCTGCCCTGTACTCCTGCCCTGTGCCCCTGCCCAGCACCCCTACCCTGCACCCCTGCCCAGCATCCCTGCCCTGCACACTTGCCCAGCACCCCTGTCCCTGTGCCCCAGCCCTCCTGGTGATACTTTGCTCCTGGACGTCCCTGCGTGGCCAAGGACCAAACCTCCAAACCTCCCCCACCCTGCAGAGTTCTGCCAGTTGCGGTGGCCAGAGCGCTAGAAGCTAGGGCAGTGGGGCTGGTTCCCTTGAGTCCTTGACATCCTGAGGCCCAGGTTGTGTTCCCTGTGGCAGCAGGGGTGATGCAACACATGGAAGTCCCCTGAGCCCAGGGTCAGTTCTGCCCGAGTGCCGGCAAAGACGACCCCGTGGCCCCGGCCTCCTACCCAGGGTTGACCACGGGAGGGGAAGGTGACCTTCTGCACACGCGCTCGGCACCTTTACCAGAGCCCTCCTGACCCCGCCGCGGCCACAAGCCTGCTCCTGGGCCGGTCGCTGTGCCCAGAGCCCAAGGTCTCTGACCAGCGGGCCCAGCCCAGGACCCTGTGTCTGCCTTAAGGAGAGGGGGTGTCAAGGGAGCCCCTCCACACCCCCTCCACCCCGCGGCTCCTCCGTGTCTGTCTTTGCGGTGGGTGGCATGGGGTCCCCAGAACACATGCCCACCTGGAACCTCAGAATGTGACCTGACTGGGAACAAGGTCTTTGCAGATAAAAGTAGTAAGGCCCCCGAGGTGCATTCCAGGCAGGCCCCAAATTCAGGAGGAGGAGAGGACGCAGAGGCAAGCAGCCAGTGTCACAAGCCTGCAAGCCCAGGCCGCCAGGGGTGAGAGGGGTCCCCACAGGCTCCGAGAGAGCGGCCCCCCGACACCTGATTCATCAGGTGGTGGGAGTCCAAACTACTTTTGTAGAACCACCACCTGGTCCAGTTATTTTTCCCAGCAGCCCAGGAAACTCATGGATTCCGGCATCTGTGACCCTCCCTTGTGAACTCCTGAGCATGAAGGTCACTTCTCATTCACTGTTACATCCCACTCCTGCGTCCCCGGGTTCAGCCCCAGGCAGGGACCCGTGGATACCGGTGGACTGAGGTGCATTAAGTCTGACAGCATCAAGGGTCCAGGACCACTGAGTCAGGGCAAGCTACTCAATCAGCTGTGGCCCCCAGTGCGCCCATCGAGGGGGCCCTGCACTGACAGCGTGTGTCAAAGACTCGAGAACAGTGCGGCTGAGCACCCCGGATGGCAACAGTGCCTGAAGCGGTGTATGCACGTCCCTCTGGGTGAGGATGTGGACATTTTCCCTCCTGTACAAGTTTCCATGGTTTACAAAAGCTTTACAACAAATTTTTGTAATCAGAATAATGTAAATCAACGTGATGAGGTTTGATGAGAGCTAGTGCACAGCAGGTTTGTGAAGACCCGTGAATAGATCACCGTACAGACGGACTTTGGCCACTGCAACACACAGGAAAATACACATCATGGCGGTAATAATATTTCCTTTGAGGTCAAGACAAGCGAGGGGCAGAGCAAGGAGATCGTGTTTGTTGGGCTCACGGGGCCCGCTCCTGGCGTCCCGGGGGAATGTGGGGTGTGTGGTCCATGCGCGTTGCTCCCATGTTGTTTGAGGGGGAGGGAGGAGCCTCCCTCGTTCCCCCCCAGGACAGTTCGGCCTCTTCCACCAGCTTCGCTCCCTGGGCCTCCCCAAGCCAAGTAACCGTGTCGGTACCGCACGCGAATTCGGGTCCCCCAGGAGAATCAGTTGGGATGCCAGGAGTTCCCCGTGGACGGGGATCGACACCCCGAGGAGGCGCCTCTGTCCCTGGTGGGGCACAGGAGGGCGCTGGCGCATCTCCTGCACCCGGCTGTGGGGTGCCAGGTGCCCCTCCCCACCCCGGCCCCTCCCCCCACACCTGCGTGTGCACCTGCACCGTGAGTGCGCCAGCCAGCCGGGCACACCTTGATTTCCACAGTGGTTTCCAGGGCAGGGGCGCAGTTCGTTTGACCAAAACTCACAGAGCTCAGGGTCTTGCTTCTCACACCCCACAGGGTTGTTTGGGCCGTGGACCCCTTTCCAGGGCAAGCCTTCCACCTGCCCAGGTGCGGGCCGCAGCCCCCTTGCGCTTGGCCTCGACACTGCCATCTGTAAAAAGAAGGGAGTCCCTGCTGACCCCTGCCCGCTGTGAAGACAGAGTGCCACCCCCTGCAGACCAGGCTGTCCTCCGCACCCCCAGCCTCCGCCCTTCCCGCTGGGAGAAAGCGGCCACCCAGCCACGGCCTATGGGAGGGAACGTGCCCGGTGTGGGCATGGGAGCAGCCCCTGACCACTCCCCTTCGGGAGATCGTGTGTGAAGGAAATAAAGCTTTCCTTTTATATGAAAAGGTATGGAGACTGTTCTAGAATAACAGATGCGCCAGGACCAATTGCAACACACAAGCCTTGATTGGATCTTAGCTGCCAGGAATCCAGAGCCCCGGGGGACGGTGAGGGACGTGGGGACGGCCTGGTCTCAGATGACACTGGGCAGTTAGTAAGTGGCTGCTGGCCTGCTCTTCCCACAGAAGGTGACACTGTGACATCGGGCCAGCCTGTCCTGGTCCCCGGCCGTGGGGGCCCAGGTGCTCAGGGACTCAGTACCTGTGAGTTCCACCAAAATGCTTCCGTCAGAGAGGACCCTCCGTCCCCCATCCTGTCCTACATGTTTGAAAGTGTTCCCCCTGGATGGTGGGGACACTGGCAACATAAGGAAGCAAGCAGGAAAAGAAGACCATGCATGGAGACCCTGAAGGACTCGAGACTTTGTAACCATCACACATGGAGCACAAAACAATGAGGAACGGGCTTCTTAAGGCGTCGTGACAAGCATGAGCAGCAGGGCTCTTGTTCACACAGCATCTGAAGGGCAGCCAGACGGAAGGACGAGCCGCCACGGGGGACCAGGAGCAGGCCTTACAAAGGGCAGCCACCAGAAACCCCGACCAAGGGGCGTATGGCTTGGAAGCCCTGAGAAAAAATCACTCCCAGCCAGGAACTGCACAGTTTACAGGTTATTTTTGTGGATGAGGATAAAATACAGACATTTCCAGAAAATCAAAGACGAAGAGAATTGCAGCAATTAGCCTACAGCAGTGAAATCCTAGAGACACATCTGGGAGGAAAGGAATGTGAACCCAGAGAAAGGGTCAGAGGCGTGTCGGGGGCAGGCGGGTCAGTGACGGCGAACAGGGCGGGCAGGTGAGGACACGGGAAAGAAACACAAGCACCAGGCAAGACGACCTTCACTATGACAAGTGCCACTGAGGCTGGAGGGGGGTCACCCACAGTGACAACGGCTTTGATTCATCAGGAGGATTCGGTCTGGGTCGGCTCAACTCCAACACGGACCAGGAAGACAGATGTGATCCCCTCGCCCTGCAGGCCCCCCATCGGGGTGCCGACAGGTTTGGGCCCTCCTACAAGGGCACCGACCCCACCTCCTAACACCAGCACCCGGGCGAGTCCCTTCCAACACATGAATTGAGGGGCAGGGACATGAGCATTCAGCCCTGCGACAAAAAGTGGGTCCAAACACGTAAATTAACAGTTGGCAAAACTACAAGGAGAAATCAAGAAACGTATCATCGGAGTGGTTGATGTCAATCCACTGCTTTTCAATTATTAATAGATGACGCTGAAAATGTGCAAAAACAGATGAGATTTGAACAACACCGTTAACAGAGCCGTTTCAGCCCATATATGTTCTTCCTGGTACATATGCAACATTTGCAAAACGCCGACACAGACTTCAAACATCTCAGACTCAGGCTCGTACAGTATATGTGAGTAGAGAAAGGTTGTTGAGATGTTCCCATACGTCTAGGTAACCCAGGATGCAAAACGAAACACCAGAAAAAGTTAAAATACTTGAAATACTAATACATAAATCATAAAAATACTGCCTGCCAACACTTAAGAGATACAGCAGACACAGTATTTAATGGGAAATTGATGGCCTCAAAGTACTTAAATAGAAGGAGGAGAGGCTGCAAATAAAAACCCAAGAACCCCGCTTAATAGGTTGGATAAAAGGGGCACCTCCGTGGCTCAGTCAGTCAAGCCTCTGAGACTAGATTTCTGCTCAGGTTCATGAGTTCGAGCCCCATGTCCGGCTCTGTGCTGACAGTGCGGAGCCAGCTTGGGATTTTCTCTCTCTGTCAATCTCTCTGCCCCTCCCGTGTTCACTCTCTCTCTCAAAAATGAATTTAAAAAATTTTTTTAAATGTTTGGTAAAAAAAAAAGATCAACGTAGCAATGTAACAGCATATTCGTTCTGTGTCTGAAACGGAGAGACAGAATTTTCCAAATGACCTCATTTACAGTAACGGCAAAAATTATAAGGGAATAAATCTAACAAAACAGGTGCAGCTCCCATCAGGAGGAATTCTGAAACTTTGTGGAAATTGCTGAGGAGAACCCAAACGAGCGGAAAGAGATCTGCTATGTTGATGGGTAAGAAAACCCCACACCAGGACAAAGAAGGAGCAAGAAGTCCCACGAAGGGACAGGGTGACCCAGACACAGAACCCCGTGCCTAGGGCGGCTCATCTTGTGGCAAAGGCAGCATGATTGATGGCCAGGAAATGGGCAGACATTCAATAATTAACACATTCCATGTTGATAACTAAGATATCCAATAGCTAGGAAATAAAAAACCCGCTGCCTACTCAACACCACCCCCAAAACTCAGTCTTTGTGGCACGAAGATGAATGTGAAAGGCAATGCTGTAACCCGTTTTGAAAGAATATATCGGTGAGGCGATTTGACTTTTGGGGCAGGGAAGTGTTGCTTCAACAAGAGACCAAAAGCGAGATGCTCGCGGGATGAATCTGATGACATTGTAGAAGGTCTCGGCTCATCGAGGGCCCCGTGAAAGATAAAAGCCCTGGCCACGAGCTGGGGAAGGACACGAGCCGTCTCCAGAGCTCAGAGTGGGTTCTCGCCAACTTCTGCGCAGAACGCTCATAAGTGGAAAGGCAAAGACAGACAGCCCACCCCCCTGAAAATGGGGAACAGACAGGACAAATATTTTACGTGCAGTTTACAAATAAACAGAAAGAAAAAGATGCTTCAAGTCTTCAGTGGCGAGGAAAGTCTCGTGGAGATCGCGGTGAAACCACGTCTGCCTCCCCAGGTGGGCAAATGCCTCAGAGCAGAGACAGCCACGCGGGACCATAAGTGGACCCAGCATCTCCTGGGAAACAACCTGACATCCTCTCATAAATTTAAACACCGAGTTCACTGTGGCCCACAACTGCCGGGAGGGTCTTCTTGTGCAAAAGGCGGGCACAAAGAGCGTGCTGACAACAGGACCTTGGAAACCACCCGAACGTCCAGTCCGGGGAAAGATAGCTGAGGACGCGTCAGAACGAGGCTGTGACGGCAGCCGGAAAAGCACCAGAGTTTCGTGCCGCAGCACACGCGGGTCAGGAGACACCATCTTCTTAAAGCTTGGAAGCAAGCGCATTGCAGCTGTATGTTGTTGAGGGGTGTGCACACACCTGAGAAAAGAGAAACGAAACTATGTTACAAGATGGGGAGTGCAAAAGACAGGCTGCGGGGAAAGTTCAAGCTGTCTGTCATTCAGAGACAAGTTGCTCACTGCTCTTCTCTGAGCAGGTCACAAAGAGAGCCCGGAACTACTCGTGTGTGTGTGTGTGTGTGTGTGTGTGTGTGTGTGTGTGTGTGCGCGCACACATACACACACACATCATGCTGAATTATGTAATCATGAGTTTCATCCCCAATTCTGGGCTGTAAATCGGAGGCTCTGAAGCCCCAACCTGCAGCCCACGCCCTGGGGCACCCCCCTTCCCCAGCCCAGTTTCTGGTCCAGTAGGTCTGGGTGGGGGCCTGAGACCCTGCATTTTAACCCACTTCCCAGGTGCCGGGCTCCTGCAAGGGTGGGGCCCTGCTGCACTCCCTATAAGCCCCTTTCTCTGCCTTCGGCCCCGGTGCCTCTGTTTCCTCACTCCATAAAATAAAAGGGCAAAACTCTGACTGAAAACTTGGAAAAGCATTTTTAATCCTTAAAATGTGCATTTCCTGTTAACCACACAGAGATAGACATTAACCATTTTACTTCACAGACATGACCTGTTCTATTTTTATCTGCAGAAGGAGACAGGCAGTGGCTCTTGCCCCTGGAGGTCCAAGGTGGCTGTGTGTTTACCGCCACAGTGACCCAGGGCACGGCAAGGCCGCCAGGGCACAGAGAATCTGACTGGCCCGCTGCCCCCAGCACAGCACGGCTGCAGTCAGAGCAAGAAGGTCCATGTTTCCCAAATGCTCCTCCTCACCTTAAGGTCATCCAGAAGAGACACAGGACGGGCAGCACGGGGTCCCCTTTTGTAGGTCACCCTGTCTCACAAACAGCGACAGAAAGCTTTCAGCACATCTATGGCCGTAAGAGCTTTAATGGCATGACGGGGTCTCGCGACCTCATGCTGAATGGGAAAGGTTAAAGTCAAAATTGTGCATTCAGCGTGACTCCTAGCAAGTTAAACCCTCCGTGTGCAGAAGACGAGGCTGCCTGTGGGCATTGTGGTACTTTCTACAGTGGCACCTGCCAGTGGCTCTGCCGGGACCGTGCTACATGGGCCACCTCTCGCTGTCCTCGCCAAGATCCCCGTGAGGTGAGTGAGGACAGGCGAGGGCACTGAGGCGCAGGCGGCTTGCCCACGGTCCCACAGTGGCTCCGCCCTACACCAGCGCCCCCCCACACCCCCCAGTTAGGGAACCGGGAAGAAGTAAGCGTGGAGGGCAGAAAGCGAGGCCCTCGCCAGGCTCCTTTTTTGTCTGTGCCCTGGCACCACCGAGGGGCCCTCAACGGACACATCACGGCGAGCCATGAAAGGGCCCACAGCCCCTGCGCCTGGACAGGGGTCCTTCACACGGGAGCAGCACCTCGCAGGTGGCTCTCGCGCCAGAGACGCGGGTTCAGTCACTTCCGGATCGTCAGCTCCACTTTGGGGTCGGAAAGCAGAGGCTCAGAGACTCGGTGTGGCCCCACTGCGCATGTGCGGGGAGAGACCCGTGGGCGGGTGGCGCCACGCTCAGCTGGCTGTTGCAGGTGTCACACCCGCACGGGCACGCGGGCACACACATCAACACGCACGCCAGGCACACGTGCTCACACACAGGACTCTCCAGAAGCCAGCCCCTCCCGGGGGGGCCTCCCCTCCCATGAGCCCCTGTTCCCAAGAGGCCCACCATCGTCCCGCTGAGCCCTGACGATCCAGTCTTCACCAGGTCTCAAGTCCTTGCTGTCATTCTGTCTGTCTCTGTTTCAGCTGCTCCTGCCTGGCTGCTCTCACCTGGCTGTGTTCCCGCCCTCCTGGGCTCTGAGGCCGGGCTCTCATCCCCGTGGCTCTCCGGGCCCCCCCCTTCCCCGAATGTGCCTTCGCCTCAGTGAGAGGCGGAGCGCGTCTTCACCGTTGTGGGGCCTAGGTTCCCTACACCTCACCCCTCTCTCCAACTGCCTGGAGGCCAGTCTGTCCCCTCATCCTGGGTGCCTCTGTGAGAGAGGAGTGTCTGGGGACAGAGAGCACGAGATGGGGACCCCCGACGATCTGCTTTCCCACACGGCTGTTGGCTGTGTGGCTGTGATGAGTCACATCCATGTGCCTGAAGCCTCCGCATCTCCCCCCATGCACTGTGCATGAAGGTACAGGGTCACATGGGGCACATCCCACCCCCCACCCCCACCCCTTGAAAGTACAGGGTCACATGGGGCACAGCCCCCCCCCCACATGAAGGCACAGGGTCACATGGAGCCAGACCTATAAAGCACCTTGCAGGCAGGAGTGGTCCAGAGATGAGGGCAAACCCAGCCCCCAGCTCCAGCTCCCTGAACCGTCCCCAAGGCCTGAGTTAATGACATCACATACCCTGAAAGGTTAATTTTCCTGATTCAAAAATAGAAAACCAACACACACTACGGAAAATGTAAACAAACGAACACAGAGAACTGTAAAAACAAATCACTGGTTGGTATCTCCTTTTAATTTACTAATTTACTGCTGAAACAGAAGCTCTTCATCTATTTCCTGCCTTTTAAATTTCGCTCTCATTTCACGTGAGGCTGTTGGCTTTCTGTGTCCTTTGCTGATGTTTCTAGTGGTGTTTGACACAGATTTGAACAGCTCTTTACAGATACGGACTTCTTGTTTGTTGTAAATGTGGCAAATACTTTCTGGTTGCCTATTCACCTTTTAATTTTACTTTGTGTTTACCTTTTGAGACATGACTGACATACCACAAAGTTCACCATTGTAAACAGTCCAGTTCCGTGGTTTTTAATGTATTCACCAAGCTGTACAGTAACCACTACCTGTTCCGTAATATTCTCAGCAGCCCTGAAAGAAACCCGACTCTTCTCAGCCGCCCCTCCCATTCTTCCTGCCCTCACCCCTAGCAGCCCTCCACGGATCCGCGTTTTCTGGAGAATTCATGTAAATGTAATCATCTATATGCCTTTGCGTCTAGTTTCTTTCATCTAGCACAAGGCTTTCAAAGTTCACCCAAACTGGAGCACAAATCAGTACCTCATTTCTCTTTATGCCTATATAGTAGTCTGATGTCCGTATAACACATTTTCCTTATCAATCCTCCAGCTGGTGGGCATCTGGGTTGGCCATGACGAATAATGGTGCAACAACATTGTGCGGTATCTGTGTGCACTTATGTTTTCCGTTCCCCTGGGTATATACCTGAGAGTAGAAATTCAGTCATCTGGTTGAGTTTACAAGGAACTACCAAATGTTTTCCAAAGAGGGTTTGATGAGGGAGCGTGGGACGGGCTGAGGGCAGAGCACAGGCGGACAGCACCCCCCACCCAGGTGGGATCTGTGTGATGTTCCTCGGACACTCGTGGCTGCCCAAGAACACAGGAGGGGTTTCAAGTGCTTGCCGTGATGATGTGGGAAACTGAGGCAAATGAAACATCAAATCCCCTTACTGCCTACGGCTCACTGACCAGTCCTTGAAACCAGTGCAGTGACCTCCCTCGATGGGTTCAGCTGCCTCCATGATGACACTTTGCGGGGAACAGAAGGGAATCTCAGCTTCACATCACCCCACCTCGAGGACCCTGTAAGTCTCCTTCCTTTATCTCAACTGCCCCAGGACACACGCTGGCATCATGCTCCAGGCTTAGGGCCCCCGATATACACCCGAGGGGTCTCAGGACTGAGGTTTCACTAAATGGTAATAAATGGCGTTTCCCTGGCCACAGCGACCCCCTCAAGGTCCTGGAAACCTTGCTTCCAAAATTCCTAAGAGACTTACTCTATCCCCGCCCCCTCCCAAGCTGAGGGTATGTGATGAGTTACCCGTCACGACCCCAGTGCAGCTCCTGCTGCCCACGGGTCCTGTCCCCGTGCTTTAATAAACCACCTTTATGCACCAAAGACGTCTTCAAGAATTCTTTCCAGGCCATCGGCTCCAGACCCCACCCATCATCCCAAAACTTCATCAGGTTCACCATTTGACATTCTAGACAATGAAGGGGGTTTCAGTTTTGTCCATATCCTCCTCAACACCAGCTATTGTCACCTGTCCTTTTCTGTTCTAGCCATCCTAGTGGGTGTGAAGCAGCATCTCACTGTGGGCAGGTTTGCATTTCCCCGAGGCCTGGTGACCTTGAGCGTCTTTTCATGTATTTATTGCCCATTTGTACACATTCTTTGGAGAAATGTCTATTCAAATCTTCTTTAGCTGGGTGGTTGGTCTCTTGTTCAGTTGTAAGATGACTTCTCCACATATTCTGTAACTAGACACTTAACCAGATGTACAATTTGCAAATAATTTCTTCTACAGGAAAAATTCTGGGGATTTTCTGGTCACTTTCTTAATGTCTTAGTATACATAGAAGTTTTCATTTTGGTGTACTCCAAATTACCCCCTTTTTCTTTGGTTGCTTGTGCTATAGGTACTAAAATAAGAAACTGTTCCTTGATTCAAGGTCACAAAGACTTACATCTGTGTTCTGTTCAAAAATTTTAGGGGTACTTGTGGCCCAGTCAGTTAAGCATCCGACTTCGGCTCAGGGCATGATCTCACGGTTTGTGGTTTTGAGCCCCGTGTCAGGCTGTGTGCTGACAGCTCAGAGCCTGGAGCCTGCTTTGGATTCTATGTCTCCCTCTCTTTCTGCCCCTCTCCTGCTCGTTCTCTGTCTCTCCCTCTCTCAAAAATGAATACATGTTAAAAAAATTTATAGTGTTAGCTCCTACATTTAGGTATTTGATCAATTTCAAATCAGTTTTAGTATATGGTGTGTGAGGTAAGGCTCCGAATTCATTCTCTGGCATGTGCACGTGCAGTTGTCCTGGCCCCATTTATGGAAGAGACTATTCTTTTAGCACTGAAGGGTCTTGAGGCCCTTGTAGAAATCCGCTGAACTTGTATGTGAGGGTTTGTTTCTGGACTCTGGATTTGGTCCCAGTGATTGGTGTGTCCATCCTTGCCCAGGCCACAATGTCACTTGGTAATAAGGTTTTGAAACTAAAAGATAACCGTCTAACTTTGTTCTTCTTTTTCAGAATTATTTGGGGTGCTTGCATTTCCATATGACTTTCCGGATAAATTTGTCAATTTCTGCAAAAATCAAAAAGGCTATTGGAGTTTTACTAGGGATTACATCAAATCTGTAGATAATTTAGGGGATGCTGTCATTTTAAGAGCATGACTTCCAATCCATGAACATGGGATGTCTCCTGGCTTATTTAAACTGATCTGCAGGGGGCTCCTGGGTGGCCCAGTCAGTCAAGCATCTGACTCTTGATTTCAGCCCAGGTCATGATCTCATGGTTCGTGGGTTCAAGCCCTGAGTCAGGATCTGTGATGACAGAGATTGGGATTCTCTCTCTCCCTTTTCCTCTGCATCTCCCTGTCTCAAAATAAATAAAATAAACTTCATTAATTAATTAATTAATCAAAACTGATCTGTGTGTCCAATCCTACAAACTCATTCAACTTGTAATTAACTCTATTGGTTTAATTTTATGCATTCCTTCCTTGTGATTGCCTATATACAAGATCCCATCATCTACAAGTAGAGATCGTTTTGTTTCTTTTTCTGAAATCTGGGGGTCTTTATTTCATTTCCTTAACTGCACTAGTTAGAACCTGCAGTACAGGTTTGCACAGGGGTGGTGGGAATTGATCCTGTTGTCTGCTTCCTGATCTCAGAGCAAAGACATCAACCTTTCACCAGGGAGCGTGATGGTAGCTGTGGGATTTTCACAGATGCCCTTGATCATATTAAGGAAGGTTCCTTGTGTTCTTAGCTTGTTGAGCGTTTTCATCGGGAAAGGGTGTTGGGTTTTGTCAAACGCTTTCCCCATGAGGTGACCATGTTTTCTTCTCCTTCCTTGCACTAATGTGGGGCATTATTTATTCAGCGGCCAGAGCTGCAAGAACAAAGCACCACAGGCTGGCAGCTTGGTCTATTCTCCCGGGTCTGGGGGGCTGGAAGTCGACATCCAGGTGTCACAGGGCCGGGTCCTCCTGAGGCCGTGCGGGGAGGCTCTCCAGCGGCTGGGGGCCCCCTTGGCTTGTGGTAGCATCCCCCCCGTCTTCACTTGGCTCTCTCCCTGGGTGTGTCTATATCCAAATTTTCCCGCTTAATAGAAAGACCACCCTCCCCCAGGATGGTCTCATCTCACCTAATCGCTTCTTCGATGACCTTACCTCCAAACACGGTAACATTATGAGGTTCAGTGTTTGGACTTCCGTTGGGGGGCGGGGGAGACACAATTCAGCCCATATCTTCTCAACTACGGTGAAAAGTACAGATGGAAGACCGCAGACTAATTTTCACTTATGTGTAAACCCAGGCAGCCACCGCCGGACAATGCTAAACACCGCAGCTCCCCAGCCCCCTCACACCGCTACTCTCCCTAAAAGCAGCGGCTGGTTTAGGTAGACTTTATTCTGAAGTCAAAAATCTGTTTTTATTTTTGTCCAGTTTCTCAGGGGAGCCCCCAAAGTCCCCCACCCCGGGTTCCACTCTGAGCCTGTCTGTTGTGTGGCTGTGGGCAGAGGGGGATCTCAGAGACCCGCTTCCCACCGGTCAGAGGCCGTCCTGCCCGGCTCTGCTCCTGGCAGTGGTTACACATCCACAGGCAAAGAAACAAAATAAGCCTTTTTTAAAAGGTTTATTTATTTAAATAAACAGCCAAACGGGCTCCTCACCCAGCACAGATCCTGACCCGGGGCTTGAACCCACAACTGGGAGACCATGACCTGAGCAGGAATCAAGAGTCAGATGCTTAACCGACTGAGCCCCCCAGGTGCCCCAAAATGAGCCTTGATTTATGTCTCACTCAAAATAGGTCGTGGGCTGAAGTGTAAAATGTAAGACTAGAAACTTCTGTTTTAGTTTTAAACTTTTATAAAACTATAAACATAGCAGGAAATCTTCAGGATCTAGAGGTTCTGACAGAGTTCAGAGATGACACCAAAAACACAGTCCCTGACAGAAAGAAATTGATCAGTTGGACTTAATCAAAATTCAGAGCCTTGGCTCTGCAAAAAACAAAACAAAACAAAACAAAACAAAAACAAAAAGCACCATCCAAAGGACTAAAAGCCAAACTGGGGGAAATGTTTGCAACAAAATGTATCTGAAAACGTCTGGAATATGTAAAGAGCCCTTAAAACTCGGCAGAAATCAAACACATGAGATCGTGAGCGAGGATGTTCAAGGGCCGAGTGGGATACTCAGTATCCCTCCCCCTTGGAGGAAACGCAGACAAAAACCGCGAGCTATCCCTTCACACCTAATAGAGGCGCTACGTTAAAGCAGCAGTAACACCAAGTGTCGGCGAGGATATGGACAACCTGGGTCTCTCCGGGTGCTGGCCGGATGCAGCTGGGCGCAGCCACCCTGGAAACCAGTCTGGTAGTTTCCCGAAAGACCGAACGTTCACCTGTGACCTACCCCACAGCCACTTCGGTGGGGGGGGAGGGGGGCGTATTCCAGAGAGGTGGAAACTTCAATCCACACAGACGCTCCCGAGAGAAAGTCAGTGTCTTTGGGGAGAGCCCGAAACGGAAACAGGCGAAATGTCCTTCAGCAGGTGAGCAAGCCCAGGCCCCTCCCGGCCGTGGATCAGCACCCGGTGGTGAGAAGGGTGAGGCGCTGACACAGGAGAACGTGACAGAGGGAAGGGCACTGAGCTGAGGGGACAAAGGCGACCCGGACAGCGTTATGCCATCTACAGAATTCACGATCACAGTGAGCCACCAGTAACTCATCGTGGCGGCGGGAAGAGGCTGGCGGTTTCCACGGGTCAGGGTGGTAGTGGGGGGAGGAAGGCGGGCGTGACCGCAGAGGAGCTGCACGGGTGGGGGGCAGGGCGGTGCCCAGACGGAGCAGCTCTGAGATGTACTGCAGGGGCGTTTCCAGGCTCTCACACATGTGATGGACCCGTAACCATGACCGGGCACGCCAGACCTCTCGTACTATTTTTGCAAGTTCTTGTCAGCCTGCAATTATTTCAATGTGGCAAGTTTTTTCAAAGCCAACGCTGCACACGGTTAAAAAGGCCAAACCTCTGTAAGCGTTCGACTTCAGCTCAGGTCATGATCTCGTGGCTTGTGGGTTCGAGCCCTGCGTCGGGCTCTGTGCTGACAGCTCAGAGCCTGGAGCCTGCTTCAGATTCTGTGTCTCCCTCTCTCTGCCCCTCCCCCATTCACACTCTGTCTCTCTGTGTCTCTCAAAAATGAATAAACATTAAAAAAAAAAAAAAAGGCCAAACCTCTGTCCCTTCAACACATGCTTTCATCCTGGGGACGTTCAAGAACGATCACACTAATCTATGCCGATATAAGTCAGACAGCGGCTGCCTCAGTTTGGGAGAGATGGACCCAGAAGGGGAGGGCAATGATGCACAGGGTGCTGACATCACAGGGGCACAGAGGTTAAAACCTCAGTGAGCCGTACACTTAAGAGAAGCATGTGGATTTATATTTTTCTGAAAGTGAGAAACCTCATTTTATCCTGTTCTATGAATTTCTGAACGGCCAGAGCAGGCCATACCTGAAGGCAGGTTGTCCCCACCTCACCGGGGCCTTCTTGCCTTCTGTGTCAGGTTCTTGACTTCAGGGTAGAGGAGTGACTTCCTGGAATGTTCCCGGTTCCAGGCTGCATCTCTGTGCTGATCATCCTTATCGCTGTATTTGAATGGGAAGCGTCTTCATATTTACCTAGAACCGTGGATCTCACATGTGGTTCCCAGGCCAGCAGCATCGGCATTGTCAGGGAAATTACCGGAAATGCCACACCCTGGAACCTGCTGAACCAGAAACGCAGAGCTGGGCCCAGCGACCTGCCGTCCGAGTGGTTCTGAGGTGACTTCTGAGGACCTCTGATGTGGACTGTCTCGGGCTGCATGGAGGGCTGGGGGGGACCACGCAGCCCAGAGCAAACGTTTCCCCTCTGCAAGATCACGGCCGGGCTGAGCAATCTCCTTGCCTGCTGTCCCTCCACCCAGCAGAGAAGACCAGATTTCACTCTGTCAGGTGACCTCTGTGTCCAACAGCAGCCAGACTTGGGGTCAAGAAGGGCAGCGGGGCCGGCCCTTGAGAGGAACAGGGCAATTCTTAGAGAAGGAGGCTGGACAGACCACCTGACATTTACTGCACATCCCAGGAAGATGTGCCTCGAAAACCCTGTGCCTTTCAAGTGCGATGCTTTATCTTCATCAAAAATGATAGAATCAACTTGCTTCGCTGGCTCCCTGTGATGCCTAATTTGTTTTGAAAGGAGAAAGAACGTTATTTGATTTCGGGAGGGTTAGTGTGAAGGGCGAATTAAATAGTGATACGGACACGCCCGCTCCGGTCTGCCCTCCCCAGGCTCCCGGGAGCCGCACTGTCTTGTCCTGTCATCACAGATTACTTTAAATTATTTTGAAAAGAAAAATACCTTCCTAACAACTATAAATGGCTTATATTGGAGCTCTCAACCTTTTAAAAGATGTTATGTTTCATAAAAAAAATTAAATTACATCAAACTCAGAATTTCTGGAAACTGAGCGGGCAGACGCCCCCGGTTAAGCCTCCCTCCAGCATCTGCTGCAATATTTTGCCAATAAGCCGTTGGCCGCTCCAATCCGAATATAGTTCTGACGCTCACGGTGCTTTCTGGAATCAATGTGTGGTTTTTAACGTCGCCCCTCGGCCCTCGCGTCCCGCTGGTCCCCTGCTCGGGGACCCCCCGCCCCAGGTCTAATTCTGGCCTGCGTCCCGCCCGCTCACCGCACACCCAGCCTCGCCCGCCGTGGATCCCAGAGCCCCAGTGAGTGCAGGAAACCGGCTGCTGTCTCCCTTGCAGCCCTGGGGGGTGCAGCGCGGTCCCCGGCCCCCCCCAGCTGACGAGGGGCACCTCGCCCTCACTCCTTGCCCCCCCATATCCACCTGTCTCCCTGGAGCTGCACCAGAAGACAACCCACCCCCCGTTAACCCACAGGGAGCCGTTCGTGTTCCACCGACGCCTCCCCTTAGTCCTCACGACACCCCGGAGCTATTATTATCACCAGGCCCTGCCGTAGGCTGGGGGGCCCAGGAGGGGTTTCCGAGGGGGGGTCGTGTGCTGGGAGTTTGCTGGGTGTGAGGGTGGGACGAGCACCCACGTTGGGGCGGGGGGAGCACAGAATCAGCCAGCGGCGGCAGGAGCTTTGACCTGCAGGGCTCCGCAGGTGTCTCCCCTGGGCAGGGACACGGCTGGGGGCCTCCACCGCCACCCACACAAGACGGGGGATGAGTTGCCTGTCTGAGGCTGGTGAGCGGGGAAGCCAGGCTGGCTGCCAGCACTGCCTTGGGGGCGGTTCCTCTGCTGGCCTGGGTCCCTCTCCTGCTGCAGCCCCCGCTCCATCCGACCACGTCCCCCATGCCTCTGACGTGTCCCCGCTCCCTTCCCCCATGCCAGTCCCACGAGCCTGCTGTCCGTCGCCCTCATTTCTTGCTCTACTGACATAGCCTTGCTCTGCACACTCACCAGCTCTTGTGAGACCCAGAAAGTCACCTCCGAGCTTCCGGCCCTGCTCCCAGCCCCCGTCCCTCCCACTGCAACCCTCCCGCTCCTCCAGTGCACCGGGCCTCTTCCCGGGAAACTCAGCACCTTCCCTGCCCAGATGCGGAGCCAAACCCAGCCATCTGTTTCCAGGCCGCCGGCCTCCAGTTCCCCAGCGCGGCCCCTTGGGCTCTTCCCAGATGTGACTTAACCACGCCAGGCTGGCCCTGCGGACCCCCCGCCCCCCTGCTGACCGCCGCCGGGTACCTGCCTCCTCTGCTCACCCCTTCCCAGGAATACTGCCCAACCCGAGGCGGGGGCAGCGCTCCTGGCAGAGCTGGAGCAGGAGACAGGAAGGCAGAGGAGGAAAGGAGCAGAAAGGCGATGCAGAGTGAGGACAGGGAGGCTCTCGGAGCATGAACCTCGCTCTCCGAGCAGACAAGTGGGCTGTGGAGCCCGAGAACAAAGGTGCATGTGTACCGGCGGGACAGTGTCACCCCCAAACTCACGACCACTGGAAACTCAGAGCAGGTGCGATCGGTTAAGGATCTCGGGATGAGGCCATCGTGCACTGAGGGACACAGGGGAACAGAGGTCCAGCAGGCATACGAGGCTGCACTCAGGCCAGCGGCAGGCGCATGGCGAGGCTCTGGCGTCTCTAGTGAGTAGGGCTCAGCAGGTACGGGACACGCAGGCTGAAGGTCAGGCACACCTGCGTCCTCACGCACCTAGATTCCGCTCGCACCGAGTTCTGGGCCAAAGCCATGCGTGAAACCCTAACGCTCATGTGACGGTTTAGGAGGTGTGGCCTTTGGGAGTGGTCTGGTTAGATGAGGTCCTGAGAACGGGACGTCCAGCCTCCAGAGCTGTGAGAAACCCCAGTCTGTGGCGTTGGGCCGACAAGGGTCCCCCACATCCCCTGCAGGTGGAGACTGCGGCCCCATGGCCAAGACCATCAGCCAGGCTCTCACAGGGAGCGGAGTGATGGGACGTGTCGTCAGCGTGGCCCGGCAGTCTACAGTGAGCACGCCACGGTCATCTTAGCCCTTCACGCTCCAGCCCAGAATGTGGGCACAGCAGATGAGGCCCCCCAGGCCTGGAGCCCAGCTCACACCAGCTGTACCGCGTACAAACTTCCTAAATTACTTTGCTCTCATGACTGTTGTTGGCCTGTGCCTAACGTGTATCCGCTGCAAAAATGGTGAACACAGAAGTAACCTGATCTAATGGCTGGTGTTGTCTATTCCCTTTGGGAATACTGAGAACATGCAGATTATAGTACGTACATTATGCAATTGTGATAGTTTTGTGAGTGGATTTTTGGTTACTTTCTCTAGAAACTTTCATAGAAATTATTCTTTTGGTTTCAAATTTCCTCTAAAGGAAATTGAACATTTCTGGTAGGTTTTTTCATCCGTTTTCTTGGCAACAAGCGGGCTTTACCAGGTTTAAAGATGAAGTTCATCATAATGATTTTCTTAAAAATCACCCCCCTCTGTTCCCATCCACACCTCCTTTCCACTGCCTGCATTCACTCAAAATAAGCAAGACACAAATAAAATTAAGTTCAATACCCATTCTTAACTTTTTGGAGTCTTATTGAACAAGTAATAGAAGGCATCCCTTAACATCATAAAGAATCATTCATTTCAAGTGAGCGTCTCACGTTTTACTTGACTTGATAAGACTTGGCTTGATAAGAGTGCAACTCTTATCAATATCAGGAATGAGACAAGAATGATTCCTGGAGGGTCTAAGGAACGCAGTCTGAAAGGAGGTTTTAGTTACAAAGCACAAACGTGGTAAAGGAGAAATCGACATTTTTGCCGATGAAATAAATCCTGACTTAGAACACGCTTTCCCTGGGTGACTGGGCTCTTCTTTTTCTGGTTTTCTTTTTTTTTCTTTTTTTCTAATGTTTATTTACTTTTGAAGGAAAGAGAGACAGAGACAGAACGTGAGCGGGGGAGGGGCAGAGAGAGAAGGAGACACAGAATCCGGAACAGGTGCCAGGCTCTGAGCTGTCAGCACAGAACCCGACGTGGGGTTCGAACCACAAACCGGGAGATCATGACCTGAACCGAAGTCGGACGCTTAACCGACTGAGCCCCACCCAGGCACCCCTTTTCCTGGTTTTCTAATGTGAACCCTCGGGTTACTGATTCAAGACCTATCTCCTGCTTTAATGAACACGGAATGGTCTTCGATTCCTCTGGGCGTGCCTGTAGCCCCATCCTACAAATGCTGTGGGTTTCCATTTTTTTCAGTCTGAAATATTTTCCTATTTCCCTTGAAGATTTCCCTTTGATCATGGACGGTCTTACACAACGCTGCTTCATTGCCGGGCGTTTCCTCTCTTCGTCTTTGATTCGGGCCCCACCCCGTTACACACGGAACACGTTCTCTGTGGGATTGGCTCGTGCACCTGCCTCGGGGTAATGACGCTGAGTGTGTGGAACATACCGCCGGGCTGCGCTGTCCACCCGCTCCGGAAATCACAGTGACGGGAGCTCTGGATCCATCGCTCTGCCAGGCTCTGTCTGCGCTTGTTCTGTGTGTGTCCGCGTATTAAATGTATTGAACGTATATCTGCGTGTTGAACAGGGAGGTTTCACCTGAGGAACCGTTGGCCATAACGAGAGACTAGAGTTTCATTGCACGCACCCGTGATCCCCGCGTTTGGGTGCGTGTGCATTTAGGGCTGCTGTGTCTTCACCCTTCATCGTCACGTGAGGCTCCCGTCGGGGCCGACTCTGTCTACGCCGTGAAAATAACACAGCAGCTCGGTGCCTCCTGACCGGTGCCCACATTCCCTTCCACGCGAAGCTGTGTCACGGCCCCTGAGCACATCTCTTCCAGATGGTGCGGGCTGAGCTGCGCTCCCGTGCGGAGGCTGCTCACACGCGGGGGACCCTTTTATCACTTGTGTTCCGCCTGCTGCCTCTGCGTCTCACCGCCTTCCTCCACCTGGCCTCTCTTGGAATGGTCTTCCTGACCCATGAATCTGTTCCCGTCCGTTGTGCACTGGGTGCCCCGGGGATCCCAGCCCACCGAGCTTTCCTGGACCACTGGGAATCCACGTATTACCACCTGTGGTGGACGCAGAGCTCCTCCCGCCAGCGAAACCCCTCCAGCGGAGGCCACTGTCTGAACGGTGCTCCCGCAGACACCAGCAGCCCCTTCGAGCCGCAGTCATGCACATTCTCAACTATCACACGTTTCAGGAGCTCGAGAGGAGAGGGGCCGGTCAGCGCATTTGCCCAGACGGCTGGGGTCTCTGCTCGCCTCCTGGACGATGCTGTGGACCCTTCTGGAAATGGCTGCCACCCGGCACTGGGTCTGGTGTCCCGACACTGGGGGTGTCTGTCACTGTCACTCCTGAAGGACATTCCCTGCCTGCGTGCAGAATCACAGGGCCACGGTTCTTGTCCCTGAGGACTGCTCATCTTGCTTCTCCCTGGCTCCCGGGCTCAGATCATTTCTGTCTCGCTGCCTGTGGGCGTGGCAGTGTCTTCCACGGCTGCTTCCAGCACGTTCTCCTCTGTTGCTCGTGTCTTTACATCTTTGTTCGGCTTCTGTGTTTTCTCCCGCCTGTGCATTTCTCCGCTTCCTACACCTGTGCGTTCAGGTCTCACAGCAGGTCTGTTCCCAGCACAGCCATCTTCCGTGTCCCCTTCCACGACACCCGGCAGGAATTTTGGCAAATCTCAACCCTGCCACGGGGGGTCTCCGGACTCCCCCTGCATGGGAGGTGGGTGAGCAGGAGTGGGGGCTGCCGGCCAGTGTCAGAGCTGGGGACACTCTCGTGGGGGACCTTGCCCCTAAGCTGTGGGGTCTGTGCCAACCTGGGGAGCTTGGGTCAGGCTGGAACAGAAGCGTCGGCTGGGTCATCAGGCACCCCCTGGGGGCGGGGGAGGAGGCCTCTGATCTATTAGCAGGGTTCTCGCTACCGCTGGTTCTGGCTGGGCAGACACGGAAGGGAGAGGGTCCTCGTCCAAGGTCAGGGACGTGAAATGATGCAGACAGCTCTCTCTGCGTGGCTGTGGGTACTCTCTGTGCCACTCAATGGACCACAGTTCATGAAAACGTGTAAGATCCGTGGGGGGAGGGAGTGAGCATCTCAGGGGCCCCTCCAACCACAACTCTCCGAGAGGGTTTATCCAAGGGAAGGGAAGGCACGGGGTGGGACCGGGGACTGAGCAGAGCCAGGAACCCCCCCCAAAGAGAGGGCCAGTTGTGTGGATTACAAGGAACACCTCCAAGAGCATCATGATGTCACAGACCCCCAGCTGGCCTTTACCACATTCGTTCACTTAGGAAACGAAACTAAAATAGTCACTGAAAATGGTTCCTACGGGACCCGAGAGGCAGCAGAATTTCTGGAGACAAGGTTCCAGGGGATCCGGTTAAATCTCTGCTGAGCTCAACCCAATCTGATGAAAATGTGCTGTGTCCCTCCTGCGAGCAGGGGGCTCTGTGAGGGGGAGGGGTCCGACCCCGAGGAGCCCTTCCTTGGGGAGGCCCCAGGACACGGGGAGGGGAGCAGAGGCTCCAAACCACAGCTTCAGCCCCACTCTCCCGGAGCAGTGGGCTTCCTGGAGGAGGGGTTGGCAGAGCTCAGGTGCATCGCCCTGGAGAAGGTGACAGGCGCAGACAGCAGGAAGGTCCCTCCCCTCCCACCCGGGTGTAAAACACCTTGCTTCCTGGAGACGCCTGACAGACAGACAGACATTCTCCAGTTCACTTAAACAGGGCACACATCCTCCAGGCCCTTCTGGACAGACAGACAGGGACGGGCCAGCCTCACATGCACGCGAGGCCCGGGGAGACGTTCAAGCCTGTTCGCCGGGCAGCCCCACCCCTGTCCCCCTGCGTTGGCTCCCCGGCCTGACCCCACCACACCTGCACCCAGACAAGCTCCCCACAGCCACCCTACCTGGCAGGTGCTCCTTGAAACAGAAGAGAATGAAGTCTCTTCCCTGCTGACAAGTCCCTGGTGGTCTCCCATCCCCCTCCGATGAGCCATCCGGGTCTGGAACCAAAAGCACCCAGCATTCCCCTGACCCGTGCACGGCCCGGTGTGTGCTCTCTCCTGGCGCTGGGCTCCCGGGCCCCAGCACCGACTGCTCCCGTGGATCCAGGTGCATCAGAACACTGTGGGCTCCCACCGCGCCGAGCAGGCCTCCCGGGGGCCCGCGCCCTCCCGCACCACAGCCGCGTGGACCCGCCCAAACCACCTGCTTCCTGCAGGTGTCCCGGCCCTGGGCAGGGGGAGCCCCAGGACAGCGGAGGACCCTGGGGCCCTGTGCAGCGGACCAGCCGGAGAGCACTTCGTGTCCAGCCGGGTTCTGCAAGCACGTTCAGCCTGTCCTGATACAACCCCACAGCACGGCACCTTCTCATGAGACACCCGGGTTCTGGGGGCTCCCCTGTGGGCGTGGCTGCTGCCTGGCGGCTCTGTCTCCGGGGTCCCTCCCGTCGGCACAGCACATGGAGACGTCGCGTTCCCCGGTAGGGGGAGTGGGTACGAGCTGGGGGTGACGTGTGACCCTGAGCCTCCCTACTGTCACAACAACCTCGCTGAGACGGAGGACATGTATTTGCCGCTCGCGGAGCCCAGCGGGGGAAGGATGAGGCTAACGTCGGGAAGGACCCCGGCCGCGGTCAGAGCAGAGGCTGTGGCCGCATCCCCACGGCCCACCCCCAGGCCCCAGGCTCACCGCCGACCGCCTTCCACCTGTGGCCACGGTCTCATCCCCACATGCCAGAGGCATCAGCAGCCAGGGAGGGCCGGCGAGGACAGCAGCGCCTTCCCCAGGAAGGGTCTCCATGGTCCTCGACTGCAGCAGGCGCGTGGGGCCGCCCCCCTCGGCTGCCCCCTGAACACGAGGAAAACGGGGTGCGGCCCCGCAGGGCAGGAAGAAAAGTGAGCTCACAGACCTGTGGGTCTTGGACGTGCCCAGCAGACACCGCCCTGCCCCCGTCTGGTCCCCGAGGATGGCAGGCTCACCGGCCAGGAGGACACGTGGGCGCTCTGAAAACCTGGCCCACGGGCTCTGCTCGTGTTCTGGGCAGCCCGGGAGACCGCTCGTGACTCCTCGAGCCCCAGAATGTGGGACTTCAAATTCTGGCTGGCTAAGGCTTCTGAATGTGGGAAAGCTGCACTCACACCTTCGGAGAACAAGTCTCCCTGCAAGGTCAGCAATTCTTACAGCTTCTCTGAAAAGACCCTTGGAACACCGCTGCCCCTCGAGTTGCTGTGTTTGCCCATTTCAGCGCACCTGGGCGCGCAGAGGCTCGCGGACCCTGGATGGGCAGGGGTCCGGGCGAACCTGGAGGACGGCCGGGTGAGGGGCACAGGGTCTGGCCCTCTCGACCCCTCTCACAGGCTGAGGGCGGGAAGTTCTCCCCCCGTGGCTGCAGGACAGGGCCCCACGTACACCCGGTCGTCCTCACGTCCACACCAGCCAGTGGGACGCGAACACGGGAGCACCAGGCAGTCTAAGCTCCTGGATTTTACATGACAGAGGTCGCTGGCTCCTCGTTTCAGGAGGGTTGGGTCACTGGCGAAGCCTCGTCGCGCCTGCTGCCCATGCAACACACCTGCTCGCAGCTGGGGACACGTACCTGAAAACCTGCTCCCTGAGGCAGGAAGGAAAGTTTCGTTTGTGAAGAGTCAGTAAAAAGAACGTGATGCACATCCCAGGAGCCAGGCTGGGGTGGAGGGGACAGGAAGGAACCTCTTCTGGGAGACAGCCCTCAGACCTCCCCGTTCCACGTGTGTTCTCCAGATTAATGAGGACGGGGCGCCTGGGGGGGCTCAGTCAGGTAAGTGTCCAAGTTCAGCTCAGGTCATGATCTCACGGTTTGTGGGTTCTAGCCCCGCGTTGGGCTCTGTGCTGACAGCTCAGAGCCTGCTTGGGATTCTCTCTGTCTCTCAAAAAACAAATAAACTAGGGGCGCAAATAATTTGGGGCAAGCTGTCAGTCGGTTGAGCGTCCGACTTCGGCTCATGCTCTGTCTCTGTCTCAAAAATAAACATTTTAAAAAAATGAATAAAAAAAACTAAAAACAATTTATTTTACTTTTTTTACACTTTTTTAATGTTTATTTATTTTTGAAGGAAAGAGAGACAGACACAGAGTGTAAGTGGGGGAGAGGCAGAGAGAGAGAGAGACACAGAATCCAAAACAGGCTCCAGGCTCTGAGCCATCAGCAAAGAGCCCGATGCGGAGCTCGAACCCACGAACCGCGAGATCATGACCTGAGCCAAAGTCGGACGCTGAACCGACTGAGCCACCCAGGCACCCTAGATTTTTTCAATGACACTGTAACTTAACATTTTTATGTTGAAAATCTAATTTTTCCTCTCTGATTTCTCCCCTTACTTCAGAGCTGAGGAAATCATCTCCCATGATAATGTAATTTTATGCTTTCTGCTAGTTGTTAAGATCTTATTTTTTCCATGTAACTCTTTATTCTAAATCGAGCTGAATTTAATTTTAGTGATAGAAGGTACGGACCCAATATGCTCCCTCTCAAGACTGCTACCCACCGGTTCTGAGAACATTCATCAACGCGTCCATCTGTCTGTCCTTCCTCAGAAACTCCGGCTCCAAAGTCAGATGTGACATGTTTCCTTTGATCTGGGAGCCTTTCTTCTGTTTGCATCTTCTTCTGTAAGTTTTAACTTGGCGACGACGCTGTCTTACAGACGTTGAATCCCTGATTGTGTCTATTTTGGTTCAGAAGCTCTGATAACCTCGCATGTATGTTTTCCCTGTATCTTTAGGCTTTTTTCTGGAATGTTTCATTCATTCCCAAACCCTTTTAAGATGTGGAAAGAATTGGCTTCGCACGAGACCCACAGATTAATTTGGGGTGAGCCATCACGTCTTGTCACACCCTGCCTGCTTGGTGAGCCCACCCCAGGCTCTGTCTCCTCTGACACGTTCCGGGAGGCGCTGGTGGCCGGGACAGCTCTCATTAATCTTATTTCATGCTTTGTGTGGGTTTTGTTTCTAGTCCCAACTGAAAGCCTTTTCTCATCATGCTCTGACAGGCATTCCTGGGGACGTGGTCCTTCCTCTTTGGCACATTTGCCGTGAAGCTGTTGTCTTCACGAAGCCCTTTGCAGAGTCTGATTGTTTCTGCAGGAGGATGGGGCGCACCTGCCGTGAGGCTCCTCGGACGGAGGACCCGGGCTCCCCAGGTGCAAACCATCCAGAGGAGCCCTGGCTGGGGCTACACCTGGGATTCTTAGCCAACCAAGTTGGCTACACCAGCTTCCTTTGAGGTTGGACAAAGGAGCCCCCACGTCTTTGCAGCCTCAGCACCCTGCCCCCAGCATGCCCAGGAAGACCCACCTTGTGGTTGGTGACACCAAGCCATCCCGTCCTGTCCTGCTCGCTGTGAAACCTCACGTTTGTCTTACACTAGTGGCAGGAAATGCTCTGATCTGGTCACACCAGAGAACCCTAACTGGAGGCGGTGGGAGGGGCCGGCGCCCCCCCATGGATGAGATACAGCCCGTATTTCGTGGCTGCGCCCACATCCTGTACTGCCTTTCTCAGGACACCCTAAATGTCTCATATTCCGTTGGTTCAGGAAATCACAAAAACTCTGCACTTAGGGCCACTTTGCCACCACAGCGACTGAGCCCCGAATCACTTGGGTGGTGCTATGCACGGGAAGCAGGAGCTCTGCAGACGGGAGTCCGGCCGCCCCCAGCCTCTCCCAAGAGTGTGACAGGGGGACACCGCCCGGGCCTCTCTTGAGGGTGGCTGCAGGGGGGGCCGGATTGAAATCGCTTGTTTTTCGTATTCCAGAAAGGACGGCTGCTGTGTGGCCAAAGTCCCGAGCCACACACACGTCCCCACCTATGATGAGAGCCACGTTCAGACCAGCCCACGTGCTCAGAGCGTCACCAGTGGCACCTTCCGCCGGCCTGGCTTCTGAAGAAGAGCAGGGGTGGGGGGTGATGCCGGAGCCTCTGGGAGCCTCAGCCCCGACGCTCAGGTCTCACTGTCCTGGGTCCACCCTGTCCCAGGGCCAGCGTGCTTTTAAGCCCCAGATACTAAAACGCCAAGTGCAAATGCGATGAACAGTGAGCATCTACTGAGCAGAAAGGAATGTTCTTCGCAGCTCTCTGTCCAGGATCAGTGGCCGATCCAAGATGGAAAACGTGCGGAGTCGGACATAAACCACCAGAGGCTAGCAGCTAAGCCCAGATGTGTATGACTCCCAGCCCACACCAAAGGTTTTATCACCGCACAGCCGTGGACACGAAAAACACGGTGAAAACGTATTTCCCTCCCGCTTGTCCGGTACTTTTCTTCTGCAAAAGGCTTGCTTCTTTTTTTTTTTAATGTTTATTTATTCTTGAGAGAGATAGAGAGAGACACAGCGTGAGCAGGGGAGGGACACAGAGAGGAGGAGACACAGAATCGGAAGCAGGCTCCAGGCTCCGAGCTGTCAGCACAGAGCCCGACGCGGGACTCGAACCCACAAACTGAGAGATCACGACCTGAGCTGAAGTCAGACACCTAACCGACACCCAGCACCCCCTTTTTTTTTCTTGCAAAAGGCTTGCTTCTAAGGCTGCTGTGGTAAAAGCTCTTCTAGGTGTGACTCAAGTAACAGCAGTGACTTTTTGCAGAGTGCCTCATTGAGTCCATGGGAAAAGCTGTCCTGCTTTTAATGGAGATAATACAAATTCGGCGGGTATTTGCATAAAGCTGCCAAGAGCAAAGCGTTTCTTCAAAGCGGCAGGAGGGCATGGTGGTCGGGGGAGGGGGTGGTGGCCGACCTTCCCCGAGTCCCCGTGACCTCGCTCAGACGGCCTCCGCGGTTCTTTCCACCGACGTCAACGTCATCGTCGCGAAGCGGTGCCCTTCCAGCCAAGCCCAAGCAACCATAGGACTTCGGGCGAGTTTGTTAGCATTGAGGGTTCAGTGCTCACATTCAAAAATGGTGGGTTCTCTGGGCACAGTTGAAAAAATTCTGACTGTATTTGAGGCCCCGAAATCATACTTCGATTCTGAAGAGAAGCTCCAAAATCCATGTTGGTTTTATAAATAATTGACTGAGTGAAGCCTACTTATTTCTAGCTCACAGTTTTCAATTTCCCTTCAGCAACGGGATTATGCAAATCGACAGACACGCTCTGCTGCTCCGAGGAATCTGCTGAAGATGTTAGAGAAATAATGGAAGAAATATTTATTCCTTTAAGTGTCAAGGCTGTTCTTTGAAGAAACAACATTAATTAGGAGCAGAAAAGGAAACTGTGACTGGAAATGGATCATTATTACAGCACTTGCTGTGACCACGTTAGAAATGGGTGTCACCCCCTCGGGGACTCCTTCCTTGTGCGTGGATGTCAGTAAATTCCCCTCCACATGTGGACGAGGGGAGCATCACTGTCATGTGAAGGGCAGGGACAGAAAGGAAGCCAGGGTCTCTCTTGTGTGTGTCGGTGGACACGGGAGGCAACGCCACCCCGAAGATGGGCACACGCGAGCTACTCTGTACGAGGGGGTGGCCAGCGCCTGCAGAAACCCACCGCGAGCAGGCAGCCCCCACAGCTGTCCACGTTATGTGGCTTGTGGCGGGAGACCAGCTCCCGGTGCTGGTGCTGAGCGTGTCTCCTCGTCAGGGGGAGGTCAGTGGCACGGGAAGCACACAGGGGCGTGTGACCCTGAGCAGGTGCACAACACCAGGGATGGAGAACACGGGGTCACCGCGAGGAATCCGTAAGCAGGAAGCATGGGCAAGGAGCGCCAAGGCACCGTGGGGACATAATTAAAAAGGGAGGAAACTTAGACACTGAGAGTTTATCTCAGGGGCGTCTGAGGGGGCTCAGTCAGTTGAGCATCCGACTTCAGCTCAGGTCATGATCTCACAGTTTGTGAGTTTGAGCCCTGCATTGGGCTCGGTGCTGACAGCTCAGAGCCTGGAGCCTGCTTTGAATTCTGTGTCTCCCTCTCTCTTTGTGCTTCCCCCACTCGTGCTCTATCTCTCTCTCTGTCTCTCTCTTAAAAATAAATAAACATTAAAAAAAAGGTAGGAAGCTTAGACACTTAGAATTTACTCCGGAGAAGCAATGAATATTTCAGTCCCAGGCGTGTCCTGTGTGGTATTGTTTTGGCCTCGGGCTCATGTGCCTGGGTGATGAGAAAGTGCTTAGTGGGCATTTACATTTACTGTCACTCTGGCAGCCCCACCCGATGGGACTCAGGACCTCGGCATCACAGCTAAGAGAGAACTGGGCTGGGTGGGGTCTCCAGGGCCGGGCCACAAGGGCAGGTAGGGGGTGAGATCAAAGTCTCCTCTTTAAACACCCAGGGACAGCAGAGCCTCATGAGACTGCCCCCATGGGCACCCCGTGGGAACTCCATGGACAGACCCGTGAACAGACTTGTGGGCATCCCGTGGGTAGGCCCGTGGGCACCCTGTGGGCAGACCCGAGCGCCATGGTCTCAGAACCAGGCTGCCAAGATTCTTCTTTCTTTCTTTTTCTATTTTCGCTCTTATCAAGATGAGGGCACTAACATGAGGCCTGCCCTTTCCCAGGCCTTTCTGCGTGCAGCTCAGCAGTGCTCGCCGTGGGCACAGCATGTCCAGCGGCTCCTGGGGGCCCATCCTGCTCCACCTGCTCTCCGTGTCTAGCAGTTTGACTCGAGGGCCTCGCAGAAGCGGGACCGTGCGGTTTCTGTCGTGTCTCTGGCTCATCTCACCGAACGTCTCGTCCTCCAGTTCCATCCACATTGGAACAGGGTCAGAATGTCCTGCCTTTTTAAGGCTGATAAGACTCCGTTGTGAGGATGGGCCACATTTTCTAGGTTGTAGGATGTGGGCAAGGAGGCATCAGAACCTTCCAGGCCTTCCTCCCAGGTCCCAGCGATGATGCTAGGGGCCCTGTACCCGGGGTACAGGTTGCCGGGCCTCATTCTCCCCGACACTGTATGCTCTGGAGGCAGGTGGCCCTGCTGGGAAAACAGTAGCTGAGCCCTTTCGTAAGCACGACTTGTAATCTAATGAATTTTACCAACTTCTTAAATTGCGAGCAGAAATTATGCTTAAAGTCTCCAATTTAGGAAAAATTAATTTAAAAAATGTGACAGTCGGACTGTTCCTTGAGATTTATGTGCAGAGCATTTTCCCTTCTCCATTTTTTTCCTTTAGAACATTTCAGAAGGGTTTTGAAAATTTTATATATATATATATATTTTTTTCAAAACAATTAAAAAGTCAAATGGCTCACCTTTTTCTAAACTCTCCCCCCCTTCCCTGAAGAGCACCGAGAGGTGAACAGAGTCCACCACGTGCTCCTGCCTGGAAGGTGATGTGATGGCTGGAGCCAGAGTGGCCACCCCATGTCTATGAGGAGCTGGCCAGGTGCTCGCCAAGACCACGGCACCCACGTGGTTGAGCTGCTGAGCTGAGCTCCGACTTCTTGATTTCTTTGAGCCACCGGAGCTGCTGTTCTCTTTGTTCCAACTGCAATCATTCCAGAGCCTAAGAGCAGTGTGGCTGTGGCAGGTGCAGGCGATCGTGGTACCTGGCAAACGGCACGTCCCGTGTGGGGGATGCAGGCAGAGGGCGTGAATAAGCAGCCTGAAGAACTCTGGCTAACTTCTGCAGGGACTAGACTCCTGGAAAACCTACACCCTTTTTATTTAAAAAAAAAAAAAAAAGCAAACCCATATTCGGTCTTAAAAGGAAACAACCATGTTTTAAAATATGCTTGGAACACAAAATGTTGTGCTCAACTTTCAAAATCTTATACTGACATTAAAAAATAAAAACTGAATGAAAGCTGCCTGCCTGTCTGGAGAAGCAAATGTGGAGAATATGTTCCAGGCCACACTTGAGAACACACATATTCTGGTGTTTATCAGTGCAGCGCCTGGGTCAGTGTGCCCTCCCATCTCCACCTGCCCAGGCGAGCATGCTCTCACACAGGAAGCAAAGCGAAGGGCTTCCTGACTCTCCTCATGAGAGCCGCTCAGACCGCTCACAGGGAAAGGCTGCCTTACAGCGGGAATCAAGGGACCTTCTGCCACACAGGGATCACAGGGGGTAACAGCGCCATTGCAATAAGAGGAAAGAGCACCCAGAATGTTCTGCAGACATTCCGCAGACAGCCAGGCTGCAGGCTGGTCCCTAGGGCTCCTGGGCCCCACTCGTAAGCCCTTGCTTGCGGGAGACACACAAGCTTGTCATTCCCTTGGCTGATCACCATCAGGTCACCGCAGCTCCTTGCTCTGGCCAGGAGGCAAATCCTCCAGCCACGGGGAAATCTCATGCTCCTCTTGAGGCTGAGAGCAAACGTTGCTGTGGACCCCAAGGCGCCCAGGCCGGGTGAGCGGACATGTGTTCTCTGTGCGCGTGGGACTGCCGTGTGCGTCTACCGTGCACGCGCTATCTGCGGGATGGCGTGGGGGGGCGGGGCACGGTGGCACCAGCCCTGGGCCCGAAATGCTGCCTGAACAGCCTTGAACAAGGGATCACATCTAATTGGAAGAAACGGAGAGCTTGGAGGCTTGTTCCCAAAAAGTGCCCAACGTGAAAAATCCCAAACGAGGAGGACGCGGGCTTCCCCCTGACCCAAGTGGGGCGACTCGGGTGTCAGCGAGAAAAATGAGTGTACTTGACTCAGACACGTGCCGTCTGTAACAATAATAATCCCCAGAGACACAGAATAAAAGCTGCCCTAATTTGTCTCCAGTGGAAACAAGAGTTACACCCGTCTTTCCTCTGCAAACGCACAGTTCAGCGGGAACAATGAAGCGCCCACCCCACCTGCCCAGTGGATAAGAAATCCTTCCTTATGGAAGGAGACCAGCCAATAACCAGAGGCGGCGGGTGAGAGGATTCCCCTCACGTTCCCTGATGAGCACCTGACCCAGGCAAGTTTCATCCAGGGGCGCCAAGGCGGAAGGGTGTTGGATGCCCCCAGGTTCCAGACACGCCCCCACGGTCTCCAGCCAGGACCGAGAGCTGCTTCAGCGCCAGCAATGGCCAGGCCACTGGGCATCCCACAAGGCCTCCCTTCAGCTCAGGTCATGATCCCGAGGTAATGAGACAGAGCCCCACGTCGAGCCGTATGCTGATAGTAAGGAGCCTGCTTGGGATTCACTCCCTCTCTCTCTGCCCCTCCTCCCTCCACTCTCTCTCTCTCTCTCTCTCTACCCTTGATCCTCTCTTCTGCTCACATACTCTCTCTCTCTCTCTTAAAAAAAAAAAAAGAAATATAAAATCAAAACTTCTGTCCTTGATCTGCACAAACCACATTTTAAGTACGTCTCGGAGACAATGGGGGACATTTGATTTGCAAATGGGTATAAGAGACCCCTTTCTTAGGGGTGAACATGGGATCAGGGTTACACAGGAAATGTCCTTAATTTTTAGGCTAGAACACCAAAGCAGTGAGGTCAAGACGCCACCCTGTGTGAGGCACTCCAGCGGTAGAACATGCTAACGAGGAATCTAAGTGACGAATGGACGAGTTGCCATTTGATATTCACTGGACCTTGACCTGCGTCTGAACAATTTCATAACAAAAACTGCAAACAAACACGAGGCTTCACAACGGCCACCAGACAGAGGGCATGGTGGCTCTGTGTCCCGCAAGGCGGGGACAGGTGTGCAACAGCGAGGACTGTGGCCCCAGCACACCCCTGTCCCTCCACTGAGACTGGAAGGACGCGGGAAGGTGCCGACTCAGTGCCCAGATGGAAATGGCAGCCTCCCTGAGTGTCTTCAGATGGGCCCAGGATCCCTCCCGCATTTCTGAAATCCAGCCAGTGTGGACCCACAGCACCTGGGATGGGAGAGGTTAGGAGGTGAGATTCGAGTCTCTCCCCAGCAGATTTAGCAAGGAGAGGAGACAGGTTTGGGGTCAATGTGGAAAATGCCTCTCGTGACACGTGCCCAGAGGAGGAGGCTGGGTTGTTGCTGAGGTTTCTGCACATCCAGTCCCGTCCATCCGCCCATCCATCCAGATCCCGGACAACAGACGACACCCTGGTCCTTCCCAGCAGAACCTCCCCGGGGAGGGAAGGAGAGCTGCCAGAGGAAGGCAAGGAACCCCAGCCTGCTCTCGGATGGCTGGAGGAAAGCAGGCTGTTCAGGTGTGTGCGTGCACGTGTGTACATATGGGTGTGGGTGTGTGAATGTGTGTGTACACATGTGTGTGTATGTGGGGTGGTGGGAGGGTGGAGTGGTGTGGGATGTGTATGCATGCGTGGTGTAGAGCACTGTGTGAGGGGGTATGAGGATATGCATGTGGGTGTAGTGTGGTATGGGTGTGTGCACGTGTGTGTGGTGTGTGCACACGTGTATACAGGCATGTGTGTGGTGTGGTGTGGGTGGGAGTATGGTGTGCATATGGGAGGTGTGGATGCATGCATGTGTGTGCATGTGGGCATGTGGTTGTGGGTGTGTGCACGTGTATGTGTGGTTGTGGTGTGCACATGCGTGTGTGTGTGTATGTGTACGTGGAGGTGTCTTCTCTGTTGCTTTTGTGGTTTTAATTGCACTGATTTCTGCCCTTATCTTTTCTTCTTCTTCCTTCCACTCTGTTTATTTTGATTTTCTTTTCTAGGTTCTTGAGCTTGGTTCTTGTCACTCAGATTATTAATTTGAGACTTTTCTTCTCTTCTGATGCAGGTATGAAAAAATTCCCAGTAAGCACTGTTCCCACTGCTTCCATCAGATTTTGATAATTTTTGTTTCCATGTGGTTCAAAATATTCTGCAGTTTCCCTGGAGTCTTCTTTGATTTATGGATTATTTAGAAGTGTGTTCTTTACTCTCCACGTGTTTGGAGATTTTCCATCCATCTTCCTGTTACTCATTTTGAGTTTAATTCCTCAAATTAATTGTCTGTTTAATTGTCTGAGTACATGCTTTGTATAATTCCTATTCTTTTATATCTGCTAAGGTATGTTGGCCCAGAATCATACCATACCCATGGCCCAGAATCAGGTCTGTCATGGTGAATGCTCCACATGTTTGCTGTTGGATGGTGAACTGTGTAGATGTCAGTCAGACCCAGGTGACCACTAGTGTTCTGTAGGCTGTCTGCATGCCTCAGCCTGCCTGGTGCATCTCTTACTGACAGAGAGCATCGAGTCTCCACACAGGTCTGTTTGCCTTATGTGTTTGATGTACTTTTCACAGATTGTTAGTTGCATATGTGTTTGGTGCTGCTGTGGCTTCTGGGAGAATCAGTCCCTTTATCCTTATGTTGCTTTTCATCCCAGACCCTCTTTCTTGTTCTGAAGTCAATACTGTCTGAAATTAATCCAGTTTCTCCAGCTTTCTTTTGATTCATGTTCTTCTAATTAGTCTCTGATTAGCAGCACAGCTGCTCATTCTCTGTGTCTTTTTTCTTTTTTTCTTTTTTTATTAAAGTTTTTTAAATGTTTATTTTTGAGAGAGAGAGAGAGCCTGAGCAGGGATGGGGCAGACAGACAGGGAGACACAGAATCTGAAGCAGCTCCAGGCTCTGAGCTGTCAGCACAGAGCCTGACATGGGGCTCAAACTCACAAACAGCGAGATTATGACCTGAGCCAAAGTTGGATGCTCAACCGACTGAGCCACCCAGATGCCCCATGTTTCGTAGTTTTGATTGGCCATTTTATATGATGAGATTTTGTGTTTTCTTAGCATATCATTGTGCTTCTTTTTAGAATTTCAGTTGTTGGGGTGTCTGGGTGACTCAGTCGGTTAAATATCCAATTTCAGCTCAGGTCATGATCTCACTGTTCATGAGTTCAAGCCCTGTGTCAGGCTCTGTGCTGACAGCTCAGAGCCTGGAGCTGCTTTGGATTCTGTGTCTCCCTCCCACTGCCCCTCCCAAGTTTGTGCTCTGTCTCTCTCTGTCTCTCTCTCTCAAAAATAAACATTTTAAAAATTTTAAGAAACTATAATTTTAGTTGTTGCCTGCCTTTACGCTAACCTGAGCTCACCTGCAGAGTGATAGCCTACTGTCCACGTGCACAGAGGCTCTGCCTACCCCCAAATTGTCCCTTTGCCTTGTTATTATCCCTCTCAGTGAGAGACCCTACACATTGTTGCTATCGTAAAAACAATTACTCTTCAGAACAATGACGAGCAAGCCCAGTAAAGCATTATGTCACCTTCAGCCACACCCTGTCCAGCAGCCTCCAATCACTGAGTGGAGGCGAGTGTCTGATCCACGTAGCTTCCCTTCTGCCTGGGAAATCCCTTCTGATGTTCTCATGTGTCATGTCTGGCGGCAATGAGTTCCTCAGTTTTGTCTTATAAATTACTTACTTCTGTTTCCTTTTTAAAGGATTCTTTCTCCAGATGTGGAATTCTGCGTTTTTGTATTGCAGGAACACACATATCACACATTTGATGCTGTCCAGCAGCTCTGCCTCTGCCTTTCTTCATCTTTTTCTTTGTGTTTCCGCTGGGGAAGTTTTTATGGGCCTTCTTCCAGCTCAGTGATCTTTCCTTGATGTATTCGTCAAGGTCTCCAGAGAAGCAGAACTAACGGGATGTTGGCAGAGAGAGAGATTTTAAGGAATTGGCTAATGCGATTGTGGGGCCACCCGAGTCTGCAGAGAAGGTCAGTGAGCTGGAAACTCAGGCAGGGCTTCTCCTTCTGCAGGAAACCTCAGTCTGTGCTCCTAGGGCCTTCGCCTGACTAGACAAGGCCCACCCACATCGTGGACGGTCAGAGTATATGATGTAAACATTAACCACATCTAACAACTATCTTCACAGCAACATTTGTTGGACAAAAAACTGGGCATCGTAGCCTAGCCAAGCTGACATAAAATTAACCCTCATCAGCTGGCACCCACTCACATCTTCTTCATCTCCAAATTAACACAGTAGCTGCTGCACTTTGACAACAGCCCTGAATGAGAGGGCTATTGTCAGGGCGAATTTGACAGGGCTGGAATGAATGTGTACACAGAGATGGAAACATCCAGGGACAGTAGCGGAGGGCAAGACGTCAGGGTCAATCTGGACAGACCCCTGGATGGTCTACTGAGGAAATTAGCTCTCCCTAAAAGCCAGTGAGAATTTCCAAGCAAAAAAGCGACCTCGGGTTTTTAAGAGTGTATCAGGGGTGTGCTAGTGCGAGGTCAGCCATCACCTCTCAGGAAAATAACAGCAGTAAAAGAAATACCAGAGTGCACCCTGGAGGAGTTCTCGCCGTACAGATATAATTGGCACAGAAATAACATCAAGAAAATTGTAAAACGTAATAAAAGTGATTAGAAGTTATGATGTGGAGTGCCTCCTGCCTTTGCTGTTTTTTCCAGCTTTATGGGAGCATAACTGATAAAACTGTAACATATTTAAAGTGTGCGATGTGATGATTCGATAGATATTTACTCTGTGAATATCTATGTGTCACTGTGACAACATAGGTTGTGACAACAAGCAGGTTAGTTAACACGTCACCTCACATAGTTACCCTTTTTCTTTTCTTTTGGTCTGAATGCCTCAGATCTACTCTGCCGATTGCCAGCGTGCCACGCGGTGTCAACTGGGGTCACCGTGCCACCTCTTAGGTCCCTGCGGCCCCCTTGTGACAAAGTTGATGCCTTTTGACCAATATTGCCCCCCTTACGCCACCCCCAGCCCCAGGCAGCCACTCTGCTTCTATAACTTCAACCGTTTTATTTAGATTTATTTAGATATAAGTGATACCACACAAGATTTACCTTTCTCTGTCTGGCTTATCGCACTTAGGATATTGTCCTTAGGGTCCATCCATGTTGTTGTAAATGGCAGTATTTCCTTCTTTTTTATGGATAAATATATTCACCATGTCTATACTTTTTACCTTATATATTTGGTATATAATTTTAAATGTTTATTTATTTTAGAGAGAGAGAGGGAGACACAGCACAAGTGGGGGAGGGGCAGAGAGAGAGGGAGACACAGAATCCGAAGCAGGATCCAGGCTCTGAGCTGTCAGCACAGAGCCCGACGCGGGGCTCAAACCCATGAACCGTGAGATCATGACCTGAGCTGAAGTCGGATGCTCAGCTGACTGAGCCCCCAGCCGCCCCGTCGTATTTAGTGGATCACATTTTCCTTGTCATCCATCCATCCACTGATGGACACTCAGGCTGCTTCCATATCTTGGCACCTGTGAGCAACACCACAATGATCAGGTGACTGTAATATACCCAAATCAATTCAAAATCCAATCAGTTCAAAGACTTGAACACAAAACCTGAGGCCAGAGTCCTAGAACAAAGACTCCAGGAAAAACTCCTCAACATGGTCTTGGCAGTGATTTCCTGGGTCTGACACGGAAAGCAAAACTAAGGAGGAGAAAGACATCTCAGCTTCTTAAAAGCTTCTGCCCAGCGAGGAACAGAGACTGGAAAGGCAGCCAGCGGAAGGGAAGGAAACATTTGCAATCCGTGCATCTAATAAGAGGAAAATATCCAGGGCGTAGAAGGAAATCGCGGGGCTGGAGCCCTAAGCGGGGTGAGCAGGGGGCCCCAATCCATCCAAGGGTGTGGACGGACACTTCCGGCCACCTCCCATGTCCATCACAGCCCCACCACTGGAGAGCTTGACGTCCTGAGGATTTTACAGGCCCTCTGGACATAAAACGTCACGAGTCAATGACATCATCCTCTGTGGTCACCAGCCTGCTGCTGTTCTAGGGGCAAGTGGGGAAATCTGCTTCAAAGGCACGGCAGCCGCCGTGATGATTAACCATCAAGTATGGGGGGTGCCACGTTCCCAGATGCTGCCGGCGTGGTTCCTCGGCCGTGAGCAGACCCGACAGGGCCTTTGCTCAAGTGGTCACCAGTTCTCAGGAGACAGCCCTGCATAACCTGTGCTGCTCACATCCGTCCTTTGAGGGACACTTTCCAAGTGTCTGCACACACGGGGACCCACGCGGCACGCCAGAACCGGTGTGTATGTGCAGACGGGTCTTTGAGGAGGCGATGGAGGTAAGATGAGGTCACTAACATCAAGCTCTACTCCAATGTGACCAGCATCCCTATAGGAAGAGGCAGCCGGGACACAGACACGCGCGGAGGGATGACCACGTGAGGACATGGGGAGGACACGGCCATCTGCATGCCCAGGAGAGGCCTCGGGAGGAACCAGCCCGCTGCCCCTGGATCTGGGACGTGCGGCCTCCAGGACTGAGAGAGCAATGTGTGCTGTCTAAGCCGTCCATCCATGGTCCTTTGTCGTGGACGCGAAGCTGACAGGCTGACAGACTGACAAGATGACACAGAGGCCTTCCCGTTCCATCTACCCAGTGGCTCTGGGAGGGACGTAGTGCAAACCCACCCAACAGACAGGACAGTGACACTCGGGGTCGACTCTTGGGGCACAAAGCCAGGCCACGTGACATGGTGACCTCTTGAGGATTCTAGGCTTTCTGGGCATAATTCTGTTTGCTTGTGGGAACAACTGAAGGAGCTAGAACAGCTTTCGGAGCCAGATTTTGAACCAAAAAAACTGGTCTATGTGACTGGCCCAAAAGCAATTACACAGAGTGCGGTCAAGTGGCTTTCTCATGAACCAGGTCCACATCACGCGATTCTGACAAATATGAAAAGGTGACTCTCTGGGTGCTCCGGGCCCCCCAGGATTGATCTGGCTCTGTCCTACTCGGCAGAGTCAGGAGGTGGTGGTGGGGAAGACTCTGGGGTTGAATTCAAGGGGATCCGTGAGAGGCTTTGCGACCCCCACTGAGGTGTAGATAAGACAGGGACGGGAAAGGACTGTTTTCGCCATGGTTCTACTCTCCTTCAGAGAAGCCACTCTTCTTGATTTACCATCGTCAGCACGTATTATAGGGTGAACAACTCTGTGTATGTAAAGAGCTCGTACAAGTTAAGAAAAATAGGAAGACAGAACTAATTACTTGTCAAGGACGTGAAGGGTCACAACCCGAGGGACATACAAGTGATGAGCAAATATCTGAAGAAAGGTAAGCAAGAAAGTAAAATAAAGCCACAAAGCATGCCTTTTTGTCACCCCTATTTTTACCAGTGATTTAAAAGCTGATGTTGCCTTCTCTCTGATTGCTCTGGAGAGCCCACTGACCCCAAGGAAGGAAAGGTGTGTGGGTGACCCGAGGCAGGTGGACAGGTGTGTGTGGACGGGGAACAGACTGCGGGAAGCCAGGGACACCCAGAGGTCCAGCCTGGGGCACTGAGCTCGAGGTCAGCAGAGACAGTGAGACCAGGCATGGGGGCGAGGGCTGGGGGGGGGGGGAGGCCGGCAGAGATACCAGTGTGCAGTCAGACCCCTCAGCGGCTCCCCACCCTGTTGGGACAGGCCTGCACATGCGACTCGCCAAAAGGCAGAACCAGGGGGGTCCCCTTTAACAATGGAGCTTGTGGGGAGCTCCAGAAAGTAGATCTGCACCCCCCAGTGTGGTCAGAGAGGGGACCTATAAAGGCCAAGTAGAGGTCCCGGGGGAGAGCCCATAGCACAGGGAGAAGCAGAGAGAAATCCTCCAACATTCACCTCCATGAAAGACTCGATTATTCTCAACAGAAGAGCTCTTTCAAAAGTATTAGAGTTTAGGGGTGCCTGGGGGGCTCAGTCGGCTAAGCATCCGACTCCAGCTCAGGTCATGATCTCACAGTTCCCGAGTATGAGCTTGGAGCCCAGAGTCTGCTTCGGATTCTGTGTCTTCCTCTCTCTCTGTCCCTCCCCCCAATAGCGCTGTTTCTCTCTCTCAAAAGAAATAAACTTTAAAAAAATCATTAAAAAATGGTTAGGAAGGTAAATTTAAAAAAAAGATTAGAGTTTGTGTGTGCAGAGCTACTCGGGAAGATAGAACAAACGTAAAAATTGGGCACCACAAAAAGGGGAGAATGAGAGCAACCTTTTAGAAACAAAACCAACTGTTCTACTAAAAATGGGGCGCAAGCCAGCACAGGAATTACGAGAGGAGACATCCAAGCAGGACGGCCTCAGCGGGACCAAAAGGGACTCCTGCTGGACTCCAGAAGTAACACGAAGAACCTGCAGTCCCAGAGGCCGCCAGGAGGTGACCGTACCAATGGGAACGGACCCCTGGAGTCAGACTCTCGTTACGCTGGGAGAACGCCAAGGAGAAAGGCAACATTCCAGCAGCTTCCTCAGGAAACAAGCAGATCAAAGGCAAAGGAACCAGAGCCGAGCAGGCGTCCGAATGGTCACTGGACATTCCAGACCCCAGGGAGGTTCAGTCCGAGCTCCGCACCCAGGCAGGAGCCACGCTCATGGCCTGCGGCAGGACTTCCAGACTCACAGAAGCTTCCGGAAGCATCTGGGTTGGCACCTTTCTTGGAAGTCACTTGAAAATGTGCTGCAACGTTAGTAGAAAAGCCAAAAAAGAGAAAGCAAGAAACCGAGGCTCTCAGCTGTCCTTGGCCGTGTGCCCAGGTCTGGAGACGGGTGGGGCGGGGCCAGGCCGGCGGGTTCCCGGGGCGCAGCTGTGGGCAGGCTCCCGGGACGTGTGCGTGGCACACGCAGAAAGCACACCACTCTGCTCCCAACACGAGGAAAGTCTCCCAGGGGAAGGCCAGACTGCGGCAGTCAGCTGGGGCGCTGTAACAACACACCTGACCCAAGACGTTTACCCCGCTTGTCCTGGAGGCAGACACCGGAGATCCAGGCGTGGCTGGGATGCCCTCCTGAGGCCTCTCCGGGCCCGGCTCCCTCCTGTGTCCTCACGCGGTCGTCCCTCCCTACACGTCTGTGCCCTGATCTCCTTTTCCTATAAGGACGCCGGTCCTATGGGATCAGAGCCCACCCTAGTGACCTCGTTTTCCCTCAATCCCTGACCCCGTTTCCAAGCACAGTCACGCCCGGAGGTCCTGGGGGCAAGCGCTTCCACATATGGGGCCTGGAGGGACACAGTTCAGCCCCTAACATGTACTGAAACGCTGTCACTAGAAAGAACAGCACAGAACACCGTCGCAGCCTGGCCTCATTTTGCACAGCCGCTGGGGTGTGAGAGAAGAGAGCCCATCTGGCCACCAAACACCCTCGAGGAATTTGGGTTTTCAGGCGCAGTTGGTGAGGGCGGGTGTTTGGCTCTCTCTCCTGTGATCTCCGCCAGCCTGTGCGGGGATCTTGTAGATCTGACCGCCCCCTGGTCACCCCGCTCCCCACGGTCCACGGTTTCTAGTAACAGCGTGGCTCCCCCACGGACAGGGATGTCAAGCCCCCCACACAGGCCCCCCACACAGGCCCCAGAGCGTGTCAGAGGGAGGCTGCACCCCGGACAGCTCTGCTCTGCCCCCCGGGGGAGCCCAGCGACCCACGGATTCAGCAGCCACTGGAAATCCCACCCTGTTCTCTTCTTGTCAGAGATTCACGCATCTCGCGTTTAGGCTTCTTCTCTTATTCTCCGGCTTCCGTTTTGTATCTTTTCTGTCGCAGGAACAGAGAGGGCTTTCAAGTACAAATTTGCCTTGCTGTGCTGATCTACAAGCATTTGCTTACTGGTTTTCAAATGTCATAATCAATTAGGAATAAGACACAGAGAACTCAACTCAGATACAGAAAAGACTGGGATGTTACCAATCGAGACCCCACAAAGATGACGACACAGCTGAGGTCAGTCCAGAGGCGCCGGCTGAGGTGAGCGGCTGAGATTGGATGGCTGATGTGACTCTGAACTGCACTGATTCAGGGGCACCTGGAGGGGCTCGGTTGGTTGAGCGTCCAACTTCGGCTCAGGTCATGATCTCGCGGTTCATGGGTTCAAGCCCCGTGTCGGTCTCTGTGCTGATGGCTCAGAGCCTGGAGCCTGCTTCGGATTCTGTGTCTCCCTCTCTCTCTCTGCCCCTTCTCCGCTCATATTCTGTCTCTCTCTCAAAAATAAAAAGTTAAAAAATTTTTAAGTAATAAAAATAAAATACAAATAAATCAATAAAGCCTACTAATTCTATCAGCCATTGGGAGCAGCAAGCAGGGAGGAGAGGAGGCGGATGTGAGAGGTCTGGGTCCGGTCTTTACGTCAGCATCACGTGTCGTGGCGACTACGGTGACGAACTGGTGGACAGAAGGGAAAAGAACCAAAACAACCGGGTCAGTGGTCTCCACAGAGCCGGCTCCTCATGTTCATGGTGACCTTCCTGCAATTCGTTTTCCTGCCATGTCCATTCCTCACTAGGTGAAGCACAGGTGCACACTCACGTGCACATGCTTACACGCACTCACACTCAGGACTCACACTCACATGCTCTAATACACGTGCACACACTCACACACACCCATGCACACGTGCATGTGCTCGCATGTGTGTGCACACTCACTTGAGCATGCTCTCACACACATGCACACATTCACACGCACACTCGTGCACACAAGCACATACTTGCACACGCGTGCATACTCACATGTGCATGTTCACTCATGCGCTCACACACACATGCACACACATTCACACGCACACACTCATGCACATGCTCATACATGTGTGCACACTCACACACTCACATGTGCATGCTTGCTCATGCGTCCACACACTCACTCCCAGGAGCTCACACTCACATGTACGTGTTTTCACACACAGGCATGCACACGTGCTGACTTCAACATGGATGATTACAATGTGAGTCCCTCCATGCCTGTTTGGGGGAGTTACCTGGTATTTCCTTGGTGGGAAGCAAGTGCACTATGGAAAAGGGCTTTGCCATGATTATAAGCTCTGATAGGTAACCCTCCTTCTGGGAATCTATTCAAGGAGAGAGTGAAACCAAGGGAAAACGGTTCTGTAGGAGGAAGTTCTCACAAGTGTGAGTTGTAGAAATAAAACTCAAAACAATGTAAATGCCCATCAACAGATGGGTGTGCAAAGGCACTGCGGCAGGCCTGTTACGTGCACTGGGCAGTTGATAAAGTTATGCTTTAGAGCAGGCTTTGATATGTGAAAATTCTACATGTTACATTACATTTTTAAAAAGCAGGAAACACACAAAACTGGTAACTATGGTTACCACTGGGGAGAAGTACTATTAACAATTTAAATGTTATTCCTTAGATTTTTTTTTTCCCCTTTATTTTCTAATCCTATAATCAGAAGAATGAGTGCATTGCCTTTTTCTAAATGTACATTCTGCCCTGTGGCTCACCCAGACCTACCCCCGAGAACTACGCTGGGGCCGTGGGTGCGGGACGGCTCCCCACGTCCACTGCCAGGTCCTGCTGCGTGCGGACACGCCCCTTGTCACCCTGGCTCTGAATCTGTACACGAACCATCACTGTTGCATTTGGCTTAGGACTGACATTAACAGTCACTAAGTAAGAAACTGGTAGTGTGGCCCTTACCCTCCTGAGGTCAGTAATCTCTTCCAACTGGTCTTTGCAGCTCCCGCCCAGTCCTGCAAAATCCCCCGGATACTAATGAAGCTCTATATGCTTTCACGCACTTTGATTTGGTCTAAATACGTTCAGTGTTTGTCATCAACCAAGAAAAAGCTGCTCTCTGAGCTCTGTAGGACTGAGTTCCTGAGACATCTCTGCTGGTGACAAGTCTGATGGTGGGAGGGAAATATCTCATCACGGCTTGCAGGGCGGCCGGTTTCAACCACACACACGCAAACACACACACACACACACACGCCCAGGCATCCCCCTGGACAGCCAGCAGAGAGGGCGGGGAGCAGAGGCAACTGTCCTGTCCGGTTAATCTAATCTTACTGGGATGTGTTGGGGGAATGCCCCGTGGAAGGGAGCAGGAGGAAGCCTGGGGAACAGGGGAGGGATGGGGGCTGGCCGGAGGCATGACAGAGCTTGGGCACAGCGCTCAAGCACACTGCAAGGACTCGCTGAAGCTCCGTCCCAGTGTCCTGGGGAGGGGGGTGATGCTGGAATCCATCCCGCAGCCAGGTGGGCAGCAAGGGATGTGATGAGAACGCCCTAGGCCTTCCTGCCGTGACGTGGAAGATTCTAGAACAGTCTGCATCTGAGTGGGCGGCGAGGGATGTGATGAGGACCCCTTAGACCTTCCTGCTATGGTGTGGAAGATTCTAGAACACAAACTGTGAGGGCAGAGATGCCTGTGGGTTTCACCAACACATGCCCATAGAATGAGATATAGTAGACACACAATAAAGGTTTGTTGAATGCATAAGAAACAAACAATTGGAACAAAAGGGTTGCCACCCCTTTTGGTGACACGGAGTGAGTGTCATCTTCCCCCGAGGCCCCCGAGGCCCATCCACTGGCTGCTGCAGCTCCAGGCGTGGGCTGCGGGAGGAGGGGCCCCACCGGCCTGGAGCTTGGGGTCTGGTGGGGAGCAGGGCCACCACCTGCCGGCAGGACCAGGGCCAGCTCGTGAGGGAACATGGCTCTCCTCTCTGCGACACGGCTCTCTGAGAGCTTGATGAGAAAGTCGTGGCCTCTGGCCTTAGATGTCATTGAAGGTCTGCTGTCTGGGGGACAATCCGGCCTTCGAGGAGGAGTCGGGAGTAGGTCACACGGGACTCTGGGATTAGGGGTCGGGGGATGGGAGCGCATAGGGGGTGAGACACAGTCCCCTACTTTGTAAGTGACGCGGAGTCAGTCCCGCCGTGGGCTTGAGCAGGCTCCTGGACCTTCCACCAGGTGGACAGCTCAGCTGCTGACACCCGGCCCAGCCCCAGCGCCCCCTGTCCCATGCAGCCTGTACATGAAGAGTGTTTTCATGTTTCTAGAAGGTTGAAGGGAATCCAGACAGAAGGCGGTTTCACCGCACGTGAAAGTTACACGGGATTCAGATTCAGGGAACACGAACCAAGTTTCGTTGGCACGGACTCACTCAGGGCCTTGGCGTCCTCTTGGCTTCCGGCCGCGCAGCAGAGCTGTGAGCTGTGACAGAAGCCGTGTGGCTCCCGGAGCCTGGGATGCAGGCTCTCGACCCTTTACGGGGGAGCGTGCGGACCGTGCCCGTGGGGGGCAGCGGGGGCACACTGTCCATTCCTGCAGGAGCTCTGTCCTAAGAACAGGCTGTGGGGGCGGCCAGGGGGTCAATCGTGTCCACTGGGACCCCTCGAGGGACTCTGTCACTACAGGAAAGCAGGAAATGACGCTCAGCCCCCTCTGGGGCTCACCCTGAAAGCATGCATTCGGCGTTCAATAAGTGCTCACGTCATTGGACCAATGAACAATCCATGCAGACCGGGTTTTGGGGGCCAGGTCAAGAGGGAGACAAGCCAGGGTGACCAGGTTGAGGAGTATGTCAGTCATGGAAGCCGGAAGGAGCTTCCCAAGGCAACCGAGGGTGCAGGTAAATGTAGGGGAGGGGAGGCTGTCCGTAGCCCCGGGCAGGTGCAGGGAGGGTATGGGAGGAGGACTCTGAACTGGGAAGGAGTTAGCAGCACCTGGCCTGTGCTGGCTGGGGGGGTGGGGGTGACGGACATGTCCCCAGCGTGTACTGGCCGGGAATGATTTGAGGCCAAACAGGTAAAATCTCCCAAACGGGTAAAATCTTCCAAATGGGAGGAAGCAGATCCCAAGCCCGGGCAGCGTCAGGTGGCCCCCAGCTCAGCACCAGCTCAGCCCCAGCGGGGTCTCCGCGGCTAGTGGTCCTGGGTGCTGCCTCTCCTGTGACCCCAAGCAGCCTGCAGAGATTGGGGGGGGGGGGGGGGGGCCATGGGAAGAACGACTGTTTGCAGCCCCCGGGGCTTCTCGGTTTAGATTCCTGCCCCGGGCAGCGCCTGAGGCTGGAGTGAGCTCCCGCGCCCCCAGCCCCACCCGCTGGGCTCCTGGGGCCTCAGCTTCCCCTGCAGACACAGGGGACCCCTCAGCAGCCTCCCCTCCACCCCCGTGAGTCAGCCGGGAGCCCTTGGAGGGTCCTGGGAATAGGACACAACCCTGTCCGGTCTCCCAGGCGCCGCAGCCAGACAGCCAGGAGGCCTCAGGTCAAGTCCACGTGTCCAGCATGTGGCTGGTCTGTCAGTGACCTGCCCGGGAGGCCCGTGAAAGTCAGGTGTCTCAGTGCTGCTGTTCGAGCCCCAAGATTTGATCTTTGTGCCATTGAATTTCTCCGTTCAGCTGCTCTGACAGCAACTGAGAGGAAAAGCAGCTGGTTCCAATTGTCAGAATCTGGTCTTCGTGTCGTTACCTCTCTTTTCTGTTCCTTCAGGGATACGAGACAGGATATTTACCGCCGACACTAAATTATAGTAAAACCCCAGCTGCGTGCACAGTATCGCTGGCCCGATTCTGCTGTGTAAGTGATGCTGACGGTCACTTGTATTTTTTCGGCTGGCTGAGGCAATTCTCTCCTCATTACTGTGATGAGGGGGTTTTTTTATTATTATTCCGAATGACAGCACAGAAATGGGGATGTTTATTTGAATGAGATGCAGGTTGGCTTTCCAGAATTTATTTAGAATGTTTCATAATGCATTTTAAACTCAGATTTGAGAAGTAATGTCTATGCCAGCAACTACCCTGCAGAGGCACCAAAATTGGCTATTGGCCTGAGAGGAAAAAACACGTGTAACTTTATCATAGGGAAAAATGCAGATGATAAAACTGTCATTCTTTTTCAGAAAGCAGCACATGTAAAGGTTTTTAAAATAAAAGGCGATACTTTTGTGGTGAATCTCCAAATGCACGGGAAAACGACAAAGGAGCGTTCGTTACTTGTAACCCGCCAGCCAGAGAGGAGAGAGCTAACCCTGGTGCATTTCCCCCCGTCTTTATTCTACGAGATAAACCCCCCTTACTAGCTGTGCAATGTCACTCTGGTAACGCCTCCAGAGTCAAAGATTGATCCCCAGTAATGTATTAAAAATAATTCCCTTTTGGGGCATCTGAGCAGCTCAGTCAGTTAAGCATCCGACTCTTGATCTGGGCTCAAGTCATGATTCACGGTTCATGGGTTCAAGCCCCTCGTCAGGCTCTATGCTGACAGCTCAGAGCCTGGAAGCTGCTTCAGATTCTGTGTCTCTGTCTCTCTCTCTGCCCCTCCCCACTCGCATTCTGTCTCTCTCTTAAAAATAAACATTAAAAATAATTTTTGTAAACCTGCAAGCTCTCCTGTTTTTTATAAAGCACAGCACCGTCAGCCACCAAAGGGTCACGCTGTTATAATAAACCAGTCCCTTCCTCGTCAACCCCACCCTCCTCTCAAACGCTTGCTGTCTTGTTATTGGCAAAAGCTAAGCATCCGCCTGGACCCCCACCCTGCCTCTGGTGCCCCCCATCTCATCAGTCAGCAAACCCCTGAGACAGGACTGGCCGCATAATTTGCGGGGCCCAGTGCAAAGCAAAAACGTGGGCCCCCATCGTCCACAGCTCCAAGAACCTGAAGATGGCCGTGGGAACTCATCGCGCCGAGCCGCTACCTTCCAAATGGACCCAGAGGCTGACGCCTCGCCCACATTACAGCCACCCCCCCGCGGCAGGGCAGTCGGGAGCCAGGGCTTCCGTCCCCACTGGTCAAGGGAGGCCCGCGGGTGCTGGCTCCTGCCCAGGCGTGAGCTCTGCTGCGTTCCTCCCTGGGTTGTCCGCTGCTCCAATAGTCAGGGGGAGGAGTTGGTGCAAAGGGTGTGAGGCCACAGAGGGATCACCATAGCCCAAGGAAAAGGTGGGATCTAACTCTATTCTCGCCCACTGCTCGCCGTCTGCCTCCTCCAGCACAATGTCAGCGCAGGGGGATGCCCAGACAGGGCTTGGCACACATCTGCTGAATGAATGATCGAGTGAATCCTTCCATCAACCAACCGCAGAGTTGCTCCCGAATGTGCAGGGTGGGGCTCTTTGCCTCCTGGGCTTCAGAGGGTCCCTAGGGAGACGGTCTGGCCCAGAGGCGGTCCCCGGGAATGGTGCAAGAGCCGGGGTCCACACAGAGAAACTCAGGCGGTGACCCCAGACTGGAAAGAGGCCTCTGACCTGGCTGTGTCCGGGGCCCAGCAAGCACGCATGGCACCTAGGGGAGCAGGGAGAACAGGACGGCCACCCCCACCCACCACAGAGCCTCTTCCTGGCGCCCGGAGCCGCTTCCCAGATCCACTCACAACTGCTGTGCCTCAGAATTTAACATAAGGCTTGTTCGTGTGCTGAGGATGGTGTCGCAGGAGGGAGGGCGGAAACGCCATGAGAGTCCCTGACGGATTAAAACGACACACCCGACAAAGCGTTCGGATCCAAAATCTATAAAGAACTTACCAAACTCAACACCCAAAAAATGAATAATCCAGTTAAAACACGGGCAGAAGACATGAATAGACATTTCTCCAGAGAAGACGTCCAGATGGCGAACAGACACATGAAAAGATGCTCAACGTCACTCATCGTCAGGGAATGCAAATCAAAACCACAATGAGACACCACCTCACACCCGCCAGAACGGCTAAAATCAACACAAGAAGCAACAGGTGCCGGCGAGGATGCAGAGAGAGGGGGCCCTCCCGCACTGCCGGTAGGGATACAGACTGGGGCAGCTGCTCGGGACAACGGGGAGGAGGGTCCTCAAAAACTAAAAACAGAACTACCCTACAACCCAGTCATCACACTACTGGGTATTTACCCCCAAATGCAAAAACACGAGCTCACAGGGATATGTGCACCCCGAGGTTTATAGCAGCAGCATCTACAGCAGCCAAATTATGGAGGCAGCCCAAGTGCCCACCCATAGATGAAGGAATAAAGATGTGGTATGATATACAGACACGATGGAATACTACTCAACCACAAACAAGAATGAAATCTTGCCATTTGCGAGGACATGGATGGAACTAGAGTGTACTATCCTAAGTGAGAGAAGTCGGAGAAGGAAAAATACCATATGATTTCACTCGTGCATGGAATTTAAGAAACAAGCAAAGGGAAAAAAAGGAAACAGAGAGGCAACCCAAGAAACAGACTCTTTTTGTAATTTTTTTTAATGTTTATTTAGTTTTGAGAGGGAGAGAGACAGTATGAGCAGGGGAGAGGCAGAGAGAGAGGGAGACACAGAATCCGAAGCAGGCTCCCGGCTCTGAGCTGTGAGTACAGAGCCCGATGCGGGGCTCAAACTCACAGACTGTGAGATCATGACCTGAGCTGAAGTCGGACGCCTAACCGACTGAGCCACCCAGGTGCCCCGAGATGTTTCATTTTCCATGACATAAACTTCTGTTGACCCCGTGAATGGGGTGAAAAAACTGAAACGATTTTTATCAACTCATCTTCTATTTGAAGGCTCTAATGACTCCCACAAAAACTGGCATTATCCAACTGGTTTTAGGGTCGTGTTTTTGAAAACGGAGGCCACGGAGCCACAGATACGGCTTTGCTTTGGGTTCATGCACAAAATCCAGAAATGAAAGTGAAAAAGTTAAGGTGCAACGATGGCCATTCGATCTGAAGAGTCACACTTCTCAAAGAGCCTTCCAGCTGCAGCCCCTGACGTTGTATGGCCAAATCCCTCACCTTTGCTCCTTGTGTTCTTATATAACCACGGACTCGTGAAGCACAAGTGGATGGTTTCTTGGCGGACTTTGCCCCTGGAGATTGGCGGTCTGTGCTGCGCCCCCGAGGCCATGACGCCCGTCTGTGGACTTCATCCTGTGTCTGGCACGCCCCACAACGGGGGCCTGTGGGCTACCCCAGCATGTTGTAATGCACTTACTTACGATAAAACAATTAGAAACGAACCCCCAGTACGAGTAACAAGTCATGTGGGACTCCAGGACAACAGGAGCGCTGGGAAATTGGAACACACCATCACTCCACTTACGCGCTTTGGCGTTCCTTGGAAGACATGGTGGGGGCATCGGCTCGCGCTTCACCGTCCCCTCCCTTCCCCCCACGGCTCTCTCTCTCTGCCACCCGCTTCTAGGGCTGCCTCAAGTAACTGATACATTGCATCCCCAGAGTCACGGACCTGGTCATTCTTTCCTGGGCACTGTTGGTCCTGAGACAGCTTCACGCCATTTCCTCCAGGCTTGTAAGGACAGTGTCGGTGTTAACAAGAGAGTAAAGTGACCCGCTCTGTGCTTTCCAGCGCCTGGCCTTTGGCGGCACGGCTTGCTTCTGTCAGAACAGGTTGCACCCACGACCTGAGCCTGTTCCATAATTGATGGCATTTGCCGCTGCCCCGAACGCGGCTGCCGCAGCCCGTGCTCGGTCGGCGTTCGTGGGGCCGGGGCGGCCCATACGCGTGAGTCCACACCGCCCACACACTTGTGCTCTGAAACACTCTGGTCCCCCAGCAGCAGATGTCACCTTACTCAGCGGGAACCTCCACTTCTGAGAGGCTTTTAAGAGAAGACATACATTTTTAATGGGCCACGAATGCTTCCTGAGCCCGTGACCTCGCCTGCGAGCTGCACTTTCCGCACCCATTAAAATTCACGTGCGAATTACTTGGGGGGTTCCAGTTCAGCATCCACAAGTACCCAGGGAGACAGCCGTTCCGCGTGTGCAGTAGGAGGGGACTGCCAAGTGACCGTCAGACTGACAGGTCTCACATGGTGCTGCTCCTTCGTTCTGCGGGGGCGCCACTGGTCGGCGTGAACTTGGCCAAGTTCGGACCCAACAGGCTTCGGGAAGTACAGACACAAGTACTCGGTGATTCTCTGGCTTTAGGGGGTCAGGCTGGGAGGCATCCAAGCCCCATTCTGACAGCCGAGCGTCACTGTAAGAGGGGTGCTGACCGGCTCCAGGAGCCCACACTCCCCGACACGCCACACAAACCCCAGCCTCGCCTAAGTGTGCTCGTCAGGACAGACACGTCTGAACCATCCACAACTGTTACAGGGGCAATAACTCAAACCCAACCAACCACGCTGAACTAACACCATTGAGCCCTCATGTGATAGATGCCGCTGACACCTTCCTGTGCCTTGGGTCACACCCTGACCCTGAAGACTCCCACCACATTCGGGACACAAGGGAGGGAAATGCACCGCCGCAGTGGTGTGGAACATGCGAGCAGGGAGGGGAATGCCCAGGGCAATGGAATCTTCTGGAAAATGGGCCAGCTGCACCTCAAACAAGAGGGCTTTCTGGGGGGTGAAACCAGTGTTTGCAAACTCAGCTACTGGGTACCCTTCTGTGGTTATGAAGGCCCCGGCGAGTGTGGGAAGGAGCAGTGAACAGGGCCCTGGGTCTGAGGTTCAGCAGCATCCAAGCCGTGTCCTGGGACAGCAGCCCCTGGGCCAGACTCTTCTGGGGTTTCGTGGACGGGGCTCTGCACCCAGCTCGGCACCAGGGACACGATACACATCACTTTCCCTCCTTGTTGTCACCAGTCTCGCTGGTGCTGGGTCACCAACACTCGAAGGGCAGACCCTGAGGGTCTGAGCAGGTACACGTGTCGTGGCCTCTGTGTGGCACCCCTGGACACACACTCCTGACAGCAACACGTGGGCTCGGACCCCGGGTCGCCATCCAGCGAGGTGCAGATGGCTTGTCCACAGCCACTGGTCTGTGTGGATCCGGAGTCAGAACCGGGGTCACCACATGTGGCATGTCCTACCTTTCCTGCCCCAGAGCCTCTGCCAACTGTGGAGCAAACGCCCCAGGGCCCGCTTTGCTGCAAAGGGAGAACCTGCGTAAAAGCCGAGTGTCACCGCACAGATGGAAACTTGAGGGGGACTTAACATTTCCTACACTCTGTCAGTATGAGTGTCCCTGATGTAAGTCTTGCGTCCCATTGTTCTGGAAGCCCAGTGGCCTTGATTCAACCCTGCAGCACCCCCCCTCTGCATGCTAACCAAACACGTCTGAACAAACTGCATTACTAATCATGCAACAGGGTCTCCTGGGGGCTCAGTCTGTTGAGCATCGACTCTTGATCTCGGCTCAGGTCACGATCTCACAGTTCATAAGACCAAGTCCTGTATCCAGCTCTGCACTGACAGTGCAGAACCTGCTTTGGATTCTCTCTCTCTCTCTCTCTCTCTCTGCCCCTCCCCCACTTGTGCTTGCTCTCTCTCTCGATAAATAAACACTATTAAAAAATAATCATGCAGCAATCCTTTTAGTAATTTCAATGTAAAAACTACAAATACCAGAGAGTGAAATACAGGACCAATTTAAAATGACAGTTATCGCGGGGCGCCTGGGTGGCGCAGTCGGTTAAGCGTCCGACTTCAGCCAGGTCATGATCTCGCGGTCCGTGAGTTTGAGCCCCGCGTCAGGCTCTGGGCTGATGGCTCAGAGCCTGGAGCCTGTTTCCGATTCTGTGTCTCCCTCTCTCTCTGCCCCTCCCCCGTTCATGCTCTGTCTCTCTCTGTCCCAAAAATAAATAAATGTTGAAAAAAAAATTTTTTTAAATGACAGTTATCTCAAAGCGTCCTCCCCTCCCCTGTGAGTAACGTCGACCCCGTGAACGCACGGGGGGAGGTCTGCGTCTGCGCAAGTTTCCGGTGACCGGCTACGACGGACACTACAGGCTTGTGGAAAGTCATGTGATTCTTCTATAAAAACCAAGAGGGGCCCTGGAAGTAGGGATTAAAGAGGAATTAGAGTTCTGACTCCGGTGCAAATGCCTGACTCCACAAAACGCTGGGAGGAATGTAAAAATGACTAGTGAAAGTGGCAAGCCATGTGTCCGCACGGAAGGGGCGTTAAGCGGTAACACTGGTGACACAGAGGCTGGAAGCGGCCAAGGGTCAGGGCCCTTAACCGCCTCAGCCCTTGGTTAAAAACCAGGTGACCTGGTTTATGTTTTCCAGCCTTTGTCGGTGAAAACAGGCCAATTGAAGCAACGTGGGGACCGGCTCCGTGCTCGAGGTCTCTCGGGGCTGCCCCTCCGGCTGGGTCCTCCTCGCAGGGGTGGAGCCGGACCCTGGCCCTGCCAGGGCACCGCTGGGGTCTCAGCACCGGGAGGGCTCGCCCAGCCGGCCACAGCAGCTGTGTCCTTCCGCAGCCGAGGAAACTGAGGCACAGACAGGGAGGGGGTGCCCGGCGCCCAGTGAGGAGGAGGCCCAGACTGAGGATGGGGGTTCAGTCAGACACATGGAGGTCAGGGGCCACAGGGAACCAGGAGCTGGTTGGAGGGAGCTGGTTGGAGGGCAGCAATCCTGGCCTTCGGGGGCAGGACAGTTCGCGGGCCACAGGGAATGCCGAGAGAGGAGAGGGGCGCGGGCAGGGCCAGGCTGGGGGGCTGCGGTGACCTCCACACTTGCCTTCATGGAGGCTTTAATCCCCAGATCACCCGCCATCTGAAGCAGGTGCATCGTGCCCCAGACAGCTTGTGGGCAGAAGGGAACGGAGGGTCACTGGGCGGCGCGTATCCCCAGGGAGGACCCATCCCTGTGGGGAAGCACCGGCCCCTGTTTCTCCCAGGGTGTCCACGCCGGAAGCAGCTGTCCACGCCGGGAGCTGCTGTCCACAGCAGCTGACACGGCTGCCTTCCTCCTGTCCACCCTAAACAGGAATCCCCGCTGACCCTCAGAGCCCCGGTAGGTCCCGCCAATCACCTGCGCACAGCCATCCCCTCCTGGCCCCCCAGCCGGGCCCCACGGACACAGAGGCTGGAGCAGAGGAGGGAGATGAGTGAGAGGGGCAGCTGAGGCCAGCCCAGTCCTGGACCCCAGATGGGGCGGGGGGACAGGGGGAGGAGGGGGCTGTCTTTGCTTCTGGAAAATGCATTCCAGGGACATTCTCTGCCTACGCAGCAGAATGGCAGGGCCTTCCCTGCTGCTTGGGTTTTCAGATGAAGGTGGAAACTGATTTCTGGGATCCTGGAGGGCCCACGGGACTACTCAGGGCTTTCTCGCAGCCAGGAAGTAATTGAGACGCTTTTCAATTAGGCCAGAATGTCTGAAACAGTGTGTGCTTTCAGTAAACCGTTCACTGTGGACCCCAGCTTCGGAGAAAGCTTCTCGTCAGACCTGCTCCGTGCTGGTCCCGGCCTCAGCCCTGCAGCTCTGACCCGGGGCCCTCTGGGGGGGGGGGGGAGGGGGGGGAGGGGGGGGAGGGGGGGCCAGGGGATCCCTCAGGGTGGCTTTCAAAATAAGGGCAGGAATGGCAGTAACAGCTATTGGTTACAAACATCCCCAGGGCGGGGCGAGGCCTGTGGACTCCGCCCCTCGTGCCTGGGGGGCCCCCAGCGAGGGCGGCTGTGTCCCCCACCCCTGAGGATCCCCGCTGCCCGGCTTCTTCCCTCCATGCCCCCCACAGCCTCAGTTGTCCCATCTGTAAAATGGTAACAGTGCTCTTGCCCCACCCACGAGGGGTGGCCTGGCCCTAGTGTGACCGCGGGGAGTGGGGGGGATGGGGGGGAGTTCCAGGGGTCCCCCAGCGTGGCGGGAGACAGGCCAGGACAGAGACCTGCAGACAGAGGGCCCCACCACAGGTGGGAGGCGCTGGGGGGTCTGGACTTAGCCTGTGCTCAGCCAGTCTAGAGGGTCTGTCTGGTTCAGGAGGGGACTTGAATGGCCCCTCTCTGGGTCCCAGCGGACTGATAAATGGGTGCTCCCTTTTGCCCTCACTCCTGTGGACTCTGCTCCCTGAGCCCAGAGGCTGAGGGCGCCAGGCAAGTAGAGGAACAGTCCTGTGGTGAGCCGACCTCCTGCCCCAACAGCTTCACCCCCCACTCGGCTAACCACGGCCCCAGAACACCCCTGAGGGTGTCCCAGGACACCCACCCAGCACCCACCCACCAGTCAGGGGACAGCAGCCTAGGACCTGCTCTAACTCCCCGCACGGAGACAAAGACGCCCCCACCTCCTGCGTCGGGAACTTGGGACTCGAGGGGTGGGCTTCCCACGGGATCCCCAGGGCCTGGCCTCCACCGCCAGCCTCTGTGACCCTTGGCTGGCCACCCAGCTCCGCAAATATCTGTGGGGGCTGCACGTGTCCCACATGGTAGCCACTTTGGGGAAGTGACTGGCCTTCCAGGGCCTTAGGGCACACCCGGGGGCACACATGTAGTTATGCATCCCTCCCTCTCCCTTCACCCACCCCCTCCCAGCCCACCCTCAGATCTGAGCGCCAAGCCTGAAACACTCTGGGCACCTCCCGGGCCAGCCTCCTCCCCACCCTGGCCGCCGGGGCACTTCACGGTTTACAGAAATTGTGCAACACCTGACCCATATTTCTCAAAACCTTAAAGATCATCCAAAACAAGAAAACGTCTGAGACACTTTCATAGCCAAGAAGAGTCGGGGGACATATGGCACCTGAATGTCACATAGTGTCTGGGGAGGAGCCTGGAAGAGAAAGGAGTAAGAGCTAAGGGGACAAAGTGTGGACTTCAGTTAATAATAATAGTTTCTATCGGTTGATTAGCTGAACCATTCTAAGATGTGGGCTCTAACATAACGCACATCATACGTAAGATGGTAAGTATAGTTATTTTACATGGTGTAGCCTATATGAGAATTCCCTGCCATCTTTATACCTTTCTATGAATCTAACACTGTTCTAGAATAAAAAGCTTGTTGGGGCACCTGGGTGGTTCAGGCGGTTAAGCGCCAACTTCGGCTCAGGCCGTGATCTCACAGTTCATGTGTTCGAGTCCCGTGTCGGGCTCTGTGCTGACAGCTCAGAGCCTGGAGCCTGCTTCGGATTCTGTGTTTCCTTCTCTCCCCTGCTCACGTTGTGTCTCTGTCTCCCTCAAAAATAAATAAACATTAAAAAATTTTTTAAAAGCTTCATTAAAAATTATTTCCTTTTGTAATAAATGTCTCTAAAAATATAAACTAAGACCATTAAATTAATCAAATCATACTTGTTATTCAATCTTAATGTTCCACGTTTCACTGAATAGAGAGAAATATGAATATTTGCTTATAAAAACAAAATACAGTTACAGATTTGCTCTTTTAACTTACTATTTTTAGTTAATAAATGGAAATAAAATTGCTTTTGGTAAACCCCAAAAGACCCAGTGATTTCCTGTTGATGGAGATTTTATGATCTTGTTTTATAAATGAAAATGGTGCGTCCCGAAGGATTATTTTTATTGGTGGGAATTAAGGTTTTAGCAATTTAAAAAGGTTTAAAAGGGACCCAAATTAATAAGAGCTTTCTGTTTGTATTTATAGTCTCTTTTTTGTACTGTGTATGTGAGGAAACATCTCCGTTAAAAACTCAGGGCATTTTGGTACAATTTGCCATCTGGATAAAAGTGTATTTATTGTGATCTCTTGGGGAATATTAATATCACGTTGCTTAATAACTTTGGGCTCCCTCTTTCTAAAGTATTTTGTGTTCAAAATTAGAAAAACACACAAAGTGGTTTAGTTAGCTGATTTTTAATTCCTTCCATTCTCTTAGGTTATTGACTAATTCCAGATTCACCCCATTCTCGCTGACAGAGTCAATGGTCGTGTTTACAACCAAAGAACTTGGGTTTGTTTTACAAATGGCTTTTCGTTTTTTCAATTCAATTTTAAATTTTATTTTTGAAAAGAGACTTTTAAAATTGAAAACATTAGCAGAAATAAGTTTGAATTTGGTCGATAATTGCCTGTCTGAACTTTTCTTTTTTTTTTAGTTTTTTTTTTAAATATGAAATTTATTGTCAAATTGGTTTCCATACAACACCCAGTGCGCATCACAAATGGCTTGTTAAAATAAATGTAAATAGAAAAGACGGAAAAGTCAGAGCAGAAAAGTCAATTGATTCTTTAAAATATTAATCGCATGCACGTTTTATTTCCCGTTTGAATACCAAGCATTCTGGCCATCTTATTTTTTTTATTTATTCACTTATTTTTACTTCTTAATTAGAAAAGTAAAACTCGACAGCTTAGCACTCTGAAAACATTGCAGGGGCTGGCAATGCGAGGTGCAGAGAGGGACCGCCAGGCCAGAGCCTCCAGGGCCTGCCTCCGCTGAGGGAGCAGGTGGGTGCTGGGCAGAGGGAGCCAGAGCTCAGGGAGGAGGAGAGACTCCTGAGCAGAAGGATCCAGAAGAGAGTTAACCAGGGAATCTGGAAATTGCTGCCTGCCATACAGAGAAAGATGGCACGAGGAGGGATCAGACAGCAGGTGGGTCTGGGCCGTGAACAGGCAGCACTCCGAGCGGTCACTGGCCAGGCTGCATAGCCCTCCCCAGGCCAGGATGGACCTCCGGCCCAGGCTCTCCTCCCCCTCCCCTCTCTCTTCTGCTGCCCCCCCATCCTCCCCCCTCCCCCTCCCTTTCCCTCCTCCTCTACTCAGCTGTTCATGCAGAGCCCTTAGGACAGTGCTCCTGGACCCAGCAATCTCACCACTGGGAACTGACCCTGGCGATTCCCAGCACAACAACAGGAGGAAGCTGCACGGGGGAGGATGTTCACAGCATCCTCGGCAGTTCTGAGAGCACGGGGTCTCAAGAGAAGGCTGATTAAATGATGAAAATGCCGAACAAGCCAAAGCCCTGTGATCTTTAGGGGTGACGATGGGGGGCCCTGTGCTTACTGGCGTAATCACAGTGAGAACAGCAGGTGACCGCACTCTAATGGGAGGGAGGAGGGAGTCTGGCTTTTCCCTGCGTGGCTCTGGACATACACAAGGAGGGCTGCGGCTGCCAGCCGCAAAGATCTGAGCGGATCCCCTGGTGGGGGGATAGCAGCCCTTCTTCCTCTCCCCCTCCCCCTTCCCCTCCTCCACATCCCCCTCCCTCTCCCCCTCCCCCACCCCCTCCTCCTTCCCCTTCCCCTCCTCCTCCCCCTCCCTTTCCTCCTCCTCCTCCCCCTCCCCTTCTCCCTCTCCTCCCGCCCCTCCCCCTCCCCTCCTCCCCTTCCCCTCCTCCTCCTCCTTCCCCTCCCCCCTCCTTCCCCTCCCCCTTCCCATCTTCCCCTCCTCCTGTCCCTCTCCCCCTTCTCCTGTAACCCCTCCTCCCCCTCCTCCCCCTCCCCCTCCTCCTTCTTCACATATTCTACTGTTCTACAGTGAATGCAGACTGCTTTTGTAAAATAAATAGGTAGGTGGGGGCAGAAGGGCTTATGAGGACACACACACAGGGGAGGGTGGGGGACAGACAGGAGGCAGAGGTTGATGGAGAGGTGGGCCTGTTGGGTTGGGAGGTGGCAGTGTGTTTATCCACAGGCAAGTTCATGGGCCAGATGGATGGAGCTCCAGGAAGAAAAGTCTCTGGTGGGCGGGAGAGGCAGCGTGGGCAGGGCAAGTCCAAATCTCCAAGTAAACGCAAAACAACTGGTGTCCAGGGCGCCAGGATGTAGAAGCTGCAAGATAAAACATTTTCTTACAGAACTGCCAGATGTGTTCATTCATTCATTCATTCGTTCACTACCACCAGGTCTTGGTGCAGACACTGCTGATGGGGGCAGGGGGGCGGGGGGGTGGGCAAATGGCGGTGATTTCTGCTCTCAGGAGGTTGAATGGCTATGGGAAGGGGGGCTTTTCAGAAGCACTGACAATAAAGTGTGGGGTGGCCAGAGGGAGTGTCCCCTGGACATTCAAGCAGGTGGGAGCGAGACAGCCCCTCCCTCTATCTGGGGCTGCTGGCTTCAACGTGAGCAGGACAAAATCCTGCAAGGCTGGCAAGATTTCCCGACACAGAGGCTCTGAACACAGACAGAGAAGTCGATGTGGGCTGTGCCCAGGGGGCTTCCCCAGTGGGTCTGGGGTCCTCATCCTTCGGTGGCCCACTGTCCTTCTCTGTCCTCCGTCTCTTCTCTTCAGGTGCTGAGTTTATTCTCTCAGTTAACCCAACACGGTGGAGCTCCCCATCTCAGACCCCCTCGGGCGGACCCCCTCCATCCTGCCTGCTGGCCGGTCTCCGCCTGGACTTCTTGCTGCCTGGGGATTCACAGTCTTTGTGTTTCTAGACACTTTGGGCCGGTCCTGCTCCGTGCATCTTCCCAGCACCAGGGAAAGCTTATGCCCGGATCCGTGGCAGGGGACTGTGCGTGTGGCCAAGGTGGAGAGGGCTGCCCGGGCAACGGGGGGCAGCTTTGCTGGGCTCTGGGCAAGTTTGCTGCTCCCGACGCCGCGCCCACTGTCCCTTGAGCCCCGGGGCCTGGACGGTGCATCGTGGGGGACCAATCCCAGTCTGCACATGGGTCCACCTTCCTTGGTCCTTCCGTCACCCACCCCGAGGGAGGAGTTTCTGTCCACCAGGCCAGAACCGGGCTCCCGATCTAACCACGTTCAACCCTGTCGTCAAAGCAGGAAGGCTGCTGTGCATTTGTGAACTCTGTCCCTGTCTCTCTGCATCGTGTGCACTCTCATCGTGGTCTCTGGAGGGAGACAGCAGACCCTGTGGCCCACGTGGCCTAAGTGACTTCATGGGTCACTTTTTTGGGCCTGTCCATCATCTATTTAGGATACCATCCCTCCTCCTCCCCAACACGTGGTCCACTTGCCAATGTCGGGCCAGGGTCAGGAACGCACCTTGGGTCTGGCCACCGCATCCCTCGGCCGCAGTGATCAGCTGGGGGACAAAATGTGACCCAAACCAGGGCCATCACCACCAACCCCAGGATGCTGCTGAGGGTCCTGGACACTGTGGTCCTCTCCCTCCAGAGCCGGCCGAGCTGAGGACCAAGGCAGCCAGAGGCCAACAGAGGTGACTTTGTCCTCTCCATACCACACCCAGCAACCTGGGGGTGAGGCGAGGCGTGATAGGCACCAGCAGGGGCTCTGCAGCCCCTCTGCCCTAAGCTCCCCCCCAGGGCTCTTCTCTCCCCTGACCTGCGATAAACCCACCATCTTGCAGCTCTCTAAAGGTTAAATCGCGGCTTTTTGGAAACAGCTTCGGTCCACAAGTGCTGTTTCAATGTTCTTCGAGTGAAAAAGAACCACCGAGAGAAAAGCTTTCTATCTGCTTTTGTGTCTCAGTTCAGTGGCCCACACCCACCACGTTCTGATGCCCAGATACAATCTGTCCTCACGCCTGGGGGTAAGGGGGTGGTCAGGGGTCACAGCCACGTGTCCACCGCTGGGCTGGGCCAGTCCTCCCCCCGAGGACCGGGCAGGCCACACACACACCCGGCCTCAAGTTGGTGATGACATTGCCTGGTCCTAACTCACGCACAGCCTCTGGTTGAAAGTTTCCTGCCACCCTCCCCAACTGGAGCTTCTGTCCCCGACCTTCTCCAGCTCCTGACTCCTTTCCCAACGCCTCTGTGGTCAGGGGTGACATGACGGGGGCAGGGGGCTTCCTGCACCTGCGCGTGGTCCAGGCTGGGCCCGAGGAAGCGTTGCCCCTGCACCCAGAGGCTCACCCCTTGGGGTCCTGTCACCCCTTGAGGCAGGGTCTACAGGGACCCCTCTCCTGATTTTTAAAATATTCTAGGGGCGCCTGGGTGGCGCAGTCAGTTAAGCGTCTGACTTCAGCCAGGTCACGATCTCGCGGTCCATGAGTTCGAGCCCCGCGTCAGGCTCTGGGCTGATGGCTCAGAGCCTGGAGCCTGTTTCCGATTCTGTGTCTCCCTCTCTCTCTGCCCCTCCCCCGTTCATGCTCTGTCTCTCTCTGTCCCAAAAATAAATAAAAACGTTGAAAAAAAATTAAAAAAAAATAAAATATTCTAAATAATTTATTCACAGCTCCTATAAATCCTGAAACCTGTGCCAGCCCCAGTCCACGGGGTGACCCCACTCTGCACAGCTCCCCGCTGTGCCCTCCTGTGCGGCGACACTTCCAAGCCGCCGTGGTGGGAAGAAGCTGTCGGGCTCACGGACCTGGCCTGCCTCTGACCCCACCCCCCGGCCTTTTCTCGAAAGGCCTCCCCGGCCCCTCCAGGCGGGGGCACCCCCAGACCGGGCGGCCTGGCTCCCTAGCGAGGTCTTCCTTACAGGGGGTCCTTCTGTGACAGCAGGGCACAAGGTGGATTTCTCCATCTTTGCTTTTCTGCTTCACACACCGAGAGCAAATCTTTCAGCTTGGACACTCTCCGCGAGAGGGATTGATTCCTTTCACAAGCTTCTTTCATAAATCCAAGCATTTTGTCAAAGATGTATCAGCTCTTATTTCCACGGACAGCTTTTCCAATGTCCTGTCTACATCTTATTTTAAGGCACCATGTCCTTTGCTCCCTCTGAACAGAACTCCCCAGAGGCTGAAGGCTCCCTGAGTGACAGGCCACCGGGCCACCGGGCCGCGGTTGGTCCCAGGCCAGAGGACTGCAGGCCACGTGCCCTCCAGCATGTCCGCACAGCGGCCTGAGTGGCTCCAAGCACACTGTTTCCAGTTTCTGTATAATCATCCCATTGAATGAACACTGTATGACTCATTCAATCAATATCGTATCGTTGGCCAGGATCAATGAAAACTCCATCATTTGGTCATCTGGAATATTTCATTATCATAAACTGCCCTCCGATTAAAGTCTTCATATATACACTTTTAAACACAATTGCACCCGGGGGACACACATTTCCAGAATCTCTTGGGAGGCGCTCTACAAAGACTTTTGAAATTTATCTGATACAACTTTGAGATCAAATTGCCTTCATGAATTTTGTATCGGTTTCTACTCCTCAGAGAGTGTGTCGGATGCTTCCTCACTGGGATTATCCACGCTTTTAATCCTTTCCAATTCAACAGTGGGGGAAAAAATAGCATCTCGTTATTATAATTGGTGATGTTTTGGGCTTACAACTGAAGGTCAAACATATGGTGGTGACTATCTTCTGAAGTCAACCGTTGAATATGTCCTCGTTCTGGAGTATTTCACTTGATTACCTAGAGGATTTTTAACAAGCTAATAGAAAATATTCATGTCCCGGAACCAGCCTCAGCGAGAAAGCAGCTCTCCGGGTAAGTGCTGCTCTGGACCGGTCATTAGGTGACTCCCTCCAGCTCGGTGTTTCGCCAAAAGCACGGTTACTAAGATAAATCGTCCAGGCAGAAAATGAGGGCGCTGGAGTGACCCCCACGGCAATCAGTGAGTGAGGAATCAGTCACTAACACAAGAACAGCGTCTGACAAGTATGCCACGTGTTAACGCTCTGACAACCTTGCTGTAGGAAACCAGGTGCTGCTGAAAGTTGACGAGTTTATTTACCCGATTGCTCCGACTTTGCGGTCCTGCGAGTAATTTCACAGATCGCTAACTTCAATGCCGCAATCTCTAAACAGGATGAAGTTGCTACATTCTTCCAATTAATTAACCAACAGATTTAATTTCACACTGCAGAGCTTAGGAATGTCTGTTGTTTACTGAAGTTACCAGTGCAAATAACGGAACTGAATATTTACAGAACCAACATCTGGTATCGTCAATGAAGTCTCTGCAAAATGTTAATAAATCCAACTCAGGGTGGGAAACCATGTGCCGGGGGCCTTGGCCACAAGCAGCCCGGTCCAGACAGCCCGGGGACATGCGTGCCCCAACCTCCAGGGAGCCGGTTCCACAGGGGGACCCTCTCACAGACTACCAGGAGAAGGTCGGCTATGTTCTTTCACACTGCAAGAGATTCGTTTACTGAATAATCAGCCATATGACAAACACTGCACTTAACAGACTTCACCCACAACCTTGCCCTGTGTTCCTTCCTTCCAGCCTGACCCCTGGGTGGGCGCACGTGCGACGCGTGTTCAAGTAGCGTGTATCCACGAGACTGCAGCCTACACGAGACTGTGTTTGTCGCCTGCCTCTTGGTGTTAGAGCTTGCTTTCCGGGCGTTGGCGACCACACGGATGCACGCGTCCCCCTCACCGTTCTGCACAGTTAGCACTTGACCCGGTTCCTGGTGTTGATGCTGATCCGACGGGAAGCCTGGGGTTGTTTCACAGTTTGGTGTGATTTTCTTAGAACGAACTCCCAGCAGCCGGAACAGCCAAGCAGAGGGGGGATTAACGTCTTAGTGCCTTGGGCTTCTCAACACCATATTCTGGCCCAGCTCGAGCCCTTGTCTGCAGCATCTCCCATATCTTTGGCATCAAATGAATCCAAGAGAAACAGGCTGTTTACTGAGCGGGCTCGGCCCTGCCCTCTCACTGCCCTGGTCCCTGCTAGGTTCCTGTTTTGTCGTGGGGCCTGTGTTGCCCTCCAAGCATGGGAAATGCTGAGTTCACTCGCTTTCTGAGATTGGCCCACGGTCTGGAGGAGGTCAGTTCTCCAGAAGGCTGTATTCCAAGGGCGCCCCTGCCCTGCCGGACTGTGAGGAGCCGACCAGCGGTGTGGACCTCTGCCCCCCCGAGGGCTCGCAGATCATGCCTGGTCTTAGCTGGCATTCCTCACCACCCCCCGGCCTGCCCTCCTGGTGCCCAGCCCCAGCCCTGCGTCCTCTGTGGCCCCACGTCCCCAGAGGGTAGACCTTCTGTCTCCGGCGAGGAGGGGTAGAGGAGGGAGCGGGGGTCCGTCCGGTCCGTGATCGCCCTGTGGCCAGCATTGTGCCCCCCCCATTCTCTGTCCCCTCTGAGGACACCTGCGTGTGTGCCCTGCCCTGCCCTTTGCAAGGAGGGGAGCCGAGGCATGTCACCTGTAACCTGGCCACCAGCTCCAACCTGAGAGGCTTCTCCACCAAAGCACTAGTGTCCTGCCAGGCACACGGGCTCCACTGGATGGGGGGAGGGGGGGGCTCCAGCCTGACTCTGTCTCTGTCCAGATCGTGACCCCTGCGTGTCCTTCCTCTGAGCCAAGCCCCGGGCTTCCTTCTGTCCTGTCTCACCAGAGAGGACTTGAGGGGCTTGCCCCCACCATCCTACAAAGTCATGAGCAAGAAGCTCTGTGGGGTGACCTGGGGGAGGGCAGGTCAGCCTCCCATGGGCACAGAGGTCGATGCCCGGGGCAGCGGGGGAGAGGATGCACGGGGATCTTGGAAGGAAACCCCTGATCCCAGGATGGAGGGCCTGCTTTTCGGGATCTTTGCATAAAGCCGGCGTCATCTGGGGCAGGAAGAACCTGCAGTCTGCCGTGCAGGTGGAGGCAGACCTTTCCCTCTGTCAGGGCCCCCCTTGGACAGGGGTCCCCTCCTCTGGGCAGGGCAAGCCTGGGCTGGGGGTGGCGGGGGGAGGCTCTCAGTGATCACTGGATTTCTGGGACGAGGTCAGGTGCTGGGGCCAGGGGCCTCTAGAGAAGGGGCCCCAAGGCAGCGAGTGCCACGGGGGTGCCCCCTGGTGGCCGAGGCCAGAACTGCGTTGTTCAGAGCAAAGCAGGGGCCCAGGGCCCAGACAACCCACTCCTGGTGTTCCTGAGGGTGAGGGTGGGACACTCCTCTAGCCGGTCTCGCTTAGGTCACCAGGTGAGGCTCCTGCTAAAGGACTCTCTGGGAGACGAGGGCCTCTCTGGGCTCCAGAAGTATCTGCACTGGGCGGCCGGCGTGCTCCTGGCCCCGGGGAAGTGGGACAGAGGGTTGTGCGTATGTGTTCTGTACACAGAGGGCGGAAGCCGTCCCCTCACCGGCTGCCAGGACTCAAGGAGGAACAGGCCCTTGGTGGGGGGGGGGGGGCTGGAGTCTCCAGTTTGAAGGGCCCGCCCTCCCAGTGCCCTTCCTTTGCCCCTCCTCCCTTCTTTTTTTTAAGTTTATTTGTTTATTTTGAGAGAGCAAGCAAGGAAGGGGCAGAGAGAGAGGGAGAGAGAGGATCCCAAGCAGGGTCCTCGCTGTTAGCACAGAGCTGGACCCGGGGCTGGATCCCACGAACCCCGAGATCATGACCTGAGCTGATATCAAGAGTTGGACGCTCAACTGACTGAACCCCCAGACGCCCCTAAACGTATGTGCATTTAAAACGTTCCCCTCCCGGGGCGCCTGGGTGGCTCAGTCGGTTAAGCGTCCGACTTCGGCTCAGGTCACTATCTCACAGTCCGTGAGTTCGAGCCCCGTGTCGGGCTCTGGGCTGATGGCTCAGAGCCTGGAGCCTGCTTCTGATTCTGTGTCTCCCTCTCTCTCTGCCCCTCCCCCGTTCATGCTCTGTCTCTCTCTGTCTCAAAAATAAATAAATGTTAAAAAAAATTTTTTTTTTTTAATAAATAAAACATTCCCCTCCCGTAACCCTCTTGTGTCATCCACTCCGCCCCACGTGGAGATACACTGGTCACATGGCCACCAAGATGAGCCACGTGAGTTCCCTTGCTTCTTAGTCCTGCCACCCACCAGTCTGCAGCGGCACCTCTGTCCTTGGTCTGCACGAGTTCTCAATGCCCAACCCACAGGGATGCCTCCCCTTTCCGGATGGGCGATGCCCCTTGTGGTTTCAGTTCGCATCGCCTCCGCCCCGCTAATCCTCGTCAGGAAACCGTATCCTCTGCCCATTTCGTGATGGGATCGCTTATTTCCTTGCTGTGAACTTGTACGATTTGATCCATTCCGGAGACTAGCCCTCTTCGGAACATACAGTTTGCAAATATTTTCTCCCAGCCTGTCATCATTTTCTCCGGTTTACATGGTCCTTCCCAGAGCTCGAGGTTTTAATTCCGACGAGGTCCAATGTATCAACATTTTATGGACTGTGCTTTCAGGGTCAAGTCTAAGCACCCTGCTTGGCCCTAGTCCTCAAGATTTTCTTTTTTTTTTCCCCAAAAAAGTTGTTGTTTTACCCTTTACACTTAAGTCCAGGGCCGATTTAGGGTTCATCTTATGGTGTAAAATGTAGGTCAGGTTCGTCTTATATGTGTGTCCGTGGACGGTTCCAGACCCATTTGTTGCTAAGATGGATCTTCTTCCAGGGCGCCTGGGTGGCTCAGTCAATCATCTGACTTC